>NC_040100.1:27538982-28788982 GCF_003369695.1 Bos indicus x Bos taurus | reverse complement strand
GCAGCAGTTCACTGGAATGAACTAGTCTAGTCATACACATGTTCTTCAAATCCCAGGGATTTAAGGAAGGCCTCCTCGCTGTCACAGTTTCCCTAGTGGAACACAGATCCATTTTTAAGTTTAACTCTCCCCTTGCTGGGTCTCTGATGGCCTGGGCTGGCCTCAACCTTGTGTCCTGTCAGACGCTGAGCCTGGCAGGTTATATAGCTGGACTGGGCTCCAGGCCCAGGGCCGTGGTTCTCAGCACACGGTTGTGAGAGAGGATTCGAGGCCACCAGATGCTTTGCGCTGAGCCACTGACACAGAAGATTCTGGGGCCTTCCTCAGGAGGATTCTGTCTGTCAGTTGAAGGGAATGTGAAAGGTGGCCGCACTCTCTTGAGCTCAGGTCCCCAGGTCGAGGATGGAGGTTAGCAGAGAAGTGAGCCTGGGAAACGCAGGGTTAACAGAGTTAACGTGGTTTTTCCAGCTATAGGGTTTCCTGGAGCTTTGCTCTGCTGCTGTGCGTGGTGGCTCCCCTGGGAGCGGGTGAGGCCTCCCAAGCATATTTAACCCCAAGAACACTTTTCTGTCTCGTGCGGCCAATGTTCAGGGGGATGCACTGAGGAGAAAGCTGGTCTCATAGATAAGCATGTGCTTCAGATGCTGACCCGGTTTCCTTCTCTGTAAAACGGAGATGAGACCCCTGTCTCTCCAAGACACTTGCCTCCTGGTGGCGGAGATGCCCCTGCACAGGGCTGGGTCAGTCTCGTCCCTCCCCGACCCTGCCGAGACTTTTAAGAGGTTTCTGAAGTTTCCCGCTCAGGGCGGGTGAGTAGTGTGACGTAATCGTCATCTTCCAGACCAGCCTTTCTTATTCTTGCCTCCCAGTGGCATCATGTTTGAGACACAGCGCCCCTGGGCCCCCGGGCAGAACCCCAGTGTGTGCGCCATGGCGTGAACAGGGCCAGGAGCCAGGAGCTGAGGCTCGGGGCAGACCCAGGCCTGCCGGGCCGAGCCGAGCCATCCCGCCTCTGAGCACACCCTCCCGTCTCTTTGCCAGGCTGGAAGCGCACCTGGTGGGAGGCTTCAATGACGACAGGCAGTTGTCACAGAAACTGACTCATCAGCTCCTTAGTAAGTTCACTTTTCCCCTCAAATCTGATAAAAATGTGTACCTATTTTTGCTTAGATGAAAATCTCAATTAGTACAGAACCTGCGAGGGTCACACCTGGTGGGAGCCACCCAAACTGCTCAGCTTGGAATCTTCCAAAAACACTGGAGAGCAAAGAGCTAAACGTTTAGAGCTCATGGGATGGGGACAAGGTTTTCCTTCAAAACAGTAGGTGATGCCTCACAGTAAGCCTGTGAATTGTGTGGGAAAAAAACAAACCACCCTCCTGCAGAAATGTTCATGTTAATCTGCAGAAAGTTAAATAACCCTGATAATACTATTTTTTCTTGGTTAAATTAGCAAATACCACCATGAGAAAAAACAACGTTGTTCTGTGATTGACCATGAAGCAGCGAGGTGGGCGTACTTCCACCCTGGAGTACTTGGGTGGAGCCTTCGGTGGAACCTGGAAAGCCTTTTGGCATCATGGTCCATCACAGACCCAGTAATTTCTCTTTTGAGAATCTTTTCTAAGAAAATTAATCTGAAATGTGCATAGAGATTTACACCTGAAGGTGGGCAGTAGATTATTTACAATAGGAAATCTAAATGTCCATTAGTAGAGGCATAGTTATACATACCATTAAAAAATATTTAACGAAGAGGTTTGAATTGCACGGGAAAATACCGTGTACAAACAATCAGGATGTGAAATTGTCTGCACGGTGTCTGAGCTCAGCTGTGCATGGACAGGCACGGCAGGAAGTACACTCACTGTTAAGTGCTAGGATTATCAGCAGGAGAAGCCCATTCACTTACACCTTTAAAAGCCACATACTCTTTATACTCTTCTATATTTTCCAAATGTTTCATAATGGTCAAATTTTTTTATGACCCATCATCAGGGAAAAACGTTCTTTAGGAAAAGGTTAAAATCTTATGACTCAGTTTGTCCCGCCAGCCTCTCAGAATAGGGAGAAGGAAAGTCTCTGTGGAAGTTTTCTCTGGGCCCAATGCTGGGAGCGCGTCTGACCCTTGGCAGGCAGGGTGCTGGGTGTCCGCTCACGGGTCTCCGCCTCCGATGGACAGGCCAGGCTGTGGTCTAAGGGTGGTGGATCCCACCCTCCATCCCCCTCTTGTTCAGCGTATGCTCTGCTACTTAAGGGAACTTTTTTGACATCAGTTTTAAAATTCTCATTGTAGGTGAATTTGACAGACAAGAAGATGACATTCATTTGGTGACATTGTGTGTGACAGGTGAGCTCCGCCATCCTTCCCAGAGCAAAGCTGTAGCTTTGGGGGATGTTTTGCCCTCGCCCTGAAGGCAGGACCTCACGTCTGTGCCTCAGTTGCAGACGGCACCATGTGTCGTCGGACTGCTGCCCTCTTCCAGCTTTCCCCGTATCCGCTGGCATGGCCCTCCCTGCCCTCCCACATCCAGATCCCGTGCAGCCTCCGCTGAGATCCTGACCGCCCCACCCCCCAAGGGCTCTCCTCTGACCTCCTCGGATTCTCAGCAGCCTCTTCCGTTTTCTAGGAAGGGGCGGGGCTGGTCCTGAGAGGAGCTGCCGCCACACGTGTGGGTGATCGGAGGCTCAGACTCTGGAAGGGCAGTTTGTTCCAATAACCTGACCGCCCCGGGCTCAGCTGGGAAACGGGACACAGGCCCTTTCATGTTCTGATCCCCCCGCCTTTGCAGGCAGGGGAAGCTCCTTCTTGGCCTCTGTTTATAGAAAATGAAAGCAATTATTTAGTATTTCTTAAAAATTAGATCTTAAAATTCCCTTTTTTTTTTTTAACGTGTTAGAATTAAATGACCGGGAAGAAAATGAAAGCCACTTTCCAATAATATACGGCATTGGTAAGTAGCGTGTTGGGCGGAGGGTCTGTGATCTTACGCTGGTTAAAGGCCGATTCTGCAGCTGGTGGGCCCGGGGCTGTCAGTGTGGCAGAGCCTTAGGCCCAGGTCCTGACTCCTCTCTGGATCTGCTGGGCGAGCCTGGGCATGGAGCTTACCTTCTCTGACCTTATATCTATGAGAGAAAAAATTGTCCACATCCTAGACTGTGAAGGGAAACAAGGCAGCGAATAGAAAGCCTGGGCCTTACCTGGTTAGGGGACAGCTCGATGTCAGTGGGCTCTGCTCCCCCAAGAGGCCCCTCTGTTTTTCTCTAGCCAGAGCTCTAGGGGCTGGAATGGGGCAATTTGAATCTTCTTGTACTCAGGGAACTAATTAAGGTTCTGATGGAGAACAAAAAGCCTACAAAGCAAAGTGAAACCATCAGGCTAAAGATGGTTAGCCTGAAAGAAAGCCAGAGTGTCCCTTCCTCCTGTGACAGCCCCTGGGACTCCTGAGGCATTAATAGGCTGGGACTGGCTGTCTTTATTTATTTGCTATAAGTATTTATTTGGCTGCATTGGGTCTTAGTTGTGGCACGTAGGGTTTTTTCTTGCGGTGCCTGGGCTTCTCTCTAGTTGAGGCACCTACTGAGAGCTCAGTAGTTCAGGTGAGGGCTTAACTGCCCTGCTGCATGTGGGATCTTGGTTCCCTGACCAGGGATTGAACCCGAGTCCCCTGCATTGGAAGGCAGATTTTGAACCACTGTACCACCAGGGAAGTCCTGAGACTGGCTGTCTCTACAGAGGGTTTCTGCCATATTCCTAACGTTCGGTTTATTTGGCAGGGTATTCACTGCTTTATTCTCTATCCTTTGTATGTCAGAAACAGTCATAACCAACACATACCACCAGCCCTGGCGCCGATCCCAGGCCACGTCTGCAGCCTTGTCTTGCCAAGGCTTGTCTTCCTTGTCACAGGGCTGAGCAGGGAGGCCTTGCCACGGGCTGCCTGAAGAGATGGCGCGTCTCCCGGGTGGGGGCGGCCCTTGGTCTGGAACCAGGTCTTACTGGGTCCAGCTCGGGCCTCAGCACTTCTCAGTGAGATGCCTGGCCAAAGGGTTGCATTCTCCCTTCCCAGAAAGGGAGAGACTGCCGACACGTAACTTTGTTCAGTCCTATCACGGGTGATGGTATGCATGGGAGACTTACCAGCTCCTTTTGCCAATTGGAGTCATCCTGTTGTCCCCACAGCTGTCAACATCAAAACTGCGGAAATCTACAGAGCCTCCTTCCAAGACCGAGGTCCGGAGGAGGAGCTGCGGGCTGCCCGAGCTTTAACAGGAGGACCAGTGAGTCCGACAGCATCTTGTCTTAACAGGGTGAAGGGAAAAGGGGGGGCATCAAACTCTAAAGCCTCGAGCTTTATCCACCTTGGAAATGAAAAGTTTCTGATGGCTTCTGGAAAGCTGCCCATGATCAGGAACCACCACACACTCACAGCACGTAGAGAAGAAAGAATGTTTTAGGTTAGAAGCGCAAGACCCCAGTTCTCTGCCCTGAAGATGTTGGGGATATATGTGAATCCCCCTGCATCCAGATCCAAACAAAATGAACCCCATGTACTTTGTAAGAACTTTACCAGTGAAGTTACTGCAAAGAAAGGAGAGCTAAGTGGGGAGAAGAGGCTTTTCTCTTCTGTACTGCAGGTCATGCTGTCCCCAGACAAGGTCACTGGAAAGCAGTTTGCTGGGATGAACTGATGCCCAAAGAATAATCAGATCAGTTTAAAAGTCTGATTGCCTTTCGGTCTTTTTAGTTAGCTAACACCTTCATTTTAAAAGTTAGGAAAAAAAGAATAAGACTTACATGCTGTTTGAGGAACAAGTGAAAAAATCCTTTAAAAACACGTAATGTGAAAAAAACAGAAATCGCATCAGTCTGCTTGCTTAGGAAAAGCTGCTGTTTTCACTGGAAACGTCTGGACCCAGTGGTCTGTTTTGCCAACCCTTTGACATTGTCAGGTTTCCTTTCTCAGTGTCTCAGGGAGAACAGTCTTGATTTAGCCAAGATTCAGGACATATTTTAGTCTCAGTAACCGAAATTGAACATTGCTGGTTAAGCTGGAAACTACCATTGGCACATTTGAGAATTCAGGGAATTGATCATTTAGCAAATTTTTACGAGTTGGCTTTTCCCTTCTTTTGAGGGGGCAACAGGCATGTGTGGTTTTAAGCTCCAAGATGACTAGGGGTGTGAACAAGGAGGCGGCGAGGCCATGGCCTTGGGACAGACACACGGGGTCTGCAGCCCAGCCCGGACACTACAGACGCGTGACTTTGGGCAGCAGGCCCATCTCTCTAAGCCTCAGGTCTCCAACCAAAATGGAAAAAACACCAGCTTCCTGCAGGATTGTTGTCAGAACTAAACAAAATGATGTCTGTTGCCCACCAAGTGCAGTACCAGACCAGTGGGAAGTAGTTAAGCGGCAGCTTGTTTCAGTGAGAGCAAACTTGAAAGACGCTTCTCTACCAGATAGATGCCTTAAGTTCAAGACGACACGGGAGCCTGCGTTAAAGGCAGCATTTCCACCGATAACACTCCTTAAATTCTGCCCCTGAAATGTTCTTTTTTTAGATGATTAGCATTTACGATGCAAAGACAGAGCAACTTCGTATAGGACCGTATTCCTGGACGCCATTTCCCCATGTGGATTTCTGGTTGCAGCAAGATGATAAGCAGATACTAGAGGTGAGCATCTACAGGCTGGGCATCTCTCTGGCCCCTGGTTTCCTCATCTGTTGAAGAACAGAGTGTAGACGAGACAACAGCAGTTCCCTTCGGTGTCTGTGGAGGGCGCCATTTGCAGACCCTGCTGAGCTGCTCCTAAAGTTAGTCGGGGGTGAGTGGATCCTGGGTAGATGTCTACGCAGCATAGCAACAGGCAGCCATCTGCTTTGTTCTTGTTAACCCAGCACACCTGTTCCTTATGTAACTTTACAAATTATATATATTTATACAGTGATCCGAGAACAGCCTGATGAATGTGTAAGGAGCACAGAGACTCTTGACAGCTTTATCAAAGTAGGGAACAAAGCAGGTTCTCCTCTCACACCCCAAATCTTGTTTTTCCAGAACCTTTCCACATCACCCCTGGCTGAGCCTCCCCACTTTGTTGAACATATTAGATCTACCTTGATGTTTTTAAAGAAACATCCTTCTCCAGCTAACACACTGTTTCCTGGGAACAAGGCTCTACTCTACAAAAAAAATGAAGATGGCTTATGGGAAAAGATCTCTTCCCCAGGAAGCTAAAAAATAGGAATTACCAAAGAAAGCACCTCTCTGATACAACAAAAGACCCCTGCTGGGGGCAGGGAAGAGTGTGAACTTGGAAACTTCCTCCGTTGAGTCTGAGGTCTCTCTCCTTACTCAGTGTTTTTCAGATGACTTTAAAATAAAATCTTATTTTGGCAAAGGCATTTGTTTAGGTTTTCTTCTTGGTTAGTATTAAGAGGCCAGAGGAGAAGCTGGCTTGCAGCTATTTCAGATACTTGGGTAAGTCTGGGTAAGTCTTCCTAATTCTGCTAAATTAGTGAATAAAGGAAAAATTGTCGTTTAGTTTAAAATGCAGTGGTGAGAATTTATACATCTCAGATTTTTTTTAACCTCAAAATACTTTAGAAGCATCAAATCCAAACCTGATATTATGTATTTTTAGAAACCTTTATTCTTTTGAAGTTGTTATCCAAAAGGAAGTCACCGTGCCCAATTAATGCTAAGATTTATGAAGTGAACTACTGGGAACAATTTCAAGAACCTTTATTGAAACCAACATTCAAATAGTATCTCAAGGGTGAAATTCTGTTTCAGCAAAACCAATTTTAACAATTTCAAATATATATAAAAACATTTAAAAATTAATCTTGTTAAAGGTGATAATTTCCCTTTCCCCCATTTTATCTGCTATACTTCATTGCACCAAAGAAACAGGGAAGACTTGTTTAATCATTTGCACCAGGAAGAAAAGAAAAGGAAAACTGCATTTTGACAAGTGCCAAATGTCAGGAATCACATCAAATCAGAGTGTAATTATAGGCTTAATATGGTATAACTAAGGCTTTCAATTCGACAGTCCCAAACCCCATGTGAATTGCCACCATGTTAAGGTCTCCCATAGCTTGACTGCTGGACTAAAAGGCACAGGGGCTGCTGCCGATGGTAAAGGAAGTGACGCAGTACTTAGAATCGGGCCGAAGTTAAGGGTTTACTTCGGCGGTCTTCTGGCTTGATCAGCCTGAGAAAGACTGCCCTTTTGGATCTTGTTTCTGAGTTGGGCCCAAAGGGCTGAGCTGCTGTGAACAGACACTCCAGAAGCTCCCGTGAGAACAGGTCAGAGGTGGACTTAAATTTAGAATTTCAACTTAACAAGGTGCTACACAGCATATTTAATACGAGGCTCTTAAGAGCAGCATCTGTTGAGTTTTGAGATATTAAACATAGAAATAGAAATGAGTACAGTCTGTACTTCTGTGCCAATTTAAAAGCTTTACCAGTATTTAAAAATATATATAATATGGTTGAGAAGAGTCTGTACAGTTACTCTGAATAGAGAAGTTTTAATTTGTTTACAAATAGCATATAAAGGGAGACACAGGCTGGTGGCAGAGCAGAGCCAGCAGCAGTGCCGGGTCCAGCCTGACCTGCCACTGCCGAGCGGACACGGCCCTGACCGACGTCTCAGGGGCAGCAGCAGCAGCGGGGGTGCAGGAGAGCGCTTCTGATGCTCCTGTTTACAACCCCATCACACCCACTCTCCTTCAAGCCAAACAGTCCAGTTGCATATTGCAACCTGATCCAACTGAACACCAAGTAAGACAGACGGCAGAGATCGCCGTCTGTGCAGCAGGGCCCCAGGGAACCCGGAAAGTTCTAGAAAGCTGTCTCACCAAGAACCTACTATGTGCAACCTAGTAACGTCTTCCACGTGTCTGTTTAGAAAGAGAAGCGCAAGTATTTCAAGTGGCAGGCACTTGAAATTCTTGTGTTTTTTGTGAATAAAAAGTGTTTATGGTAACGGGGGGGAATGGTATTACTACAGTCGGGTAGACAGAAACAGTAGTTGTTGGTTGTTGTACAACACCCACAAAATCAGACATGTCAACTGCCCTCCCGGAGGCCTGGCTCTCAGGCACGTATTTGTGCGACCATCCCAGTTAAGCACAAATAACAGTAATTTCTCTCACATCAGCATGTGGCACGGTTCACATTTTCAGAATAACTTCATCTTCCCTGAAACAATATTCAGTACAGTCTCCAAGCAAACACTGAGTTTTATCTTAAGCTCTCTGGCTCTTCTACCTGCGGGCGGTCATCTTGCAGGCCTTGGGCCCCGTCCTGGAGGGCTCCAGGCGGCTCGGCTTCCGGAGGGGCGGGCGCCTCTGGGTGTCGCTCATGGCTGTTAGCTTCTGAGGCCTCTTGCCCACCCGACGATTGCTCCATCTTCTCCAAGTCTTCGATGTGACCGACTGAGCTGGTCTCGCTGATGGCATCCGAACCACGCAGGGACCTTTTAAATGGCTTCTGGCCTAGAAGATCAATGAACAGCACTGATGGTTCAGGAAAGGGCTCCCCTGCAGCAGGAGCCAGCTGTGCTCTAAGCAATCTGTGTTTAATCACAGCGGAAATCCCAGGGATCCCTGGCTCTGAAGCATTAAGTGATGAGGCGAGAAATGAGAGCTGATGTGACACTAATATGCCCCCAGCGCCAGGGACCGTGAGGGAACCCCAGCTGGGAGAAACTCAGAGGAGTGGACACAGGTTAAATGTGACGCTCCACAGGTGACTCCCCAAGGCTCAGAGATGGCTGAAGGGGCAGAGACGCGTGTGTGCTCAGTCACTTCAGTTGTGTCTGATTCTTTGCGACCCCATGGACTGTAGGCCTCCAGGCTCCTCTGTCCTTGGAATTTCCCAGGCAAGAATACTGGAGAGGGTTGTCATGCCCTCCTCCAAGGCATCTTCCTGACCCAGGGATTGAACCCGTGTCTCTTAAGTCTCCTGCATTGGCAGGTGGGTTCTTTACCACTAGCGCCACCTGGGAAGCCCAGGGGCAGGGACCCCTGTTCTTAAATGAAGAGAAATAGAACTTCGGGTTGAAGAACCAAGAAGACAGGAATGCAGGTCCTAAAAGCGTTATGGGAGGCCAAGGTCTCTTCCCCAGGGAAATACGAAGAACGAAATACCGTTCTTCAGTGTGAGTGAACTCAGGCATGGGGACTGACGTACCTGGAAGCCTCTGTTTGGTGCGAGTGCCTGTGGGGGTCTGAGGTGGTGTGACCCCCGAGCCTTGCACTTTGTAGACGTACGTGTGTTCCGTGGACTCCAGGGAGCCTGTGGGAAGGAGGTGGGGAGGTGTGGGGTAAGCGCCCAGGGTGGGCAGCCCTGTGGAGGCCCGTCAGCCTTGTTCCCCACGTGCTTCCAGCTGAGGCTCCAGATCCCTGAGCCAGCTGCTGGCGGCTGAGCCGTGAGTGCTGGCCCCGTGGGGTGTTCCAGCCTCGTCTCCCCGCCATCCTGTGTGCCTGTGAAAGCAGCCAGCCTGCAGTGTGGCTCGAGCATGCCGGGAGAGCCAGGCCCTGATGGGAAATGTCTTTTAGCAACAAGGAGCGGATGCCTCTTGGCTAAAGGCTGTGGCCTGGCGGGTTGAGAGTCAGATTGTCCCCTGCTGCCCTGTGACCGTGTAGTCATCATTTCCTGGGGAATGGCCCAGGTTTGAGGAGCCTAATCCACTGGCAGAACAGCAACTGGGAGTACTCACTGAACTAAAATGGCTACAGACTACAGCCTTTCACTTGCCCCGTGCAAAAGCAGCCCTCGACTGGGGCAAAACACTCATGAGAGCTGCAAAGAATATTAACACTGATCCGAACAGACAGCTGCGTGGGCTTGGACCCCAGGAAGGGAGTCTTCTGGGGCACGGGCACCTGCCTCCGTGCTGTTCCAACTGTCGGGACAGAAGAGGAGGATGAGAGTCTAGGCAGACAAACCTCGCCTCCTCTCCGGTCCTGGCCCAGCGCCTGGTGTGAAGCCTGGGACGCACACACGGCTCCTCATCCCAGGACACCTGGCCAAACACTCCAGATGCGAGAGATTGGGAGGAAGGTAGTCCTACCTGCCGTCAGGTTGAACGTCCTTCCTTTTTGTGATGCTTGTACTGGAGAAAACCAGTTCAGCACGGATCCAACCACGGGGATCTGCCGTAACACCCCCTGCAAAACACAAGCGTTGCTCAAGGCCATCGTCCGGAGGCCAGCTCCCAGCCCGAGTCCAGCTGGGGGCCCAGCCCGGAGCCTCACCTCTTCCAGAAGCCGCTCCTCGTTTGCCTTCTGCAACTGAACCTGAGCTTCCTGGATTCCTTTCCGAACCACTTCTGTCATGTTTTCCAGAAGCTGTGTTAAGACCAAGGAAGGCATTATCTGTCCAAGCTGCTTGCTGGGGTTCTAGATTTATAAACACAGCACTGGCGATATTTTTCAAAAGTGTGTTAGTAAACGGTACTTTAACATGTCAGTGTGAAAATACAGCAGAAAATCAAATAGAAGAGGTCAAGATGCTAAAGGAGGCCTAGTGTTAGGCGCCGTGGTGACTGGCCGCATTTGCCAGGGAAGAGAACTGCCCCTATGATCTGAACGTCCTACCAACAGGAAACAGACACAACAGGGACTTCCCTGGTGGTCCAGTGGTTAAGAATCTGCCTTCCAATGGAGGGGACATGAGTTCCATCCCTGGTCTGGGAACTAAGATCCCACATGTCTTGGGGCAACTAAACACGTCTACGTGTCACAACTGGAGAGCCTGCACTGTAGGAGGACCCAGTGCAGGCAGAAGGAAAAAAACAAGACACAGTGCTTAACATTCATGGAAACGGAGGCAGAAGTGATACAGGCGGGGTCAGAAAACTTTAAGATGCCCTCCCACGAACCAAGAAAGTTGGCTCCTAGGCTCCATTTCAAACCCCTTTTCTTCTGCACCCCTCCTACCAAACACGAGTCACGCGACACAGCTGCCTGCCTCCTCTCAGGCCAGCCTCGCGCTGCCCCCTTTTCCCTCCCTTTGAGGGATTCCTAATGACTCATATCTGGTGTGGAGAGCGTCCCGTAAGCCTGAAAGCCTGGTCCTCTGTGCCAACTGGCCAAGAGCAGCAGGTCTATTACGGGCGGGAAGTTCTGTTACCTGAAGCACCATCCCATCCAGCCCCAGGACCAGCTCTGACCAGCTCTCCCCTGGCCTTGCGGGGCAGAGGTGATGTGAACGCATCTTCCTGAACGTGCGTGCACCACCTCACTTGCTCATATACGTCTTTCCCAGGCTGGCTCGTGAGTTCACTGAGGGCAGGGACTGCCCTGGTACCTGCTCAACGCCTGGCTCACAGGCGGCCTTTAAGTACTTGGGGAAAGAATGAATGGACAGACATCACCGAGGTAAGCTTCTTCCTTTGTGACTCCAGCTAGTTGCCCAGGGAAAACCCAAAAAAGGAATGAGGCACAGATTACTCTTACAGACCCTTGAGTCCTCCTCGATTTCTCGGGCTGTGACTGCGATGGTCTCTACTAGTTCGGAAATATCGATGTCATCACTCGCCATGCCAATGTAAATACAGCTCTTCATGCTTTTATACTCAGGGCCTGTGGGCAGAAACAACAGACTTACTTGGTTCCCAAGTCCGCTGTCACGAGTCAGACAGGCCATTCCGTGTACACCACGCGGCCAGGCACGGGGCAGCCTCCCCTAGGGGGTGAGGGCATGGATCTACTGCGGATTCGGGACCCAGCGAGGCTGTGGCAGGGGCAGGAAGCTCTCTCATGCTATGAAGAGCTACACCACTTAAGACAGCCCAACTCCCTTTAGGCCAGTTAGAAAACAACTTCCAAAGTCCACAGCTGACTTAGAGGAGTAATTACCCATTTTAAATGTAAGGTCAGATTCCAGTTCATTTAACTTTTTCAGAAGCCCAGCATGGATTTTTTCCCCTTCTGGATCCAATTTCAAACTGCTCTTATCATCATTAGCGTGTTCATACCTATAAACAATATCACATAACAGCACTTCAGTAATCTAAAGTAAGTGTCCCTCTAGACACAGGATGACAGGTGAAGTAGAAGCTGCTGGGAGTTACCAAGGGTGTGCAAGGAGACACAGGGCAAAGGAGCCGCTCAGAGGGTCTCAAGAGTGAACCTTAAGAATGTCCCAGGGGAGCCCAAGTCTCCAGGTACATGAAATGTACAAAGAGGGGCATGATCAAGAAGCCCCATCACTCGTAAGAGGAATAGGAGGCTTCTCTCATCCCGAGAGGGGACAAAGGGACTCAAGACGCCCACTGAGTCAGAGGTTGGAGGGTCTGCCCCCACTGGGAAGTGGTTCTCCGGGGTGAGTGGTAGCTCTCTGTTCGTACGTCAGTGGCGCACTAGTAACTTTCAAGTTGGAGCAGAAAGAACACACAGCAACTCCTACTTCACTGAGCGCGTGCTGGGCCGCTTGCCAGCTGTGCTCTTTTAAATGCCCAGGTCTGGGTGAACTTGCATCAGACACGAGTGCTGTGACTACACATATTCATTTTAGATTTCTAAGCTGGTTCACAAAATGATCCGCCCACAGTCTTACCATACCTGACAACTCCTATTCCAGGCCAGTTGGGGTCGTCAACGTATAAGAGGCCTGCCGTTGCCTCCACCTCCTGCTTGAACTCCTCTCGCAGCTGCAGTGTACAGGTCAGGACCGGCAGCTTGCTCTGGACGCAGGCCACCAGCTGATCCACATCCTCTCCCCGAGTCCCTAAAACTGGACATGTGCACAGAATGTCAGGGAAGCACTTAAGGAACGGCTGGAAAGGAGGGAGCTGTGCTCTCAGTTCCACTATCAGAACATCAGCAGTTCTCAGTATAGCCAGTCAGTTGCAGCTGAGGACTCAAAAAAAAAAAAAACAACCACTAAACCCAGATACGTGAGGATATGAGATATCTATGGATGTGAGAGTTGCACCATAAAGAAGGCTAAGTGCCAAAGAATTGATGCTTTTGAATTGTGGTGCTGGAGAAGACTCTTAAGAGTCCCTTGGACTGCAAGGAGATCCAACCAGTCCATCCTAAAGGAAATCAACCCTGAATATTCGTTGGAAGGACTGATGCTGAAGCTCCAATACTTTGGCCACCTGATGTAAAGAGCTGACTCACTGGAAAAGACCCTGATGCTGGGAAAAATTGAGGGCAGGAAGAGAAGGGGGTGACAGAGCATAAGACGGTTGGGTGGCATCATCGACTCAATGGACATGAGTTTGAGCACACTCTGGGAGATAGTGAAGGACAGGGAAGCCTGGTGTGCTGCAGTTAATGGGGTCACAAAGAGTCGGACACGACTGAACTACAAACCCGGATATGGAAGAAGCAGGTGTTAAAAATTCACACAGCTGATGGCCTAGGTGTAGACACATTTTGTTCTTACACAGAAGATAGCATTAGCTCCTCTGATTTAACACACAGTGAAATCCTACCATGGAAATCAGATTCTTCTTGAAGAAAGACTCTGCTTAAGTCAAGTGATAAACGTATCAGGTTGGAAACAAGAAGACAGCCACACAGTTCTATTAACATGGAGGGGAGAGAGGTTTGGGGGTGGGTGGAGGGGCAGCAGGGCGGGGTGGTGATGGTGACAGCACCAAGTGCTTCTGAAGGTCAGAGCCTGAGAGTCTCAGGGTTCACTGCGCCCTCGCTTCCACTGATTCAAAGCTTATGTGATCTAAGCCTCAATACGTGCAGCCTGGGGTGTCCACAGTTACTTTTTCCAGTTCCAGACCCCCTGCTCAGCAGGACCAAAGGCTCCCAGAATGTCCCGAGGCCTCTGGCCACAGTCATGACATGCGGGACAGGTGCCTGCACTTCCCTACTTTGGAGTCTGTGGGAAAAATACCTTTCCAAAGATGCCGAAAACACCTCATGAAAAACCATCAAGCATTCTCTGAACGTATTTAGATCATCTCAGAAAAAAGCACAATCAGATTTCTGATACATCTCTATACAGCTTATTTTGAAGTGCCTCCTATAAAACATGCCAAGCACCACCCAAGCCACTGCATGTTCACAGTCTCACAGTCTGATCTGCACATCACCAATGTGAGGTGGTGGGGAACAGGTCTGGAGACAAGAAACTTGCTCCAGGCCCCACAGGTATGAAGTGGCCAAGGGGGGACAAGAACCCCAGGACTTTCTGTCATAAAAGTCCACGTGCTTTCAGCTCTGTTGCTCTCTAAGAGGTCTACGACAGTGATCTCGACCTTCACTGGCCTGTTTGGTGCCCTGGCTCCATTCCAAGTACACTCAGTCAACCAGAATTTGAGGTGGGGCTGGGCACTGGGGGGGTTTTCAGAGCTCTGCAGGGATTCTAAAGTCACTCTGGACTGAGAACCACTGAACAGGAAACAAAAGGTCAGAGGACATCAAGACACAGGAATTCGAGTGACTTCACAGATCTCTCTTTGTGAGGAGGTACCCTGGAAAGGGGCTTGTCTACCTAAACTCAGCCAAATGAAAAGTAAAAGCCTCCCCAGGGAGAGAAGACAGCCTCATAGGGGAAAGTGATCAGTCCACAGCCTGGACTCTGACAACCTGGCACCGGTGCCCTCAGAACAACACCGAGGGTGCCCCACGGAGACCGCTTACCTGCCGCCGTCATCAGAGGGCTGAACCGCACGCACGTGCCCTCAACCTCCAGATCCATGACCGTGAGGCCGCTCATGGGCACCAGCTGCTTCAGCTGTTCTCCCAGCTGCAGGGAAAGGGGCAGAATGAATGCACTCCAGCAAGGAGGGCACCTGTGTCTCCTCGTTCACTCAGCCCAGACCCAAGAGGTTCCTGGAAGTGAGTTTCCTTTCATGTGTAATTTTCTTTGAATACTTATGGCACCTTCATTTTAAAAATTGTAAATTTTATATTTTTTCTTACTACAAAAATGTTTGCTATAGAAAAATCTAGGCAACACAGGTAAACCAAACCAAAACAAACAGAACAAAAACTTACCCACAACACACCACTGAGAAACACCTACTGACTGTTGACATATGGGATAACCCTCCCCCATCTTCTGTGCATGTGAGTCTGTTTCTTCCATTGCTGTTGTGAAACAGGATATACTACATGCTGCGTAGTAAGCTGCATTTTTCCATGCAATTCACAGTGACCATTTCCCTTCTGCCATGAACATGCAGCTACACGGTTTATACTGGCTGTTCTGAACTTCACTGCGTGGGTGTACCTTATTCACCCGAACACCTAGGTTCAATTCAGTTCAGTCGCTCAGTCGTGTCCGACTCTTTGTGACCCCATGAACCACAGCACGCCAGGCCTCCCTGTCCATCACCAGACTCACGTCCATCGAGTCAGTGATGCCACCCAGCCATCTCATCCTCTGTCGTCCCCTTCTCCTCCTGCCCCCAATCCCTCCCAACATCAGAGTCTTTTCCAATGAGTCAACTCTTTCAATTATTTTTTTTTTTTAGGCTACACTTTGCAGCATGCAGGATCTTAGCTCCCCATCCAGGGACTGAACCTGGGCCCCGTGCAGTGGAAGCTCGAGTCCTAACCACTGGGGGCATGTCCGAGGTTTTGCTAGGGTTGGTGCTGCTCTGATGAACACCTTTACATTGTTTAGAATATTCTTTATACTGAAATCATCCCATGATTTCAGTGTCAAAAGACAGCCAAAGCAAAGTGCCCCTCCACCGAAGGCATGCAGGGGAGGCTTCATGTGCCTTCTGGGATCAGCAGAGCTCCACAGTGCCTGGACCGCAGGCCAGGTTTGGCTTGCTGTCATTCACCTTTACAGGGAAGGAGAGAAACGGTTCCGTGAAGAACCTGCGGGAACAGTGCTGAGAGGACCTGCCGGAACTCATGCAGCCTCTGGGGCTGTGGTTTTTGCTTAAGAAGCCCAGGACAAAGCCCCACGCTTCACAGGGGCTCCCCTGTGAGTTTCTGCCTTCCTAGAGGTGACCATGCATTATCCCAACCATCCAGACGCAGCAGGACGGGCACGTGACAGCGTTCTTACCCAGCGGTTCAGGGCATCACAGGAGTGCCTCTCCCGGCCGACGGCTGAGGCGGCAGCGCTGGGCGCTGGGATGGCATTAAGTCCTGGATCTGACACAAAACACAGAGGGGTTTGCCTCTCAGAAACACAGCCAACTACAGCAACCCCCCGACCCGGCTCACTTAGTGCCCAACATGAACCTGAGAGAAAAGTCTCAAATAGTATGAAGACCAACACACTTACATCTATTTATACAAATGTAATTCTTAATTTCATTAACACATTTTCTCCCTCAAGGAATTCTGAGCATAAATCAAAGCATAAAAATTATAAGTCACCAACTAGTCCACAAGCACCGAGCCCTGTGCAGGGGAGTCAGCCCAGCAGCACGCCAGGCCTCACAATGCAACCGGCCTCCTACGATAAATGGTCGAGGTGCCCACTCGTGCTAGGCGCTGTGCTGGGCCTGGGGTTAGAATATGAGGCAGACAAGGTTTTTAGGCTGCCTCTTATGTTCTATGGGAGAAACAGCATAAAGAAATGAAATCACTAAATACTGTTGTCAGGGCCTTGAAAGAAGGTGAGGCTCTGAAACGACATGAGGGAGTCAGTCACCTCAGACAGGACAGGCAGGGAAGGCTCCATGAGGGGGTGGGCACTGGGGGAACCTGAAGGCGGGAAGGAGCTGGGAGGACGAGGCGGGCAGTGGTGCCTCAGAGGAGACCAGTCTGACTGAAGCACAGTGAGCAAGAAGAGGAAGGCGGACAGAAGGGGAGGGCTTGGACTCGCAGGCTGCATGAGGCCTGGTCCAGAGCCTGGACCTCATCCATCGGGCACGGGAAGACACGCAGGCTACGGGCAAGGGGGTGACAGGAAGTGGAGAATGGTCTGGAATGGGGTCCATGGCTGTTGGGTGAAACCTGAGAGAGCCTTGGACTAAGCAGGGCGCCTTTGGGACATTATTTACAAATAGAGATTCTTGAATCCGCTTACTGAATCAAAACACTTAGGAAGGAGGGCCCCAAATTCTGTTTTCAAGGGACTCTCATTCATTCCAGCAGTGGTCCAGGGACTGGTGTTTGGAAACCACTGGTTTAATCACAGCAAACTGTCAGTAAAGTGCTAAGGCAAATAGGCCTGGAATTCTTGTGAACCTTATTACATTTTTTTGCAACGATGACAAGATTTTAGCAATCAAAATATTCTGGACTACCTAGTTAACTTGAAGTGGTTTAACACTCAAAGCCCTTACACACAGAAAAATAACCCTCATTTAAAAATCACCTACCAGAGCCCGGTAGTTCCTGGAAAAATCTGAATACCACCACTGGGGAACTGAGCTCATCTTCCACCTGAAACATGGAATCCAGTTATTACCAAGTGATAGTAAATTCCAAACACCTACAAAGTCAAACGGTGAGCCTGGAAACTAGGCTGCAGATGCTGCCCTTAGAAAGCATGCAAAGAGAACCCCCTGGTTGCCCAGTGGTTAGGGCTCAGCGCTCCCACTGCCAGGGCCTGGTTCAGTCTCTGATCAGGGAACTAAGATACCACAAGCTGCGCAGCAGGAAAAAAACCAAAACACCAAAACCAAGAAAACAGACCAAAAAACCCAACCACCACCACCGCCACAGCAAAAAACCACATCAAGTTCAAAGGTTAATTTCAGTTGCTAGAGAAACAAAAATCAAAGGTTTAGTAAAATTCTTAGAAATAATTATAAGCCAGTCCTGAGAATACATTATAATATGTGACACTGGTACACTGAGAAGCAAAAGGAAATTTTTGATGGTTATGGATAAACATGGGTCCAACACGAAAGATCAAGAAAGGCAAGAAAAAAGTGGCACTAGAATCAGCGAGAGAGTCCAAGCTTTCAAGAATCCAGAAGTGAGGCCACCGCAACCAGGAATGACTGGATCCTTTCCTACTCATCCTCTACTCATTGTGTGAAACTCGCTGAACAGAAGGCAAGTCCTGCTGGCGTGTGAATAACCGCAGTCTAGAACTGAGGCTGTGTTTCTCTAAATCACCGAAGCGATACTTACATTCAGGACAGGCATCAGACAACCATCTTCACTAACAGATTTCCTAACAGATGAAGACGGCCACTGCATTGACTGCCCAGCCCAAGGTTCCCTGTTCTCCACTGAACAAATGTACAGTCAGCCGTCAGCTTCCCCTCAGGGTCAGGACACAGAGGGAGTGTTAATGCCCTCGACAGACGGTCGTGTTGGAGGAGGGGGTGGGGGTAGAGGGAGAGGGGCTCTCCAAGCATTCAACAACTCCAGCACTACAATTCTAGTCTTGAAACCTATTTCCCAAGGCACTGGTAGGGCCACACCAGGACATGCTAACTGGGGAGACAGGCCCAAGATCTTCCCCACTAAGCTGTTCAAAGGAACAAATGTGTGTGAGTCCGATTAAGCAACAGGTAGATTTGAATCTGCCAATTATTTATGGAGTCAATTCTTGTGCTTTCATATCTACTATCTCTTTTAATTTTCACATAAACAAATAAATCTATTAGTTATCTTTAAAGTGAGAGTGGTTTAATATTTATATAGAATGGAGTAAGCATAAAAAGTAAATGGTAACAAGGTGACTAAAACTCTACATTCCTGTTTTCAGAACAAGGTAGAATTTGAGTGCCAAGACTTCTCTAGTCTTCTGTTTCTTACTTTTTTGAGCCCAGTGGTCTCAATGTCAGTGTGCATAAGAAATACTGTACAGGGCTATATATGTAGAATTCTGGTTCTGGCCACGTGGTAGACCAAGCCAATACTGAAGTCATCAATTCTAAATACCTGAAATGCTTGATTAAATGTAATCAATAACCAAAAAAAGTTCAAATCATTGTTAGGCTCACAAAACAGGTGAATCCAGAAATAAGAGAAAACAGAAAGAATATTGTAAGCTGAGCTGCAGGGCCTGGGGGGAGGGGAGCACAGACGGGGCCTAGAACTTAGCATTAACATCTAAGGTCGTGGGTTTTTAAGCCCATGTGAGGGGTAGTGCTTAGTTTACATGAAGCCAGGACGCTTGAAAAGTGCTCTTTACGAAAAGAGAGAAAAACTTCACCCACTGATCAGTAAGAAAGCTTCACTCTGCCTAAGGCTCTGCAGAGAGAGACAAAAAATTCTTTCATGAGAAGAAAACATCAGGTGTGTTCTGCACCTGTGTGTGATGTCCTCTGTGGGACTCCTAAAGCTGGGAAACCAACATAAATAAATGGACCCTGGCAAGTCATACGAGAGAAAAAAATCTCACTTGAAACAGAAAAATTATGTAACACACGAAGCAAGAGTCAGCAGACACAACCGAGAGGACGATATGTGGTCCCAAAACTGAGACTGGAACAGCCATCGGAAACACATGGCGATCACGGTGTTTAAACAGAGAGACAAAGGACCAGAATCCTTGCTTTAAAAGGTGATTATAAAACAGAATAACTTGAAAAAGAACTGAAGAGAATATTGCAGAATGAAAGAGGTCACTGGAAGTAAAAAGCTCAGTGAATGGGTTAAACAGCAGATGAGATGCTGCTCAAGAATAAATGACTGAACTCAAAGAAGGATCTGAAGGGAGGCACTGGAAGGCAGAGAGAGAGAGAGATGCAGGCATCCAAGAGACTGATGGGGGGTGGAGTGAAGGTTCAGTATGCAGCTTACTGGTGTTCCTGAAGGGAGGACATATCTGAAAAAATTAACTGTACAGGATTAAAAAAAAAAGAAGAATCCTCATGTTAAATCAGCACAAGTCCCAAACAGGACTGAAAAAAAAAAAACCCTCACTTGGATGTATCACGGTCAAAGTGGCAGAACAATAAGGATATAAACATGAAACCACGCTCAGTCCCACGGAGGCATTCTGGAATTCTCAGGTGTAATGGTGACAGTGTTCGAGTTTCCCCTCACAGGCCGACTTTAGAATCCACTCCAAGTGTTTGATAAGAGGCCAGTAAAACAGCAGCTTTATCAGAACGCAGCTGCCGAGGAGACTGAACTGGCACCCTGTGAAAGCGGGTCGCGAGTGCCACCCCTGGCCCTGGCGCTGGAGGTGCTGAGCTGGGGAAGTGGGTCCTTGTTTCTGCAATGGGCGAGGCTCCTGAAGGGCCCTCCAGATGGGAAGGAAGAAGGTCATGGGTGCTGGGAGAAGGGAGTGGCTATGCAGCAGAGAAGCTTTTCTGAGATACCCTGGGGTCAAGTCTTGGCTTTGCCACATACTAGTTCTGGGACTCTGGACACACAGCTCATCTGAGCCACAGAAACAGATGCTGCCGCTCGACCCCAGAGGCTTACTGTGAGGGTTCACAAGTCAACACCTATGAAAGCAGCAGACAAAGGCTGTAGCAAGGAGCAGAAGACAATAATCACTTCCACCTTATGGTGCCTGACGCCTCCATTCTGCCTTCCCACACATTAGCTGATACGCCCCTCCTAACAAGCCACCGGGGCAGACGAATCCATTCTCCTCTAACTACCCTGAGACAGAGGGTCCGCTGGCGGAGGACACAGGCTTTGAGAGTGCACCCCAGCTCTACGCTGCTTTACCACATCCTTATCCTGTCTGTGCTTTAGCTTCCTCCCCAGTTAAAGAAAAGGAATAACCACTGCGTCCAACTCACAGAGTCTGTGTATTCATCCACACTTGAACACCTATTGTATGCCAGGTACCACACTGGGCGTAGGATATAGTCATGAACAGACAAAAGTCTTTGCCTTGCAAGGCTTCTCCAGACAAAAACAGACAAGGAACAAACACAGCCCACAATTTCAGGCAGTAATAATGATGAAGGGGAAAACCCAGAGCACAGGGAGTGATGGATAGTGGTGGGTGTTACTCTGGTGGGGTGGGGTGAGCCTCTCTGAAGAAGTGATATTTGGGAACTAAGATCTGAAGGATAAGAAATTGGTAATGAGAAGAATTAAGGGGAACAGTGTTTCCAGGTATGGGGAACAGCATGTACAAAGGAGATCTGTGACGGTTAAATGAAACAGGCATGGAAGAGGGACTTAGTATCACGCGTGCTACACAGTAAGCATGTCACAAACAGCAGCTGCAGTGGTGATGGTGACGATGATGATGGTGGGCTACTGACAGGAAGGTGATGATGACGACGTTGATGGATTACTGACAGGCCACAGTGCCTCATGGTGTTTGCCAGTGACTGTCCCCTCTATTGAGTAAAGCAGCCATTGGAAGGAGGGAAGGAACAGGGTTATGCCTAGGCTGTATGTGGCCTTACAAAGAAGTCCAAACCAGTTGGCAATTAGTGAGCAACATCAGCTCCTCCTGGTTTGCAGGAGAATGAGGAAGGAGAGGAATGAGGAGGAGCCCAAGAGGGCTCAGCAAAGGAGCGACAGGAAATACACAGGCCCAGCACTGCCTGTAACCCACCAGCGTGCTCATTCCAGTCCATAATTTAGTCTCTCTATTTGCAATCAAGAGTGTCCAACCAACATACCTTCACCGACAGCTGAGCTCACAGGCTTGAGAGGTTAACAGAATGAGTCAGTGTCACAGGGCCCCTGTGGCACAGCTGAAATTGGAACCCAAGTCTCCTGACTTACATTGATCCTCTGCTTCTCCGGTGGGGCCACTATCCCCTTCCAAGCTAGGAGAGGAGTCACCTCAGGTCAAGTGAGTAGCTCCCAGCTCCTACTCAGAAGGCGGTGAGGGGAGCAGCCCCTGATCAGCACTTAAACCGAACCATGTACTAAAGTGGACACAGACTGCACTCACTTGAACCCCAAATAAACTCAAATGTTAGTTTTAAAGTTAACTATATCCTGAAGAATTGTCAAAGAAACGCCCCTTCATGCAAATGCTCTCTGGGATCAGAGGGCTTCACAAAGAGTGGCCCAAAGCACTCTGAGAGACAAAACAATTTTCCACTTGAGGAAGATGGGTGTTCTAAAAATTTCTGGACAGGTGAAATCAATGGTGCTTATTACATCTTTGTGCAATTTTAAATTTCAATAGAATAAAAACTGTGAATGGATTATTTGAAAAGCACTGTAGGTGTTCAAACAGTGTATGGGGCAAATTTCTAGGCTTTCTGCTAACTGCAGAATTAGGTCATCGGGACATGTATGACTTTCCCAAAGAACGGTGGTTAACTGGAGCTGCCGCAATTCCATGAACACACACCAAATCTGGAGAAAATCATGCTAAGTCACTGAAGGTAAAAGTTACTGACTTTAAGAGACAGACCAAATTATATACTGTACCAAGATTTTGATGTGGTTCACTTTCTTCAAACTTTCTTGCAATCGTTGACTCTGCAAATGACAAAAAAACAGTTTCTTGTAATTTCATATTAAGAAGTAGTTTTCCTAAGGGTCTTTGCAAGTCTGCAAACAAGGATCTTGGGCAGATAAAGCCATCTGCGACTTGACGATTTCTAAATGTGGATACCAATTTTTGCATTTCAACATCTGCAAATATTCCCCAATATGCCAGTTACAATTGCATTTAGTGACTCCAGAAAAGCTTTTTCTCATTAGATATATGTGAATTTGTCATGTTAGCAACATAGAGGTCATTCATTCATTCAAAAAATACTGAGTGCAAGGCAACAAAAACAAAATTAAGCAAGCAGACTACATCAGACTAAAAAGCTTCTGCACAGCAAAGGAAGTCATCAACAAATGAAAAGGCAACCTATGGAACTGGAGAAAATATTTGCAAATCATTTATTTAATAAGGCGTTAAAATCCAAAGTATATGAAGAACTCATACAACTCAATGGCAAAAACCCAAACTATCCCAATTAAAAAATGGACAGAAGATCTGAATAGACATTTTTCCAGACAACAGGCACATAGAAAGTAAAGATGCTCAACATCACTAATCATCAGGGAAATGCAAATCAAAACCACAGCGTGATGTCGCTGCACACCTGGGAGAACGGCTGTCATCAAAACGACAAGAAACAAGTGTTCACAAGAACGTGGAGGAAAAGGAACCCCGTGCACCCTTGGTTGGAATGTAAATTGGTGCAGCCACCGTGGAAAACATATGGAGCTTCCGCAAAAAATGAGAAGTAGAACCACCATATGATCCAGCAATTCCACGTGGGCTATCTGCACTGAAGAACAGGAAAATACTAATTTGACAAGGTATGTTCACTTCAGCATTATTTACAATAGCCAAGATACATAAACAACCTAAGCGTCCATCAAAGGATGAATGAGTTAAGACGTTAGGGCATATAATAATACACACACACGCACACAACAGGAAATAATCAACCGTAAAAAAAGAACAAAAGCTTGTCATCTGCAACAACATGGGTGGACCTCAGGGCTTCCCAGCTGTGCTAGTGATAAAGGACCCACCTGCTAACGCAGGAGACATAAAGACAAGCGTTCAATCCCTGAGTCGGGAAGATCCCCTGGAGGAGGGCATGGCAACCCACTGCCACATTCTTGCCTGGAGAATCCCATGGACAGAGGAGCCTGAAGGGCTACAGTCCATAGGGTCACAAAGAGTCGGACACAACTGAGCGTCTTAGCATGCACACACGGGTGGGCCTTAAGGGCATTACTCCAAGTGAAATAATTCAAACAAAGACAAATAGCATATGATCTCACATGTGAAATCTAAAACGAAACAAAGCTGATAGAAGTCTGGTCTCTGCTACAGGTGACGGCTGGGGGAGGTCGGTGAAGGGACTCAAAAGGTAAAAAGTAGAAACTTGCAATTATTAAAAAATAAGTCATGGGGAATATAGTCAGTATTACTGTAGTAATTTTTTGTTTTGGCCATGCTGAGTGACATGCAGGATCTTAGTTCCCTGACCAGGGATCGAAACTGAGGCCCCTGCAGTGGAAGCGCAGAATCTTAACCACCAGACACCAGGGAAGTCCTGGAAACTAGTTCTTAACATGCTATCACTGGACCTTATATTCTGGGGGAGCTGCAGAGACCAAATGAGAGCCTGCATCCACCGTGCCCCCTGGGGCCGCATAGTGCTTGGCACCGAGTGTAAACGCTCTGGAACTGCTTCCCATGAAGACAAAGAGGAGCAAAAGGAAGAAAAAGAGGAGGAGGACACTGATTTTTGCTCAGGGAATGTGAGGCCTGGTGTGGACTACAAGGCAGGACGGGACATGGGAGACCACACCTGCTGAACCTCTGTGGACTTTTCACACGTGCGTGAGTCAGCAGCGGAGGCCAGGCCTCAGGAGGGTTTGCGATGCACTGTGGTGTCTGCTGGCAGGTAGATGCCAGAGTGCAGGGACCTCAAGTGTCTGGTGGCTAATGTCATCATTATTCTCTTGTACTCTGTAAACCAAAGGGAGCTGAACACCTCTCCCTGGAGTGCCCCAACCTTCCCCAAACCAAGTCACCATGGCAATGAAGGCTTCTCCTTCCGAAGAACCAAACCTCAAGATGAGAGCCAAGAGCCCCATAAGAAAATATTTTTTAAAATGTGCTTCTGTAAACATAATGAGCATGAATCTTAATATTACTTAATGTAAAAATGAAACTACTTAATTTAGAATGTTTATATTTCATTAGAAACTCATGTTAAAATATCCTATTATAACAGGACCCCTATTACAGTAATATGAAAATACTAATTTTTCTTAAATATAAAAATGACACAAACATGTACGAATTCCAATAATATATTTAAAACAAAGATTTATTTTTTCCTGTTTTTGGCTGCACCCATGCAGCATGCAGGATCTTAGCTCCTCAACCAGGGAAAACAAAGATTTATTTTTAAAACTATCTGCATACCTTACCATATGATTAGGCCCTACTGTGGGAGCTTTACCTGTACGAACTCACTAAGTCCTCATGACAATCTTTCATTACATCATCACCTCTATTTTACAGGTGGGAAATCAGAGGGACAGAAAGGTGACATCATGCTGTAGACTTAGGTAGAACTCAGCTCTCAAAAACTGCGTACATAAGGTATTTTTTGTTTTCTGAACTGCAACATAATTATATAGCTTTCACAATTAGAACACCTCAAACAGAGAATTAGAACTGTCCCTAAAGCTTTGCAATTTGGGAGCCCAAGCCAGCGGGTGTTAAAAATATCCATGCCAGCCTTACTCCCCCCAGCCATCATATTCTTTTACCCTCAAGAGTCGGTCGGTCAAGTGGAATGCTTATCCCAGCCTCCACATCCTCCTCCAGTCCTTGGCTGTCACCGTGACTTCTTTTCTCCACCATGCTGACACCGGCATTCATTTTAATCTGATTTCATTTGGACACAAATGCTGGGACAGCCCCAGCAGTCTCTCCCAGAACTTTGAACAAGAAACCTATATATGCAGGACAATTAGTCTGCTTGCTTATGAGAAGGGAAATCCAGACAATGAGGTATTGAAGGCGGGGTAAATCAGTGAAGGATTTTTCTGTCTGTTTCTGCCATGGAGCATCTGTGACTTGTGCGAACTTCAGGTTTCCACTCACCAGCTGACAGGCATGCTTGATCCTCTCCACAATCCCATCAAGTCCCAAGTACTGTAAAGACAACCACAGTGGCAGGGCACGGAGCTTGTCTGCTGGCTTATTTGATGTAAGACCGGAAACTAAAGTCTAAAAAAGTCAATATAGGTTTATTACTTAAAGCCAATGAAATCGCATAGCAGAACTAACCACTTTCCATTTACTATGCACTTAGTTTGTGTCAGATGCTATGCAGGCACTTGGCTTGCATTATTCATTTGATCCTCAAGCAACTCCATGAGCAAAGTATTCTAGGCAACTTGGCTCAGAGACCTTGATTTTTCCAAGGGTCCGTGGCTAACATGTGGCAAAGCCGGGATGAGAATCCAGACAGGCTAATCTCAGAGCTGGAGCTCTTAGCCACTCAAGAGGCAGCCCCTTCCAAGGCTGCTCTGAGCATCCCCAAATACTTGGCCAGAAACACATGAGCAAGGCTTCACTGTTTAAGAATCACTGAAAACTTATTTCACAGTTGCCTATCACTAACTGGTTCACTAATAAGAACCATCACTACGCTTTTAAGAACTACATCATTTTGTAACTTTTTAGACAATGTGGAAGATCAAGAGCCTTAAAATAATCTTAATTCCACTGTGGGAATCCAGTCTAAGGAGTAATTTGAAACACGAGTGATGCTCATTATTTCAGTAACAAAAATTTGAAAACAGCCTAAAAGTTCACAAATGGAGGATGACTGTGGTACTTAAATGATGGAATATTATACAGTGATAAAAGTTTTTCATACACATGGGGAAGTATGGGGAGAATAAATAGAAAAAAAATATATGGCATAGTTTCCCTTATGTAAAAAAAAAAATTTTAATGAAAAATCACAGATGTAGCATTAAGGAAGAGATGTACTTTTTCCTTTTTCTGTATTTTGCCCCCAGACTCAATGACTACTCACCACTCCCTACTCCCTCCCAGTGAGAGGAAGCTTACCAAGGCAGGATCGTCATGCTTATAGAGGGTCACGGCTGGAACAGCTGGCAGACCCAGCCACGGGCCCGGAGTCAGCGTCATGCTGTCACATTTGGTTGCAGCCTACCACAGAGAGAACAACTTCCTATTAGACTACCAGGATCCAGTCAACCCAGCACCCTCTTCCATGCATAAAAGCCATCCGGGGTTAAGTGATTTTAAATTCCTTCTTAAAAACACAGTATCTAGTAAATCAACAACATACCAGCACTGAAGAGGAAACATAACCTAGAGCCAAGGTTGCCAGATTCACACTGGAAGGAAAAACACAGACCTGAGAACTAATTATTTACTGCTGCTTATTCACTAAGTATGTACTTACCCCCCTCCCCCTCAAAAGAAAAACAAAACAGGGCTGTGCTGTTCCACGCTGACATTTACATGTCTTTCAGCTGTGTTGGTAGCATTTGCAATAGCAACATAAAATGTGGTACATATATTATACAAATTTCAGGAAAACCTGGAAAATGCATTTTAATTAAAATGTTTCAGGGGATGGCTTCTACTTATCTAGTGTAATAAGTGTCTTACTTTCTATCTTGGTAGGTATTATATCCAAGTCATCACGCTTCCCAGAGGGACAATATTAAGCAAAGCACCGCGTACATATGACGTGCTGGAAATGGACCCCCAGGGCTGCCCCACCTCCTCCCCACCTTTTGTCTTTGGAGCACTCCAGCAGCCTTCTGGGAATCCACTCCCCACCTCCTCTGTAAGACCTCAGCCTCGAAATCACCTAAACTATCAGAGAATTACATTTCCGTGGCCACAGCAACTGGCTCAGCATGAGACTCCTGGAAGGATTTCTGACCCTCTGGACGCAAAGCTGGAAAGGCGGCTGGAGTTGCTGCAGCTACTCTGCACCAGAACAGGAAAGGCTATCTAGCTCCAGACGGAGCCACCATGGAGGAAGGTCAGCCAAGTGACTTGGCTGACGTGGTGCTACTGCTGATCCTAACACTGGTCTGAGTTACGGGAGCCAATAAGACCTCTTTATTATCTGCAACCCAAAGAGTCTTTGGGCTTCCCTGTGGCTCAGCAGCTCCCACTCTGCCTGCAAGGTGGGAGACCTGGGTTCAATCCCTGGGTTGGGAAGATCCTCTGAAGAAGGGAACAGCTACCCACTAGAGTATTCTGGCCTGGAGAATTTCATGGGCTGTATAGACCATGGGATCGCAAAGAGTCGAACATGATTGAGTGACTTGCATCTTCACTTTCACTTCACCAAAGAGTCCTTAGAGATAAATGTGACGACAGAGTGAGCTCTTCCCAGGCACTCTGCAGGCCCACCGAGGACCCACACCCCTCCACTTACCCCTCCACGTGGAGCCATATGCCGTATTGCTCACAGAGCTCCTTCAAACGCCCAATCTTATCTGTGTGCCCCACTGCTGCAGTTCCTGGGATAAAACATCCAAGAAAGGACACAAATATTTCCTGAGTCTTTACAGCATGATAAAAGCTTCTATATACATTATCTCCCTTTGAGAGAAGTAATATATCTGTTTTGTTGAGATTTTCCTTGTAAACTGGCTTAAAATCAACCACTGCAAGCTGATTATTCAAGGATTTTATTCAAGTTTTGAAAAATAAAAAATCAAGCTTGCTGTCAATTTAAATCCTCTCTCTATATATCTATGTACACTAATTTTCTATGTACTTGATCTGTTGTTTCAGAATATATTCAAGTTTCCCACCAAGACTGTGGGTTTGTCAATTTGTACCAGTATTCTATCAACTTTTCCTTTATACATTTCAGTTATATTCGTAAGCATTTATATGTATTATCTCTGAGTAGATGCCATGAATTATCACTATGGAGACTATTTCATCTCACAGCAACCCTGCTATAGTACTTTTGTTCTGTCAGCACTTGCCCAAGATGTGTGTGCACGCTCAGTTGTGTCTGATTCTCTGTGACCCACAGGACTACAGCGCGCCAGGCTCCTCTCTCTGCTCATGGACTTCTCCAGGCAAGAATACTGGAGTGGGTTGCCATTTCCTACTCCACGGCATCTTCCCAACTCAGGGACTGAACGCTCGTCTCTTGTGTCTCCTGCATTGACTGGCAGATTCTTTACCGATACGCCACCTGGAAAGCACTTGCCCGAGATACCCCTTACTTTTTGTCACTTTCTGGGTTATTTTTATTTAGATGTGTCCTCTATAAAAAATAGAGGGAGACCTCGGTTTGATCCCTGGGTTGGGAAGATCCTCTGGAGAAGGGAATGGCAACCCACTCTAGTATTCTTGCCTAGAGAATTTCATGGACAGAGGAGCCTGGCAGGTTACAGTCCATGGGGTCGCAAAGAATTGGACACGACTGAGCAACTTTCACTTTCTTTCCCTTTCTATAAAAAATAATATAATTTCTTTAACCCAATATGAGGTGTTCTTTGTTTAAATTTAGAAAGCACTCTGAAGTCAGCTTAAACACATTACACATGTTGACCCACCCCTTTGGTGACATCTACATGGCAGGCTTTGCTGGGAAGACCCTCTTCACAGAACATGAGTAAAATGAAGAGTCAGCATGCTCCCAATTGTCCTAAATTTCCAGTTAGCAGAAGCCACCTAGTAAGATTTCAGATCTTCACCAACTGATTCAAGGAACACAACTAAGACAAGCGCTTCTCTTGCAGGGGCTGTGCCAAGGAAAAGCCTGAAAACTCCACCTCCAAACCCAAACCCATCTCAAATTAAAAAAAAATCTTAAATGACACATTTAGTTTAGCCAGAACAAAATCAAAGGCCAAGGCATGGGTTGGGTCACATGAGCCATCAAAACATAAGGCACAATGCTGTGTTTAAGCAACTGGAGGCCAGATTCACATTCTCTTCATCTTGTGGCAACGTCAGCTGGCTAACCACTGGGATGCGGGGTCTGGGGAACGCAATGTGGTCACCCTGGTAAGTCACTCAACCGCATGTAAACTGAAGCCCCTCCCATTTGTTAAGTGATCGATAGTACATTGGTTCTGTTTCTATTTAAATATATATACACTAAATCAGGCAGAAGAGACAGTTTTTCTGGTGGCAACAAGGTGGATGAATGCTTTTTCTGTTTATTATTGTTTTTAAATAACCGACTTTACTGATTGAAGTATACTTTATGTACAATAAAATCCACTCATTTATGTGCGTGTGGTGTGCTGAGTTGCTTCAGTCGACTCAATGAATTTTGACAAATGTATACAGCGTGTAACCAGCATCACCCCAAAGTTCCCTCATCTCCCCCTGAAGTTTCACTCTTCTCTCCACTCCTCACTGGCCCCAGACAACTGTGATCTGTTTTCTTTGCTGTCGTTTTATCTTCTTAGAATTTCATATAAATGGCTCATACACTATGTAACTTCTTTTATGTCTGGATTTTGGCACTTAATTAGCACGCTTCTGAAATTCATCCATGTTGATATGTGTATCAGTAGTTATTTTCATTTACTGCTTAGTAACCCATGATTTGTTTATCCTACAATTTATTCATTCACCGAGGGAGGGGAATCTGGGCTGTTTTCAGGTAAGAACATTGCATCTCTTCAGCAGCCTAAGAGTTTCAGCTATTCTGCATTCTCACTAGTGTTTGGCACTGTATTTTTTATATTCTCCATTCTCACAGATGTATAGTAGTAGCTCATTGTGGTTTTACTTTGCATTTCTCTAATGACTAATGATGTTAAGCATTTTTTCGGTGCTTATACATTCATATATTTCTTTGGTGAAATGTCTACTCAAATCTCTTGTTCACTCTAAACACGGTATTATTTATATCTGTAATACTGAATTATAAAAACTTGTATATTTTGGATAGAGTCCTTTGTCAGGAAAATGTTTTGCCACTATTTTCTCCTAGTCTGTTACTTGCCTTTCCATTTTTTTAAACACGTTTTTTTGGATAGCAAAAGCTTTTTTTTCCCCCTTAATTAAATTATAGTTGATTTACAGTGTTGTGTTAGTTTCAGGTATTGTTCAGGCACTAAGTCATGTCCGACTCTTTTGTGACCCTATGGACTGAAGCCCGCCAGGTTCCTCTGTCCATGGGATTTTCCAGGCAAGAATACTGGAGTGGGTTGCCATTTCCTTCTCCAGGGGATCTTCCTGACCCAGGGATCAAACCTGTCTCCTGCTTGGCATTCTTTGCCACTCAGCCACCTGACAGCAAAGTCATTCTTTTTCAGATTCTTCCATTAAGGTTATTACAAGATATTGAATATAGTTCCCTGGGCAGCAAAGCTTTTAATTTTTGATAAAGCCCAATTATGGTTCTGCCTTTTGTGTCCCTAGAAATCTGTCCTCAGTCAAGGTCATAAAGATCTTCTATATGTTCTTCTAGAAATTTTACTGCTTTGGCTTTTATGTTCAGGCTTATGAACTATTTACAATTAACATCTGCATGTAGAGTGTGGTAAAGACTGAGGTTCAAGTTCTCCTATATTGATATCCAATTGTTCCAAAACCACTGATGGAAAAAGACTATCCTTTTCCTTTTCAATTACCTTTGGCATCTTTGTAAAAAAAAAACACCTAAGTGACCATATTTCTATGGGTGAGTCTATTTCTGAACTCTATTTTCTTCGGTTAAGCTCACACTGTCTTATCTGCACCTGTATAGTAACTCTAAAAGTCAGACAAGGTAGGTCTTCCAGTGCTGTTCTTTTTCTCAATGATTTTCATCATCTTAGACCATTTTATGTCCATATAAATTTTAGAATCAGCCTATCCATTTCTATCAGCAAGGAGATCCAACTGGTCCATCCTAAAGGAAATCAGTCCTGAATATTCATTGGAAGGACTGATGCTGAAGCTGAAACTCCAATACTTTGGCCACCTGATGTGAAGAACTGACTCATTTGAAAAGACTCTGATGCTGGGAAATATTGAAGGTGGAAGGAGAAGGAGACAACAGAGGATGAGACGGTTGGATGGCATCACTAACTCAATGGACATGAGTTTGAGTAAGCTCCAGGAGTTGGTGATGGACAGGGAAGCCTGGCGTACTGCAGTTCACGGGGTTGCAAAGAGTTGGACACGACTGAGCGACTGAACAGAATTGATCCATTTCTATAAGAAATTGGAAGTCTGCTAAGGTTTTGATATGGATTGAGTTGAATATATAGATTAATTTGGGAGAGATCTGACTTAATAATACCAAGTCATTCAACCCATGTTTATGGCACACTGTTCTATTTCTTTGGGTCTTCTTCAATTTCTCTCAGCAACATTTTGTAGTTTTCAGTGTGTATACATCTTGCATTATTTTGTTACATTTATCCATGAAGGGTTTTTTGATGCTACTATGAATGGCCTTTAAAATTCAATTTCAATTGTTCATTGCAACCTTGATAGATTTGCTTATTAGTTCCAATGGCTGTTCTTCATGGTTTCCTTAGGACTTTCTATCTTACAATCATGCCATCTATAAATAAAGACAGTTTATTTCTCCTCTCTAATCTGTCATGTAACTATTTTTGTCATGTCGTGTACATCATATAATTATTTTTCTTGCCTTACTGCACTGTCCAGAACTTCAAGTACAATGCTGAATACAATTTGGTGAGCACAGCAGAAAGCGGTAGTTGACTTGCTATCTCAAATGTGGAGATTTAAGTGTGACATTTAAAAATTCAATTTAGAAAGGAAGCACATGATGGAGTAGAAAAGCACTTACATCCTAAATGAAAAAGTATATACATACAAACAAGAACTCCCAAAACAAACCAACATTTTACTATTATAATTCTCACCATGGTACTGATACCATCTACCTCACATTCTTAAGACTGGATCTCTCTAAGGCTAAGTACCAATCTTCTTTTTTTTTCCTAATCCTCTATCTTGTATGTCTAAAATGGAAGATTCAGGTTCATGACACCTACCAGCATTTGCAACCAGAAGCAAGGGCAGTTTTCCTCGTTCTATGTCATCTTTAATCAGTTTCTCCAAGAAGGCAACATCCTGGGATTGAAAGACAAACGATAGAAACGTGAGGCAACCAGCATAAAAGCTGAACAAGGAAAAACGGCAACTTCTGAATGAAGCAAGTACTCTCACAATTTATCAGTTCTTTTCTAGACAATTTTCCTTTTTATCCCTCTAATTATAGATGAGAAAACAAAATCATTTTATTTGAAGATTAACTAGAAAACTCAGTTAAATGAGATTAAAGTTAGAAACTACATACACAAAACCAACATTTCTCTACTTTAAAACATTTACGATTTTAAAAATTCTCTTAAACTGGCCCCCTTGCCACCACAAAAACAGCCGAAAATGTATCTCTAATGTTATGCTAACAAAGGTCCGTCTAGTCAAACCTATGGTTTTTCCAGTAGTCATGTATGGATGTGAGAGTTGGACCATGAAGAAAGCTGAGCTCCGAAGAATTGATGCTTTTGAACTGTGTTGTTGGAAAAGCCTTTTTTTTTTTGGCAACTCTTCCCCTGCTTCCCCGCCTACAACTGTTTATTTTCTTTCCTGCAGTTTTGGTTGCAGCACACGGTATTTTTTTTTAGCTGCAGCATAGGGATGTAGTTCCCTGACCAGGGATTGAACCCAGGCCACCTGCATTGGAAACATGAGTCTTAGCCACTGGACCACCAGGGAAGTCCCCTAGAGAAGACTCTTGAGAGTCCCTTGGACTGCAAGGAGATCAAACCAATCCATCCTAAAGGAAATCAGTCCTGACTATTCATTGGAAGGGCTGATGCTGAAGCTGAGACTCCAATACTTTGGCCACCTGATGCAAAGAACTGACTCACTGGAAAAGACCCTGATGCTGGGAAAGATTGAAGGTGGGAGAAGGGGACGACAGAGGATGAGGTGGTTGGATGGCATCACCGACTCAATGAACATGAGTTTGAGCAGGCTCCGGGAGCTGGTGATGGACAGGGAAGCCTGGCGTGCTGCAGTCCATGGGGTTACAAAGCATAGGACACAACTAAGACTGAGTGACTGAACTGAACTGAATGTTATTCAGTGATGCATCTAAACCAGAAAACCTAACTACCTTGAAAAAGAAATGCAGAATCCTAAAACCCAACCCTTCTGCTTCTGACTTCAGTATGGATAGCCTTACCACTTGTATGTCTGAAAATAAGCAGAATCCAATACCAAGGATTATGGTAAACAACCTTACTTTCAAAATCTGCCCATTCATAAATCCAGGTAACAGTGACAACCATTTGAAAGAATGGTTTAGAAGGAATTTCTGATGGTTAGTTGAACTCATGTTTCTACTTAAAGCAGGTGATACAGTGATTATAAGACTCTTTAAGAGCCAGGTGCTGCTCACCTTTCTGCCAGTCAACCTGTGTGGACATTCAAACCTGGAAGCATGTACTGGGCAATGGGAAGATCTAAGCAATCCATGAATAAGCTAATAATTATCTGGAGCCCAGCGAACAGAGCCACAATTGAAAGGAAGATACAGTTTCAAAACACAATTCTTTCTTATTTTATAAACTTTACCATCAGAGCTTACCATCTGATGCTGGGATCCAAACACAGTGTTACAGGGCACTCGACACAAGCAGGGAAAGGGCAAGCCAAGCTGTGGGAAGAAACATGCAACTTCATAAGAAGAATCTCTGTCTCCATCCCCTTACGTCCCCAAAAGACTGTGGTTCTAAGTCACGATTATTCTTTTAAAATAATCCCTCCCTTAGGAACACTTAATATTATAAATATATAGATGTTAAAGTATATCTAGAGAGTCAAGCCAAAAACATCATGTGGTGGAGGAGGGTAGGGTAGTAAATTTCCAGGAGCTGTCTTCTAAGAGGATACAGACAATTTAAAATTTTCTAAATGAGTCAATTGAATGAGTAACTATCAACTCATCTTCTAAATGAGTACCTAATCTTTGCTGTATTTTAGAATATGCCAAAAAAACAAAAAACTTTTCCAAATGGAGAAACAAGCTGAGCCTTTAGCATTTTGGGGGGTAATTTAGGATCTTCCCTCCAAGGATTAGTGGTAAATAACACCGCCTAAAGGTATTCAAAGAACAAAACATGTGTATGGGCCCACCCACTCCTAAAAAACAATAAATATGTGCCAACAGGTATACATATCTCAAGATAAATGAAGTCAGTGTTATAAAGACAGTAATTATCAAATAAATTTTATATTCTTCATTTTTAGCTTCCAAATCCTTAAGGAGATTATGTTTTAGGAATTTTTTAACATTTGAGCATATTGCTCTATATAACTAAGACTTGTAAGCCTTTATACACCAAAAATTTAATGAGCATTTTATTCACATTTTTTTCCTGTAAAGAATCTTTGCTTTAAATTATGAACGTGAAACCCAAGTAAAACACACAATAAATAATTACAGAAATTAAAAGTGAAAATGTCGTCCCATTCCCCCCACCCCTCAGACCCCCCAATTAAGCCACAATCTGTCACTGTTGGGCTTCCCTGATGGCTCAGACAGGAAAGAATCCACCTGCAATGCAGGAGACCCAGGTTCGATCTCTGGTTTGGGATGATCCCCTGGAGAAGGGCATGGCAATCCACTCCAGTATCCTTGCCTGGAGAATCCCATGGACAGAGGAGCCTGGCAGGCTACAGTACATAGAGTCACAGCAGTCCATAGAGTCACAGAGTTGGACATGACTGAGTGACTAACATTACCCCTGCTAATAGGTTAGTATAGAACTTTTCAGATATTTTCTAGGCAAAAATATATGTATATACATATTTTTTTCCAGGTATAAAAAAATATGCACATTAGCATGTACATACTTTTAAAACATGAACGGCTGCCACCTGCCTTTCCCACTTTTCCTCACACATTTTTTTGAAGACTCGATTGCTGTCCCAAGATAGCTCTGAGCCCCTAAGAGCCTGGCTCACAGCAAGTACTCAATAAGTAATGTTTCATGTTTCTACAGAGGTATTATAAAATTCCTCGTTTTGTATATTCTTAAGAAGAAGGCATGATTTCTTTTTTTTTGATGTGAAAACGGGTAAAAATACTCTGTATTGCCGACCTGATTTAGTCCACTTAGGTTAATATTTGTTGTTGCTGATTAGTCACCAAGTCGTGTCTAACTCTTTTTCAACCCCATGGACTATACCCCATCAGGCTCCTCTGTCGATGGGATTCTCCAGGCAAGAATACTGGAGTGGGTTGCCATGCCCTCCTCCAGAGAAGAAGAGGACAGAATTTCTTACCACCAGTGACCAAGGTTCAGAATCAACTCAACTCCTGAGATTCCCCTATGTATCTCCTGGGGACTTCTCCATCTTACAGAAGACAATCCCTCCAATTCTATGCGTTTTGCTTTAAAATGTTCTTGGCCAAGAGGCTTAACAAGTTCTTGACTCGAGGTAGCACCCTAATCAAGCTTTCAGAAAACTCCAAAAAAGGGTAATGCTCTTTGATCTAATAATTCTAGACTGGCTCTGAAAATCCATCTGAGGAATATAACCCAAAGTATAGAAAAAGCTTTATGCATAAAGATGTTCATAACAGCACTATACAAAGAGAATTTCCCAAAAATGGTCATAAAAAGCCAAAGAATACAAACACTCTAACTGCCCAAAAAGAAAAAAAAAATTTAAATACTATACACTCACTTGAAGGAATATCATGAAGGCATTAAAAATATACTTTACTTTGAAGAACTGATAAAACATGATATGCGCCTGTTAACAACAGTAAGTGAAAAAAGCCATGTATAGCCATGTAAAAACATACATGCCCTCTGACTGATCAAAGTCTGCAAAGAAATAAAGTAAAATGTTGACTGTGGTTGCCTTTGGGCAACTAAAAAAGACACATACATCTCTCTAAACTTATTAATACACATTTACATATAAAAATGACAAAAGATGCACGTAAGAAAATCATCTTTCTTTTCACTTGAAAAAAAAAAGCGGCTAAAGAAATAGGTCAACACACTTGAAAAACTTCTAGGACAGAATAAAGCACCGTTTCTTTAAACGCTCGCCCTTATGCCACATTACCTGATTACAGAGGTACTGGCCCAGGCCAGGCCTAGCAGCAGCACTTAGATAGAGCACAGGCTTCCTGTTATATAACACGTTGAACCCATCCACTACGAAGTCTTCATAACGGGAATGGATGGCAAGCCTACAGATCTTTGCAAGTCCTTCTCTTTCTTCTTCGTGGAAATAAGCACAGCCATTTTCATACCTATTAAGAGACACTCACACGTCAGTATGTTCTTACCTCTGATTTTATAAGTCCCAGTCTTATAACCATGGAAGTAAATCTTTTCTCAACCTAGAAACTGTCACCCAGATCAGTCAAAGGAGATAGGAATCACCCTCGTCTCAGATGGCTGAAAACTCAGGGCAGCTGGAGGTTATAAAGAACAAAGGCAATGACCCTTCATCCACACTGAGCTCCTGGAAGATAGGAACTAATAAAACCAGTAGGAAATAGGAATGCCTCAGATATAAAAAGGCTGAAGATCATGGATTGGCTTACTTCACCAGAAAATCAGCACTGGATAATGTAGGCATGGTTTTTAGTAGTGTCAGCCCTAAAACATCCAAAGTAAGTAAAACTGTCAATAATGCTAGTCAGGCTAAGTTTTGCTTTCACTATTATCTGCTTGGAAACTTTTCTTCTTCTCCATCTCTAAAGAGAAAGAGAGAGAACTGCAATTACAGGTGTTGGATTTTTATTAGAAGAAAATTTCTCCTTTGCCACACAGGCAAACTCATACTCTCGCCAAGCCAAGCACCTTTCCACCATCTGAAATGAGTCTCCCAAGTTATTAAACGTTCCAATGTTAGGTAAACATTCCTTTTCCATAAAAGTAACAGCATAAATAAACACAAAATACCAGTGGTCTTGTAGCTTCTACTGACTCCTTACTCTGCTAGAATTCCTTAATAATGACAATATTTACCACTGTATAAAGCAAATTTCAATTTCCCAACACATACTCATCTTCCTTATGACAGCATTTCCTTCCTACTAAAACACAGGTAATACTTTAAATAAAAATACTCGAATCCAGGGACCTCCCTGGTGGTCCAGTAGTTAAGACTGGGGGCATGGGTTCAATCCCTGCTTGAGGAACTAAGATCCAGCATGCCACACAGCATGGCAAAAAAAGAGAAAAAACTCCCTCAAACTTGCCTCCATGTCACTGCTACATCTTCTATCAACATGTGCCAACTAGGAATCTTCTCTTTCCTTATTTTTATTTTTTTTAAATCATGGGAGTATGATAACACATTTACAGGAGACTTAGAAAATACAGAGCAAGGTTACATAGAGTTCTACTATATATGGTAACAAATAAGAAACTGTGGACATTATTCAACAGTACAGGCTCATGTTCTCAGCTCTTGACACGTATTAATTCATTGGTTCATTTAATCCTCACAGCAATGTCATCAAATGGATATTAAGGCTATCTCTGTTGCACCGATAGGGAAACTGAGGCATGCAGTGGTTAAGTAACTCTTCCGAAAGGAAAGGGAAGAGGCAGATCTGAATCTAGGTAGCACAGCTCCAGAAAAGAGACTTCTCACAGTCTATATCCAACTCATAAATGCCTTTACCGGAAACTAAAAACTTATTACCTGAAAATTCTGCAGAGCCATAAGGTAGTGTCTGAAAGTATCCTAGTCGTAAGTTTTCTCAGCTTCTCCTTATCCAGAGTTGAAATGTAAGCTCCCAGACTATGCCCCAACAAAGATATATGACCTTGTTCTCCAATATTCTGAATTCTGTTAATCAAAAATATTAGATTAAAAAAAAGGTATTAGTCTAAGCATAAATAAATAGAACTTAGAGACAGTATTCCACAAAAATTTCTGTCACATTTGAAATGCACTTAATGGCCTAGAAGGCAGAAATTGAGATAAATTTAGAAAATTCAATGTGTAATAAGGTATTAATAGCTTAGGAGGAAATTTTCTTTCTGAATTTAAGTCCTATGAGATGAATATCCTTTTTATTGAATACCAACTAATACACAAACTGTTTTTAAATAATTTTCTCCAGATAAGTTTTTTAAATACTAGCTGTAAGAACTATAGAGAGTAGAGCTGAGATAAAATGTGCAGAAAACAATTTAAGAATCAACAGATGAAGATCAATTCCCTGCATTAAGCAGCTATTTATAACAGTTCAGCAAAGTCAAGGGGGACTAGGTATTGCTTTGCATATAATTACAGTGGATGGACTAATTTCCCTTATAAAGAATAAATGTAATAATGAAAATGACAAAGAATCAACAGGATTCTGGGCAGAGACAGTTCATAGAAAAGGAAATATAAATGGGTCTTAAAATATACAAAAAAGACACTTAACCTGATTTCTTAAGAAAAATGCAAACTAAAACTATGCTGAAATACCATTTCTTACCTATGAGACTGGCAACAATCCTTAAGTCTGCTAATACCCTTGTAGGCAAGCGTGTGGGGGAAAAGGCCCTCTCACACACACAGAGGGGGAATGTGAACAGGTACAAGTCCATGAGGGGAAATTTGGCAATATCTGTCACATTTATAAATACACAAACTTATTCGGTCTAGCAATCTCACTTCTAGGACTTCAATCTCCAGAAACACTACTTTGAGGAAATGACACGTGTACAAAGTTACTAGTTGCAGGAATGTCTGTAAGGGTAAAACATGAATCGGAGACTAGTTAAATAAAATACGGCTCATCCATTAAGACTGTGTGCATTTTCGGTCATATCCAACTCTTTGCGACCCCAAGGACCGTAGCCCACCAGGCTCCTCTGTCCATGGGATTTTCCAGGCAAGACTACTGGAGTAGGTTTCCACTTTCTTCTGCAGGGGATCTTCCCAACCCAGGGATCAAACCCATGTATCCTGCACAGCAGGTGGATTCTTTACTGCTGAGCTACCAGGGAAGGCCCAGAGCAACATTAAACAGCCTTAAAGGAAAAAGTGCCTTGTGTACTGCTATTCCAGGAACTTGAAGACATAAATGAAAAAAGCAAGACACAGAACAAGGTGCAGAGTATTTAGGTCCTGGAAGCAGTAAGCATAAACATCTGGCTTGGGTGTACGTATACAAGAAGTATCTCTGAAGAATACACAAGAAACTGGCAACTTATCTCTAGGAAGGAGAAAAGCTAGGGAGGGAGAGGTGAGAAGGAATACTGCCTTTGCATATATACCTTTTCTATCTTTTGAAATCTGAACCAGAAGAATGCATTACTTATTCTAAAAAACACTGTATTTAAAACACTTAAAGAGAAAATAAAACTAGATAAATTGCTTGATAGATGCATAAATGGAAATAAGATAAACAGATGATTCACAGATGGCGTGGCTTGCCACCAATGAATTCAGCTGCAGTACTTCTCAGCAATCAAAAGCCCAGGAACAGAAACAGCCAGAAACAGAAGCACACAGCAGCTACCCTCTGGCCCCTGCGCCAGCCCCTCCCTAAGACACAAGACCATAAAAATGACCAGGTTTTAGTAAATGATTTCCTTTTACAAAATACATTATCTAAAACACGTCAACATCTCCCTGAAGGAAGTGAATGTTGCTGTAACTTCATATATAATCTGGAATGAAATAAGGCTTATTATTGCGGCAACTTGTATGAATGTAATCAGTTTCAAACCCAAGAACACATGCACTTTCAAAGAGAAGCTGCCAAGCGTTCTCCATTACCGGGTGCTCTGGGGCTGCTCGTCTTCATCTCCGTGCATCAGATTCTGAACCAACTGGAGGATGCTCACCATGTCCTGTCCGCTGCGGGACAGAAAAGCAGCTGATAGACGGGGAACAGCACACGCCACCCCTCCCCTCACCACAGTCTCCCACTATTTCTCTTGTCTAAACTAGCATTGATATCTTTCTGTTACAACAGAAATCATGTGTTTTGAGATACAGTATACAGCATCTTGTTTTTTAAAAATAAACCATAAGTTATCAACTGAATTCTGAAGATAACCATACATATATTAAAGTATTAGTTGCTTAGTTGTGTCTGACTCTTTGCAATCCCATGGACTGCAGCCCGCCAGGCTCCTTTGTCCATGGAATTCTCCAGGCAGGAATCCTGGAGTGGGTAGCCATTCCCTTCTCCAGGAGATCTTCCCAACCCAGGGACTGAACCTACTGCACTGCAGGCAGATTCTTGATCATCTGAGCCACCACGGAAGCCCCTTGCTTGTGATTAATTAAATCTTCTACCTGAATGTAAATTTGATTGTTAAAAATTTCCCCAGCTTTAGCAGTATCTCTCTACCAGTTCATCTGAGTCTTGGAGACTACTTACTAAGCATATTATAAGGGTCAAAATAGTCCTTATAAGCTGCTGGAAGATCACAAAAGCAGCAAGAATACACCAATACCACTGGGAGTATCTAAGTTTCCCTCCATGTGGGATTCTTGTCTGTTTGTTCTAACAGAGTTAAACATGAAATGCAGGCATCGCTTATTACCACCTCTTCCCCAAACTGGAGAAACTGGAGATTTGCTTAGAGTATAAACAGACTTACTTCTGTCCAAGATACGTTTTTAAACGCTTGTAACATGAGGAGGTGGGAACATATGAGAAGAATGTGAGTGGTGCAGTCGTTAGCAATGGCAAGGTGACTTGCAAAACATGTGATGTCAAAATGCTACCACTCTATTAATGAGAAGGTGACATAAAAAGTTCTCCCTTTTGAAAAACAATGTCCCCAAACCCATCTTCCTCAAGGTGCTGACCTTCACAAGTGAGGGACTCTGGTCCTTGGACTTTATGTAGAGATGAAGCCAGGTGGCCTTCAGGACACCCTATGTTACAGAGCTGTGAGAACGCCATTAGTCCATGAAAAGCACTGAACTCTGAGCCTGGGAAGTGGGATCTCGGGTGCGGCTGTCAGCATCATTAGTGTGAGCACCCTGGATTGGCTTCACTAATGCACTCCCACTCAGAATTACAGATACTCCTGGCAGCATCTCTTCTAGGGAAACTTCTGCAGGATGAGTAGAACCCTGTAATTCCCTTCAGCAGGCCTGGGTGAGGAGACTCAGAAGATCTGGTTCCTGTTCTCAGCTGGAAAATGAACCTCACCCACAGAGGACTTCCAGTCGGCACCCTCCATCCGCTGGGATCCTTCCTCTGTTCTTTTGCGGCCCTGAACATATTTACATTCAGGTCAAAGGACAACTTAAGGGAGTTGGACTGTTTACCTGTGCACAGTTTCCTGGTTATAAAAAAATAATAAGTTTATCTGAAGGAAACTGGGCCAGGGCTTAAATTCCAAATTAAGCGCTAACATCCTGTACAAACTGTTGGCTGGACAACTACTTATTTTCCTGATATTTTCCCTGCTTCTTCAAACCACAAACATTTGACAGATTTCCTTTAGCTGCCAAAAAACAAATCACTCTACTAATAAATGAGCTGATGCTTTCCTTTCATTTTCCTTTCCTTACTACATAATACAATGGTAAATCTTATCAAGTTAGAACAACTCTCACAATAAAGCTCAGTCTACCAAACAGATTGCTGGTTTCAAGGATGAAACAAGTATGATAGTTGAGTTATATTATGAGTCTGTATATGCTTCTAAGAGGTTGTGTTAAACTCCGATCGGGGAAGGGGGAGAAACAGTAGGTATAGCAGCATCACCAACCAGCCAACAGCATTTCACTTTTCTGACGTTACACTGCATAGAACTCTCAATTTGCTTTGTGTTCATTAAAATTGTAAATCAGCAATGGCAAAATCTTGGTTTAAAGAAAATGTACACCCCACATAAAGGTGCTTATCTGTTGTTTTTTTTAAACCTTTTATTTACTACTGGAGTACAGCTGATTAACAATGTTGTGATAACTTCAGGTGGACAGCAAAGGGGCTCAGCCATACATACACATGTATCCATTCTGCCCCAAACTCCCTTCCCATAACACTGAGCAGAAGTTCCCTGTGCTAAACAGTAGGAAAAAGTGCTTCTCTTCCTTGCCACCTACCTGCCTTGCAGTGGCCCTGGAATATCCCCTGATAGGAGCTTCTTTCCATTTTCCTCCTCTGTTCTTCTAATTTAAAGGAAATAAAAAATTGTTATATTTCTAACACTGGAGCATGAACATGTGATAATGTTGCTCATAAGCTCTAGTAACTGATGTGGGATTTGAAACATACATTCCCCCACCCCCACCCCACCCCAGCCCCCCAGGCTGGGCTATAGTTTAATTTCAGGAAAAGAATACTAAAAAAAAAATAATACTTCAACCAATTTCTTGTTTACTTGACGTACTATATGACCTGAATATACAGTAAGAAGCATTTCTAGAGTCAAGTTAATATATTAAGTAAATTTTAATAGGCTGAAGTGAAAATTATAAGTCCTGCCTCTCAATTTCAAAATCCTTTAATGATAAAGCACCGTCCACTCAAGACAAACACCAATTTTAAAGTCAGCTGCAGCTAAGCATGATGTTCTGAGAGCAAGAGGCGTCTTCAACAGCAGGAAACCAGTGCCGCCAGTTTCGCAGCGGGTTGAGCACGTTTAATGGGGTCACGTCTGTTCTGCAGGCTCACCTCTGACTGTCCTCGAGCATCTTCATGGCCTCCTTCAAGTTTTTCCCCATTTCAGCTAGAGTAGGGTCTGCTATCTGGAGAAACATTTTTCAAAAGGTTAAATGTTAACAACCTTCTATTACTTCCACAACAGAGTTCATCAAGAAAAAAACTAAATTTTAAGTCCATTTTCTTCTGGATTTATGATAACATACTTGGGTTACGCAGCACATGCTTGATGTCAAAATCCCAACAGTACCAAAGTCCCAGCCCCCGGGAGGCCGCTCTTGGCACGTGCCTCTCCCAGCTTCCCTCTCCCCACGTGCGCTCCTCCACACTGCTTTTTTCCTGCTTTACAGTGAGCACGGTTCACATCAGTAGGTCCGCTTCATTCACTTTAGCGGTTACACCTTTTTGCATCTGATGGATGTATTACAGTTTAACAGTCCTGAATTAATGGACCTTTTAGGTTACTCGAGTTTTTCACTATTAGAAGAAAGTCCAGAGAAGTACGAATAGCATACTATTTGTTTTATGGCTGAAAAATGGGGCTTCCCTGGTGGCCCAGTGGTAACAACCTGCTTGCAATGCAGGAGATGTGGGATCGATCCCTGGGTTGGGAAGATCCCCTGGAGAAGGAAATGGCAACCCACGCCAGTGTTCCTGCCTGGGAAAGCCCATGGACACAGGAGCCTGGAGGGCTATAGTCCACGGGGTCGCAAGGATCGGATACTGCTCAGCGACTAAACCACCACCACCAAGCTGAAAACTAGCCCCCCAAAAGATGTTCATATCCTAATCCCTAGAACTTGTGAATGTGTCCCTTCTGTGACGAAATTTTGCAGATGTGATTCAACTGTGGTCATCCAGGCGAGCCCTAAGTGCAATAGCATGAACCAACACGAGAGAACTGGAAGGAGACCACGTGTAAACCCAGAGAGCAGACGATGTGCTGCCAGAGCAGAGAGAGCTGAAGACGCTGCCCTTAAAGCTGGAGTGATGGTGCCACCAATAAAGGCAGGGTGGCTGACAAGCAGCAAGCTGGGACAAGAAAGCAAGGGGCACCCCAGGGCCTCTGGAGGGAGTGCGCCCCGCCATCCCTTGATGTCAGTTCAACGACAATGATTTCAAACTCTGGCCTCCAGAACTTAGAGGATACATTTCTGTTGTTCCCAGCTACCTAGTTTGTATTAACAGGTTACAGCAATCACATGAAACGCCTACCTTCAAGAATTTGCAAGTGCTTCTAAAACCTCCGGACACTTACACAAACTCGTAATAGTGACGCCTCCAAAGAATTTACCATTCATACCCTTTTGGATTTTAGTACCAAGTGTACATCTACCTCCCATCCAAAACATAGATGGAACTAAATTTTTTAAATTCTCACAGAATTAAAACATTCACTCTTTCTTCTTACATCTCCGTAACAATTTTTAGGGAGACAGCCTTGTTGCCATGAATGTCTATGTAGTATGAGTTGAGTTATAAACAATTATAGAAGCTCTCTTTTGTTCCCCTCTTAATCAAGTGTACTTCAAGTGTATTTATCTGCATTTTCTTCCTATTGTCTACTGTACCTAGTAATACTTCATCTTACGTAGATGTGCAACGAGTATTACCTTCAGTATTGCATTACCTCCTCAAAATTGTGTTCTTTTTCTTAAAGAAATGCTACTGTTTACCAGTGTGAGAATACCAGGGTGGGTAGTCATTCCCTTCTCCAGGGGTTTTTTCCAACCCACGGATCAAACCTGCGTCTCTCACATTGCAGGCGGATTCCTTACCATCTGAGGCACCAGGGAAGCCCCAGTATAAGTATCAGAAAATGTTAAATCAAGAAGGGACCTTAGGGGTCTAGTCTAGGAATCGCCAAACTGCATTCTTTTGAGCCTTAAGACTCTTGGGAAGAACTTTAGGGAGAAGGGGCTCGGCAGCCACCTGGAGCTTCCAGCTCTGCTCCCCTTTAAGGAGATCAGCTCTGCTCCCCTTTAAGGAGATAGCTCTGTTCTTAACAACAGGGTTTTGAGTCAAGTTTTCAAAAAAGGAAAAGTATAGCATGAAAGCCTCTGTTTCCAGTCTAACATTTTAATTATTTATAAAACTTACTTGTTTTTGCCTGCACTGCACGGCAAGTGGGATCTTAGTTCCCTAACCAAGGACGGAACCAGTGCCCCCTGCAGTGGACGTGCAGAGTCCTAACTACCGGAGCGCCAGGCCAGGGAAGTCCTGGTGTCACATCTCAGAGAGGAAACTAAGACTTAGAGAGGACAGTGACTTGCCTAGGCTCATGGAACTAATAAAGACGGAGAGCTGCCAGAACCCTGGTTTCCTGATCTGTTTCTGCCTCTATTACATCACACTGATTCTACAACAGGTTAGAAAAGAATCACATAGCCACATCTGACCTGATTTTTACAAAAGACAGAAAAAGCACTTAAAAACAAAAGGCATTTCCAATAAAAATCACAATTTAAATGTAACCACAAGGTGGGTGACAGAGCAATCTAAAAGGGTCTCCTTGTTCTTCCTTAACAAGTCTGAGTAGGAGGAGGAACAAGATAATGGTCAAGAGAAGTGATCTTGCTCCCCGGTCTGCTGGTCAAGGTCCTTACCACCCACATCTCCTGTGACACTCCAATCTTTGAGCATCTGGCCAAACGCAAAGACAAACAGTTTTCTTGATCAATTACTCTTCCCTGTTTCATGCTTATAACATCTGTCCTGTCTGAAATGTCCCTGTGCCTTTTATCTACCACTGCTGCTGCTAAGTCATTTCAGGCGTGTTCAACTCTGTGTGACCCCACAGACGGCAGCCCAAAAAGGCTCCCCCATCCCTGGGATTCTCCAGGCAAGAACACTGGAGTGGGTTGCCATTTCCTTCTCTAATGCATGAAAGTGAAAAGTGAAAGTGAAGTCGCTCAGCCGTGTCCGACTCTTAGCCACCCCATGGACTGCAGCCTACCAGGATCCTCCGTCCATGGGATTTTCCAGGCAAGAGTATTGGAGTGGGGTGCCATTGCCCAATAACCACCTGTTAAATCAGGATCCACCACTTTCAAGAAACCCTTATGGATAAAATCACTTTCAGTTTTTCACATCCCCTCTAATGATATCGATACCATTTTTTCCTAAATCAAACATCTGGACTCACTGCCTGACAAATGACTGTACTAATATTTATGGGGACAGCAGGTTGGAAGGCTTGAACCCGAGGCCATTCTAATATGTAACTGCCCAATTTCTCACATCCCTCACTGTGCACTGTGTTCCAGGTGGTCTTCCCAGCACAGGTATTCTCAGCCATTCAGACTCCCACTGATTTTGCCTTCTCTTATAGGCCTCAAGGGCTTCCCTGGTGGCTCATTGGTAAAGAATCTGTCTGCAAGGCAGGAGATGCAGATTTTATCCTAGGGTCAGGAAGATCCCTCAGAGAAGGAAATGGCAACCCACTCCAGTATTCTTGCCTGGAGAATCCCATGGATAGAGGAGCCTGGAGGGCTAAAGTCCATGAGGTTGTAAGAGTCAGACACAACTGAGTAGCTAAACAACAATAGGCCTAAAATGTCTAAAGTCAGCCTGGGTCTTGGATTGCCATATTGCCTCTGAAACCCCTCAGGAAGGCACAGCATACTGGATATCAACATATTGGCTCTAAGTTCAACACAGCTAACTTTTCCTATAAGATTGAACAGATTTTTCAGTTAAGAATAGACAAAGTAGTTGACTTAAGAAGCTGCTTCATATGATAATACTTATTTTTAAACACCAGAGTCACATGTGATGATAAGACACTGACACTAAAAGAGGCAGGAGGGAAGTGCAGCTTCATATTTCCCCATCTGGGTCTCTCTCTCAAGAGCACACACTCATTGAGTGGAAAGGCTGACATTTAAATTGTTCTTGCTCCTACTCTCTTTTAGGGAGTGAAGTGGGGGCAGGGGGTGGGGTAGCAGATGGGTAAGGAAAATAGCACGTTTAGTTAAATGTGAATAGAATGTGACTCCAATGCTATAGACCCGCATGGGCTTGTTCTGTTAAGAGGATAATCCAAGATTTTAAATGTTACCCAGCTGCAGGATATCAGGCCTTAAGTCAAAGAATGCTCTAAGAAAAATATTTATCAATTGGTTACTCAAAACTAAAAGCCATGCCTCCATACACTTCTACTGAGGACAATGACTACTTTCTTCTTCACATTTCCCAACCTCAATACCTGTTACAGGGCCAGACAAAGGACTTGTGTGATAAATGTTAATAAACAATAGCAGGGCAACAGCCAGACACAAACCAAAATGAGTGAAGAATTAAGTTGAATAAAGATGCCCATCATTCAGTATTTAGAAGAAGAATGTTTTACACTATTCAGGGAAGAAAAAAATAGTATTCTATGCCAAGTTCCTGGGAAAATGTCATATTTTTCAACCCTTAGCACCTAACACAGGGTCTGGCGCAGAAAAAGGACTCAATGAGACTTGTGATCCTTAATTTACTGAGATCCCTCATTACTAACACTTACTGAATTGCTCTCTATATTCCAGGCATCATCTAATTAACACCTTTATATACACTGTTGTTGTTTATTCGCTAAGTCAGTTTGACTGTGACCCAATGAACTGCAGCATGCCAGGCTTTTGTGTACTTCACTATCTCCCAGAGTTTGCTTAAACTCATGTCCATTGAGTTGGTGATGTCATCCAACCATCTCATCCTCTGTTGTCCCCCTTTTCTTCCTGACCTCAGTCTTTCCCAGCATCAGGGTCTTTTCCAATGAGTCAGCTCTTCGCATCAGGTGGCCAAAGTATTGGAGCTTCAGCATCAGTCCTTCCAATGAATATTCAGAGTTGATTTCCTTTAGGATTGACTAGTTTGATATCCTTGCTGTCCAAGGGACTCTCAAGAGTCTTCTCCAACACCACAGTTCAGAAGCGTCAATTCTTCAGCACTCAGTCTTCTTTATGGTCCACATATGGTCCTGACATCCATATATGACTATTAGGAAAACCATTTATCATTGACTATACGGACCTTCATTAGCAAAGGGATGTCTCTGCTTTTCAATATGCTGTCTAGGTTTGTCATAGCTTTCCTTCCAAGGAGCAAGCATCTTTTAATTTCATGGCTAAAGTTACCATATGCAGTGATTTTGGAGCCCAAGAAATTAAAATCTGTCACTGCTTCCATTTCTTCTCCATTGATTTGCCATGAAGTGATTACATACATTACTCCCTAGCAAACTCAAAGTTACAGAGTTAGCAGGCTTCAGAGCCAGAATTTAAAACAAGGTCCGAGGATTTCCCTGGCGCTCCCGTGGTTAAGACTCCAAGCTTCCGATGCAGGAGATACAGATTTGATCCCTGGTCAGAGAACTAAGATCCCACATGCCTTGAGGTGTGGCCAAAAAAAAAATTTTTTTTTAATAAAACAAGGTCTGAATTACTCTAGAACCACTGCTCTTAACCACTAGGCAATACTGCCCCTCAATTTCATCAAATAAGAAAACAAAGCAACTTACACTTCGAAAAAGCTCTTGTCTCAAAATCATAATTAGAGTTAAGTAAGGTCTCATTTTAAACGTAATCCTTGTTTGATTGATGTTTTCACCTAGATAAATGTTAGTTTATCAGAAGACTCTCCCTATGGGCCAAAATCACTACAGATGGTGACTGCAGCCATGAAATTAAAAGACGCTTACTCCTTGGAAGGAAAGTTATGACCAACCTAGATAGCATATTCAAAAGCAGAGACATTACTTTGCCAACAAAGGTCCATCTAGTCAAGGCTATGGTTTTTCCTGTGGTCATGTATGGATGTGAGAGTTGGACTGTGAAGAAGGCTGAGCGCCAAAGAATTGATGCTTTTGAACTGTGGTGTTGGAGAAGACTCTTGAGAGTCCCTTGGACTGCAAGGAGGTCCAACCAGTCCATTCTGAAGGAGATCAGCCCTGGGATTTCTTTGGAAGGAATGATGCTAAAGCTGAAACTGCAGTACTTTGGCCACCTCATGTGAAGAGTTGACTCATTGGAAAAGACTGATGCTGGGAGGGATTGGGGGCAGGAGGAGAAGTGGACGACAGAGGATGAGATGGCTGGATGGCATCACTGACTCTATGGACGTGAGTCTGAGTGAACTCCGGGAGCTGGTGATGGAGAGGGAGGCCTGGCATTCTGCGATTCATGGGGTCGCAAAGAGTCGGACACGACTGAGCGACTGATCTGATCTGATCTGATGGGTAAAATTTCTGATCTACAACAGCCTCAACTAGATAATCATAAACTTATTACCCAAACCAGAGCATATTTAAGAGTCAAGGCAGTACCATTAATAATTAAACCAGGACAGCAGGTACAAACTGGGACAGTCCTGGGCAAACCAGGATGTACAGTTACCCCAGCCTTCACTACACTGTTTACTTCCCATCTTAAATCAGTATTCCACGTAGTGAAGGCCAGGCCAATGTTTGCAGTGCTGGCTGTTCATGAGTTACAAGGTAAAACCAAAGACAACAGATAATTCAAAAGCAGTGCACTGCAGTGCAGGTACTGCCCATGGCACTCTTCTCAATGCTCAGGATCGCACAGTATTGTTACGAGACATCTTTTCCTACCTATAAACAATATATTTTCCCTCATTTAAATCTTGAGTACAGGGGCCTGATTAAAAATTGGGGGCCAACTAGAAACAATTCCTGAAAAAAGGCCCTTTTATTAACAAAAAAAGCAACAGAGTCTAACCATCCCCCCCCCCTTTTTTTAACACAAAGGGGCTGCTTCCTCCAAAAGTTTATTACATAGATGAACTTACTGGACAAGATAGGGATATCTTTGTCTCTAAGACAGAGTTCAGGATGAAGGAGGTTAGTAGGCAAGAAGACACTTGAGGTTTTTTAGACTCCTTATTGTTGCTGTTCAGTCGCTCAGTCATGTCCAACTTTTTTCGACCCCATGGACTGCAGCACGCCAGGCTTCCCTGTCCTTCACTCTCTCAAACTCATGACCATCAAATCAGTGATGCCAGCCAACCATCTCATCCTCCATCATCCCCTTCTCTTCCTGCCTTCAATCTTATCCAACCATCAGGGTTTTTTCCAATGAGTCAGCTCTTCACATCAGGTGGCCAAATTATTGGAGCTTCAGCATCAGTACTTCCAAAGAATATTCAGGGTTGATTTCCCTTAGGCTTGACTGGTTTATCTCCTTGATGTCCAAGGGACTCTCAAGAGTCTTAGGGTGGCAGTGGTGGTTCAGTTGCTAAGTAGTGTCCAACTCTTGCGACCCCACAGACTATAGCCTGCCAGGCTCCTCTGTCCATGGGGATTCTCCAGGCAAGAATACTGGAGTGGGTTGCCATTTCCTTCTCCAGGGCAAGAGTCTTATACAGCACCACAATTCAAAAGAACCAGTTCTTTGGGGCTCAGCTTTCTTTACAGTCCAACTCTCATATCCATACATGAAAGTGAAAGTGAAGTCTCAGTCGTGTCCAACTCTTTGCAACCCCATGGACTATCTAATCATCCCTTTTGCAGTCAGCTGGCGTTTAGTCTGCTTCCTTTCCATCATCTTTTCTGCCGTCTTGAAGCAAACCAACCCAGGCTGAACATGAATGTGGTGTTTCAAGATGCTTTTCTAGGGAAGGGCCCTGCAGCCAACACGCACTTCTGTGTTGGATTCCTAGGGTCTCCACTCAACTGGTGTCCTTCAGCCCTCAAGAGGCTTGAAGCAATTATACTGTTTAAAAAAGGAGCCCAAGTGTGCAACAAAGCATATACAGAGTGTGTATATCCACTGGTTCACTTTCTAATTACAAAACCACCACATGTACACTACTGAAAATTCAGAATCCGTTATTAAACTGTTACCCATTAGACTGCAAATTATAAATTATATTTCAGCTACGGCTGATTCTGTGTAATGAAGTGGATTCCATATTTTTGCTTCAATTATGTCTAACAGAGATGCATGGCATGGCTTAATGCAATTTCAAAGCTCCTAAGGAGAACCATTTAATTGCTCATATGGTAACTGTCAGAGAACCAGACAGCTCATTTTGTAAAACAAGCCCTGCCATTCATTCTTTTATAAGCATTTTTTAACAATGACTTTTATACTGGTGGATTTCCATCACTTTCAGTGTGGGATATTAAAATAGTCTGCCACTATCAAAAGAAGAAATAGTATATATGTAATGTTAAAATATCACTAAAATTCTCACAACTTAAATGTTAGAGGAAAAAAAATTGAAAGTCAAATGCAAGATAAAATAGTAAAGGAGGTCTGGAAGTAACTCTCAACTTTTCAAAGTTGTAGTAAACTAAATTTATTTGGAAGATAAATTATTTGAATTAACAGGGAAAAAAATACTTATTTTTGCCTCTGGCTAGAATTATATCAACTCAGTTATGAGGTAATACTCCTATTATTTGGAATATGTTATATTTATCATTTTATTCTATTTCATTTTTCTGAAAAACTGCTGGTCATGATCTGCTAAATTGATCTGACATCTCATATATAGGATGTAACCTGCAGTTTAGGGGATGGGGACTCACACCATTTTAATGGATGTCACTGAAAATTCATATCCGGTAATTAGTAACAGAATAAACAATCATTTGTTAATAGACAAATTTTATTAACTGAGAAGTTGTTTGTAATAACCTTTCAAAAATGGACACTACAGCAGAAGAAGAAGAAAATCCCAGGGCCAAAGATTTGGGAACCATTGCTCTCCAGGGCTTCCCTGATGGCTCAGAAGTTAAAGAACCTGCCTGCAATGTGGGAGACATGGGTTCGATCCCTGGGTTGGGAAGATCCACTGGAGGAGGGCATGGCAACCCACTCCAGTATTATTGCCTGGAGAATCCCCATGGACAGAGGAGCCTGGTGGGCTACAGTCCATGGAGTTGCAAAGAGTCAGACATGACTGAGCAACTAAGCACAGCACAGCTCTACATAAATTTTTTTCAGCTTTCAAGGTGCTTAATTGAGCCCTTGAACACATTTTGTTCAATTAAACCAGCCCACCAAAGTGTGACCCAAAATTATATTATTCACTTTCACATGAAGGACAGAAATAAAGGACAGAAACGATATGGACTTAACAGAAGCAGAAGAACACACAGAAGAACTATACAAAGATCTTAATGACCCAGATAACCATGATGGTGTGATCACTCACCTAGAGCCAGATATCCTGGCGTCCGAAGTCAAGTGGGCCTTAGAAAGCATCACTACGAACAAAGCTAGCGGAGGTGACGGAATTCCAGCTGAGCTATTTCAAATCCTAAAAGATGATGCTGTGAAAGTGCTGCACTCAATATGCCAGCAAATTTGGAAAACTCAGTAATGGCCACAGGGCTTAAATGTCAGTTTTCATTCCAATCCCAAAGAAAAGCAATGTCAAAGAATGTTCAAACTACTGCACAACTGCACTCATCTCACATGCTAACAAAGTAATGCTCAAAATTCTCCAAGCCAGGCTTCAACAGTATATGAACCATGAACTTCCAGATGTTCAAGCTGGATTTAGAAAGGCAGAGGAACCAGAGATCAAATTGCCAACATCTGCTGGATCACTGAAAAAGTGAGAGAGTTCCAGAAAAACATCTATTCTGCCTTATTGACTATGCCAAAACCTTTGACTGTGTGAATCACAACAAACTGTGGAAAATTCTGAAAGAGATGGGAATACCAGATCACCTGACCTGCCTCCTGAGAAATCCGTATGCAAGTCAGGAAGCAACAGTTAGAACTGGACATGGATCAACAGACTGGTTCCAAATCAGGAAAGGAGTAGGTCAAGGCTGTATATCGTCACCCTGTTTATTTAACTTATATGCAGAGTACATCATGCGAAATGCCAGGCTGGATGAAGCACAAGCTGGAATCAAGATTTCCAGGAAAAATATCAATAACCTCAGATACGCAGATGACACCACCATTATGGCAGAAAGCAAAGAAGTAAAGAGCCTCTAAATGAAAGTGAAAGAGAAGAGTGAAAAAGTTGGCTTAAAACTCAACATTCAGAAAAGTAAGGTCATGACATGCGGTCCCATCACTTCATGGCAAACAGATGGGGAAACAGTGGAAACAGTGACAGACTTTATTTTCTTGGGTTCCAAAATCACTGCAGATGGTTGACTGCAGCCATGAAATTAAAAGATGCCTGCTCCTTGGAAGAAACACTATGACCAATCTAGATGGCATATTAAAAAGCAGAGACATTACTTTGCCGACAAAGGTCCACCTAGTCAAAGTTATGGTTTTTCCTGTAGTCATGTTTGGACTGTAAAGAAGGCTGGGTGCCGAAGAATTGATGCTTTTGAACTGTGGTGTTGGAGGAGACTCTTGAGAGTCTCTTGGACTTCAAGGAGATCCAACCAGTCCATCCTAAAGGAAATTAGTCCTGAATATTCATTGGAAGGACTGATGCTCAAGCTGAAACTCCAATACTTTGTCCACCTGATGTGAAGAACTGACTCATTTGAAAAGACACTGATGCTGGGAAAGACTGAAGGCAGGAGGAAAAGGGGATGACAGAAGATAAGATGGGTGGATGGCATCACCAACTCAATGGACATGATGAGTAAGCTCCGGGAGCTGGTGATGGACAGGGTGGCCTGGCGTGCTGCAGTCCATGGGGTTGCAAAACTCAGACATGATTGCATGACTGAACTGAACTGATGTGACTATACACAACTGCCAAAACTCAAACTGTGTGTTTTTAGTGCATATAAATTGTTCCTTAATTTTTAAAAAAGGAGGGCAAATTGATTGAGTTGACTGAAAAGAAATATTCAGCAAATAACAATACAAGTGGTGACAAAGTTCACAAACGGTGTATGAATAATGGCTATTTTATAAATGCAGACCTAAACCTTCAACATTTGCATTAGACACTTTAGTGACTTTTTTAAGTCACTACACAGACATTACCACAACATCGTAAGTCAAGCGTGGTGGTGGTGGTGTAGTCCCTCAGTCATGTCCAACTCTTGCAATCCCACGGACTGTAGCCTGCCAGGCTCCTCTGTCCATGAAATTCTCCAGGCAAGAATACTGGAGTGGATACTCAATCTCTTCTCCAGGGGATCTTCTTGACCCAGGGATCAAACCTGGGTCTTGTGCATTGCAGGCTGATTCTTTACTGCTGAGCCACCAGGGAAACCCAAATCTACTACAATTAAAAACAAACAAACAAAACACTACCTTTCTTCACTACTCTTCCTCAAGGCAGTCAGATAAAGCTCTGAATTAATGTTTTTAACATTCCACCTACTCTTCAGCTTTCCACAGCTTTCTAAGCAGGTTTAATCCTGGATAGTGATAATCATGCAAGTATCAACTCTCCAAACACCATACATTTTCCTCCCAGGTGAAAACATAAGAGATAAACATAAAGAATGCCTGCTGTCTAGCACTAAACAAGTACCCCAAATACTACACATCTCTGAGAAGCAGAGTTTCTCAGCAGCAGCAGCTGCTCCACAAACACAGCTGTTCCTTACGGGTTAACCATGAGGGATGACAGGGACCCTCCAAGAGGACAGAGCCCCTTGCAAACCTGACTTTCTCACTGGGGCCTCAGTTTCTACCTTTCTAAATACTTTTATGTAGTGCCAACAGAAAAGAATTTAATTAAGAACCAGGTACTTTCATCTGTTTGTCTTTTAAAAATTGGACACTCTTGGAAAATCTTTTCTTTTTAACTATCATAGACTCTATGCGTGAGTGTGTGAGAACATGAAGACATCCTGTACTTACTGGCTCATTAAGCAAAATATTTTAGTTGAAAAGGGATATACAAATGTTGCATAAGGTGTTAGTATGTAACCTTACAAATCCCTCAAGAAAAGAGGCAGAAAAGAACAGACAGAAAAAAGAAGGGGGCAAAAATACACAAATAAGGGAAAAAATCTGGTATCAGTAGGGATGAAACACAGTGACACCAGATCAAATCTGGCATCAACAGATGTATGCATGAGGAAAAAGGGCCATCAATTCACTGCCATAAGATACATGCTGGGCAGGCTTCCCTGGTGGTTCAATAGTAAAGAATCTCCCAGCTAATGCAGAAGACACCGGTTCGATTCCTGGTCTGGGAAGATCCCACATGCCACAGAGCAACTAAGCCCGTGAGCCACTGCTGAAGCCTGTGCACCAAGGGCCCGTGCTCTGCAACAACAGAAGCCACAGAGGTAAGAAGCCCGCACAGTACAGCTAGAGAACAGCCCCCTATCGGCGCAACTAGAGAAAAGCCTGCTCAGCAAGAAGACCCAGCACAGCCAAAAATAAATACATAACTAAATAAAAAAAAATTTTTTTTAAGATACATGCTGGGAAGACCAGGGATCCAAAAATTTCAAAAACTGTATTCCAAGAGACTACTACTTCCGGAGAATCAATTCACTTAGACATTTTATCATGAGTGCCAATAACTACAAGGAAGGAAAAATACCACAACAAGCAAGCTCTAGTTCTAAAAAGTTTACTAGTTTATTTGGAATCACATAGAATCACATACTTAACTCTAGAACAAAAAAGAAAACCGCCTGAAGAAAAGCATGCTACAGTCACCTGAAAAAATAAGTCACTGAGACATGCTTCTTTAAGAAGGTGTTTCCTAGGACTTGGTTGGGGGATCACTTCAGAAAGATAAAGATATCCATTGCCCTTATCAATACAATTACTTCCAAAACTGAATTGGAATTATGCAGATTTAATGTTGTCAACCTTATCTTAATAAGAATTCTCAGGAAAGGAAACCATCAATTCTTGAAACCTCTATGTATCTTTAGGCCTTTACTGAGTAAAACTGTGACTCTGTTTATCTGCTAATATTCAGCTATTTCCAGGGGCCAAAACCAGCAGTTTCATAGGACTCCACCCAATACCATGCCTAGTCTAATAAGCAATTCAGTCTCACTAGGTCATGGAAAGCCTTAGAGCAGCAACATGTTCAGTGTCACTGAGTTGCACCTTCAAATTGAAGGGTTTAGCTTGCTGTTTCTACTTTTTATGCATATAGCAAAAAGATCTTAGAAAAGTTTACTGCCCCTCAGTCATCTGAAACTCAATGCCTTTTCCACAGGCATTAGAAAACATTTTTTAAAAAGTAGATAGGGCCCCAGGCTGGACTCAAGAACTATCTAACATTAAGGCAGCTAAACACTTAACATTTGCCACAGAGGAAACAACAAAAACAAAAACTACTGTGACAGTAACAGAAATTAAACAAATATTAAACTCAGAATAATTTTACAGCCCTTAAATATTGTTTGGAGAGAATGCATTTGATTTTAGCTAGATAAATTTCTGAAAGGAAGTTCTGGATATTTTCAATGTGATTGGAGGCATATAAATAAATATATATATCTTTTAATATCTGATTTAACTTCAAGAGACAAAATGGCTTCTTTTCTCTTAATTTATATTCTACCAGCACTAACATTGGGAGCTTCCCTGGTAAAGAAGCTGCCTGCAAAGCAGGAGACCCGGGTTCAATCCCTGGGTAAGGAAGATCCCCTGGAGAAGGGAATGGCAACTCACTCCAGTATTCTTGCCTGGAGAATACCATGGACAGAGTCTGCCAGACTACAGTCTGTGGGACTGCAAACAGTCAGACACAACTGAGTGACTAACACACACTTAAGCAGTAACATTAGGCACAAATATAAAGCAAAAAAAAGCATTATATTTACATTTAGAACAAACCTAGAAAAGTCGTGATTTTGAACTAAGTATTCTACCTAAAGAATCTCTTCCACGTAAACTTTCCCGCCACTCACTCAATGCCCTTTGTTTCTTAATTCCTGTGCTTCTTTTCATCCCTCTTCGCTATACAAAGTGCTTCCCTGATAAATCAGTTGGTAAAGAATCCACCTGCAATGCAGGAGACCCCGGTTTGATTTCTGGGTCAGGAAGATCCCCCGGAGAAGAGATAGGCTACCCACCCCAGGATTCTTGGGCTTCCCTTGTGGCTCAGCTGGTAAAGAATCTGCCTGCAATGCAGGAGACCTGGGTTCGATCCCTGGGTTGGGAAGATCCCCTGGAGGAGGGAAAGGCTACCCACTCCAGTATTCTGGCATGGAGAATTCCATGGACTGTATAGTCCATGGGGTCACAAAGAGTCAGACATGACTGAGCAAACTTTGACTTGTTATACAAGGCTTTGCCTAAACTTGTATGCCCCTTACTGTAACCTCTTCCAGAGATCATATCTTATGCATCTTGTGTCTCTTTCTGAACTCAGCAAAGGGCTTTGACTGTAGATGACCAGCAATAAAAAACCTGAAGTCAAAGTAGGTTTCTGCTCTGGGTGAAAACAGACGACATTAAGCTCAAGCAACTGCTATCTATAATTATAACTCAAAATCCTAGATAAGGTGGAATACCCAGGCCTGGGGACCATCAATAGCTCTACTGCTAACTACTGCACATCTTGAATAAATTGCATCTGAAATCTTGAATAAGCCAACAACCACAGATGTCACAAATGTTTAGGATCAGGAACTTTGCACCATGTTTCCCTGATACCCAGAACTTAATAATCATTTACTGCCCTAGGCACCATGCACCTACATGCAAAACCCTCCATCACAATAATGCGGAGGTCAGCTTTAAATGAACATTATAGGTGATCATCTCCTCACGGAAGTCTTCCTTTTCTCTGTAAGAGTGGGATCCACAAAGGCATATCACAGAAACTGCTCATTTCAAGTTTGAGTCACGGGGGGCTCTTTCTGTGAGCATTTAAGTAAAGAGCAGGGATAAAAATTCCGATAGTTCTTATCAGTAATGATCAGCAATGTTCCCACCATGCAGCTCCTGCTGCTCCTCATAAACAGTGTGGCGGGAACAGAATTTTCCACAATCAAGTCCAAGGTGTAGGGGGCACTTAGCTCTAGATGAGCAGAACGATCAAAAATGGGCTTGGTAGTAATTATTTAGGTTAGAAACAGGCTCCAAGTTGCCTCTCTTAGAACCAAGAGTTAGATATACAATAAATAAATTGGCCCCACTCTACCCCACTGTCCAACAGAACTTTTCTGTGGCGATGGAAATGTGCTATTGTCTGGGCTGCGCTACAAACCACGTTGTGACTGCTGAACGCTTGAAATGTGGCTCGTGTGACTGAGGAACTGAATTTTAAACTTACTCAATTTTAATTAATTAGATTTAAATTTAAATAGCCAAATATGGACGGTGCAGCTCTAGATTCTCTAAGTCAGTGATTCTCAACCAGAGGGGATCTCTCACCCCTAGGGGACAACTGCCTCAATTTGAGATGTTTTTGGTTGCCACACTGCGGGGGAGGAGATGCTCCTGGCATCGAGCGGGTGGAGGCCAGGAATGCAGCTGAACACCCTACAGTGCACAGGATGGCCCCCACGGCGGACAATGACCCAGCCCAATGTCGGGGTGTCGAGGAGGAGACGTCTGCTCTAAGTTTACTCAAGGCTGGAACTAAAATAAATGCAAAACAAACTGCAATACACCTTGTCTAAACATAATACCCAGGAAGAATGAGATTTTTTTCCCAAGCAACAGGCAAAGGTCTGGGCTGTTCTACAACAAAGTAGCAGGTTTTTACTAACAGGTGTATGTAGGTGTGCTGAATACCTCATTAAGATCTTCAGCATCAGTGTTATTACTTCCTGTGGCATTTTTTAAACTTAGATCAACATTTTACTTAAACATAAGTAAACATGGTGACACTCGCTCCTTATGAGTTCGACATACAGTATTGACGGTTTGAGGCTCCTGCTCTTCTAGCTTGAATTTCTTGCCCCTTGAATTACACTGGGCTTCCCTTGTGGCTCAGCTGGTAAAGAATCCGCCTGCAATGCGGGAGACCTGGGTTTGATCCTGGGTTGGGAAGATCCCCTGGAGAACGGAAAGGCTACCCACTCCAGTATTCTGGCCTGGAGAATTCCATGGACCGTACAGTCCATGGGGTCGCGAAGAGTTGGACACGACTAAGCGGCTTTCACTTTCACTTTAATTACCCTATCTCTAGTTTTTTCGGACATCGATACTTTCGAATACAAAAAGTCAACTGATATATTGTGAAAGAAAAATCAAGGCAAGGAAAAGGCTCTGTCATCACAGGTTTGCAGTCTGAATATTACTTAAAGAAAAAGCAAGGGTACAAAATTACATTTGGACCAAAGGAAATGTACTGAGTGATCCCATTAAACAATGATAGCACAGTACAGTGTACAGTGAGAGAGATTACTTGAAATTTTAGAGGATGGGTATTAAATAACATTGTGGTTTCTGTAGCTAGTATTAATTATGCAGGGATCAGTTTAAAGGGGATCATTCAGAACTGCTCAAAAAGTTATTAAATTTACACATACTAGCAATGTAGAATTTAACACAGAATCCTCTGTTCCTCAAAGAAACCAGAATAATGTGCACAATACAATGTTTTACTTTGATGCAAACTATTTTTCAGAACACAAAATCCTCAATATTCATATTACAGCAATGCTTTTTCTTTTCTGCCCACTTAGCACCAAGAGAAATTGTTCATTACAAGGAAAGCCCTCTATCGTTTCAAGGAATATAAAAATAAGACACAGTACTAGTTCTGAAAAACTTACATTCAGAATTTCCACACTGGCCAAAGGCAGAGACTTCCAGCCCACACATTCTGAATTCCTAAAAGATCACTGTTTAATTGTTGTGAATGTGCCAGGCTTAAGAGTGTCGGAGTTTAAGCCTGTCGGAGTTTCAGTACCTCTTCAGATATTCATTTGAAGAGTTTAGATCTTTTATCATCAATTAACACTTAGGGAGCAAACACTGCAATAAACTGATCAAATACCAAAAGAGTAGTACGTAAAGCAGGATTCCAACTCACTCTTTCCTAGATTTGCCTGTAATGAACTAATCCTGGAGGAAAACACTCCAGTTCTTTCGGTTTCTAACTGAAATGACACAAAGCTGCTCCCATCTTCTTGATGAAACTGGAAAGGAAACAACACTGAGGGGACACTGTTAGCATCATTTGGTATTCAACCACTGGCGTTTGTATTCAACTACTGGTCCACATACGCTATAGACCCGGGGTTCTCGGTCTCGGCACTACTGATAGTCTCTGGCATGGTGTCTGTCCGGAGCAATGTCGCATGTTAGCGGATTCCCTGGCCTCTACTCACTAGGAACCAGCAGCCCCTCCCTAATTCCTGGTTGTGACAACCAAAATATGTACCCAAACGTTGACCAAATATCCCCCCGGGTGGGGAAAACTGCCTGGTTGAGAAACACTGATTTAGACTGAAAACTCCAAAAAAGACACTGTTCATCAAAAGCCTGGGAAGACTTTGTTCCTAGCCAGAAACATTCACCACAGAGGCAGTGGAAGAAAAACATATTATCTTTGCCCTTTCTTGATTCCTTCCACCCAATTTATGAGAAATAACCAACGTGTAGGGTAAATCACAGTGGGCACGTGAAGACCTCTGGCTCAACTTGTAGTTAACTCCCTTCAACTCGACAGTGACAAGTGAACAAATCTACAGCAGCTGCTGCATTGAAAAAAATGACCAAATACTTGCCAGTTCAAAATTAAAATAAAGCAGTCTTAAAACACTACATCGCCCCTGAACCCCACATAACTGAAAAACCCGGTCAGGACAAGCAGACTCCCAAGCTTAGTAGACAGAAGGACTTCGGAGGCGGGGAGAAAGTCAAGGTCTGAAGGTAGGGATCCGTGAAGAAACCCAAGCTCTGGTTCTCGTTTACCCGCCCTAAATCCGGGACAATTAGAATCCATTTCACATGCCAGAGCGGTCAGCCAGGTACACCACGCTGCTGTTCTCCCAAGAGGAGACCAAAGGAAAACGCTCCTTCCAGTGGTTTTCCGACTGACCCCAGGGTCTCCCTTGGCCACAAAAAGGGGGAACCAGAAAGTTGCGCGGCAGCAGCATCGCCCCAAACGAAATTCACCATCTGCAGAAGCCCCACCTCTTTCTAGACCTCAGGGGTCTTTAAACTACTGCACCAGAATCACGTGGGGACCTTGTTTAACCCACAAATCCCAGTCCCGCCCCCCTGAGGTTCGGACTTCGGGGCTGAAAATCTGGATTTTTTTTTTCTTAACCAAGGGCCCCAGGTGACTCCAAGGCACGCTAAAGAAGGCAAACTCGGAGACCGCAGACAACCTACAGGTTTGTAGTTGGCTCCGAAACAACTGGGGCTTCATTCCAGGCGCTTCTGGGGCCGCAGGCTGCTGGCTCTGTCATTCGAGAGGGCGAGCCGAGCAGAGGCAGGCCCCAAGGTCGGCCCCGAGGCCCCCGACTGGGCTCCGGGTCGCTCGCAGCCCCCGCACAGAACCCGGCCCCGAAGACCCCTCCCGGTCCACGGGGACCCTAGAGACCCCCAGGCTCCGTGACGTGACCAGGCCCCAGCCGCGAGGGCCGAGACGGACGCCCTCGCAGCCAGGCCACCTCAGGCGGGCCCGTTAGCCCACGGCCCCCTCCCGGGTCACAATGGCAGCTCCCGAGCGGCAAACAGTCGCCCCAGAGGAGGGGGTCTCGGGCCGCCGCGCCACGTCCACCCCCAAGCTACGGACCTTCTTCTCCAGGGACGCGTCCATGGTTGAGGCGGCCGGTGGAGCCCGAAGGAGGCCCGGCAGTCCCAGGCGCTACTTCCGCCTCCCGCGCCCCGCCGCCGTTTCCACGCTGGCAGCGCTGACGTCCAGCGCGCCCGCGGCGGGCAGGGCCGAGATGAGGTGGAGCTGCCCGGCAGCGCCGCCGGGAGGGGAATGCGGGTCTCGGGGTGCAGGGGTGGGGGCGGGGGCGGGGCGCGGCGAAGTGGGGCGGGGCCTGCGTGGGGCGGGGCCTGCGTGGGACGGGGCGCGGCGAAAAGGGGTGTAGGGGCGGGCCGCAGCGCGGAGGGGCGGGGCCTGTGGGGGCGGTGCGAGGCGCGGAGGGGCGGGGGCTGCGTGGGGGCGGGGCCCTCCAGGCTTCCGTTCCTGGCCGTCACGCCGGCTAGCCCAAAAGGTCCCAGGTGAGAGACTGTGGCGCCGTTCCAAACGCTCCTCAAAAAGCCTGTCGGGGGCGTCAGGGTAGAAGTGTGATAATTACAAGATATCAGTCATGTAGTAAAATGCTGGAGATGCTAGTAAACTCACCGGCACTTCCGGGCTTAGTCTTCCAAGCTCCCCCACTATCATCCCTCAGGAATGGAACAGGCCATTCCACCACAGTTGGGCGCAGCATCGGTGGTTTCCTAGGTGCTAAGGACTTCCGCGGGTTTCAAGTATCGGACTCCATCGAGAGTGCCGGCTGCTCTGAAAAGGCCCTCCCTAGTCAGAGCTGTGGAATTTGTCTCAGGTCTTGCCGTAGAATTTTAGACGGGAACGACTTTTGAGACAACCGGCACAGTCTTTTTCTTCATGTCGGGCCACAATTATGACTTGTTAGATAATGATAATAATAGACCAGCGGCTGCTCTTCCATTTTATGCTACATCAGCCTTGTGATGTAGAGATCATCATTATCCCGGTTTCACAGTGCCAATCTAGGTAGGATCCCAGCGCCTGTATGCTACACGTATCCTGCCTCTATAACCGCTCCCACCCCTGCTGTATAATCATAAGGTATTTCCAAGGAATGATGGAGGACATGCTGCTGCTGCTGCTAAGTCGCTTCAGTCGTGTCCGACTCTGTGCGACCCCATAGACGGCAGCCCACCAGGCTCCCCCGTCCCTGGGATTCTCCAGGCAAGAACACTGGAGTGGGTGATGGAGGACATAAATGTCCTTATTTTTCCCTGTAAACGAGAGAAACTGAAATGAACTAGTCTATCGCTGTTGCAGTCCGGAAAAGCAATTCAACACTAGAACACCGATGATATTATGACCACAGAAACATTCATTTTCTCTAGTTTTGTGCACCTCTTCTGAAATATGTGTAAATGACTGGGTCGCATTCAGTGTAGTAATTACATTGTTTGAGCTCTCTAACTTGCATCAGATAAATTGCCCAGTTATGTTAATAAAATTATGTTCTACCAAAAGAAGGCTTGTGTGTAGATTTAGAGTGTACGGTGGGAACCATTAAGGTTCTCTAGACAGCTCTGCCTGAGAAGGCAATGGCACCCACTCCAGTACTCTTGCCTGGAAAATGCGTGGACAGAGGAGCCTGGTAGGCTGCAGTCCATGAGGTCGCTAAAAGTCGGACAGGACTGAGCGACTTCACTTACACTTTTCACTTTCATGCATTGGAGAAGGAAATGGCAACCCACTCCAGTGTTCTTGCCTGGAGAATCCCTGGGTCGGGGAAGCCTGGTGGGCTGCTGTCTATGGGGCCGCACAGAGTTGGACACTGAAGTGACTTAGCAGGAGCAGCAGCAGACAGCTCTGCAAACAAAAAAACGATAGATTTCTGTCTTCCAAGATTTAAAAGTGGAATGTACCTCTGCTTGAGCTAAACAACTCTCCTTTTCAAACGTGATATCAAACAGAAAAGTTGTTATACCATGAACACCTATATGCCTATTCTACAGTGAACATTTACCTATATTTGCTTTATAAATATTGTATTTACATCAGTATCCATCTGGGGCTTCTCCAGTGCCTCAGTGGTAGAGAATTTGCCTGCAGTGTTGGAGACACAGGAGATGGGAGTGATCCCTGGATTGGAAAGTTCCCCTGGAGGAGAGCATGGCAACCCACTCCAGTATTCTTGTCTGGACAGATGAGCCTGGCTGGCCTCGGTCTCAAGCAGTCTGAAGTAAGCAAACAGACTGAGTAAGCAATTCATCTTTCTATCCATCAGTACGTCTTATGTTTTGATACATTCCAAAGTTGCAGACCTCAATACATTTCACCCTTTAACACCTCATCCTTTGGATATCATTAAAAACTCCTAATTTTTAAAGCCACCTCCAAGTATCTGGATTATATTAAAAAGTAGATTCTACAAAACAAATAGAGATGTGAAAATTTTTTTTCTTTTTTTTTTTCCAACTACAATTTTATTTTTAAACTTTACAGAATTGTATTAGTTTTGCCAAATATCAGAATGAATCCACCACAGGTATACATGTGTCCCCCATCCTGAACCCTCCTCCCTCCTCCCTCCCCATACCATCCCTCTGGGTCGTCCCAGTGCACTAGCCCCAAGCATCCAGTATCGTGCATTGAACCTGGACTGGCAACTTGTTTCATACATGATATTTTACATGTTTCAATGCCATTCTCCCAAATCTTCCCACCCTCTCCCTCTCCCACAGAGTCCATAAGACTGTTCTATACATCAGTGTCTCTTTTGCTGTCTCGTAGACAGGGTTATTGTTACCATCTTTCTAAATTCCATATATATACGTTAGTATACTGTATTGGTGTTTTTCTTTCTGGCTTACTTCACTCTGTATAATAGGCTCCAGTTTCATCCACCTCATTAGAACTAATTCAAATGTATTCTTTTTAATGGCTGAGTAATACTCCATTGTGTATATGTACCACAGCTTTCTTATCTATTCATCTGCTGATGGAGAGATGTGAAATTTATTGATACATTATCTATTTTAAAAGTAGACTTTAAAACTCAACATGAAAAAGTGGGAATAATTGGTTCATTCAATATTTACCCAAATATTTATTGACTACCATCTTGGACAGTCAGGGGCTAGACATACAAGAATAAGGCAAGATCCTACTGTTAAGAAAATACAAAGGCAGAGGTTTTTACTTTGGGACCTAGGAGGAGGTCTGTGAAATTCCAGAAACTATGCCCCAAATTTTGCACCAGTGTATTTTTCTGGAGAGAATGAGCATAGCTTTCATTTTATACTCAAGTCACACACACACACACACACACACACACACACACACACACACACCTGGAAAAACAAATTAAAACCATTTAGCCTATAGATAGATAAATTATAATACAGCAATCTATGGGCTAGTATGAAGAAAGGGTACAATGAGAAAAATATTGTAGGAAGTCAGAACATGAAACCACTCACTGTGTGGAAAACTGAGCTTATACGTTCTGATATAGACTTTTCCTGATAGACAAAAAGCAAACCAAATAAAAGAAGTTTGTGGTTATTTTTCCCTTTGAATCCATTCATATGGTTTTTGTTATACCCTGAATAATATTTACATACCCACAATATGGGTTTCCCTGGTGGCTCAGATGGTAAAGAATCTGCCTGCAACACAGGAGACCGGGGTTCAGTCCCTGGGTTGGGAAGATCCCCTGGAGAAGGGAATGGCAACCCACTCCAGTATTACTCCCTGGAGAATTCCATGGACAGAAGAGCCTGAAAGGCCCATGACTGTCAATAAAGTCCATGACTATTTGCAAAGGGTTGCAAATAGAAACAACTGAGCAACTAACACACACACATTATACTGTAGTTTTAGAATCAACCAAGTTTCATATATGGAATATATATTTATTATTCATCATTGTTGTTCAGTTGCTCAGTCATGTCCAGCTCTTTGTGACCCCATGGACTCCAGCACTCCAAACTTCGCTGTCCTTCACCATCTCCTGGAGTTTGCTCAAACTCCTGTCCGTTGAGTCATTGATGCCATCCAACCATATCATCCTCTGTCACCCCCTTCTTATTCTGCCCTCAGTCTTGCCCAGCATCAGGGTCTTTTCCCGTGAGTCGGCTTTTTGCATCAGGTGTCCAAAGTATTGGAGCTTCAGCTTCAGCACCAGTCCTTCCAGTAAACATTCATGGTTGATTTTGTTTAGGATTGACTGGTTTGGTCTCCTTGCAATCCAAAGACTGCAATCCAAGGGACTCTCAAGAGTCTTCTCCAGAACCACAGTTCGAAAGCATCAATTCTTCAGAGCTTAGCCTTCTTTATGGTCCAACTCTCACATCCATATATGACTACTGGAAAAACCATAGCTTTGAATATGTCAAAAGTCATAGACCTTTGTCTATAGACTTTTGTCTTTGGACCTTTGTTGGAAAAATGACATCTCTGCTTTTTAACATGCTGTCTAGGTTGGTCATAGCTTTTCTTCCAAGGAGCAGGCATCTTTTAATTTCATGGCTGCAATCACCATCTGCAGTGATTTCAGAGCCCAAGAAAATACAGTCTGTCACTGTTTCCATTGTTTCTCCATCTGTTTGCCATGAAGTGATGGGACCGGATGCCATGATCTTTGTTTTCTGAATGTTGAGTTTTAAGCCAACTTTTTCACTCTCCTCTTTCACCTTCATCAAGAGGCTCTTTAGTTCTTCTTTGCTTTCTGCCATTAGGGTGCTGTCATCTGTGTATCTGAGGTTATTGATATTTCTCCCGACAATCTTGATTCCAGCTGTGCTTCATCCAGCCTGGCATTTTGCATGATGTACTCTGCATTTAAGTTAAATAATCAGGATGACAATATACTGCCTTGATGTACTCCTTTCCCAATTTGGAACCAGTCTGTTGTTCCGTATCCAGTTCCAGCTGTTGCTTCTTGACCTGCATACAGGTTTCTCAGAATGTAGGTAAGATGGTCTGGTGTTCCCATCTCTTGAAGAATTTTCCACAGCTTATTGTGATCCACACAGGCAAAGGCTTTAGTCTAGGCAATGGCACCCCACTCCAGTACTCTTGCTTGGAAAATCCCATGGACGGAGGAGCCTGTTAGGCTGCAGTCCATGGGGTCGCTAAGAGTCGGACACGATTGAGCGACTTCACTTTCACTTTTCACTTTCATGCATTGGAGAAGGAAATGGCAGCCCACTCCAATGTTCTTGCCTGGAGAATCCCAGGGACAGGGGAGCCTGGTGGGCTGCCGTCTATGGGGTCGCACAGAGTCGGACACGACTGAAGTGACTTAGCATAGCATAGCATAGCATAGGCAATGAAGCAGTAGATGTTTTTCTGGATTTCCCTTGCTTTTTCTATGATCCAACGGATGTTGGCAATTTGATCTCTGGTTCCTTTGCCTTTTCTAAAACCAGCTTGTACATCTGGAAGTTCTTGGCTGACGTACTGTTGAAGTCTAGCTTGAAGGATCTTGAGCATTACCTTCCTAGCATATGAAACAAGTGCAATTTTACAGTAATTTGAACATTCTTTGGCATTGCCCTTCTTTGGGATTGAAATGAAAACTGATCTTTTCCAGTCCTTTGGCCACTGCTAAGTTTTCCAAATTTGCTGGCATATTGAGTGTGGCACTTTAACAGCATCATCTTTTAGGATTTGAAAGCTCAGCTGGAATTCCATCATCTCCACTAGCTTTGTTCATAGTGATGCTTCCTAAGGCCCACTCAACTTCATACTCTAGGGTGTCTGGGTCTATGTGAGGGATCACACCATCATGGTTATTCAGGTCATTAAGACCTTTTTTGTATTGTTCTTCTGTGTATTCTTGCTACCTCTTAATATCTTCTGCTTCTGTTAGGTCCATATGGTTTCTGTCCTTTATTGTGCCCATCTTTGCATGAAATGTTCCCTTGGTATCTCTAATTTTCTTGAAGAGATCTCTAGTCTTTTGTATGCTATTTTCCTCTACTTCTTTGCACTGTTCACTTATGAAGACTTTCTTATCTCTCATTATTCTTTGGAACTCTGCATTCAGATGAGTATATCTTTCCTTTTCTCCTTTTCCTTTAGCTTCTCTTCTTTTCTCAGCTATTTGTGGGCTTCCTCAGACAACCATTTTGCCTTGATGCATTTTTTTCCCCTTGGGGATGGTTTTGGTCACTGCCTCCTGTACATGTTACAAACGTCCATCCATAGTTCTTCAGGCACTCTGTCTTTCAGATCTAATCCCTTGAATCTATTTGTCACTTCCACTGTATAATCATAAGGGATTTGATTTAGATCATACCTGAATGGCCTAGGAATTGAAGGCAGGAGGAGAAGGGGACAACAGAGGATGAGAGATGGTTGGATGGCACCACCGACTTGATGGACATGAGTTTGAGTAGGCTCCAGGAGTTGGTGATGGACAGGGAAGCCCAGCATGCAGGAGTCCATGGGGTGCAAAGAGTCGTACATGACTGACTGACTGAACTGAAATTACCTGTAAAAAATAGATCGAATCATTTTTACTACTTTAAAAATTTGAGAGAAGCCTGCAGTCCCTAAAGGTGACTTGAGGTGGCGACCCTGAGACTATTTGTATCCTAACTTACTTCGTTGGTTATACCAAGTTCACTAACAAAGTTTTTCTTTAAAAACTCTTATTGTTAAAATGTAGAAAACAACTTAAATTAATTGTCATTGACTGAAAGTTATGACCAACCTAGATAGCATATTCAAAATCAGAGACATTACTTTGCCAATAAAGGTCCATCTAGTCAAGGCTATGGTTTTTCCAGTAGTCATATGTGGATGTGAGACTTGGACTATAAAGAAAGCTGAGCGCCAAAGAATTGATGTTTTTGAACTGTGGTGTTGGAGAAGACTCTTGAGAGTCCCTTGGACTGCAAGGAGATCCAACCAGTCCGTTCTAAAGGAGATCAGCCCTGGGATTTCTTTGGAAGGAATGATGCTAAAGCTGAAACTCCAGTACTTTGGCCACCTCATGCGAAGAGTTGACTCATTGGAAAAGACTCTGATGCTGGGAGGGATTGGGGGCAGGAAGAGGAGGGGACGACAGAGGATGAGATGGCTGGATGGCATCACTGACTCGCTGGACATGAGTCTGAGTGAACTCTGGGAGTTGGTGATGGACAGGGAGGCCTGGCGTGCTGCGCTTCATGGGGTTGCAAAGAGTCGGACAGGACTGAGCGACTGAACTGAACTAAACTGAATACCCTGTAAGCTTCACCCCCATTGAAAGGAGCCTTCTCAGACACCCTATAAACAATCACACCTTCTCAAATAATCCTAGTTCCCTCCCAAGAAAAAATAACCATTTCCCATATTTATAGTAATCATTCACTTACATTTTCTTTGCAGTTTTATCACCCAAAGATGCACTCCTAACCCTTGTAGTTTAGCTTCATCTTTAAAAACAAAACCAAAAAACACCTATTCATATCTGTACCTTTTTATCTCTTTTAATCTACAGGTTTTCCTATATATTTTTCCTCCTTTGCAATTTAATTGTTGAAGACACCAGATTATTGTTCCAGATTTTCCTTAGCCTGGATTTTCCTCTGTTCAGTATATTTCCTGCAGCTTAGCTGTTTAATGTAGGTTTAATCAGATTCAGATTTGAAATCTGCAGAAAAGAATTCAAAGATGGTGTTGTTCTCTTCACCAAGAGGCACTCAATATCTGGTTTTCTGTCTTTTTGTGTTGTTAGAAGGCTCTCAGTCATGTCCGAATCTTTGCGACCCCATGGACTGTAGCCTTCGAACCTCCTCCATCCATGGAATTTTCCAGGCAAGAGTACTGGAATGGGTTGCCATTTCCTTCTCCAGGGGATTGTCCTGACACAGGGATTGAACCTGATTCTCCCGCATTGCAGGCAGACGTTTTTTCCGGCTGAGCCATGATTCTTTAACTTACATTAATTCTGACCTCAATGGAAGAGCTGTGAATTTTTAAAATACCATATACATTTTTACAACTGAGGAAGGTTTTTCAAGAGTATAAATCCAAGCTTTGATTTCATGTCACCGTACTTTCCATTTTTAAGATTCTTGTCTTTTTGTTTGATTTTTAAATTTTATTTAATTTTTTGGCTGCACTGGGTCTTCATTGCCGCACGTGGCCTTTCTGAAGTTGCCACAAGCTGGGACTACTCTAGTTGTTGAGTGAGGACTTTGCTTGCTGGAGGACTTCTCCAGCTCTAGAGTGCAGGCTCAGGACTTATGATGCCTGAGGTTAGTTGCCCTGAGAAATGTGGGATCTTCCTGGACCAGGGGTTGAACCTGTGTCCCCTGCATTGGCAGGTGAATTCTTAACCTCTGGACCACCAGGGAAATCTGTCATGTTTGTTTTGACATAACTTCAGACTTATGTACAAGAAGAGTACAAAGAATTTTTGAAAACTCTTCACCTAAATCCCCCCATTTTACCATCCTTGCTTCACTGTTCTCTCTTAAACCCACACATTTTTTTTTTTCCTGAATCATTTCATAGTCAGCTGCAGATGTTACCCTTGGTTTCTCAACAAGTTGATGTATATTTATGAAGGACATCCTCCTTCACAACCACAATACAAGCACCAAAATTAGGAAATCAACATTGATACTACAATATTTTCTAATCAATAAACTCTATTCAGATCTTGACAATTGTTCCAGTAAAGTCCAGGAAGGCAGAAGACTAGAATAATGCATTCTAGAATAGTTCCTCCGACTATGTGTTTCACAACAGTGAAGGGTACAGGCCAGATACTTTGCAGAATGTCCATCAATGTGAGGTTTCCATCTACTTTTAGAAGGTCCTTATGTTGATATTTCAAATGCGTAGTGACTTTCTTCATATAAATGTCCAGAGCCTCACCTGATATAAAAATAGATTAATGTCTTATTATTCACAAATCTCAGGTAATGAATAATCATGTTTTCTTCCCCAGAAGCTTGCAAAAGATTATAAACTATTCTTTCAATGGTAGACTTTTAAATCAAAGGTGTAAATATTGAATTATGTCCAGACCAGCTTTTCCTTGGTTAGTTCTATAGCATATTTTCACAGCTCAGATTCTAGACCCAAGTCAATCTGGGGTCTTAAAGCTGTGCAAGTGAAAGCTCCTTGGACAAGTTGCTTAAGCTCATGATGTTTTGGTTTACTGATCTGTAAAATCCAGGTTATACTTAACCTTTCATTGTGCTTTAGCATACATTTGTATGCTTTTTTTTTTTTTCTTTTCATCAAAGAAGCACATCAACAAGAACTCTTTGGACCCGCATCCCTTCCAGTTACTCTCATGGTCTCAGTTTTCATGACACAAGCACCACGGACTCATTTCTTTTTTTGTTTGTTTGTTCATTTATTTTTGGCTGCACGGGATCTTATGTTGCTGCGTGAGGGCTTTAACTGCGGTGCATGGGCTTCTCACTGCGGTGGCTTCTCTTGTTGTGGCTTGTGGGCCGTAGAGCACGGACTCGATAGTTGTGGCCCACGGGCTTATTTGCCCTGCAGCCTGAGGAATCTTCCTGCACCAGGGATGGACCCATGTCATCTGCATTGGCAGGTGGATTCTTAAACACTGGACTACCAGGGAAGTCCAACCAACTCATTTCAATCTAGTTTCAGCTCCCTTCACCCAAGCAAATCTCATCCACCCATAGAATCTTCTCAATCCATTTTACCTCATGTCTCAGCTACATCGGATCCAGATAATCACCCTCCTTTCACAACTGAGACTTTTCTTGCTTCCTAAAGTATCGAACTCTTGGTTGTCCTCTCCTCTCTGCCCTTTCTCAGTCCTTCTTCCTCTACCTAACATATAATCATTGGATTTCCTCAGCACTCATCCCTAAAGTCCTTTTCTTACTCTATACATTCTCATCCTCCATTATTCACTTAACATCTCAGCATCTTGTTTTTCAAACTGAGAGTCACCTCATTAATGGGTTGTGAAATCAGTTCACTGGGTCATATCTAGCAAAAACTCAAATGGAATAAAAAACATCAGAACACATGGTATATGGAATAAGAATAGTTAGGAGAAACTCCAAATATCCATCAACAGAAATAAATTGTGGTCTGGCCATACAATGGAGTGGAATATTATACAACAGTAAAAGGGAATAAAGCACTGGTGTATGGAATAACACATAGTAGGAATCAGCAAACTTTTCTGTCAAGTGCCAGGCAGAAAGTATTTTAGGCTTTGTGGACCATTTGTCTCTGTTGCAGCTACTCAACTCTGTGTAGCATGAATGTAGCCATAGACAATACATAAAGAAATGAGTCATGACAGTGTCCCAATAAAACTTTATTTATAGGCACTGAATTTTGAATTTAATTATTCTGATTTGTTAAAGTTGTTTGAAAATATAAAGCCATTCTTAGCTTTTGGGTCTTTAAATAAACAGGCAGTAGGCAAGATTTGGCCCATAGGGTATAGTTTGCTGATCACTGTCATAGATGAATCTCAAAAACATGAAGCTGAGTGAAAGAAGCTAAACACAAATTAATACAGATTTATCTGTATTAATATATTATTATTTATAATATAATAAATATATTTATGAATATATCCTTTGTGATTTCATTTATATGAAATTCTAGACAATGCAAACTCATCTATAATGACAGAAAGTCTGGGGCCAAGGGTCAAAGGGTTTCCCCAGTGGCTCAGGGGTAAAAGAATCTGCCTGCCAGTGCAGGAGACTCAGGTTTGATCCCTGGGTCAGGAATATCCTCTGGAGATGGAAATGGCAACCCACTCCAGTATTCTTGCCTGGGAAATCCCATAGACAGAGGAACCAGGGGGTTAAGTCCACGGGGTCACAAGAGTCAGACACGACTGAGCGACTAAATAACAACATGGGGTCAAAGGGAATTGAATGCATGGGGTACTAGGGGACTTTTGAGAGTGATAGAAGTGTTCTGTATTTTAAAAATATTTATTTATTTGGCTGTGCCAGGTCTTAGTTGCAGCACTCCAAATATTTTCACTTGCAGCATGCTGAATATTTTTACTTGCAGCTTGCAGGATCATTAGTGTGGCATTCAGAATCTAGTTCTCTGACCAGAGATCAAACCCTGGGCCTCTGCATTGGTAGTGAGGTGTCTTAGCCTATGGGCCACCAGGGAAGTTCTCAGTTTGCCTTTAAAAAGGCTTTACTGAGGGATTTTCCTGTTGGTCTAGTGGTTAGGACTCCACAGTTTCACTGCTGAGGGCCAGGGTTCAATCCTTGATCTGGAAACTAAGATCCTGCAAGCTGAATGGTGTTGGGTGGGGTGGGGTGGGGTGGATGGGGTGGGTGAGTGGGGTGAGGGGAGTAGGGGTGGGGGCTTCCCTGAACCCTTTGGGGAACTGAGATTTTGAGGGAGGACGTGAGCCACCCGGTCTCCAAGCTTGGCCCTGCAGTAGACTTTTCTCTGATCTAAACTCTGAAGTTGATGTTTGTTTGGCCTCACCATGCAGCAGGTACTCAAATTTGCCATCAGGAACAATCAAGTTCTCTGTTAACAACTCTGTTCTCTGTTAAACAGAGAAACTGGATCCTCTGCTTATAAGCCTTCCTTGCTGCTAGAATAAAGCGTATGTCCTTCACATTGCCCAAAGGTGTGGTATTACCCTTTTCAACCTCTTTGGTCTCAGCTGTCATTCTTTGGGCAATGTCGTCAGTACTTATAGGCACCTATGTGTTTCCTTCAATGTACTTAGCATAACTGTAATTAAGTAGTTATTTAATGCCTGTCTCCCCTGATAGACTACGAATGCAATTTCTGTAAAGATGGAGTCTGTCTTAATCTTATTTTGTCCCTAAGGACTAGCAGATAAGCTCTAAAAAAAATTTGTGGAATGAATGGATCAATGAATGAATGATGAATCTATATGGCATGATGTGCGGATTTTATTTCTAGACATTTCCATTATTTTCAATCTGGTTTTAATGGGTTTATTTATTGCTCAGTTGCTAAGTTGTGTCCAACTCTGCACCCCATGGATTGCAGAATGCCAGGTTTCTCTGTCCTTCACTGTCCCCTGGAGCTTAAAGACACTTTATCTTCCAAGTGGCGATTTTTACCTCCCAAGTCTGGGCAGGTCAATGTCTAGGATGGAGTGGGTGTTCAATGAGTAGTTACTGAATGCCTTGATTCAACAAATATTTTCTGAGAGTCCACTATATGCCAGACAGTATTTCAGGAGTCAGGAATACAATGATTGAAAGAGATTTTTTAAAATGTATTTCTTTATTTTTGGTTGCACTCCGTCTTCGTTGCTGTGAGTGAGTTTTCTATGGTTGCAGCAAGCGGGGGCCTCTCTTGTGGAGCACAGGCTGCAGGCACAGGGGCTTCAGTAGTTGTGGCTCTCGGGCTTTGTAGTTGTGGAGCACGGGTGTAGTTGTTCTGGGGCATGTGGAATCTTCCTGGACCAGGGATCAAACCGGTGTCCCCTGCATTGTGGGTAGATTCTTATCCACTGTACCACCAGGAAGTCCTTAAAAGAGATTAAGCCTCTGCATTTGTGGATCTTAACATTCCTTAGGAATGGGATAATAACAAATGGTTCTATAATATATTTGTTTTAGGTATCATAAAAGTAAATTATGAATGAATTCATGCCTCAGGCTTTAAATTTGAAATCTTTGTTCTAAAACGTTGGAAATATCTATTCAGTGATAACTAGCTGGAAATAAAAGAAAATTAAGCAAAACCAACTTACTACTACCAACAGTTTACTAATTGTTAAGACCCTGAGGAAGATGTTTCCAAGTGTTTCTGTTACTTAAAGGACTTTTCTTTGATGTTTGAGCGTCTCTGGAAATTCACATTTGACCATCAGCTAATTATCACTGGAGAAGCATTGGGCATGAAGTCTTAGAAAATTTGAAACAGATATTTTAACACTGATGCAGCCATAAGAAAAAAAATTTACTAACATTGTATTTAATCTTTTTTTAAATATTTATTTATTTATTTTGACTATGCCGGGTCTTGGTTGCAGCACTTGGGATCTTCAGTTGCAGCATTCGAACTCTTTAATTGGAGCATGTGGGGTCTAGTTCCCTGATCAGGGATCCAGCCTGGGTCCCCTGCATTGGGAGCATGCAATTTTAGCCACTGGACCACCAGGGAAGTCCCTTTACTAAGATTTTAAACTATGTTAAAAGAACATTTAAGATGTTATTTTCTTTTTGTTTAAGATGTTCTAAGTAGGATTTTAGAGTATATTGAAATTTTAGGTGACATTGTAAAAAGGTGAAATAGTATAAAATGGTAATTTTACCTTTCATGTGTCTCAGATTTATATTTTATGAAAGAATTCAGTCTTCTCTAACATTTGTTATTGCTGTTCACTCGCTAAGTCATGTCTGACTCTTTCATTGTATGCCCCAAAAGAATAATGAACAATGACATTAACAGACAATATAAAAACAGAAAAACGTGTGTAGATGATGATACACATGAAAAAGTGTCAACATTACTAGTGATTAAAGAGTGCAAAAATCAAGTGAGATTTTTTCCTGTAAAATTAAGTGGGTTTTTTTTTTTTTTTTTTGCTAATAATGTTAATCTGCTGTTACTTAGAGTAGAAGAAATACTCTCATGCATTGCTGGTTGAATTTCAAAGTTTTATGACACCTTTTATAGATTTCAGTTACATTCAACTGAGTGCAGTTTGCAATTCAGTAATAACAGAAAACGGAGAAGGCAATGGCAACCCACTCCAGTACTCTTGCCTGGAAAATTCCATGGACAGAGGAGCCTGGTGGGCTGCAGTCCATGGGGTCACGAAGAGTTGGACACGACTGAGCGACTTCACTTTCACTTTTCTCTTTCATGCATTGGAGAAGGAAATGGCAACCCACTCTAGTGTCCCTGGGATTCTCCAGGGACAGCAGAGCCTGGTGGGCTGCCGTCTATGGGGTCGCACAGAGTCGGACACGACTGAAGCGACTTAGTAGTAGTAGTAGTAATAACAGAAAAACCTAAAATATACATATCTTTTGTCCCCCAAATTCTGCTCCCAGAAATTTAAACTAAAAAATCTTTAAGTTAAAGGTTTAGCTATAAGAATGTCATATCAGCATTGTTTATAATGATGAAAAATTTTAAACAGTCTATATATTCGATAATATAATGAAAGATTAGTCGTTATGGTAAACTTGGTCGAAACACACCTTTCCAAACAATGTTGTAGAAAACCTACTTATTGACATGGAGAGATGATATGTTGACTCAAAAAGATATCTAAGATATCTTTGCCTGGTTTGCAAAGATGGATCTGGGCCCTTTATAAATATGTGTCCTTTGACAGCTTGGCACGATGTTATGTTACATTTTGTCAGTAGAGGGCGCCAGAGAGACATTACAGGAGGAAAGAGTTTTGCTTTTAGGTTTGTACTGGTGGCCTCTCCAGTGCTGGGAGCATCTTTTCTTGCTGCTGCTGCTGCTAAGTCACTTCAGTCGTGTCTGACTCTGTGTGACCCGATAGACGGCAGCCCATCAGGCTCCCCTGTCCCTGGGATTCTCCAGGCAAGAACACTGGAGTGGGTTGACATTTCCTTCTCCAATGCATGAAAGTGAAAAGTGAAAGTGAAGTCGCTCAGTCGTGTCTGACTCTTCGCGACCCCATGGACTTCAGCCTACCAGGCTCCTTTGTCCATGGGATTTTCCAGGCAAGAGTACTGGAGTGGGGTGCCATCGCCTTCTCCACAGCTTTCCTTAGATGTAAGGAAAAACTCACTCCTATGTCTCCTCCACTGTTGATACTTTACTGTTGATACAACACGACTCCACTTCTAACAGATGTGAGGGTTTTCCACTCACCTAGCAGTTCTGTGACATCAGCTGGGTGTGATGTCCAATAATTTAATTCTGACACTACCTGGTGAGTATCAGATCCCGTAGGTTAAGGCCTCAGTCCCACAAGACTTCTTCCCACTTCAGATGCCAACCACAAATGTAGGTTGTTTCCATATGTTCCTGACCAGCTGGATATAAATCAGATTTTCTCACAACCTCCTCCTTGGATCTGATTAATTTGCTAGAGTGATTTATAGAACTCAGAGAAACATTTTACTTACTAGGTTACCAGTTTATTATAAAAGGATATAATTCAGAAATCAGTTCAGTCGCTCAGTTGCTCAGTCGCATCTGACTCTTTGTGACCCCATGGACTGCAACATGCCAGGCTTCCCTGTCCATCACCAATTCCTGGAGCCTACTCAAATTCATGTCCACCAAGTTGGTGATGTCATTCAACCATCTTATCCTCTGTCGTCCCCTTCTCCACCTGCCTTCAGTCTTGCCCAGCATCAGGGTCTTTTCAAACAAAGGATTGGAGCTTCAGCTTCAGCATCAGTCCTTCCAATGAATATTCAGGACCGATTTCCTTTAGGATGGACTGGTTGGATCTCCTTACTGTCCAAGGGACTCTCAAGAGTCTTCTCCAACACCACAGTTCAAAAGCATCAATTCTTTGGTGCTCACCTTTCTTTATGGTCCAACTCTCACATCCATACATGACTACTGGAAAAACCATATCTTTGAGTAGATGGACCTTAGTCGGCAAAGTAATGTCTCTGCTTTTTAATATGCCATGTAGGTTTGTCATAGCTCAGGAAGAGCCGGATGGAAAAGGTTCATAGGGCAGGGTATGTGGGATGGGGCTTGAAGCTTCCATGCCCTGGGAAGGGACGCACTCTTCCCCAGATCGCCACATGTCCACCACCCAAAAGCTCTCTGAATCCCATCCTCTCAGGGTTCTATGGAAGCATCATTACAAAGGCGCGGTTGATTAAATCACTGGTGATTGCTTCAGTCTCCAGCCCTCAGCCCCCCTCCCCGGAGGTGAGGTGGGACTAAAAGTCCCAACCCTCTAATGTTGCAATTGGTTTCCCCTGGCAACAAGTCCGGCCTTAAAGGCAATCCAAAAGATGCCTCATTAACATAAACTCAGTTGTAGTTGAATGGGGCTTGTTGCAAGGAAATGGCAACCCACTCCAGTATCCTTGCCTGGAAAATCTCAGACAGAGGCCCCTGGACAGAGGAGCCTGGTGGGCTGCAGTCCATGGGGTCACAAAGAGTCTGAGCGACTAACACACTTGTTGCAAATAACTAGACACTCTTCCTTTCAGTTTGAGGACTCGGAAGCTATTTCAGGCACAAAGTACAAAACTGTAGACCAAATATTATAACAAAGTGATGCTCCCATTGCTCTTATCACTCAGAAAATCCAAGCATTTTAGGAACTCTGTGCCAGAAATTGGACACAGATCAAATAAATATTTCTTATTATAAATCACAAAATCGTTGGGACTTCCCTGGAGGTCTGTGATTAAGACTCCGCTCATCCAGTGAAGGGGGGTGGGGTTCAATCTCTCGTTGGGGAACTAAGATCCCATATGCTGCACAGCCAAATTACATAAATAATTTTTTTTAATGCTTAAGAAAATCACTGTATCACACCCTGGTACTCACTCTGGTTGTTTTCCTGGTGGCTCAGCAGTAAAGAATCTGCCTGCAATGTAGGAGATGTGGGTTCCATCCCTGGGTCAGGAAGATCCTCTGGAGAAGGAAATGGCAACCCACTCCAATATTCTCTCCTGGAAAATCCCATGGACAGAGGAGCCTGGCAGTCTACAGTCCATGGGGTTGCAAAGATTGAGACACAACTGAGCAGCTAAACAACAAACCTCCAATGAGGTCCCACAACAGTTTACCCTAGAAGGCAGATCTCCAGCAAATTCCACTGGCTGGCAGGTCCTTAGAACAACTGATTTCTCTGCCATTGGATTTCAGCCCTAAAGGGTAGGAAGGGTTCTTCTTGGGTGTTTTATCTCAGTCCTAGGAGTAGTGGCTGGTCCTTATATCTGCTATTTCTGTATTCTTTAGGGTTCTCTTGTATTCAATCCCTCATCATTTGAATTTACCATATAACAATTCTTTATACAGTCGATAGTCATTATTTGGTGATTCTGTATTTGCAAATTCACCTACTTGCTAAAATTTGTTTGGAAGCCCCACAACCAATACTCTTGATGCTTTTGCTATCATTTGAAGACATGCATGTGCTCAGAGAAGCAAAAACTTTGAATCCTCTAACTTGCATGTTCCCAGCTACAGTCAAACAAGGCGATGCTTGACCTTTTTGTTATCTCTCCTACTGCAAGTGTCCTTTTCACAGTGATTCCTACATTTTTATGCTTTTTGTTAGGAATTTCACTGTTTTAAATGGCTAAGCTTAATTCTACAGTGCTGTCTAGTACTCCTAAATGCAAAAAGGCCATGATGTGCCTTCTGTAGAGAATACCTAGTTTTGTTCGGGCAGGAGTTATAAAGCTGTTGGGTTGAGAGTTCAGTGTTAACACATCCACAATGCATATTCAATAAAGTGTCCTTTGTGTTTCAACAGAAACACAAAGCAAGGCTTTGTATTGATCAATTGGTGAAATGTGACCAGAGGCTGAAAGGAACCTATCCCTGTAATTCCTCTAGGAGGAAGGGTTAGCATTTGCTAGTTTAGTGCTTATAGCAACTTTATAGAATGTAACTAATTCGAGTAATAAAAATCGATTGTATCAAACTTTCCCTGTTCTAATTACAATGTGATTTCTCTCTCCTGATTGGATCATTCATAACACTAACATCACCTTTAAACCATTATTCCACTAATTAATTATTTCTTCCACATATTAGTAGAGTCATACCTTTCTTTTGAAAGTAATTGAAGTTTCAGAGGTTCAAAAAAGCATAATTGGAGAAGAGAACTCTCTGAAATGAATTCCACCTTTTATGTGGAAATTCTTAATTGCATATTTGAATATGCACTATCATTAAAGCTGCCTGTAGCGTTGGGTTTTTCATAATTTCAGATTTTTAAAAATCTCTTCTTGACATATTTTAGGAGAACTAAAAAGGTATTTCTTTCCCCAAAGCTTAACAATGAAAAATTAATGATATAAATGTAATTGGCTGGCCTATTATTCCACACCAACGTGGGCAGAATAGTCACTGAAAACAAAGCTGGTGAGAACAATTCCTGTGCCAGAGAAACCCTCTATTTCAAATATTTCTTTCAAATGGCACAAAGTACCAAGTCTCAGGTGAACTCTCTGATGTCCACCATCCCTATTAAGAAATCCATGGCCCCATTTTCGTATTCTCTTGAGGGCAGGATGGAAAGTGGAAAGTGTTCCAAACTTCTCAAAAAGAGCAAGGGATGGATACAACTCTCACCTTAGCATTTTGTTTTACTTCCAGCCCAAACTAAGCCCACCAGCTTCCCTGGTGGCTCAGTGGTAAAGAATCCCCCTGCCAATGCAGGAGACATGGGTTCGATTCCTGGGTCAGGAAGATTCCCTGGAGAAGGAAATGGCTAGTATTCTTGTGTGGAGAATTCTATGGACAGAGGAGCCTGGCAGGCTACCGTCCATGGGGACGCAAAAGAGTTACACACGACTGAGCAACTGAACAACACCAGCAACGTTCAGTTCAGTCGCTCAGTCGTGTCCGACTCTTTGCAACCCCACAGGCTGCAGCACGCCAGGCCTCCCTGTCCATCACCAACTCCTGGAGTTTACTCAAACTCATGTCCATTGAGTTGGTGATGCCATCCAACCGTCTCATCCTCTGTCCTTCTCCTCTCGCCTTCAGTCTTTCCCAGCATCGGGTCTTTTCTAATGAGTCAGTTCTTCGCATGAGGTGGCCAAAGTATTGGAGCTTCAGCTTCAGCATCCATCCTTCCAAAGAATATTCAGGACTGATCTCCTTTAGGATGGACTGGCTGGATCTCTTTGCAGTCCAAGGGACTCTCAAGAGTCTTCTCCAACACCACAGTTCAAAAGCATCAATTCTTAGGCACTCAGTTTTCTTTATAGTCCAACTCACATCCATCCGTACAACAACGCTAAGAGGGTCTGAAAACAAGCGTATGGAACCAAGCACTTTCAGATGACTGGTGCCAGTGTTAAGGGAGTAAGAGTTGCCTAGGTCATAGAGACAGAATTCTTTTTATGCATATATGAATTTATTTATTTTTGGCTGTTTTGGGTCTTCGTTGCTGCATATGGGGTTTCTCTAGTTGCGGCAAGCAGGGGCAACTCTCCTTTGTGGTACATGGGCTTCTCATTGCAGTAGCTTCTCTTGTTGTGGGGCATAGACTTTGGAATGCATGGGTTTCAGTAGTTGGAGTGCATGGGCTCAGTAGTTGTGGAGTGCTGGGCTTAGTTGCCCCAAGGCATGTGGAATTTTCCCAGACCAGGTATTGAATCCACATCCCCTGCATTGGTAAGCAGATTCTTAACCACCGGACCACCCAGGAAGTCCAAGACAGATTTCTTAGGTGTGGTTTTTCCACATTAGAGCTGACATGCGATGATTTCATGGTGGGATTTCTTCATATCATTTCTGTTAAGAGGAGAAATTAAGGCTCTGGTTGGAACTAGGCTTGTGTCTTCTTCCTGCTAACCTCCTCTCTGGAACTTTTTCAGCTAGAGTACCCATTCTTTCTCTCCTATGGACATTCATGTAGTGAAACAGAGCAGGACTCTATGATCCTTGCCCCCCACCCTGTCTTCTGCCTGCCTTTTGCCTGTGGAAAACTTGAATCAAAGAACAAGTTTAATCAGAGAAGTGAGAAATGCTGAAACAAAAACAGTCAAAGGAGACTAAGTAATAATAACGTTGTCATTAAGTATAGTCAAGGACCTTTAGTTCTTTCTCAAGGGCTATAGATAATATTCTGAGCCATATCCTGTGAGCTGTCTTACAGATACAAGAATACCAGGTGGAGAAGTTAACTACATGATGACCAGACTGTACCCAGGACTTGAGCTGCACAATTCTGAGAACTAGCCAGAGAGAAATGGGAACAAGTGCACCCCAAAACTGAAGATTAACTGTACCTAAAGCAACCAAGGTGATGCTAGTCAGGCCACTGATGACCAACTGAACATGACTGCTAGGCATGACTGTGCTGTTTCTGCATATAACCTCCGCCCCACCCACCAAATCTGTCTGTGAAAGCTCTTACCCTCTGCTTGTTGGGGTTGATGGGGGAATCAGCCTTTGGACAGATGTCTGCCACTCTCCCCCTCCTCCTCCCCCACCCCAATTGCCAGCATCTGAAATAAAACAAAATTTCCTTTCCATCAACCTGGCCTGTTTACTGGCTTTTGAGTGGTCAGCAACCAGACCCCCATGCATACCTTTTGGTAATAGTAGGGCATCAGCAGTGGTGGTACCTCCTACCCCCATCTCCATCATTTCAACCCCACCCACTGGAACCCATCCAAAGAAAAGTAATTTTTAGAAAAGAAAATGATATTAACATTTACATAAAGCATAGCTCTTTTTATTCATCTGTAATCACACTAAACAAAAACCTTGTGTTTACTGGGCATGCTGCTGCTAAGTTGCTTCAGTCGTGTCCGACTCTGTGCGACCCCATAGACGGAAGCCCAACAGGCTTCCCTGTCCCTGGGATTCTCTAGGCAAGAACACTGGAGTGGGCCGCCATTTCCTTCTCCAATGCGTGAAAGGGAAAAGTGAAAGTGAAGTCACTCAGTCGTGTCCAACTCTTAGCGACCCCATAGACTGCAGCCTACCAGGCTCCTCTGTCCATGGGATTTTCCAGGCAAGAGTACTGGAGTGGGGTGCCATCACCTTCTCCGTTACTGGGCATACCCAGCTTCAAATCAAAGCACCCCCTTCCATTCAGATCAAGGCTGGAGAAATTCCATTAAGAAAGAAGGCCTCTGGGGGTACTTCCCTGGTGGTCCAGTGGCTAAGACTCTGTGCTCCCAATGCAGGGGGCCTGGGTTCAATCCCTGGTCGGGGAACTAGACCCTACATGCCTCAGCTAAAAGATGCCGCGCAACACAAGGAGGATCGATGATCCCGTGTGCCGCAACTAAGACTTGTTGCAGCCAAAGAAATAAATAAAAAAATATTAAAGAAAAAAGAATGGACTTCTCTGGTGGTCCAGTGGTTAAGAACTCACCTGCCAATGTAGGGGACATGTGCTCCATCCCTGATCTGGGGAGATGCCACGTGCCTCCAGTAACTAACCCCTCGAGCCACAACCAATGAAGCCCACCCACCCTAGAGCCCTTGCAGCGCAACAAAAGTCACTGCAAGAAGAAGCCCTCGTATGGCGACTAGAGCGTAGCCCCTGCTTGCCACGACTGGAGAAAGCCCGAAGCAATGAAGACCCAGTGCAGCCAAAAATAGATAAATAATAATTTTTAAGAATGAAGGGGTCTGGGCTGAAGGGGTGGGTGGGTGAGAAAATGTTGAGACAAAGAGGATTAGATTAGAGGTTTTGTTGCCAACCTCATTTCAGGTGACAAGGAGTCAGTCTCTGGCTTAGTACCCACACCCTCAGAAACAAAAGATGTCTCAGAGGTGATATTGAAGGGACTGGAGGAGCTTCCATGACCTTTTCTGAAGGTCATGGGTTTTTTGTTTTTTTTTTGAAGCTGATTGCTTCCTTCGTTTGTTGGAAAACAGACCTGTTGGTCTTGGAGCCTATTCAGCACAGTAAACTTTTGTCAGTAGAAATTTCCAGATTAGTGAAACAAGATAGAAGATTTTAGACACTGCAGCCCACTTGATGGTTCTTATTAAGTCCTCATTCATTTAAATAAAATGAAATAATAATGGTTATAATACGCTTCCCTGTAATCATCTTAATGTGTATTTAATGTGATCCTTAGTTGTGAATTGAAGCTCAGTTCCCACATCAGTACTTTACTCCCTGCTGAAAGAACTCCTAACAAAACTCTTTTCCATTTTAACTCAGCACTACATTCCCTGGTTATCCTCCACTGTTCAGGGATATTAATGTCCCGTAAACCTGTTAATTCATTATTGCCAGAGGGCTCGGAATCACAGCTTGCACAGATGATGAAGCATCAATGAAATGAATGAATTTATCTCACAGCATCTCTTCTCCTTTGAAGGCCAGGCAAGTTCTTTAGCATTTTTACCTAATTAGATTGTCTTTAACTGCTGCATTTTTTTTTATTGCTTTTAAGAAGAGACAAGTATATACCGATCTACATAAAACCATCTCAACTTTCAAAATATTCATTGCTCTTCCTTTCAACTCCCATTAAGTAAATATGTTGAGCTCTTTCATAAACATCACCATAGATTTTTGAGGATATTTGCCTCTCTCTATATAGGTTGTTACCAATTCTCAGCCTCACTGGCTTTCTGTGAGGAGAAAAAGAATTCATGTATTAAAGTTGTTAGTAGAAAATTGACACATGCAGCGAGCTCTCCAAGAATGTCAATCCCAATAGCTGTGTTTTAAAAATTTAGGATGCCTGGACTTCCCTGCTGGTCCGATGGCTAAGACTCTGCACTCCCAGTGCAGGGGGCCCACGTTCAATCCCTGGTCAGGGAACCTGATCCCACATACCACGACTAAGCACAGTCAAATAAATATTTTAAAAAACAAAGCAGGATACCCTTGGGAGTTCCCTGGAGGTCCAGTGGTTAGGACTCAGCACTTTCACTTCCCAGGCCTGGGTTCAATCCCTGGGCAGGGAACTAAGATCCCATAAGCCACAGGGTGTGGCCAAAAAAAAAATTAAAAATAAAGATACGGGCTGCTCAACTCACTTCAAATTTCAGATGAACAGTTAAAACTTTTTAGTGTAAGCATGCCCAAATACTGCACCAGGGTATACATACACTAAAAATTATTCATTGTTCATATGAAATTCAAAATTAAATCTGCATCCTGCACAGATCAGATCAGATCAGTCACTCAGTCGTGTCCGACTCTTTGCGACCCCATGAATTGCAGCACGCCAGGCCTCCCTGTCCATCACCAACTCCCGGAGTTCACTCAGACTCACATTCATCGAGTCAGTGATGCCATCCAGCCATCTCATCCTCTGTCGTCCCTTTATCCTCCTGCCCCCAATCCCTCCCAGCATCAGAGTCTTTTCCAATGAGTCAGCTCTTCACATGAGGTGGCCAAAGTACTGGAATTTCAGCTTTAGCATCATGCCTTCCAAAGAAATCCCAGGGCTGATCTCCTTCAGAATGGACTGGTTGGATCTCCTTGCAGTCCAAGGGACTCTCAAGAGTCTTCTCCAACACCACAGTTCAAAAGCATCAATTCTTCGGTGCTCAGCCTCGTTCACAGTCCAACTCTCACATCCATACATGACCACAGGAAAAACCATAGCCTTCACTAGATGAACCTTTGTTGGCAAAGTAATGTCTCTGCTTTTGAATATGCTATCTAGGTTGGTCATAACTTTCCTTCCAAGGAGTAAGCATCTTTTCATTTCATGGCTGCAGTCACCATCTGTAGTGATTTTGGAGCCTAGAAAAATAAAGTCTGACACTGTTTCCACTGTTTCCCCGTCTATTTCCCATGAAGTGGTGGGACCGGATGCCATGATCTTTGTTTTCTGAATGTTGAACTTTAAGCCAACTTTTTCACTCTCCACTTTCACTTTCATCAAGAGGCTTTTGATTTCGTCTTCACTTTCTGCCATAAGGGTGGTGTCATCTGCATATCTGAGGTTATTGATATTTCTCCCGGCAATCTTGATTCCAGCTTGTGTTTCTTCCAGTCCAGCGTTTCTCATGATGTACTCTGCATAGAAGTTAAATAAGCAGGGTGACAATATACAGCCTTGACAAACTGCTTTTCCTATTTGGAGCCAGTCTGTTGTTCCATGTCCAGTTCTAACTGTTGCTTCCTGACCTGCATACAAATTTCTCAAGAGGCAGGTCAGGTGGTCTGGTATTCCCATCTCTTTCAGAATTTTCCACAGTTTATTGTGATCCACACAGTCAAAGGCTTTGGCATAGTCAATAAAGCAGAAATAGATGTTTTTCTGGAACTCTCTTGCTTTTTCGATGATCCAGCGGATGTTGGCAATTTGGTCTCTGGTTCCTCTGCCTTTTCTAAAACCAGCTTGAACATCAGGAAGTTCACGGTTCACATATTACTGAAGCCTGGCTTGGAGAATTTTGAGCATTACTTTACTAGCGTGTGAGATGAGAGCAACTGTGCGGTAGTCTGAGCATTCTTTGGCATTGCCTTTCTTTGGGATTGGAATGAAAACTGACCTTTTCCAGTCCTGTGGCCACTGCTGAGTTTTCCAAATTTGAAAGATCTTCATGACCAAGATAATCACGATGGTGTGATCACTCACCTAGAGCCAGATATCCTGGAATGTGAAGTCAAGTGGGCCTTAGAAAGCATCACTAGGAACAAAGCTAGTGGAGGTGATGGAATTCCAGTTGAGCTATTTCAAATCCTGAAAGATGATGCTGTGAAAGTGCTGCACTCAATATGCCAGCAAATTTGGAAAACTCAGCAGTGGCCACAGGACTGGAAAAGGTCAATTTTTATTCCAATCCCAAAGAAAGGCAATGCCAAAGAATGCTCAAACTACCGCACAGTTACACCCATCTCACACGCTAGTAAAGTAATGCTCAAAATTCTCCAAGCCAGGCTTCAGCAATACGTGAGTCATGAACTTCCAGATGTTCAAGCTGGTTTTAGAAAAGGCAGAGGAACCAGAGACCAAATTGCCAACATCCGCTGGATCATCGAAAAAGCAAGAGAGTTCCAGAAAAACATCTATTTCTGCTTTATTGACTATGCCAAAGCCTTTGACTGTGTGGATCACAATAAACTGTGGAAAATTCTGAAAGAGATGAGAATACCAGACCACCTGACCTGCCTCTTGAGAAATCTGTATGCAGGTCAGGAAGCAACAGTTAGAACTGGACATGGAACAACAGACTGGCTCCAAATAGGAAAAGCAGTTTGTCAAGGCTGTATATTGTCACCCTGCTTATTTAACTTCTATGCAGAGTACATCATGAGAAACGCTGGACTGGAAGAAACACAAGCTGGAATCAAGATTGCCGGGAGAAATATCAATAACCTCAGATATGCAGATGACACCACCCTTATGGCAAAAAGTGAAGAGGAACTCAAAAGCCTCTTGAAAGTGAAAGAGGAGCGTGAAAAAGTTGGCTTAAAGCTCAACATTCAGAAACTAAGATCATGGCATCTGGTCCCATCACTTCATGGGAAATAGATGGGAAAACAGTGGAAACAGTGTCAGACTTAATTTTTGGGGGGTCCAAATCACTGCAGATAGTGATTGCAGCCATGAAATGAAAAGATGCTTACTCCTTGGAAGAAAAGTTATGACCATCCTAGATAGCATATTGAAAAGCAGAGACATTACTTTGCCAACAAAGGTCCGTCTAGTCAAGGCTATGGTTTTTCCTGTGGTCATGTGTGGATGTGAGAGTTGGACTGTGAAGAAAGCTGAGGGCCGAAAATTGATGCTTTTGAACTGTGGTGTTGGAGAAGACTCTTGAGAGTCCCCTGGACTGCAAGGAGATCCAAGCAGTCCATTCTAAAGGAGATTAGTCCTGGGTGTTCTTTGGAAGGAATGATGCTAAAACTGAAACTCCAGTACTTGTGCCACCTCACACAAAAAGTTGACTCATTGGAAAAGACCCTGATGCTGGGAGGGATTGGGGGCAGGAGGAGAAGGGGATGACAGAGGATGAGATGGCTGGATGGCATAACCAACTTGATGGACAAGAGTTTCGGTGAACTCCAGGAGTTGGTGATAGACAGGGAGGCCTGGTGTGCTGCAATTCATGGGGTCGCAAAGAGTTGGACACGACTGAGTGACTGAACTGAACTGGACATTCTACCTGGAAACCCTAATCCCTCCCCTCCCCTACTTTTCAGAAAATTTCCCCAATTTTGCTCTATTTTTTCTCTAACAAATTTGGTTAAGGGAATTATTTAAGAGTCATTAGGATGATTTCCTTTTTTTTTCTTAATGAAGACCACAATTTCCTCTAATTTAGGCAGGAATTAGATTTTTTTTTTTTCCAGAAAAAAATCATTGTGAACACAAATCCATGCCACAAGCACATAGTTTAGTGCCTGGCCCATAACTGTGCTCAATAAATACTGATCAACTGAATGAATGAATGAAAAATTGCCTGGGTTAACAGCTGGTCCTATCGCAGTTTGTTGAGATATGGGTCCTTTGATTTCAGCTGATGTGATCAATTGCTGTTAGCAATTGAAAGGATTACAGAGAAGTAAGACATGAATAATAGCCCTCCAAAGATGTCCCAGGGGTTGCAGTGGTAAAGCATCCGCCTGCCAATTCAGGACAAAAGAGACAAGGGTTTGATCCCTGGATCAGTAAGATTCCCTGGAGTAGGAAATATCAACCCACTTTAGTATTCTTGCCTGGGAAATCCAATGGACAGAGGAGCCTGGCAGGCTACAGTCTCTAAGGTTGCAAAGAGTCAAACAGGTAAGATCTCAAGACGTGGAGGTTAAACTGCATTATCCAGGTAGGATGAATGTGATCACAGGGGTCCTTCTAAGAGGAAGAATAGATGAGTTGGAGTCAGAAAAGACTATGTGATGATAGAATGACAGAGAGAGAGACTGGAAGATGCTTCAAAACTGACTTTGAAGACAGAGGAAGGAGCCATCCAGGAATGCAGAGGGCCTCTAGAAGCTGGAAAAGGCAAGGAGATGGATTCTCTTCTAGGGCCTCTGAAGGGAAGGCAGTCCATGAGTTCATTTTAGACTTCTGACCTCCAAACCTCTAAGACAACAGATCTGTGGTAACTTGTCACAGCAACAATAGGAAAAGAATAATACAAGGGGAATTTAAGTAATAAACAAAGCTGTGTGCCAGGAACCTGCCTAGTGGAGACAAGTCTGACAGAAGATTTACTTGGAACCAGTAACAAGGAGGAGGAGTGTGAAGGGATGAAGATCAGTACATGAGCAGATAGCAAAGGTCAAAGGACACGGAAATTGGCAGAATCCCCAAAACTGAGGAGAATGGGTGGATTAGTCAGCTAGGGCTGCCAGAACAAAATACCACAGACCAGGTGGGTTAAACAATTTATTTTCTCACAGTTCCGGAGGCTGGAAGTCCAAGGTCAAAGTGTCAGCTGTCTTAGTTTTCTCTGAAGCCTGTCTCCTTTGCTTGTAGGTGGCCCCCTTGTCACTCTGTCCTTTCATGACCTTTCCTCTGTGCATGCACTGCTCTCATGTCTCTTCCTATGTCCAAATTCCCTCCTCTTATTAGGACACCAGTCAGATTGGATTGGGGCCTAACCTAAGGGCCTCATTTCAACTTAACCACCTCTTTTAAGTAGCAATTCCCTGGTGGCTCAGATGGTAAAGCATCTGCCCACAATGTGGGAGACCTGGGTTCAATCCCTGGGTTGGGAGGATCCCCTGCGGAAGGAAATGGCAATCCACTCCAGTACTCTTGCCTAGAAAATTCCATGGATGGAGGAGCCTGGTGGGCTACAGTCCACGGAGTCACAAAGAGTTGGACACTACTGAGCGACTTCACAACTTCACGACCTCTTTTAAAGCCCTTTCTCCAAGGACAGCCACATTCTGAGATACTAGGGGTTAGGGCCTCAACCTATGAATTTTCAGTTCAGTTCAATTCAGTCACTCAGTCGTGTCCGACTCTTTGCGACCCCATGAATCGCAGCACGCCAGGCCTCCCTCTCCATCACCAACTCCCGGAGTTCACTCAGACTCACGTCCATCGAGTCAGTGATGCCATCCAGCCATCTCATCCTCTGTCGTCCCCTTCTCCTCCTGCCCCCAATCCCTCCCAGCATCAGAGTCTTTTCCAATGAGTCAGCTCTTCGCATGAGGTGGCCAAAGTACTGCAGTTTCAGCTTTAGCATCATTCCTTCCAAAGAAATCCCAGGGCTGATCTCCTTCAGAATGGACTGGTTGGATCTCCTTGCAGTCCAAGGGACTCTCAAGAGTCTTCTCCAACACCACAGTTCAAAAGCATCAATTCTTCGGCACTCAGCCTTCTTCACAGTCCAACTCTCACATCCATACATGACCACAGGAAAAACCATAGCCTTCACTAGATGAACCTTTGTTGGCAAAGTAATGTCTCTGCTTTTGAATTTTATGGGGACACAGTTCAGCCCATAAGGTAGGGCTGACAAATTGAGGAAAAGAAAAAAGGCACTCAGTTGTGTGGGACTCTTTGCGACCCCATGGACTGTAGCCTACCAGGCTCTTCCGTCCATGGGGTTTTCCAGACAAGAATACTGGAGTGGGTTGCCATTTCCTTCTCCAGGGGATCTTCCCAACCCAGGGATTGAACCCAGGTCTCCCACATTGTAGGCAGATGCTTTACCATCTGAGCCACCAGGGAAGTGGTTAATGCTCCTAATTGGCGACTAAGGTGCTCTGTGACAATTCAATGCAAAGCAAAGTGATCCAGGATTGAATGCTAGTCCTTGTAAAAGGACTTTAGTGGGACAATTGGCAGTAATTTGAATAAGGTCTCTAGTAGGTTATTACATCAGTGCCTGTTTCCTTGTTCTGACGATTGTACTATGGTTATGTAAGATGTCAATATCTGGGGAAGCTTGGGTGAAGAGTATAGGGGAACTCTGTACTACTTTTGCAACATTTCAAAAAGTCTGGCATTATTTCAAAATGAAAAGTTAAAAATCAAAAATTAATAATTAACCGAAATAGGGTAAACAGAAGAGAGAAAGAGAGAAAATGAGAATGGAATTGGATGAGACCACGGAGGAAGGAAAAATGGAGAAAAAGAAGCAAAGAGAAAGTGACTTCCATGAGGTCAGAGGTTACACCTGCTGTTTGGGTTTCCAATGACCCCCTGCTTCTGGGAGCTCAGCGTATCTTTTGGGAGGTAATATTCATTGAGGAATATTAATTGAGGTAATATTCATTGAGGAATCTGAAGAGCATTGAATCGACCTCACATTCAGAAAAGGCCTCAGAGGCTAATTTCTGACATTGTCTCCAAAGACTGGTACATAGTCAGTGCACTGTATGTGTTGAAACTGTGAATCTCTTGCATGTAAAAACATTTAAAATACACCGCCACCTTGGTAATCGAGTTTTGGTGTGCCCACTTTTTTAAAAAAAAGTTTTTTCCAAAACTTTTTTTTCCAAAAAAGTTTTTTCGAAAACTTTTTTTTCTGAAAAAGTTTTTCCTTTTTTAAACTTTTTTTGTTTTTTTGGTTTGTTTTTGAGGTATAATTCACATACCACACAGTTCACAATTTATTCAAAGGTTTTCGTTACCATGCAATCGCTACCATTACCTAATTACTAGATATTTCATCACGCCACAGAAGAACCCCACACCCGGTTAGCAGTCACTTCCCACCCCCACCGCCCCGCGCCATCGCCCAGCCCCTGACTAGTCTACCGTCCGAATGGATTTCCCTGTTCTGGGCATTTCTTGCAAGGGGATCAAGCATTTGCGGACCCACCGCACATCAAAAGCTCAGCCCCAGGATCGCTAGAGGCCACGGGATTGGCCGGCGGGGGTTGGGTGTGCGCGGGGCGCCCAATCGCCTTCGAGCATCGGAAGGAGGTAGGTGCAAGTGGCTGGAGGCGGCGCGCCGGCTGCCCCGGCGGAGGGCGGAGGCCGAGGAGCCAGCGGCCTGCGTTCGTGGGGCGCCCTGGGAACCGGCATGGTGAGCTGGTGGCAGGCGCTCACGCGCGCCGCCGGGCGTTACCCTTGGCCAGCGAACGTACTGCTTTACGCCGGGTTCTTCTCGGGCGGCGACGCGCTGCAGCAGGTGCTGCGGGGCGGCCCGGCCGACTGGCAACATACGCGGCACGTGGCTACCGTGGCCGTGGCCTTCCACGCGAACTTAAACTATGTGTGGCTGAACCTGCTGGAGCGCGCGCTGCCTGGGCGCGCGCCGCGAACCATCCTGGCCAAGGTGCTGTGCGACCAGGCTCTGGGCGGGCCGGTGTACGTCTCTACCTTCTACGCGGGTGAGGAGACGGGCGGGGACCTGGAGGCGGAGCTGGGGGACGGGCTCGGATCTGGAATTGGGGGACTGGAGGCAGGGGCTTCCTGGGGCTGGGACGGAGCAGGATCCTGGGGCTCTGTGGGGACGGGGCCGGGGCTGGAAACCCTCCCGTGGGGGCCAAGGGTTAGGAGACTGGGAGGGTCGGGGCGAGAGCGGGAGATCGAGGTGTGAGGACCGGGAAGTCTGGGGACCGTGGATTAAGGGGATTGAGGGGAAAGAAATTGAAGCGTGGTTGCTGGAGAGGCCTGGGATTAGGGCGCGAAAGGCGCACTTGGGACGCTGAGGTTGCAAATAGTCTGGGGCTAGAAGTTTCAGGGGGCCCTGGGGTGTCCGTAGGCCGGAACTGGGGGAGGCAGGAATGGAGATCCATTTTTCCCCTGAAAAAAAAAAAAAAGATCCACGGGAATATCAAGGAGACCCCCAGCTCGTTAGCATTGCCGCTGCGACCCCTGTGACTAGGTTGTGGGGCGGCGGGTGAGGCGGGGGGGTTGGACGGTCCGGGGTAGGGTTGGGGGGAGGCGGTCCTGCTCCTGGGAAAATTCACGCCTGGGGCTGGGGGCCTCGTTTCCACTGGAGGGATAAGCCTTTCCAACACGAAAACAAAATGTGAGGGGATTCAGGATGGTCGGGGCAGAGACAGGGGAATCTGAGGTCCTACCTAAGTGTTCTCAGTTGTGTCCCGACTCTTTGTGACCCCATGCACTGTAGCCTCCCCAGGCTCTTCTGTCCATGGGATTCTCCAGGCAAGAATATTGGAGTGGGTTGCCAATTCCTTCTCCAGGGGATCTGTCCAAACGCAGGGATCGAACCCAGGTCTCCTGTATTGCAGGCAGATTCTTTACCATCTGAACCTCCGGGTCCCACCTGTTTCCCCCCAGAATGTGTGCTCAGGGCCATTCTCCTGCTTTTGTAACAAGGTTTACCTGAAGGGAGTCCCACTCCCACTTCAAAACCCACAGATAATGTGAGAAGACCTTGGACCCCTGTTATGAGAGGATTCTGTACCTGTGAGGGTGCAGGGAGCCCCCCTCTTCAGAAAGCGCACCGAGGAGCCTGAGGGCATACCTTTGGGAACCTTCCTTAGCGCCCTAAAATTCTAAAACAGTGGAGAGGGCTCTGTGGCCTTCATCTTCATAGCGTTTTCTATCACCTGGAAAGGAGTGAGCATGGGAGGGGCACCCATCCATTAAGAAAATTCAAGAATCCTGGGCCTGGCCTTGGTATTGGGGAATCACAGATTCCCCCCAAGGGGTCATGTCAGTGCCTGTTGGTATTTTCTTCTAAACGGGTCGAAGTGATCAAGTTACCACTTTGAAGGAACTTACACCGCCCCATGGATCTCATTTTGAGGACCAGAGTCGCTCACAAATTGCACAGGAATCATTCCTGATACAGTGCCAACCACACGGTTGACAGGGTCCGTGAGGTCAGGGCCTAGAGGACCTGAGAGCAGGAGCTGCCTGGTTTATCAGAAATCTGTGCCTTATCCCCAGGAGTGATGACCTGGCCTGGACGTCACTCCCGGGGATAAGGCACAGATTTCTGTAAACATGAAGTCGGGGAGGTAGGAGGGGGGTAGGTTGGATGTCTGTTCAAGGCTCTTTAGACTTGGAAATTGCCTGTCTTAGATGATCCTTTGTGCTGGGCCTCCCTTGGAAGCTAGAATAGCTATGATTATGAGATCTGGTTCAGAATCCACACCTGGGTTGCTCCCTGAGCGCTTTTCCTCCTTTGTAACTTGACCATCCTCAGCCCAGGGTTATGAAAGAAAGGACATAAAATGCTTAGGTCTTAGTTACTGCCGTGTAAGTTGAGTATGGTATTACCAATATTGGGCTCAGTTTTCTTGTAAGTCCTGTTCTAAGAATCCCCCGCAATTGACTTAAAATACTTTATTTCCCCTTCCTCCCAATCAGAGTTGGGGGAGAATTTTTAAAGCACTCTTATGTTTACATCCTTCCTAAAATAAGAGGGTTTTATTCTTTTCCCCAGACTTCCTTTTCAGGGTTGCTGAACATCAGAGTTTTCCACATGTTTTTAGGAGCACTGAATTGATGTGCCGCTTTCAAATTCCAATTCGAAAGCCTCTTTATATGGGAAATCTGAAGTTGCTAGAACACCCAGGGTCTGGCAGCCTTTCTGTAAAAGGAAGAAATTAATTTTAAAAAATTTAAGAATTTCAAAAAATCTTTTGAAAGGAGAGGAAAATGTCACTAATAGTCCCACTATGATTATATTGAGGTTTTTGTGAATTCTCTTACAGTTTTTTTTCCTAAATAATTCTGCTATAACCTCATACCCTGCTATTGTCACTTCATATTAATCATCACTTTAAAATGTACCCAGTTTTAGAATGCAGATTGTCTTCTGTTTTCACTGTTGGGTCAGATGGGACATACTGAGTGAGTGATATTGGAATAGAAAACTTGAATGTGAACTGTTACACAGTATTCTTCCTATTGAATCTTATTAAAAATAGGTATGAGTATTCTCGAAAGAAAGGATGACATATTTCTGGACATGAGACAGAAATTCTGGAATACGTATAAGGTAAGACAGACTTTTGAAAAAGACAACCATGATCTTTCTGTATCTTTTTTTTTTTTTAATATTTATTTATTTATTTGGCTGTGTCGGGTCTTAGTTTCCACAGGGGATCTTTCTCTGTGGTTTGCAAGCTTAGTTGCCTCGAGGCATGTGAGATTTTAGTTCCCCATTAGGGACTGAAACTTCCTCCCTGAACTGGAAGGCAGATTCTTAACCACTGGACCACCAGGGAAGTCCTTTTTTGTATCTTTTTAACATAAAGTGAAAGTGAAAGTAAAGTCACTCAGTCCTGTCCGACTCTTTGCGACCCCATGGACTGTAGCCCACCAGGCTCCTCTGTCCATGCGATTCTCCAGGCAAGAATACTGGAGTGGGTTGCCATTCCCTTCTCCAGGGGATCTTCCCGACCCAGGGATCGAACCCAGGTCTCCTGCATTGCAGGCAGATGCTTTAACCTCTGAGCCACCAGGGAAACCCTTTTTTAACATAAAATACATTTAAATAAAAATATTCTTAAATTAGGGCTCCAGATGGTTGACACAAGGATACAGTGTTTTGACAGATCTTAAATTTCTTGTAACGGTTAAAGGAGAAGCTTTAAGAATGTCTATATGTGTCTCTAAATTTTATTCAATGCTCACAATGATTTCTGCCATTCTTGTATTTATTCTTGTTAGTGATTACAGTGATTTTTGGAGTCAAAGAGGTTATTGAAAAATAGGAATTGTAGAATGTGAGTGGCTTAATGGAATCATTGCCACTTTTAGAGCTGATGTTTCCAGGTATGCATTCTGCTGGGTCCCCGTGAAATGAACCTTCTTAACATCACAACGGTATTTACAGAAAAGGAAAATGTTTCTCAGGGCTTGAAACAAGTCACCTCTTGTACTCAGTAGTTGTTTAACCGCTAAGTCATGTCTGACTGTTTTGCCACTCCATGGACTGTAGCCCACCGGCCTCCTCTGTCCATGGGATTTCCCAGGCAAGAATACTGGAGTGGGTTGCCTTTTCCTTCTGAAGGAATCTTCCCAACTCAGGGATCAAACCTGTCTTTCCTACGTTGGAAGGCGGATTCTTTACCACTATTACCTGGGAAACCCCAACCAACAGGTTAAAGCCTGTTAAAATAAATCTATCTTAAAAGCTAAACTTATTCTCTAGCATGAAGTAGCTAGAATACATTATTAGAAAATCACCATAAAGTAGGTTTGGTCTATAGTTTCAAAAATTCATTGGTGATCCTGTGTTTTATCAGTATTTCCCTGAATCATTTGCGTGAGCAAACAGGAAAACTGCAATATATAAATATATGTTGTTAACAATGATTTGAAAGTAGTTGTCTTCCAGAATTGGTCCTCATTCAGGTAGACTTTTCTATAGTCTAGATGACTATAACTAATAACAATCTTTATGCCTGTGCCTAACAGCTTTCTGTACAACTTCCCACCCTCTTCCACTCGAGAGACCATAAGTAATCTAATTTAATCTGCTTAGTCTGAAATATACTCCCACCTCCACATTCTTCCTGTCTGGTATTTCTTTTTTAAACCATTGTTTCATGTTTGTTTTTATTTATTTATTTTGTTGTCTGTTTTTTTTTTTAATGCTTTATAGAACAAACTGTCTGATTAGTTTGTGCAATTTAAAAGCATCCTAATAAAGTTTTCCTTTATTCCAGAGTGGTCTGATGTACTGGCCTTTTGTACAGGTGAGTTTCAAACTACTGAGAATGCTAATTTGTGGGTTTGGTTTATACGGAGCACTTACAGATATGTTCTCTCTGTTACAGCTGATCAACTTCAGCCTCATTCCCATTCGCTGGCGAACAGCTTACACTGGACTCTGTGGTTTTCTGTGGGCCACCTTCCTCTGTTTTTCTCAACAGGAAGGTGATGGCACCTTCAAATCAGCTTTTACTTTCCGTCGTATCAAGGGGACAAATGAAGTTGAAAAGCCCTCAGAGAAATGACAAGTCAAGAACTCCCTTAAAGGGACTCATTTTGTCCCCTTAAGTAAGCACAGTGAATTGCCTGCGGATAAAATACTCTGCTTACCAGTTACGTGCTCCCTTTTGAAGATTTACTTTCCTATAGACCTGACTGCTTTTTAATTAGCAATGATAACTTTCAATTTTATCCACATATCCTTTTTCCCCCCATTCTAATCTGGAGCTGTTAATTCTCTAATATTTTCACCTCTCTAATGGTGGTGGTGTTCAGTTGTGTCCTCTCTTTGCGACCCCATGGACTGTAGCCTGCCAGGCTCCTTTCTCCGTGGAAGTTTCCAGGCAAGAATACTGGAGTGGGTTGCCATTTCCTACTCCACTTTGACTCCTCTACTACCTTGGTTAATATCAGTGATAATGGCAAAGTGGCATTTTATAATCATTACTATTTCTGGTCTAATATTTTATTGCCAGTTAATGTAGAAAACCCCCATTTTGATGGTATACATCTCTTCTAAAATCTCAGGTTGTCTCCTAAACACTTTTGGATCAGATTATTTTTTATACCAAAAATAGTCCTTACAGTAAATTTTTGTTTATACCACATTCAATCAGAAAGTTTGAATAAACAGATTACCCCCCCAAATATTGTATAATAATTTATTGTTATGCTAACATGAAGGGTCTGCAAGTACATTTTATATATTAAAAAATAGTGTATCTTCAGTGGTCCTGAATAGAGTATATTTTACTGATGTTTTCTCTTTTTATAGTTTTTAAGGTTTTGTTTTTCTTTTTTTTTGGTTAATGTTTTTTAGTTTTTAGTATATTCACTTGGTTAAATATCCCATTTCCTAGATATATGAAATATACAAAATATTTGTTTTTAAAAAGAAATATATTGAATGAAGTTTCTGAAAAAAAAAATTAATAAGTTTTCTTCTGGAAGAAAGAACTCAATTCCATAAAGTTTCAGGGAAAATATTTATCCCAAAATTCACACTGATGATATATATTTTTTAAATTACTGCTTTAACGTAAGTCTTTATAGGTAATTTTAAGGTTGACATGAGAAATTCAATCCAGTTTTTCATTTCTATCTTCAAAGTCAGTGGATTTAAAAATTAAAAATGGATTTAAAAATGTGATTATTTTAAGAAGTTTTAGCAATTTTCACCCAAGAATTGCATCATTATTCTGTTGTTTCCAATGGAGTGTTTCACAAATTTAAAGATGTTGAACATTGCGATGTTAAAATTTATCTTGAGACTTTATATATAAGATTAATTTAAGCTTGTTTGCCAAAATATTTAAGCATATAATTTATATAACTTGTAATTTAAATTTATATGTCATAAATATATGACTTTTAAGTATATGAGTTATTTGAATCTAACAGATATTAATATATTTTACATTATTGGGGCAAGAGTAAGGACATTTCTAGGGAGTTTAATTCTAAAATAATTGGTTTTTTGTAAAGTTTTAAAAGTAGTTCATATAACAGAAGAGCTATTTCACAACATGTAAGACATGTTTTATCATTTAAAAAGTATATCCAGGACTTCCCTGGTGGTCTAGTAGTTAAGAATCCACCTGCCAATGCAGGGGACATAGGTTCCATCCCTGGTCTGGGAACATACCACATGCTGAAGGGCAGCTAAGCCCTACCTTGGGCTGCAATTACTGAGCCCACGCTCTGGAGCCCACACGCCACAACTAGAGATCAATCAATCAATTTATCTATCAAAAAGAAAAGCATATCCAGAGTAACTATAGTAAGGACTGCTTGACAGTGTTCTAGACCAGATTCAGCACTACTTATGGTGGAAGAGTAGTGTTTGGGAAAACGTTTGAGAAGACAAACCTCGGGGGAAGGGCGAAAAGCTTATTATTCATAAAAGTTTGATAATCTTGACTCAATAATGTGTTACTCTGTACTGCAGAGGTATGTAGCATGTATTCTCTGAATTTTTGCAAATAATACTGTTTTAATTTTTCTCAAGAGTCTTTTTGTGTCTTCGTGTGAGAAATGGAACTCATTCAAAATAATGCAATGTTTGTTTTAAAATGCTGCCATCCTTGGTAAAACACGCTCTTGACCTTCCAGGATTTAGAACAGACCAGATGGATGCTATTCTTCTTCCAAATTTCTCCATTCCATAAGGCTTCTCTCCCTCTCTCTTTTTTTAATCATTATTTTTGGCCGTGCCTCGCAGCGTGCGGACTTTTAGATCTCCAACCAGGGTCCTCTGCTTTGGAAGTGCGGAGTCCCGACCACCGGGCCGTCAGGGAAGTCCCCCATAAGGTTTGTTTAACGTGCTTGTGTGTTGCCCCCTGGCCCTCTTTTCTGGCCCCCTGTTGCTCAGGCAAAGGCAAAACCTTTCATTCGTTTTTCATGACAGAGCTGAAGAAGACTGGATTTTCAAAACAACTTCACCTAATACACGTAGAAAACAAAAGGGAAATTTGGAGGATGTCAAAACATTTATTTTCAAAGCTTACAGACTGCTGCCTTCTGACCCTGGGTCCATTTGCCCTGTAGCTGTAATGGCACCTAGCCAGTTTCCTTCCTTTTCCTCCTTTGATAGTCGCCTTATAATGATGCCATTGGCCATCACCCCCAGGGAGCTGTCTTCCTGGCCCTGCTACCATTAAAATCAAGGGTGCCCAGTCTTGACTTTCCTGGTTTCCATTTCCAGTTTCAGATGTAGGCCTTTTACTAAGATAACTAAAAAATGAATTCTCAAATCAGGGGAGATCTTTTCCTTCTACACGAGTGGATGCAACCAGTCTTATAGTCCACTAGGATAACTGTAGTAGATAAAATTTCATAACCCTCATGTAAATAATAAAGGTTATTAAATGGCCACTGTAGGGATATGAAGAGGATAAATAGCATGCGACAACTGTTAAAAGAAGTCCATGGTCTTGGGGACTTCCCTGGTGGTCCAGTGGTTAAGAATTCGCCTACCAATGCAGGGGACTTGGGTTCAGTCCCTGGCTGGGGAACTAAAGAGCCCACAAGCCACAGAGCAACTAAGCCTGAGCACTGCAACTATGGAGTCTGCGTGCCACAACTAGAGAGTCCATGCACCACAACAAAAGATCCCTCATGATGCTACAAAGATCCCACGTGCCACAACTAAGACCAATGCAGCCAAGTAAATAAATATTTTTTAAAAATTAAAAAAGAAGTCCTTGATCTAGTTGCAAGTATAAGTATAAAAAAAATGACAATCAGGTTCTCAGGAGATCTAATCCAGTTCACCATTCAGTACCTGAGCAGCATCCATGACAAGTGGTCAATAGAAAGCTTGACTGTTGCTGTAGTAATGCCACCCAGACACAGGCTGGTGACATAAGCAGTGAAAAGTGAAAGTGAAGTTGCTCAGTCATGTCCAACTCTTTACTGTCCCATGGACTATAGCCCGCCAGGCTCCTCTGTCTATAGGATTCTCCAGGCAAGAATTCTGGAGCGGGTTGCCATTTCCTTCTCCAGGGGGTCTTTCTGACCCATGGATCAAACACGGGTCTCCAGCATTGCAGGCAGACTCTACCATTTGAACCACCAGGGAAGCACATAAGCTTTTAAAATCATGGTGCCTGACCAATCTGGAGAAGCTCCATGGAGGAGATGCCACAGCTAGATGTTGAGAGATGGATTCAAAAGACTGAGGGTCTGTGAATTGGAGTGGTGATGGTAGGATCAGATGAGATCTTTTTTTTTTTTTTAATATTTTTTATTCGGCTGCACTGGTCTTGGTTGTAGCACTTGGGTTGTTTAGTTGGGGCATATGGAATCCTTAGTTGCAGTGTGCAGACTCTTAGTTGCAGCATGTGGGATCTGGTTCCCTGCCCAGGGATTGAACTTGGGCCCCCTGCATTGAGTGCATGGAGTCCTAGTCCCTGGACCACTGGGGAAGTCCCAGGATGAGATGCGATCTTGAAGGAGAGAGCAAAGAAAAAAAAAAACAAACAAAACAAAACGGCATGTAGCTTCTAACATAGAGAGAAATATCCATAACCATTCCTCAACTTTGAATAATGTAGATACTTCTGTCTAGCTTACTTGTAATTGAAAATCATGTATAATTTGCAACCTATCACTCTTTCATTTGTAGGAAAATTAATGAAAGTTACTCCATTTTATCTATATCATAGTTGGTTTGGTGAGAAAGAATTAGGCAATGTGAGAGTTTGCACGTGTTTACAATTTTCTGCTGACAAAAGTCCATCTAGTCAAAGCTATGGTTTTTTCCAGTAGTCATATATGGATGTGAGAGTTGGACCATAAAGAAAACTGAGCACCAAAGAATTGATGCTTTTGAACTGTGGTGTTGGAGAAGACTCTTGAGAGTCCCTTGGATAGCAAGGAGATTCAACCAGTCAATCCTAAAGGAAATCGGTCCTGAATATTCATTGGAAGGACTGATGCTGAAGCTGAAGCTCCAATCCTTCGTCCACCTGCTTCGAGGAACTGACTCATTGGAAAAGACCCTGATGCTGGGCAAGATTGAGGGCAGAAGGAGAAGGGGACAACAGAAGATGAGATGGTTGGATGGCATCACTGACTCGATGAACATGAGTTTGAGCAAGCTCCAGGAGTTGGTGATGGACAGGGAAGCCTGGTGTGCTGCAGTCTTGGGGTCGCAAAGAGTCAGACACGACTGAGCAACTGAACTGAACTGAATGTGTTGTGATTTAAATGGTTAAATACCACTCAATGTCATTTCTTTGGATAATAGTTTAAATAATTCAGTGGTTTTTAGTATGGAGTTATGCAACCATTGTATAATTTTATTTTACAATTTTACATTTATTTTACAATTTTACAATAGTACTTTGTACAATTTTATTTTATTATTATTGTTTGGTTTGCATAAAAATTAAAAGGGTATTATTTGCAAATATTCAGAGAATATATGCTGTATATTCTCTACAGTACAGAGTAACACATTAAGTAAAGGTTATCAGACTTTGATGAATAATAAGCTTTTCTCTCTTCCTTCAAGGTTTGTTTTCTCAAATATTTTCCCAAACACTGTTCTTCCCCCATAAGTAATATTGAAGCTAATCTAGAAGACTGCCGAGTAGGCCTTACTATAGTTACTCTGGATACATTTTTAAATGACAAAACATGTCTTACATGTTGTGAAATAGCTCTTCTGTTGTTATGAACTACTTTAAAACTATGCAGACCAATTATTTTAGAGTTAAACTGTCTAGAAATTTCCTTGCTCTTGCCCCAGTAATGTAAAATGCATTAATATCTATTAAATTCAAGTAAATCATGTACTTAAAAGTCATATACTTATGACATGACTGAGTGACTGCACTGAATTGAAAATTTTCTGAAGCCATGTGTGAAAGTGGCATGCAAAAATGTTTTCCTCACAATCTATCACTAAGGAGATTCAGTGGACAAAGTGATAGGTTTTCCCAGTATACAGTGAGTGAAATTTGGCACTTAGGGGTTCATAAAAATGAAGGGTGCTTTAGGAAAACTTTATCTTATTGGCACTGATTTTTTGGGGATCCAGAATAAGAAAACTGTCCAATAGAGGAAAGGAATTAGAGCTACTAAAAGATAACTCAAAGCCGAAAACGTTTTTTACATTCTAATACTTCATTAATAATTGCAATTTAGATTTATTAATACTTTTAATAAAATTTTGTTCTGTTTCTTTCACTATAAAACATGTAGATGTAGAAATTTAACTTTGCTATTTCAGGTGGTATCTAAGTGCAGGAGACACAGGTTCGATCCCTGGATTGGGAAGATGCCCTGGAGAAGAAAATGGCAACCCATTCCAGTATTCTTGCCTGGAGAATCTCATGGACAGAGGAGCCTGATGGGCTACAGTCCATGGGCTCGCAAAAGAGTTGGCCATGACTTAGCAACTAAATAACAGCGCAGAACTACAATTTCTAACTCATCCATGTTTTATTTATTTTCCAAGGATTGTCATCCTTTAGAATTCTTTTGAAGCTATTAAAAATTTATTTTTTTCTAGGTGGGCAATTTGCTGTTAGTTCAGTAGAGTTTCATATGAATTTCTACACTGTTGGCCAAAACAAATTATACCCAGAACATACTTAACCATATATTCTGGAGACAGCTTTCATCTGACATTAGATTCATCTTCTGAAAGTATTAGAACATTAATGGATTTTTTGTGCCTGAAGATCTTGACCTTGCATTGGCTATACTTAATCTAGTTTTGCCTACAATGCTTAGAATCTAAAGAAACCAAGTCATAGAAAATGCAATTTTAAACCTATTGAAAATTTTTCTTTTCTTTTTTTTTTTACTTAGTTTATTGGTTTTGCCAAATATTGAAATGAATCCGCCACAGGTATACATGTGTTCCCCATCCTGAACCCTCCTCCCTTCTCCCTCCCCATACCATCCCTCTGGGTCATCCCAGTGCACCAGCCCCAAGCATCCAGCATCGTGCATCAAACCTGGACTGGTGACTCGTTTCATACATGACATTATACATGTTTCAATGTCATTCTCCCAGATCTTCCCACCCTCTCCCTCTCCCACAGAGTCCATAAGACTGTTCTATACATCAGTCTCTCTTTTGCTGTCTCGTAGACAGGGTTATTGTTACCATCTTTCTAAATTCCATATATATGCGTTAGTATACTGTATTGGTGTTTTTCTTTCTGGCTTACTTCACTCTGTATAATAGGCTCCAGTTTCATCCACCTCATTAGAACTGATTCAAATGTATTCTTTTTAATGGCTGAGTAATACTCCATTGTGTATATGTACCACAGTTTTCTTATCCATTCATATGCTGATGGACATCTAGGTTGCTTCCATGTCCTGGCTATCATAAACAGTGTGCGATGAACATTGGGGTACACGTGTCTCTTTCCCTTCTGGTTTCCTCAGTGTGTATGCCCAACAGTGGGACTGCTGGATCATAAGGCAGTTCTATTTCCAGTTTTTTAAGGAATCTCCACACTGTTCTCCATAGTGGCTGTACTAGTTTGCATTCCCACCAACAGTGTAAGAGGGTTCCCTTTTCTCCACACCCTCTCCAGCATTTATTGCTTGTAGACTTTTGGATTGCAGCCATTCTGACTGGTGTGAAATGGTACCTCATTGTGGTTTTGATTTGCATTTCTCTGATAATGAGTGATGTTGAGCATCTTTTCATGTGTTTGTTAGCCATCTGTATGTCTTCTTTGGAGAAATGTCTATTTAGTTCTTTGGCCCATTTTTTGATTGTGTTGTTTATTTTTCTGGAATTGAACTGTAGGAGTTGCTTATATATTTTTGAGATTAGTTGTTTGTCAGTTGCTTCATTTGCTATTATTTTCTCCCATTCTGAAGGCTGTCTTTTCACCTTGCTAATAGTTTCCTTTGATGTGCAGAAGCTTTTAAGTTTAATTAGGTCCCATTTGTTTATTTTCATTTCCAATATTCTGGGACGTGGGTCATAGAGGATCCTGCTGTGATGTATGTCAGAGAGTGTTTTGCCTATGTTCTCCTCTAGGAGTTTTATAGTTTCTGGTCTTATGTTTAGATCTTTAATCCATTTTGAGTTTATTTTTGTGTATGGTGTTAGAAAGTGTTCCAGTTTCATTCTTTTACAAGTGGTTTACCAGATTTCCCAGCACCACTTGTTAAAGAGATTGTCTTTAATCCATTGTATATTCTTGCCTCTTTTGTCAAAGATAAGGTGTCCATATGTGTGTGGATTTATCTCTGGGCTTTCTATTTTGTTCCATTGATTTATATTTCTGTCTTTGTGCCAGTACCATACTGTTTTGATGACTGTGGCTTTGTAGTAGAGCCTGAAGTCAGGTAGGTTGATTCCTCCAATTCCATTCTTCTTTCTCAAGATAGCTTTGGCTATTCGAGGTTTTTTGTATTTCCATACAAATTGTGAAATTATTTGTTCTAGCTCTGTGAAGAATACTGTTGGTAGCTTGATAGGGATTGCATTGAATCTATAAATTGCTTTGGGTAGTATACTCATTTTCACTATATTGATTCTTCCAATCCATGAACATGGTATATTTCTCCATCTATTAGTGTCCTCTTTGATTTCTTTCACCAGTGTTTTATAGTTTTCTATATATAGGTCTTTAGTTTCTTTAGGTAGATATATTGCTAAGTATTTTATTCTTTCCATTGCAATGGTGAATGGAATTGTTTCCTTAATTTCTCTTTCTGTTTTCTCATTATTAGTGTACAGGAATGCAAGGGATTTCTGTGTGTTGATTTTATATCCTGCAACTTTACTATAATCATTGATTAGTTCTAGTAATTTTCTGGTGGAGTCTTTAGGGTTTTCTATGTAGAGGATCATGTCATCTGCAAATAGTGAGAGTTTTACTTCTTCTTTTCCAATTTGGATTCCTTTTATTTCTTTTTCTGCTCTGATTGCTGTGGCCAAAACTTCCAAAACTATATTGAACAGTAATGGTGAAAGTGGGCACCCTTGTCTTGTTCCTGACTTTAGAGGAAATGCTTTCAATTTTTCACCATTGAGGATAATGTTTGCTGTGGGTTTGTCATATATAGCTTTTATTATGTTGAGGTATGTTCCTTCTATTCCTGCTTTCTGGAGAGTTTTTTATCATAAATGGATGTTGAATTTTGTCAAAGGCTTTCTCTGCATCTATTGAGATAATCATATGGTTTTTATTTTTCAATTTGTTAATGTGGTGTATTACATTGATTGATTTGCGGATATTGAAGAATTCTTGCATCCCTGGGATAAAGCCCACTTGGTCATGGTGTATGATCTTTTTAATGTGTTTTTGGATTCTGATTACTAGAATTTTGTTAAGGATTTTTGCATCTATGTTCATCAGTGATATTGGCCTGTAGTTTTCTTTTTTGTGGGATCTTTGTCAGGTTTTGGTATTAGGGTGATGGTGGCCTCGTAGAATGAGTTTGGAAGTTTACCTTCCTCTGCAATTTTCTGGAAGAGTTTGAGCAGGATAGGTGTTAGCTCTTCTCTAAATTTTTGGTAGAATTCAGCTGTGAAGCCGTCTGGACCTGGGCTTTTGTTTGCTGGAAGATTTTTGATTACAGTTTCAATTTCCGTGCTTGTGATGGGTCTGTTAAGATTTTCTATTTCTTCCTGGTCCAGTTTTGGAAAGTTGTACTTTTCTAAGAATTTGTCCATTTCTTCCACATTGTCCATTTTATTGGCATATAGTTGTTGATAGTAGTCTCTTATGATCCTTTGTATTTCTGTGTTGTCTGTTGTGATCTCTCCATTTTCATTTCTAATTTTATTGATTTGATTTTTCTCCCTTTGTTTCTTGATGAGTCTGGCTAATGGTTTGTCAGTTTTATTTATCCTTTCAAAGAACCAGCTTTTGGCTTTGTTGATTTTTGCTATGGTCTCTTTTGTTTCTTTTGCATTTATTTCTGCCCTAATTTTTAAGATTTCTTTCCTTCTACTAACCCTGGGGTTCTTCATTTCTTCCTTTTCTAGTTGCTTTACATGTAGAGTTAGGTTATTTATTTGACTTTTTCTTATTTCTTGAGGTATGCCTGTATTGCTATGAACTTTCCCCTTAGGACTGCTTTTACAATGTCCCACAGGTTTTGGGTTGTTGTGTTTTCATTTTCACTTGTTTCTATGCATATTTTTATTTCTTTTTTGATTTCTTCTGTGATTTGTTGGTTATTCAGCAGCGTGTTGTTCAGCCTCCATATGTTGGAATTTTTAATAGTTTTTCTTCTGTAATTGAGATCTAATCTTACTGCATTATGGTCAGAGAAGATGCTTGGAATGATTTCTATTTTTTTGAATTTACCAAGGCTAGATTTATAGCCCCGGATGTGATCTATCCTGGAGAAGGTTCCATGTGCGCTTGAGAAAAAGGTGAAATTCATTGTTTTGGGATGAAATGTCCTATATATATCAATTAGGTCTAACTGGTCTATTGTATCGTTTAAAGTTTGTGTTTCCTTGTTAATTTTCTGTTTAGTTGATCTATCCATAGGTGTGAGTGGGGTATTAAAGTCTCCCACTATTATTGTGTTATTGTTAATTTCTCCTTTCATACTTGTTAGCATTTGTCTTACATATTGCAGTGCTCCAGTGTTGGGTGCATATATATTTATAATTGTTATATCTTCTTCTTGGATTGATCCTTTGATCATTAAGTAGTGACTGTCTTTGTCTCTTTTCACATCCTTTGTTTTAAATTCTATTTTATCTGATATGAGTATTGCTACTCCTGCTTTCTTTTGGTCTCTATTTGCATGGAAAATCTTTTTCCAACCCTTCACTTTCAGTCTGTATGTGTCCCCTGTTTTGAGGTGGGTCTCTTGTAGACAACATATGTAGGGATCTTGTTTTGGTATCCATTCAGCCAGTCTTTGTCTTTTGGTTGGGGCATTCAACCCATTTACATTTAAGGTAATTACTGATAAGTATGATCCCGTTGCCATTTACTTTATTGTTTTGGGTTCAAATTTATACACCATTTTTGTGTTTCCTGTCTAGAGAATATCCTTTAGTATTTGTTGGAGAGCTGGTTTGGTGGTGCTGAATTCTCTCAGCTTTTGCTTGTCTGTAAAGCTTTTGATTTCTCCTTCATATTTGAATGAGATCTTTGCTGGGTATAATAATCTGGGCTGTAGGTTATTTTCTTTCATCACTTTAAGTATGTCTTGCCATTCCCTCCTGGCTTGAAGAGTTTCTATTGAAAGATCAGCTGTTATCCTTATGGGAATTCCCTTGTGTGTTATTTGTTGTTTTTCCCTTGCTGCTTTTAATATGTGTTCTTTGTGTTTGATCTTTTTTAATTTGATTAATATGTGCCTTGGGGTGTTTCGCCTTGGGTTTATTCTGTTTGGGACTCTCTGGGTTTCTTGGACTTGAGTGATTATTTCCTTCCCCATTTTAGGGAAGTTTTCAACTATTATATCCTCAAGTATTTTCTCACGGTCTTTCTTTTTGTCTTCTTCTTCTGGGACCCCTATGGTTTGAATGTTGTAGCGTCTAATATTGTCCTGGAGGTCTCTGAGATTGTCCTAATTTCTTTTAATTCGTTTTTCTTTTTTTCTCTCTGATTCATTTATTTCTACCATTCTCTCTTCTAATTCACTAATCCTATCTTCTGCCTCTGTTATTCTACTATTTGTTGCCTCCAGAGTGTTTTTAATTTCATTTATTGCAGTATTCATTACATATTGACTCTTTTTTATTTCTTCTAGGTCCTTGTTAAACCTTTCTTGCATCTTCTCAATCCTTGTTTCCAGGCTATTTACCTGTGATTCCATTTTGATTTCAAGATTTTGGATCAATTTCACTATCACTCTTCAGAATTCTTTATCAGATAGATTCCCTATCTCTTCCTCTTTTGTTTGGTTTGGTGGGCATTTATCCTGTTCCTTTATCTGCTGGGTATTCCTCTGTCTCTTCATCTTGTTTAAATTGCTGAGTTTGGGGTGTCCTTTCTGTATTCTGGCAGTTTGTGGAGTTCTCTTTATTGTGGTGTTTCCTCGCCGTGTGTGGGTTTGTACAGGTGGCTTGTCAAGGTTTCTTGGTTAGGGAAGCTTGTGTCGGTGTTCTGGTGGGTGGAGCTGTATTTCTTCTCTCTGGAGTGCAATGAAGTGTCCAGTAATGAGTTATGAGATGTCTATGGTTTTGGGGTGACTTTGGGCAGCCTGTATCTTGGAGCTCAGGGCTGTGTTCCTTTGTTGCTGGAGAATTTGCTTGGTATGTCTTGCCCTGGAACTCGTTGGCCCTCGTGTGGTGCTTGGTTTCAGTGTCGGTATGGAGGCATTTGATGAGCTCCTGTCAATTAATGTTCCCTGGAGTCAGAAGTTCCCTGGAGTCAGGGTTTGGACTTAAGCCTCCTGCTTCCAGTTATTGGTCCTATTTTTACAGTCATTTCAAAACTTCTCCTTCTATACAGCACCACTGATAGAACATCTACATTAAAGATGAAAAGTTTCTCCACTGTGAGGGTCACCCAGAGAGGTTCACAGCGTTACATGGAGAAGAGAAGAGGGAGGAGGGAGTTAGAGGTGACCCAAATGAGATGAGGTGGAATCAATAGAGGAGAAAGTGGGCTAGCCAGTAATCACTTCCTTATGTGCACTCCACAACTGGACCGCTCAGAGATGTTCACGGAGTTATACAGAGAAGAGAAGAAGGAGGAAGGAGACAGAGGTGGCCAGGAAGATAAAAGGGGGGAATGAAAAGGAGGGAGACAGATCCAGCCAGTAATCAGTTCCCTAAGTGTTCTCCACCATCTGTAACACACAGAAATTCACAAAGTTGGGTAGAGTAGAGAGGGGTTAGGGAGAAGACACAGGCGATCTGGTGGAGAAAAAGGAGAGTCCAGAGGGATAGAGCAGTCAAGCCAGTAATCTCGTTCCCTAGTGAAAAATGAGTACTGAAGATTGGGTTCTTAAAGGTACAAAATTGGTAACAAATACATAAAAGCATAAATTAAAAATCTAGAGTAGAGTTTGGAATTTCAGATGTACAATGTTAAAGAAAAGAAGAAGGAAAAGAAAGAGAAAAAACAAACAAACAAAAACAAACAAAGTCACAAAAGTTATAAAGAAAGTATAGGTACAAAATTGATAACAAATACCAAAAAGCATAAATTAAAAATCTAGAGTAGAGTTTGGAATTTCAGATATACAATGTTATATAAAAGAAGAGAAAGAAAGAGAGAAGAAAAAAAAAGTCACAAAAATTATATAAACAAAATATAGGTACAAAATTGATAACGAATACCAAAAAGCTAAAATTAAAAATCTAGAGCAGAGTTTGGAATTTCAAAAATGCAATGTTAAGGAAAAGAAGAAAAAAAGTCAAAAAAATTATAAAAAATATATATATGAAGTTTGCTTAAAAAAAATAGGGTCTTTTTTTTTTTTTTTTTGCTAAGTAATAGTAGGTTATAAAAGTGAAAATTAAAGGAATAATAGAGGACTGAAAATTCTTTTAAAAATTTAAAAAAAAAGAAAGAAAGAATGATCGTAAAAATAGTTAAAATATATCTAGGACCTTCTCTAGTTTTGTTGTGGGTATTGTGGGTTCAGTTCATTTTCAGCTAGTTCCTTGGTCCGACTTATATTTCTCAAGATCTATGGGCCCCTTCCTATGTAGTTGGTACTAACCACAGGGTTTTAATCTATTGCCTGTAGCTTCCAAGGCGGTTCCCTCTGTTATAGATTCTTCTGTTTTCTGGTCTCTTCAGTGTCTGGTTTCTGCCCTGACACAAAGGGGATGGTGGAGGACACTTTTTTTTTTTTTTTTTAGGCTCGCTTGTGGGGAGGGAGGGATGCTGCCAACAAATAACACTGGCGTGTGCTCGCAGTGCCTCAGCCACACTGGATCTGCCCCCGCTCACGGCGCGTATAGCCTCCCTGCCCACACTGCTCAGGCTCTAGGTTGCTCCGCCGGGAGCCATCTGTGTCTCGCCCTGGGCTGCTTGCACCTCCCAGGTCCAAGCTGCTCAGGTTCAGGCACTCGGGTAGTCCTCAGAGGCACAGACTCCGTTGGGCCTGCGTTTTGTGCCCTTTCCAGGTCCGAGCAGCTCAGGTGATGAGGTGTTTGGCGAGCGCAATTGCTGCGACTTATCGCCTCCCCACCGCTCAGTTATCTAGGTGTACAACCAGCGCACCTTCTCAGGCGGATGTTGACCGTCCAGACCCCCAAGAAGTCTTAGTTAGCTAAGAAGCCTGCTTACAGTTTTATAGACAATGTCTCTCTGGGGCTGCAAATGCCCTCTTCTGGCTCTGGCTGCCTGTCACCAGAGGGGGATGGTCTGTAGCCGGCTATCTCTGTTCAGTCCTTTGTTCCATGCATGGGCCTGGCGGTGTCTTAGGTTAGGGCTGGCTTTTCGTGTGGTAGATATCCCACAGTCTGGTTTGCTAGCCCAAATTATTTCGCTCAGATAGTGCTCGGGGTATTCAGGCCAGATCCTTACTCTAAGCGATGCAGCCCGCGCCGTGCCTCCCTGCCCAGCCCCCGCTTGCTAATGGCGGATGCAGGCGTCTGCGCTGCTTCTCCGCTGGGGGAGTTACCGTAGGGCTCGAAATCTGCGGGTTTTAATTGTTTATTTATTTTTCCTCGTTGTTATGTTGCCCTCTGTGCTTCCAAGGCTCGGCACAGATTCGGCAGTGAGAAGGTTTCCTGGTGATTGGAAACTTCTCTCTTTTTTAGACTACCTTCCCTGGATGGAACTCCGTCCCTCCCTCTTTTGTCTCTTTTTTTGTCTTTTATATTTTTTCCTACCTCCTTTCAAAGACTTGGGTTGCTTTTCTGGGTGCCTGATGTCCTCTGCTGGCATTCAGAAGTTGTTTTGTGGAATTTACTTGGCGTTTAAATGTTCTTTTGATGAATTTGTGGGGGAGAAAGTGTTCTCCCCGTCCTACTCCTCCGCCATCTTAGCTCGAAAATTTTTCTTTTAATATTGTCAGTGATGAATAAGTGAAATGGGAAATCTGGTTTAACAATAAATGATGTACTTGGGTTTTCAAGCTATTATAAACTGTAGTCAACCAAGTGTATAGTTAATAACTGATTAACATTATGGGCATATACCAGAAGCTTATCTTTTTTTAGTTCACTTCCATGTTGTAAGTCTGTTTTTCCTTAAATCTTTATTTATCCATACCTTTGTCTCTGTCTGTTAAATGGCCATAACAAGCCCTCTTCTGCCCTTCATTCCTCCACAAACCTGACCATCCAGACACTCCTAGGGGACAGGAAACTGGGATGAAGTTAGAGACCACACAGTTCAGTGACACGACAGCCATGATTTAGAGAGATGGAAGCAGACCTTGCTCTTTGGGTCTTTTCTTCCTTCTGGAGAAAGAGGAAGGAGGAGGTTCAGCCTTTGGGAGAATTTTGAAGTGAGTAAACATTTTTGGAGGCAGGTTCCATCCAAAATTAGATTCATCTTCTGAAAGTATTAGAAACTTAATATGTTCTTGTGCCCAAAGACTTTGACCTTGCAGCATCCCCTTTCTTTTCCAAAATCCTTTTCTGTCTCTGAATGCCTGTTCTCTGCATTCTGTCTGTGTGTGCATGCTGTTGATTCAGTCATGTCCAACTCTTTGTGACGCTATAGACTGTAGCCCTCTAGCATCCTCTGTTCACGGGATTCTCCAGGCAAGAATACTGGAGTGGGTTGCCATGCCCTTCTCCAGGGGATCTTCCTGACCCAAGGATTGAGCCCAAATCTCCTGTGGCTCCTGCACTGCAGGAGGATTCTTTATCGCTGAGCCACTGGGGAAGCCCACATTCTCTCTGGCTTAGTGCTGTATCTTCCAAATCAGTTCTCATTTCTTTTCCTCACTTTTCAAATCTCCCATTCTCTTTATGTGACTGATTTCAGCTACATTTAGAAGAGTAGGTTTATTAAACTAATTTACTAAGATGTGGATGACAGCCTTTCTAGTTGAGTTTTGCTTTGCTTTTTAAATTACTAATGCAAGTGAATCTCTGGATGGAGTTTTAGGCAGCTATTGCTGGGTGGGTGGAGGTGGAGAGAAGAAGGTATGTTTTGGCAGAAGATTTCTGATATACTTTACATTACGTGGTCTACTTCCCATTGAATTAAAACCAGCTGGGCAGAGATCATTGCAATTTATTGTGAACTTTCCACAATGTATGATCATTATCTGTTTGCATATTTATAATCCCTACTGGAATGAACTTCTGAAAGGAAGGATATAGTTCTTATTTATACTTGTTTCTGAAATGTCTAGCACAGTGTCTGGCATGGAGCAGAAGCTCTGTAACACTATTGAATGAATGAATGTAATTTGTGGATTTCTCCTGTTTTTTGCCTCTAGACTGCTGCTGAGCGGTCTGGATGGATGACCCTTTCATTTTCATCCCTGTGTGCAGGTAGCTGTCCTGTCTTAAGCTGGATACAGCTCAGACCTTCACCTACTTTGGTCCCAGGCCCAGAAAATTGTGTTTTCTTAGAGATGGTGAGGACTTGAAGGCTTTGATGCCCCTGGTCCAACTGGCACACACCCTCTGAAAACCATCTCTTCATACCTCTAACTCTCTAAAGATTGGATTGTTTGTCTTTAAGAAATGCGTAGGACTTCCCTGGTTGTCCAGTGGTTAAGAATCCACCTGCCAGTGCGGGAGATATGGATTCAGTCCCTGGTCTGGGAAGATTCCACATGCCCTGGAGTAACTAAGCCCATGTGCCACAACTACTGAGCCCATGCCCTAGAGCCCATGCTCCACAAGAGAAGCCACCACAGTGCGAAACCCGTGCACAGCAACTAGAGAGTAGCCCCCACTTACCGCAACTAGAGAAAGCCTGCACAGCAACAAAGACCCAACACAGCCAAAAATAAAGAAATAAAGAAAAAGAAAAAGAATTGGGTAGAATCAAGGTAGTTGGGCCTCCTTCAAACCAGTAAACTACCATTGAAAGAAAGTGAAAGTCACTCAGTCGTGTCCAACTCTTTGCAACCCCATGGACTACACACTCTGTGGAATTCTCTAGGCCAGAATACTGGAGTGGATAGCCTTTCCCTTCTCCAGGGGATCTTCCCAACCTAGGGATTGAGCCCAGGTCTCCTGCATTGCAGGCAGATTCTTCATCAGCAGAGCCACAAGGGAAGCACAAGAATACTAGAGTGGCTAGCCTATGCCTTCTATAGTGGATCTTCTCAATCCAGGAATTGAATCAGGGTCTCCTGCATTGCAGGCGGATTCTTTACCAGCTGAGCTATGAAGGAAACATTTTTGTGATGGTTAATTTTATGCGTCAACTTGACTGGGCCATGAGGTGCCCAGATATTTGGTCAAATATTATTCTAGGTGTTTCTCTGAAGGTGTTTTTGGATGAGAGTGACATGTATATTGTAGACTAAGTCAAGCAGATTGCTCTCCCTAATGTGGGTGGGCCTCGTCCAATCAGTTGAAGGCCTAAATAGAACAAAAAGCCTGGCCTCATCCTGAGTAATAGCATTTTTACTGCCCAACTGCCTTCAAACTGGGGCATTGACCTTTTCCCTTTGGACTCAAAACATTGGCTCTTCCTGTGTCTGGAGCCTGTCAGCCTTCAGATAGAGCTACACATCAGCTTGCCTTGTTTTCAGGCCTTCAGACTCAGGCTGGAACTAAAGTGTGGCCTCTCCTGGGTTTCCAGCTTGCTCACTCACCCTGCAGTCTGGGACCTGTTTCCATCATCATGTGAGCCGATTCCTTATCATAAATCTCCTTTTCTCTCTCTATACACAATCCTATTGGTTCTCTTTCTCTGGAGAACCCTGCATAATGCTTCCTGTTTATGTATATGAATATTTATGTGAATATTTCATAGTTTGTGGCTTATGCAGTTTGTGGCGTATGGTTATCTGGGTGGTGACACCCAGCTCACAACTGTTACAGATTTACTCTGGACATTAATTTCTGGGGCCCCTGAAATCATAATATGTAGGTGGTTATATAGGGGCTTCCCTGGTAGCTCAGCTGGTAAAGAATCTGCCTGCAATGTGGGAGACCCCAGTTCAATCCCTGAGTTGGGAAGATCCCCTGGAGAAGGGATAGGCTACCCACTCCAGTATTCTTGGACTTTCCTGATGGCTCTGGTGGTAAAGAATCTGCCCACAATGTGGGAGACCTAGATTTGATCCCTGGGTTGGGAAGATTCCCTGGAGGAAGGCATGGCAACCCACTCCAGTATTCTTACCTGAAGATTCCCATGGACAGGAGGAGCCTGGTGGGCTGCAGTCCGTGGGGTTGCAGAGAGTCAGACATGACTGAGTGACTAAGCATAGACAGGTGGCTATACACACCTATTCCCCAGCCTCCATATATGACCTGGAAATGGAAATTCAGTCAGGTAACCAAATAATTGCCAAAGAACAGAACTGACTATATTTTCACTTTAGGTTGACAGTGGATAGAGTATGTACGTTGTGAATTCTGTGAATTTTGGGGACTGAGAATTGATTGCCGTTGGATTAAAAGCCATTTCAGAGTTGAGAGTGTCACAGTGTTTGATGATGCTTCCTAGTGAAGGACTCAGTCAGTATGATGGATAACCTACCTCAGTTCTAAGACCAGACAGTGGGGCAGACACCTGCTGTGTCTGAATATTGCCTTTTTAATGTTCATAAGGAAGAGCTATTTGTCCATCTTCTCACACTTGTGTCAGTGTCTTACCCCTCTGAACCATGGAGCCAGAGTACTCTTCATATTTTGTGTGGAACGGGTTGCACAAACAACACTGGTTGCTTCATTTCTAAATTTAAATTTTATGTATATTAAATTTTTAGGGTGATGTGATTTAATGTATATGAAAAATAAATGAATTTTAGTTAAATACAGAAAATTACTGTTTTGTGTTATTGGTGGTATGTATATTCTGGGAAATATGTAAAGGAAATGAGATTTACATCCTGTAATCCTTCCTAATCATCTTTATTGCAAATATAAGATTTATGTCTTTACTCTGGATTGAGATCCAGGTTGTCCTTATGTAGTGTGTGCTGTTTGTCACTTACTGAATTCTTCCAAATGTTTGGTCTACATCCTATGAATGTATGTACTCTGATAGAGCTGAAAATTTAGAATTGGTGTCATTCCCAACTGACTTCTCAAGAGCTATTCTTTTTGAGTATTAAATAGGGGAAAACGCGTTATTAAGATTCCCCTTATTAATACTGTGGAGGCCAACTTGAGCTTCAGCTGGAAAATTACTGAAACTGCTTTTTCCACCACCCCATGTTCTTGTGGCTCCTTTGGCCTGGAGTCCACTCATTTCTTTTTTTTTTTCCCCACTCATTTATTTTTCCTGATTTAAATCCTTTCCTACTGTGTTGACTGAAATAGATTTCTCTGAACACAGTCCCTGAAGGAACTACAAGTATGTATCTGAAAAATATGTTGCTTTGTTCTGGAGTTGACTTCAGTAAATGTATACATTTATGCTATTTGTGAACATGTGTATACCTAGGGGGCACATTAGATTTTTCCATGGCTCCCCTTTCTGTATCACTGCATCTTCCTTTCAGGTCCCTTTCTTTACCTTATTGTTTTATTTTTAAACTTTATTCTTTATTGAAACTTTTTTATTGAAGTATAGTTGATTTACAATGCTGTATTAGTTTCTGGTGTACAGAAAAGTGATTCAGTTTATATATATATATGCACATATTTTTTTCATATTCTTTCCATTATGGTTTATTACGGAATATTGAACATAGTTCCCTGTGCTATGGCGTAGGTCCTTTTTTTCCAATTTCCCCGTCTCTTTTTTTTCTTTCTCAAGATTTTATCATATATAAATAGCATGTATAATAGAATATATATTTCAGAAAAATAGATTGCTAGATTTCTAGTTTATATTCACTCAAAATATAAACTATATTCACTTTGATATAGTTCCATTTATTCTGGTATCTAGTATTATTGCTAAAAGTCTAGAAAGATTATTATCTTAAAGATTTTAAAAGATTTTGAATGAAGCTTGAAACTTCTGATCCAATTCTGAGAATATAAAGAAATGGCTATGTTGTTAAAAAGAAAAAAACCCAGGAAATTAACGTGGTATAGTATTACTAACTAAAGTACAGATTTTGTTCAAATTTCACAAAATTTTATGCTAGTATCCATTATTTGTTTTCATACCTCATTCAAGATGCCACGTTGTATTTAGCAGCATTGAGCAGTTCAGCCATATACAACAAATTCTGATAAATGCTCTTTTCATATTTATTGTTATAAATATTTTTTAATTTTCCTTGTTATGACTTCTTAGATACAACCACCATTTAAAAGTGGACATTTAATTTCCAAATATGTGGGGTTTTTTAAGTGTCTTTGATATTAATTTCTCATTTAAATGCTTTCTTCTCTGCAATCACCCTCTGGTTTTCCAGTCTTAACTTTACTGAGGCTTTCCATGGCTAAGCTACAGAGCTTCCTGGTAGCTCAGATGGTAAAGAATCTTCCTGCAATGCAGGAGACCTGGGTTTGATGCCTGTATAAGGAAGATCCACTGGAGAAGGGAATGACAACCCACTCCAGTATTCTTGCCTGGAGAATCCCATGAACAGAGGATCCTGGCAGGTTAGTCTGTGGGGCTGCAAAGAGTTGGACATGACTGAGTGACTGACAGTTCTACTATGGCTAAGTCAAAGATTTCTCTTGGTAAATGTCACATTGCACTTGAAAATATGTAGGTTATTTTAAATTATCTTTTGATATTGATTTCTAACATAATTCCACATTGATAAAAGAACATATTCTATATGATTTCAATACCTTTAGATCAAGAAATTTTTGCACCTTGTTTTATATCCCTGGATATGTTCCAGTGTCTCTTGGTTTATAATCTATGGGAACTTGAACAGAATTTGTATCCTGCTTTTGTTTTAAAACATGTATTTTTTCATTGAAGTACAGTTGATTTACAAGGCTGTGTTAGTTTCTCATGTACAGCAAAGTGATTCCGTTTATATACATATATGTATATACACACATACACACACACACATATATGTATGTTCTTTTTCATATTCTTTCCATTATGATTTATGGATGTGAGAGTTGGACTGTGAAGAAGGCTGAGTGCCGAAGAATTGATGCTTTTGAACTGTGGTGTTGGAGAAGACTCTTGAGAGTCCCTTGGACTGCAAGGAGATCCAACCAGTCCATTCTGAAGGAGATAAGCCCTGGGATTTCTTTGGAAGGAATGATGCTAAAGCTGAAACTCCAGTACTTTGGCCACCTCATGCGAAGAGTTGACTCATTGGAAAAGACTCTGATGCTGGGAGGGATTGGGGGCAGAAGGAGAAGGGGATGACAGAGGATGAGATGGCTGGATGGCATCACTGACTCGATGGACGTGAGTCTGGGTGAACTCTGGGAGTTGGTGATGGACAGGGAGGCCTGGTGTGCTGCGATTCATGGGGTTGCAAAGAGTCAGACACGACTGAGCGACTGAACTGAACTGAACTGATTGAATAGTTTCCTGTACTATGTAGTCAGTGTGATGTCGTAGCTCCTCGTTGGTTATCTATTTTATATATAGTAGTGTGTATCTCTGCAATGTGGGAGACCTGGGTTCGATCCCTGGGTTGGGAAGATCTCCTGGAGGAGGGCATGGCAACCCACTGCAGTATTCTTGCCTGGAGAATCGCCATGGACAGAGGAACCTGGTGGGCTGCAGTCCAATGAATGGGTTGAAAAGCGTTGGATGTGACTGAGTGACCAAGCACGCACAGCACAGTATGCTTCTGCTAATGTCAAACTCCTAATTTATCCCTCCCACCCCTTCCCCTTTGGTAACCATGAGTTTGTTTTCTATGTCTGTGAGTCTATTTCTGTTTTGTAAATACATTCATTTGTATTATATTTTAGATTCCACATATAAGTGATATCATGTGATGTTTTTCTCTGACTTATTTCACTTAGTGTGATAATATCTAGGTCCATCCATGTTGCTGAAAATGGTATTATTTAATTCTTTTTTTATGCCTGAGTGGTATCCCATACACAGTGGAATGGACGTGAATTTGAGCAAACTCTCTGATGGCTTAGATGGTAAAGAATCTGTCTGCAATGGAGGAGACCCCATTTCGATCCTTGCATCAAGAAGATCCCCTGGAGAAGGGAATGGCTACTCACTCCAGTATTCTTGCCTGGAGATGAACAGAGCGTGGTGGGCTACAGTCCATGGGGGTCACAAAGAGTCAGACATGACTTAGCAACTGAGCAACAACAACAAAAATACATATATACCACATCTTCTTTATCCTTTCCTCTGTCGATGGGCACTTCCGTGTTTTGGCTGTTGGAAACAGTCCTGCTGTGAACACTGGGGTGCATGTATCTTTTCAAATTAAATTTTCTCCAGATATATATCCAGGAGTGGGATTGCTGGATCATACAGTAACTCTATTTTTAGTTTTTTTTTTTTGAGGAACTTTATACTGTTTTCCACAGTGACTGTACTGATTTATATTCCCATCAAAACCCTTTAGGTTTTTCAATATTATAATCAAACTGTTGTGAATATAATGGGAATTATATTGTATTATATATATAATCAGAGAAGGCGATGGCACCCCACTCCAGTACTCTTGCCTGGAAAATCCCATGGATGGAGGAGCCTGGTAGGCTGCAGTCCATGTGTTGCTAAGAGTCAGACACGACTGAGCGACTTCACTTTCACACTTCACTTGCATGCACTGGAGAAGGAAATGGCAACCCACTCCAGTGTTCTTGCCTGGAGAATCCCAGGGACGGGGGAGCCTGGTGGGCTGCCGTCTATGGGGTCGCACAGAGTCGGACACGACTGAAGCGACGCAGCAGCAGCAGCAGCAGCATATATATAATACTATAAATTAATTTTATATAAAAATTAATATAAACAGACTGTATTATATATTTTAGATTCCTAAAGTATAGGAAGGTAACTTGGAGGGTGGGAGTTTCCTTCCTTGTACCCAGCATTTAGCCTTTAGTTCTAGAATTTGAATAGCTATGGAACAGAGGAAATCAAGTTACATGTAAAGTTCAGCTTTGTTAAATTTTCACGGGTCATTCTGAATGTCTTCTGCAGAAGGGTTATATTAATAAACTGAAAAGTTGAAACAGAAACTACTGAACCAAAGTAATATTCCCTGTTCACTTGACTTCTTCATTCACAGGTCTCTAAATGGAAGATTAGAAGAATGTTCTTAGGGGGGGAAATGGTGTGTCATTAAAGGTTCTTGCACATTTTGGCCAATTTTACTTTAATTTTTTGCTACTAAAGGGAAGTGGGAAAAAGTCAGTTTATACATGGGTTGAATACCTGAAAAAATGCTTTATAATATTTAGAGGACTTAATAAAGGGACAAGAAGTATTAATATACTGAACAGTAAGATATAAACCCACTAGGCAACAATTGTCACATGCCAAGTTTTTGCAGACTGTTTTTGCTCTATAATGAAAAGTATTACTAAAGTGAACCGCGATTTCCAGGCTTTTGGCCAATAACGAGTCTGTGAGAACAGTATTAGAGACTCTCCTGCAGGTGATGTGTGAAATCTCTGAAAAGAGTTAATGAACAAAAGTAATTATTTTACCCTCTGGAAGAAATTTTAAGGAGCAGTATATACATCTAGAGTAATTTCTCAATAGTTTGGAGCAATTATGTTTTTCTCTGAAGAAACGAAAATGATTTTACTCTGTAAAAAGTAAAAAGAAGAAAAAAGGTGTATAAAATAGTCCATTGTAAGGCAAAAGCTAGAGGAGGCAAATTTTATTTATATTTATTTGCTTGGCTGCACTGAGTCTTAGCTGCAGCACTCAGGATCTTTAGCTGTGGCATGTGAGATCTAGTTCCCCAACCAGGGATCGAACCTGGGCCCCCTGCATTGCAGGCCTTTTGTCTTAGCCACTGGACTACTGGATAAGTCCCAAATGCAAATGTGTAGAAAGAATGATGAGCAATACAGACAAATGGTAAAAGCGAAAACCAATTTATCTGTTACTCCCCACAGTGCTTTCCCTGCTACAGACGGGTTTTTATGTTGTCCCGTTTGCTTCTGTGTCATATCCTAGAATGCTGTGTCCTTGCCTTCTTCTTATCCAAATTCTACTTGTTAATCAAAGTTGAAAAAAAGTTTTTTTGTCTATTTCCTAGGTTCATATTCATCCCCATCCTGGCTTCGATCAGAATGGCAAGGCTTTCCCTTCCGTTCTCTACCCAGGATTAAGGAAAACAGGCTTATGCACACAAAACAATTCATTTACTTATTTTGGCCATGCTGGTGTGTTGTGGGATCCTAGTTCCCCAGCCAGGGATTGAACCCCTGACCTCTACAGTGAAGCGTGGAGTCCTAACCACTGGACTGCCGAGGAATTCCTACACACAGGATAATTTAGAGGGCTGGATCCCGTCTGAGCCACAGATGAGTCTGTCTGGCTGGAAAATGAAAAAGCAGGCCTTGGGGAGGGCTACCGCAGAGCTCCTGGGTATGGACCCAGGCTGGACTTGGCTTAGGCAGTAACTTGGGCGATTTGTGAGCCTTGACCTGGTGCCCCTTTGCCGATGAGGTCCAGTGCTTGCCCCAGAGAGGCTGGAGGCCTTTCCATGCTGACTCAACCCTCCAAACCGTCTCTCCAACCTGAGGGACTCCTCTCCTAGGGCCCCCTGCAGCCCTCCCTCTGTTAAGGAATCTATCTCCCAGGGCAAGGTCATCTGACTCTTCATTTGTTCTTCACAAATCTATCAATCATTGCAGAAACTATGCTGTGAGCTCTTAGGGACTTGACTTTTGATACTCAGAAGTTAGTTTTTGGACTGTAAGAGCTTTTGAAAATCCTTCTATGATTGGTTTCTAAAGACTGTTTTGAAATCCAAAAGCTAATAATTGACTGACTTCTGGATTATCAGCATTTTTTAAAAACTGTGTTTTACTTCCTCAGAGCTGCTGGGACAGGGTAGAGCCATGGATACAATAAATGGTGGTAGGGAACTGAAAATTCATGATAGTACTTACTGCTCATTCATTCATTTATCCATTTATTCAACAAATGTTGAATTGAGCACCTACTCTATTTTAAAGTTGGTTTTCAAAGCCACCTTGCCATAAAGCCATCTCTGCCAGTTCTGGCTTTTATTACGCTTTTTTTTTCTCCCTGACTCTCAGGATTTATAGTCGGTGTCATACAACTTAGGGCTTCTCAGTTGGCTCAGTGGTAAAGAATCTGCCTACCAATGCAGGAGATGCAGATTCGATCCCTGGGTTGGAAAGATTCCCTGGAGGAAGGCATGGCAACCCACTCCAATATTCTTGAGAAAATCCCATGGACCGAGGAGCCTGGCGGGCTGTAGTTCATAGGGTTGCAAAGAGTTGGACACGACTGAAGTATGACTTGGTGCGTGCACACACACACACACACACACACACACACACACAAGTACAGCAGTTAGGGTCTTTGACCTTTAAGGGTCTATAAAGATCTTTGAAACGTGTGTGTGTGTATGTATACACAAATACATGCATGTTTATATACATATATGTCTATAAATACATAGATAAGGCTTCAAAATACAAAAAAGAATCTTAGAAAATCAAAATGAATAAGTTTAAATGTCTTTGAAAAGGAATATAATGTTGGTCAGTCATTTTGCAACTCAATTCTCCTAAGTATATCATTTATATTAAATGTGGGATGTGGGTGCATTTCAATATGTTTGATACACTGTAGGGTAATCCTCTAAAAGAAAGAGTGTCTGGGTTTTACAAAGGTTTAACAATAGCTCTGCTGATGTCAGGCAAGATCCAAAATATTGCTTCTGGAGGCATGCCTGAAGGGATAAGGATGCGGTTTCCAGACATGGAGGATGCTAGAATGTAAGACCGACTTGAAAAATCCAAGGAAGACCTGGGTGAAAACACAGGGCTGACAGGATAATCAAGGTCAGAAATTGGAGGCAAGGGAGAAAAAAAAAAGAATAGTTTTTCTGAATTATCATGAATATGAAATAATTTATTATACAGTGCTAAAAAAAAATCATACCTTCTTTTTCAGTGGTCAAACCAGTTAGTCATCTCATGTCACTCCTCTGAGAATGACCCTATCAGTGGCTTTCCATCCCACTCTGGGGGACAATCAGGATTCTGGAGATCCTACCAGACCTTGACCTTGACTTTGACCTTCTGTGCTCAGTTCCCGCCACTTCCCTCTGCCTCACAATCTCCAGGCACAGTCTTGCTTTAGGGTCTACAGTACTCAGTTGCCGCTGTGTAACATAATACCCCAAAGAGTAATTAAAACAAAAACCATGCATTATCTCACAGAGTTTCCATGGCTCAGGAACCTGGGGGCGGCTTCGCTGAGTAGTGGGGGCTCCAGATCTCTCACGAGATTACAGTTGAGATGGCAGCTGGGGCTGCCGTCGGCAAAGAAGACCTGACGGGCTGGAGGACCTGCTTCCAAACACATTCATCTGGCTATTGGTTGGAGGCCTCGGTTCATCACCACATGAACCCCTCCACTGGGAAGCTCCCAACATGGCTTTCCCTCGAGTGAGATCCAACTCAGAAAGGATTTGAGAAAACCCCAACACAGGCCTTTTTGACTTAGTTTTCAGGTCACACACTTTTACTTCTCCCACACTCTCTTCTCCTGTCTTCTAAATCCAGCCCTCAAGGGCGTGAACCCCAGGAGGCAGGTGTCACCCTTATGGAGGCTGGAGACTGCAGGACGCTTGCACTGGCTCATCTCTATGATAATCTCACGGCCAACGCCCTTAACTCCTTCAATTCTTTGCTTAAATGCATCTTCTCATTAAGGTTTACCCCTACCACTCTGGTTAAAATTGTCATCAACCCCCGCCCCCTTTCCTCTGTATTTCCCACCCCCCACCCAATCCTGCTGACTTGTCTCTACTTCATTTTTCCATAGCATGTAGTATCTTCTCTTATGTAGTTTACTTATTTATTACATTTGTTGCTTATTGAATGTTTCTACCCTTCTCTTTCCCCAAGCTCCAGGAGTGCAAACTTCTTTGTCTATCTTGCTGACTGATGTATCCTAAGCTCCCAGAAATATACTATGCTGCTGCTGCTGCTGCTAAGTTGCTTCAGTCGTGTCCGACTCTGTGCGACCCCAGGAACAGCAGCCCACCAGGCTTCCCCATCCCTGGGATTCTCCAGGCAAGAACACTGGAGTGGGTTGCCATTGCCTTCTCCAATGCATGAAAGTGAAAAGTGAAAGTGAAGTCGCTCAGTCATGTCTGACTCTTAGCGACCCCACGGACTGCAGCCCACCAGACTTCTCCATCCATGGGATTTTCCAGGCAGGAGTACTGGAGTGGGGTGCCATTGCCTTCTCCGAGAAATATGCTATAATGGGTACTCAATAGATACTGTAATTGAGTAAATAAATGAAGACCATAAACAGAAATACTTTATTTTAAAATTGCATTATTTATAATAGCCAAGATATGGAAGTAACCTAAGCATCCATCTACAGATGGATGAAGAAGGTGTGGTATGCAATGGAAACTACTCAGCCAGAAAAAAAGAATGAAATTTTGACATTTGCAGCAACATGGATGGATTTGGAAGCCCTTGTGCCTGCACAGTTGCTTCAGTCATGTTCCAAATCTTCATGACCCTGTGGACTGTAGCCCACCAGGTTCCTCTGTCCCTGGGATTGTCCAGGCAGGAATACTGGAACGGGTTGCCATGCCCTCCTCTGGGGGATCTTCCTGACTCAGGGGTGAACCTGTGTTTCTTGTGTCCCCTGCACTGGCAGATGGGGGTTCTTTACCACTAGTGCCACCTGGGAAGCCCTTGGAAGGCATTATGCTAAGTGAAATCAGTCAGATAGAGAAAGGCAAATACTGTATGCTGTCACTCATGTGTGGAGTCTAAACACTACAACAAACTAGTGAATATAACAAAAAAGAAGCAGACTTGGAGATATAGGGAGCAAACTAGTGGTTACCGGGGTGGGGGGTGTGCAACACAGGAGCTGGGGACTGGGAGGCACAAAGTATTGGATGTAAGGAAGAGTACAAGGATGCCTCGTACAACATGGGGAATATGGTCAATACTTTGTAATAACTGTAAATTGAGTGTAACCTTTAACATTGTATAAAAATAATAAGATGAATTGATTTTATGTCTCGACGTCTCAGACAGTTCAGTCGCTAGGTCGTATCCGACTCTGCGACCCCATGGACTGCAGCACGCCAGGCTTCCCTGTCCATCACCAACTCCCAGAGCTTACTCAAACTCATGTCCATCCAAGTTGGTGATGCCATCCAACCATCTCATCCTCTGTCATCCCCTTCTCCTCCCGCCATCAATCTTTCCCAGAATCAGGGTCTTTTCCAATAAGTCAGTTCTTCACATCAGGCAGACAATGTATTGGAGTTTCAGCTTCAGCATCAGTCCTTCCAATGAATATTCAGGACTGATTTCCTTTGGGATTGACTGGTTGGATCCCCTTGCAGTCCAAGGGACTCTCAAGAGTCTTCTCCAACACCACGGTTCAACAGCATCAATTCTTCAGCACTCAGCTTTCTTTATGGTCCAACTCTCACATCCATACATGACTACTGGAAAACTATAGCTTTGACTAGATGGACCTTTGTTGGCAAAGTAATGTCTCTGCTTTTTAATATGCTGTCTAGGTTGGTCAGAGTTTTTCTTCCAAGAAGCAAGTCTTCCAAGTCTTTTAATTTCATGGCTGGAGTCACCATCTGCAGTGACTTTGGAGCCCCCCAAAATAAAGTCTGTCACTGTTTCCATTGTTTCCCCATGTATTCGCCATGAAGTAATGGGACCAGATGCCATGATCTTAGTTTTTTGAATGTTGAGTTTTAAGTCAAATTTTTCACTCTCTTCTTTAACTTTCATCAAGAGGCTCTTTAGTTCTTCTTTGCTTTCTTCCATAAAAGTGGTGTCATCTTAGTATCTGAGGTTATTGATATTTCTCCCAGCAATCTTGATTTTAGCTTGTGCTTCATTCAGCCTGGCATTTCGCATGATGTGCTCTGCATATAAGTTAAATAAGCAGGGTGACAATATACAGCCTTGACGTACTCCTTTCCCAATTTGGAACCAGTCTATTGTTCCGTGTCCAGTTCTAACTGTTGCTTCTTGACCTGCATAAAGATTTCTGAGGAGGCAGGTCAGGTGGTCTGGTATTCCCATCTCTTTCAGAATTTCCCACAGTTCGTTGTGATCCACACAGCCAAAGGCTTTGGCATAGTCAATAAAGCAGAAGTAGATGTTTTTCTGGAACTCTCTTGCTTTTTCTATGATTCAACAGATGTTGGCAAATACACAACTACAGTATATATTAGATACTCTTATCTCAAAAAGAAAACTGGGGAATTTCCTGGGGGTCCAGTGGTTAAGAATCCATCTGCCAATGCAGGGGACATGGGTTTGATCCTTCCTGCAGGAAGATCCCATGAGCTGCAGGGTAACTAAACCCAGGAGTCACAACTACTGAAGCCCATGATCCACACCAACAGAAGCCACTGCAATGAGACGCCCACCTGCAGCAACAAAGACCCAATGTAGGCAACAAATAATAAGTAAATAAATAAAAACTGGAACCCAAGCAAGTTCAGCCTTCCACAAGATAGAAGAAATGAGAGATGAACGAGAAGTCTTTTGACAGAGGCATGCAGCAGAGAACAGACAAATCTGGCCCACAGGAATGCTTTTTATGGCAATCACAAGGTTTGGAGACTTCGGAAATTTCATGTTAAAAATCTGGGTCTCTGGCATCTCCTGGAAGATGTGGTCCTCTGATTGCTATAGTCCTCTATGGAGCACTGTATTACACTATCTGCTTCCATTAGATAGTTCTCTGTAGACTTCATTCTCTACTCTCCTACAACCTGCCCAATGCGGGCCCTTGAAGGCCCTGAGTTTGCAATCCTTGTTTAGATGGTACACCACACTGGTGATGTTGACCAATGTGCTGTGTGTGCTAAGTCGCTTCAGTCGTGTCTGCCTCTTTGTGGCCTCATGGACTGCAGCCCACCAGACTCCTCTGTCCATGGGATTCTCCAGACAAGAATCCTGGAGTGGGTTATTGCCGTGCCCTCCTCCAGGGGACCTTCCTGACCTAGGGATCGAACCAGACTGAATTACAGTCTGGGATTAAAATTGAAATGCATTCCAGTACATATTTTGTGCATGAATGCTCAGTCGCTCAGCATGTGATGTCTCCTGCGTTGCCAGGTTTACCACCAGCACCACCTGGGAAGCCCCACTGACCAGATAACCACACACTAATAACTAGCTTAGCTGATAGAGAACATAATACAACGTAGGGACATAGGACCATGACATTTCTTGGATCTGTCTCCCGGTAGAAGGATGAACGTGTTGCTCGGAGATGGTCTGATTCCATCTTGCTCACTGTTCAGCACATGTTATATTAATAGTGGTAACATTTTCTGTGGTACACTGTGATTCAGCTTTTCCACTTCTCATGGCAACAACAAATGTGTCCCTTCTGAGTCAGCATTACCTAGATGCTACCACTGACCAAAATTAGACTGTGTATTTGCAACACATAAATATGAATAATTAAAACTGCTTTTAATATTGATTGCGTTTGTGGGTCATGGAATTAGCCTATGCTCAGGGGTCCTGTGATCTACGTATGGCTTCTACAGAGCCACAAGCAGAAATGCAACAGCATTCTCTGTTATGCAAGCATCATTGCATTATAATGAATAGGTAATATTAAATTGGGCTGATGAGTCACATTGCTGTAATCCAATATTTCCTTTGTAAAGTCCCTGAGGTCTATACAAGGAAATCTTTTCTGGTAATGAGTAGAGTGATTTTTTGAGGCATGTGCCTCTCAGCACCTGGGTCTTCATTTACTAGTTGTGTGATCCTGGGTTAGGAGATTACCTTTTACCACCTCAATTTACTCAGGATTAAATGAGATCACATTTGTGAAAGCTTGAAGGATAGCTCCTGGCACATAGTGGGATTAATCAATGTTAGTATCTGTTTAATTGACATTGATTCTGAAGATCTGCAAAATAATAAAATAGATCAGCCATCCTCTTGAAACTTGTTTTCCTGTAATCAGATAATGACCCTTTACTTAGCATTTCTTTTCTGAATTGACCAAAAATTACAGCAGGCCCCTAAAGTATGTACCGGTGCTCCAGGTGGCTCAGGGGTAAAAGGGAAATGGCAACCCACTCCAGTATTCTTGCCTGGGAAGTCCCATGGACAGAGAAGCCTGGCGGGCTACAGTCTATAGGGTCACAAAAGATTTGGACATGGCTGAGCGATTGAGCATGCATACACAAAATATGTACTGGAATATATTCCAGTTTTAACTCTAGTCTGTAATTCAACTATATCCAGCTTGGTTATCTTCTTAATGCTATGAAACAACAAGAGTGTGTGTTTTCATATTTCCTGAAGTCATGCAATCCTTTTCCCCTTGTTGAAATCATTTCTATAATTTCTATAATGTCTATAATTTATCACTTTGTATTTCCCATTCCAACCATTAACATTTATTCAACAAGTATTTATGCTATGTCCCAGGTGCTGTGCTAGGTATGAGGGATGCCTGAGGTGAGAGAAGGCCCTCATTTGTAGCTTGCTTATGGTCCAGTAGACAGACTTACAAGTGAATTACAGCTACCACTTACTGTGTGCCCACAAACTGCAGACATGGGTCTGCACCATGTCCTTGAAAAGAAGAGAAGCGAAAAGCAAAGGAGAAAAGGAAAGATATAAGCATCTGAATGCAGAGTTCCAAAGAATAGCAAGAAGAGATAAGAAAGCCTTCTTCAGTGATCAATGCAAAGAAATAGAGGAAAACAACAGAATGGGAATGACTAGAGATCTCTTCAAGAAAATTCGAGATACCAAGGGAACATTTCATGCAAAGATGGGCTCGATAAAGGACAGAAATGGTATGGACCTAACAGAAGCAGAAGATATTAAGAAGAGATGGCAAGAATACACAGAAGAACTGTACAAAAAAGATCTTCACGACCCAGATAATCACAATGGTGTGATCACTGACCTAGAGCCAGACATCCTGGAATGTGAAGTCAAGTGGGCCTTAGAAAGCATCACTATGAACAAAGCTAGTGGAGGTGATGGAATTCCAGTTGAGCTATTTCAAGTCCTGAAAGATGATGCTGTGAAAGTGCTACACTCAATATGCCAGCAAATTTGGAAAACTCAGCAGTGGCCACAGGACTGGAAAAGGTCAGTTTTCATTCCAATCCCAAAGAAAGGCAATGCCAAAGAATGCTCAAACTAACGCACAATTGCACTCATCTCACATGCTAGTAAAGTAATGCTCAAAATTCTCCAAGCCAGGCTTCAGCAATATGTGAACTGGGAACTTCCTGATGTTCAAGCTGGTTTTAGAAAAGGCAGAGGAACCAGAGATCAAATTGCCAACATCCACTGAATCATAGAAGAAGCAAGAGAGTTCCAGAAAAACATCTATTTCTGCTTTATTGACTATGCCAAAGCCTTTGACTGTGTGGATCACAATAAACTGGAAAATTCTGAAAGAGATGGGAATACCAGACCACCTGATCTGCCTCTTGAGAAATGTGTATGCATGGCAGGAAGCAACAGAACTCGACATGGAACAACAGACTGGTTCCAAATAGGAAAAGGAGTATGTCAAAGCTGTATATTGTCACCCTGCTTATTTAACTTATATGCAGAGTACATCATGAGAAACGCTGGACTGGAAGAAACACAAGCTGGAATCAAGATTGCTGGGAGAAATATCAATAACCTCAGATATGCAGATGACACCACCCTTATGGCAGAAAGTGAAGACGAAATCAAAAGCCTCTTGATGAAAGTGAAAGTGGAGAGTGAAAAAGTTGGCTTAAAGCTCAACATACAGGAAATGAAGATCATGGCATCTGGTCCCATCACTTCATGGGAAATAGATGGGGAAACAGTGGAAACAGTGTCAGACTTGATTTTTGGGGCTCCAAAATCACTGCAGATGGTGACTGCAGCCATGAAATTAAAAGACACTTACTCTTTGGAAGGAAAGTTATGACCAACCTAGATAGCATATTGAAAAGCAGAGACATTACTTTGCCAACAAAGGTCCGTCTAGTCAAGGCTATGGTTTTTCCTGTGGTCATGTATGGATGTGAGAGTTGGACTGTGAAGAAGGCTGAGCGCAGAAGAATTGATGCTTTTGAACTGTGTTGTTGGAGAAGACTCTTGAGAGTTCCTTGGACTACAAGAAGATCCAACCAGTCCATTCTGAAGGAGATGAGCCCTGGGATTTCTTTGGAAGGAATGATGCTAAAGCTGAAACTCCAGTACTTTGGCCACCTCATGTGACGAGTTGACTCATTGGAAAAGACTCTGATGCTGGGAGGGATTGGGGGCAGGAGAAGAAGGGGACGGCAAAGGATGAGATGGCTGGATGGCATCACTGACTCGATGGATGTGAGTCTGAGTGAACTCCGGGAGTTGGTGATGGACAGGGAGGCCTGGCGTGCTGTGATTCATGGGGTCGCAAAGAGTTGGACATGACTGAGCGACTGAACTGAACTGAACTGAATGGGTGTGGTGTAATTAATAGTTCGGCAGCCTCTCCAGCATCCATTCTCCACTCTCCTTCCCCATAGCTCCCAACATGAATGGAGAGCCTCAGGGAAGGTGGTTCCACTGTCAGCCCAAAGGGTGGAGCACCTGATCAAGGGGAAGCCAATCAGCACATTTCCTGCCTCTGATTACAGTGATTGGTTCAGGGGTGGTCATGTGACCTGCAGTGGCCCAATTTGGTGTTAGGAGAGTGATACTGCTCACTTAGCTGGAAAAGGCAAACAAAGGCATTCTCTCATTTTCCAGTTGGGATATTAATACAGATGTGAACCATAGAACTGCTGTAACCATTTTTACTAGCATCAAGGGCACAGGAAGAGGCATGTATCATTGAAAGAATCTCAGAAAAACCCTGATGATTTCTTAATCTTTACACCATTCTGTTTCAAAGCCTGCTTTATCTCTGGGCTTTTCTGTTTCAATAACTGATAGATTCTCTTAATTATTCAAACCATGGTGAATTAGGACTCCTATTACTCGAACGAAAGCATCTTAAAGGATACACGTGACCTCACAGTAGATAGCGACTCCATTTTAAACAAAAACTATTTATTTGCCCACATGGGATCTTTAATTGCAGTATATAGGGTCTTTTAGTTGCAGAATGTGGGATCTGGTTCCCTGACCAGGGATCAAATCCTGGGCCCCCTGCTTTGGGAGCACGGAATCTCAGCCACTGCACCACCACGGAAATCCCCGCAACTCCATTTTTATAGCTGAGGAAACGAAGGGACTTGTCTTCACCATCAACCCAATATATGGCAGAGCTATAATTTGAATTGTGAAGTGAAAATCGCTCAGTTGTGTCTGACTCTTTGTGACCCATGGACTATACAGTCCAGGGGATTCTCCAGGACAGAATACTGGAGTGGGTAGCCTTTCCCTTCTCCAGGGGATCTTCCCAACCCAAGGATCGAACCCTAGTCTCCGGCATTGTAGATGGACTCTTTACCAGCTGAGCCACCAGGGAAGCCCAATTTGAACTGTAGTTTGATTCATTTCAAAACCCACACTCTTTCTAGGATTCATACAAATTCATACAAATTCTATTCATACAAATAGAATTACCCTCAGCAGTGCGATAAGAAGTATATGAAGGATACGACAGTGACACAAAGGAAGAAATGGTCAGTTCATGTGTGTGTGTGTGTGATGTGGGCATGGAGATATTTCAGGAGAGGGAACAACATGAAGAGGCATGCAGTGACTGGCGCATAGTATAAGCTGAGGAAATGCTTTGTATTTCGCCTTACTTTGTGCTTCAGAAAAATTTGTATTGCCAGAGAATCTTAACTGGAGGGTTCCAATATCTCCATGCATCGTCTTAAAGATAACATAAGGGTTAGTTATCTGGGAGTTATTTTCAAAAAGCTATCATTCTAAAGCAAAGTTGCACCGATTACTTCAAACCTCCCTCTGTACCATTCTCAGGAGCTATGTCAACTCAGTGTGGCTGCCTCATGCTCAAGTTGCCTAGGTAGCTCAGTCAACAAGTCCTGTCTCTTTAATAGCTCTCTTTAGTGTACTCTTGCCTGGAAAATCCCATGGACGGAGGAGCCTGGAAGGCTGCAGTCCATGGGGTCGCTGAGGGTCGGACACGACTGAGCGACTTCACTTTCACTTTTCACTTTCATGCATTGGAGAAGGAAATGGCAACCCACTCCAGCGTTCTTGCCTGGAGAATCCCAGGGACGGGGGAGCCTGGTGGGCTGCCGTCTCTGGGGTTGCACAGAGTCGGACATGACTGAAGTGACTTAGCTTAGCTTTTCAGTGTCTTCCTGTAGATTCTGCTGCCATTGTTTCAAGCCCTCATTATCTCTCATGTAAAGTCTTGCTACTCAAAGTGTGGTCCCAGGACCTTGACATCACTTGGGAACATCTAAGACTCTCAGACCCTCACCCCGGACCATCTGGATTTTAAACACATTAAAATTTGGGAAGTATTTATGTATTTTACAATTAGACTTTCCCAGCTGATATCTCTACCTCTAATTTTATGCCACCTCCTCTCCTCCCTGGTGGCTCACACAGTAAAGAATCTCCCTGCAATGCAGGAGACCCGAGTTTGATCCCTTGGTTGGGAAGATCCCTTGGTTGAGAAGGGAATGGCTATGCACTCCAGTATTCTTTCCTGGAGAATTCCATGGACAGAGGAGCCTGGCAGGCTATTGTCCATAGGGTTGCATAGAGCTGGACACAACTGAGTGACTAACACTTTCACTTTCCACTCCTCTGTTCCATTCTCCCCAGGACCATCAAACGGCCTTTTAGGAGTAATACTGACTGTATCTCAACCTGCTAAAAATCAGTGATGAAAATAATTGTTCAAGGGTAGCAATCATTTGGGTCCAAATTAGTTCAATGGGAGTAGAAGTAGAGAGGAAGGGATAGTCTAGGTTAATAAATTTAGATATTCCTAGGTAATATCATCAAGATCTATAGGACAAAATACACATTTTCTGGTTTGACTGACTGGCTGGAACAAAACTGTAACCACCTGTGGAAGGGATTTAAATTGAGGTGCTTTGGAGACATTTATTCTAGCAGAGCTGTATAGCAGAGGAATGCATCCCATGCTGCCTGTGTGTCCAGTCGCTTCAGTCATGTCCGACTCTTTGTGACCCCATAGATTGCAGCCTTCCAGGCTTCTCTGTCCAAGGGACTCTCCAGCCAAGAATACTGGAGTGGGTTGCCATTCCCTTCTCCAGGGGATCTTCCTGAACCAGGGATCAAACCCATGTTTCTGGTGTCTCCTGTATTGGCAGTCTGGTTCTTTACCATTAGCATCACCTGGGAAGCCCCATCCCTCATCATCCCTGGGCATTTGGTTCTAGGATCCCCTGGAAACCAATATCTGCAGATGCTCAAGTCCTCTATATAAAATGGTGCAGGATTTCCTTATAACCTATGCACACTCTCCTGTATACTTTAAATCATCTCTAGATTACTTTTAATACCTAACACAATATAAATAATATGGAAATAGCTGTAAATACAGTGTAAATAGTTGCCACTGAGCAGCAAGTATACATTTTGCTCTTTGGAAACTTGGGGAACTTTTCCCCCCAAGTATATTTATTCCACAGTTGGATGAACCTGCAGAACTCACAGGTACAGAGGGTTGAGTGTACCCATTTGGAATTACAAATTTGTGAAATTTTGTTTGTTGTTTAGTTGCTAAGTTGGATCTGACTCCTTTGCGACCCTACGGACTATAGCCTGCCAGGCTCCACTGTCCATGGGATTTCCCAGGCAAGAATGCTGGAGTGTGTTGCCATTCCCTTCTCCACAGGATCTTCTGACCCAGGGATCAAACCCGAGTCTCCTGCATTGGCAGGTGGATTCTTTACCACTGAGCCACCAGGGATGCCCCTGTGAACTTTTAGCATTCTTTTAACTCATTTTACCATTTAGGGTAACTCCTTTCCAAATAGCATCTAATCTGCATAGGTGATGATGGAAAATTGAAGAAGTTAAGATCGAGTCTGGATATATGTAAATGTATATGAATAGGGTGGAAGGATTTGTTCCTTGGATGAAGTTTGTGGAGCATCCCATAAATATCAGTCCTATGTGCACTAGGATGCTACTGGATCAATCCTACATGAAACAGGCTTAGATAGTATCTAGCAGTTGTTGTGATATATTTAGTTTAAACTAGACATACATTGGAGAAGGAAATGGCAACCCACTCCAGTGTTCTTGCCTGGAGAATCCCAGGGACAGGGGAGCCTTGTGGGCTGCCATCTATGGGGTCGCACAGAGTCGGACATGACTGAGCGACTGAACTGAGACATACATTAGGGAGCATTTAATGGACTTTTCTGTTTGTTCAGTTCATTCATTCATTCAGCAAACATTTGCTGAGTACCATGTGCCATTCAGTATTCCAGCTCTGATGATTTGAAAATGAACAGAGCACATTTCTACTCTGTGAAAGCATGTGAATTCTAGTAAGTTGTAGTACACACTTCTGGTGAGTATAACTTAAGTATGACATTTCTGGAAAGCAGCTTAATGACAGGCATCAAATGCCTTTGACAATGTGTATATCTTCTGATTTGGCAGTTTCACTTTAAGGAATTCATCCTAAGGGAATAAATGACATCTACAGAGGATGAGATGGTTGGATGGCATCACCAACTCAATGGCCATGAGTTTGTGCAAACTCCAGGAGATGGTGAGGGACAGGGAAGCCTGGCATGCTGCAGTCCGTGGGGTCGCCAAGAGTCGGACACATCTGAGCGACTGAAGAACAACATAGAACTGTAACTGCAAGTCTCTCCTCACAGTTTTCTTTATAATCTCAGGAAGTTGGAAATAATCTGATTGTCCTCAAAACCAGGAGATTGCTATGTAAATTACTCTGCAGGCAGCAGAAATCCAATAGAGGTTTTGAAGCATAAGAGTGGTATTGTGTGTGTGTATGTTTTAAAGATAATTTTAGAACTAATGTGGATAATGATCTCCAGTGGGGAAAAACCCAGAAAAGATGTTTTTTTGCAATAGTCTAGGAAAAAGGCAATGCAGCCTTGAGCTAGCGCAAGGCAGTGAGGATGAAGGGGAAATTGGATTTGGGAGAGATTTCCGGGGTAGAATCTTCAGGATTTGTTTGACTATGTGTGAAAGAGTGTAGAGTATTCAAGGGTAAGGTGTATGTGTTAGTCGCTCAGTCATGTCTGAGTCTTTGCGACCCAGTGGACTGTAGCCCGCCAGGCTCCTCTGTCCATGGGATTTCCCAGGCAAGAATACTGGAGTGGGTTGCCATTCCCTTCTGCAAGGGATCTTCCTGACCCAGAGATTGAATTCAGGTCTCTTGCACTGCTGACAGATTCTTTACTGTCTGAGCCACCAAGAAAACCCTCAAGAGTAAGGTATGGAGGCTAAATCTGAGATTTCTAATTGAGGTGGAGCAGGTTTGGGGGGAAATACAGGGAGTCTGGTTTTGAACTCCCAACTTCCTGGGTGGAGGTTATAAATCCCCTCTCCCAGCTATTGCCATGGTGATTCCTGGAAAAGAAAGGAAAGCTTTGAGAGGGGATGTGGAATTGTGATTAAATGCTTGGACTCTGACTGGCTGACTGAGATTGAATGCAGGATCCATCACTTACTAGCAATCCACAACCTCTCAGTAGCTGCAAGCTCTGATCTCACACAACACTGTTCAGAGTGTAGAGTTAAGAAGGGTGAGTCTTTTAAAGTGCTTGGTACATCAGTTCAGTTCAGTTCAGTTGCTCAGTTGTGTCCAACTCTTTGCAACCCCATGGACTGCAGCTTCCCTGTCCATCATCAACTCCCGGAGCTTACTCAAACTCATGTCCATTGAGTCAATGATGTCATCCAACCATCTCATCCTCTGTCATCCCCTTCTCCTCCTGCCTTCAATCTTTCCCAGCATCAGGGTCTTTTCCGATAAGTCAGTTCTTTGCATCAGGTTGGCCAAAGTATTGGAGCTTCAGCTTGAGCATCAGTCCTTCCAATGAATATTCAGGACTGATTTCCTTTAGGATGGACTGGTTGGATCTCCTTGCTGTCCAATGGACACTCAAGAGTTTTCTCCAATACCACAGTTCAAAAGCATCAATTCTTTGGTGCTCAGCTTTCTTCATAGTCCAACTCTCACATCCATACATGACTACTGGAAAAACCATAGCTTTGACTAGACGGACCTTTGTTAGCAAAGTAATGTCTCTCTGCTTTTTAATATGCTGTCTAGGTTGGTCATAGTTTTTATTCCAAGGAGCAAGCATCTTTTAATTTCATACATAGTACCACTCAATACATGTCTGCTCTCTAAACAGAAGTGGAGAGGGAGTACCCACACACTTCAGTGAAAACTTTTTTCAGACTCCTCCTTCCCCCAATACAGCTTCGCTAGTGGCTCAGTAGTAAAGAATCCTCCTGCCAATGCAGGAGATGTGGGATTGATCCCTGGGTCGGGAAGATCCCTTGGAGAAGGAAATGGCAACCCACTCTAGTATTCTTTCCTGGGAAATCCCATGGACAGAAGACCCCAGTGGGCTACAGTCCATGGGGTTGCAAAGGATTCAGATAGGACTTATCAACTAAACAACAACAGCAAACCTCCTTTAAAAGGAACACACAGCATGCTTTCTGGAACTCTCCTGAACTCTATTTTCTCTTCCAAAGCCATTTCCCTCTTTTATCTGTTTTCCCCAAGACCGCTTGGTATTTCCAGGAGGAGGGTAGAAATATAAGGGGGAAGTTTGGGGGATGGAGATGGAGACTGAACAAAAGACAGGTTTAACTGGGAAGAGGTGACGAGTGAGAAGAGAAGATGCAAAGGGATAAAGATTGGGAACCATAACTAAGGGTGTTTGGGATGGGGAAACAGCCTGTGAAGGGGACCACAAGTGGGGGCCGGAACAGCAGGAGTGGGAACCAGAGAGATCATGAGGGAGCAGGTCCTGGAAGCTGGGTGGGGAGAGAGTTTGAGTAGGTCTGCTCCACAACGTTATATATTTTTGGAGAGATTAAACAGGGTGACAACTAGAAAGAAGCTATTGGATATGAGCAAAAAAAAGCTGTCGGGGATCTTAGAGCATTTCCAGCAGAAAAAAGAGGGAATAAGTGGCTCTAGTGGTAAAGAACCTGCCTGTCCATGCAAGAGACGCAAGAGATGTGGGTTCAGTCCCTGGGCCGGGAAGATCCCCTGACGGTGGGCATGGCAACCCACTCCAGTATTCTTGCCTGGAGAATCCCATGGACAGAGGAGCCTGGCGGGCTACAGTCCATGGGGTTGCAAAGAGTCGCACAGCACTGAAGCGACTTAGCAGCACTTGCCCAGGGTCATGTAGCTACTAAGTGGTGGAGCTAGGATGACAGCACTCAAGTTTCTTATTACTCTGTTGTTCAGTTACCCAGTCATGTCCAACTCTTTGCGACCCCATGGACTGTATGCCAGGCTACCATGTTCCTCACTGTCTCCCGGGGTTTGCCCAAGTTCATGTTCATTGCATTGGTGTTGCCATTCAGTCATCTCATCCTCTGATGCCCTCTTCTTCTTCTGCCCTCAATCTTTCCCAGCATCAGGGACTTTTCCAATGAGTCATCTGTTTGCATAAAATGACCAAAATACTGGAGCTTCAGCTTCAGCATCAGTCCTTCCAGTGAAAATTCAGGGTTGATATCCCTTAAAATTGACTGGGGTTTGATCTCCTAGCTGTCCAAGGGACTTTAAGGAGTCGTCGCCAGCACCACAGTTTGAAGACATCAGTTCTTTGGCTCTCTGCCTTCTTTATGGTCCCGCTCTCACAACCATACATGACCCCTGGGAAGACCATAGCCTTGACCATATGGACCTTTGTTGGCAGAATAATGTTTCTGCTTTTCAACACACTGTCTAGGTTTGTCATTGCTTTTCTGCCAAGAAGCAATTGTCTTCTGATTTCATGGCTGCAGTCACCATCCACAGTGATTTTGGAGGTCAAGAAGAGGAAATCTGTCACTACTTCCACCTTTTTCCCTTCTATTTGCCATGAAGTTTGCCATGGCAAATCTATTTGCCATCGGATGCCATGATCTTAGTTTTTTAATATTTAGTCTTAAGCTGGCTTCTATTTGCCATGATCTTAGTTTTTTAATATTTAGTCTTAAGCTGGCTTCTATTTGCCATGATCTTAGTTTTTTAATATTTAGTCTTAAGCTGGCTTCTATTTGCCATGAAGTTTGCCATGGCAAATCTATTTGCCATCAGATGCCATGATCTTAGTTTTTTAATATTTAGTCTTAAGCTGGCTTCTATTTGCCATGATCTTAGTTTTTTAATATTTAGTCTTAAGCTGGCTTCTATTTGCCATGAAGTTTGCCATGGCAAATCTATTTGCCATCAGATGCCATGATCTTAGTTTTTTAATATTTAGTCTTAAGCTGGCTTCTATTTGCCATGATCTTAGTTTTTTAATATTTAGTCTTAAGCTGGCTTCTATTTGCCATGAAGTTTGCCATGGCAAATCTATTTGCCATCAGATGCCATGATCTTAGTTTTTTAATATTTAGTCTTAAGCTGGCTCTTTCACTCTGCTTCTTCACCCTCATCAAGAGGCTTTTTACTTCCTCTTCACTTTCTGCCATTAGAGTGGTATCAGCTGAATATCTGAAGTTGTTGATGTTTCTCATCACTCTACCCTACAGGTAATATTCTTTACATGCCCACTAACATGTCCCAAGGGTGTCTTGTGTTTATGTGTATTAGAAATTCATGACATATAATTTTGTTATAGAAGTGAAACACTAAAATCCCAGATTTGCTTTATGAAAGTGATATCCTCTTTTAAAAAACATAATTAGTTAATTAATTTAGCTGCATTGGCTCTTAGTTGCAACACGTGGGATCTTTGACCTTTGTTGTGGCATATAGGATCTTCAGTTGCATCGTGTGGGATCCAGGTCCCCAACCAGGGTTTAAACCTGGGCCCCCAGCATTGGGAGCACAGAATCTCAGACCACCAGAGAAGTCCTGATGATGCCATCTTAAGATACTGATCACAGACGTTACAAATGGACCAAATCAAATAGAAAAGAAATATACAAATGGAACAAGCCAATAAAATACCCCAGTTTTGATGAGAGAAGGAGAGGTGCTACTCCCAGCTCTGCTTGATGAGGTGTCTGATTCTGCCTGGGAATCTGCCTTGCTTGTGTGACAGCTGCTTTGCCAAACAGCTGGCACGGGGTGGCTCCTGGACTGTGCAGGAGTTGTGCAATGTGGTCTAACTGTTGCATTTTCCAGCCCTTCTTTGTGAATTTCTTTTAGTGCTTTCTGAGACTCCTCATCTGTGGAACTCCAAGCTATTTGCTAGCCATCAATTTGTGTGTGTGTGTGTGTGTGTGTGTGTGTGCATGCACGCTCAGTTGCTTAGTCATGTCTAACTTTTAGTTGTGTGACCCTATGGATGGTCTATAGCCCACCAGGCTCCTCTGTCCATGGGATCTTCCCAGTAAGAACACTGGTGTAGGTTGCCATTTCCTTCTCCAGGGGATCTTCTCAAGCCAGAGATCGAACCCACTTGCATCGGCTGGTGGATTCTTTACCAGTGAGCACTGGGGAAGCCCCAGCCATCAGTTTAGGAAAGTGTTAATACTGAATAACATTGATCTCCCTGGAAGGAGTCTGTAAACTTAGGAATATTATTATGACAAATGTAATGACTACCTAGAGCTGCATATTCTATGATTTATGTAAGGATGATCTTGATATTTTAATGAACACAGCACAACACGGAAGCCAACTTTTAACTTCAAGTAATGACAAGACTCTACACATGGACATCACCAGATGGTCTACACCGAAATCAGATTGGTTATATTCTTTGCAGCCAAAGATGGAGAAGCTCTATACAGTCAGCAAAAACAAGACCAGGAGCTGACTGTGGCTCAGATCATGAACTCCTTATTACAAAATTCAGACTTAAATTGAAGTAAGTAGGAAAAACCACTAGACCATTCAGGTATGACCTAAATCAAATCCTTATGATTATATAGTGGAAGTGAGAAATAGATTTAAGGGCCTAGATCTGATAGAGTGCCTGATGAACTATGGAATGAGGTTCATGACATTGTACAGGAGATAGGGATCAAGACCATCCCCGTGGAAAAGAAATGCAAAAAAGCAAAATGGCTGTCTGGGGAGGCCTTACAAATAGCTATGAAAAGAAGAGAAGTGAAAAGAAAAGGAGAAAAGGAAAGATATAAGCATCTGAATGCAGAGTTCCAAAGAATAGCAAGAAGAGATAAGAAAGCCTTCCTCAGCGATCAATGCAAAGAAATAGAGGAAAACAACAGAATGGGAAAGACTAGATATCTCTTCAAGAAAATTTGAGATACCAAGGGAACATTTCATGCAAAGATGGGCTCGATAAGGGACAGAAATGGTATGGACCTAACAGAAGCAGAAGATATCAAGAAGAGGTGGCAAGAATACACAGAAGAACTGTACAAAAAAGATCTTCACAACCCAGATAATCACGATGGTGTGATCACTGACCTAGAGCCAGACATCCTGGAATGTGAAGTCAAGTGGGGCTTAGAAAGCATCACTATGAACAAAGCTAGTGGAGGTGATGGAATTCCAGTTGAGCTATTTCAAGTCCCGAAAGATGATGCTGTGAAAGTGCTACACTCAATATGCCAGCAAATTTGGAAAACTCAGCAGTGGCCACAGGACTGGAAAAGGTCAGTTTTCATTCCAATCCCAAAGAAAGGCAATGCCAAAGAATGCTCAAACTAACGCACAATTGCACTCATCTCACATGCTAGTAAAGTAATGCTCAAAATTCTCCAAGCCAGGCTTCAGCAATATGTGAACCGTGAACTTCCTGATGTTCAAGCTGGTTTTAGAAAAGGCAGAGGAACCAGAGACCAAATTGCCAACATCCGCTGGATCATTGAAAAAGCAAGAGAGTTCCAGAAAAACATCTATTTCTGCTTTATTGACTATGCCAAAGCTTTGACTGTGTGGATCACAATAAACTGTGGAAAATTCTGAAAGAGATGGGAATACCAGACTACCTGACCTGCCTCTTGAGAAATCTGTACATAGGTCAGGAAGCAACAGTTAGAACTGGACATGGAACAACAGACTGGTTCCAAATAGGAAAAGGAGTACGTCAAGGCTATATATTGTCACCCTGTTTATTGAACTTCTATGCAGAGTACATCGTGAGAAATGCTGGACTGGAAGAAACACAAGCTGGAATCAAGATTGCTGGGAGAAATATCAATAACCTCAGATATGCAGATGACACCACCCTTATGGCAGAGAGTGAAGAGGAACTCAAAAGTCTCTTGATGAAAGTGAAAGTGGAGAGTGAAAAAGTTGGCTTGAAGCTCAACATTCAGAAAATGAAGATCATGGCATCCGGTCCCACCACTTCATGGGAAATAGATGGGGAAACAGTGGAAACAGTGTCAGACTTTATTTTTTGGGGCTCCAAAATCACTGTAGCTGGTGACTGCAGTCATGAAATTAAAAGACGCTTACTCCTTGGAAGAAAAGTTATGACCAACCTAGATAGCATATTCAAAAGCAGAGACATTACTTTGCCGACAAAGGTTCGTCTAGTCAAGGCTATGGTTTCTCCTGTGGTCATGTATGGATGTGAGAGTTGGACTGTGAAGAAGGCTGAGCGCCGAAGAATTGACGCTTTTGAACTGTGGTGTTGGAGAAGACTCTTGAGAGTCCCTTGGACTGCAAGGAGATCCAACCAGTCCATTCTGAAGGAGATCAGCCCTGGGATTTCTTTGGAAGGAATGATGCTAAAGCTGAAACTCCAGTACTTTGGCCACCTCATGTGAAGAATTGACTCATTGGAAAAGACTCTGATTCTGGGAGGGATTGGGGACAGGAGGAGGAGGGGACGACAGAGGATGAGATGGCTGGATGGCATCACTGACTCGATGGACGTGAGTCTGAGTGAACTCCGGGAGTGGTGATGGACAGGGAGGCCTGGCGTGCTGCGATTCATGGGGTCGCAAAGAGTCGGACACGACTGAGCGACTGAACTGAACTGAATGACAACAGTAACATTAATAGTAATAAATGACATTCATTGAATATTTATTCCATGCCATGTGCTGTGCTAAGCATGTTTCATAATTAACCCTATTTTATAGGAAAGCAAACAGTCTCTTGGAGAGCTTCTGTAGTTGGTTTAATGTAAATGGCTACCAAACCTGGAGTCAGGATCTTCACTCAGGCAGCCTGACTTCCAGCTATGGCCTTAACCTCTAGAACTTTCTTTTCTTTTTTTAAAAAAGAATAATTTATTTTTGTCTGTGCTAGGTCTTTGTTACAGTGCATAGGCTTTTCACTGTGGTGGCTTCTCTCGTTGCAGAGCATGGGCTCTAGACACTCGGGCTTCAGTGGTTGCAACGTGTGCGCTTCAGTAGTTGGGGTTCTCGGGCTGAGTTGCCCTGTGGCATGTGGAATCTTCCCGGATCAAGGATCAAACCTGTATCCCCTGCATTAGCAGGTAGATTCTTAATCACTGGACCACCAGGAAAGCCCTCTAGAACTTTCTTTTCTGAATCTTATTTCTTCTCATGCAAATCACAGTTTCTAGAATTCTCACATTCTAGAAGCAACTCTTTTATTTCTTTGAGATCCTGGGAGATTTTCTTCTGCCTCTGCATTGGGGTTTTCTCTGGAACACAGATCAATTCCTCTCTGGCTTTTCCACTGATTCTATAATCACAGTGTGTGACCAACAGGATGTGATTCAGCCGGAATACAAGGCTTAGAGCCATACCGGTTATGGTAAATGGCTAGTAATTTCTCTCCTTGAAGTATTTCTGATTTTCTGAATGTTTTCCAGGAATCAAAGAGAGACAAGGCTGATAAATGATATGCTTTAATAAAGACTGATCCATTAGGAGAAATTGGGGCTACCGGGGGGCGGGGAGAACCCATTTTGTGTGAATAAAAAGAGCTTAAACAATATGAAAGCATCTCCATGCCCATGTCTTCTCACTTTCTCCATGATTTAAAATGGAACAAAAGGCATATCATGGGAACAGGAAATGATCCTCATGATGTTCTTTCATGTATTCGTTGGTACAATTGAAACTTTTATTCTCTCTGCCAGATGCGGAAGTATAGCTACAGTCCTCCTGACATATAACCTGTATGCTAGTAGCAAAGCGGCTAATTCACTAAAACCCCAGAATAATGCTGGCCAAAGTAGAGAGTAAGCGGGACACAGAAGTGTTGAAGGGGTGGGATGTTGAAGGTGGGAAGGTGTTTGCCCAGCCTTTCTGAATCAGGCGCATGTAATTAAGCCACTAACTGGGGCAATCATGTCATTGTTTTGGAAACTCCAGTTGCCAAAGGACCTCAAGTAATGTCCATCAATACACAAGCTGATAGGGGATGGATGGAGTGGGAGTTAGCATCTTGGAGTAGCAGATGCAAACTATTAAGTTTAGAATGGCTAAACAACAAGGTCATAGTGTACAGCACAGAACTATAGTCACAGTCCTGTAACATCATGGAAAAGAATATGAAGAAAACCCAGACAGGCCGGAAAGGGCAAACACTGTCAGGTAATGCCAAATCCCCAGTAGGACCAGGACAGATCTGGATCGTGTGGCCAAATCCCCAGAATTCTCCACTGGCTGGCTGCACAGTCTGGCCTTAGTCATTTCATTAACCTCATGACAATGTGTGTGTTCATGGCGAATAGATGCAGAAACAAGGGAAACGGTGACAGGCTTTATTTTCTTGGGCTCCAAAATACTGCAGCCATGAAATTAAAAGATGCTTGCTCCTTGGAAGAAAAGCTATGACCAACCTAGAGAGCATATTAAAAAGCAGAGACATTACTTTGCCGACAAAGGTCCATCTAGTTAAAGCTGTGGATTTTCCAGTAGTCATGTACAGATGTGAGAGTTGGACTATAAAGAAAGCTGAGCTCCATAGAATTGATGCTTTTGAATTGTGGTGTTGGAGAAGACTCTTGAGAGTCTCTTGGACTGCAAGGAAATCAAACCAATCAATCCCAAAGGAAATCAGTCCCAAATATTCATTGGAAGGACTGATGCTGAAGCTGAAACTCCAATCCTTTGGCCACCTGATGCGAAGAACTGACTCATTGGAAAAGACCCTGATGCTGGGAAAGATTGAATGCAGGAGGAGAAGGGGACGATAGAGGATGAGATGGTTGGATGGCATCACCAAGTCAATGGACATGAGTTTGAGCAAGCTTTGGGAATTGGTGATGGACAGGGAAGCCTGATGTGCTGCAGTCCATGGGGTTGCAAAGAGTCGGACATGACTGAGCGACTAAACTGAACTGAACTGAATGTGTTTCTACTTAAATGGTTAAATCCCACTCAGTGTCATTTCTTTGGATAATAGCTTACATAATTCAATGGTTTTTAGTATATCCTTATCACTACAAATGGTGACTGCAGCCATGAAATTAAAAGACACTCCTTGGAAGGAAAGTTATGACCAACCTAGATAGCATATTCAAAAGCAGAGACATTAATTTGCCAACAAAGGTTCATCTAGTCAAGGCTATGGTTTTTCCTGTGGTCATGTATGGATGTGAGAGTTGGACTGTGAAGAAGGCTGAGCGCCGAAGAATTGATGCTTTTGAACTGTGGTGTTGGAGAAGACTCTTGAGAGTCCCTTGGACTGCAAGGAGATCCAACCAGTCCATTCTGAAGGAGATCAGCCCTGGGATTTCTTTGGAAGGAATGATGCTAAAGCTGAAACTCCAGTACTTTGGCCACCTCATGTGAAGAGTTGACTCATTGGAAAAGACTCTGATTCTGGGAGGGACTGGGGACAGGAGGAAAAGGGGACAACAGAGGATGAGATGGCTGGATGGCATCACTGACTCGATGGATGTGAGTTTGAGTGAACTCTGGGAGTTGGTGATGGACAGGGAGGCCTGGCGTGCTGGGATACATGGGGTCACAAAGAGTCGGATACGACTGAGTGACTGAACTGAACTGAGCTGAGAGTTATGCAATGATTGTAGCAATTTTATTATTATTGTTTGGTTTGCATAAAAATTAAAAGGGTATTATTTGCAAATATTCAGAGAATACATGCTGTATATTCTCTACAGTATAGGGTAACATATTATTAAGTAAAGATTATCAAACTTTTATGAATAATAAGCTTTTCTCTCTTCCTTCAAGGTTTGTTTTTTCTCAAATATTTTCTCAAACACTATTCTTCCACCATAAGTCATATTGAAGCTAATCTAGAAGACTGCCGAGTAGCCCTTACTATAGTTACTCTGGATAAATTTTTAAATTACAAAACATGTCTTATATGTTGTGAAATAGCTCTTCAGTTGTAGAACTACTTTAAAACTATGCAAAAACCCAGTTATTTAGAATTAAACTCTCTAGAAATTTCCTTACTCTTGCCCCAGTAATGTAAAATACATTAATATCTATTAAATTCAAATAAATCATATACTTAAAAGTTATATACTTACGACATGTAAATTTGTATTACAAGTTATATGAAACATGTAGCATGTATTCTCTGAATTCTTGCAAATAAGACCCTTCTATTTTTTATGCAAGAGTACTTTTGTGTTTTAGTGTGAGAAATGGAGGGCTTCCTGGGTGGTGTTAGTGGTAAAGACCCCTGCCTCCCAATGCAGGAGACTAAGATGTGTGGGTTCGATCCCTGAGTGGGGAAGACCCCTGGAGGAGAGCATGGCAACCCACTTCAGTGTTCTGGCCTGGAGAATCCCCATGGACAGAGGCGCTTGGTGGGCTACAGTCCATAGGGCTGCAAAGAGTTGGATACAACTGAAGCAACTTAGCACACTAGAACGCAGTGAAAAATGGAACTTCTTTGAAATAATGCAATGTTTGTTTTAAAATGCTGCCATCCTGGGTAAAACACGCTCTCGAACTTCCAGGGCTTAGAATAGACCAGATGGCTCCTATTCTTCTTCCAGATTTCCCCATCCCATAAGGTTTATTTTAAAAAAAACTTTTATTAAATTATTTTTGGCAGCATGTGGAATCATAGTTTCCTGACCCTTGGGAGTCGAACCCTTGCCCCCTGCATTGGAAGCTCAGAGTCTTAACCACTGGACTGCTAGGAAAGTCCTGTCAACATCACAGTTTTAGAATATTTTCACCTACAAAGAAACCCTGTACTCTTCAGCAGTCATTATCTTCACCTATTCTCCCTTGCCCCCAGCCTTAAGCAACCACAGACCTACTTTATTTCTCTATAGATTTGCTATGGATAGTGTTTTCTCTGTAGATATAGATTCTGCTGCTAAGTCACTTCAGTCGTGTCCGACTCTGTGCGACCCCATAGACGGCAGCCCACCAGGCTCCGCCATCCCTGGGATTCTCCAGGCAAGAACACTGGGGTGGTTGCCATTTCCTTCTCCAATGCATGAAAGTGAATTGTGAAAGTAAAGCCGTTTAGTCGTGTCTGACTCTTAGTGACCCCATGGACTGCAGCCTACCAGGCTCCTCCATCCATGGAATAGATTCTAGACAACTTATATAAATGGCATTATATAATTTACAGTGTATTATGGCTGCTTTCTTCACTTAGCATAATGTTTTCCAGATTTATCCATGTTGCAGCATGTATCAGTGCTTCATCCCTTTTTATTGCCAAATATCATTCCACCTGCAGGAATATACCACATTTTACTGATCATTCATCAGTTGATGGACATTTGGGTTGTTTTCACTGTTTTGGGGGTATTGTAAATAATGCTGCTGTGAACATTTGTTCAAAAAGTTTTTTAAAAAATAATTTTATTCATTCATTTACTTTTGGCTGTGCTGGGTCTTCATTGCTTTGCAGGCTTTTTTTCTAGTTGTGGCAAGTGGGGGCTACTCTCCAGCTGTGGTGCATGGGCTCTCATTGCAGGGGCTTCTCTCATTGAGAAGCTCGGGCTCTAGGTGCACTGGCTTCAGTGGTCCTGACTCATGGGCTGAGTCGTGGCTCCTGGGCTCTAGAGCACAGGCTCAGTTGTTGCGGCTCATGGGCTTAGCATATGGGAGATCTTCCCTAATCAGGGATCGAACCTGTGTCTCCTACATTGACAGATGGATTCTTTACCACTGGACCACCAGGAAAGCCCTCCAACAAGTTTTTGTGTGGATGTATCTTTCACTTTTCATGGGTCTATATTCAGGAGTGGAATTGCTGGGTCATGTGGTAACTGTGTTCACCCTTTCGAGAAACTGCCAGACTGTCTTCCAAAGTGGCTGCACCATTGTACATACCCACCAACAACATATGAGGGTTCCAGTTTCTCCACTCAAGTGGAGATGTTGATAGGTTTCTGCTTTGGGCTTGGACACTTCATCTGGTAAATACCCAAGATATCAGGCGGAGAAGGCAATGGCACCCCACTCCAGTACTCTTGCCTGGAAAATCCCATGGATGGAGGGGCCTGGTAGGCTGCAGTCCATGGGGTCGTGAAGAGTCGGACACAACTGAGCGACTTGACTTTCACTTTTCACTTTCATGCATTGGAGAAGGAAATGGCAACCCACTCCAGTGTTCTTGCCTGGAGAATCCCAGGGACAGGGAGCCTGGTGGGCTGCCGTCTATGGGGTCACACAGAGTCGGACACGATTGAAGCGACTTAGCAGCAGCAGCAGCAGCAGCAGCAGCAGCAGCAAGATATCAGGGCTCAAAACATCAGCCAGCACAATGCAATAATAATAACAATAACAACCACGTTGTACTATCATCACAACAATATCATGGGTTAGATAATGTCATTAGAATTTTAAAGATGAAGAAAATGAAGCTTAGAGAGATTGTGACATGTCACACAGGATCACACAGCTGGCAGGTGGCTGAGCCAGGGCTTGAACTGAGATCCTCCAGATTTCAAAGCCTGTATTTTTGAAAACCGTGCTATTCTGATAAGCTCAGTGTCATGAGCATTTGAAACTGTCAACATGCTGGATAAAGTATCAAATTATCAAGATGATATTGCATTATTTTCTCTTTCAATCAACCTAAATGACAGTTGTAAAAGTGTGCTGCATTGGCCCTGCTGCCCTGGCTCTTTGTAATCATCTAGCATCCCTCTGAGTCTTTGGCATTCCCAGCAGAGCAAGGCACAGAGCCAGGATGAGAAGCCAGGGCTGGAATAGCCACTTAATTCCATGCAGATGGTTACTTCAGCCAGTTATTGAACTTGAAGCATTATCACCCTGAACTAATGCAAACAGACAGGCTTCTAGGCACCGCTGTGGCACAAATGGTTTTGTCCTCTAAGATTACAGAACTGCATTACTCACACAGTCTTAGGAATGGAATTTATTCCTTTTTGAATGATAAAATGCACAGTATGAGTTTTCTGAATTTTCCAACCGCCTATACACTAACTGAGTGTATGGTCGTTGGAAAATTCAGAAAATTAAGAAGGAAGACATCTCCCACAAATCTCAACTCTTAGAAACAACCCCTGTTAACACTTTCATGCATTTATTCCTTGTCTTTTTATTTTTCATGAATTAGAAACATATTGATTTTTCCCCCTGATTATAAAAGTAATACATATATCTTGTAGGGATATTGGAGAATTCAAAGAAAACATTATTTATTACCTGGATGTTCATAGGTAGTATCAACAATTTAGCATATGTCATTTCAGTGTTTTATTGGATACATGTGTATATGAACACATTAAAAAACTGGGATCAAAGCATTTGTTTCATTTTATTTCTACCATTTTTATGAAATACTAGTATGATCAAGATCACAGTGCACACTTAGCCTTAACCAAGGATCAAGAATAACAGTGTATCCTTTCTACTACAATTTGTATTCTACTTTTCCTCTGATGCTCTGATTAACATTGTGTTATAATGGTTTTTTGCCATGACATTTCAAACTCTCTGTGAATATCATTTTTTAAGGTATACCATGTTCCATTGCAGGCATTCCATAATTTATTTAGCCATGCCCTTTTGTAGGATATTAGACTTCTCCTAATTTTCCCACATTTTACATAAATTGTAAGAAATATCTTATTGGTAAGTATTTTTTGTTGCTGTTGTTGTTCAGTCACTCAGTCGTTTCATACTCTTTGTGACCTCATGGACTGCAGCACGCCAGGCTTCCCTGTCCTTCATCATCTCCCAGAGCTTGCTCAAACTCATGTCCATTGAGTCAGTGATGCCATCCAACTGTCTCATTCTCTGTCATCTCCTTCTCCTCCTGCCTTCAATCTTTCCCAGCATCAGGGTCTTTTCCAAAGAGCTGGTTCTTTGCATCAGGTGGCCAAAGTATTGGAGCTTCAACCTCAGCATCAGTCCTTCCAATGAGGATTCAGGGTTGATTTCCTTTAGGATTGACTGGTTTGATCTCCTTTCAGTCCAAGAGACTCTCAAGAGTCTTCTTCAACACCACAGTTCAAAAGCATCCATTCTTCAGTACTCAGCTTTCTTTATGGTCCAACTCTCACAACCATACATGACTACTGGAAAAATCATATATTTCTTAGGTTAGATTCTCAGGGGTTGAATTATTGAGTCCAATAGGTCTGGCTAGCTTTTCTTTTCTTCTTGTTGTTTTTTAAAAAATTATGAACTATTTCAACCTACAGAAGAGTAAAGAGCATAACATGACAAAGTTCCCCAAAACTTTTATTTAGTTTTTTGTATTAAGTTATAATTTTCACACAGTAAAGGGCATATATCTTAAATGTCATCTCTTCCTCACCCTCCCCCAAGTCTATGTATTCATACACACATCACAGTACATCATCAACCATATGATACATTTCTAACGTTTCAATAAGCTCCCCCTCATTTAGTTTCCCATTCAGTACCACCCCAAAAGTAAGCACTATTGTGACATTTATCACTGTAGATAAATTTCACCTGTTTCTGAACTTTATAGGAATGGAATCATTTAGTATGAATTTTTCTGCATCTGACTTCTTTTTTTTAATGTTAAGCCTGTAAGATTCATCCATTTAGTTGGTAGTAGTTAGGTCAAAGTGGTTGACCTTTCGGAGAAGGAGCTGGCACCCCACTCCAGTACTCTTGCTTGGCAAATCCCATGGATGGAGGAGCCTGGTGGGCTGCAGTCCATGGGGTCGTGAAGAGTTGGACACGACTAAGAGACTTCCCTTTCAGTTTTCACTTTCATGCATTGGAGAAGGCAATGGCAACCCATTCCAGTGTTCTTGCCTGGAGAATCCCAGGGACGGGGAGCCTGGTGGGCTGCCGTCTATGGGGTCGCACAGCGTCGGACACGACTGAAGCGACTTAGCAGCAGCAGCAGCAGTTTGACCTTTCCCACTGTTGTGGCTATAATCTCAGAAACAAAATATAAAGGTGTTAGTGAGAATGTGGAGATGTAGGATCCCTCATACATTGTTGGTGGGAATGTAAAAGAGTTCAACCACCATGGCAAACAGTTTGAAGGGTACTTAACAAGTTAAACATGCAATTTACCACATGGCACAGCAATTCCACTCTTCAGTATATACCCCAAAGAATTGAAAACAGATATCCAAACAGATACTTGTATACAAATGTTCATATGGATACTGTTCACAGTAGCCAAAAGGTGGAAAAACCCAAACACCCATCAATGGATGAATGGATAAACAAATTAAGATACATTCACACAATGATATATTATTCAGCCATGAAAAGGAGTGAAGCACTGATACTGACTACAACTTGGATGAACCTCAAAAGTAGCAGGATAAGTAAAAGAAGCCAGATACAAAAGGTCACACGTGTGATGCTATGTGAAATACCCAGAAAAAGTAAGTTCATGCAAAAAGAAAGGACTGGTACTTTCAGAGACTGAAGGGAGTGGGGAAAGTGGGGAAGCTGCTTAAAGGACATGGTGGTTTCCTTCAAGGCCATGTGCTGTTTTATAACTAGACAGAGGTGGTGGTTATACCGCATTGTGAAGGTATAATAACTGGACTTGGTTGCTTTAAAATGGTTCATTTTATGTTTTGTGAATTTCACCTCAAAAACTTTTAACATAGTCAAATTATTAATATTTTTCTTTAAGGTTTGTGTTTTTTTTGGGGGGGGGGAGTCTTAATATATTCTTCTGTTGCAAAACAAGGTATTCTACATTATAAATTTAAAAAAATTTTGCTTTTCTCATTTAGGTCTTTAATCAACCTGGAATTTCTGTGTGTGTATGTATGATGGGAAATATGAAAGTGTTAATTGCTCAGACGTGTTTGACTCTTTGTGACCCCATGGACAGTATTCCGCCAGGCTCCTCTGTCCATGGGATTCCCCATGCAAGAATACTGGAGTGGGCTGCCATTTCCTTCTCCAGGGGACCTTCCCCACCCAGGGATCCTACCCAGATCTCCTGCATTGCAGGCAGATTCTTTACAATCTGAGCCACCAGGGAAGAAATGTGATAGGAATCATAAAGGTGTGATATTTATTTTAGTTTTCCGTTTGCGTAGGCAAATATCTCAGCACCGTTTATTGAATAGTTCATCCTTTTTGTACTGATTTGTAATGCCTCCTCTGTCATATATCAACTTTCCAAATACGTGTGGGTCCAAATGGGGGCTCTCAATTTTCTTCTTAGGCCTTAAGACAATAATTTAAGTTTAACTGGGACTTCCCTGATGGTTCAGTGGTTAAGAATCTGCCTGCCAATGCAGGGAACATGGGTTCAATCACTGGTCCGGGAAGATCCCGCATGACACGGGGCAACTCAGCCTGTGCACCACAACCACCTACCCCGTGCTCCGCAACAAGAGAAGCCCAGACAGTGCTATTAGAGAGTAGCCCCTGCTCACCACAACTAGAGCAAGCCTGAGTGCAGCAATGGAGACCGGGCATAGCCAAACAAGTAAATTATTTGTTTTTAAAAAGGTTTAACTACCTGGGAATTAAGTGCTCCCTGTCTTATGTTCTTTGCCATTGCCTTGCCTATTCTTCGCCCTTCATTTTTTCACATAATTTTAGGGTCAGCTTGTCAAACTTTATGTTTTATTTTTACATTGTGATATTTATTAACAAAGATGGCCAGAAAAGGATGGGGCCACAATTACGAAGTGATAAGGATTAAAATAAAAGTTGCTTTCTATTATATTGTTCCTAGGGCATTGTAGCCAATCTAGAAGTCAAAGTTTATTTTAAAATCCTATTCCCTGTTGAGATTTCAACCGAATGGCACAGAAGAGAATTGTTATCTCTTTGATACCTAATCTTTTGTAACCTTGAACATGGCATACCTATCTCTTCATTTCTTTTCAGTTCATTTTTATTTTGCTTAACGGTACCGGATAAAAAGTTAATTAATTGTCCCTGGTGACATGAAATAGTAATTTTCTTCTCAATGATTTTTTTGGCATTATGATTATATTTTAAGGTTGATTAATAATTACAGAAAACGACTATGCTTTCATGTTTGTCCTGAGTCCCCCAAACCTGCTGTTATTCATTTTAATAGCTTATTTGTGGATTTGCTTGGATTTTTATATAGATAATTATACTGTCTGAAAAAGCAGCTTTGTTTCCTGTTTCAGTTCTTATACCTCATTTATTTTCTTATTTTGTGCCAAGTTAGGACCTCTCAGAAGTGGGGATTATCAGCATCCTTCTTTTGCCCCTGACCTTAATAAGGATGCTATTAGGGGTTCAACAGTAATTGTGATGGTTGCTATTAATTTATGATAATTATTTTTTAGAAACTTAAGGAAATGGTCTTCTATTCTTCATTTGCTAAGCACAAGAACAAGCATGTGACTGCTAATTTTTCAGATATTTTTCCTATATTCATTCAGATGATCAAACAGCTTTCTCCTTTGATCTGTTAATATGATATATCATATCAATAGATCTTTTCTATCAGGTCATTACTCCATTTTGGGAATAAACCCTATTTGTTCATGATGTATTTTACTTAGAATTCTTGTAGCTAGGTGAGATCACTTTGGGATTTTTTAGCGTAGCATTTAATCTGGCTTTAATATCAAGGTCATACTGTCCTCATAAGATGAGCTCTGAAACAATTTTTATAAAATAAAGATGACCTGTTATTTGGTAAAACTCACCAATAAATTATTTGATCCTGTTGCCTTTGTGGGACTGAGGAGAAAAATTAATTTCTACATTAACAATTCAGGTTATCGGTTATCAGTGGTTATCGGTTTGCATTTTATTTACTAACTGCACTTTGATGGTTTACTTTTTGAGAGAGAATTTATTGGACTGTGTCGGGTCTTAGTTGTCTCACGTGGATCTTTCATTGCCATGCACGGACTCTCTAGTCGTGGCGCCCAGGCACATGGGCTGAGTTGCCCCACGGAATGTGGGATCTTAGTTCCCTGAGCAGGGGCTGAAGCCCGGCCCTCAGCAGTGAATCCATGGAGTCCTAACCACTGGACTGCTGGGGAATACCTGAGAATCACCCATTTCCACTAAGTTTTCAAAATCTCCCTGTATTCACATTATACCTCTCTTTTCTTCTTATTACTCATGAGTGCTTTGTTTGATGAGTCTCAGATGGTTTACCTTCTTTAATAGTTCTTTCCCCCAAAGGAATCAGCTTTTCAGTTAGACATCCTTTCTACTACTCCTTGATTTTCTACTAGGTTGGTACAAAAGTAATTGTGGTTTTGGATGGTGAATTTTAAATCATTATAACTAGGCTCAAACACATCTTTATTAATCAAAATGGATATCATTACAATCAACACATTTTTGCCAATGAGAAATAAATTTGTCCATTCCTGTAGCATAAAAATCTGTGCTTTGGGATTCGAAGAACTCTTGGAAAACATTTTCTGCCTCTGGTTGGTTGTGGAAGCATTTTCCCTGCTAAAAGTTGTTGAGATGGTTGAAGAAGTTGCAGTTGGTTTGCAAGGGCTCAGGTGAATACGACGGATGAGGCAACACTTTATAGCCCAATTTGTTCAACTTTTGAAGCGTTGGTAGTGTGATGTGTGGTCGGGCATTGTCATGGGGAAGAATTGGGCCCTTTCTGTGGACTGATGTCAGCTGCAGATGTTGCAGTTTTGGGTGCATCTCATCAATTTGCTGAGCATATTCCTCACATGTAATCGTTTCACTGGGATTCAGAAAGCTGCAGTGCATCAGATGGGCAGCAGACCACCAAACAGTGACCATGACCTTTTTTTGGTGTGTTCGGCTTTGAGGAGTGCTTTGGAGCTTCTTCTTGGTCCAACCACTGAGCTGGTCATTGCTGGTTGTTGTATAAAATTCACTTTTCGCTGCACGTCCAATCTGATCAAGAAATGGTTTATTGTTGTTATGTAGAATAAGAAAAGACAACACTTCAAAATGATTTTTTTTAATTTGAGGTCAGCTCATGAGGCACCCACTTGAGTTTTTTCACCTTTCCAATTTGCTCCAAATGCCAAAAGACCATAGAATGGTCCATGTTGCATTCTTCAGCAATTTCTCTTGTAGTTGTAAGAGGATGAGCTTTGATGATCCTCTCAATTGGTCACTGGAACTTCCGAGGGCCAGTCACTGCACTCCTCATCTTCAAGGCTCTTGTCTCTTTTGCAAAACTTGAACCACCATAGCACTGTACCTTAGCCATTCCTGGGCCAAATGTGTTACTGATGTTGCGACTTGTCTCCATTGCTTTATGTATGACCCATTTTGAACTTGAATAAGAAAATCGCTCCAGTTTGCTTTGTGTCTAACATCATTTCCCTAGTCTAAAATAAATATAAAATAGACAGGTAATAAGTCATTAGCAAAAAAAAAATAAAGCTAGAAATGCACATTAAAATAATGTATAATAGAACCACATTTATTTAAGAATGTTTTCCAATATCAAACAGTGAAATTCAACAGTGCAAAACTACAATTACTTTCGCACCAAAGTAATACTTCCTTAATTAATGTTTTTATCATTATTATTTTTTCTACTCTACTTAGGTTTTATTTGTTCTTTTTTCTTACAGTCTTTTCAGTTTAACATTTAACCATTTAAAAAATTTATTTTATTTTATTGAAGGATAATTGCTTTACAGAATTTTGTTTTCTGTCAAACCTCAACATGAATCAGCCATAGATATACATATATCCCCTCCCTTTTGAACCTCTCTCCCACATCCCTCCCCATCCCACCCCTCTAGGTTGATACAGAGCCCTTGTTTGAGTTTCCTGAGCCACATAGCAAACTCCTGTTGGCTATCTATTTTACATATGGTAATGCAAGTTTCCATTCTAAAGGAGATCAGTCCTGGGTGTTCTTTGGAAGGAATGATGCTAAAGCTGAAACCCCAGTACTTTGGCCACCTCATGTGAAGAGTTGACTCATTGGAAAAGACTCTGATGCTGGGAGGGATTGGGGGCAAGAGGAGAAGGGGACGACAGAGGATGAGATGGCTGGATGGCATCACCAACTTGATGGACAAGAGTTTGGGTGAACGCCGGGAGTTGGTGATGGACATGGGGGCCTGGCGTGCTGTGATTCATGGGGTCACAAAGAGTTGGACACGACTGAGTGACTGAACTGAACTGAATGCAAGTTTCCACATTACTCTTTCCACACACCTCACCCTCTCCTCCCTTCTCCCCATGTCCATGTCTATTCCCTATGTCTGTTTCTCCATTGCTGCCCTGTAAATAAATTCTTCAGTACCATTTTTCTGGGTTCCATATATATGCTTTAGAATATGATATTTATCTTTCTCTTTCCGACTCACTTCACTCTGTATTAGGTTTTAGGTTCATCCACACCATTAGAACTGACTCAAATGCATTCCTTTTTATGGCTGAATAATATTCCATTGTGTATATGTACCACAACTTCTTTATCCATTCATCTGTCGATGCACATCTAACATTTAACCATTTTTTAAAACCAGTTCAACCAGTTTTAAACATATAAAGTCAGTGGTATTAACTATTTTCACATTGTTGTGCATCACCCCCATTCTTTTAAATTTAATTTATAACTCTTTTCATCTGTAATACTGCAAATCTATACCCAATAAATAAAACACCCCATTCTTCCCTCCTCCCAGCCTCTGGCAACTTCTATTCTACTTTCTGTTCCCATGATTTAGACTACTCTAGGCACCTCACATAAATGGAATCATACAGTGCTTTTCTTTTTTTGACTGGCTTATTTCACTTAGCATTATATCCTCAAGTTTCATCCATGTTGTAGCCTATTACAGAATTCCTTTCCTTTTTAAAGGCTGAATAGTATTCCACTGTATGGAAAGGCCATGTTTTGCTTACCTATTCATCCTAACCCATTTATTTTTAGTCTTACATTTTTAAATGCATGCATTTAAGGCTATACATTTACTTACATCAAAACTTACAAGTTTTGATATGTGATATTCTCATGCTTATCCAGGTCTAAATGTTTTATGATTTTTATTGTTATTTCCTTTTTCTCTCATGAGCTATTTAGAAGTTCTTTCATTGATTATAAATTTTTAATGACTCTTGTTACCAGTTGATAAATCATTTTCTTAAAAGGCTGGGCCTTTTCATTCCTCCATGAGCCATGTGGATCCCGAAAATCATCCCCTATTATATCTTAAAAATAAGAACAAACAATAGATAATCAACCTGTGTCCTATAGGTCTTCCCTCTTCCCCATACAAAGCTACATACCTGTGCAGTTAAGAAGGTCAGGACAATAAAGGGGCTAAGTCTAGATTCAAGTGCTGACCAGACCACTTGGTAAGTGTGGGAATTTGGGCAATTAAATTAATCTTTCTGCATCTCAGTTTCATCCTCTATAAAACAAAGCTAACAAAACAGTATCTGTTTCACAGAGTTATTGGGGAGTGTTCAGCCCTTAGCCATCATTCAATAAATATTACTATTTAAAAAATCCATCTAGCTGTGGATTTTACTTTGTACTTTTAATGCTGCCATGCTAATATCAACCCCTGGGTTTCTGGGCAGTAAAGACTCATGTTCTAAATAGCTTTTTTATACTGATGTCCAAAATATTTTTATGCCTCTCAAGTTCACGCAAGCACCTACAGGGTGGACACAGGCACTGGGAGAGAAGACTGTCCCATTTAACATTCAAATTCAAAATGCACATAAATGCAAACTACAGAGGTTCTCACAGGCACAGAACACACAGATCCAGGTCCACACTCACGCTTCCGCGCACTCGCCACAAAGATGGATCCATCGCCCACAGACAGAAATGCTCTCACAAATCCCACTCAAAGCCTAGCAGCACGCTGACATACCACAAGCCACTCGCAGCGCCAGCCCCATGCAAAGCATCACCACCTGCTCCAGTAGGGGGCTGCTGCCTTGTTTTTACTTCCTTTAGGTTGGTTCTATTTTAGTTGTTGTTTTTGTTGTTCTTCGAGTTATTATCTGCCCCCTTTTCTGTCTACCCAGCCCCCAAGCTCCCCTCCCAAGCCTCCACTGCGCATGCGCCCTCATCCTTTCCACGCCCCTCCCTCCACCCTCCCCGGGTACCAGTCGGCGCTCCCCGGCTCTGGCGGCGGAAGAGATGGAACCGCGTCACGAGCGCCCGGCCCCTTAAAACGCTGCTGGCTGGAGCCGCCTCCCTCCCTGCAGCCCGCGGCAGGGATGGAGTAGAGGGAGACCGGTCGACCTGCCCGCGGGGATCAGCGATGGAGTTGAAGCAATCTTTGTCCGTCCATCTGGAAGCGGAGAAGCCTCTGAGGCGCTATGGGGCGGTGGAGGAGACGGCGTGGAAAGCGGAGGGACTGGGGAGAAGTGAGTACTCGGGCGGGGTGGGTGGGACAGTTGGGGATCGGTGCGCCGGAGCCGGTGGTCGCAGGAGCGCCGGGTTGGTACGGAGCGGACCGAGGGGAGCGCCCCCGCAGCGGGGCTTTAGTCGCTGGAGCGGGAATGCGCAGCGCTGCGACGCTCTCTCCCGCGAACAAAAGGGGGACCCTCCGGACTGGGTTTCTCCGGGAGGCTCGGAAATCTCCAGGCAGCTGAGCCGGGAGCGTGGGGTGGACGCGGGAGTCACCGGATCCAAGCTCGCAGCTGGTTTTGGAAAGTAGGGTCTTTGCCACCAGCCGAGCGAGGAAGGTCTTTTCTCCACCCGGGATGCGCTAAGGCGGGCTGGAGCCTTGGACCATCCTGGAAAGCGCCCACGAACCCGGAGAGGGGGGAGTGTCCGCTGGGTTTCTGCTTTTGCAGAAAGCGCGAGGTTCAGGGCACACCTGAAATTCCCAGCGTTTCTTTCCCCCGCTTTCTCCAGGGTCGCGAGTGGGAGGGAAAGGGTTAGGGGAGGGTTAACCCTGTGCACGCCCTTCCCCTTTTTCTCTGGACTAAGAATCTTTCTGCTTTGGGTGCAATCCTAGAAGGCAGTTCGGAAACGGACCGATTGTAAATATTTGCTGCTTTTCTCTACGGTATTTTGGGGTCAACAGCATTAACAAATAAACTAAGGATTTTTGTGTTTAATGAATAGGATGCTGTAGTTGAAACTCCTGCCCTTAAAGTATAGAGGCACCTGCAGGGGCCCTAGGGTCACTAGCCCTCCCCGCAAATTCGGGGCGCTTCATGGTGTCCCTGCCCTTGTACTTCATCCTTCGGGCTGGGAAAGGCCCTCTCGCCCTTCTCAAGGACCCTCGGCTTGCTGCCGTGGCGCTGAGCAGTGTTGGATCAAAATATTGTGAATATGCTCTTTTCCTGTCTTCACCTGGTAGAAGACTCTGTGTGTGTGTGTGTGTGTGTGTGTGTGTGTGTGTGTGCTTTCTCCATAGCTGTAATTACAGATTTAGAAGATCTTTTTAGAATGGCTCAACTGTACTTTGGTTTTCATGGGTTCAAATAGAAATCACAACCAATGTCATAGTTCTCCACCTGAAACTGGGAGAGTGTCCAGCCTCTCTCCTTTTCTTTCTTCTTTTAAAAATCTGGGTTCTTCCTCTGGTTTCATCCTTTCAAAACCCTGTGGCTTTGGTACTTTAGCATAACAGCAGAGCTGAGGGTCTCTGGTCTCCCTGCAAGCTCCACATAATACCCACAATGGCTGCCTTTTGTTGGTGGATTGCCATGTATTAGGTCTTGCCTGTGCTAAGAACTTTAAATCCATCCTCTCATTCAATCCCTATAACAGCCTCCTTAAGAGGAATATTATGACTTATGACTCCCCTTGCACAGAGGGAAAAACTGGGGCTTGCTTAGGTAATGGGATTTAAGTGGCAGAGTCAAGATTTGAACTCAGGTTTGTTAGGCCCCTGAGCCCCTCTCTGCTTTTTACATGAAGGTATTTTGCTATCAGGTTTCCTGGAAGATTTGTTAATCTGTTGAGAGTCTCAGAGCACATTTGGTGATTTTTCTTTTTTTTTTTTTTTGCCCTCCACCCCCACCCTAGCCTGGGCCAGTGGCATGCAGGCTCTTAGTTCCCAGACCAGGGATCAAACCTATGCCCCCTGCATTGGAAGCTCAGAGTCTTAACCACTGGACCACCAGGGAAGTCCCACATTTGGTGCTTTTAGAAGTATGTGGCAGCCTGTTGGTTATGGTGGCCTTGAAAGAAAATTTGGATCTGTGCAGAAAAGAAGCCCTGGGTTTGAATCCTGGCTCTGCCCCTTTGCTGGCTATATGACTGAATTTGTGACTAGTCACATCTTTTAAGCCTCTCTCTGCCTCCCTTCTCTGAAATGGAGATGCTAATAGAATCTACCTTGTAGCTTAATTGTGACCATTCAGTAAGATGATATAGAGTTCAAGGTAAGTGCAAAATATATTAGCTGCTTCCATTATTTTATTACTACATCTGTGGTAAGAACCTGCTTCTGTCCTTTGCAAAGAATTATATAAAGCAACACTGTGAACTAAAATTATAGTGTTGGCCAGGTCCCTGATAATTCTCTTATGGTTTTTTACTTTCTCACCATTTTATTAGGAAAAGTTTCAAACATACGGGAAAATTACAATGGAAACTTGGTAGCATTTTCACTCCTGAAATTTTTGTACTTCTCAGTCTTAGACTGCAAACTGTTAAAGGCTTGGCCAAAAGACTTTCTCATCCTCTCTCTTCCAAACCATTGAAGATTCTGACTCTTTTCTCATTCAAATGCAGGACCACAGTTTCTGATCTGCTTTTGGTGTTGATCCCCAAATCATTTTTTTTCCATTCTAACTTAGTCAAATCCAAAAGCTTCTTAAAGCACTGATCCAGATTTTCACTTTTGAATCTTAAATTTGGGATTGTTTGCAGGTTTTGATCTCTAGACTCTCATCTGTGGCCTTTTTTTTTTATTATTAAAGTGGCTTTTTAATTTTTTTTTAATGCTGTATCAACTCCTAAGGGATCTGTGCATCCATCCTGTAACATCTGAGGCCTCCATTAATTTATTAACGAAGTGTGAAAATTAGTAAAATTGATTCTGTGGCATAACAATTGCCAAATCAACGTTGTTATGCATGAAATGCTGGAGAAGAAAGAGAGGCCCATTAAAACGAAGATATGCTCTGTTTAACTTTTACACATATTTAAACATTTTATGTTAAACATGGAGTGCATGCGTGCTAAGTCGCTTCAGTCCTGTCCGACTCTTTGCGAACCCGTGAACTCTAGCCCTCTAGCATCCTCTGTCCATGGGATTCTCTAGACAAGAGTACTGGAGCGGATTGCCATGCATGCCCTACTCCAGGGGATCTTCCCGACCCAGGGATCGAACCTGTGTCTCTTACGTCTCCTGCTTTGGTGTAGGTGTTACTTAAAAAAACTTGAAAAAGGATGGAAAAAATTGCAAGACTGGTCATTTTCAGTTAGGGCTGTATTAATTGTTGTCTTTACTGTTGGTTGTTGTGGTTGTTCAGTCGCTAAGTCATGTCCGACTCTTTGCGACCCCATGGACTGTAGCCCTCCAGGCCCCTCTGTCCATGTGATTTCCCAAGCAAGGATATTGAAGTAGGTTGCCATGCTCTCCTCCAGGAGATCTTCCTGACCCAGGGATCCAACCCCACATCCCCTGCATTGGCAGGTGGGTTCTTTACCACTGAGCCCTAGAGGAAGCCCATTGGTACGGTAAGCTATAGTTTTTCGGTAGAAGATATGTATAGTACAGTAAGCAAGAGTCAAGTGACATGGATCCAAACCAGCTCTGACACTTTGTCCCTTTGTCATCCAGGGACAATGGCTGAACCATTCTGTGAGTCATCTGTCTCATCTATAAAATGGAAATGTGTTGGTTTGAACCCTTGGGAACTTCCTGGGTGAAATCTGAAACTGGCCCTTTACACAGAGGGCAAGTGGAGGCCAAAGAAACAGGCGGCCATTCCAGATTGGTAGGGGGCAGGTATAAGTTCCACAAGGGAACTTATACATGAAATTTGTCTTGGGCGCTGCAAAATAGTAGGTCATTGTACCCACCTTCCAGATTCTCAAGAGTTTATATAGAAGCCTTAAGGGGGTTCAGTCGTGTGTCCAGATGGTGCCAACAACACCCTACTGTCTCAAAGCCACATCCTTGAACTGGCTCCTCGAACGAGAACAGTGGGCAGAGTGAACATTGTGAGGCTAGAAGAGGACTGAGTAATATTCCATTGTACATATGTACTGCATCTTCTTTATACATTCATCTGTCAATAGACAGTTAGGTTGCTTACATGTCCTGGCTATTGTAAATAGTGCTGCATAAGATAAGATATAGTACATATCTACAATGGAATATTACTCAGCCATAAAAAAGGAATGAAATTGTGTCATTTGTAGTGATGTGGACAGAACTAGAGTCTGTCATACAGAGCAAAACCAGTTAGAGAAAAATATATTCACATATATATGAAATCTAGTAAAAGGGTACAGATGAACCTATTTGCAGGGCAGGAATACAGACATGTGGACACAAGGGGAGAAGGGGGGGATGGGATGAATTGGGAGATTGGAATTGACATATATACACTCGTGTTCAGTCGCTTTAGTCATGTCTGACTCTTTGCAACCCTGTGGACTGCAGTCCACCAGGCTCCTGTGTCCGTGGAATTTTCCAGGCAGGGATACTATAGTGGATTGCCATTTCCTTCTCCAGGGGATCTTCCCAACCCAGGGATCGAAGGTATGTCTCCTGCATTGGCAGGTGGATTCTTTACCACTGAGCCATCACCAAAGTCATATATATACACTTGTTCAGTTGCTGAGTCATGTCCAGCTCTTTTCGACCCCAAGGACTGCAATACCTCTGGCTTCCCTGTCCTTCACTATCTCTTGGAGTTTGCTTAAACTCATGTCAATTGAGTCAGTAATGCCATCCAACCTTCTCATCCTCTGTCTCCCCTTCTCATGCCCTCAATCCTTCCTAGCATCAGGGTCTTTTCCAATAAGTCAGCTCTTCGCATCAGGTGGCCAAAGTTTTGGAGCTTCAACTTCAGCATCAGTCCCTCCAATGAATATTCAGGATTGATTTCCTTTACCATTGACTGGTTTGATCTTGCTGTCCAAGGGACTCTCAAGAGTCTTCTGCAGCACCACAGTTCGAAAGTATCCATTCTTTGGTGCTTAGCCTTCTTTATGGTCTAACTCTCACATCCGTGCATTACTCCTGGAAAAACCATAGCTTTGACTAGACAGACCTATGTCAGCAAAGTGATGTCTCTGCTTTTCAATATGCTGTTACATGTCTATGTTTGTCGTAGCTTTTCTTCCAAGGAGCAAGTTTCATTTAATTTCATGGCTGCAGTCAGAGTCTGCAGTGGTTTTGGAGCCCAAGAAAATAAAGTCTGTCACTGTTTTCATTTTTTCCCATTTGCCATGAAGTGATGGGACTGGATGCCTTTTGAATGTTGAGTTTTAAGCCAGCTTTTTCACTCTTTCACCTTCATTAAGAGACTCTAGTTCCTCTTTGCTTTCTGCCATAAGGATGGTATCATCTACATATATGAGGTTGTTGATTTTTTTTTTTAAGGACAGGAGATGGGTAAGGAGCCTCTGGTTACTCTGTCTAGCTAGAGAGTCATCTGATAGTCACATACGCTGAATGACTTCATCCAACAGGATAATAGGGACCACTTTAGGCTGTTGGGGGGATTAAATGAGATACTGTGTGTAATGCATTTAACACAGTGCTTGGCACACAATCAGCAGCCCGTCTGTCATAATGGGATTTCAGTGACTGGCACCCGTCAGCACTGGTGGAGACGATTCCAGCCTGCTGGTCTGTTTTTCCTTGCGTCCTTTTCTTTGTAAATTCCAGGTGATGGTTGTGTAGATACCGCCGTCTTCCTCACTGGAAGATGTAGGAAATGGCTTTCACACCCTTGGAAATCACCTAGTATTTTCTCCTTTGAGAAAGAGTCTAAATTGCTCCTATCCACCTTTGACAGCATATTCCCGCTAGAAGTGAGTAGTTTTTTTTTTTTTTTTTTTTACTCAGTTGGAAAATGCGTAGTGACATGTCAGTGTGGTTAGGTACATAAAAATATTGCTTTCAACCAACTGTAATTAATTGAGGGAGACACAGAGACAAGGTGCCTTTTGACAAAGCGTAGTGCTTTTTAAAAGCACGGTTGTGGCCAATTCTTGAAAGATTTGAGTGTGCCTTAAAGGACGATCAAGATTTTGAACAGGGGAATTGGGGGGGAGGGTGGCACAGCGGGTAGGAGATGCCAGGAGAGATAACAGAATTGGCAGAGGCATAGAGGTGGAAATAAATGTGCTCTGAGGAGGAGATTGGACTGAAGTGGAACGCTCAAATGATAATCTTTCTATAAACCCAGGAGAGATGACAGTTATTTAAAAATCCAAGGGTGTGTGCTGACTGGCAAACAGATTATTAAACTGGCCAACGTTTTAGGTTTAATAAACAGCGAGGAGACCAAATGCTATGAATTGCTGGCAATCTATGTAATATATTCTTGGGGAAGAGTCCGTGTTTCATCTGTTTGATTAAATATGCTAATGGTAGTTTTTCAAATTTATTTTGATTTGGCCTTATTTCTGTTTTCTTGTTACAGAAGTAGTACATGCACTTTATAAAAATTCAAATTCATCTGAAATATAAAAATAAAAGGTGAAAAATAACCATAACCTGCTCTCCCATCCTCATTTATTTATTCAATCAGATCAGATCAGATCAGATCAGTCGCTCAGTCGTGTCCGACTCTTTGCGACCCCATGAATTGCAGCACGCCAGGCCTCCCTGTCCATCACCATCTCCCAAAGTTCACTCAGACTCACATCCATCGAGTCAGTGATGCCATCCAGCCATCTCATCCTCTGTCGTCCCCTTCTCCTCCTGCCCCCAATCCCTCCCAGCATCAGAGTCTTTCCCAATGAGTCAACTCTTCACATAAGGTGGCCAAAGTACTGGAGTTTCAGCTTTAGCATCATTCCTTCCAAAGAAATCCCAGGGCTGATCTCCTTCAGAATGGACTGGTTGGATCTCCTTGCAGTCCAAGGGACTCTCAAGAGTCTTCTCCAACACCACAGTTCAAAAGCATCAATTCTTCGGCGCTCAGCCTTCTTCACAGTCCAACTCTCACATCCATACATGACCACAGGAGAAACCATAGCCTTGACTAGACTAACCTTTGTTGGCAAAGTAATGTCTCTGCTTTTGAATATGCTGTCTAGATTGGTCATAACTTTCCTTAAGGAGTAAGCGTCTTTTAATTTCATGGCTGCAGTCACCATCTGTAGTGATTTTGGAGCCCCCCAAAATAAAGTCTGACACTGTTTCCACTGTTTCCCCATCTATTTCCCAAGAAGTGGTGGGACCAGATGCCATGCTCTTCGTTTTCTGAATGTTGAGCTTCAAGCCAACTTTTTCACTCTCCACTTTCACTTTCATCAAGAGGCTTTTGAGTTCCTCTTCACTTTCTGCCACTTATCTGCATATCTGAGGTTATTGATATTTCTCCCGGCAATCTTGATTCCAGCTTGTGTTTCTTCCAGTCCAGCGTTTCTCATGATGTACTCTGCGTAGAAGTTAAATAAACAGGGTGACAGTATACAGCCTTGACGAACTCCTTTTCCTATTTGGAACCAGTCTGTTGTTCCCTGTCCAGTTCTAACTGTTGCTTCTGCTTTATAAGTCCCAGGTAGTGTTCTGGGGGCTGCGAGTATGGTATGGAGCAAGACAGGCAAGGTTCCTGCCTGCATTGGAGCTTCTACTCTAAGGGGAACCTGGAAATGGACTGGGGGTGAAGATGTCAGGTAATACGTAAATAAAGAATGTCCAGGTGATGTTGTGTTACATGAGAATTAATAGGGGAGGGGCTTCCCTGGTGGTCTAGTGGTTAAGAATCTGCCTTGCAATGCAGGGGATGTGAGTTCAATTCCTGGTCGGGGAAGTAGGGTCCCACATGCAGTGGGGCAGCTAAGCCCACTCGCAACTTCTGAGCCTGCAAAAGCACAAATAGAGAGCCCACTCACCTCAATGAAGATCCCGCCTGCAGCCAAATAAATAAATACTGAAAAAAAGAGGATTAGTAGAGGAGGGATATTTCCCATCCAGTGCTCAGGAAATGCTTTTCTAAGGAGGTGACATTTTGCCATGTAAATGTCAGGGATCCAGGAAGCAAATGTAAAGGCCCTTGATATATTAGCAGAAGAGTCAGAAGGCCGGGGTTGCTGGAACCCAGAGAGTCAGGGATGAGAGTGGAGATAAATCAGAGAGGAGCCAGATTGGGTAGAAGCTTGTAGGTTGTGGTTAAAAAAAAAATTACAGGTTTTATGCCCCATTGCAGGAGAAGCTGCTGCTGATTATTAAGCTTGAGGTTAACATGAACTGGCTCATTTTTTTCTTAAGATTTTTTTTTTAATGTGGACTATTTTTTTTAAAGTCTTTATTGAAGTTGTTACAATATTGCTTCTGTTTTATATTTTAGTTTCTTGGCTGCAAAGCCTGGGGGATTTTAGCCCTGCCACCAGGGATCAAACCTGCACCCACGCCCTGGAAAGCAAAGTCTTAACCCTTGGACCACCAGGGAAGTCCCTGGTTTTTGTTTGTAAAAGGTCATGTAGGCTACTGGCTGGAGTATAAGACCATAGCGGGCAAGTGGTGATCGATGTAATTATCCTTTGCCATAGTCCCAGGTTCCTTCTTTATCAATCCTATTTTGGATAAGTGATGGGAATTTCCTTAGTGTGGAAGGTGTGACCAGGGTACAGGGAGCATGGACTGCCTTTTGGGAGACTGAGCACCAGGTCCTTCCCCCGTGGAGCCAGTGGTCAAGAACCCATCCACCAATGCAGGAGACATAAGAGATGAGGGCTCCATCCGTGGGTCAGAAAGATCCCCTGGACGAAGAAATGGCAACCCGCTCCAGTATTCTTGCCTGGAAAATTCCACGGACAGAGTAGTCCATGGAGTTGCAAAGAGTCAGGCACAACTGAAGTGACTTGGCACTCATGCACTGGCTTAAGTTCTCAGAGGTGTGCCAGCCTCTGCTTTCTGCCTGGAGAGGCAACTGACTGTGTAACTTATTGCTGTTGCTGCTGCTAAGTCGCCTCAGTCATGTCCAGCTCTGTGCGACCCCATAGATGGTAGCCCACCAGGCTCCCCTGTCCCTGGGATTCTCCAGGCAAGAACACTGGAGTGGGTTGCCATTGCCTTCTCCAATGCGTGAAAGTGAAAAGTGAAAGTGAAGTCGCTCAGTCGTGTCCGACTCTTCGCGACCCCATGGACTGCAGCCCACCAGGCTCCCCGGTCCTTGGGATTCTCCAGGCAAGAACACTGGAGTGGATTGCCATTTCCTTCTCCAATGCATGAAAGTGAAAAGTGAAAGGGAAGTCGCTCAGTCGTGTCCGACTCTTGGCGACCCCATGGACTGCAGCCTACCAGGCTCATCCACCCATGGGATTTTCCAGGCAAGAGTACTGGAGTGGATTGCCATTGCCTTCTCCGTAACTTATTGCAGGAAACATGAATAGCAGGATATGAAGATTATGAATATGATATTAGCTAATATGTACTCTGAACAAAGTCAGTTATTTACATTGCTCTGTTTATTCTCTTAAGTTTCATTTTTACATTTCCTTCTTATGTGTCCATTGGAGGAAAAATCCATTAGGCCTATTCTTGGTCTCGATTAATTATTAAATACTTATTAATAATAATAGTAGTTAATGAGCCTTAGCTATGAACTCGAGCTTATTAGATTCTATTAGGTCAGTTGATTGTAACTCCCCTTTTATTTGTGGGGAAACTGAGGCTTAAGGAAGTTAAGAAAACTAAAGGTCACAAAACCAGTGAGTGGCAGAGCTGGAGCCTGATTCTAGCTCTGTCTGACTCTAAACGTTCCTAGCTAGTGTCTGTTATTCGTGGCCCCATGCTCAAAATTGCAGAGATCAGAGATGAAATACAGCTCCCAGTCATAAGAAGCTTACAGATTTGGGGGTGTCACAGATGTGAAGAACACCACGATTTATGTGTATCAGTTCAGTCACTCAGTTGTGTCCGACTCTGCGACTCATGGACTGCAGCATGCCAGGCCTCCCTGTCCATCACCAGCTCCTGGAGCTTGCTCAAACTCATGTCCATCCAACCATCTCATCCTCTGTCATCCCCTTCTCCTCCTGCCTTCAATCTTTCCCAGCGTCAGGGTCTTTTCCAGAAGTCAGTGCTTCGAGTCAGATGGCCAAAGTATTGGAGCTTCAGCTACACAAAAATACACATGTTATTTATGTGTATAAACAGTATGAAACAGATGCTAAATGAAGGTACCAGTAGAAAGCGAACAGAAGAAGAGCTTGGCTCTTCCTGGGGCTCCAGTATGACAGCAAGGAGGAGTGTCTGCACTGGACCTGAAGGCTCAGCAGGGTTTCAGTGGGTGAAGAGAGAGAAGGGCGTTTCGGGTGAACTGCCAGCCCCAGGCAGGGAGGTGAAGATCCCAAAGCCCAGAGTCCATGTATTGATGCCAGCTTTTTTTTTTTCTCCTGTTTCTTTCCCCATGGAAAGTAACCTCAGGATCTGTCTGGTTCACTTGAATGAATCACCTGCTGCCTGGATGGGCCTGAGAGCTGGAGATAAGCACAGGTGGAGGCTCTTTTAGCGTAGTCCTTCAGAACATCACTCACCACGCTCCCCCAAAGATGCTTACCATACAGTCCCTTCATTCCTTCACTGTTCACTCACCCAATGGGCTTGAGCCCCTACTATGTGTCAGCTAACGAAGACGACCCAGACCTCACCATTAAGGAATTCTTAGGTTGGCTGTATTCCAACACAGTAATCTTGGGCAAGTTGCCTAACTTCCCTGGACCTCAGTCTCTTCATCCATAAAAATGGAAATGTACTTAATACCACCGAACACTTAGAAATGATAAGATGGGAATGCCCTGGTGGTCCAGTGGTTAGAACTCAGCGTTCTCATTGTCAGGTGCTGGGTTCGATCCCTGGTCAGGAAACTAAGATCCCCCAAGCTGTGTGGCATGGCCAAAAAACCAATTAAAAAAAATGGGAAAAAAAGAACTCTTTAAATACAGGTATAGGTTATATAGTATCATGGTATCTGTTCCCATCACTTCATGGGAAATAGATGGGGAAACAGTGGAAACAGTGTCAGACTTGATTTTTTGGGGCTCCAAAATCACTGCAGATGGTGATTGCAGCCATGAAATTAAAAGATGCTTACTCCTTGGAAGAAAAGTTATGACCAACCTAGATAGCATATTGAAAAGCAGAGACATTACTTTGCCAAAGGTCCATCTAGTCAAGGCTATTGTTTTTCCTGTGGTCACGTATGGATGTGAGAGTTGGACTGTGAAGAAAGCTGAGCGCCGAAGAATTGATGCTTTTGAACTGTGGTGTTGGAGAAGACTCTTGAGAGTCCCTTGGACTGCAAGGAGATCCAACCAGTCCATTCTAAAGGAGATCGGCCCTGGGATTTCTTTGGAAGGAATGATGCTAAAGCTGAAACTCCAATACTTTGGCCACCTTATGTGAAGAGTTGACTCATTGGAAAAGACTCTGATGCTGGGAGGGATTGGGGGCAGGAGGAAAAGGGGACGACAGAGGGTGAGATGGCTGGATGGCATCACTGACTCGATGGATGTGAGTCTGAGTGAACTTTGGGAGATGGTGATGGACAGGGAGGCCTGGTGTGCTGCGATTCATGGGGTTGCAAAGAGTTGGACACAACTGAGGGACTGAACTGTACTGAACAAATATATGATAGGTTCAAGTGGTCAAACCAAGAGATGGTTCTGGGGTCTGGAAAAGAAAAGGACATTTGAAGTAGGCTGAAAAGGTGAAGAGTATTTAATCACTGACTGGAGGGAACAGCATTCCAGGCAGAGGGAATAGCACATGTGTAGACTGACATGAAACAGCACATTTGACCCAGGAATTGCAGGTGGATCGGTCATGCTTGAGAGAGATAAGACAGGTGGAGGACTTTTCTGGTGGTCCAGTGGCTAAGACTCTGAACCCCCAGTATAGGGAGCCCAGTTCCATCCCTGGTCAAAGACCTAGATCCCACATGCTGCATTGAAAGATTCCACCTACCACAATGATGAAAGATCCAGCGTGCTGTAAATTTCAGAGGCCTGAGTAAGGAAATCAACTCTGATATTCATTAGAAGACTGATGCTGAAACTGAAGCTCCAGCACTTTGGCCATTGGATTCAAAGAGCCAACTCATTGGAAAAGACCCTGATGCTGGGAAAAATTGAAGGCAGGAGGAGAAGGGGATGACAAAGGATGAGATGGTTGGATGGCATCATCAACTCAATGGACATGAGTTTGAGCAAACTCTAGGAGATAGTGAAGGACAGGGAGCCTGGCGTGCTGCCATCCATGGGGTCACACAGAGTTGGACACGACTGAAGTGACTTAGCAGCAGCAGCAGCAGATTTGAGCAGATTAAAGCTGCCAGGCTGTATGGAGCCACTGCAGGACAAGGGGCAGAGGTAAATAAAGTGGCATCTTAGGAAGACTTATCTGGCAGTTGTAGACTGAATGAAAGAGCAGGAACTCTGGGGCGGCGGAAGACCAACCTGGTGTGTTTTGGAATCATCTGATAAAACGGCAACCCGCTCCAGTATTCTTGCCTGGGAAACCCCGTGGACAGAGGAACCTGGCGGGCTGCAGTCCATGGGATTGCAAAGAACTGGACACGACTAAGCCACTGAGCACGCACGCATGCACGGTCATGACATCACAGGGACTGGGCAGTGGGTTGGGAGCAAGGGGCTAACCAGACATCTGGAAGGGAAAAAACATTGTTGATTGATTGCAGAGAGGAAAGAAAGAGGCTCTTCTAAGCATAGAAAGAGTGACAGGTGGGAAATTACTGTTGTTAGCCTGAGGTCTTAGGAATTTACATAAGCATCAGTGCTTCAATAGGATTTAAAAAGGTGCGTGGATTATGGGTTTTGGGAAAAGTGATAGTAATGGCCTCTTACCTTTATAGCACTTTCCAATGTCTACTTCCCCCGTGTTTTCTAACTTACTCTTTACATAAAGGACAAAGAGCAGGAGGTGTCGTGGCAGGACGCACCCCAGGGAAGGAGAGCGGCCTGTACAGGCTGAGCGAGGACACAAGCAGTCCAGTTGTTTGCACTGGACCGGGGTTGTTTGCACTGGACCGGGGTTGTTTGCACTGGACCGGGGTGTCCGGGGGCATGTTTGTTTGGATGACACACAGACAGCAGTTGCGTCACAAGATGGTGACAAGTATGTCTGGATTTCATAAAATCCAAAGTGGACAGTAACTAAACGCATGACACCAATCACTCAGTTCATTTAAAATTTCCAAACAGGGGACTTCCCTGTTGGTCCAGTATTTAAGAATCCACCTTCCAGTGCAAGGGATGCGGGTTTGATCCCTGGTCAGGGAACTAAGATCCTACATATCATAGGGCAGTTAAGCCCATGAGCCACAACTAAGACCCAATGCAGCAAATAAGTAAATACGTGTTTTTTAAAATTCCCAAACAGGTAAGTCATCCATTCATGTATTTTTCCATTCATCTATTCATTTCTTCATTCTTTGAATATGTATTTAATGGTAGCCTCATATGCCAGATAATTGTGCTAAGCCCTTGAAAGTATAGTAGCACTTTGAGTAAGACATGTATTGTCTATGCCTTCAGATAACTTAAGGTCTTCTGGTAAAATAGAACTACCATATCATCCAGCTATCTCACTTCTGGATATACCCGAAGGAGATGAAAACAGTATATCAAAGAGTCCTTTGCACCTCCATGTTTGTAACAGCATTATTCACAGTAGCCAAGACATGCAAACAACCTAAGTGTCTATCAATGGATGAATGGATAAAGATGCGTTGTGTGCAATGAAAAATTCTTAAAGAGATGGGAACACCAGACCACCTTACCTGTCTCCTGAGAAACCTGTTTGCAGGTCAAGAAGCTACTGTTAGAACTGGACATGGAACAACAGACTGGTTCCAAATTGGGAAAGGAGTATGCCAAGGCTGTACATTGTCACCCTGATTATTTAACTTATATGCAGAGTACATCATGTGAAATGCCAGGCTGGATAAATCACAAGCTGAAATCAAGATTTGCCAGGAGAAATATCAACAGCCTCAGATATGCAGATGACACCACTCTAATAGCAGAAAGTAAAGAGGAACTAAAGAGCCTCTTGATGAGGCTGAAAGATGAGAGTGAAAAAGCTGGCTTGAAACTCAACATTAAGAAAACTTAAGATTATGACATCCAGTCCCATCACTTCATGGCAAATAGAAGGGGATAAGTGGAAGCAGTGAGAGATTTTATTTTCTTGGGCTCCAAAATCACTGCAGATGGTGACTGCAGTCATGAAATTAAAAGCCAGTTGCTCCTGGGAAGGAAAGATGTTTGCTCCTGACAAACCTATACAGCATATTAAAAAGCAGAAAACATCACTTTGCTGACAAAGGTCCATCTAGTCAAAGCTATGGTTTTTCCAGTAGTCATGTATGGATTCGAGAGTTGAACCATAAAGAAGGCTGAGCACCAAAGAATTAATGCTTTCCAATTGTGGTCTTGGAGAAGACTCTTGAGAGTCCCTTGGACAGCAAGGAGTATCAAACCAGTCAGTCCTAAAGGAAATCAACCCTGAATATTCCCTGGAAGGACTGGTGCTGAAGTTGAAGCTCCAATACTTTGGCCACTTGATTCGAAGAGCTGACTCATTGGAAAAGGCCCTGATGCTGGGAAAGATTGAAGTCAGGAGGAGAAGGGGCGACAGAGGATGAGATGGTTGGATGGCATCACTGACTCAATGGACATGAATTTGAGCAAACTCCGGCAGATAGTGAAGGACAGGGAAGCCCAGCAGGCTGCAGTCCATGGGGTTGCAAAGAGTCGGACATGACTCAGCAACTGAATGATAACAACAAAAATTACTCAGCCATGAGAAAGAAGGGTATCCTGACATTTGTGACAGCATGGATGGAACTTGAGGGCATTTTGCTAATTGATAAGTTAGAGAAAGACAAATACTGCACGATATCACTTATATGTGGAATCTTGAGCACATGTATACCCGTGGTGGATTCATGTTATGTATGGCAAAACCAATACAATATTGTAAAGTAATTAACCTCCAATTAAAATCAAAAAAATTTTTTAATTAAAAAAAAAGATTAAAAAAATAAAAGTACGTAAAAAAAACAAACAAACTTGTAGAAACGGAAAGCAGTAAAGTGGTTGTCAGGGGCTGAGGGAGGAGGGAAATGGGAAGAGGTTGGTAAAAGGGTGCTAGCTTTCAAGTATGAAATAATGAAGTCTGAGGATCCAATATGAAACGTGATGACTGGAGTTGATTATACTGAATTATGTAATTGAAATTTGCTGAGAGATTAGGACTTAATGTCCTCACCAAAAAATTAACAAATAAATACATGAGGTGATAGATGTGTTAACTTACTAGATAGTGAGACTCTTTTCACAGTGTTTACCTGTTTTGAATCACTACAATATATACTTTGAGTATCTTACATTTTGATGACTTCCTGGTGGTCCAGTGATTAAGACTTTGTACTTCCAATGCAGGAGCACAGGTTTGATCCCTGGTCAGGGAACTAAGATCCCACATGCTGAGTATTGTGACCAAATTGAAAAAAACCCCTTATTTTTGTCAAGTATAGCTCAATAAAGTTGAAAAAAGTCTTCGGGAACAGTTTCTGTTTCCAAGGATGCAAAACCAAAGAACCAAGCCTTGCAAAACCAAGGCTCCTAGTCCTTCAGAAACAGAATTCTTCAGCTTGCTGACTGGATGCCCTTGTAGCTAAATGTTGTCAAGAGATTCATTTCATTGTTTTGCCACAGGCATGTTTTGCAGGCCCTTGAGAAGTTGGGTGCTAATAGGGTCAAACCAAGTTTTATGGGCTAACCTGAGCGCAATTACTTGATTCTGTTTTCCTGCAAGTGCCATGACCACAGACGCTCTGTGTGTCAGATTCTCTGCTGAATGCTCCCTCGGTGTCTACCACATTGCCCAGCACTTGGAAGCCTCACATTAAAAGAAATCAACAGTTGCTGAATCAGGCAACTGTTAATCCACAAAGACTGAGAAGCAAATGATTTAATCCTGTTTTGTAAACATTGAAAATCATCAAACTAAAAAACAAAGTTAGCTGGAGCCTTGGTCTGTCACCTGCCCCTTTCTTGGTTCCTGGGGCTGCTAGTGATTGAGGCTTCTTGCTTTCCTGCTTCGAAGGAAAGATGCAAGATTTTCAGATCAGATACAAAACAGTAGGAACAGGTACCATTATAGTGAACTGGCAGTGCGCAGTGAATGCTACGATAGGTATAGGCTGGGCAAGGTGATTGACACATATTCCATATCTCCTTGATTCTTGCGTGCATGCTAAGTCGACTCAGTCATTTCCGGCTCTTTGCAACCCCATGGACTGTAGCCCACCAGGCTCTTCTGCACACGAAATTCTCTAGACAGGAGTACTAGAGTGGGTTGCTATGCCCTCCTCCAGGGCATCTTCCCAACCCAGGGGATGAAATTAAGTCTCCTGCATTGCAGGCAGATTCTTTCACCCTCTGAGCCACCTGAGAAACCCCTCCTTGATTCTTCGATGTCAGCAAAGTTGGGATGCACCATTCATAGTCAGTCACATCTTTCTGGAAAAACAGAAACAAAAACCAGCATGGCAGCATTCAATTTACTGGTCCATTAAATTTCATACAGAGAACAGAGTCGTCTTAGACACTGTTGGTAAGACTGTTGAGTGTTCCAGCCTTTGGGGAAAGCAGCCGGATGTGTCTGCGTGGTAGTCGCTCAGTCGTGTCCTACTCTCTGCGACCCTATGGACTGTAGCCCACCAGGCTCCTCTGTCCATGGAATTTTCCAGGCAAGAATATGGGAGTGGGTTGCCATTTCCTGCTCCAGGACATCTTCCGTACCCAGGGATCGAACCTGCATCTTTTGTGTCTCCTGTATTGGCAGGTAGATTCTTTACCACTATACCACGTGGGAATCAAGCAATTGGATAACATCTATTAAAGTTTAAAATGCTCATATGCTTCGACTCAGCAGTCTGACTCCTGGGATGCAACCCAATAGAGACAGAAGCACCAGTATATAAGGGCCTATGTACAAAAAAACAGAAACCAAAACACTGAACACAGTGAAGGCCCAAGAGTAGAAGAATGGTTGAATAAATGATTGTTCACCCACTGTGAAATGTCGGGAGCTATTAAAAAGGAATAAGTTAGAGCAATAATACCTGTCTTAGAGGCGTTATTAAGGGAGAAAAATGACTTCAAAGAAAATGAATGTAAGAAGATCTCATTTTTGTAAAACAAAATCTGTCTGTCTATATAGCACACATATAATGTATGCATCCGTGTGTGTGTGTGTGTGTATGTGTGTGTGTGTGTGTGGTTTTGTCTTTTTTTGGCCACACTAGGTGGCTTGCAAGATTACAATTCCTGGCCTAGGACTGGACCCACGGCCTCGTCAGTGAAAGCCAGGAATCCTAATCATTAGGCCACCAGGGAACTCCAATGTGTGTGATTTTATTTGTATGGAGAACAACATGGAAAAATGCAGAACAAGTTGTTACTGTGGGCTACCTGCAGAAAGGTGGGGTGAGAGGGCTGCTGTGAGGGGCAGAGAGAGGAGGGGGCAATAGAGAGTCAAACACAAAGCAAAATGAGAAAAAAACACACAGAAAAATTCACTTGCAGTATTATCAGATGTATGCCTTGATGTTAAATTATGTGTTTGTGGAATGGGAAAGGGGCATCCTAACCTCAGAAATGCTAAAATAGGGCCTTCCCTGGTGGTCCAGTGGCTGAGACTCTGAGCTTCCAATGCAGGGGGCCCAGGTTTGATCCCTGGTCAGGGAACTAGATCCCACATGCCGCACCTAAGAGTTCGCATGCTGCGACTAAAGATCCTACATGCCACAACCAAGACCCGGTGCAGCCAAATAAATATTTTTAAAAAAAGAATTGAGAGTCTAGAAATAACCCTCACTTTAAAGAAAATAAAGATCCCAGCATGGCGTTATGAAGATCCTGTATGCTGCAACTAAGACCCAGCACAGCCAAATAAATATTTTTAAAAATGCTAAAATGTGGGAGCAGAAAGTGGGTCACAGAATTGAAGAGATACAGTTTTATCTGACTTAATCCTCACTACAAGACAAAGCCTTGTGTGTGTCTGTATATATGTGTGGGTTTTTCAGGTGGTGCCCGGGGTAAAGAACTCGCCTGCCAGTGCAGGAGACATAAGAGACTCAGGCTCGATCCCTGGGTCAGGAAGAAACCCTGGAGGAGGGCATGGAAATCCGCCCTAGTATTCTTGCTGGAGGATATCCTGGACAGAGGAGCCTGGCGGGCAACAGTCCATAGGGTCACAAAGCATCAGACACGACTGAGCGACTGAACAAAAGGGAAAGTTACAGACATTTTATGGTCCTAGATTCAAATCCCTTCTCTATTGATTAATGGGCCAAGACTTTTATTTTTTTCTCTGTGTGTTCAGTTCAGTTCAGTCGCTCAGTCGTGTCCGACTCTTTGCGACCCCATGAATCGCAGCACGCCAGGCTCCCTGTCCATCACCAACTCCCGGTGTTCACTCAAACTCACGTCCATTGAGTCGGTGATGCCATCCAGCCATCTCATCCTCTGTCGTCCCCTTCTCCTCCTGCCCCCAATCCCTCCCAGCATCAGAGTCTTTTCCAATGAGTCAGCTCTTCTCATGAGGTGGCCAAAGCACTGGAGTTTCAGCTTTAGCATCATTCTTTCCAAAGAACACCCAGGGCTAAATCTCCTTTATACACTTAGCATGCATGCATGCTAAGTCACATCAGTCGTGTCCGACTCTGCAACCCCATGGACTCCAGCACGCCAGGCTTCCCTGTCCTTTGCCATCTCCTGGAGTTTGGTCAAACTCATGTCCGTTGAGTCGGTGATACCACCCAACCATCTCATCCTCTGTCGTCCCTTCTCTTCCTGCCCTCAATTTTTCCCAGTATCTGGGTCTTTTCCAATGAGTTTCCCTTTAGTTACTTGTAAATGTTTAACTGTATTAAATTACTCTGGCTTTCTGTATTTTTAAAGGGAAAGACACCCGAAATAGTACATGGAAACCTATTTTAAAGATCTGGGTGGTCGCTGTGCTGACCATTCTCCCTTAGTCCTTCTTCCATTGCAGTTCCCACGTGCCATCTTTCTCCTAGTGATCTCAGGGTGGAAAAAAGAAATAACTTTCTCCATAATCCTGGTCCCAGAGAGAAATTTGGGAAACAGGCCACAATAAGCAGAGGAAGGGATGAAGCAGTCGTTCCTTCCTTCATGCTTTTCTTCCTGTGTTTATGCCCCTCTGTCTTGGTCCGTTCCTGCTGCTGTGACAGAAGACCATAGACTGGGAACTTACAAACAACAGCAGTTTCTCTCTCACATCCTGGAGGCTAGGAAGTGCAAGACCAAGGCCCTGGCAGACAGTGCCTGGTAGGGGCTTCCTGGTTCAGAGATGACTGTCCTTACATAGAGAAAGGGGGTGAATGGGCTCTCCAGGGTCTCTGATATAAGGTCACTAATCCCATTCATGAGGGCCCCACCCCCATGACCTAATCACCTCCCAAAGGCCCCATCTCCTAACACCATCACACTGGGGATTAGATTTTCATATATGAATTGGAGCAAGACATAAATATTCAGTCTTTAGCACTCTCCTCAGTCCAGGAATGAAGACAGCTCAGAGCTAGAAATTTGTCCAGGCCCTACTCCAGGGATGAAATGCTTTTAGCAGGTGGCTCTTAAAGTGGCTATCATTGTGTCAAGGAACAGATGTGCTTAAATTATTTTCATTGGGTTCCATTTGGTCTTCCACACCCAGCACTCCTGATGAGACCGTTTCACCCACTCTCTGTTTGTGGTGCAGTGTGAATGCTGGAGACCCACCGTCCATCACTACACAATCCGTCCATCTTCAACCTGTTTGATAGATGCAGGGACGTCCCCCGTGCACATTTAAAACCAGTGCGGGTGACACTGAAAGAGCAGCCTAGCAGGGGCACAGGCAGCCGGGCTGGGATCCAGGCGCTTGGAGGTCTGCTTTTGTAAGGATCAGCTCTGCCTTGCAGCAGGGCTTCCTTTCTCAAATGCTTATCCAAAGCCAGGACTAAGTTGGCTTTGTGTGTTTCTTCTCTACTGAGATGGATATTTCATTTACTAAGGTCAATTTCACATACCATAAAGTTAACCCTTAACCATCTTCAAGCATACAGTTCAGTGGCACTTAGGATATTCCTGGGCTTCCCTGGTGGCTCAGTGGTAAAAGAATCTGCCTGCAATGCAAGAGACGTGGGTTCGATCCCTGGGTTGGGAAAATCCCCTGGGGGAGGAAATGGCAACCCACTCTAGTATTTTTGTCTGGGCAATCCATGGACAGAGGAGCCTGGTGGGCTACAGTCCATGGGGTCTCAAAAGAGTCAGGCACGACTGAGCCTGAGCACAAGCGTGGGTAGAACATTCACAGAGGTGTGCGGCCATCACTCTGTCCAGTTCCGAAACATTTCTTCGCCCTCAAAGGAGACTCCATACCCATGAAACAGTCCCTCCCCCCATACCCTTTTCTCCTACTGTTTTCTGTGTCATTGGATTTACCTATTCTGGATGTTCAATATACATGGAACCATACGATGGGCTAATTTCACTTAGCATCATATTTTCAAGTTTCATCCATGTTGTAGCGGGTGTCAGCATGTCACTCCTTTTTATAAATATTTCACTTATGAATACACAACACTTTTCATTCATTCATTGGTTGATGGGTATTTGGGCCGTTTCCACCTTTTGGCCATGTGAATAATGCTGTTATAGACATTTGCGAATGAGTATTTGTTTGAGTACCTGTTTTAAATTCTTTGGCATAGGGACTTCCCTGGCAGGCAATGTGGGTTTGATCCCTGGTTGGGGATCTAAGATCCCACATGCCACAGGGCAGCTAACTAGAGAGAAGCCTTCATGCTTCAATGAAAGATCCTGCATGCTGCAACTAAGACCTGATACAGACAAATAAATAAAGATTTTAAAAGTTCCTTGGGGTATATGCCCAGGACTGGAGTTGCTGGGCCTTTGGTAATGCTATGTTTGACTTTTTGAGGAAGATACAGAGATTTTTTTTTGATTTCCACATTCTCTGGCAGTTTCATCCTCCCCTGACTCTTTTCTGGATCCTGCCTTCCCTTGAACTTTATAATTTCAGGAAAATAAGACAGTCAATTTAGGAAATTAGCATTTTGTGATCATTAAATACATGAATTCTTATCCAAGGGTCAGGGTTCATAGCCCCTCTCTCCCATTTACTAACTGGTTGATCTGAGGCTAGTTACAAAGCCTCTGAGCCTTCGTTCACTCATCTGCAGTTCTCGTTGTTCAGTTGCTCAGCCGTGTCCAACTCTTTGCAACCCCATGGACTGCAGCATGCCAGGCTCCCCTGTCCTTCACTATCTTCCAGAGTTTGCTCAAATTCATGTCCATTGAGTCGGTGATACCATCCAACCATCTCATCCTCTGTCATCCCCTTCTCCTTTATGCCCTCAATCTTTCCCAGTATCAGGGTCTTTTCTAGTGAGTCAGCTCTTTGCATCAGGTGGACAAAGTATGGGAGCTTCAGCTTCAGCATCAGTCCTTCCATTGAATATTCAGGGTTGATTTCCTTTAGGATTGACTGGTTTGATACTCCTTGCAGTCCAAGGGACTCTCAAGAGTCTTATCCAGTACCACAGTTCGAAATCATGAATTCTTTGGTGCTCAGCCTTCTTCATGGCCCAACTCTCACATCTGTACATGACTACTGGGGAAATCATAGCTTTGACTACACGGACCTTAGTTGGCAAAATGATGTCTCTGCTTTTTAATACACTGTCTAGGTAGTTCTATTTTTAATTTCTTAAGGAGCTTCTATTCTGTTTTCCATAATGGCTGCACCAGTTTACATTCCCACCAGCAGTGCACAAGGGTTCCTTTTTCTCCGTACCCTCACCAACACTTGTTATTTCTTGTCTGTTCAACGATAGCTGTTCTGAGAGGTGTGAGAGAACTTCACTAGTGATACTGACATTTGGGGCTGGGTAGCTCCATGTTGAGGGAGCTGTTCTGCTTATTTTTGGATGCTTAGCAGCATTCTGGTTTCTACCCACTCAATGCCAAGGGCACCTCCCCCACCATCTCCAGCCGTGACAGCAAAAATGTCTCCAGACATTGCCAGATGTCCCCAAGAGGGGCAGAACTTCCCCAGCTGAGAACCACTGATCAGGTATAATTCTTTTTTGATGCTGATGCTCTAGTTTTATAATGTAGAGTTGAAGAGTCCAAAGAATTTTCCCATCTCATCTCTTCATCTTGACTCCTAGGTTTCTTTCCTCTTTCCCTCCAAACGTCTCTCAGTTTATGCACACAAAGCGCTGACAATAAAAACTGTGTTGTGTGTGCTCAGGGTTAAGCCAGGAGAAACATGCTTATGGGCTTCCTGAAGCATCCCTCTCCCCATGTAGGATGGATTTGATTTTCCTCAGGCATTCTTTCCCTGGAAGATTTCTACTTCCTACAAATCGGAGTGAAGGGGAAATTGTCACTTTCACTTACAAAAGAAAATGCTTCAGGTAGATGACTAGAAATACCCTTCAAATAATAGCCCTTAACTCTGCTACTAGAAAGAGAGGGGTTTCTGCCAGCCCGGAGAACAGTGACACTGTTTCTCTGGACCATTATCTGTGTGCAGGGACTGTCCATTTCTTGTTTATTACCACCCCAAAGAGTGCCCGGACAGTTATGAAAGGGACCAGGAAAGTAGAACACGCCAGGTGACAGATGACATCTCAATTTTGCAAACTGAAATGAGCACTTCTCTGGGTTGGGTGGGGGAGGAAAAAGAATGCCTGATTCTCCTATGAATGGTTTTAGATGCAGGTGTTTTTTTTTTTTTTCTTAATTTAAAAAATTTATTTTATTGAAGCTTAATTGATTTACAATGTGTTAATTTCTGCTGCACAGCAAAGTGATGGTTATACTTTTATATATATATATATATATATATATATATATATATATATATACACATTCTTTTCCCTCTGCTCTACAGTAGGACCATGTTGTTATCCATTCTATATAGTACTTTGCATCTGCTAATCCCCAAACTCCTAATCCATCCTACCTCCCCTTCTTGGCAACCACAAGTGTGTTCTCTATGTCTGAGTCTGTTTCTGTTTCATAGATAAGTTCATTGTGTCATATTAGATCCCACATATAAGTGATACTTAGATGACTTTCCTAGCGTAGAGGTGTACTCAGAAAGGTGTCCCTGGTGATTCAAGCGTCTCTTCCTCCTCTTAAGAAGGCTAGTGTGGGGACTTCCCCAGTGCTCCAGTGGCTAAAAATCTGCCTTCAATGCGGGGGACGTGGGTTTGATCCCTGGCTGGGGACTAAGATCCCACATGCAGCGGGGCAGCTAAGGCCTCACACCACAACTAGAGAAGCCATTGCACGTCAATGAAGACTCAGCATGCCAAAATAAATAAACATTAAAATATAGTTTAAAAAGGACAGTGTGTGTGTATATCTCTGTTCATACCCACTTGCTTCCATGGTGTCTTGAAGGGCACAGAATAAGAATTGTTATTACCGGGGAGAGGCTAGTTCCCATGTGATCCCCAACTCTGGCTGTAGATTAGAAACCTCCCCCGAACCCCAAAGGTAGCTTTTAATATGATTAGCCCACACCCCCTCCTTTGTGAGTGGATTGGAAACCCCTCGCCCAGAAGGAAGATCATTTGCCCAAGTGCTCAAGCTAGGCAGTAGCAGAAGTAGAACTTGAACCCACTTATTCTGTATAATCAAAACCAGCTCATAATCAAGAGTTCCCTCCCTTTCTCTCCTAGACCATGATGGCCGACACCTGAAAGCTCGCAGTAAAATAAATGACTCACTCCTAAATTGTGACTCTGTCATTGCTCTTGGGAAAACAATTTATCCCCTCTGTCCTGTTGTCCTGGATCAGTCATCCATTTCCGAACACAAAAGATGCTCTTGCTATTATTATTAGCAACTGTTATTCAAAAATTTGTCATGGATGGAGAGATACATAACCTGTGTGTGGTGGACCCATTGCTCTATTAATTTAGCTCCTTTTCTGAAGAAGGAAACACAATACCCTGCATTTAGAAAAGATAATTATCCATTAGCTAATGCATTTCCCAAAGAAGCAGCCTGCTACCCTATGACAGCGTGTCAGCTGCAGCAGAAATTCGCCCGTAGTTCTGCTGGGGCAGGGGAATGCAGAAAAATATTAGTGTTACTGTTCAAGGATAATTTTCGGAACAAGGTAAAATCACGATTATCCCAAAGATATAAAAATGAACATGTGTTAAAGGTTTTATTCTGGCCACTCTCACCTTCTGCAATGGCCCACACTCTGTCTATGGAGCGTGTTTCTCTCTCAATAAATCCACGTCTTACCTATTTTTTAAAAAAAGATTGCATTCTACTCAATCAGTGAAGGAAACCTTGTAGATGTTATAGCCGATTCAAAAGGATCTGAAGGATGGACCTACTTACAGGTCAGAAATATTGAAATGAAGGTACAAAGTTTTTCATGAAGGAGAGGGAAGTCATTTGGATGTGCATGAGAATTATTTTTGAGTTTTTCCAGTTACCTGCTACTCAGGTGTTGTAAAATAGCTCAGAGAAAAGGAAAGACTAGAATCAGAGAGCGTGGCCAAGGTGACCCGAAGACCACTTGGAGTGTTTCACTGGAACACTTCTGGGCTTCAACATTATCTACACGCTTTCTGCAGAGAGGTGATGTGAATTCAGATTCTTCATTAATAAGCATTTACAAACACAAAGAAAGCCACTAGTTTTCAAGAGTTACAGTAAAGTATCTTTTATTGCAGAAAATGATTTCAAATGAAATCTGATCAAGTGGAAGCCTGGACTTGAAAACATGGAGTCAGGAGGGACACTGAAAAATGCCTTAAAATTCAGTCTATTAATTACCCAGATGTTCATCTCTTGATGCCAAATGGTGGGTGTTCTATTGACTTTTTAAAATATTATCCAGACGTACAGTTTGATTGAAGTTCTTAGTGGGTAAATCCAGCCCTTGCTTTTTACCCATTTAGCTTCTCTGCCAACTAATATTATCCACTACCTACCTACATATGTGTGTGTGTGTGTGTGTGTGCGTGTGTAAACATGCACACACATATAAGGGGCTTACCTGGTGGCTCAGGAGTAAAGAATCCATCTTTACAAGCAGGAGACATAGGTTTGATCCCTGGTTCAAAAGATCCCCAGGAGAAGAAAATGGCAACCCACTCCAGTTTTCTTGCCTCGGAAATCCTGTGGACAGAGGATCTAGGCAGACTACAGTCCATGGGGTCACAAAAGAGTCGGACACAACTTAGTGACTAAACAACAACAACACACCTATATGTTTAATAAATGTACATTGTATATGTATGTGGGTTTCCCTGATGGCTCAGCAGGTAAAGAATCCACCTGCAACAGAGACGGACATTCGATCCCTAGGTTGGGAAGATCCCCTGGAGAAGGGATGGCAACCCACTCCAGTATTCTTGCCTGGAAAAGCCCACGGACAGAGGAGCCTGGCGGGCTATAGTCCTTGGGGTCGCAAAGAGTCAGACACTCCTGAAGTGACTGAGCACATACACACATATATGTATGTAGCAAATATATATTACAGTGTATACATAATATATATGTATATTTTATTATACATACATTATATGTGTTGTACATATATGTGTATATTATACATTATACATATATAATATATGTATAATGTAAATAATACATAATATATATGTATACATAATATATATGTATAATACATACTATATATGTATTCAGTGAATTTATGTAAACACACACATGCATATATATATATATTTTAAATTCAGGGTCATTACTATATCATCCCATGATTGGTAACTACCAACCTGCCTTTCAAAGAAGAGGCTGTTAACACAGGAACTGGCACACACTGGGAATTCCACACATCAAGGTATTTGATTCCTTAGCAACTGAGAAAAGATGCTTCGCTTCCTGGGGAGGTAGGGATCTTAGGCGAGCAGCTAACCAGCTTCTAAAAATAGCCTTGAAAGAGAAATTACTTTGTCCTCTGTGGGACTAGGATCAGATATCTAGTTTTACAATATTTACTCAGCTGCCATTTCTATTATCTAAAAATAAAGTAGTTTGAACCTGACCAGCAAGTCTAAACCCCTAGGTGTGTGATGGCTTACCAGCTGGGCACAGGCTGTTGCTTGGTGTATAAAGCGCTGGCCTCTCCACTAAGGAACTCAGCAGCAGCAAGATTTAAGGATAGAAATCATGTCACCATTCGTCTTTTTGCCACACTTATAAAGTCAGACAGTGGATGCCCATTGTCTAATATAGTGGTTTCTCATATGACTGTAGGTCTTTGCTTGAAGGCAGCATTTTCTAAGCTGTGTTCTGAAGAATAGCAGCTGTTGATAGGTTTTCTAAGAAAAAGGGAGGTGGCTCAGCTGGTAAAGGATCTGCCTGCCATGCAGAAGACCCGAGTTTGATCCCTGGCTTCGGAAGATCCCCTGGAGAAGGAAGTGGCGACCCACTCCAGTATTCTTGCCTGGAGAATCCCATGGACAGAGAAGCCTGGTGGCCTACTGTCCATAGGGTCGCAAAGAATTGGACACGACTGAGCAGCTTAACACGGGATGTGGTCAGTAAGTTTGGAAACTGCTAGGTGAAAGGTTGTGCTGTAGATTTTTTGAATGTCGGAGTCCTCACTAGCCTGATGCATGGAGCAGATCTCCATGGATACAGGAAATCTCCTGCCTTAGCTCTGGCCTCTGGTCTCAGTTCTGCCTGCTCTGCTGTTGACCAGTGTGTTCATCACTGCTTCAGCCCATCTCTCCCTTTCACAAAAACTTCCCATTGCCTCCGATGCCAATAAGATGCTCCTCTGCTGTATTTTGTTGGTTCTTTGTTTTCACTTTTTAATTGGTTTTAAGACATTCTGCCTGGTCTTCTGCAGCCTCCATAATCTTCACCTACCCTCTGACTGCATCCATGAAATTAAAAGATGCTTACTGCTTGAAAGAAAAGCTATGACAAACCTAGACAGTGTATTAAAAAGGAAAAACATCATTTTGCCAGCAAAAGTCCATGTAGTCAAAGCTATGATTTTTGCAGTAGTCATGTAGGGTGTGAGAGTTGGACCATAAAGAAGGCTGAGTGCCACAGAATTGATGCTTTCAAACTGTGGTGCTAGAAAAGACTCTTGAGAGTCCCTTGGACTGCAAAGAGATCAAACCAGTCAATCCTAAAGGAAATCAACCCTGAATATTCATTGGAAGGACTGATGCTGAAGCTGAAGCTCCAATACTTTGGCCACTTGATGTGAAGAGCTGACTCACTGAAAAAGACCCTGATGCTGGGAAAAGATTGAGGGCAGAGGAGAAGGGGATGACAGGGGATGAGATGGTTGGATGGCATCACCAACTCAGTGGACACGAGGAGCACACTCTGGGAGACAGTGAAGTTACAGGGAAGCCAGACGTGCTGTAGTCCACAGCATCGCAAGAGTCAGACATGACTTAGTGACTGAACAACAACAACACCACCTTCCCTCCCAAATGAGCCTTATTCCTTCCCAAGACTCTAAAATGCCCTCCTGCTCTGGTTAGATTGGTTTCCTTCACATCCACATCTGTGAAATGGGGTGATCTATCCCCTGCTCACACACTTAGGGTGAGCATGCAGTGAGTGAACACCTTCAGGGTTTGAACACAGTGCCCAGCGCAGGATAAAGCCTGGATTGTGGAAGCTGCTATTATCATAGTTGTCATTATGGTGGCTATTCCATTCTTGGGCCACTCCACCCTTCTCCTTTCTGCTTAGACTTGATTTTTTTTTTTTTTTAATTTATCTGGCTGCACCTGTTCTTAGTTGGTGATTTGTGAACTCTTTAGCTGCAGCATGTGGGATCTAGTTCCCCCACTGGGAATCAAACCCGGGCCCTCTGCACTGGGAGTCTTAGCCACTGGAACACGAGGTGATGCCCCCTCTGACTTCATCTTATCTTTACTCATGGCAGGTCCTTTTGTCTCCCTGCTTAGCTCACCCTTCACTTGATTTACACAATAGACATCCCCCTTCTGTAGGTGTGCTCAGTCACTTCAGTAGTGTCTGACTCTTTGCAACCCCATACATGGTAGCCTGCCAGGCTCCTCTGTCCATGGGATTCTCCAGGCAAGAATACTGGAGCAGATTGTCATTTCCTCCTCCAGCGGATCTTCCCGACCCAGGGATCAAACCTACATCTCCTGTGTCTCCAGCATTGGCAGGTGGATTCTTTACCACCAGCGCCACCTCCAAGCCCTTCTTGCGTAGAAATTCAGAAATCACCCAAGGTTCCAGCCTCACCTCCTCTGGAAGCCCCCACACCTTCCACGTTGCCTCTTCGTTTGAAAAATTCCTTCCATTTGCCCTCCTGGTGTGCTTTCTCCATTCTGTGCAATATGATGTTTAGTTGTCCTTGATTTGTGTCAGCTGCAAGGGTTCTCATCTTTAGAGCAGGAACCATGCCTTAACTTCATTCTCAATCTCCCTGTAGTGCTTAGATCAAGTGTCTGCAAATTTTTTTTTATACAGGGGTAGATAGTAAATGTTTCAGACTTTGTGGGTCATATAGTTTCTGTTTACTATTGTGGTCCCAAAGCTGCCATAAGTGAATGAATGAATGAATGGATATGAATGTGCTCCTTAGCTTGTTTACAGTCACTGAAATATGAATTTCACATCATTTTTATGTGTCATGGAGTACTATTCTTTTGCTTCTTCCCCCGCCTCCCGCCCCCGCCGATCATTTAAAAATGTGGAGGCCTTTCCTTAACTCAGGTCCAGATGTGGCCTGCAGGGCTGTGGCTCCCTGGTCTAGACAACAGGCATGTAAAAGGGAGTAGGATCACACCTGACTTCTTGATTGCTGCTGGAGGAGAAAGTTCTGGCTGTGATTAATTCTGTTCTTCAAAACCAGCACTTGCTGGCTTTTTGTTTCCAGAGCTGGTCCTGTAGCAAGAGAGAGTTCACTGCCCGAGAGAAAAATTTGTATGGATCAGCGTTCCTTTTAATTTGCTCATTTTTTGTTTGTTTGTTTGTTTCAGACACAAGAGATAGGATTATTTGCAAACGAGATATTGACTTTGGAAAATTCTGAGGCTTTCCAAGTGTGGGAGCAACCCATTAGTCAGTTCAAGAGATCTCAAATAAAATTTTAGAAATGCAATAGAGGAGACCAGAAAATATAAGAATGCCTCTAAGGTACTAAGGGTAAATATTATTTTGTGCCATTTTTTATCTCACTTATGCCTATGTGTGATTGCAGATTCTGGGTCACTCTGTATGCCTTACTGTGGATTAAATAAATCTGAAAAGCATAAGAACTCAAGGATGAAGGGGGAATTTATTTGATGCTTGTCAAAATCCTTCCAGAATCAAAAGACCTAAATGGCCAGGCCTTCCTTAAAAGAAGAGGAACTCTGATGACTATTAAGTTTCAAGTGGCAGATAATTCAGGGCACTGTCATCAGGCTGAATCAGACCCAGTGTTTTGCATCCCTAGGACATTGTGCTCAAGATTCAAATACCCAGGAGAGGACAAAGAGAAAATCTCTGAGTTAACCAGTCACTTCTGTTGCTTGAAAATAGTCCTGCCACCTATGTGTGAAAACCCTCCCGGTGAGAACCTACAAAGGCATGCTATAACCTATAAGCTTTTCCCACATCCTAGAGGCTTCTGCAAATATTGACACTAGCAACTACTGCTCTCAGGGCAGTGCATCCATCCTATCCCAAGACAAGTTCTGGGACCAATGTGTGGCTGAATGTCAGTTGGAAGAGCCAGGTTCGATCCCGGGTCAGGAAACTAGATCCCACATGCTTCCACTAAAGAGTTCACATGCTGCAACTAAAGAACTCATGTGCTGCAACTAAGAACTGGCACAGAGAAATAAATAAAAATTAAAAAAAAATCAAAGCCAAATGCAGCCAGAACATGGCATGTGTATGTCGGCCTAGCTAGATCAGGACCCAGCCCTTGGTTGAGAAGGGCGTCATCTTGAGTGCCAATCCCACTGGACAGCATTCCATGGGTGAGGCATGTTCTCCCGTGGAAATGTGATGGAGGCCTTATGAGCAGAGAAAGACAATGCAGCTTGCAGAGCAAAATCCCCCTGGAGATAAATTCCTCTCCAACAAAAATAACTAGTTTGTTTTTAGTCTGATAATTAGAGGGATAATGCTCACAAGTCTTTTGTTTTCTTTTTTAAAATTTTTATTTATTTTTGGCTGTGCTGAGTCTTCGTTGCTGCAAGGGCTTTCTCTAGTTGCAGAGAGCAGGCTTCTCATTGTGGTGGCTTCTCTTGTTGCAGAGCTCAGGCTCTAGGGCCTGCGGGCTTCTGTAGTTGCAGCTCCTGAGCTCTCGAGCACAAGCTCAGTAGTTGAGGTGTCTGGACTTAGTTACTCCTTGACATGTAGGATCTTCCTGGATCAGAGATCAAGCCATGTCTCCTGCATTGGTAGGCAGATTCTTTACCACTGAGCCACTGGGGAAGGCCTGCTCATAAGTTTTGAAGTTAAAAAACGCTTAAGATTATAAAAGAGAAACAATGTCATTTAAAATAATCCTGTCGGGACTTCCCTCATGGTCTAGTGTCTAAGACTCCACACTTCAAATGCAGGGGCCTGGGTTCAATCCCTGCTCGGGGAAGTAGATTCCACATGCCACAACCAAAGATTCTGCCCACTGCAACTAAAAATGCCACCACTAAGACCTGGCAGAGCCAAATAAAAAGAATAATCCTGCCAACCTCAGAGAGCCACTGACAGCATCTTTCAGAGGTCCCTTTGCTCTTCCTCTCTTTTCCCCTTCCCCTTTCTCTTTCCCTCTTCTTCTGAATCATGCTTCTCAATAAACAAATCACGTTTTAGAATCTGGTTCCTCTCCCCACACATCTCTTTTGTCTTGGGGGTACACCCCTTCCCTGTGGAAGAAGAGAGTTCTTTTCTATGTAATGTTTGAAAGTTCAGAGCAAGTGAGAAGTGGAAGTTTTAGAGAAAATAATGCTTGACAAAGGACAGGAGGAGAAGGGGGTGACAGAGGATGAGATGGCTGGATGGCATCACTGACTCAATGGACTTGAGTGTGAACAAACTCCAGGGAGCCTGGTGTGCTGCAGTCCACGAGGTCTCAAAGAGGCGGGCACAATTTAGCCACTGAACAACATACAGTTTGGAGCAAAAGTAAAGAGAATAGACTGGAACGGGAAGTCTAATCTGGTTCAACAAACACACGTTTTGATCCGTTTTGTGCAATAGCTCTGCTTGGCGCTGAGAATGGGGAAGGAAACGGAGATGAGCAAGGCAGAGACGCTTCTTTCAAGGAGCTCCCTGCTAGAGAGATGATAGCCCCAACCAGCTTATGGTAAAACATGAACCTCGTGCTGTAGGGACACAGAGGAAACAGCAGTGAGCACGCAGCTGTCAGTTGCAGCCTTCGTTTTGCAAATAACAGGGCATCTCCTCTGTCTTCCATCCCAGCCTCACCTGAGTCCTCTCGTGTGTATTTTGCTGTCTTGTGGGTTTACCTTCAGATGGGGAAGCTATTCTTCCCCTGGATTCTCTGCTTTCTCCTCTGGTGAACTTTTCTTTCTCACACTTTTAGATCTCAAATATCAATGCTTCAAGCAGGCTTTCCCTGACCTCACCCCCCAGCTCATCACCCTTCTCTCTTTGCACAGTTTGCTTTCCCATCACATCATTACTGTCTATTTCCCCTCAATTCTGTTCGCAGAGGGATCATACCTGTTTTATTTGCCCAGCACTTGGCAAGGGCTCCATTAATAAATGTTGAATGAATAAAGAATAGATACATGTGTTCAACGCGAGCATACACTCATTAAAATTCAACTGAGTAAATTTTAAAGGTCTTACTGGTTTTATTCAACCGTTCATGAATCGGGCAGCATCCAATCTAGCAAATAGAAAGGAGTGCCAAAGGACCGTCCAAGGCAAAAGATTTTGTGGGCAGAAGGGAGCAGGAGCAAGACAGTGCACTGAGCCAAAGAGGGTATTGGTTATTATTGCGAAGTAGGGGTCTAGCAGGGAGATTACAAATAAATGCTGATCAGGGGATTCCTGATCGACTCGTTTAAGATTTATGGGAGAGCCAAATTTGTAATGAAGTCAAGTCTTGGTGACGTGGAGCTTAGCAAAAGCAACTCCATTTGGACCCTGTTGTCTTATTTTTAACACACTCCACTGAAGAAATGGAGCTGAGGCTGGTTGTCCTCATGACAATAAGGTAGGCTCTGACTACTTGATGGTAAAAGCGATCTGGAGGATTTCCCTGGTGGTCCAATGGCTAAGACTCCACTCTCCCAATGCAGGGGGCCCAGGTTCAACCCTTGGTCAGGGACCTAGATCCCATAAGTAAGAATTCAAATTCTGCAGCTAAGAATTTGCATGCTGCAACAAAGAAGATGCTGCATGCCGCAATGAAGATTGAAGATCCCAAGTGCTGCAACTAAGACCCGGCACAGCCAAGGAAAGAAAGAAATAGTTAAAAAAAAAAAAAAAGACAATGTGGTAATCGAAAAAGACACATGTACCCCAGTGTTCATAGCAGCATTGTTTACAATAGCCAGGGCATGGAAGCAACCTAGGTGTCCGTCAACAGATGAATGGATAAAGGAGAGGTGGTACTTATATACAATGGAATATTATGCAGCCATAAAAGAGTGAATTTGAGTCAGTTATAGTGAGGTGGATGAACCTAGAGCCTGTTATACAGAGTGAAGCAAGTTAGAGAAAAACAAATATAGTATTTTAAGGCATATATGTGGAATCTAGAAAAATGATATTGATGAACCTATTTGCAGGGAAGGAATGGAGACACCAATGTAGGGAATGGACTTGTGGACATGGTGGGGAGGGAGTGAGACGAATGGAGAAAGTACCATCAGCATATATACACCATCAGGTGTAAGATGGATCTCTGGTGAGAAGTTGCTGTGTCGTGTAGGGAGCCCAGTCTGGAGTTCTGTGATGACCTGGAAGGATGGGATGAGTGGAGGGGATGGAGGCTAAAGACGGAGGGGATGTATGTATAATTACGGCTGATTTGTATTGTTATATGGCAGAAACCAATACAACATTTAAAAAACATTTTTTAAAAATATTTTTTTAAAAAGGCAGTGTGGGATGCCGGATTGGATCCTGGAACAGAAAAAAAAAAGATATTAGTGGAAAAACTATGTGGAATCTAAAAAAATAAAGCAAACTAGTAAGTATAACAAAAAGGAAACAGACACACAGATACAGGGAACAAACTAGTGGTTACCACTGGGGAGAGGGAATCAGGGAGGGGCAAGGCAGGGATAGAGGATTAAGAGGTACGAGCTATTATGTATAAAACAAAGACGCTGCAGGGATATATTGTACAGCGCAGGGAATAGAGTCAGTGTTTTGTAATGACTGTAAATGGAGTTTACAGTTCTACTCCATAGAAAGAGTGGAAAAGTTCTACTTGTACTTTTTAAAAGTTCTTTAAAAATTATGAATCACCATGTGGTACACCTTTAACATATAATATTGTGCATTGGATATACCTAATTTAAAAACAGGCTAGTGAATTCAGTGGAGAAGGAAATGGCAACCCACTCCAGTATTCTTGCCTTGAGAATCCCAGGGACGGGGAAGCCTGGTGGGCTGCTGTCTTATGGGGTCGCACAGAGTTGGACACGACTGAAGCGACTTAGCAGCAGCAGCAGTGAATTCAGATCAAGTCTGTGGTTTAGTGAATAATAATGTACCCATGGACTGATGCTAAAGCTGAAGCTCCAATGCTTTGGCCACCTGATGCGAAGAGCCAACTCAGAAAAGGCCTGAGGCTGGGAAAGATTGAGGGCAGGAAGAGAAGTGGGCGACAGAGGATGAGATGGTTGGATAGCATCACCAACTCAATGAACATGAGTTTGAGCAAGCTCCAGGAGATAGTAAAGGACAGGGAGGCCTGGTGTGCTGCAGTCCATGGGGATCACAAAGAGTCAGACACAACTTAGTGAGTAACAACAGCAATGTACCCATGTTAAATTCTTAATTTTGACAAACATACCATCATTTGGTAAGATGTTAACAGTGAGGGAAATTGAGTTAAAGGTACTTGGGAACTCTGTACTATTGCAACTTTTCTGTAAATCTAAGATTATTCCAAAATGAAAACTTCATTTAAACAAGGGAGCAAAAAGAGGCAAAGAACTTGGCCAGTGAACCTGGTCAATGTGTGACTGTTAACATTTTTTCCTGATAGTTTAGCGTTCCTTATAGAATGCCGTTATTAAGCTGTGGCTTTTTTTTTTTTTTTTTTTTTTAGCTCTGTGATATCTAATCCAGAAAGGTTTTTCTGTCGATAGTTTATATGTAAAATTAAAAAAATATATATGTATGTATATATAGGCTGTGCTGGGTTGCTGTGAGGGCTTTTCTCTAGATGTGGTGAGCGGGGCTACTCTCTAGTCTCCATTCATGGGCTTCTCATCGTGGTGGCTTCTTTTGCTGTGGAGCACAGGCTCTAGGGTGCCGTGGCTTCTGTAGCTGCATTGCATCTGCTCAGGAGTTTCGGTACCCGGGCTCTAGAGCAAAGGCTCAGTGTTGCAGTGCATGGCCTTAGTTGCTCTGCAGCATGTGGGATCTTCCCAACCCAGGGATCAAACCAGTGTCTTCTGCATTGTCATGCAGATTCCTTACCACTGAGCCACCAGGGAAGCCCCTCATTCTTGTTTTGTGGGAATGAGTAAAAGCTTAGAGATATAGCACTAAGCTTTCTCTTCCTTCCCAGGGGTCAAATATGAGCTGTCACTCACTTTCAAGACTGGAATGTATGAAAAAGTTAACTACCTTGAAAAATGAGGGGGGAAATACTAAAAGAGTTTTCCTTCCCCTGTGCTAAGTTCTATGACTGGATTAAATTCAAGTGTATTTTTCATTTTCAAGAGAAATATTAGGTCCCTCCACTTTAAAATATGTATTTTCTTTATTTATTTGGCTGTACCAATCTTAGTTGTGGCATGTGGAATCTAGTTCCCCAACCAGGGATTGAATCTGGGCCCCTTGGATTGGAAGCTTAAGAGTCTTAGCCACTGGACCGCCAAGGAAGTTCCAGGTCCCTCCATTTTTAAAACAGAAATATGAAATTTCCTAACTCCTAAAGCCTGAATTGGTATTAATTGAATAATAATAACAACAGTCTCAGAGCACTTCAACTCAGTCTAGAATATTTATTAAGGACATTCTAATTGTGTGGTACCATTCACACAGCAGCAGAGGAAACCTACAATATGTAAAATTTTTACATGGCATCTTGGATCAAAGAATTTTCAGTCTCATAGAAGAGAGTGATCGCAAGGTGTTTTTAAAGTCTCAAGAGAAAATGAGCTTGCAAAGTAAATTTCCACTCCTTTATGTGAAAATAATAAATGCATGTAGTATATAATACTCTGGGAGATAGTGAAGGACAGGGAAGCCTGCGTGCTGCAGCCCATGGGGTCGCAAAGAGTCAAACATGACTGAACAACCGAGCAACAACATAATACATTTAAACATATTATGCAAAGTCAAGCTTTACTAAAATCAGGCCCCTGGATCAAAATTTAGCGTCATTCTGCTAATACTTAACTGACTTTTCTCCTTCTAACTTGTAATCATGATAAGCCTAGCCGTGACATACATATGATTAACCCCTTTGGTGCAGAGCACTGAAGCCTGAGTGTTTTAACAAGTTCTTCTCAAACTATAAGGACCAAGAACAGTGAAGTTTCCAACCCTACCTGTCTTCCATTGGGTCAGTTTCTCTTCCCCTGCCATGTAATAAAATCACCTGTGCCTGGACACCACCCCCATCCAGTTAAAGATTCTACTCTCTGGAGATATGCATGGGGCTAATGACTATAAATGACTTTGCATTAAGCTACAAGATCGAGATCGCTATTCTGTTTTCCTGAGTACTTGCTGAAGGACTAAGCAGGGAAAATGGAGAGCAGCACTCAGGAAATCCCATTTGAAAGGCCGTCTTTGAACATAGCAATGATTCATTTGATGGAATTTGGTTATAAAGAGTATTTTGTGAGAAATCACTCACACGGGCTCTGTAGCATCAATAATCTCTTGTAATGAAGAAGTCTTGAGTAGAAAAATGCTGTCTGAAAAAATACCCAACAATGACCCCTGCTAGGGTATTCCCCTGCCAGGGTATTCAAAACCCTGGTTTGCCTGGGAGTGTCCCGATTTTAGTGCTGCAGAGTACTGCATACTGGGAAACCATTGTTCCCAAGTAGGTCAGAGTGGTTGGTCACTCTTCTATTACTGCTGGTTTTATGGAGATTCCAAGGGTTGAGAAGGCATTTGCTTCCCACTGGTGAACAATAGAACTGGTCGTCCCCTCCTTATGCATAGCATTAAAAGTCAGGTGCTCCGTGGCGGATTCATGTCGATGTATGGCAAAACCAATATAATATTGTAAACTAATTAGCCTCCAATTAAAATAAATAAATTTATATTAAAAAAAAGTCAGGTGCTGTGGGGGACTTCTCTGATGGTCCCAGTAGCTAAAAGTCTGAGCTCCCAATATGGGGGGGGGGCGCCCAGGTTTGATCCCCAGTTGGAGAACTAGATCCCATTGGCTGCAACTAAAAGAACCTGTATACCACAACAGAGATGGAAGATCCCATGTGCCTCAACTGAGGGCCGGCACAGTCAAATAAAAATAAATTTAAAAAAACAGGTACTGTGATACTGAGAGTGACTGTTGCAAGAACATGGCCCCAAAAAACTATAGGACTTCCCTGGTGGTCCAGTAGTTAAGAATCCACCCGTCAATACAGGGGGCATGGATTTGATCTCTGCTCAGGGAAGATCCCACATGCCATGGGCAACTAAGCTCATGTGCCACAGCTGTTGAGCCCATGCTCTAGAGTCTGTGCTCTACAGCAAGAGAAACCACTGCAATGAGACACCCATGCTCTGCAACTAGAGAGCAGCCCCTACTTGCCACAATCAGAGAAAGCCTGCATGAAGCAACAAAGACCCAGTTTGGTCAAAAATAAAAATAAATAGAATTAAAAAAGAAAAGAAAAGAAAAATATAGAATGAAGTAGGCATATTGAATGCAAACCAACAAAGCAGTGCTAGTGTTAACTAGATATTAAGACAGCAAACAGCTTTAAGACATTTACTTGGGAATGGTATTCACCAACAAAATATTTAGCCTGTATACTGAAGCCAGAAAGCCGAAGCCTCTGGCCAAACTTTGCCACAGTGTTCTCTGAAAGGGCTGTAGTTGAACATCTGACTATTTTTTTAAAAACAACTTTTAATTTTGTATTGGGGTATGTTGTGAACAGGGAAGGGACTCAGCCATATATGTACATGTAGCCATTCTCCCCCAAACTCCCCTCCCATCCAGGCTGCCACATAACATTGAGCAGTTTTGTTGGCTATCCATTTTAAATATAGCAGTGTGGACATGTCCATTCCAAACTCCATAACTATCCCTTCCCCTCATCCCTCCCACCTCTGGCAACCAGAAGTTCCTTCTCTAAGTCTGTGAGTTGTGTTTCTGTTTTCTAAGTTCATTTATATTATTTCTTTTTAGATTCCACATAGAAGTGATGTCATATGATAGTTCTCTTTCTCTGTCTGACTTATTTCATTGACTAGTCTTTATAGCAATTTCTGGCTAATCAAGTTGACATTTTTCTCTCTCTTCGGGTGGCTGAGATGTAAGAGACTAAAGTAAGTGAGTGGCCATTTATAGCAGGGTTTGCATAGATACTGTCAATAAGCTTTTAAAAAGTCTTTTTAAAGGCATATCTGCTCATTATGAAAACTCAGGCAGACGTGTAAAAAGTAGAAAACAAAAGCTATATCCCACCCTCAAACTACCATCAGATTTGGCATCTGTCTTTTCAGTCTGTTATTTGACACATATACTTACATATGTATTTTATGATAAAGGGAATCATATTGTAGGTACTAAACATAGCCTAGTTTTTCCACAGTGTATCATAGCCATCTTCCTATGTCAATAATACAGAATTATCTCATCCTTTCTGATGATTGGATATCTTCCCAGTGTCTAGGTATATCTAACCATTCCCTATTAATGGACATTGGCTGGATGGCATCACCAACTCGATGGACGTGAGTTTGGGTGAACTCCAGGAGTTGGTGATGGACAGGGAGGCCTCGCGTGCTGCAATTCATGAGGTCGCAGAGTTGAACACGACTGAGCGACTGAACTGAACTGAACTGAAGCTACTTCATACTTTTACTGTTATAAACAATGCTGCAATCAATATCTTTCATTTTTACATATGAATAAAAATATTTTAAGTGGCACTGCTGAGTTAAAGGCATTCAATTTTGGGGGGATGTCAAAAACATTCATGAGAATACAAAAAGACCTTCTTATATGAGACTGAAAAGTCTTTGATCCGAGATGCTGGATTTTATGTATTTTAGTTTGCCTCTACTGCTGTTTGAATGATCCCATACGCTCAGTATGTCCTGAATAAGTATTGTAGATTGAATTGAAGTGCTGTGAGAAATTGTGCTCTGAGTGTTGGAGAAATAGTTATTATTCAGTTAATATCAAGTCAGTCTTTAGGGGAGAGGGCAATGGCACCCTACTCCAGCACTCTTGCCTGGAAAATCCCATGGATGGAGGAGCCTGGTGGGCTGCAGTCCATGGGGTCACTAAGAGTCAGACACGACTGAGCGACTTCCCTTTCACTTTTCACTTTCATGCATTGGAGAAGGAAATGGCAACCCACTCCAGTGTTCTTGCCTGGAAAATCCCAGGGACGGGGGAGCCTGGTGGGCTGCCATCTATGGGGTTGCACAGAGTCGGACACCACTGAAGTGACTTAGCAGCAGCAGCAGCAACAGTTTAGGAGTTAGGAAATTTCATATTTCTGTTTTTAAATTGTTATTTAAAATGGAGGGGCCCAATATTTCTCTTGAAAATACAAAATATACTTGAGTTTAATCAAGTCATAGAACTTAACACATGGGAAGAAAAACTCTTTTAGCATTTTTCCTCTCATTTTTGAATGTGGTTAACTTATGTGAGAGATGCCTAAGTCTGAATTCATTTTATGGAGTTTATTTTGGGACTAAATTAAAATTTCTTAACTTGAGGCAGAAAGGAAACATCATTATTTGATGGCAACATGATGTAGTGGAAAAAACAGATTACCTTGGGAATCAGATTACCTTGGTTCTAGTTTCTTTTCACCCTTAAACTAAAATCAGTCCTGAATATTCATTGGAAGGACTGATGCTGAATCTAAAACTCCAGTCCTTTGGCCACCTGATGCGAAGAACTGACTCATTTGAAAAGACCCTGATCCTGGGAAAGATTGAAGGCAGGAGGAGAAGGGGACGACAGAGGATGAAATGGTTGGATGGCATCACCAACTCGGTGGGCATAAGTTTGAGTAAACTCTGGGAGTTGGTGATGGACAGGAAGACCTGGCATGCTGCAGTCCATGGGGTCGCAAAGAGTTGAGGATGCGACTAAGTGATGGAACTGAACTGAACTGAAACTATTTCCTCATCAACAGTCCCCATTACCTTCCTGATTCTTGCCTCTGGTTGTATCTTGTCTCATGGGTCTTCCAAATAATCGACAGTCATTTTTCAGAATGCAAGTATGATCCATTGCTTAAATCCATCTGGATTTAAGGAATTAGCCACTGCCTTTAGGATGAAGCTAAATTCCTTTTTTGACAGTGTAGCAGTCTGTCATTCTAGCTCTTCTCCCTCTACATGCCCAGCTAGGCTCTTATCTAACTGCCCTCACCTCCCTGCATTACTTAAGGCTCACAGTCCGTCATGCCTCCAGGCTTTGGTTCAGGTTGCTCCTTCCTTCTGGAAGCCCTGTCCCACTTCTCTGACCAGATAACTCCTACTCATTCTTCAATAAATAGCGCAGGCTTCTTGCTTTCTTGGAAGCCTTTTCTGACTCCTACAGATTGAATGGACTTGCCTCCTTTTGGTGCTTGGGGACATAACCTATTACCCCACGCATTCTCTGTAGTGTTGCACTAATCACACTGCATCATAACAGCTGGCTTTTCTTGTCTCATCTCTTTTGAGGGCAGAAGCCATGGCCTGTTCATCTGTGAGTCCCCTGTGTCTGCCACAGGGTCTGACACACGTAGATGTTTGATAAACCTTCATGAAGTAAAACAATGTGTGTCTATGTGTGTCCATCGCTCAGTGCTCTATCATGTCCGACTCTGTGCGACCCCATGGACTGTAACCCACCAGGCTCCTCTGTCCATGGAACTCTCCAGCCGAGAATACTGGAGAGGGCTGCCATTCCCTTCTCCAGGGGATCTTCCCAATCCAGGGATCGAACCCAGGTCTCCCGCATTGCAGGCAGATACTTTACCATCTGAGCCACCAGGGAAGCCCCCAAAATCCTGTAGCTGTCCTCTGAGTCTCTTATGTCTATAAAGGGGTCTGACATATGTAGATGTTTGATAAACCATGGAATAAAACAATTGATCTCTCAAATAAATGATGAGATTCACTGATACAAAATTCTAGGATTTTTATGAGAATTAAAAGTTGAAAGGAACTCCAGAACAACCACTAAAGATATAACTCAAAATAATGTAGTAGAAAGAAAAAGGAGATAAAATAATTAAAATTGTTAACTATAAAATATCTGTTTAACATAGAGGTCAGTAAAAGAGGAACAGAGGAACAAGAAAGACATGGGACATATAGAAAACAAATAAAATGACAGGGGTAAATACAACCATATCAACAATTACATTAAGTGTAAATGGATTAAACACTCCATTCAAAAAGCAGAGATTATCAGACTGGATTTTAGAAGAATAGGATCCAACTATATGCTGCCCCAAAGAGACACCTTTTAGACTCAAAGGCACAAATAGGTTGAAAATAAAAAGATATAAAAATATATACCATGCAAACATAGAGATCAGGAGTAGTTATACTAATGATGAACAAAATAGATTTTAAGACAAAAAATGTTACTGGAGACAAAGAGGGACATTTATAATGATGAAAGGGTCAATACAGCAGGAAGCTACAAAAATTATACATAGATGCCTCTAACACCAAAAGTAGAAGGGAATAATAGAATGAGAATGTGTGTTTTCAGAAGTACTCCTTGGAAGAACCTTGGCTCCAGGTTCTTTACCTGGTGGCCTCCTATCTACTCTATGAAGGTGTCATCAGGCTCAGGTGCCCCATACAGAAAAGAAATCACGAGAGCACTAGCAGGAAACATCCTGAGAGGAGGCACCGCCATTTTTAGGTAAAGGGGAGATGTTTAAGAGCCTGTTCTAAACATCAGAACTTCTGGACTTCAGAATCTCATCAGTTTCTTCTCAGGTCCCCTTTCCTGCTATTGGTTTCCTCCTCGTCACATCTCATTTCTCAGTAGTTCTGGTTTTGACTCTAGAAAGCTTACATTCTCTGCACTGAATCAGCATGATTTTCTACTTTAACCCCAGTCCTAGTCTGTGATTGAATGTGCCATCTTCTGGTGTGACAGGAAGCCATAATTAAATTACTGATTTAAAATTCCCCTGTCCTTCTCTAGCTTCTAAGGAAGTTGATTCCCAAGAATAATTCTCTGAGTGGGTTGAGGATTCTCTGAGTGGGATGCACATTGAAAAAGTCCAGAGAGGACTACACAGCTGTACTTAAGAGAAAGAACCCACAAACTGCAGGTAATGGGGTGGGGTAGGTATGCGGGGACCCTGGAGCCAGTGTGGCCACACAAAGGGAGAAGAAATAAAAGATTCGGGGAGGAGTAAAGGGTATATAAGGAGAAAAGATGCAAATCAAGAGAACATTTAGAAATCTGGGATGAGCAAAATAGCTATCTCCCAATAAAACCTTCAGTTAAAAATAAAAGGACATTACTTACTATTAGGGATGGGTTTGCTGGTTTTGTTTCTCATTTTCTTTTTGTTAATTTGTTTTTGATGTGATGATGTACCAGGACAAGCCCGAAGGTGGCCAAGGGTAGAAGCTGAGGTTGTTACTCGTGGCTACATTAAGACTAGGCAGTCAGCTTCATATCTCAACATGTCAATGACCACTGGTTGGATATTTACCAGCTTTGCCTAGTTACATGGTTTCCAAGATGAATGAGACATCATGCCTGTCCTCAAGGAATTTATGGGCTGGTGAGAGAGACAGATATATTAGCAGATAATTATATAACATGGTAAATGCTTTATAAGAGGGAAGATCTGGGTATATTGGGAGTGCAGAGGTTCTGACCCAGTCCAGGGACCCCAGACCCTGGGTTCATTAACCAGATAAGGAAGGGAGCAGGCAAAGTTTCAGAAGTATAAAGAAGTATGGTGCTTCCCAAGACCTAACAGCAGTTTATTAACAACAGAACATACTCTGCATAGGTTCCATTCCTACCTAGCTTTTTTTCTTTCCTCTCTTCTTCCCTCCTTCCTTCGCATGCTTATCTATTCACCTATCAGAGTTCATCCCAGGCTGTCTATGCTCAAAGCTTGGTGCTCAGAGCCAGAAATCAAACGGGAGAAATAAATAAATAATATTTTTAATTTAAATAAATTACATATGTAAAATTTATATATTTAATAATAAATAAATAAATAACAGAAATAAAACAAACCTGTTCATTGCCTTCATGGAGCTAATCACACAAAGAAAAATATAATTTCCACCTGTGGTAAGTGCTTCAAAGGAGAAGTCCATGTAGGATTACCAGATAAAATGCTGGTTTACTTTGAATTTCAGATAAACAACAAATAATTTTTTTAAGTGTAAGTTTGTCCTGTGCAATATTGAGGATATGCTTATACTCAAATTTTTGCTTATTTGTTTGAAATCAGCATTAACTGAGCACCCTGTATTTTTGTTTGCTAAACCTGGCAAACCTTAAAACTCAACATTCAGAAAATGAAGATCATGGCATCTGGTCCCATCACTTCATGGAAAATAGATGGGGAAACAGTGGAAACAGTGTCAGACTTGATTTTTTTGGGCTCCAAAATCACTGCAGATGGTGACTGCAGTCATGAAATTAAAAGACGCTTACTCCTTGGAAGAAAAGTTATGACCAACCTAGACAGCATATTGAAAAGCAGAGACATTACTTTGCCAACAAAGGTCCGTCTAGTCAAGGCTATGGTTTTTCCTGTGGTCATGTATGGATGTGAGAGTTGGACTGTGAAGAAGGCTGAGCGCTGAAGAATTGATGCTTTTGAACTGTGGTGTTGGAGAAGACTCTTGAGAGTCCCTTGGACTGCAAAGAGATCCAACCAGTCCATTCTGAAGGAGATCAGCCCTGGGCTTTCTTTGGAAGGCATGATGCTAAAGCTGAAACTCCAGTACTTTGGCCACCTCATAGGAAGAGTTGACTCATTGGAAAAGACTCTAATGCTGGGAGGGATTGGGGGCAGGAGGAGAAGGGGACGACAGAGGATGAGATGGCTGGATGGCATCACTGACTCGATGGACATGAGTCTGAGTGAACTCCGGGAGTTGGTGATGGACAGGGAGGCCTGGCGTGCTGCGATTCATGGGGTTGCAAAGAATCGGACATGACTGATAGACTGAACTGAACTGAAACCTGGCAACCGCAAGTCCGAGATGCCATGAGGTTACATGGCTGGATGGCCTGGGAGAGGAACTGGGGAGAGGGAGTCTGTTTCCTGAGGAAGAAACAGCATGGATAGAAGTAGAAGCAGCCTAGGGACTTCCCTAATGGTCCAGGGGTTAAGACTCCAGCTTTAGTGCAGGGGCTGCAGGTTCGATCCCTGGTCAAGGGATCCCATTTGATCCCACATGCAGTGTGACCAAAATAAATAAATTCTCACTGTAGTCATATATGTATATATGCAGCCTTGATAGAGCATTTGAGAGAAGGTCCCTGGGGCTTGAGCACAGATATTTAATTCACTGGGAAATGGAGAGAGAAGAAGCAACTGGAAAATGAATAAATAAATCACGTTTTTAAGGAGGGTACTGTACAAGTAAATGTCAGGTACTGAGTGACTCAGTATATTGATTCTAAAAGATTAGTCAGGAGTGATGTGCGCTGGACTCGCTCAGCCCTTCTGTTGCCAGATGTCAGATAACTCAGACGTGGAGGCCGGTCCCCAGGCAGCACAAGATTCTTAAACCATGCAGCATCATCCCCAAATGAGTCTGGCTTTGCCTGTAAACATGCAACCGCAGAGAGTTTCAAAACCTGGAAATGGTTCTGGAAGGCCAGCGTATTTCCTTTTAAATATAAGGTGCAGCATAACGGATCTGTGAGAGAGAAACTACTGGGGAACCTTTCAGTAAACGAGGGAGGTTTTGTCTGCCATGGTGAAGAAGATGTCTGAGTGTCCTGCACACGACCAAGCTCGCTGACCTGCATCCCAGTGACTGTACGTCGGGCCAGTCCCCGGAGAGTGGTTCTCAACCAGGGGTGATTTGGTGCCCCAGGGGACATCTGGCGACATCTGGAGACATTCATTTTTTTTTAATATTTATCAATTTAATTTATTTATTTGACTGCCCCAGATCTTAGTCGCAGCATGTGGGATCTAGTTCTCTGACCAGGAACTGAACCCAGGTCCCCTGTGTTGGGAGTACAGAGTCTTAGCTACTTGGTGTGTGCGTGCTCAGTCGCTTCAGACTCTGTGTGACCCCATGGACTGTGGCCCACCAGGCTCCTCTGTCCATGGGATTCTCTAGGCAAGAATACTGGAGTGGGTTGCCATGCCCTCCTCCAGGGAATCTTCCCAACCCAGGGATCGAACCCGCGACATCTCCTGTGTCTTCTGCATTGCAGGCAGGTTCTTTACTGCTGAGCCACCCGGGAAGCGACTGATATGTATGCATGTATATGTTAGTCACTCAGTCATATGTATGTATGTGTTAGTCACTCAGTTGTGTCCGACTCTTTGAGACCCCATGGGTTGTAGCTCACCAGGTTCCTCTGTCTATGGGATTCTCTAGGCAAGAATACTAGAGTGGGTTGCCATTTCCTTCTCCAGGGAATCTTCCTGACCCAGATATCAAACCCAGGTCTCCTGCATCGCAGGCAGATTCTTTACCATCTGAGCCTCCAGGGAAGCTACTGGATCACCAAGGAAATCCAACATTCTTCACTGTCATAACTGGGGTGGTGGGGGTGTGTTTGACATCTAGTAGAAGACACCAGGAATGCTGCTGAACCTCCTTTGGTGCACAGGACAGCACCTTTCTCCCCAGTGAAGATCAATTTGGCCCCAAATGTCACCAGTGCTCAGGACAAGAAATCCTGATGACAAGATGTGGGGAGGAGGGAAAACGTTATCCTGATTCCAGTGATAAGAATGATGTCCTGTGCTTCCAAGAGTACAACGGCCCCTTGGGATCCCTGGGGATTTGTTCCAGGACCCCTACAGTTACCCACATCTGAGTGTGCTCAAGTCCTTATGCCAGCCTTCTGGATCTGCAGATGCCGAACCCGAGGACAGTGAGGGCAACTGTATTATGAAAGTCAGCACCTCTGAAATAGCCTAAAAGGTATCCAGTTAGCAGCTGTTACAGCTGAAATGTGGTGGTCATGGTTTAGTCGCCAAGTCATGTCTGACTCTTGCGGCCCCAGGGACTGTAGCCCGCCAGGCTCCTCTGTCCATGGGATTTTCCAGGCAAGGATACTGGAGTGGGTTGCCATTTCCTTCTCCAGGGAATCTTCCTAACCCAGGGATCGATCCCGCGTCTCCTGTGTCTCCTGCATCACAGGCAGGTTCTTTACCACTGCGCCACCAGGGAAGCCCCCACAGCAGAAGTGTAGCCAGATCCTAACATGAAGGGTGAACAGCCTGGAAACCAGCAGGAGGATGAAGAGGGATTCTCTTTAACCACCTACTCCTGTCACATCGCTGAAGCACGGACAGCCTGAGCTATGCTTTCTCGCAGCCTCCTTGAATATATGTCATCACAGCCTTAACAGTGTTTATGGTAACTTATCACCTGAAATATTCTTGAAAAGATGCTACTTAAGGGGACTATAAACAGGGAAAGCCACTCCTCCTCCTTCTCCTCTGAGCCCTGATCCCACTCCTGCTCCTGCTTCTCATGATGCAACTGCCTTAGCAGTGAGACTGATCTATCCTGGAGCTGGGTCTTCCAAGTATGGGTGTGCCCCAACATCACGGAACATGCTTGGGTTCTTTCTGTGTGTACTTTAATTTCAGGCATAAAGCTAGCACGGAAAAAAGGCTAACACTTTTGTATCCACCTTCCAGGATTGACCAGTGCTAAGATCTTTACTTAAATCAATTTTAAAGCAAGCAAACAAAAGAACAACACCTAAAGATTCAGCTGAAAATCCTTCTTTAGTTCCCTTCCTTCCCAGGAGTCACCTCATTGTGAAATAATATGAGTCCCTCTTATCCACGTATTTTAGTTTTTACTTTCTCATGTATGTATACACACACAGGATGTGGTATTACCCTGTGCTGCTGCTGCTGCTAAGTCGCTTCAGTCGTGTCTGACTCTGTGTGACCCCATAGATGGCAGCCCACCAGGCTCCCCCGTCCCTGGGATTCTCCAGGCAAGAGTACTGGAGTGGGTTGCCATTTCCTTCTCCAATGCGTGAAAGTGAAAAGTGAAAGTGAAGTCGCTCAGTCGAGTCCGACTCTTAGCGACCCCATGGACTGTAGCCTACCAGGCTCCTCCGTCCATGGGATTCTCCAGGCAACAGTACTGGAGTGGGGTGCCATCACCTTCTCCGATTACCCTGTACATGTGATGTTTATCATACATAAATACACTTTTTACCACTAAGCATTATGTTTTCAGGACTTACGCGTGCTGATACGCATAGACCAATTCTTTTATTTTTTAAACTGTTCAAAGTATTTGTAATATAGGAACATACCACAAATTCTTCAACCAGTGTCCTATTGATAACATACAGATGTTTTCAATTTGTTACTATTACCAAACACTGCTATCGTGGCCAGTCTGGTATAAATAGCTTTTTGAGCTCAGGAGTAAGAGTTTATACTGGGTGGTTTTCTAGAAGTAGAAGCATGAAGCAAACAGTATGCATGCTTTCGATTTTAATAAACATTGTCAAATTGTTGTCCAACTGTGATCGTATAAATTTACACCCTTCCTAGCAGGGTATGAGTTGCCATTTCCTTGCATCCATACCAAACACCCATAAACTATCAAGACTGTTAAAGGTTTGCCAATCTGGTGAGTGTGAAATGAGTTTTGTTATTTTATTTTTGCCTTTTCCTGATTATCAATGAAATTAAACATCTTTTCATCTGTTTATTGGATATATGAGTTTCCTTTTCTGTGAATTCTTAATTCACATCCTTTTGCATTTTTTTGGTTTGTTTTTTTACTATTGTGTTGTCATTTTCATGGGCATTCTTTACATTTGGTTCCTGATCTTTTGTGTATTTATGTATGATAAACATCACATCTTAAGTCTGTGGTCTGTCTTCTTTTTTAACACTGTATATTGGGATAATTGTAGATTGCATACAGTTGCAAGAAATATTAGAGGCATCTCTGTCTACTTCCCACCTGTTTTCCCTCAGCAGTAACATTTTACATGGTACGATATCACAAGCAGAAAATTGACACTGATGCAACCCATTGACATTATTCGGATTTCCCCAGGTTTGTGTGCACTTGTGTGTGTGCATATTTAGTTCCGTATCATTTTATCATATGCATAGATTTGTGCGGCCACACCATAGTTGAGATACAGAATAGCTCCATCATAGGGACCCCTTGCTCCATTACTTTAATAACAACAGTTACTTTCCCCCACTCAATCCCTGACACCTGCTAATCATTTTCTATTTCCATTTTATCATTTCAAGAATGTTATATAAGTGGAATCGTACGGTATGTAAGCATCTGAGTTTATCTTTTTTTTCAGTCACCATATTTCTCTTGAGATCTTTCCAAGTTGTTGCATGTATCAACCGTTCATTCTTTTTGCTGGCTGAGTAGTATTTCATAGACGGATGTACCACAGTTTGGTTCATCCATTGAAGGATATCTGCATGGTTTCCAGTTTGGGGCTGTTACGAATAAAGCTGCTACGAACACTTGTATAGGTTTTTTAGTGTGAATATAAGTTTTCATTTCTCTGAGATAAATACCCAAGGGTGCAATTTTCAAGTCACATAGAAGTGTATATTTAGCTTTGTAAGATGTTGTTGTTGTTAAGTTGTTAAATAATATCAGACTCTTTGCAACTCCATGGACTGCAGCACACCAGGCTTCCCTGTCCTTCACTATCTCCTGGAGTTTGCTTAAACTCATATCCATTGAGTCAGTGATGCCAACCAACCATCTCATCCTCTGTGGTCCCCTTCTTTTCCTGCCCTCAATCTTTCCCAGCATCAGGGTCTTTTCCAATGAGTCAGCTCTTTGCATCACGCGGCCAAAGTATTAGAGTGCCAAACTATTTTATGCTTCTTCTAAGTGGTCAAAGTTCTAAATGCAAAGTTGTTTGTAGTATTCCTTTATTCTTTCTTTAATGGCTCAGAGTGTGTAGAGCTATCCCATTTCATTTGACATTGGTGATTTGTGTTTTTTCTCATTTTATGTTTGTGAGTCTCCTAAAAGTTTATCATTTTTGTTGATCTTAGGGGATAAGAATTAGCGTTTTGCTTCATTGTTGTTCTCTATTATTTTTGCTGGTTTTGGTTTCACTGATTTCTTTATTATTTCCTTCCTTCTGCATTCTCTGTGTTTATTTTACTATTATTTTAGCTTCTTGACGTGGGAACTTTGGTTATTGATTTGAGATCTTTCTTCTTTTCTAATGTATTTACAATTATAAATTTCCCTCTCAGTAGTACTTTAGCTTCATTTCATTTATTTTCAGTAAGTCATATTTTCATTTTCATTTGATTCTTTAAAAATATTTTCCTTTGAGACTTCTTTGACTCAAAGACTTTTTATATGTATGTTGTTTAGTCTCCAAGTTTTGGGAGATTTTTATTGTGTTTCTGTCACTGATTCCTGGTTTGATTCCGTTATGGTCAGAGAACATAATTTGTGTGATTTTAGTTCTTTTAAATTTAATATTTGTTTAGGGGACCAGGGTATGTTCTGTCTTAACATTCCTTCAGTTCAGTTCAGTCGCTCAGTTGTGTCCGGCTCTGCGACCCCCATGGACTGCAGCACGCCAGGCTTCCCTGTCCAACACCAACTCCCAGAGCCTGCTCAAAGGATTCCTTGGGCACGTGGAAAAAAATGTGTGTTCTACTGTTGTTCAGTGACGCGTTCCATAGATATCAGTTGAATCAGTTAATAGTGCTAGTCAATTACTTTATATCCTTGCAGATTTTCTGTCTAGTAGTTCTATCAGTTGCTGGCAGTGGAGTGTTGAAGTAATCAATTATAACTGTGAATTTTAAAAAATTGTGTATTTGTCTATTTATTCTTTCAGTTCTATCAATCTGCTTCTGTCTGGTGCATAAACATGATTGCAGTGTCTTCTTGGTGGACCTATCCTTTTGTATTTATATAATGTCCCTCTTACAATGTTCTTTGTTCTGAAATCTACTTTATCTGATATTAGTATAGCCACTCCTTCTTTTGGTTAATGTTTGTATATCTTTTTCTATCTACTTTCAGTCTACCAATATTATTACATTTGAAGTGAGTTTCTTATAGATAGACTTCCCTGGTGGTTCAGGTGGTAAAGAATCCACTTGCCATGCAGGAGAGAATCCCTGGTTTGGGAAGATCCCCTGGAGAAGGGAATGGCTACCCAGTCTAGTATTCTTGCCTGGAAAATTCCATGGACAGAGGAGCCTACTGGGCTACAGTCAATGGGGTCGCAAAGAGTCCGACACAATTAAGCGACTATCACTTTCACTTTTTCTTTTAGATAACGTATCACTGGATCGTTATTTTCTCTCCACTCTGCCAAGCTTTGTCCTTTAGTTGATATACGTAGACCATTTACATTTAAGTTAATTACGGATGTGTTAGGGCTTCAATCTGCACCCAGTTCTACTGGTAATCATTATATACTTCATTATCATGCACTGATAAGTTAAAAACAAGCACCAGTTATACTTAAGAATGTTTTGATGAAGCAATAAGAATAATTAATTTTATCTGCTCTTGAATCTTTGAGTATGTCTTTTATTTTTATTTTTTCATTTTTATTTTGTTTATTAGTTATTTAAAATATTCATGTGTTTGCAAAGTCAAAACCTCAAAGTACAGCAGAAAAGTTTAGCTTTCATTCCTGTCTCTTCTCCTCTGTTTCCTCTCCCATCAGTACATTTTAAAAAAATATTATTTCCTTGTTTATTTGGCTTTGCTGGGTCTTAGTTGTGGCATATGAGATCTAGTTCCCCGACCAGGGAATGAACGCAGGCCCCCTGCATTGGGAATGCAGAGTCTTAGCCACTGGACCACCAGAGAAGTCCCAGAAAATACTTAAAACTGGATTTTGACTTATCCCTCTTTAAAAAAAAATAAGCAAATATATATATTCCAGTATTTCCCATTTAAAAAATATTCTGGATGACAGAATGGGAAGTACACATAAGCCTTTTTTTCTCATGGAACATAATTTTTACTTGAAAGAATAAATGTGTTTTCTACTGTCATTTTTTCAGGCTTGAGTGTTTGTCAATTTCTCAAAAATGAGTGAAGAGAGCCTGTCACTTCAAGGAAAACAGCTGACAGTATCTGTTGCCAGTGATACAACTTGAGCTTTCAGCAGGTGATTAGGATTTTGGAAAACTTGCATTTGTTACCATGAATTTGACAACTTCCCAATACAAGACTTTTCTGGTGATATTGGTAGTAATGTAAATTAATGTAATTTTTTTGATAAAACATGCCAACATTTGGAAGATTAGCCTAACTCAGTGAACCAGTATTTTCTAAATGACCAATGTATGATATTACAAAATCATGTTCGGTTAAAAGATCTTTTCAAGTGTTAGCCCAATGGATTTTTAATGTAACAGAGTACATAAAGTTCACTGATAAAGGTTTAGGTTCCATATTGCAACATTGTGGTTTACCTTGAAAAATCTACTCCAGCTTGAGTTTTGGTGTAGTAAAAAATAAGAAATTCACAATCATAATCTGAAAAGGCTATTCAAATCCTCCTCCTTTTGCTAACCATGTACCTGTGTAAGGCTGGATCTTGTTTCTATACTCCAACCAAAAGAATATATCACAATAGACTGAATGTAGACCCAGATATAAAAATCCAGCCAGATATTAGATTTGCAAAAATGTAAAACAATGGTACTCACTGATGATATTTTTTTTGGAAAAGAGTTTTTCATTAAAAATATGTTATTTATGTTATGTATAGCAATTATAGAATTGCTATACATTCTATAATTTATAGAAATTATTTTTAAATGAAATAGTAAATATTTCTAAAATTTCTTAGGTTTAACTTATTATATAGTAAATATTGATAGGTACAGTATAAACAAAAGCTATATGGGTTCCCAATAATTTTCAGAAAATTCTCAAGAACTGTTGATATTTGGGGGCTTTTCAGGCAGCACTAGTGGTAAAGAACCTGCTTGTCAATTCAGGAGACTCAAGAGACCCAGGTTCGATCCCTGGGTTGGAAAGATCTCCTAGAGGAGGGCGTGGCAACCTACTCCAGTATTCTTGCCTGGAGGAGCCCATGGACAGAGGAGTCTGGTGGGCTGCATACAGTCCATGGGGTCACAAGCAACTGGACATGACTGAAGTGACTTAATGTTCACACACATTGACGGATAACATGAAATAGCTATCCAATTTTACTTTTTCCACATGACGACGAGATTCCACAGTACTAGGGAATAGTCTACCCTATCTCCACTGATTTGTAATGTAACCTCCTGCCTTTAGCACATTTCCATATGCATATAGATCTGTTCCTAGACTTCCTTTTTCTGTTACAGCTTTCTATTTGTCCATCCTCATGTCAATTCCACTCTGTCTTAATTACTACTACACAATATTATTTTGCTCTCTGGGGAGAATTGACATTTATGATACAAGCCTTCCCATCCATGGTCATGGTATGTATTTCCATTTATTTGGGTCTTCTCTTTATGTCCTTCAATAAAGTTTTATTATTTTCTCTGCAAGAACTTCATATATTTGTTGAAATCATTCCTATATTTTGTTTTATTGGCTATTATGCTTTTTAATTAGTTTTATTGTAGTATAGAAATCTTACTGATTTTGGATGTTAATCTTGTAACCAGAAGCTTTAACTTAAGTAGTTTATAGATACTCTTGAATTTTCTGTGTGGACAATCACAGAATCTGCAAATTAATACTGTTTGATTCTATTTCTTACACTTATTTTTCCTTGTCTTATTGCAGTGGCTCACTCCGTAGGTATACTGGTAACAGTGGTGGTGTTGCATTTTGTCAAATGCCATGACCTACTGAATGAGGATCTCTGATGATGGAGAAGAGTGCTTGTTACAGGTTGAGGTTATCTAATATGGTGGATAAGTAGCCTGTATGTGGCTAAGAGCATGGCCTTTAGAGTCGAATGATCTGAGTTCATGTTGTTCTTTTTCTAACTGGGACCTTGGCAGTCACTTAACTTCTTACAGTCTTAATTACTTCATCTGTAAAATCAAAATAAAAATAGGGACTTATCGTATTGCTCTGCAGATTATATGAAACAAACATTAGTTTGTGCTTTGAAATCCTATGTGATTGGACCACGACCTGCTTCTCACTCGGGCGGTGGTAGAGTTTTGTCAAGGCTATGCAGTTAGTGCTTTTCACTGCGCTTGCCTTCAGGTCAACCACACAGGTATCTCTTCTATCTTACGTTGAAGTTCAAGATAGAGATGCCCACTCTATAAATATTAATCTCTTTGTAGAGGCCCCTTGAAAGGAAGAAAAATATTAGGATTAAAGCAAACTTAAAATACCTTTCCTCAATCACCTACTACAGTTATTTGTTAAATCTTAAGAAGTCAGCCCCAACTTGAAAGGCCGAACTTGGAAATTCATTTGACCTTTTGGAAAGGCACTTTGGCAATATTTCAGTTTAGTTCAGTCGCTCAGTCATGTCCGACTCTTGGCAACCCCATGAATCGCAGCATGCCTGGCCTCCCTGTCCATCACCAACTCCCGGAGTTCACTCAGACTCACATTCATCGAGTCAGTGATGCCATCCAGCCATCTCATCCTCTGTCGTCCCCTTCTCCTCCTGCCCCCAATCCCTCCCAACATCAGAGTCTTTTCCAGTGAGTCAACTCTTTGCATGAGGTGGCCAAAGTACTGGAGTTTCAGCTTTAGCATCATTCCTTCCAAAGAAATCCCAGGGCTGATCTCCTTCAGAATGGACTGGTTGGATCTCCTTGCAGTCCAAGGGACTCTCAAGAGTCTTCTCCAACACCACAGTTCAAAAGCATCAATTCTTCGGAGCTCAGCTTTCTTCACAGTCCAACTCTCACATCCATACCTGACCACTGGAAAAGCCATAGCCTTGACTAGACGGACCTTTGTTGGCAAAATAATGTCTCTGCTTTTGAATATGCTATCTAGGTTGGTCATAACTTTCCTTCCAAGGAGTAAGCGTCTTTTAATTTCATGGCTGCAGTCAGCATCTGCAGTGATTTTGGAGCCCAAAAAATAGTCTGACACTGTTTCCACTGTTTCCCCATCTATTTCCCATGACGTGATGGGACTGGATGCCATGATCTTCGTTTTCTGAATGTTGAGTTTTAAGCCAACTTTTTCACTCTTCTCTTTCACTTTCATCAAGAGGCTCTTTAGTTCCTCTTCACTTTCTGCCATAAGAGTGGTGTCATCTGCATATCTGAGGTTATTGATCTTTCTCCCGGCAATCTTGATTCCAGCTTGTATTTCTTCCAGTCCAGCGTTTCTCATGATGTACTCTGTGTAGAAGTTAAATAAACAGGGTGACAATATACAGCCTTGACATACTCCTTTTCCTATTTGGAACCAGTCTGTTGTTCCATGTCCAGTTCTAACTGTTGCTTCCTGACCTGCATACAAATTTCTCAAGAGGCAGGTCAGGTGGTCTGATATTCCCATCTCTTTCAGAGTTTCCCACAGTTTATTGTGATCCACACAGTCAAAGGCTTTGGCATAGTCAATAAAGCAGAAATAGATGTTTTTCTGGAACTCTCTTGCTTTTTCCATGATCCAGCAGTTGTTGGCAATTTGATCTCTGGTTCCTCTGCCTTTTCTAAAACCAGCTTGAACATCAGGAAGTTCACGGTTCACATATTGCTGAAGCTCTATACAGTCAACAAAAACAAGACCAGGAGCTGACTGTGGCTCAGATGATGAACTCCTTATTGCCAAATTCAGACTTAAATTGAAGAAAGTAGGGAAAACCACTAGACCATTCAGGTATGACCTAAATCAAATCCCTTATGATTATACAGTGGAAGTGAGAAATAGATTTAAGGGCCTAGATCTGATAGAGTGCCTGATGAACTATGGACTGAGGTTGATGACATTGTACAGGAGACAGGGATCAAGACCATCCCCATGGAAAAGAAATGCAAAAAAGCAAAATGGCTGTCTGGGGAGGCCTTACAAATAGCTGTGAAAAGAAGAGAAGTGAAAAGCAAAGGAGAAAAGGAAAGATATAGGCATCTGAATGCAGAGTTCCAAAGAATAGCAAGAAGAGATAAGAAAACCTTCCTCAGCGATCAATGCAGAGAAATAGAGGAAAACAACAGAATGGGAAAGACTTGAGATCTCTTCAGGAAAATTAGAGATACCAAGGGAACATTTCATGCAAGGATGGGCTCGATAAAGAACAGAAATGGTATGGCAATATTTAGCAATAGCTTAAATGAACAGTCCTTTGATCTGGGTATTTCACTCTTAGAAATCTGTGTTATGCAAATATTTGCACAAATGCATGAAGTTCTCTGTAACAGACTTTCATTACAGCATTGTGTCTAGTAATGAAAATTTGTATCTATTCCCAGTAGTTGGTTACCTCTGGAGAGAGGGGTGGGGCTGAAGGAGAGGTGTTGGAGAAACTTTTTGCTTTTCTTAACATAGTTCTAGATTATTTGAATTTTCCACAGTGAGTATTAATTCACATATTGCTTGTGTAATTATGCAATATCATCAGGACCCTGAAACAGATCTTCTGTGAAAGTCAGAAACATTTCTTTGCAGGATACAGTCATCACCATTAATTTGGCAAGATGTCTGCAATTCCCCAGTCTGCACCAAGGGCAGAGTGATCTTGAGTAAGAACCAGTCTTAAGAGAAGGAGAAAAGGAACTCAGGTCCCAATCATAGGGACCATCCAGAGGTGTGGGGTGGTGCTAAGGCAGCATCCTCTCTGTCTCTAAGGGAAAAAGTCTCTACCCAGACATGGATCAACTTGGGAGCCTTGATATGAATACCTGAAATAGGACCCCAAGAGGTCAGCAGAGATGCTGTTCCTACTGCCGGGGCTGGGAGAAGAGAGAAAGAAAACATTTTTGAATCTCATCAACCTCCATCGATTGGTTGGTAGCCTCGGGAAGAGGAGCCGGGTGGGGAAGGCTGAACCTGATGTGTTACATAATTTGAAAAGATGAACACTGTAGTGTTCGTTGCAGCACTGTTTACAATAGCCAAGACAGGAGAGGCAACCTAAATGCCCATCAGCAGAAATGAATAAAGAAGATGTGGTACCTATACACAGTGGAATATTATTCAGCCATAAAAAGAATGAAATAATGCCATTTACAGCAACACAGATGGACCTAGACATTATCAAATTAAGTGAAGTAAATCAGAGACAAAATTCTGATATTACTTATATGTGGAATCTAAAAAACTGATACAAATGAACTTGTCTATAAAGTAGAAACTGATTCATAGACTTCAAAAGCAAATTTATAGTTACCAAAGGAGAAAGGTTGGGTAGAGGGATAAATTGGGAGATTGGGATTGACATATGCACACTGCTATATGTAAAACAGATAACCGACAAAGACCTACTGCATAGCACAGGGAACTCTACACAATATTCTACAGTAACCGATATGGGAAAATAATGGATATATGTATATGTATAAATGAATCACTCTGCTGTACACCTGAAACTAACACAATGTTAAGAAAGAGAGAGAAAGAAGCTGGTTACTTTCCACGAAGAGCAGCATGGACCGGAGGCCAGCCCATACTTCAAGGGCAGCAGAGGAAACAGTCCATGACTCACCGCTCCCTCCAGTTTCACACCTGGAGGAGGATACCGCTGGCAGGGAGCGAAGGGAGACAACTTCCAGGGGCTGTGATGTAGGAGTCCCCTACAGGGGGACTTTAAAAACAGCCTGCATTTCTAGCTACAAAATTAATACATGTACATAATAATAATAATAATAATAATTTTACTGAGCATTTGTCCCATACCAGATACTGTGCTTTAAGATTTATATGCAATATCTCACTTGGTATTTATAACAAATTGAGGAAAGAGGTCCTCAAATTATTTTCTTCATTTTATAGACATGGAAAATTATCATTGCTGACTCAGTGGGCATGAGTTTGAGCAAGCTCTGGGACATGGTGAAGGACAGGGAGGCCTGTTGTACTGCAGTCCATGGGGTCACAAAGAGTCCGACACGACTGAGCAATTGAACAAACAAACAAACAAATACACACACATATATGTGTATATATGCATACATATATGGGCTTCCTTAGTGGCTCAGATGGTAAAGAATCTGCCTGCAATGCAGGACACCTGGATTTGATCCCTGAGTGAGGAAGATCCCTTGGAGAAGGGAATGGCTACCTATTCCAGTATTGTTGCCTGGAGAATTCCATAGACAGAGCAGCCTGGCTGGCTACAGGCCACGGGGTCGCAAAGAGTTGGACATGGCTGAGCGACTGACACTTTCACATACATATATAGATAGAAAAAACTCATACACATTACTACCTTTCAAAGAAAATCAACAGTGTGATGCATGTTTTTCTACTAAGTTTTCCATATATTTTTTCCAATGCAACTGATACCTATTTATTTTTTCATGTCTTTCCTTTTTAGCGTTATATGGTGTTTGCATCCTCGACTTATCAAGTGTTCTTCAATAACTTAATTTTAACCAGCCCCTACAGAGCTGAACATCTGACATTGCCAATATTTCACTGTTATAAGAATGTTGTCATGAGTATATATCCTAGTGGGCTAACATCTGATTATTCTTTTGTGAAGACCATAGAAGGTCTTTTTTTTTTAATTGTGATACACCTGAAATATATGAGTTTCAGGTGTTCAACACAGTGAGTCGATATTTGTATATATTGATTGCTAAATGATCACTACCAGAAATCTAGTTAACTTCTGTCACCACACCGTTATACATTTTTTCCCTTACAAGTGAGAACTTGTAAGATATATGCTCTTCAGTTCAGTTCAGTCCAGTCACTCAGTCGTGTCCGACTCTTTGCGACCCCATGAATCACAGCACGCCAGGCCTCCCTGTCCATCACCAACTCCTGGAGTTCACTGAGACTCACGTCCAGCGAGTCAGTGATGCCATCCAACCATCTCATCCTCTGTCGTCCCCTTCTCCTCCTGCCCCCAATCCCTCCCAGCATCAGAGTCTTTTCCAATGAGTCAACTCTTTGCATGAGGTGGCCAAAGTACTGGAGTTTCAGCTTTAGCATCATTCCTTCCAATGAACACCCAGGACTGATCTCCTTCAGAATGGACTGGTTGGATCTCCTTGCAGTCCAAGGGACTCTCAAGAGTCTTCTCCAACACCACAGTTCAAAAGCATCAATTCTTCGGAGCTCAGCTTTCTTCACAGTCCACCTCTCACATCCATACATGACCACTGGAAAAACCATAGCCTTGACTAGATGGACCTTTGTTGGCAAAGTAGTGTCTCTGATTTTTAATATGCTGTCTAGGTTGGTCATAACTTTCCTTCCAAGGAGTAAGCGTCTTTTAATTTCGTGGCTGCAGTCACCATCTGCAGTGATATATGCTCTTAGCAACTTTCAAATATGCAATCCAGCACTATTAGCGATGTTCACTATGTTGTACATTGCGTCCCCAGGATTTATTTATTTTCTAAGTGGAAGTTTGTACTTTTGATCACTTTCACTCATTTTACCCTCCTCCCACCCCTGGATAAATTCTTCTAATTTATTTGAGAGTCTGTGCTCTTCCCTCTTCTAGAGACACTTTAGCAGGGTTAAGAGCAGACTAATATGAGTTTGATTCCCAGCTCTCTGCTGCTTACCACCTGTGCCTCCTTGAACAAGTCACTTCCTCTTTCTGAGCCTGGCTTTCCCATCTGTTAGCAGGGCTAATGTAACATTTACTGATAATTTAATGATGCAGTAGCCTTTTCCTAGACCTCGAAAATCTCCTTCACCCTCTTCTGCCTCTCAGTCTCCACAGGACAAGACCCAACCCATCCTTCATGGTCTAGTTCCAAAGCCACCCCTGCTATGATGTCTTTGGTATCTTTCTGGCTAGAATTATGTTCTTGATTTTTTTAATTGAGATAAAATTCACATAAAATTAGCCATTTAAAAAATGGATGTATAGTTGATTTACAGTGTTGATTTCTGCTGTACAGCAAAGTGGTTCAGAAAATTAATCATCTTATTTATTTAAGATGTGTTCTGATTTTTTAATTTATTTATTTTTATGTTTTAATTTATTAATATTAAATATAAAATTATTTAATTTATATATTTAGTGTATTTATTAAATGTGTAAAATAAGTTAAGATTTATTTAAGATGTGGCACACTTTTGACTGGGCCACTCAGCCTGTGAGATCTTAGTTCCCCAACCAGGGATGAGCCAGCACCCCCTGCATTGGCAGCACAGAGTCTTAACCACTGGACCACCAGAGAAGTCCCAGAAAACTAACCATTTAAAAATGTTTATCCCACTGCTGGGCATACACACCAAGGAAACCATAATTGAAAAAGACAGTGTACCTCAATGTTCATCACAGCACTGTTTACAATAGCCAGGACATGGAAGCAACCTAGAAGTCCATCGGCAGATGAATGGATAGAAAGCTGTGGTACATATACACAATGGAGTATTACTCAGCCATTAAAAAGAATACATTTGAATCAGTACTAATGAGGTAGATGAAACTGGAGCCTATTATACAGAGTGAAGTAAGCCAGAAAGAAAAACACCAATACAGTATACTAACGCATATATATGGAATTTAGAAAGATGGTAACGATAACCCTGTATGCGAGACAGCAAGAGACACAGATGTATAGAACAGACTTTTGGACTCTGTGGGAGAATGTGAGGGTGGGATGATTTGAGAGAATAGCATTGAAACATGTATATTATCGTATGTGAAATAGATTGCCAGTCCAGGTTCGTTCGATGCATGAGACAGGGTGCTCAGGGCTGGTGCAATGGGATGACCCTGAAGGATGGGATGGGGAAGGAGGGGATGCTCAGGATGGGAAACACATATACACCCATGGCTGATTCATGTGAATCATGAATGTATGGCAATGTATGGCAAAACCCACTACAATATTGTAAAGTAATTAGCCTCCAATTAAAATAAATAATTTAAAAAATAAAATAAAATGTATTATTCAGTGGTATTTAGTATGTTCATAATGTCTGCAACCATTGCCTCTAATTAGTTCCAAAACATTAACCCACACCTATTCAGCAGTCACCCACCCCTCCCCCAACCCCTAGAATACTCTTTCTGTCTCTGTGGATTTACCTGTTCTCGATACTTCATATGAATGGAGCCATACGCTATGGCCTCTGTGTCTAGCTTCTTTCACCATTTTTACTTTTGGACGACTGAAATATTTTTTCTACATGCATTTTCTCTCTCGTCTCATAAATTTCTCCCTCCCCCATGGGCTTCAAAGCCCCCCTACTCCAGGACACTCTCTTGTCTATTCTGCAGACCTCCCACATCCAGCAGTGGGAGGTCTTGCCCAAAGGAAGCCCTGAACACAGTTTGGCTGAACTGAATGGAAAGTGTAGCCCTGAGTGTGTTCCCCTGGCCCAGCTGCTGAAGAATCCAAGAAACGAGACTTCCCTGGCAATCTAGTGGTTAAGACTCCATGCTTCCACTGCAGGGGGCACATCCATCCCTGGTCTGGGAACTGAGATCCCTCCCACCTTGAGGCCAACAATTAAATCAAGGAAAAGAATTGGAGGAAGACACAGGCAAAGGACAAATCATCATTCCCTGCAGTTAATCCTGAGGGGTTGGCTTTGCCAACCCCTGCCGAATCCCGCTGGAGTACTCTTAGAACAAACACCCAGAAAAATAACTTCAGTGTCCCAGCTGAGACATAGTTAAAGATGATCTGTGGGCAAGGTAGAGATCCTTGTCCTAACAGGAGGCTGCCCCTTTCTGGCTCGTGTTCTTTCTATGACTCCCCATTGCCCTCACCTTGGTTACTGCGTAAAGAGTGAATTGTCGGGGGTTACAAGTGAAACTCTGGTGGCTCTAGAAATTGTTCAGATGGTGGGCTGCAGATGAGTCACGAGATGGCAGGCAGTGGATGGTTTTGGAATATGATTTAGAAGTACAGGCATACCTTGGAGATACTGCAGTTTGGGTTCCAGACCAATAAAATGAGTTTTTTGTTTCCCAGTGCATATCAAGATTATGTTTACATTACACCCTAGTCTGTAAGGGCTTCTCCGGTGGCTCAGATGGTAAAGAACCCGCCTGCAATGTCGGAGACCTGGGTTCAATCCCTGGGTTGGGAAGATCCCCTGGAGAAGAACATGGCAACCCACTCCAGTATTCTTGCCTGGAGAATCCCCACGGACAGAGGAGCCTGGGCTACAGTCGATAGGGTTGCAAAGAGTCAGACATGACTGAGCGACTAAGCACACACCACACACATAGTCTGTAAACTGTGCAATAGCATTACATCTAAGAAGCAATATCCGTGTTATTGTTCAGAAGCCCGGTTGTGTCCAACTGTTTGCGATCTCATGGACTGCAGCAGGCTAGGCCTCCCTCACCGTCCCCTGAAGTTTGCCCAAGTTCATGTCCATTGCATCAGTGATGCCATCCAGCCATGTCATCCTCTGATGGCCTCTTCTCCTGCCTTCAATCTTTCTCAATATCAGGGACTTTTCCAATGAGTTGGCTGTTGGCATCAGATGACCAAAATACTGGAGCTTCAGCTTTAGCATCAGTCCTTCCAATGAGTATTGAGAGTTGATTTTAATCTCATGACTCCAACTTGGCTAATTTGCCCAGACCTGAATGATTACTATGGCAGGAGAGAGGGTAAGAAGGTGGTGATGGAATATTTTGGTTGACCAGGTTCTGGATCACATGCTCAGTCCCCCAGTTGGAAATCAAAACACAGATGCTGGCTGGGGAAAGAACAGACATTATTCAGAGGCCACTGATTCAAGGTCAGAGGCTTAATTTTGACCTTGCCATTGGTTAGCAAATCTCATGTTGCCCATCTATAAAGGGAATCATCGCACCCATTCAAATACCAATTACTACCACCCTGGGAAGCCATCACTTTCTTTTTTATCTCACTTGCTTAATCTTCTCAGAGAAGCATTTGGATTTTCTCCAAACCGGTTCTACCTTCAGAAATATGACTTATGAAGAAATCAGGCAACTGCCTTTTACTTTCACCCCAGTCATTGGCACAGTGGTAAAGAATCCTCCTGCCAGTCCAGGAAGCTGAAAGAGAAGTGGGTTCAATCCCTAGGTCAGGAAGATCCCCTGGAGGAGGAAATGGCAGCCCACTCCGGTATCCTTGTCTGGAGAATTCCATGGACACAGGAGCCTGGTGGGCTACAGTCCATAGGGTCACAAAGAGTAGGACACGACTGAGTGAGCACGATGAAGATGAGAGTCATTTCAGCAACTGGTTCTGAGACACTGTTTATCTCCCTCCCTCAGCTTCATCCCAGGTAAAACTGCCATTTCAAGCTGTTTCATTGGAGGGAGATGGAGAAGAATGCATCTTTTCAGAGAAAAAAAAGAAGACACAGCAAATAAGAAAAAGTAAACTGAAGCCCAAAACCAATTTGTTGACTCCCGGCTGTCCAGTACAGCATTTTAGGCATCTTCAGCTAGTCCTTCCGCCTACAAAGCAGTGATTCCTGGGAGCTGGCCTAGTTAGTGCCCAACTAAGGAAATAATTAGAAATCCAGCAAACCCATTATTTCAGAGGCCCATGCTGACGATTCAGAGAATATGAAAACTGGAAGAGTGTTTTTCCCTTCATTGGGGTACGTTTGAGGATTCTTTTGGTTGTAGGTAATTGAAACTCATTCAGTTAGCCAAAGGGGAATATTATGTAAGGGTCCTGGGTTAGGATTCTGGTATTAGGATTCTCCAGAGGAACTCATTAGGAAATATATGTTTAAAAAAAGAGTTGTAAAGAATTGGTTCGTGTGATTATGGAAGCTGAGAATTCTCACGATCTGCCATCTGCAAGCTGGAGACTCAAGAAAGCCAGTCTGAGTGTGGAGGAAGCCTCAGAACCTAGGAAGCCGATGATACAAATACCAGTCAGAGGGCAGGAGACTATGAGAGGAGACGTCCCAGCTCAATCAGTGAAGCAGGGAAAAAAGAGGTGAGCTCGTCTTTTCTTCTGCCTTTTGTCTATTCAGGTCTTTCAGGAACTGAATCCTGCCAGTCCTCATGGGGAAGGCAATCTACTTTACTGAGTCCACCCATTCAAATGCTAATCTCATCCAGAAACACCCTCACAGACACACCCAGAAATAATGTTTAATCAGGGCACAGTGGCCCACTCAAGTTGACACTAAAATTAACCATCACGGGGGTGCCTCACAAAACCCAGGGTGGAGAAGTGCTGGAATTCAGGAAGGGACTAGAATGTGTTGTGAATCAGGGAGCTCCCTTCCTCCACGTCCGTTTCTCTTTATATCTCTCATTTGTCTCACACTGCAGAGGGGCTTTTTCTGGTTTTCGGAACTTGTGGCAAACAGCTTATGTTGTTGCTGTTTTAATATTTATTTATTTGTTTGCTCTGGGTCTTAGTTGTGATGTAGTTCCCTGACCAGGGGTCTAACCTGGGGCCCCTACATTGGGAGCTCCAAGTCTTAGCCACTTGGACCACCAGGGAAGTCCCTACCAGGCTTCTGTTCTAAGACAGCAGTTAGATTGAGGCTGGAATCATAATCTCAGTATTGAAGTCTCATAGAAGGAGCCTATTGGTCCACGTGGGTCAGATGTCCACACCTGGACCAATCAGATGTGGGAAACTGGAGAGGGGCGGGGCTTATGTTCTCTGAACGTGACCATGTTGAAGGCTCAGAGAAAAGACATTTTTCAGAAAAGCTGGAATTCTACGAAGTTAAGAAAGAAAAGTGCGTGCTACATTGTGCTACTAATTAAACTTCAGACTGTAGTGTGTTGATGAAAAATTAATCAGTAGTCAATCTAAGAAAAAGGTGGGAAATTTTACTGGAGCCAACCTGAGGGTGATAACCCGGGAGACAGTCTTTTAGAAAGCTCTGAGGAATGCTCTGCTGCTAGTGGTCAAAGCACAGTTAGGAAAATTAAGCGTCAAATGACGCATTACTGACGGTTTACACAATCCAGATCTACATGAACAAAGTGAGCAGCAGGCGTGGGTCATCAGGGCCCTTACAAGATAAAGAAGGGAGTTTGTCTCCCAAGGAGGTCTGATTAGTGCAGATGCAAAACATACACTAAAGGGTAGGGAGGAGGCCCAAACGGGCAGAGAACAATTTTGTGTTTAAATTTTCTTGTCTTAAAAAAAAAAAAAAAAAAAAAAAAATTCTTGTCTTTTGTCTCACCAGGTGGAATCTCATTACCTTCATCTATTTTTGTTGTTGTTGTTGAAAAAAAAAAATAATAAATTGAGCTTGTGAAATTTTAGGTCCCCATTCCCCAATCAAGAGATTGAAGCTGGGCCCCAGCAGTGAAAGTGCTGAGTCCTAAGCACTGCAGGGCCTGGGAAATCCCTCCTCATCTCTTTGAAATAAAGCTGAGATTGAGACTTCCCTGGTGGTCCAGTGGTTAAAAAATCTGCCTTGCAATGCAGGGGACTTGGGTTTGATTCCTGGTTGGGGAACTAAGATCCCACATGCTGCAGAGCCACTAAGCCTGCGCCCTGCAACTGCTGAAGCCTTGGAGCTCTGGAACCTGTGCTCTGTAAGAAGAGAGCCAGCATTGTGAGGGATCTCACAACAAAAGAGCCCTCACAATGAAAATGGAGATGCTGCATGCCGCAACTAAGACCCAACACAGCCAAATAAATTAATGTTTTAAAATGTGTCTTTAAATAAAGCTGAGATAGTCTACCCCACTTTGTAGTTCAATTTAGTGGACCAGTTTATAGGGGTTTGAATCCTGGCCCCAGTATTTGCTGGCTGTGTGACTGTAGGCAAATTACTCAACCTGCCTCTGTGCCTTGGTTTATTCATCTGCCAAATAGGTAGAATAATAGTATCTATCCTGTACAGTGGTTGGGACCATTAAACGTGTGAATGTAAGTAAAATGTTCAGACTCTGCCTGGCAAATAGTAAAGGCTTAATAAATAATAGGTATTGTTCTTCTTACTCTAAAGTTCATTTCAGTTATGGCTTATATTAGTTCTTAGATTATTAAAAACAATAGAAGTTTCTAGAAATAGACTTTTCACAGTTAGGGGAAAATAATCATTACTGAAATTGAATATATCATTGCTGTTGCCTTTGGGATTATTTTTTGAGTTCTGAATGGTACTTCTGGCTTATAACCTTAACATGGAGTTTCTTCTAAACAAGTTTCTATAAATAATTAGCAATTCTTTTCCTCATTTTTTTACTTGGCAAGAAAAGCCTACCTTTTGGACATGTTTCTCTGCGTAAGTTTGTAACTTAAACCTCTTAATAGCCTAGTTTATAAAAGGCAAGTTACAGAATCTCTTTTGTCTAAAGGATCCTTTAGGACAGAGGTCTGCAAACCTTCTCTTAACAGGCTAGTAGTAAATATTTTTGTCTTTGAAGCCAGATGGTCTCTATTCCAACCATTCAGCTCTGTTGTAGTGTGAAAGCAGCCATAGATAATACATAAACAAATGGAAATGGCTTCATTCCAATAAAGCTTTATTTAGGGACACTGAAATGTGAATTTTGTGTAATTTTCACATGTCACCAACTATTTGTTTTCTTTTGATTTTTTTTCCTCCAATATTTAAAAAAAATGTAAAAACCATCCTTAGCTCACAGGCTATACAAATACATTGGTGGGCTGGATTTGGTCCATGGGCTGTAGTTTGTGACCCCTGACCTAGGAAACCGTTGTATTGGCATTTTTGACTATGGACAAGGGGAAACACAGGACTGCCCTGGATCCACAGCCCTGTGACCACAGCAGTATTTTCACCCTCTGCCGCTCCTTCTTACACATTTCTCTTAGAAGATGTGGAGTATTTGTGTGACCTGGTTATATGCCACAGAAAACTCAAACTGCTTAAGCAAAAAGAGGATGCACTGAGTTCTGTTCCTCCAGGAGAAGTTGATCCAGGGTTCCTCTGTTTCTCTCCATCTCTTGGCTTTTCTTCTTTCTGTGAAGATTTGCTCTCAGGATCCATGTGATGACTGGTCCATGGCCAGCAGAAACCAGGCCAAGTTTCTCCTCCTCCAAGAGTTCACACAAAAGCTCGGGACCTGATTACCTGGGTTTTGTTATGGAGCTTCGTGTCCATCTGAACCAGCTCCGTGCCTGGGGGAACAGAACACCACACCCAGGCAGGGTCAGCCCCAAGAATCCCCAGGATTGTTACCTGCATCAGATTCCCAACTAAAATGGGAGTCCACTCACCAAGGAAAGGTGACCAGGTGCTGGGAGGCAAAAATCAACAAATGTCCGCTTCCCACTGGGGATATCACAATATGACATTTAGAATTGGAATGCCTTGAACAAAGTGGGTGGGCGAGCTGCGCAGAGCAGGAAGTTGCTCCTCACACCCCGTCTTCTGAAAGGGATGCCTGCCTTTCCTTTGGCAGATTCTCTCTGCAGGTTCCAGTTTCTCCTGGAACAGACTTTCTAGGCTTGACAAACCCAAAGCTACTGAATGCTTTAGATTTCATTTTCTGTGCAATCAGGTGGTCTAGACTCTCAGCCCTCAGTTGATTGAGATTCTGTTTCGGGGAAGCAGTGATATGAATAGCTAACGTCCTGGCTCAGCCACTCACTCGTCTCAGTAAAAGCAGACAGTGCCACACTCTCTAACCAAGCTCAAAATAGCTGTTTCCTGACGTGGGCTCTTGGTGACTCACGGTGGAGTTTTCCAGTCTTGGGGGTATTGATGACTCTTTCCTCTGCTCCTTTCCACACCATAGAGTCTAATTTTTCCTACCTTTCTCCAAATATAATTTGTCACCTCCAGGTTATCCCTTGGGACAACTTCATTCTGATCTTGTTTTTCTTTTGCCCTCAGCAACCCACTCCAGATTCAGCATCTTTTTTTCCCTCTCTATCACCAGACAAGCGTGTGGCCCTCAGTTACTTGCACCCAATTTGGAGGTGCCAACAAGTATTGGAAAGGGAAAAAAATCATTTTCCTCTGCCCATCTCAGAGGCCCTGGCTGCAGCCCTGTAAATGAAACTGACAAAATAGAAGAACAGCCAAGTTTATTAACATGTGCAATCACACATATACCTGGGAGCACTCAATGATGAGTAGCTCATCAGGGTGGTTAGAACTCGGGCTGATACAGAATCTGCACAGAAGAACGATACATTTTTAGGGAAGTGACAAGACAAGAAAAGGGACTTTGAGTTTCTAATGGGAAGGTAGGTAGATGGGGGAAAGTAATGCAGAATAAGGATTGGTTAGTCTTTAAGTTTATCGTATAGATTCCTCTGGAGACATCGCCAGGCTGATGAAAATCTAGAGTTGTTTGCACTGATTAGTTTCTCTCCCCCCTGGTACAGAAGGGAGATTTATAATTTTATAAATATATAACCTTTATTATAATTTATAATAAATTTAAATTTATTACCTCTATACAATTTATAAAGGTATATATAATATATACCATTATATATATTAGATATATATATATATATGTTACACAATTTATGACCTTTATTATAAATTGATATCCTACTTTTAGGCAAATTGAAAAAGGTAGGGAGCTTTTCTTGTACCTTTTTTTTTTCCCTCAGTTGCTTTCAGCTAATAATCCTTATGGGAAAGGGACATGTTTTGGGGTGACATATTCTGTTATCCTTCACACAGGACCCTCAGAACACACTCCAGTCCTAACTGGGGCCTGGGCCAATGTTTCAGTCCCCATCTTATGTACCTGGGTGTGTGTGTATGTGCCCCCAAAATGCTCAACCTCCCAGCCACCTGTCTGCCACACCCCAGATCAGACAGCCCTATCTGTGGGAACAGGATGGCCAGCAACTGTAGGGCTGAATCACCTTCTGCAAAAGTCCACAGAGTGGGAGCTACAGAGGTGACTGTGGCTGAGCCGGAAGAAACAGCTGGAATCTGCATAACAGCAGTTGTGTGCTTTTTGATTGCATTTATTTTATTTTATTGTGTTTATCGATCTCTTGCTATGACTGAGCCCTCGATTAAGCACTTTGCATATATTATGCTGCATTTAATCCTCCAAATCCCTGAAGCAGTTGCAGGAAGCTGATCTTCCTACCTCTATGCCTGCTCCCTACCTTTACACCTTCTATCACAGAAGACAGCAGTCTTATCTCTCCCCTGCTTAGAATTCTTCTGTAGGTCAGTCACAGAATAAAATCCAGCTTTCCACCAGCCTTGCATTATCTGGCCCCTTCCTGTCTCACCATCATGTCACACCCTCCCCTGTTCTCATTTTGTTCCACCCACACTGACCTTCTCTCTGTTCATGAACATCAAGCTTGTTCCCGTCTCATGGCTCCGGCACTTGCTGTTCCATCTGACGGTAACATCCTTTCCTTCTGTCTTCCCAGGCCAGCTCCTCTTGATCATTTAATGTCAGCTCAAATGTCACTTTCTCAAAGAGGTCTTCCCCAGCCACACTGTTTGAAGGCACCACCAATTACCAGCCCATAACCATATTTTACTCTCCACATAGTCCAGTCGACTTAAAGGCTGTTTATCTTTTTTTACTTGCAGCCCATCTTCTCCACTGGGATGAATGCTGCGTGTCTCTGTGCCTAGAGCCTAGAACATTGTTTGGCCTAGAGTAGGTTTGGTGAATATATGAAGAGCCCCCCAGACCTTCTGAGGCTATGTCATTTGCCCAGGGTCCCACAGAAGAATGACCCCCTTCACGGGGGTTGAGCCTTGCATGTTCAAAAGGGAGGCCAGAGAGAATAAAACTCTGTGCTTATGAAATAAATCCCAACTGGCTGAAATCTTGGCTAGCTTTTGCGTCCAGTTTTTTGGCATCTTCAGCTTTTTTGAAGCCACAGTGATGCTTGAACTCAAATGCTCTGATTTTGAATCTCTTGCCGGGTTACTGGCCCTACCCACACCCCCCAGTTCTGGCTGAGACATGCAAGAAGTTCTGGGTTTGTGATCCACTGGCTTGTGATCCTCTTCATCTTCCAATGTAGGAATTTTTTTTTCTATTTATAAAAATAATACCATACTCTGCCCTCAAGGAAGTGGGCATAACTCCCCATCCTGTAAATGTGGGCTGTGCTTATTGATGTCCTTCCAAAGAGGATGGTATGGAAAGGAGTAGGGGGAGAAACCTAATAAACATGACCTCAGCTATGAGATCGGGGTCAGGATCAAGAGTGACCTGGATCAAGAGTAACCTTTAGAGTATGTGTCCTTGACAGAAGGCAAGGAGAATGGCACTCTCGCTCTATGATCTTCCTCCAAAAACCCATAGCCCCAGTCCAGTCATCAGAGAAATACCAGGCAGATCCCAGTGGAGGGACATTCAGCAAAACACCTGACGACTACTCCTTAAAATTGTCAAGGTCGTCATCAAAAGCAAGGACATTCTGGGACTTTCCTGGTGATCCAGGTGCTAAGACTTAGCACTCCAGAGTCTCTTGTTCAACACCTGGTCAGGGAACTAGATCCTACATGTTGCAATTAAGATCCAGTGCAGCCAGATAAATAAATACATATTATTTTTAAAAAAAAATGAGACCACTCTGAGAAACTGTCTCAACCAAGAGAAACCTAAGGAGACATGATGACTAAATGTCACGGGCTGTCCTGGATGGGATCCTGAAACACAGAAATGAGGACAATAGGTAAAAACCAAGGAAATGTGGACAAAGTGTGAACTTTCATAAAAAAACAAAACAAAACTGAGTATTTCTGGCCCTGATGTTTTTGCCTGTGGCCTTTCTGTTTAGGATTTTATCTTGCCTCTCACACTGGACTTTCAATCTGCCAAGTCCATTTCAACGTTTGTGTCTTTTCTCTTCTGCTGTAATCTGACTCTCCCTCTGGTTTTCCAGTTTACAATCCTGTTGGTGAACACTGAACTTGACCCACTCATGCTCGCACAAAGCCCATAAGTAGCCTTCCCTGGCTGGTTTTCTTTGACCCTCGAGCATCCTGAATCCCAGGCAAACCACTCAGATAAGAATTCATCCTAGGCTGTTCCTCATTCTCAAACTTTCCGAGTTAAAATTATGTTCTCCAAGCAGTTTATGTCTCCAGTTAAGTTTCCAGGCAGAGAGAGATGAAATGAGCCACATGATTTTAAGGCTAAGCAATTTTTAAAAACTGAAATATTACTTTAGACAGTCTCAATTTATATTCCTGTAGATTCCAATCATCTTAGCCCACCAAGCGGGCTTTTCAGCAGCACCATCTGGTTCTCTACCCACCCTTGTGTGACCCGGGCCCTCCGCTTACTTCTGAATTGGTTTGAAAATTGGAAGTGTGAGGGAGCCTTACTAAAAGATGCATGATTCACAGCTCAGGGTAGATTCGTAATTGTCTATATTCATGAAGTTGTTCTGAGATTTCAGGGCTGGAGGACATTAAAAAAAAAAAAGAACTTTGAATAATAGGATGAACCTACAGAAATGCCAAAAAGCATTAGTTGTTTTTATGCAGTTTTAATTGGACAGTTACCTTATTGTTATTATAGGGTTATCGATTTCCATGGTTTTAACTCAGCATTCCTAACAGTTCCCTCTGAATTAGAGAGAATACTTTGTTCTCTGGTAGGGTCTCAGAGGACCTCAGAAACCAAGCTGAGCCCTTCTGCTTGGGGTTGGAGAAATATGACAGAGCCACTTGGTGACTCATTGAGGGTCACTTAGAAGGGAAAATATGACATTACAGATTGTTAAATAAACTGCCAGAACTCACGTGTCACCCTCCTTCAAAGCCCCACTCTGGAAATATTGCACACACATCATTCAAATGGAAACCTCTCTTGGGGACCACAATCCCAATCCATGTTGAGGTCTTGTGAGCACCCTTAATGGTGATAAGCAACTTTTGTCTTGGAGAGGGAGTTTCATTTTTGGAAAAGTCATTCTGAGCCAGGTGGTGCAAATTAAGTAATCAAATCTTGTGAATATAAAAAAGTGAATATAGGTGTGTTAAACTATTTTGTCTGGAATGGCTCATAAATTTATTTGAAAGCAGTGATCAAAGAAGAGTTTGCTTATTGATCCCTCTCCTTATTCCAGAAAGGATTGAATCATCATATAGCTGTCTAGTAAAAGTTTTAAAAGGCTTGAGGAATGTTAGGATTATTAGAAGCATTCTGAGGTAATTCCTTGAAGGATAATATTTATGACCCCATGGACTGTAGCCTGCCAGGCTCCTCTGTCCATGGGATTCTCCAGGCAAGAATACTGGAGTGGGTTGCTATTTCCTTCTGCAGGAGATCTTCCCAACCCAGAGATCTAACTTGGGTCTCCTGCATTGCAGGCAGAGTCATTACCAGGGAAGCCCTTATTCTAGAATAGTTGCTTAAAAAAATTTTTTTTCCATTACCTTAATATCACCTCCCATTCCCTTCCCTCCAGACCTAAGGCTAGTTTTGTCGATGATGCTGGTGGGACTTAGTGCTTCTCGTTGTCCTTAGGTAGGCATGGAATGGGATGGTGTAAGAGGTAGGGCATTCCCATTAAAGGGAGTTCTGGGGAGGGAGGTAAAGTTGTCACAGGAGCTCCTGGGGCTGATCTCTTCTGTCCTTCCCTGTCTCCAGCTTCAGCTGTGGTGTTGGTCTGAGATTGTCTGGTTTCTCTTTTGATGTCGGTGATGCTGCTGCTGCTTCTGATGGTGACGGTGGTGATGATGGTAGGGATGATGGTGATGATGGCAGGGATGGTGATGATCACGATGTTGCAGAAGATGATAAAGATGGTAATGATGATGAGGGTGGGGATGTTGATGATGATAGTACTTGTGGTCATTGACAACCTCGCACTCCTTATGATGTACCAGGTGCCACATTAAGAGCCTTGCACACAACCTGTCATTCAACCAGCACCACAACCACTGAGTTAGTTAATTATTATCCCCATTTCACTAATGGTGGACCTTGACGGGGAGAGGTCACATGACCAGCTTACCAGCCTTGCAGGGAGTTATTATGGAATGAAGGAATATTGCAAGGTAGGGTTGTTAGACACACTTGACAAGTGAAAAAGCAAAATCTCAGAGAATGTAAGTATCTTGTCCAGGGTCACAAGCCAGTAAGGGGCAGAACTGGCATTTCTAGTTGAGTCATGCTATCAACTGAGGGTGTTTGTTGTGTGATGGCTGCTGGCACTGAGCCGGGGGGGTGGATGATCCCCAGTGAGCAGGAGGGCAGCCTTACTGCTTGGATGCCCTACTTCCTTCAATGGGTCTAGGTCCCTTTCTACAGACCACAGATTTTGCCTGGGAGGATGATAATGACCCCACTCTGGAACGTTCCACAGTCAGTTTATCTGGTATCCTCTGTCATATAGACCGTGATTTACTGAATAATGGTCCCCAAAAGATGCCTACACTCCTATCCTCAGAACCTATGAGTATGTTACCTTATACGGCAAACAGGAATTATTGTTGCAGGTGGAATTAAGGTACAGACTTTGAGAAGAAGAGATTATAATGGATTACAAGAATGGACCCAATCTAATCACATGAGCCCTTAAGATGAGAGAGCCTTTCTTGACTGAGTCAGAGAGAGATGTGAAGAACTAAGAAGGGTCAGAGAGATGTCCCATAAAAAGGACTCCTCCTGTCATGGCTGACTTTGAAAATGGAGGAGGTGGCTGCTAACCAAGGGGTGTAGGCAACCGCCAGAAGCTAGAACAAGCGAGACTCATGTCAAACCTCTGACTCCAGAAAGATAAAGCAGTACATGTGCATTCTTTTAAGCCAATAAATGTGTGGTCATTTTCAAAGGCAGCAACGAACAACTAATACTCAGGCTGATTTTTTTTTTTTTTTTTTTTACTTTTTCACCTCTTGCCTTTTATTGACAGTGAGTTGTTTTAGCTGGGGAGGCAGTTGAGCATGAAGTCAATGTGAGAAGTGATTATCGGCAGAGCAAAGCCCCTGTGGGGCTTGCATGGTCTCCCTTGTGTCACCTGTAACTTATTAGTTACAGTTCTCAGCTGGCATTTGAACAGAGAGGCCATTACCACTGCCCATGTTTTTCCTCCAGGCTTCCCCCAAGCCTGGAGTCCTCTATGTTCCTCTTTGTCCAGACAAGTGCTTCTGTAATGAAATAGCCAACATTTATTGAGTACACTGTGTTACGGGCTCTATGGATCCCCTCAGTTAATCTTCATAATGACCCCTTGCTGGGGATTACACCACTCTCTCCTCATTTCAGGAAACAAAGAAATGAATGAAGAAATCGCCTTAATGACATACAGATTATGGGGGCCTCCTCCAGAGAGATTCTGATTCAGTAGACTCCGGAGAGGTCCAGGGAAATGGATTTTTAAAAAAATGTTTTGGCTGAGCCACGATGTGGCATGTGGGATCTTAGTTCCCTGATGAGGGATCAAACCTGCACCCTCTGCATTGGAAGCATGGAGTCTTAACCATTGGACCACCAGGGAAGTCCCAGGAAATGAACTTTGAATCACACCCACGTGGGTCTCTGGGCTTCCCAGTTAGTGCTAGTAGTAAAGAACCTGCCTGCCAATGCAGGAGACACTAAGAGATGCGGGTTTGATCCTTGGGTTGGGAAGATCCTCTGGAGAAGGAAATGGTAACCCACTCCAATATTCTTGCCTGGGGATTCCCATGGACAGAAGAATCTTGTGGGCTACAGTCCATGGGGTCGCAAAGAATCAGACATGACTGAAGCAACTTAGCAGCAGCAGCACGAGGGTCTCATATCTGTGCTCCCAAGAGCACTGTTGAAAGAGTGTGTCTCCATCACTAGTTTTTGGGGAGAGGGGAGTGAGTTTGTTTCCTATGTTGACATTCACAAATGTGTGAAGACGCTTTGGGTGGGTGGGAGGATGCTACTGGCTTCTAGGGTGCAGAGGCAAAGGATGCTGCTGAACATCCTACAATGCACAGGACGGCCCCCAGCTAAGAATCATCCGGCCCCTCATGTCAGTAGTGCTGATGGTAAAGAAACTCAGGTCCCAACAAAACTCAGAGGCTGTGGAGCAGAGAGGAGGTAAAGCCCTTGCTTTTCCTTTGGTTTCTGAGCTTTCAGAATGAGCCTTCAGAGGTTCCCACATTCTTTGTCCTTCAGTTTGGTTCAGTCTCTCAGTCGTGTCCGACTCTTTGTGACCCCATGACTGCAGCACGCCAGGCCTCCCTGTCCATCACCAACTCCCAGAGCTTGCTCAAACTCGTGTCCATCGAGTCGGTGATGCCATCCAACCATCTCACCCTCTGTCATCCCCTTTTCCTCCCACCTTCAATCTTTCCCAGCATCAGGGTCTTTTCCATTCAGTCAGTTCTTTGCATCAGGTGGCCAAAGGATTGGAGTTTCAGCTTCAGCATCAGTCCTTCCAATGAATATTCAGGACTGATTTCCTTTAGGATGGACTGGTTTGATCTCCTTGCAGTCCAAGGGTCTCTCAAGAGTCTTCTCCAACACCACAGTTCAAAAGCATCAGTTCTTTGGTGCTCAGCTTTCTTCATAGTCCAACTTTCACATCCACACATGACTACTGGAAAAACCATAGCTTTGACTAGATGGACCTTTGTCGGCAAAGTAATGCCTCTGGTTTTTAATATGCCATCTGGGTTGGTCATAGCTTTTCTTCCAAGGGGCAAGCATCTTTTAATTTCATGGCTATGTCCTTGCCCTCAATTTATAGATAAGGAAACTGAGGCTTTGGGACTTCCCTAGTGGTCCATTGGTTAAGAATCTGCCTTCCAACACAGGGCATGTGGGTTTGATTCCTGGTCTGAGAAGATCTCACGTGCCTCAGAGCAACTAAGCCTGTGCACCGCAACAAGAGAAACCAGCGCCATGAGAATGCTGCTCTCTGCAACTAGAGAAAGCCTGAGTGCAGCATTGAAGCCCCAGCACAGCCAAAAATAAATAAAATTAAGAAAAAAGAAACTGAGGCTGAGAGTTGAAGTCATTTGCCCAAGGGCAGCAGCTAGAAGGAGGCAGAGCCAGAACTTAAACCCATGTTGACTTGACTCCAGAGCCTGTTTATTAACCCTGTTGCTGATCAGACCTTCTCCCTAACTCCTTTCGTGACCTCAGACAAGGCAGATGTGGCTGAGAAAATAGAAACTCAGAGAAGCTTAAAAAAAAAAATCATACCCAAAATCCCATTAGAGAATAATATCCATGGTCACGATTTGAAGGCAAATCAGTTTCTTCAGCTGCAAAACCTTCCTTGTGGAGTGATTGTGATTATAAAGAGGCATTACATATGAGAAGGTGGCGTGCAGAGGGAGGTATGATTACTCGCAGGACCCAGAGGCATCCTTATTCACAAGGCGGAGGGGGAGGATACGGAGCGTCTGAATTAAAAGCAGTTACTTCATCTTCTTGGGAAATGGTGACTCATTAAGAGCAACCGACTGTTTCCCATTATATTCACTTCATAGCGAGAAGGCGAGATGCTTGATACATCCCATACTAGGATGTTTGAGGGGTTGAAATGAGCTTCTATCCTCCATGAATGATTGATGACAGTAAAAGGCTGGGGTATCACCAGGAGCCTTTGAAATGCATCAGGATATCTGTTCCCCAGTAATGGGGCTCAGATATCTTTCCCTGGTATTTACGACTCTCCCTCGGGTCGATACCAGGAAGATGTGCCTGTGGGGACCTAGGGGGTGAGCTAAAGGACCTGGCTCCTTGGCTGAGGGCTAGCAGGGCCATTCTTGGACCCTTCATTCAGGGTGATGTGTGTGTGCATGCGTGCTCAGTCGCTTCAGTCATGTCCGACTCTTTGTGACTGTATGGACTGTAGCCCACCAGGCTCCTCTGTCCATGGGATTTCCCAGGCAAGAATACTGGAGTGGGTTGCCGTGCCTGCCTCCAGGGGATCTTCCTGACCCGGGGATTGAACATGCATCTCCTGCACTGCAGGCAGATTCTTTACCACTGAGCCACTGGGGAGCAGGCGTGGGTCTAAATGACCAGCAGGCCCTCGTTCTCCAGGTTTGATGATGCTGACCTTGTCTCCTCCCCCACATTGGTCTGGCTTTTCCAGGGAAAGGACAGGTGTGAGTAGTAAGAATGATGCTGACCACCCTTTATCACACCCGGGCACTGCACCAAGCACTGGATGTGTCATCTTACTTCTTCTCCAGAGCAGCAACTCTATGAGGTAGGACTTACTGTCCATTTTACAGAAGAGGAAACTGAGTCTTGGGAAGAATCAGTAACGTGGTCCAGATCACACAGTGACTGGTAGAGCCAGGACTTGAACTGGAATCTGTCCAAACCTAGCATCAGAGGAAAGCTGTGAGCTAATGACTTTTCTCCCTGACACATAAACCCCTTCTTAGAAGGTCAGCTTGATGAGAACAAGGCTTTTGTCTGTTTTGTTTCATCCTCATTACTTAGAGCAGGATCTGGCATGAAGCAGGTTTTCATTGATATTTATTAAATGAATAATAAGAGCAAACATTACAGAGAAGTTTCTTTATGCCTGGCACGAAGATCAGCTGAGACATGAGTGATTGTCCCCATGTGGCAGATGAAGAAACTGAGGCCCAGACTCATCAACCGATGGGACCAAGATCAGCCTGGGAGGTGGTCGTGACACCTGAAAAGTTCATGCCCATAACGGCCCCTCTCATAGGCCGTCTTTGAGGGCTCACCTGGCTCTCACGGTACCTGTACCCAAAAAGCTTTTTCTCTTTTTCTTTAATGTTTTCAGCCGATGACACCTGCCATGGTAAGCATTCAAACAACACAGTTAACAGTGAATTGGGCTTCTTTGGTCACTCAGTGGTAAAGAATCCGCCTGCCTATGCACGAGACGCGGGATATGATCTTGGGTGGCCTCGGCCTGCAGTGGCTGGGGTTCCCAGCCAGCGACTGAGGCCGGGTTGCGTTGGTGAAAGCACCAAATCCTAGTCACTAGATCAGTGGTCAGTGACAAGGGCCCTGCCCCTTCAGCTTTGCAGAAAAGAATTCCTACAAAGATGGAAAGTAGTGAAACAGGTAAAGTGTTTATTGAGAAGTAAAATAGTACAGTCCGTGTAGAAAGACACACGGGCTCTCTCAGGGAGAGAGAGTCGCCGAGTTGCACCCTCGTGGCAGCTTGAATCACTTTTATGAGGCATTTTTCCGGGTTTCCTTTGGCCAGTCATTTGAATTTCCCCAGTTCACTGTCTGTATTTGGTATATCGCAGGACCCTCCCATGTGTGCGCATGCATCTCTTAGCCAAGATGGATCTTACTGAAAAGGCCTCTGGGTAGAACATCCCTTAACATAACTCCCCTTTGGTCTCCAAGGAGCCTTTCTGTGCATGTGTGGTCAAGGAGGTCTTCTGACTTGGGGAATGAGAAATACGTGGTCTGGGCCGGGCCCAGCCTCCTCCCTTAATTGTCCTGCTTTTTTCTTCTTGGAGTTTTGATCCGCAAGGACTGAATCTCCAATAGCTTTACCCTGGTGGACGGGCGCTCACCTGCCTCCTGCCTCAGTTCAGTCCCTGGGTAGGAAACATCCCCTGGAGAAGGAAATGGCAACCCACTCCAGTATTCTTGCTGGGAAATCCCATGGACAGAGGAGCCTGGCGGGCTATAGTCCATGGGGTCAAAAGAGTTGGATACAACTTAACGACTAAACAACAACAACAAATACAGTAAATCAGCCGCATCAGATGTATTAACAATGGTGGGCATTAGGGGAAGGGCAGATAGGAATTCTCTGTAGTGTCTTTGCAAGTTTTCTATACATAAAATTTATTCCAAAAATTTTAAAAAGTTTATTACAAAATTCAGATAGTTTCTCTCCTGGCGTTAGGTTCTTCCCTGGTGTCCCAGTGATTAAGACTTTGCCTTCCAATGTGCAGAGTGCAGATTTGATCCCTGGGTGGGGAAGCTAAGATCCTAATGCCTGGGTGGACAAAAAACCAAAACATAAAACAAAAGTAATATTGTAGCAAATTCAATAAAGACTTAAAAAAAAAAGTTCCACATCTATTCACAGGATAGAAAAGGACATATTAGGCTGAAGGTGATTGTCCTCTGATGCTTACCCACAGGCTCCCCCGTTCTCCAAAGGCCCTTCTCTTGTGTGTCCTTTTGAGGATGTTCCAAGGATGCTGGGCGCCAGTAAGTGTTTGTGGGACTGAAATGAATACATCCACCATCATTAAATTGCTTCTATGATACAAGCTGGGTTAAAATAATGACTCAAAATGGCTGATTCATCTTTGGGCGAAAAAATCTGACACACTTGCCTTCACGCCTCAGTTCTCATTTAATTTCCAATGAGAACTCAAGAGATTGAGCCCCCTGCTGTTTGTTGAGGGACCCTCAGAAGCAAATCGTGTCATGTCCTTCCACATCCTGTCAGACACGGAGATGAGGCTGTCCCCAGGGCCTCTAAGTCCTTTCCAACCAAAGGAACTGGAATTTGATTCTACGGAAGCTTTCCCGGGGGTAGGAAGGGTGACCCTGGCACCCAGATGCTCTTAGCCTCAAACTGGAATGCTGTGACCCTTGTCCCCCATGTCCTCAGCCTGCCTTTTGTCTGTGGAAAAGCTTTAGTGAAAGAATGAGTTTAATCGGAAAAGTGAGAAAATGCAGAAACGAAGGAAACCAAATAATAATGTAGCCATTAATCACAGTCAGGACCTTGATTTCCTTCTCCTGTGTTGTAGATCATGTTCTAAGCCATATCCTGTGAGCTCTCTTATAGATGCTGAAACCACCACCCAGTGGAAGAAGTTAACTACATGATGACCAGACTCTAGCCATTCCTAAGCTGCCACAATTTTGAGAACTGGCCACAGGGACATGGAAACAAACCAGCCCCGGAACTGAAGGAATTGTACCTAAAAGAATCAAAATGATGCTGGTCAGACCACTGATGACTCATTTCAAGATGACTGTCAGAGCTGACTGTGCTATTTCTGCATGTAGCCCCCTCCCTCTGTCTATAAAAGCTGTTGCCCACTGACTGTTGGGTGAAGGGGGGGTGGAGTCAGCCTTTGGACAGGTGCCTGCCCTCCCCACTAGTTGCCAGCATCCAAAATAAAGCAAACTTGCCTTTCACCAACCTGGCTTCTTTAATGGCTTTTAAGTGGCGAGCAGCTAGATCTGAGTTCGGTGACAAAACCACAATGAATTAGGTTGCACGAAAATTACAGGCATCCTTCAATTTATTGTGCTTCCCAGATATTGTGTGTTTTACAAACTGAAGTTTTATGGCATCTCTGTGTCAAACAAGTCTGTCTTGCCACTTTTCCAATAGCATTTGCTCACTTCGTGTCTCTGTGTCACGTCTTGGTAATTCTCACATTCCATACCCTCCGCCAGCAGAAAGATTATGACTCACTGAAGGCTCAGATGATGGTTAGCATTTTTTAGCCATCAAGTATTTTTAAATTAAGGTGCATACATTGTTTTCTTTTTTTTAGACAAAATGCTCTTGCACATTTGATTACAGTAAAGTGCAAACGAAATTCTTTTGTGCACTGAGAAACCAAAAACTTTGTGTGATTGCTTTATTGAGATACTTACTTTATTGCAGTGGTCTGGAACTGAGCCCACAGTATCTCCTGTACTCTTTTTTTTTTTCCAATTATCGACCTTTACAATTGTCAAAGAAGCCTCAGTTTGATGGTTTGTCTTTAACACCTCTCCAGTACTTGCCAACTATGTAGTACTTACTCATCTACATGGTTAAGAAAGAAAAGTTAGGCTTTCAATCTGAGCTCTAAGCAGGCTACAGTATTTAGTCAGAATTTGATAAGATCACTTTATTTCCATTGGACTTACTGTTATGATTATTTTCTAACTATACTAAGTGATATTGACAGTATGTATGGATATGATAATGCAATTTCCTTTAAGGAGTTTATATAAGTGAAAAAAGTCAATGTAAAGAATATTGAATACATGCTGGTATAGTTAGTGTCTTAGCTCAGGCTGCTGTAACAAAGTATCATAGACTGAGTGACTTAAACAACAGTTATTTCTCACAGTTCTAAAGGCTGGGAAGTCCAAGATCAAGGCACTGGCAGATCTGGTGTTTGGTAAGGACCCTCTTTCTGGTTTGTAGACGACTATCTTCTTGTGTTCTTACATGGGGAACAACAGAGAGACAGGAAGCAAGCTCTGATGCTTCATATAAGGGCACTAATCCATTATGGGGGCCCCACCCTTGTGACCTCCTATAACCCTGATTACCTCTCAAATACTCCACCTCCAAACACCATCACACTAAGAGTTAGGGTGTCAACATAGGACTTTGGCAGGGTGAGGGGAGGACACAAGCATTCAGTCCCCAACATAATGTGTGTGTGTGTGTTCAGTCACTTAGTCATGTCCGACTCTTTGGCCTCATGCACTGTAGCCTGCCAGGTCCCTCTGTCCATGGAATTTTCCAGGCAAGAATACTGTAGTGGGTTCTCATTTCCTCCTCCAGAGTATCTTCCCAACCCAGGGATTGAACCTGAGTCTCCTGCATTGGCAAGCAGATTCTTTACCATCAGTGCCACCTGGAAAGCCTGACCGATAGTACATGATTGTGGTGAATTCTGCGCAGTGATTGAGGTTTTGGAAATGCTATCCTGTAGCCCTTTGACCTACAGCCTGGACTTTGGAATCAGACAGTCCTGGGTCTGTGCCATTCACTGGTTGAATGACTTTGGCCAATCACTTATGTTCCTTCTGAGCCTCATCTTATTAACCTATAAAGAGAGGGTGATAATGTGCGTACCTACCTGCCAAGGTATTTAGGAGCAGGATGAGTTAGTGCTGGACTCCTAGTGATGCTTCATATGTGACAGCTCTGGGTACATGAAATGAGGAAGCAGAAGCAGAAGTGGGTATTGCCCAGGGGACCCTGGACTTAGATTCATGTTGTGACCCATGGCTGAAGACGACTGACCGGGGAAGATTTCTCTTTTGGTCCCCAGCAGTTTCCCTTCTCTCTAAATTTAAATTATAAATTTCTAGGAGACCATCAGCCCTCGCTTGCCATGCCCACCATCACCGCCCTGTCCCCAGGTAGCTTTACGTTTTCAAGATAAATGATTAAACCTGCAGGAACATCCCAGTCATGTCCGGTGCTCAGTGCTCAGCTCTTGCTTGCCAGTGCTGCTGTGCTCATGAGGCGTGAGTCTTCCTGGTGTGGCATTTGGGGATAAAAAAGATGGATTTAGCTGCTTCATCCCCCAGAAGTGACTCAGCTGCTCTAAGCTGAGTGACAGCCATGGCAGTTGGAGCCCTGGGGACTTCTGTGCCTTAGTGCTCTGCTTGTTCTAAACAACCATGCTTTGCTCTCTTAGATCCTTGTAGCAACCATCTTCTCTAGCTGTCCTGAAATGCTTATCCAGCTCCTCCTGGGATTTGTCCTTGTGGACACATCCACTGTTGGTTGCCTTCCTTCTAGCTGGAGAATGTTGCCGAGGTTTCCATCATGCTAGTTCTGTCATACAAGGTCAGACTGAAAGAAACCATGCATGATATTCACTTACTGACATCTTGTACCCGCATTTCTCAGGGTCTGGGCTGAAGACCCCCTGCATGAAGGTCCTTGGACCTGACCCCTGCCCCTCAGCCCAGGTGTATCCTAATTCCTGGGGCAGAGCTCCCCAGATAATCACCTGCTAGATCTTTAAAACAGCTCCTCTTTGTTGACATATATACACCACCATGCGTGTAATAGCTAGCTATTGGGAACTTGCTATAAAGCACAGGGAGCTCAGCTCAGTGCTCTTTAATGACCTAGAGGGGTGGGGAGGGGGTAAGGGGTGGGACGGAGGGGATATATGTATACCTATAGCTACTTCACTTTGTTGTACACCAGAAGCTAACACAACGCAGTAAAGCAATTATACTCCAATAATTTAAAACATGAAATTAAAAAAGAGCTACTCTCCATATATCTAAGGCAATAAAATAGACTCAGTTTTCTGATTGCTAAGCTGATGATGATACTTCTTAAGTGGGGAGGTAGTTCTTAAGTGAATAGAATTGATGGCAACAAAGACTTTGGAGTAGGACAGGTCTGGTTTTAAATCTTGACCCCACCACTTTCTCCATTTCTTGAGCCTTGACTTGCTCTTCTGTGAAAGGGGGATGAAAACAGTTTTTATCACCCAGGGCTATTTTGGGAGTTAAATAAGGTGATTTGATCCTAGCATGTAATAAGTGCTAAATAAATGTTAGCTATTATTGTTACTGTCTAAATGTGTGTTTTTTTTTAACCTAATTTAAATTAGGGGAATGATAGCATCTACCATCTAGGGCAGGGGTTGGCAAACTTTTTCTACAAATATTTGCAGTTATGTGGGCCATGCAATCTCTGTTACAGCTACTCATCCTATTGGTGTAATGCAGAAACAGCCATAAGCAATACATAGATGAATGAGCATGGCCAGTGTTCCAATAAAACTTTATTGCAACATCAGGGTGGGGACTGGCTTTGGCCCATGGTCATGGCACCCCACTCCAGTACTCTTGCCTGGAAAATCCATGGACAGAGGAGCCTGGTAGGCTGCAGTCCATGGGGTCGCTAAGAGTCAGACACAACTGAGTGACTTCACTTTCACTTTTCTCTTTCATGCGTTGGAGAAGGAAATGGCAACCCACTCCAGTATTCTTGCCTGGAGAATCCCAGGGACGCCGGAGCCTGGTGGGCTGCCATCTATGGGGTCACACAGAGTCGGACACGACTGAAGTGACTTAGCATTAGCATAGCTGGTTAACCCCTCACCTAAGGTGTTGTGAAGATTAAATGAGATGAGACTTGTAATGAGCCTAGCAAGACTTTGCCAACAAAAGTCTGTATAGTCAGAGCTATGTTTTTCCAGTAGTCATGTATGGGTGTGAAAGTTGGACCATAAAGAAGGTTGAGTGCCAAAGAATTGATGCCTTTGAATTGTGGTGCTGTAGAAGACTCTTAAGAGTCCCTTGGATAGCAAGGAGATCAAACCAGTCAATCCTAAAGGAAATCAACCCTGAATATTCATTGGAAGGACTGATGCTGAAGCTGAAGCTCCATTCCTTTGGCTTACCTGTGTGAAGAGCTGGCTCACTGGAAAAGAGCCTTGTGCTGGGAAAGATTGAAGGCAGAAGGAGAAGGGGATGACAGAGGATGAGATGGTTGGATGGCATCACTGACTCAATGGACATGAGTTTGAGCAAACTCTGGGAGAGGGTGAAGGAGAGGGATGCCTGGTGTGCTGCAGTCCATGGGGTCGCAAAGAGTCGGACACAACTTAACAACTGAACAACAACAGTGCCTGGCACAGAGAAAGGATTCGAGCTGTTCCATCCTGATTTGAACTCCAGGCTTTGCTCCTTTCTCCAGGGGAAAGAAAGCATCTATGAGCAGGACTTTTCAACAGAAGGATCAGTGCCATCCTCTGCCCCAAGTCAAAGCTAAACGTTCATCTCAGCACCTGGAGCCTGGCAGTGCCACCACCTCCGTCCTCCCCCGAGGATGGAGGTAAAATGCCAATCCATGGGGTGTGATTAATCTTCTCTGTCCCACGCTTCGCCCCAGGGTGTCTTGCCATTTTCAGCATGTGTCCTGTGGAAATCAGGTTGTCCGTCTGAACCATGATGGCTGAGAAATAAGGATACTCACGTCTTTGGAATGGTTAACTATGCACCTTTGCATCCATAGATTCATTTAGCTCTCACCCGGAGGCTGTATAATGTGGTGAAGGCATGTGGTTAGAGAGAAGAGAGAGAGGCTAGATTTGAATTCTGTCTCTGTAGCATTCTGGTTGCATGATGTTGGCCAAGTCACCTTCCTTCTTTAAGCTTCAGATACATCCTCTATGAAATAGAGATTAAATGAGATTGTACATATAAAGCCTCCAGCACAGCTTAGCATATGATAGCTATTAAATCCCATTTTGTAAAGGAAGAACATGATACTAAGACATAAAAAGGCTCACCAACAATCATGAACTGGTGATTGGCCTCAGTTCAAAGATCTTTAACTCTGGCCCCTGGTGGTCCAGTGGCTAAGACTCTGTGTTCCCAATGCAAGGGGTCCAGGTTCAATCCCTGGTCAGGGAACTGGATCCCACATGCTGCAACCAAGAGTTCGAATGCCGCAAGTAAAGATTCACATCCTGCAACTAAAAAAAAGAGAGAGAGAGATGGTGTGGCAGAGCATGGGGATAACAAAGGTAATTGTAACTGTGCATCAAGCATAGCGTGTCTCTGTTAATTCAATCCTCACAACAGCCAGGTTGGAAGGAGTTAGCAGATGCAGGGAATGTGATGTTGGCCTCAGAGTAAAGCAAGAACATTCCCTCCCCTGTGTCTCCTCTGCCGATGAAGGGTCGTCAGACTACGGCATCCTTTAAAACCCAGCCATTCGCTCTGGAAATGCGGCCTAAAGGCACCTCTTAGATGCACGCAGAGATTTATCTCTGAGAATGCTCATCCCAGCGCTGCTTCTAGTGGGGGAAATGGCAAACAACCTAAGTGTCTGGGGGTTGGTGAAGTGATTCATGACACAGCCACAAATAGCAAACCACACAGCCTTTCACACTGCTGCTGGGGAAGAGCATCCAAGGACGTGTGGAAACGCTCACGGAATGTTCAGTGAAATGAGCAGGTAATAAAATGGTGAGACCCTAACTTTATATTACAAAAACCAGACCTCCATGATGGTGTGTGTGTGTGTATACATATATATATATATATATATATATATATATATATAGGGCCTCCCAGGTGATTCTAATGGTAAAGAACCCACCTGCCAATGCAGGAGACATAAAAGGAGATGCGGGTTCAATCCCTGGGTCGGAAAGATCCCCGGAGGAGAGCATGGCAACCCACTCCAGTATTCTTGCCTGGAGAATCCCGTGGACAGAGGAGCCTGGAGGGAGACAGTCCATAGGGTTGCAAAGAGTCGGACACAACTGAATGACTTAGTGTGTGCATGTGTTTGTGTGTATATATGCACATAACATCTTGAACTACTCACATCTTGATATGTGTTTTTGCACTTTAAAAAAAATGCATGTGTTTATATATAACATTATACATATAAAACACACACACATATAAAACCATATGTGTCACCCTATATATGCATGCTACATATATAATATATATAATGACATAAATTACCATATGTATGCATCAGAAGAATGTACATAAAAAACGTCAGTATATGAAGAGAGATGTATATACATAGATCCACATACATGCATAGTGTTATGGATTGAATGTTTATATCCCCCACAAATTCATATGTTGGAGCCCTAATCCCCAGTGAGGCTGATTTGGAAATGAGAAAGCTGTTGTTGTTCAATCGCTAAGTCCTGTTCAACTCTTTACAACTCCATGGACATCAGACTTCCCTGTACTTCACTGTCTCCCGGAGCTTGCTCAAACTCATGTCTGTTGAGTCAGTGATGCCATCCAACCATCTCGTCCTCTGTCGCCCGCTTCTTCTTCTACCTTCAATCTTTCCCAGCATCAGGGTCTTTTCCAATGAGTCGGCTCTCTGCATCAGGTGGCCAAAGGATTGAAGCTTCTGCTTCAGCATCAGTCCTTCCAATGAATGTTCAAGGTTGATTTCCTTTAGGATTGACTGGTTTGATCACCTTGCTGTCCAAGGGACCCTCAAGAGTCTTCTCCAGCACCACAGTTGAAAAGCATCAATTCTTCGGTGCTCAGAACTGAGATTAAATGAGGTCATTAAAAGTGGCGCCCTGATCTCATAGAGTTAGTGTCTTTCTAAGAAGAGACACCGGAGAATTCTCTCTGCATGCACATGAGGGGGCCATGTGAGTACAGTGAGAAGGTGGGCATCTGCAAGCCAGGAAGAGCGTTTTCACCAGAAGCTCACCCTGCCAGACCTTGATCTGGAACTTCTAACCTCCAAAACCAGGAGAAAATAAATGTCTATAGTTTAAGCTCTGCAGCTTCTGTTGTTTTGTTATGGTAGCCCTAGTGAACCAGTATATGTGCATATATACATTGTTGTTCAGTCGCTAAGTTATGTCTGACTCATTGCAACCCCAAGGATTGTAGTACGTACGCTCCTGTAGTAGGCTCCTCTGTCCTCCACTATCTCCCAGAATTTTGCTCAAATTCATGTAATAATTGCCTCCCGCTCTTCCCCAGGAGCATTTTGGATACCTTCTTGACCTGGGGGTGCTCATCTTCCAGCATCATATCATTTTGCCTTTTCATACTTTTCATACCCCATGTCCATGGGATTCTCCAGGCAAGAATACCACGTGCTCCAGTGGACCACATTTGGTCAGAACTCCTCACTATGACCCACCCATTTTGGGTGGCTCTGCACAGCATGGCTCGTAGCTTCATTGAGTTACACAAGCCCCTTTGCCACAACAAAGCTGTGATCCATGAAGCGGGTGTATATACATACATACATGCAGATATATTTATATACAGTCATATATATGTAAGGGCTTCCCATGTGATGCAGTTGGTAAAGAATCTGCCTGCCAATATAGGAGACATGGGTTTGATCCCTGAGTTGGGAAAATCCCCTGGAGAGGAAATGGCAACCCACTCCAGTAATCTTGCTTGAAAAATCCCGTGAACAGAGGAGTCTGGCAAGTTACAGTCCATGGGGTCACAAAGAGTTGGACACAACTGAGTGCACACACACATACACACACACACGTATATAGTGTCTTTCCATATATTTGATAATTATATGGTTCTGTGTGTGTGGCATACATATGGTCTTATATTTTTTTGACATATGGCTTTACTTATATGACAATATATATATACATATAACTATCAATATAAAGTCAGAAGAATGTCCATCAAAATGTTCCCTCTGGGCAGAGAGGTTGTAGATGACTTTTTACCTCGTTCTTCTTTGCTTATCTCTGTTATCTGAATTTTCTACAACAAACTTGTATCATTTCACGTTACTATTACTTACATTACTTAGTATTCCTATAAGATAATTATTAATGGTATTGCTAAAAGTAATTATCACACCCATTTTTCTGCCTAAAAATGCTGGTCTTGGAGACTGGGACAGGATGAACGGCCATGGTCAAAAGGACCGAGACTCAGAAGCTGGGACCAGGCAGGGACTGCCAAGGGCACGTTATAACCTTGAACAGGTTTGGGTGACCCCTGCCTGAGCCTCCTTCTGCCTTGTAACAGGGTTCCCATGGAAACGTGCTTTCTAGTTTCTAAAGGGCCCGCTCACAAATACAGACTTGCAACACTGGCAAAGATCCGTGTGCCTTCTTGGGGTGTGAAGGTCGCTGGAGCAAGGCGGGGACTGTCCCAAAGGGAATTCTTGAAAACCCTTACAGCCCTCGGGGTCTTGACGCCTGCATTTTATATCTCCTGCACAGATCAGCTGGACATCATCTCCATGGCAGAGACAACCATGAGGCCGGAGGAGATCGAGCTGGAGATGGCGAAAATCCAGCGTCTCCGGGAAGTCTTGGTCCGACGGGAATCTGAGCTCAGGTTTATGTAAGTGCTTGGGGGAAGTGGCCAAGAAAAGGAAGGAGTGAGGAGGGGGAGGATGCCCGGGAACCTGACATTTACTGTTGATAACTGTGTGCCAGCCTCATTCTCACTACTGCCTCGAGAAGTGGCTATCTGTTCCTCTATTTCTTATTCCTGTGTGCTCAGTCGCTCAGTCGTGTCCGACTCTTTGCAACCCCATGGACTGCAACCTGCTAGGCTCCTCTGTCCATGGAATTTTACAGGCAAGAAATACTGGAGTGGCATTTCTTCCTCCAGAGGATCTTCCTAACCCAGGGGTTGAACCTGCATCCCTTGCATCTCCTGCATTGGCAGGCGGATTCTTTACCTCTCGTGCCTCCTGGGATGCCCTATTTCTTAGTATATAACTGTTAGTCAATATAAAACCCTATAAAAGATGATTAAATTACTATCTGGGTCTTGCTTTTTTTTTTTTTTTTTTTCTATTTTTATTGTTTACATTCTCAAAGAGCATAAAACTTATATTTGGTTCTAAAATTATAATTAAGCTTCTGTTCTTATCTACAGATTTTTTTCTAACATTAAAAACATATCACAAAGGGTGGGATGAATCGAGAGATTAGAATGGCATACATATACTGCCATGTGTAAAATAGATAGCTAGTGGGAACCTGCAGCATAGCACAGGGGGCTCAGCTCGGTGCTCTGTGGTGACCTAGCGGAGTGGGATCAGGGGGAGGAAGGTCCACAAGGGAGCGGATATATGTATACATATAACTGACCCATGCTGTTGCACAGCAGAAACTAACACAACATTGTAAAGCAACTGTACCCCAATTAAAAAAAATTACTAGCGTTGACAATATACTCCCCATGTTTTAAACGGAAAGGTGACAGAGAACGTGAGCTCAGCTTTAAAGTACTGAAGGGCTGTCTTCAGCCTGCAGGTGCTCAGAGGGGCCAAGGCTGCTTTTGCAACAATGGCTCTCACTGAGCATTTCCTGATCTTTGCATTGTGTGTGTGTGTGTGTGTGTGTGTGTGTGCATGTTATCCCCACATCTGGCACACACACGTCAAGTGCTCAGAGACATTAGGCCAACATGTAAGCTCCAGCCCTGGGCCAGGCCGGCATAAGCTCTTGACTTGTGACCTCACTAAATTTCCCCATCATCCTCATGAGTCTGATCGCTTAGAGACAAATGTCAACAGTAGACACTTGGATAAATCAAATTAACCAAATGATACAGAAGGATGTCAATGCTGTCAGGACATTTCGGAGGCTCAGTGACATACTCCCAGGGAGGGGCTGGCTTCTTGGCGCCCAGAAGTCTTGCTAGCAGCCTGCAGACAGCGGTGGATAACAATGAGGGTTCCCCCCACCAAGCCCCGCCTTTAGAGTATGTAGCCTTGTCTGGAGGCACAGAATTTTATTGATCTCAGAGATGCACAGCAGACTCCAAGATGGCCGGGTAGAGATCATGGCCCACTCAGACCTGGACAAACACCTCATCCATCATCTGTGGCCTTCTGGGCTAAGGGGCTGGGTGTGGACCCTTCTGGAATTTGGTTTCCCGGTTCTTTCTCAAAGCCAGGCCTTCACACTGCTATAGGGTTTAAGGTGCAGGTGGGTCCTAGTCTTGTCTCCATTTTAGAGAAGGAATATGCAGGTCAGGAAGCAACAGTTAGAACTGGACATGGAACAACAGACTGGTTCCAAATAGGAAAAGGAGTCCGTCAAGGCTGTATGTTGTCACCCTGTTTATTTAACTTCTATGCAGAGTACATCATGAGAAACGCTGGGCTAGAGGAAGCACAAGCTGGAATCAAAATTGCCAGGAGAAATATCAATAACCTCAGATATGCAGATGATACCACCCTTATGGCAGAAAGTAAAGAACTAAAGAGCCTCTTGATAAAAGTGAAAGAGGAGAGTGAAAAAGTTGGCTTAAAGCTCAACATTCAGAAAACTAAGATCATGGCATCCAGTCCCATCACTTCATGGAAAATAGATGGGGAAACAGTGGCTGACTTTATTTTTCTGGGCTCCAAAATCACTGCAGATGGTGATTGCAGCCATGAAATTAAAAGACGCTTCCTCCTTGGAAGGAAAGTTATGACCAACCTAGACAGCATATTCAAAAGCAGAGACATTACTTTGCCAACAAAGGTCCATCTAGTCAAGGCTATGGTTTTTCCAGTAGTCATGTATGGATGTGAGAGTTGGACTATAAAGAAACCTGAGTGCCGAAGAATTGATGCTTTTGAACTGTGGTGTTGGAGAAGACTCTTGAGAGTCCCTTGGCCTGCAAGGAGATCCAACTAGTCCATCCTAAAAGAGATCAGTCCTGGGTGTTCATTGGAAGGACTGATGCTGAAGCTGAAACTCCAATACTTTGGCCACCTGATGTGAAGAGCTGACTCATTTGAAAAGACCCTGATGCTAGAAGGAATTGGGGGCAGGAGGAGAAGGGGACGACAGAGGATGAGATGGTTGGATGGCATCACCGACTCGATGGACATAGGTTTGGGTGGACTCTGGGAGTTGGTGATGGACAGGGAGGCCTGGCGTGCTGCAGTTCATGGGGTCGCAAAGAGTTGGACCTGACTGAGTGACTGAACTGAACTGAGCTGGAGGTTAAGAAACTGACCCAAGCTTTCTTTAGCTAATAAGTAGCTAAGGTAGGATGCAGTCTGAGTCCAGAGTTTTTATTAAGTGAGTGAATGAGTGAAGGAAGGAGGGAAAGAAGGAGGGAAGGAAAGAATGAAGGAAGAAAGGAAGCTCTCAATGTATTTCCTGAGATGATGTCTTAAAGAGTGTAAGCTCTTGAGGGCAGAGATCTGATCCATTGCCTCCTCTGTTGAATTCTCCCAGAATCTTGAACAATGCCCAGCACTTATTAGGCCAATTAGTATTTGATGAATGTGCAAAAATTGTTCTTTCACATTCCATCCTTACCCCAATAGCTTCCCTTCACACACACACACACAGACCCACATACACACAACACCCCTTTGCATAGGATATGGGAGAAATAAAATTTTAGACTGTACTAAGCATTTACAGGCTCAGGTGGGAAGCTCTGAGTGAGAGGAATGTGATAGCCTTTGACTGAAACAGCCCCAATAACTGTAGCTGTAATAACCAGGACAAGATTGGTTTTGTCACACCTGCTCGGAAGTAATCAAGTTACCCCTCGGCTCCCCTGGAGTCTGTATGAGTCAGATCCTATTTCATGGCAGAGGGTGTCTTCTCACTTGACTGTCTCCCACTGTGCTGACTCTTTCTGGATCTAAAGGCTGCTGTCCCAACACCCCTGAAGATGAGCATTGTCCCTTCGTGGGTTTCCGTTTTCTCTCCACGTCCTGCCCTCTCCTCTGGGGCTCACGGCTTCTGCTAGTTCTGCCTCCCCGGGAGCTAGCATGAATTCACAGGAAGTGGGCTCAGGATCATACTGGCTCTCTCCTGTCCTTGTCTGTGTCCTCAGGCACACGACAGTTTTCAAAAGGACTGCTGTTTACCTCGGGTACTGATATACTGCACACACGCTATGCGTGTTGCATACATTTGCTCACTTATTTCAACTTTTTGAATCATAAACCCACTCTGAGGGAGTGGATTCTATTCCTTCTACTTTACTGATGAGAAAACGGCAATTATAGAGGTGAGATAACTTTTTCAAGGTCACGAGCTTGTAGAGGTGGACCTGGGATTTGAACTCAAGGTGTGTTTCTGAGGGGCAGAGCCCTGAACCCTAAGTTAGCCCCTTACTTATTCCCAGCAGAAGGACGCCTTTTCTCTTCACCTCACTCTTCTAGAATGCAAAGACAGACTCCTGCTGGGAGGTCCCCAATCCCACAGTCCCACACTGGGTATCATCTTGTTCCGCCATCTCGAATGCAATTGGGCGGAAACGGAGATGGTTCTGATGCATCAGGCTTTGGACTTTTTCATAGCCTTTCTCTGGAGAGAAGTGATTTATTTGAAGCCTAACCTGAGCTCCAACTTAGTCAAGGTTTTCAAGTCAACCTGCTGGGAATTTGCAGTAGTACCCTGTTCCTCTAAGGGTCCTCGGGGACGACAAGAGTCAACATTTATAGAACCCTCACTGAGGGTAAGGCCTTTGTGAGCCCTATGCATACATTGTAATATAACCTATAAAAAGCGCTTGCTAATGGAACGACCAGTGAGGTGCACCCGCAGCATAACTGCTTACCCTAAATAAGGCTCATGAGGTCAGGTTCAGAGAAGGGCTTTGAGTGACCCCAGCGGGCACGTGTCTCCACCACACACCAGGGGCATCTGCTTTGGATGTTTTCCCTTCACTGGTCTCCTGCTTTCCAAGTTCTTAACTGGCATTTAGAGATCTCCCTCTTGAAATCTGACAATTTTATGAGCTTCATTTGAAAGAGGGAATAAATGCCTCAGTATCACAAAAACGCCTCTTTAATTGGTGGCAAATGTCCAGGAGGTGAAACTTGAAACCTCCTTTGTTCCACCCTTGACCCCCGATGCCACCCACCTGCCATTCCCTCCCGCTGCAGCCCCATCCCATGCCTCTCGCCATCTTGGCCTGCGGAGGCTGTCAACAACCCCAGATTCATTTTCTCACCCTTGATTCCAGCATTGACTCACACCGTTAGCTTTGCATAACTCCTCCTGCAGCCCCTGCCAGCCTGCCTCAGCCCTTCTGCATCACCTCTGCAAGCCTGGTCCTGCTGTTTATCTGGGTTTCTAAGTATCTTCAGAGGTGAGAGAGGGGGCCGTTATCTTCATTTTACACTGTGCTCTGGGCAGCGGTATCTTCTACTTAATGAGTCAGAGCTGCAGCGGGCAGCAGAGATGGGTGTGTGAAGGATAGATTTCAGGAGCACAGTCCTTGAGTTCCAGTATCTCCAGACTCTGGGCTTGGACCCCAGTAACTTCATTTTATTACGAAGGACTGAGCAGAAATAGAGACACAGATGTAGAGAACAAACATGTGGATACCAGAGGGAAAAAAAGAGGGCGGGATGAATTGGGAGATTGAGATTGACACATATGCGTATATGTATAAAATAGACAATGAGAACCTATTTATAGCACAGGGAATTCTACTCAGTGCTCTATGGTGACCTAAATGTGAAGAAAGTCCAAAAAAGAGGGTACATATAGCTGATGTAGGTGTAGCTGATTCACTTTGCTGTATGGTAGAAATTAACACAACATTGTAAAGCAACTGTTGCTGTTGTTCAGTCATTCACTTGTGTCCGACTCTTTGCAACCCCATGGACTACAGCATGCCAGGCTTCCCTGTCCTTCACTATCTCCTGGGATTTGCTTAAACTCATGTCCATTAAGTTAGTGATGCTATCTAACCATCTCATCCTCTGCCACCCTCTTCTCCTTTTGCCCTCAATCTTTCCCAGCATCAGGGTCTTTTCCAGTGAGCTGGCTCTTCACATCAGGTGGCCAAAGGACTGTAGCTTTAACGTCAGCATCAGTCCTTCCAGTGAATATTCAGGGTCCACTTCCTGTAAAGCAACTATACTCCAATAAAAGTTAAAAAAAATAATAGAAGAACCAAGTGTGGTTAAGCACTCGGGCCCTAGAACCTGGAAGAGATTCAGGGTATGGTGGTAGAGGGTTCATGAGTTGTAAACAGCAACTTTTCAAATACTTGCTGTGTTGGGCAGTGTTCTAAGTGCTTTCCTCACTACAACTTAATCGACATACAGCATCCTCCCTGCCCTTTTTATAGATGAGGAAACTAATGCACAGAGAGGTCAAGTAACTTGCCCAGGGTTGTTCAGCGTCCACGAAACAGCAGACAGTGATATAACCCAGCACTCTGAGTCCAGAGTCCATGATTTCAACCATCAAGCTATAGGGGCTCTCAGATGGTTTTGAACCCCAGTTCTATTTCTTATTGACTCTGGGGACTGGAGCAAATCTTGCCCTATTCCAGCCTCAGTTTTCCCCTCTGGTCAATGGGGTGTTGATGCTTCCCTGACAGCACTGTCACCAGGGATGGAAAGAGAGGACATGTGAAAGTAGGTGACTCTTCCTAGGTTACAAGCAAACCAAAATTCCCTTCCCTCCTCTAACTGTTAATACCATGCCTTGAGGGAAGAGGATCAGGGCTGCTTATGTATCTCCAGAGAAGACCCAGAAAACCACCTCTCTCCCCTAAGATCTGGGAGTGGCTCTTACCCATCAAGTCCAACTCTGCTCTGGGGACTTGACTTTATTATTGTTGTCATTTTTAAAAAGTTAGTACACCTGCCTCCTCTTTACCTTTAATGAGCTGATGATAATCCTGAAGCCTGTTAGGAAAAGCTTCAAGCCAAAGGCAAAGTGAAGCATGTGCATTTATGTAACTTGACACTTCTCAGCCACGTTTGGCAGTTCTGCGTCACGCTGGTTGCACCCTGGGTTTTAAATAGCATCTCCTAAGAACGGGTCACCGTTGCCGGAGCCACTGTACATATCAGGTGGTGGGAAGAGATGCCTTTAATTGCAGAAGATCTAAAAAGCAGTTTGTCTTGGACAAAGTATACCAGAATGTGAGGAGCTGTGGAAGGAAAAAGGAAGGAGGCCTTAAGGGAAGATGAAAAAAGATGAGGAAAGAGGATGGAGGGAGAGTGTTCCAGGTGAGACCTCTGAACGGAAGGACCCTCCTGAATTCCTAATTGTATGGGGAGGTAGGGATAAGGGTGGGGACCTGGCGGATCAAATAGAGAAAAAATATCCCCCACTGGACAGGCGTCTGCTGCTCCATGTTGCCTTTCAAAGTCAGAACAAGCTTTGGGAAAGGAAGATCTTCTCTCTGGGTGCTTTGACTGTCTTACCATAAAGGGTTTCATGCCCTTGGCCCCGCGGATCTCCCCTGGGCTCTGCTGAGCTGGGGAGGGGAACCCTGTATTAGGTTCTTATGATGGTTACTTTTATGTGTCAACTTGAATGGGCTCTGGGGCACCCAAATATTTGTTTAGACATAATTTTGGGTGTACCTGTGAGGATATTTCTGGATGAAATAACATTTGAACCCACAGACTTGGCTCATTAGAAAATACCCTGATGCTGGGAAAGGCAGGAGGAGAAGGGGATGACAGAGGAAGAGATGGGTGGATGGCATCACCGACTCGATGGACATGAGTTTGAGCAAACTCTGGGAGTTGGTGATGGACAGGGAAGCCTGGTGTGCTGCAGTCCATGGGGTCACAAAGAGTCAGATATGACTGAGCGACTGAACAACAACCACAGACTTAAGTAAAGTAAAGCAGATTAGTTCAGTTCAGTTCAGTTGCTCAGTCGTGTCCGACTCTTTGCGACCCCATGAACTGCAGCATGCCAGGCCTCCCTGTCCATCATCAACTCCCAGAGTCCACCCAAACCCATGTCCATTGAGTCGGGGATGCCATCCAACCATCTCATTCTCTGTCATCCCCTTCCTTCTCCTCCTGCCCTCAATCTTTCCCAGCATCAGGGTCTTTTCAAATGAGTCAGCTCTTAGCATCAGATGGCCAAAGTATTAGAGTTTCAGCTTCAGCATCAGTCCTTCCAATGATCACCCAGGACTGATCTCCTTTAGGATGGACTGGTTGGATATCCTTGTAGTCCAAGGGACTCTCAAGAGTCTTCTCCAACACCACAGTTCAAAAGCATCAATTCTTTGGCACTCAGCTTTCTTTATAGTCCAACTCTCACATCCATATTGCACCTCCCCAGTGTGGGTTGGCCTCACTCAATCCGTTGAAGACCTGAGAAGCGCAGGAAGCAAGAAGGAACTTTGCCTGTCTGACTGCATGAGCTGGGTTGTCAATCTTTCCTTTCCTACCTTTGGACTTGAACTGAAAAATCAACTCTTTATGGGTGTGGAGCTTGCCAGCTTTGGACTGGTACTTATACCTTTGGTTCTCCTGGGTCTCCAGGTTGGTGACATACAGATCTTGGGACTTAGCCTCTGTAATCCTGTAAATCCTTATAAGGTTATATCTATCTATTTGTCTATCTATCAATATCTCTATCCAGCCTAGAGCTGTTGTGTATAATTGGGTATGCACGAGCCCCATGTGACTTCTGCTGCTGCTGCTGCTAAGTCACTTCAGTCGTGTCCAACTCTGTGCGACCCCATAGACGGCAGCCCACCAGGCTCCCCCATCCCTGGGATTCTCCAGGCAAGAACACTGGAGTGGATTGCCATTTCCTTCTCCAATGCATGAAAGTGAAAAGTGAAAGTGAAGTCGCTCAGTCATGTCCGACTCTTCGTGACCGCATGGACTGCAGCCTACCAGGCTTCACCGATCATGGGATTTTCCAGGCAAGAGTACTGGAGTGGGGTGCCATTGCCTTCTCTGCCCATGTGACTATTTCAACTTAAATTACTGTGTGCTGTGCTGTGCTTAGTCGTGTCTGACATTTTGCGACCTATGGACTATAGCCCACCAGACTCCTCTGCCCATGGGATTCTCCAGGCGAGAATACTGGAGTGGGTTGCCATGCCCTCCTCCAGGGGATCTTCCCAACCCAGGAATTGAACCCAGGTATCCTGCATTGTAGGGGGATTCTTTACCAACTGAGCCACCAGGGAAGCCCCAACTAAATTAGTTACAATTAAATAAAACTCAAAACGCAGTCCTTCAGTAGTCTTAGCCACATTTCAAACGCTCCTTAGTCAATTCTGACTAATGGCTATCCTAGTAGAAAGCTGTTGTTCTTTGTAGAGCATCACCCTCATCATGGAAGAAACTCACACATAAGCATCAGGGAGCATATTCCAGAATGTTCCCATCAGTCTGTTCCCACCCGGTCTCCCACCTTCTCATCTTCATCAATTCTCCCCCTGTGGCCCCCACCTCTGCTCTCCATGGACCTCCTTTCAGTCCCTCCTCTTCCATGGCAACCTTCATCCAGTCTGTTCCTTCTATCTAGACGCCCCCCACTTCCCGCTCCTGCCTGATTAACTCTCCCCCTTTCCCCAGGGCTCAGATCCAGGGTCATTTCCTAGAGGAAGCCTTCCCAGCACTTTCCAGTCTGGGTCCCGTCCTGTCCCAGTCACCAAGGTCTTTTTTCCTCCATTTATAAATCTGTGCTTATCAATGCAAGCCCGTGTTCCCCGTCTCTCTCCTTTTCGCCTCAGCCTTGACGAGGATACAAGCTGAGCTGTTTAAACTCCTCACAGTGTAGGCAGCACCCAACACGTGGCCTGTCTCAGGGTAGGTACCCTGTGAGTATATACCTAATAAATGAGCAAGGGCTTGACTTCCCTTCTTTTTTGAGTGCCTGCCTCATTTCCAGTGGTTCCATCCACAGTATTCCTACAGAGGGAGACCTTGGTCCAGCAGCTTGCAGTGCACTTTACGAAGTATATGAGTTTCCTGTGGCTGCTGCAACAAACTATACAAAGTTGGTGACTTAACACACGGGGGACTTCCTGGTGGGCCAGTGGTTAGGGCTTTGCACTTTCACGGCCGAGAGCCTGGGTTCCATCCCTGATCAGGTAGTTAAGACCCTGCAAGCCATATGGCGAGGCAAAAGAAGCAAACACCTCCACACCTATTCTCTTGTCATTCTCGAGACCAGAAGTTGGCAGTGGGTTTCTGCCATCAAAGTGTTGGTGGGGCCAAGCTTCTTCTGGAGACTCATTTTCCAAGGGGAGGATCCTTTTCCGAGCTCTTTCCCACTTCCAGAGCCTCATGTCTTATGTTCCCTCCTCGTTGTCCCTTCCTCCATCTTCAAAGACCACAAGTGGTACCATCCAATCTCTGCTGGAATCAGCCCACCTGTATAATCCAAGATAACCTCCCCCTCCCAAGATCCCGAATTGAATCACACCTGCAGTGTCCCACTTGCCGTCTAGGGTAACATGTTAAGTTCTGGGAGTTAGGGTGGGGATATCTTGCAGGACATTGTTCAGCTGACCACCTTAAGAGACTGCGGCAATTCATTTAAGGGCCAAGTGCAGAGCTGGCCTCCCAGGGTGGCAGCAACAGTGACAGGGGATGTCCATGGCAAGGTCGAGCTGAGGGGAAGACAGCATGCACCACATGGAGAACCTGCGTCGCTTCATCTGATGCTGAGTGTTCATCATTCTTTGAAATCTCCAGAGGAAAAAGCATCTAATGAGACAGAGTGAGCGCACAGGCTCCATCATGCGTGCCTGACAATGCAGGGGTTTCCCCGCTCTTTGCTTGTCTCTGGAAAACTGCTGATGTGAGTGGCAGCTGGGGTTGAGAGGTGCTTGTCCGTATCACTTGATGATCTCAATTGAGGACTCGGCTCTTTGCTCTGCACTTAGCCCCAAATCAGATAATGCTTGCCTGTGCCTCATTTCTCTTCAGATAAGAACCAGCCCCCTTTTGACATCTTCAGGACAGGCTGCTCAAAAGAGAAACAGGAAGGGAAAAGTACAGACACCTTAGCAGATTTGCCTTCGTGTTTTGGGTCTACACAGCATAGCCACTCATTTTGTGTAAGTCTTTTATTGAGTTTGTTACAGTATTTCTTCTGTTTTGTGTTTTGGCTTTTTAGCCAGGAGGCACGTGGGATCTTAGCTACAGGATTGAACCTACCTCCCCTGCAATGGAAGGCGAGGTCTTAACCACTGGTCCCCTAGGGATGTCGCCATAGCTACTCATTAAGAGTATTCTGATTTATATCTTTTGCTTTGTTTAATTGGCTAATGGCACCCCACTCCAGTACTCTTGCCTGGAAAATCCCATGGACGGAGGAGCCTGGTAGGCTGCAATCCATGGGGTCGCTAAGAGTCAGACACGACTGAGCGACTTCACTTTCACCTTTCACTTTCATGCATTGGAGAAGGATATGGCAACCCACTCCGGTGTTCTTGCCTGGAGAATCCCAGGGATGGCTGAGCCTGGCAGGCTGCCGTCTATCGGGTCACACAGATCGGACACAACTGAAGTGACTTAGCAGCAGCAGCAGTCATTGAGTGATCAGTTACATAGATCTTTCCTCTTGGATTTCTGGCCTGGAACTCTTGTCCTTCTGTCCTCAGTCCCCTAAACTCCTCAGGGGTTTCAAATTAGGTTAGGAAAATCTAAGACCCTCCCAGTTTGGGTCCTGCCAGAGGAAAGGCAGCCTGTTTTTTTTTTTTTTTTCATTACTAAATGTCTTGGTTCTTTGACAGTTATTTTCTGATAAAAGGAAAGGCGTGTAACTTTCTCTAGATGATGTTATACCTTTGAATTCTAATTCTGCCATTTGTATGCTGTGCAATCTTGAATGGATACCTTAACCTCTCTGAGCCTTGGCTAACTCATTTGTCAAATGGCGATGCAGCTAACCTCTCCTAGGGTGATTTTGAGGAGTAAAAGCGATCATGTTATTAAGTGTCCCCCCACAATATAAATGCTCATTAAATGTTATTTTCCTTTCCTTCAGGAAGAAATTGAGTTTGGAAATAAACAGATGCTTGTTAAAAGCAGACATCCATCTCATGTGCTTGGCTTTTAGTAGTAGCCTATTTATTTTGAAGAGGGGGCACAGGAGAAGGGAGGAGATTGGAGGATGGAATGAAGGTCTCTTCCATCATAGGAACGTACATACAGACTGGAGAGGAGGTGATGCAGGGCATCTGAGATCCATTTTGAAACATCTGAAGGACTGTCACGTGGAGGAGCGAGTTGGTTTCTTCTTTGTGGAACTAGAATCACAAATGCTGCAGAGAATCCAGTTAACCATCCCAGCATAAGAGGGGCCTTAGCAAATACTTGGAATTACAGAAGTTGGAACCTTGGGAGGTCATGAGTTTCCATACCTAGGGATATCCAAGCACTTATTTATTCCTTCCTTTATTCAGTAAGCACTTGCAGTGAATAATATGTATGAGGACTTGCCCTAACAGTCCAGGGGAGGAGACAAAATCTGTTGATGTCATAGTAAAAGATAGAAGCTTCAGATGGGTGAAGGGGTGGAGTAGCAGGTGCTGAGATGCTGTGATCAATTCTCAATGCTGTCCTTACTAATTCGCCTAATGAATCTTGAGCATATACATGTGCCAGGCACAATGCTAAATTTTTTCAATGGATCACTGGTTTTTTTTTCATAGCAACCTGATGAGGCAGGTACTAATGAGTCACATTTTACAAATGAGATTAAGCTAAGAATAAGGGGGGTTGAGATTCTAGCTCCAGTAGCTTGATTCAGAGCTGGCTGTTCACGAAGCACCAGTGGTTGCCTCCCAGCCCCACTGCCCCTCCTTAGAGAATCAGCTCCGCGTGTGGGGGGTTCTGGCTTCCCCCACTCCCCTCCTCCAGGCCAGAGCTAGTTGGTCCAGATTGGCTTGGCCTGGGCCGATCAGAGTCTCTCTCCTGGAATACAGAGAGGCCGGACCAGTTAGATGATGAAAGTGAGCAAAAGTGCTAGTCGTTCTGTTGTGTCCGACGACCCCATGGACTCTAGTCCTCCAGGCTCCTCTGTCCATGGGATTCTCCAACAAGAATACTGGAGTGGGTTGCCATTTCCTCCTCCATGGGGTCTTCCCGACCCAGGGTTCAAACCCAGCTCTCCTGAGTGGCAGGGAGATTCTTTACCATATGAATCACTGGGGAAGCCTTTTTGTGGTTAGGTGACCGGAGATTTGCAAACCAAAGACTGTGGATGAGTAGAGAAAACCATACTTTGGTGGGAAAGACAGCACCACTGCCTTATTAAGAGCAGCAAACAAGGGAGACTAGGGTCCCCAAAAGCAGAGAATGAACTTGGCCATGACATTCCCATTCTGCTCCTCAGGCTGCCCTGATGAACTGGATCTGTGTAAGATGCCACATCTTCTTCTACCCTGGGTACCTACTCTCCAGACCCTTGGAGAAGTACCTCCCACCCATGATGCCACAGGCTGGGGAAACCAAAATCCATGACAGTGTTCTCTGAATCCCTAGCAGGTTCCCTCTTATATCCTTTCTGCCCCTGGGCTTGGTTTCCTGGGTTCTACACCACCATCTATGTGGGTGTGCCACGCAGATGCTTCAGTTTCCATAACAACAAATCAAAACAGAGCCCTGTGATACTCCCACAGGTCATTTGAGGAGTTGTAGAACTAAGGATCACAGAAGGGGTGGCACGGAGCTCTTTACAAACAAACTATTTAAAAATCCACATTTTATACTCCTGGCTAATAAGGCCTTTTTTATCAGCCTGCACGAGGCAGTTCTTTTTCTTGAGCCAGTCTCATCTCCTCCCTTGCTCTTGTTTTTCTCAGCTCCCTCCATCTCAAGTAAGACACATGCCTCTTCCTGCCCCACGAAGAGCAATTTCGTGCTCTTCTGAGAAGCCATGGCACCAAAAGGTACCTGGGCTCTTGGGAACGCTACCCCAAGAGGTTGTCTAACTATGGTTCCCAGAAAAAACATTTCCTCCCTAAGAGGATTTTGGGTACCAACTATTAAGATGTTAACATTCCCCTGATTTCTGACACCTTTACTAAACTATCTTTATGGAAAACGTAACTATGCTAAGACCTCTACTTCCCAGAATCCCTTTCCCTTTCCAAGTAAAAGGTGGGAGACAAAATAGATAATTGATGAGAACTGACTGTAGAGCACAGGGAACTCTACTCAGTGCTCTCAAGAGCAAGAGAGGAGAACCAAAACGGGAAGTCCAGGGAAGAGCAGCTATGTGTATACGCATGGCTGATTCACTTTGCTCCACGGCAGAAAATAGTATAGCAACTATGAGCAACTGTAAAGCAACTATACTCCAAAAAAAAAAAAAAGAATTAACAGTAATCATTATCATTAATATTGTGATACTAAATAAAAAAGGTGTGCATTATAAAGAAAAAAGAAACTAAATCTAAAAGCACTTAGAACAGTACTCTCCAGACTTGTTATAAAGTATGCAATGAATTTTAGCTATAATTATGAAAAACTAAAAATAAAAATGGAAGATTCCGGGAGGCAGAAGGGAAGCACCAGTGTTGATCCTTTGAGGGCGGCCATGGTTAGAGCATGAAGCTCTAGCTCATCCTCACTGTCCACTGCTTTTCTGTCCAACTTGTCTTCCAGACTGCCTGACCTGCTGGCCACACATGGCCCCATGTCTTCTAGACACCGGGCAGACAAGGCGACAGACGTGCATAGACCTGCCCCCCTCTGCAGCCTACCATAACCAGATGCATGCGTCTGACCTCTCAGAAGGGCGGCCCTGTGTCTCCTCTGGTCCTCATCTTCCCTTCCCTGACCTCAACCTCACCGGCTGCTCCCACGATTGTGGCCAATCTAATTCCTATAGTCATCCCGTGCCCCATAACTCATGGTGGTTCTGCTTCCCCAGTTGAGCCTTGATACCCATCAAGAGGGTTTCCCTGCTGGCTTAGTGGTAAAGAATTCGCCTGCCCATGCAGGAGACACAAGTTCGATCCCTGATCCAGGAAGATTGCACATGCCCTGGCACACCTACGCCCCTGTGCCACAACTATTGAACCTGCTCTCTGGAGCCCGGAAAGAGAAATGACTGAGCCCACGTGCTGCAACTCCTGAAGCCTGCCAGCTACATTCCCCCTGCTCTGCAGCCAGAGAAGCCACCATGAGAGGCCCACACTCCACAACCAGGGAGTAGCCCCCACTTGCCGCAGCTAGAGAAAGCCTGTGTGCAGCAACAAAGACCCAGCCCAGCCAAAAATAAATAAAATTATTTTTTAAGAAAAGATACACAGCAAGAAGCTTTATAGAAGCAGCCACGGGCTGGAGGCCATGAAACTTGTCTGTCTTGCTCTAGGCTGGCGGTTCTCCTCAAAACCACTGGCTCAACCTTGACTTACCCAGAGCCAAGGAATCCCTTGGAGAGCTTTAGAGAAGATGCTGATACTTGGGTCTTGCTTCCAGATTCAGAGTTAATTAGTCCAGAGTGTGGCTTGGCCATTGAAAGTTTGAAAACACTTTGGATGATGCTCCCCATACCTTCCATATATGTTCCTCACCTCTTCCCTGAATGAAATAGAACCCAAGTGTCTGTCAGCTGCTTGCAGATGACTCATCTTGCTTTCTTGCCATATTTTTTAATGATGAAATTGAGTGAAAGTATAAAATGCGCCCGCGTTGGCACAGCAAAAAGTACCTCTCTCTCCTGTAGCTTAGCTCGTGATCAGAATCAAAATGAAATGTATGTTTGTGGTCTCCCAGAGTGTCCGAGAATCCCAGGGCCATCTGTTGTCCTCATCATCACATCCATTATAGAAGTTCATTGATTAAGCCTTTAATTGAAACCGGTGCTGTGTTTATCAAGAAGTTTACATTTATAAGCTTTCTAAAGGCACATAACCAGAAGCAGAATTTATAGTAACTCGGTAACGATCACTTTCATTTCTTTCCATTGCCCACCTGTTTTCGACCCCTAAAAACCAACACAGGGTCTCTTTTTTAATTTTAAGAAATCACATGAGTAAGCCGAGAGTTGGAAGATGTGGGATTTCTGAACTTCTTTACTGAACTGCGAGGGATTCTGGCATTTAAGGGTAGTAATTGTTTAAGAGAAGGGGGCAACAGAGGATGAGATGGTTGGATGGCATCACTGACTCAATGAACATGAGTTTGAACAAACTCCAGGAGATGGTGAAGGACAGGAAAGCCTGGTGTGCTGCAGTCCGTGGGGTCGCAAAGAGTCAGACACGACTGATTGACTGAGCACAGGCACAAAGTGAGACCTACATTTCACTTTGAAAGCAACACTTTAGAAAAGCCTGAATAGACGGGCATTTTAGCTTGACTTGAACTGTGCTGGCTGATGGCAAGAGACCTCTGCATCGTCCTTCCCCCTTAAAGTTGGTGATTATCCGTGGCTGTTCCACTGTCTCTGAGTACTAACACTGCCCCTTAGGCCACCATAAATGGCCTTGAGCTGTTCTGGAGGAAAAACTCCATCTGCTCCTAGAACGATTTAGACTAGGTCTGCTTGGTGCTCTGGTGATTAAATTCAGGGATCCTTGCCCATGGTTTCATTAACTGCCTGGAGGAGTAAGCCTTCTGGCCATCTGTCGTCTGCCTTGACGCTGTTATCTCTGCTTGCTCCCCCTGACTAAGTTAACCTGAGCCAGGGCGTGTTCAAGCAGTCAGCAGCACTGGATTTGGAGATGGGACCTGGGTTGAGATCTTGGCTGTGGGACTTTGATTCATTTGGTCCAGTTTTTCCCGAGGTAGGGTACCTGTTGGAATGATTTTAGGTAATATTTAGGAAAGCGTTAAGAATTTATTTTCATGTCTTTTAAAAAGGAAAAATATTGGTTCTTCTGTTTATGGTGCTGTAAAAATTTTATATTAAAGTTTTCTAATGTTAAAAATTAAAAAATGATACCAGTGAACCTGGGCTTCCCAAGTGGCTCAGATGGTAAAGAATCTGCCTGCAATGCAGGAGATGTGAATTCCATCTCTGGTTGGGAAGATCCTCTGGAGGAGGAAATGGCAACCCACCCCAGTATTCTTGCCTGGAGAATCCCCATGGGCAGAGGAGCCTAGCAGGCTATAGTCTATAGACTCAAAGAATTGGACACGACTGAAATGACTGAGCACACACGCACGCTGTAGCTGCGTTGGAGGGTTACGACTGGTGTGTGTTAGGATTCTTCAACAACGGGTTCCCGTAAATACAGACTAACTTAGGTCAGGATGTGTGATGTGGGCCCAGCTGCTGGGCCAGCCTCTATTTTGTGGGTTCTGATATAGGAATTAACTTTATCACTCTTTCTGACACCAAATATGTGTCAGTCTTACACATCAGTTTTCCAATTCTCTTAACACCAACTGGATATCCAATAATCCAATTACATGCTGACCTGGAGTTCAGATCTGATCCCACCACTGAAAGGGCTCCATCCCACATGACAGCCTTCAGATGCCTGTCACAAGTCCCAGGCCACCCACACTTCTGCCCAGCCAACTACAAATTTGGGGGTTTCTATGACCCTCCCACACATACACACAAGGTTTGATCATTTGCTGGAATGATTCATGGAACTCAGGAAAACATTTTACTTACATTTACAGGTTTATTATAAAGACTACAAAAAAATAAGAAAGTAAAGGCTACAATTTTGGAAGAGCCAAATGAAGGAGCTCCATTTGGGCAAAGTGTAGGGGGAGGGGTGAGCATGTAGAACTTCCACTCCCTTGTGGGCACATGTTCACAGCAGATCACTGTGTCCCCCAAACCAGAACCCCCACAAATCTCACTGTTTAAGAGGTTTTTTAAATTTATTCTTATTTGGAGGGTAATTGCTTTACAATATTGTGTTGGTTTCTGCCATACAACAATGTGAATCAGGCGTAAGTGTACATATGCCAGAGTTTCTATAACTCAATCTACATCCCACTTCTTCTCTCCAGAGATGGGGCGGGGCGGGGGGGTGGAAGCACCCACCTTCTAATCCCGTGTTTGGTCTTTCTGGTTGTTACCCGAAAAACTGAGTTCTCCTCTTGGTGAGTGTCAAGCTGAAACCATGTGGGCCAGATTAAAAGACCAGAAACTCATGGTCTTTTAATTGAGATTAGACACCTGGTTTCAGGACTTAATGAAACTCAGGTTCTTAATGTCTCATTGCAGAAAGAATTCAGTGAGAGACAAAATGGTAGGTAAGAAAAAAAAAGGTAGGTAAGAAGTGGATTTATTTAGAGAGAAATACACTTCATGGACAGAGTGTGGGACCTCATGGAAGGCTAAGAGGCATCAGGGGACAGGGGTTGTCAGTTTTTTTAGGAGTGGGTAAAGTCCTAAAGCAAATCAACCCTGAATATTCATTGGAAGGACTGATGCTGAAAATGAAACTCTAATACTTGGGTCACCTGATGCAAAGAGCTGACTCATTGGGAAAGACCCTGATGCTGGGAAAGACTGAAGACAGGAGGAGAAGGGGATGACAGAGGATGAGATAGTTGAAAGGCATCACCGAGTCAATGGACCTGAGTTTGAGCAAACTCTGGGAGATAGTAAAGGACAGGGAAGCCTGATGTGCTGCAGTCCATAGGGTGGCAAAGAGTCTGACATGACTTAGTGATTAAACAGCAACAACTTCATAGACGAATTAGTGGGAGGGGTGCTCCAGCTATTTGGGGGAAGGTGTGGGGATTTCCAGGAACTGGGCCACTGCCCACTTTTTGTTCAGCCTTGGAACTGTCATGGCACCTGTGGGAATGTCATTTATAAAATAGCTTGCTGATGTGTTACAATGAGTGTGTACTGAGGCTCAAGGACTGGTGGAAGTTGAATTTTTTCTGTCATCTTGGATCTAATTATTTCTACCCACTTATTGTCATGTCCAATGGCTATGTCATTCTTTTAAATGTTGTCTCCAGCCCCCTTCCCTCCTGTTTCAAAGCCAAAAAAACCCACAACCAAGCCAAAGATTGGGAGACGGAAGGATTTATTACCTTCAGCAAGTAAGGAGAGCATTGGGGATCATTCCCAAAGCAGTGTCTCCCTGAATAGCAAAACTGGGGGCATTTTAAGCTAAGGGCACATGCATGTTTCATGAAGGGGAGAGTCCAAGCTTTAGTTGATACTGAAATCATTAGGATCAGAAAAGATCAACGTCATTATCCCTGAGGTTCCAGTAGATCTGGTGGTTGATTGTATCAGGCTAATCTTTACCACTGAAACAGAACTGGGTGTCTTTTCTCTTGCCTGATAATGGCCATTTGTGTCTGCATTCTTTTGTTGCCTTAAGATCATTAATTGCTGAGACCTCTTTAAGGACAAGCATTGTGGCCAGGCTTAGATCACAAAATGGCTTTAGTCAAAAATGGCTTCTCTTCTGTCAAGAAAACCATGCTTGGTTCTCTTTCTCCAGGGCACCCCCTACCCTATCTGCTTACCTGGTGACTAGCCCCAGCCTGAAACTACCTAGGGGCCCCACCTGAGTCATGCTGGCATAAACTCAGAAACTCAGGTGTTTATGCCAGCGTAATAATCAGAGGAGATTATTATGAATATATTTATGAATAACACATCACTCAGGAAATTCTAAGAGTTTTAAGGAGTTCTGTGCCAGGAAGCAGGAACAAAGACCAAATATATAATTTTTATTATACCACACTTGTTTTCCTCAGAATGAATTACCTCCTAGGGATTTTTTGGTGAAAAGTAAATGAGCTAAGCCATATAGAGTAGTTATCATGGGAATTCTCTGGCAATCCAGTGGTAAGGACTTGGCGTTTTCACTGCCCTGTCCTAGGTTTGATCCCTGGTCAGGGAACTAAGATCCCACAAGCCACTCAGCATGGCCAAAAAAAGTAAAAATAAAAAAAATTTAAGAAATTGTCATAGTGCCTAACGTATAGTAATTATTCAGTGAATATTAGCCATGATACCACTTCAAATACGAAGTGGTGGGAAAAAAAAGTCAGCTGAATGTGTTCCTAAGAAGCCACGAGAGTCTTTTATTATGCTTTTAAAAGAAAAATTAACTAAAAATTGGAAATAAAGGAAGGAGGTCGAGCAAGCATGTTCTTTCCGTATCATCTTGGGACACTGTTTAACAATGTGTCCGAGTATTAATATTATTTAATCATCTGGGAGGGTGTCTGTACTTAACTGGGTTATTATTTACTATTTGATTAGAGCACTGACACTGTGAAATTACATGCTGACATGTAGATTTTGTCCATTCCAAAGGGTAACCCTAAAGGTGATGGTTTCGTTGCCCTAAAGGCTGTTAACCAACTGTCTATCTAACCTAGCCATCTTATTCTAAGATTCTCATTAAAGAGTACCCATAAGTCCAGTTCCTTAAATGCTCTGGGAATGAGCTTTACTGTCTTACTGGTTTCCTCTTTCATGGGTTAAATACATTTTTGACAAGTGTTCGTTCTGTATGTGTATGAGTCTTGGGCTTCCCAGGTGGCACTATTGGTAAAGAACCTGCCTGCCAGTACAGGAGACATGAGAGACACTGGTTTGATGGTTGGATCGGGAAGATCCCTTGGAGGAGGCATGGCAGCCCACTCCAGTATTCGTGCCTGGAGAACCCCATGGACAGAGGAGCCTGGCTGGCTACAGTCCATAGGGTTGCAAAGAGTTGGACACAACTGAAGTGACTTAGCCTGCATGCATGCATGAGTCACATGTTTACACTGAAACCATATTTATATGGAAACCATATTTCAGCATGGTCCTCATTGAGCCAGGACCCGAGTTCCCTGGACCTATAATTGAGTTCAGCCAGCATTCAGAGAGAACATCTTTTTTTTTTTTTTAATTAATTTATTTGGCTCTGTTGGGTCTTAGTTGTGGCACATGGGATCTTCGTTATGTCATGAGGAATTTTTTGACGCAGCAGACCCACTCTCTAGCTGTGGCACATGGGCTCAGTTGCTCCACGGTCACAGAGGACATTCTATGTGCCAGGCACCGTGCTGAGCACTGTAGGGAAGACAAAAGTAGGTAGGACTGGTCCCTGGAGTCCAGGATTTCATACTTTCATATATATTAGCTGCTCCCTAGGCGAGGACATCACGTTGAACATAAACAGTTTGCAGCTCGCTGGTATCAGATGAAGCCGTTTTAAGACTCAGACAGGTCAAGACCAAAACAAGACAGCTTCACAAGTGCGTCTGAAAATAAATAGGATGGAAACATTGTCCAAACTATAAAAAAATGACCAAGCATCTCCATAACTTGGGCTCATCTCAGTGACTGAAGCTGCTTCTTTACCAACTGAAGCTTTAGTCTCATGGTTCTTCTCACTTTGATATAAGGATTGTTAAGATACCCTATCAAGATATAAGAATTCTCCCACTTGCTGATGACATCCAATCCTGAGGAAATGCCACGTCCTTTAAACCAGCCTCCGAAGCACCTAACACAAGCCCAAATCTTATCCTAAGTCTTTCCTAACACCTCTTACTGGTATCTTTTTGTCCAGAACTGAATTAAGGGGCAAACTATCCAGGTACCCACAGAAGGTGTTACAGACTCACTAAAGTGACCTAAGATGAGAAAGTTGTCCCCATCAGCACTTCCCTCAGAGGCAGGAGCCACTTCGGAGAGAAGCTTGTTGCAGTTCCAGCTCTTGGTTGCAAACTCAAGTACACAAAAGGATTTACTGGAAGGCTTAGGGTGATGTAGGGTGGGGAAGGGGCTCATAGAACCAAAGGGAATCTAGAAAATGGGTCGGAACCCAAAGAGCTCCAGAGGCTGGCCACAGGACCAATCTGGCCAGAATGCCATCACCACTGGTGCTGGATATCACAGATCCAGCCTCACCATCCTTTCTTCTCTGTTACATTTGTCCAGTGGTCTTGGCCAGCATCTTCTGGTTGGCTGAGTGTGAAGAAGGAGTGCTTCCTTTTTAAATTTCTCCAGTGAGCACTAACACAATGAAGAGTTCTCCTAAAACTAGAGCTTGGATATTGAACACCCAAAAATTCCAGCTTTTGTCCATTGGAAGAGTGAGACTCCCCGCCCATGGGTGGTAAAGCCAGTCTACTGACACAGGTCATGGTGAAGGAAAGTAGCATTTATTGCAGGCACCAAGCAAGGTGTCCAGAGCAGCTAGTGCTTAAAAGATCTGAATGCCCCAAGGGCTTTCTGGAAAACGTCATTAAAGACAGGGTGAGAGAGGGCAGCTATGGGGTATGTGGTCAGCTTGTGGACATTCTTCTGATTGGTTGGTGGTGAGGTAATCAGGAGTCAACATCATCAACTTTCTGGTTTCAACTGGTCTGAGAAATCTACATGCTTGTGGGCAGCAAGCAGTTAACTTCTTCCACCTGGTGGAGGATTCAATATCTGCAAAACAGCTCAAGGGTATGGCTCAGAATATTATCTGTATATAGTTCAAGAGAAGGAACTAAAGCTTCTTGACTTTGTTTAATGGTTAAACTATTATTATTTTATCTTGCTTGTTTTCCTTTGTTTCTGCATTTTCACACTTATCTGATTAAATTTATTCTTTGGGATTTGTGGAAGGCCTAGGGGGCTAACATTTTACTTTATCCAAGAGTCAGGTGGAGGAACTTCCCTATGAGTCCACTGGTTAAGAATCTTCCTTTCAATGCAGGGCATGTGGGTTCAATCCCTGGTTGCGGAACTAAGATCCCATATCCTGCAGGGCAACTAGGCCCGTGAGGCACAGTGAAGACCCAGCACAGCCAAAAAGAAAAAAAAAAGAAGAAGAGTCAGGTGGTCTGTTTTGGAATGGCTCCTTAGGGTCTTGCTCAGTTACAACCCAAAGAGTCATCTGTGAGTCAAGTAGATGGTCTGTAAACAGCCTTCAAAATAGTGAGTCATGCTGTCTACAGGATTTTTGTATTCTTGAAGAGGGCTGTGCTGTATTTCTTAGGGCTTTCCTTGTGGCTCAGCTGGTAGAGAATCTGCCTGCAATGTGGGAGACCCCAGTTCAATTCCTGGGTCGGAAAGATCCCCTGGAGAAGGGAAAGGCTACCCACTCCAGTATTCTGGCCTAGAGAATTCCATGGACTGTATTAGTCTGTGGAGTCAGACATACTGAGTGACTTTCACTTCAGTTCAGTTCAGTTCAGTCACTCAGTCGTGTTCGACTCTTTGCTACCCCATGAACTGCAGCACGCCAGGCCTCCCTGTCCATCACCAACTCCTGGAGTTTACCCAAACTCATGTCCATTGAGTTGGTGATGCCATCCAACCATCTCATCCTCTGTCGTCCCCTTCTCCTCTGCCCTCAATTTTCCCCAACATCAGGGTCTTTTTAGATGAGTCAGCTCTTCACATCAGGTGGCCACAGTACTGGAGTTTCAGCTTTAGCATCATTCCTTCCAAAGAAATCCCAGGGCTGATCTCCTTCAGAATGGACTGGTTGGATCTCCTTGCAGTCCAAGGGACTCTCAAGAGTCTTCTCCAACACCACAGTTCAAAAGCATCAATTCTTCTGCCCTCAGCTTTCTTTATAGTCCAACTCTCTCATCCATACATGACTACTGGAAAAACCATAGCCTTGACGACTTTCACTTAATAACTTACTAAAATGCTGAATTTCTTAGAACAATAAAGGACAGGCTTCTCACTGCCTTAACATGAGCACCCAGGTGGCACTACTTACACTGGCACCCTGGCTTCACCATCTAACTGGCTGTGTGATTCTGGTTGAACCACTTTAAACTCTAGAAGCTACAGGATCTTCATCTATAAAAGAGATGGTCTCATAGTATCCACCTTGAAGAGTTATTATAATCCATCTAAGAATTAACTGAGTTAACTCCAATACTTTGGCCACCTGATGCGAAGAGCTGACTCATTTGAAAAGACCCTGATGCTGGGAAAGATTGAGGGCAGGAGGAGAAGGGGACAATAGAGGATGAGATGGTTGGATGGCATCACCGACTCAATGGACATAGGTTTGGGTGAACTCTGGGAGTTGGTGATAGACAGTGGGGCCTGGCGTGCCGCGGTTCCTGGGGTCGCAATGAGTCAGATACGACTGAGCAACTGAACTGAACTGAACTGAATTTGTATAAAGCATTTAACACATGCCCATCACACAGTAAATTCTGAATAAATGGTAGCTAAAATCATCATTGGCTTCCCTGGTGGCTCAGGAAATCCATCTGCCAATGCAGGAGACCCAGGTTCGACCCCTGGGTTGGGAAGACCCCCTGAGGAAGAGCATGGCAGCCCACGCCAGTATTCTTGCCTGGAGAATTTCATGGTCAGAGGAACCTGGCAGGCTACAGTCTAGGGGATCGCAAAGAGTCATACTTGACTGAGCACCTGAGCACCAGAGCACCAGCTAATTATACCCCCACTCTGTCCTGGCTTTGGAGGATCCAGCAGAGGAAACCTGCAGTTTCTTTGTTGTTGCTGTTTTTTTAATTTATTTACTTTAATTGGAGACTAATTACTTTAAAATATTGTAGTGGTTTTGCCATACATTGACATGAATCAGCCATGGGTGCACATATGTTCCCGATCCTAAACCCCCCTCCCACCTCCCTCCCTATCCCACCCCTCTGGGTCATCCCAGTGCACCAGCCCCGAGCACCCTGTCTCTTACGTCGAACCTGGACTGGCGATCTGTTTCACATATGATAATATACATGTTTCAATGCTATTCTCTCAAATCATCCTACCCTCACCTTCTCCCACAGAGTCCAAAAGACTGTTCTTTACATCTGTGTCTCTTTTGGTGTCTCGCATATAGGGTTATTGTTACTGTCTTTCTAAATTCCATATATATGCATTAGTATACTTTATTGGTGTTTTTCTTTCTGACTTACTTCACTCTGTATAGTAGTCTCCAGTTTCAAACCCTGGGATCCTGCTTCCATAGAAAGGAGGCCACTAATCACTGGTGCTGAACAAACGTGAGAGTCATTTAAATGTTAATTTGCTTACCCTCAAAAGCAGATCTCTTCTGATAGTACCAAGTATCCAAGGGAAATTGTGGGTGGTGGTTTAACCCAGGGCTTATAGAGGGGTGCTGGTGTTTTCATAGGAGGAGCAGAGCTAAGCTAAGAGGATGGACGGTGTGGCCAAAGCCATAGGCTACTTTTCAGGCAGGGAGACTTTCCCGGGGCCTGGGGTTAACAAATTGTGTTTCTAAGCGTTTCTTCCTTCAGTTGTTAGATACTCAGAGGAAAGGAATGACAGCTTTAGAACTCCTGTATAAGGAGGGGCTTCGGGCCACTGATCACAAGGAAGAATCAGGGGATTTATCTGAAGGCTGCATTTGCAATAGCAGACCCACAGTTTTTTATTGATTGGTGGTAGAGCTCAGTGGGGCTTCCCAGGTGGCCCTATGGTGAAGAATCTGCCTGCCACACAGGAGACGTAGGTTCGTGGGTCGGGAAGATCCCCTGGAGAAGAAAATGGCAACCCACTCCACTGTTCTTGCCTGGGAAATCCCATGGACAGAGGAGCCTGGTAGCCTACAGTCCGTGGGATTGCAAAGAGTCAGACACAACTTAGCAACCAAACAGCAACAAGACATCAGTAAAAAGTGCATGATTTTCTCCCAAGTTTTGTTTTTTTTTTAACTTGGACTTTATACAAAACTGGGGAAAAGGTTGATTGCCCATCTCAAAAACTTTTGATGTTTATTTATTTTGGTGTGTTTTTTCAAAAACATTTTAAAATATTGAAGTGGATTTGAGGGCTAATGGAATTTATGAGGCTAAAGCCGTCCCCCAAGAAAATCCACATCTTGGAACAGACAGTGGTTGAAAGTATTTTTAAAGGCTCCTGACAGCAAGGCTGGGGCAGAGGATGGGGGTACCGGGGTAGAAGGGGACAACCTGGTTTATCGGGGTCACATTTCTAGCCAGCTTGTGATAGTGTTATTGTCAGGGCTCTGGAGTCAGATTGTCTTTTTTCAAATCTTGCCTTTATCCCTTGCCAGCTGTGTGATCTTGGGTGATGTAGGTAACCTCTCAGCCTTCTGTAAAGTTGAGAATGATCATACCTGCCCTATAGATGGTGAGGATTTAAAGAGATGGGTCTAGACCCTGTTGCTGACTCCTGGGAAGTCCTCAAATGTACGTTCGCTTTTGTTAGCGTCAGCATGAGGGACAGATGAACTTGGAAGCTGGGAGGGGAAGGTTTAGGGGAGAAGACGTGGTTGCTTCTGGCAGGAACTCAGCAGCGATCAGACAATGGAAGGCACAGGAGGCCCAAATGCTGAGAGCTCAGAATAGAAACTGTATTGATAGCAGAATGCAAAGCAAGATCACTTGAAATCCGGATGTTTAATTGGATTTCTCTGGAGAGTGACTCACTGCCATTGATAGATGCTCTTGCTCTCATGGGGTCTCTATCATGGGATTTGAGAATTTTCCATCTGCACTGGCAGCCCCAAGGCCCTGCTTCAGTAAAGATCCAGGACGGTGTGTACTCCTCCATGTCCGCCCACCAGCTTGCCTTCCTCTCTTCATCACGGATTTAATGCGATGTGTCAGGCACGTGCGATGTACTGGAATCACAGAGGGAAGAGGCAAACCCCTTAAAGGGTGCACAGTCTCTTTAGGGAGAAACACAAGTGCCCAGATGATTATCAGGGGAGTGACGGGCTGTGGAACTGAAGGAAGAGGACGTGATGCCACATGGGAGCATCTTGAAGACTCTGGAAGGAGATGCTGGGGCTGCCCTGAAGGCTGCATAAGAGTTAGCGACAGAGAGGTGTTCTGAGTGGGGGACACCTTGAGAAGAGCAAAAGCTTGAGGATACACTATGATCACACAGGCCAGCAGGTGGGCTGCTAGGAATACTGGCTCTATGGCCAGAAATGAGGCTCAAAAGACAAGGGCACAGAGTGGCTTCTGCCATGGCCGCAGGGACCCGAGACTGGCCCATGGGAATTTAAAACTAAAAACAAAACCCTTTAAAAATCATCCAGATAATGCACGCATATTGTAAAAACAAATAAAAATTTTAAATACAAAGCAAATGAAGGAAATAAAAAATCCCCCAGGCAAATTCCCTGGTTGTCCCCTGGTTAGGACCCCACGCTTTCACTGCCAAGGGCATGGATTCAGTCCCTGATCAGGGAGCTAGGAACCTGCAAGCCTGTGCCGCAGTCAAAAAAGAAAATCCCTCAAAATAATCACTGTAACATTTTGAATGGAGTCTTCCTGTCTTTTATCGAAGCATCTGTACTTTGCAAAATTGGGTCCTAACGTTTCTTAACTGCTCTTTGGTGTGATTCATTCTCTTGTATCAATAACATCTCTTCTGAGCATCATGTTTAGTACCCGGGGAGAATTCCATTATGCCCCTGTCCCTTCCTTAATTTAAGTAGCCCTCTATTGTTGTCGACAGTTATGTTGCTTCCAGTGTTTTATTGTTGCAAACAAGACTCTATTGCACATAATCATAGCTACATTTTTATGGTGCCCTTAATTATCTCCCTACAATGAAATCCTAGAAATGGAAATCACTAGACTAGCGTTTAAATATTTTCAAGGCCATTGACACGTGTTTGCATATTGTACCCAGTTTTCTCCTCCCATCAGTCTGTTGGTTGTCTTTGCTATTTCTTCTTGTGTCTTCTCAAACTCCCACATCACTAGGAGGACTGTCCAGGGGGAATGGAGAGGCATCAGACTGAGATGCAGCCACTCTTCTAACTATTGTGTCTGCAGAAGGTATCCCACCAGCCCTGCACGCAGGAGGCCTTCTGAACTAAGGATGGCTTAGATGATGGGGCTGAAATCCAAACTCTGGCCTCCCTCTTCTTGTAGGAGTGCAGAGAAAGTGAAGGACACCCAGTTAGATCTGAATTTCAGATCAATGACATCATATTGAGTATTGTTCAGTTGCTCAGATGTGTCCGACTCTTTGCAACCCCATGAACAGCAGCATGCCAGGCTTCCCTGTCCTCACCATCTCCCAGAATTTGCTCACACTTATGTCCATTGAGTAGGTGATGCCATCCAACCATCTCATCCTCCTTTTCCCCCTTCTCCTCCTGCCTTCAATCTTTCCCAGCATCAATGTCTTTTCCAATGAGTTGACTCTTCACATCAAGTGACCCAAGTATTGGAGCTTCAGCTTCAGCATCAGTCTTTCCAGTGAATATTGAGGGTTGATTTCCTTTACGATTGACTAGTTTGATCTCCTTGCTGTCCAAGGGACTCTCAAGAATCTTCTCCCTAGCACCACAATTCAAAAGCATCAGTTCTGTGGTGCTTAGCCTTCTTGATGGTCTAGCTCTCACATCCCTACATGACTACCAGAAAAACCATGACTTTGACTAGACAGACCTTTGTTGGTAAAGTGATGGCTCTGCTTTTTAGTATGCTATCTAGGTTTGTGATAGCTTTTCTTCCAAGGAGCAAGCATCTTTTAATTTCATGGCTGCAGTCACTGTTCACAGTGATTTTGGAGCCCAAGAAAATACAATCTGTCACCGTTTCCACTTTTTCCCCATCTATTTGCTGTGAAATGGTGGGACCGGATGCCACAATCTTAGTTTTTTGAATGTTGAGTTTCAAGCCAGCTTTTTCACTTTTCTTTCACCCTCATCAATAGGCTTTTTAGTTCCTCCTCACTTTCTGCCATTAGAGTGGTATCATCTGCATATCTGAGGTTGTTGATATTTCTCCCAGCAACCGTGATTCTGGCTTGTGAGAGCCCAGCATTTCACATGATGTACTCTGCATATCAGGCTTCCCTGGTGGCTCAGATGGTAAAGAATCTACCTGCAATGCAGGAGATGCAGGTTTGATCCCTGGGTCAGGAAGATCCCCTGAAGAAGGGAATCGCTACCCACTCCAGTATTCTTGCCTGGAGAATTCCATGGGCAGAGGAGCCTGGTGGGCTACTGTCCATGGGGTCACAAAGAGTCAGACAAGATGGAGTGACTCACACACACACACACACACTTTGTGTATAAGTTAAATGGGCAGAGTAACAATATACAGCTATGACATGCTCCTTTCCCAATTTTGAACCAATCCATTGTTCCTTGTCCAGTTCTAACTGTTGCTTCTTGATCTGCATACAGGTTTCTCAGGAGACTGGTAAGGTGGTCCGGTATTCCCATCTCTTTAAGAATTTTTCACAGTTTTTTGTGATCCACACAGTCAAAGGCTTTAGCTCAGTCAGTGAAGCAGATGTTTTTCTGGAATTCTCTTGCTTTTTTTCTGTGATCCAGAGGATGTTGGCAATTTGATCTCTGGTACCTCTGCCTTTTCTAAATCCAGCTTGTACACCTGTAAGTTCTCAGTTCATATACTATTAAAGTGTAGCTTAAAAGAATTTTGAGCGTTATGTTGCTAGCATGTGAAATGAGTGCAATTGTATGGTAGTTTGAACATTCTTTGGCATTGCCTTTCTTTGGGATTGGCATGAAAATTGGCCTTTTCCAGTCTTGTGGACACTGCTTAGCTTTCCAAATTTGCTGGCATATTGAGTGCAGCACTTTTTCAGCCTCATCTTTTAGGATTTTAAATAGCTCAGTTTTGAGTATAGGTATGTTCCAAAGATTGCACAGGGCATCCTGATACTACAAGTGATTCCTTATTTATCTGAAATTCACATGTAACTGGCACCCTGTGTTGCTGTTTGCTGAATCTGGGAGCCCTTCATGGCTTACCACATCCATTGTGTGTTGGTTGTATTTTCTCCAGAGAGATCCTCTGGAGAAAATGCTGCAGGCTAGCCAGCAAGAACTTTTAAATGGTTGCAGTTCTTCCTTGTATTGTTGGAGAGTAATGTGTGTAACTGATGCTCTATTGTTGGACATTCATGGTGTTTCCTTTTCTCTCCTCTCCTCTTTCCTTCCCCTCCAACCTCCATCCTGTTCCTCCCCTTTCTCCCCCACTTCCCCTCTTCCTTTTCCTCCTGCTCCTTCTAACTTTCCCTTCCATCTCTCTAACTTACCTATTTGGAGTTTAATCTTTGTCCACATCTTTAATCCTTTCTTTCTTTTCTTTTCATTTTTTTGTCAAATGGGTGGCACAACACAGCACATGGGATTTTAGTTTCCCAACCAGAGACAGAATAGAGCCCATGTCGCCTGCATTGAAATCATGGAGTCTTAACCACTGGATCACCAGGAATGTCCCAGCATCTTTATTTCTTTGTGGACCACTCAGCCGAGGCCTTCAGGGCTAGGATTAGGGAAATCCAGGACCAGAACCTTCACAGCTTGCTGAGCCATCCAAGGGGATGACTCCCATGTTTCCATGTAGGCACTCTCTAGGTGTTACTGAGTCCAAGCTTGCTCTGCTCACCACACAGCAGGCCAGTTAACCAAGAGACAGCGTGTTGAGGCAAATAATATGACTTTATTTGGAAAGCCGGCAGACCAAGAAGGTGGTAGACTAATGTCTCAAAATAACCACCTTTTCGAGTCTGGATGCCAGGTTCTTTTATAGAATAGAAAGGGAGAGGTGAAGCAGTAAAGTAAAAAGACCATTCATCTCACAAATATCTCCTGGAATGGCCAACCTTGGGAGGAGATGTGTTCATTTCTTCCTTCCTATAGCCATCCACAGGTGTTCAGGGTCCGGAACAAAGGGATTTTGGTTTAAACTTCAGGCAGAGGGGGAAGGTTCCCCAAGGCAGGCCATTATGTATGGACAGTGTCCTTTTAGTGAACAGAAAAAATGGGAAGCAAAGGTTAAAGTAAAGGAAACAGATCCAACGTGGAGTCAGTTCCTCTCTGTAACACAGGCAAGAGATTGGGGGAATAAAAGTAGAAAATAAAGAGTCACAAAACTTAGTATTGCCTTCAGTGAAGGGAAGGATGTGAAGGATGAATGGCGTTGCAGAAACTGCCAAATCACATTAGCTGGTGCTGCAGGAAATCTGTTGGCCAGCCTCGTGCACACTCGGTGCAGCCCAATTCCTCGCTGGAGTCCAGAGGAGAAAGCAGGCTGGGTCCTGAATCAAGGCGGCAGGTGGGTGAGAGCCTGAGGGCCCTCCTCATCACCAGGAATCTTAGCTGGTTTATTTCTGGTATTTTTCCAAAATGTAAATTGAGTTGGGAGGCCTGCATACAGTAGGCTTTCATCTAGGTTGTCTAGATCAGTGGTCCCCAACCTTTTTGGCACCGGGGACCAGTTTTCATGGAAGATTATTTTTCCATGGAAGCAGGGAGAGGGGTTGGATGATATAAGTGCATTACATTTATTGTGTACTCTATTTCTAATCTAAAGCTGCCACCGATCTGACAGGAGGTACCAGTCCAAGGCCCAGAAGTTGGGGACCCCTGGTGTAAATGATTGATTTGTTACACAAGTCAGTAAATCAATGATTCAATGATCAATATTCCCCTCCCTGGGCATTTACTTCTTCATCCATTTAAAGTGAGAGCTCTTTCAGCTCCAAGAATAAGGTTAATCTCTGATTCCTTTCCATGTGTTTTTCTTTTTTCCGAAGATTATGATCAGGACTAAATTTTTCTTTTTTTAAGCTTATTTTTAATTGCAGGATAATTGCTTTACAATGTTTTGTTGTTTTTTTCAGTACAACAACATGAATCGGCCATCAGTATACATATATCCCCTCCCTCTTGAACCTCCCTCCCACCCCACCCACCCCCAGATTTTTCTATAAAGGACCAGCTAGTAAAAATTTTCAATTTTGAGCCATATGGTCTCTGTAACAATTACTCAGCTAGGCTGTTGTAGGGTGAAAGTGGTCACAGATAGTAGGTAAATGAATGGGCACAGCTGTCTTCCAATAAAACATTTTTAATATTAGCTTGGTACAAAGGTAATTGTGGTTTCAGACCATGAATTTTAAATCATTATAACTTGGCTCAAACATATCTTTATTAATCAAAATAAGAGCCATTACAATCAACATATTTTTGCCAACGAGAAATAAGTTTGTTTATCCCTGTAGCATAAAAATGTATACTTCAAGATTCAACTAACTCTTGGAAAGCATTTTATGCATCCTGCTAGTTGTGGAAGCATTTTCCCTGCAAAAAGTTGTTGAAATGCTTGAAAAAGTGGTAGTCGGTTGGTGAGGGGTGAGGTGCATTTGGTGGATCAGGAAAACTTTGTAACCCAATTCACTCAACTTTTGAAGTGCTGGTTGCATGATGTGAAATTGGGTGTTTTCATGGAGAGGAATCGGCCCTTCTGTTGACCAGTGCTGGTTGCAGGTATTTCACTTTTCAGTGTATCTCATCTATTTGCTAAGCATATTTCTCAAATGTAATGGTTTCGCCAGAATTCAGAAAGCTGTAGTGGATCAGATAGGCAGCAGACCACCAAGCAGTGATCATGACCTTTTTTGGTGCAAGTTTGGCTTTGGGAAGTGCTTGGGAGCTTCTTCTCAGTCCAACCACTGAGGTGGCTGTTGCCTGTTGTCATATAAAATCCACTTTTTATTGCACATCACAGTCTGATTGAGAAATGGTTCACTGCTGTTGCATAGAATAAGACACTTCAAAATGACGATTTTTTGGATTTGCAGTCAGCTCTTAAGGCACCCACTTATCGAGCTTTTTCACCTTTCCAGTTTGCTTCAAATGCCAAACAACCATAGAATGGTCCACGTTGAGTTCTTTGGCAACTTCTCATATGGTTGTAGGAGGATCAGCTTTGACAATGACTGTCAGTTGTCACTGTCAGCTTTTGATGGCTGGCCACTGTGCTCCTCATCTTCAAGGCTGTCATCTCCTTTGCAAAACTTCTTGAACCACTGCTGCACTGTATGTTTGTTAGCAGTTCCTGGGCTAAATGTGTTGTTGATGTTGTGAGTTGTCTCTGCTGCTTTATGACCCATTTTGAACTCCAATAAGAAAATCGCTTGAATTTGCTTTTTGTCTAACATTGTTTCCGTAGTCTAAAACATAAAATAAACAGGAAGTAATAAATCATTAGCAAAAAAAAAAAAACCCACACACATTAAAATGATGTATAATATAACCACATTTATTAAGAATGTATTCTAATATCAAACAGCAAATTTCAGCAATGCAAAACCACAATTACTTTTGCACTATTAGATAGTTAGAATAGGGAAAAGGAGTCCAGAATGACAGTGGCTAATAGATAAGGAAGAGAAAAGCCCGGGAAAATAGAACAAAGGAAGGTCCGAGGACCAGAGTGAGGACCTCAGGTAAAACAAACAACACTCCTGGCTGGCCCAATTTACATAGGACAGGCCCAGGGAGAGAAAAACATATAAAAAGAGGAGGCAAAGCTAGCTCGCTCTCTCTCTCTCTCTCTCTCTCTCCCCCCGCCACGTGCTGGGGCGCTCTTCTCTTCGGCTCTTTGGATCGACATGCCCTCACGCCTCGAAGATGGATTTTCCTGCTATCTTCTAAATAAAATAGAGCTGTAACACTGAGCTGTAACACTGATTTGTCTAAGAGCTATAACATGGTCCATTCGAGACCTGAGAGCTATAACATGGTCTGTCTAAGACCCGAGAGCTGTGACACGCCAAGGGGGCTTTAATGTCCATCACTCCAAATCTTTGTTGTGATAAGACAAAAACCGAGGAACATACACTCGCCTGACAGCACCAAGCTAATAGACACTGAACCCTGAATTTCATATAATGTTCATGTGTCCAGATATGTTCTTCTTTTTTTCTATGTAAAAGTAAAATCTATTCTTATTCATGGATTCCAACAACGCAGGCAGGTTTGGCCCATGGGTCATAGTTGGTCGACCCTGCTGGAGATTCAAGAGCAAACATATCTTCCAGGAAGTTTCTTGAGTGCCTTAAACAGAAAGTTCAGATTGAGGATGCTGTTCCTCCTTGGAGTGTACACACTGATCACCATGTCTGCCACACTGGCTTTCATAGACATATAACCAACCTAAGATGGCTCCCATGTCAAATCCTTCATAACCCGGATCAATATGTCACCAGTGTGTCCTATTTTGGTGGGTTCTTTCTTGTCACATAACACAGACACCACGCTCCTCTTTACAGTCAATGTTTGAGCTTCTCCCTTTGCCTGAGTGCCTGGCACTCTTCTCTGTGACCGGCCAGGTTGTACCCCTCCCGTAAATGGCAGCCTCTGCTGAGGAACCTCCCCCCAAACTAGTCTGGTCTCTGTCTTCCCTGAACTCCAACCACCGTATGGCTTGGGACGTCAACATTCCCACCTGAGAGGTCAGTCTGCCCAGGTTCAGGTTCCTGTTACTCTGCGGCCTTGAGCAAGTTCCTAACAGCATCTAAAGGATGCTAATAGCTCACCTCTGTAGACTTAAACAAATAGTCACAACCTAAAAGTTGCGTTATGTTTCATTCGGTGGGAATTTTTAGGACTTCAGGCCCAGGAGGCAGCGTCTCAAGTAGCCCTGAGAGAACTGCTCTGAGGAGGCGAGCAAGGGGAGCCAAATTATATAGAAGTTTTGCAAAGGAGGGCAGGTAGTCTGATTGTCAAAAGATTACTGTGAATCAAAGAAAACCAGACATCCCAAGTTAAGGAATGTGTCGCTTTTCTATGTATGGGAAGGTGTAAGAATCTGGGTCACTGAAATCATTCCTTTGATACGTACCTCAGCTATCTGGGGCCAGTTTCCTGTGTTTCCACATCCTGAGTTCCTCAGGGCTCACCGCCAGGAGTGGCTGCAGGCTGATGGCTGCTAGATGGCAGGTATTCTTTCCTTCCTGAGTTCCCTCAGGGCTCATCTGCTCACCATCCATGGTAGCTACAACTGCTGATGACTTTGACATCGTTTGTTTACTGATCTGGCAGGAAGTATTCCATTATACACCTCCTAGGGTTGCTGTGAGTTAATTGAGATGATTTGTATAAAATGCTTACACCAGAATTGTATGAAAACATTAATAAATGCCAGCTACAGTTACACTCCTATGTTGTTTGACATTTTTCCAGGAGGCTGTATTTCTATGTTATGTATATGATTTTTGAAAGACCAAAAGTACCCTTTTGGGTCTAAAACAAAAGTACAAAAATACTGTTGGTAATTTTTTCATAGAAACTTGTAATTGGCATGTGGCACTGTTGACTTAAAAAAATATTCACAACCTAAAGACAGTTGTTTTATTCAGTGGGAATTTTTAGGACATCAAGCCCAGGAGACAACATCTCAAGTAACCCTGAGAGCTTTGAGGAGGCGAGGGGATGAGCCAGGTTATCAAGAGATTTTGTAACAAAGGGCAGGTAGTCTGAACATGAAAAAATTATATTGTTAATTAAGAAAACCAGATATCTCAAATCAAGGAACTGAGCGCTTTTCTTTGTACAGGAAGATGCTAGACTCACTGAAATTATTTCTTTGATATGCACCTCAGCTCTCTGGGCCGGTGTCCTTTGTTTTCACATCCTGAGCTTCCTTTCCTCAGGGCTTACCCTGGGGAGTGGCTGTAGTCTGATGGTTGCTGATATTCTTTTCCTTCCTGAGTTTCCTTAGGGCTCACCAGCTCACATTGGCAGGCTGCAATCACTGATGACGATGACATCCTTGTTTACTGATATGGCAGGAAATATTCCATTTCTCAGCACAGACCCCAAGAGTTCAGCTCAATGAGTTTTTCAGTATTAGTAAATTTTCTGAATCAAAGCAGAGAACATCTGGAAAACCCCTGAGGGAGAGAAGAGTAATTCATGCTTGAGGGAGGTGACATTCTTTTAGGAACAGTGTCATCTCCCAAATAAGGGTCTGATTACAATCAAGGAAGAAGCCAGTTAACATGCAGACCATAAATGTGCCACAAGGAGAAAACAGGCCTTCAGTGACTGTCCTAGAGGCCTCCATTTGATGGATGTGTCCCCTGAGCCTGTGTGGCAGGCACCTCGCTTGTCCTTGGTCCCCAGCTTACGTGATGCTGAGAGAGGGCTGAGACCACGGTTTCCCTGGAGAGGTCTCAACACTTATTCTCCCCCAGGGACAGCATTTAAACTCATTAATCCAAGATTGCCAAACAGACACACACATTCATCATCTCAGTGCCATTAGGTTGGAGGAAATTGAAATAGCACAGAAAGTGAGACTCATTCTTTGACGCAGGAATGTTGGCTGAGAATTTTTAGGAGTGTCTGAGCAAGCCTAGTGGCTCACTACCTTACCCAGGGCAGAGGGGTGGACAGAAGTAACTTTTCCTCTGTACCTGCTATAGATGTGCTGAGCACAGGGCTGCCTGCTCTACACCCATAAGCTGATTTCATTCTTCATGGAAGAATGAAAGATAAAGGTAAGACTCCTCTTCCACAATGAGCACTGACACCCCGAGCAGTGGAAGGGCTCGCACGAGTCATGTAGCTGGTCAACGGGGGAGTTGACCCCGGTCTGGCTGGGTCTAAAGCGTGTTATCACCTCTACGTGCTGGAAGAACAGGGCTCCCTGGATCTTGTGTCAACTTAAAAAATAGAAAACTTTTTAAAATTTAAAAATAGAAATTAAAAAAAAATAGAAATTGAGTTATATTTTATTTGGTGGGAATTTTTAGGACTTCAGGCCTGGGAGGCAGCATCTCCATTGACCATGGAAGAACTGTTCTGAGAAGGTGAGGGAGGAGTCAGGTTATATAGAAGTTTGCAGCAAGGGGCAGGTAGTCTGAACATCAAAAGATTATTAATTAAGGAAAGTCAGATATCTCATTAAGGAATTTAACACTTTTCTAAGCATGGGAAGATACAAGAGTCTGGGCTTGCTAAAAATCATTCCTTTCACCTGTGTCAGGCGAGTGCACAGAAAAAGAGAGCTCTTTTTTAATATAAATAAATATTTTAATAAAATATTTTATTTAATAATTAAAATAATCAAATATTTAAAATTAAAATAATTAAAATAAAAATATTTTATTTAATAAATGAAATATTTTAATAGATAAAAACATGCACCTCAGCTATCTGGGGCCAGCAACCTGTCTTCTAAGATCCTCCTCCCCCAGCTCCTCAGTGCTCACATAGCGTTCACCGTGGCAGCAGCTCAATAGCTGTCAGATTGCAGGTATTCTTCTCCTTCCTGAATTCTCTTAGGGCTCACTGGCTCACACCACGGGGCTGCCATTGCTGGTGACCATGGCACCCTTGTTTACTGATGTGGCAGGAGATACTCTGTTTCACACTTGAAGCCCCCAATCCTCTATGTGAGGAATCAGAAGTATGGGGAGATGAATGGTTTGCCCAGAGTCATTATGGTTTAATAATATATCTGGTGTTGGTGGTGGTGTTGTGCAGTTGCTAAGTCGTGTCTGACTCTTTGCAGCCCCATGAACCGCAGCACGCCAGGCTTCCCTGTCCTCACTATCTCCTGAGGTTTGCTCACACTCGTGTCCATTGAGTCGGTGATGCCATCCAACCATCTCATCCTCTGTCACCCCCTTTTCCTCCTGCCTTCAATCTTTCCCAGCATCAGGGTCTTTTCCAGTGAGTCAGTTCTTTGCATCAGGTAGCCAAAGTTTTGGAGCTTCAGCTTCAGCATCGGTCCTTCCAATGAATATTCAGGGTTGATTTCCTTTAGGACTAACCAGTTTGATCTCCTTGCTGTCCAAGGGACTCTGAAGAGTCTTCTTCAGTACCACAGATCAAAAGCATCAATTCTTCAGCGCTTGGCCTTATTTATGGTCCAGTTCTCACATCCGTACATGACTACTGGAAAAACCATAGTTTTGACTATACAGACCTTTGTCGGCAAAGTGATGTTTATGCTTTTTAATATGCTGTCTAGGTTTGTCATAGCTTTTCTTCCAAGGAACAAACGTCTTTTAATTTCATGGTGGCAGTTGCCATCCACAGTGATTTTGGAACCCAAGAAAATAGAAAGTCTGTCACTGTTTCCATTGTTTCCCCATCTATTTGCCATGAAGCAATGAGACTAGATGCCTTGATCTTAGTTTTTTGAATGTTGAGTTTCAAGCCAGCGTTTTCACTCTCCTTACCTTTATCAAGAGGTCCTTTAATTCCTCTTCCATATCTTGGTCTTTGCCACCAGTTCCTGACAGAGCTCCTGAAATTCTAGTTACTTCCTGAGTGACAGGGATGCTGGGAGCATCTTTTGGGGAGCATTTGTTCCTTGACACAAGAGCTTCATAGGCCCTGGGAATTTCCTGAGTAATGAGTGTTGTTTCGCATGCTAATGAGATGTCTCAGTAGCTTTGGGTTGGGAGCTGGTCCATAGAAAGACCAAGGCTTGCTTAGAAGCTTGTAACTTGCGGCACAATCCCTGAATTCTCTGGGGAGATTGTGGAGCCTGATCTCCACAATCATTGATCATTAATAATTGATCATGCCTACATGATGAAGCCTCATAAAACCTTTTGTGATGTTTAAAGGGCTTCCAGGTTGGTGAACACATGGAGTTGATGGGAGAAGGGCCCACCCTGGGGAGGGCCTGGAAACTCCCACACTCTTCACCATACCTTCATCTGGCTGTTCATCCGTACCTTTTAAAATATCATTTCTAATAAGCTAGCAAATGTACGTGCATGTAATTCTGAGTTTTGAACGGTTCTGGCAAATTATCGAACCTGGGGAAGGGGATCATGGGAGCCCCCAGTTCACAGCCAGTTGGTCAGAAGTAGAAGTGGTCCCAAATTGCAGTTGGCCTCTGAGTCTGATGGGACTGAGCCCTTGACCTGTGAGGTCTGTGCTCACTCCAGGTAGTGAGTATCAGAATTGAGTTCAATGACGGCACACCCGGTTGGTGTCCACCAAGAGTTGGAGAATTGCTTTGTGTGAGAAAATCCATGCATTTGGAGTTGCAAGTGTAGCGTGTATAAAAAACCAGTTTCCCTTTAGTCGTGGAGGAGGTTAATGGTAGGGCTCCACATCCCAGGTGTTATTTCTTCTTACCCATCCCAAGGTGTCCACTGCATCCACAACTTGCAGAGTGTTGTGTTAGCTGCTCACTCACGTCCGACTCTTTGTGATCCCATGGACTGTGGCCTGCCAGGCTTCTCTGTCCATGGGATTCTCCAGGGAAGAATAGTGAAACGGATAGCCTTCTCCAGGGGATCTTCCTGACGCAGGGATCGAACCCAGGTCTCCCATATGGTAGGCAGATTCTTTACCATCTGAGCCACTACGGAAGCCCCAGGAAGAAGCCAAGTAAATACTCCCTTAAAAAGTCAACCCTTTCCTCTGTCAGTCTGCCTCTGCCTTCACATCTTGGTCTCTGCTGGGTTTCCATTAGGCTCCAGACCATGTCATTTGCAGAGAGATTTTGTAAAGCAGCAGCACTATTATTCTGACAGAGCCTATTCACCTCTCCACGCCCAGAGCTGGTAAAATGACCAATTTTCTCCATTGTCCCAGCATGAAAGGTTGAGATGCGTGATGACAGGGGCTGACTTTCTTTTCCTTCCTCCATCAATCAGGTTCTCAGAAATGACATCTCTGTCTCTCTAGAACGAGCAGAGTTCCATTTCCAGGGTTCAGCACTATTCTGGCAGAGAATTGGACTAATGGGGCTTATTCGAAGTTCCAGCCAAGCTTCAAAAGTGCTTTGCATGAACTGGTTGAATGTTTTTTGAATAATATTATTTGATGACATTGGACAATCAACATGATGTAATGCCCACAATGAGCAGGGTATATGCATGTTTATTTTGGTCCTATTTTAATTAAAAATGCACATGTCCACATATATGCATTGGTGATGGTGTCTTCAGCTACAAGTAATCAGAACATCTGATTAATAGTGTCTTGAATTAATTAGGTGTTGGCGGGGTGGCTCAAGGATGTCATCAAGGATCCGTCTCTTTCCTTGATTCCCCTGTGCTACCCTCACCACAGTGGCTATAGCAGCTTCAGGAGAATGAGGGGTTAGCACTCAAGACTCACATTGTTTTAGGAAGAGGGACCCCTTCTAGGGCCAGAAAGTGGGTCTTGTCTGACGCTTGGAAATGAATTGTGTGAGGAGACACTGCTGTGCTTTGTCACTCAGTCATGCCCAACTCTTTGCGACCCCATGGACTGTAGCGTGCCAGGCTCCTCAGCCCATGGGATTCTCCAGGCAAGAATACTGGAGTGGGTTGCCATGCCCTCCTCCAGGGGATCTTCCCAACCCAGAGATCAAACCCAGGTGTCCCACATTGCAGTCGGATTCTTTACCGTCTGAGCCACCAGGAAAGACTTCATTGGGAAGGGGCGCCCAGGCAGAAAGCAGCAGGGTGAGGGAACCCAGGAGAACTCCTCTGCCACATGGCTCACAGTCTTGGGTTTTATGGTGATGGAGTTAGCTTCTGGGTTGTCTCTGAAACTGACTCGGGGTCCTTGCTGGTGGTGCACGCACTGTTCACCCAAGTTGGATTCCAGAGAGGAGGATTCTGGGAAGTTGGTAGGACATATGGACTGGTGTCTCCGCTTTCCTTTTGACCTTTCCCAAATGCTTCTGGTTGGTGGTAGCTTGTCAGTTCTGCACTCCTTACCAGGACTCCCTGTTGTTAAGATAACTCATGCAAGTGGCTACTATCATATATGGAACCCAATTCGCCTGCATTGGCTGGCAGATTCTTTACCACTGAGTCACCAGAGAAGAACCACCTCAGGTATCTATTTTATACATAGCATCAATAGTGTATGTTTCAATTTTAATCTTCCAGTTCATCCCACCCCTCCCTGTTTGGTATCCATACATTTGTTCTCTATGTCTGTGTCTGTTTCTGCTTTGAAATGAGATCGTGCTTAGTCACTTCAGTTGTGTCTGACTCTCTGCAACCCTACGGACCATGGCCTGCCAGGCTCCTCTGTCCATGGGATTCTCCAGGCAAGAATACTGGAGTGGGTTGCCATTTCCTCTCCTTCATGGGGTTCTGATGCATGTCTGCCTGTGCGAGCTTCCCAAGAATTTCACCTTGTTTGTAAAGGTGTTGGGGATTTGGATGGACTCAGGAGGACTCAAAACTAGGCTAAGTGCAGGTTCGAGATGGATAAAGGGTGAAGGGCACCCCCCAGGGCAAATCCCCCAGACCTGGGTTACGTGAAGGCAAAAGACTGGCGTGAAGTCCACCGCAGCACTCAGGGTGGAACAGTGGCCTCTGTGCGTGTGGACCAAGGTTATGTGTAATTTTAGTTTCCTTATTTGTCCTTGTTTGTATTTTTCAAAATTTCTACAGTGATCAGGAATCTGCCCAGCAACCAGATAAGAATTCTATTAAAAAAAATATTTTCCTCTTATTTTTTTTCCACTTTATTTTTTAATTGAAGAATACTTGCTTAACAGAATTTTGTTGTTTTCTGTCAAACATCAACAAAAATTTTATTTAAAATTTAAAAAATTTTTATAGAGAGGAATATAATCAAAATAGGTTTGTTTTTTAAGAAGTTTGAAGATGTGGGCTCCATTTGTCAAATAACTGCTTGTCCAGCATCATTTTCTCTTTCTTTTCCCTCCTGCCTCTTTCTGATAGCTATTAATAGTGATAGATACCATTTACTGAGCATTGTACTATGTATGGCCCAGGCACATGCTCAGTGCCTGACTTGCATAGTAATCCTGGACAGCTGTACTATTATAATTCGGATTTCCAAGATGAGGAAAGTGAGAAAAACCTCTGGCACTCGGCCCCTTTGAGCTAGAGATGGCTGGTGCCAACGCTGTCGCTTCTAACATTGTTGCTGCTAATGGCTAAGTCATGTCCGACTATTTTGCGACCCCATGTACTGTAGGTTCCTTTGTCCATGGGACAAGGAATACTGAATACAAGGAATGCAAGAATACTGAAGCAGATGGCTAACAAACACATGAAAAGATGCTCAGCATCACTCATTATTAGAGAAATGCAAATCAAAGCCACAATGAGATATTACCTACCTGACGCTGGTCAGAATGGCCATCATCAAAAAGTCTACAACAGTAAATGCTGGAGAGGGTGTGGAGAAAGGGAACGCTCTTGCATTGTTGGTGGGAATGTAAATTGATACAGCTATGGAAGATGGATGGAGATTCCTTAAAAAACTAGGAATAAAACCACAATATGACCCAGCAATCCCACTTCTAGGCATATACCCTGAGGAAATCAGGGTTGAAAAAAGACACTTGTATCCCATTGTTCATTGCAGCACTATTTACAATAGCTAGAACATGGAAGCAACCTAGATGCCCATCTACAGATGAATGAATAAAGAAGTTGTGGTACGTATACACAATGGACTATTACTCAGCCATAAAAGGAATGCATATGAGTCAGTTCTGATGAGGTGAATGAACCTAGAACCTATTATACAGAGTGAAGTGAGTCAGAAAGAGAAAGATAAATATCACATAATACATAAATATGTATCACACATATATGGAATCTAGAAAAATGGTACTGAAGAATTTACTTACAGGGCAGCAGTGGAGAAACAGACATAGAGAATAGACTTACAGACATGGGAAGAGGGGAAGAGAGGGTGAGATGTATGGGAAGAGTAACATGGAAACTTACATCACCGTATGTAAAATAGATAGCCAACAGGAATTTGCTGTATGGCTCAGGAAACTCAAAACAGGGGCTGTGTATCAACCTAGAGGGGTGAGATGGGGAGGGAGATGGGAGGGAGGTTCAAGAGGGAGGAGATATATGTATACCTATGGCTGATTCATGTTGAGGTTTGACAGAAAACAAAATTCTGTAAAGCAATTATTCTTCAATTAAAAAAAAAAAAAAGAATACTAGAGCAGATTTTCTTTTCCTTCTCTAGGGGATCTTCCTGACCCAAGGATCAAATCTGCATCTCCTACAATAGCAGGCGGGTTCTTTCTTATGGCTGAGCCACCAGGGAAACCCTGCTTTCTCAACATCACGATTGGCATTTTGAACCAGATAATTCTCTACTGAGGCAGCGGGATGTTTCACGACATCCCTGGATTCTATACTCACTAGATGTCAGTAGCCGTCTCCACGCACATCCAGTGATAACAGCAAATAAGTCTCCAGACATTGCCAGATGCCCCTAGAGACCAAAATCGTCCCCATTAAGAACCATTGATATATACAATGGCATATTGCTTAGTTATAAAAAGGAACGCATTTGAGTCAGTTCTAATGAGGTGGATGAACCTGGAGCTTATTATACAGAGATCAGAAAGAGAAAGACAAATACTGTATATGAATGCATATGTGTGGAATTTAGAAAGATGGTACCAATAATCCTTTGTACAGGGCAGCAAAGGAGACACAGATGTAAAGGACAGACTTTCGGACTCAGTGGGAGAAGGCAAGGGTGGGGTGATTTGAGAGAATAGCATTGAAATGTGTGTATTACCGTATGTAAAATAGATGACCAGTACGAGTTCAATGCATGAAGCCCAGCATGCAGAGCCGGTGCTCTGGAACAATCCAGAGGGATGGGGTGGGGAAGGAGGTGGGAGGGGGTTCAGGATGGGGGGGACACATGTAATCCTGTGGCAAATTCATGTTAATGTATGGCAAAAACCATCACAATTTAGTAAAGTGATTATCCTCCAATTAAGATAAATTAATCAAACAAAAATCTGATCAGACCACATTCAGACTCCAAAGGCCAAAAAACAAAGTCATACCTGGGCTTATTGCCACAGACAAGGAACAGAGAATTGTCATCATAAGCCACTGTCAGATGGCTATGCTGCCCATGCCCCTTCTTAATAGACAGTAAACACCTGTGAACTGTTCCCCTTAAAAAAAAAAAAAAAAAAAAAACCACTGATTTAGCCCGATCTTCACGCTCCATGTAAAGAAGGATTCTGAAACACCTCTGGTTGGAACATTGCGGATAGGAACCCAGGGAAACAGCTTGTACCTTCTGGCGAAGCCCTCATGCTCATTCGTGGCAGCTGCCACCTACTAGGACATTCCAGGGCAGGATTTGACAGTCGCTTGGAGTGCCTCTGGCAACAGGAGCAGGAGATGAAGGCTAAAGTGAGACATTCCTGCCACTTGTCCTGAAAGCTGGGATGGTGGGTTACTTGGGCCGGTCTTGGCCAGTGAAGGGCAGGGGGCCCCCAAGCTGGTCTGAGGATGGCGCTTCTGAATGGAGATCAAGTTCTTGATGAAGATACCCCAGAAGGAAGCAGAAAGATCAGTGAACTTGGACAAGTCGATCTCTACTTCTGGTCCCACCTACGCTTGCTGTGTAGACTCAGATGAACCCTTTGAGAATATTCATGCTTCTCTCTATCTCTTCCTGGGACAGAAGGTTGATGTGGCCAAACCAGTCCACTCCATCCATCCACCTGCTTCACTCTTCTTTGGAGCACTCCATCCGTCCACCTGCTTCACTCTTCTTTGGAGCATCTGATGTTTTATTGTATTTGTGTTTCCCCAGATTAAATTTCAGTAATGAAGGCAGGAGAGGCTGGTACATCCCTGAAGTCTGTGACAGTGGCGAACACAGTAAATGCTCAATAAAGACATGCAGAATGAAGGCACACAACACACCCAATGAGGAAGCTACTTGAAAATATGGCTTGGGTCATAGACATGTCATACCCTTTGGATTCAGTGGTTCTACTTCTGAGAATCAGTATCTCCCACCCCAAATAATCCAACATGAAAGAAAAGCCTTAGGTTAATCCTACAGTGGCTACAATACAAGCAACCTGGAAAAAAATCTAAGTAATCAAGATTAAGGGCGTAATTAAAACCACCCTGATAAACCTACTTGGTAGAATTCCAGGTAGCCATTACAAACATCGTTTACAGTAAGATGAGCTAATGTTGCAATACACAGACATGAAACTAGACTACATAATGCAAAATTGTGTGTACAACCCAATTGCTGAGGTTATAGGCATGATCTTCTTTTTACACTATTGCTGGGAATATCATGCAGAGTCCCTTTGGAGGACAATTTGGAAATTCCTATCAAAATGCAAGGGTTCATGTCACTTAACCCTCCAACCTCATTTCTAGAAATTAATTTGCTAGGAATTCCTTTATTTCTAGTAATCTATGCTAGAATATATCTGGAAATAAGTCTAATGTCTACGAATGAGGGACAATGGTTAAATAAATTACTGTTTATCAATATATCAGAATGCTATACAGTCATTAAAAATGAGGAGATATGCATGTCCTGACACAGTAATATGCTCAAGACAAAAAAAGCTAATTGTAAAATGCTTTTGTACATGAACGATGTTGTATTTGGTAATAGAAGAGTAAACATTTTTTTTTAATCTAGAGGAATAGATAAGAAATCCTTGACGATGGTTTTCTCCAAAGGATAGGGGAAGATTTCTGTCTGTGCTGTTAATGTCTGTGATGTTTAAAAGCTTTTCATATAGCTGAAAAAGGAAAACACTGACCCCATGACATGAAGTCGCTCACGTAAGCCAACAAAAACCAGGTCCGCGAAGACTGGAAGTAACTCTATCAAGGTGTTATTAACTATGCTCATTCCTGAGTCATGGGAGAACGGGCAGTTTTTGTCTTGTTATTTTTGATGGAAAACTTCTAAAGAGCCTGTGTGATCTTTACAGAGGACAGAGCCCTCCCTCCAGTCCTCTTTGCTTGAAGCTGGGGTGGTGTTCAGGATGTAGAATGTTCTGTCGATGTAACCTGTGGTCCTACGGTGTCCTCTCTCCCCAGGATGGATGACATCCAACTCTGCAACGACATCATGGACTTGAAGCAGGAGCTGCAGAACTTGGTCGCCATCCCAGGTAACCATGGGGACCCCACCTCCGCCAGACAGCTGCTCAGAGTCCCTGTCTGGAAGGTCCTAGCGCAGCCTCATTCCTGCAACTCAGTGCTCCCGATCATGTGGCTCAACCAACTCCACATGAGGCAGACCTCGTTCAAGTCCTAATTCTGCCCACCTCCTTGACCTCGGGCAAGTCATGTTACCTCTCTGAGACTCAGTCTCTCCTCCTCTGAAAATGGGGTAGGAATAGTAATAGTACCTAATTCATTGGGTATAAATCTCATCGTGATGAATGAAACAATGCAAACCACGTGCTTAGCTTGATGGCTGGTCCAAAGAATCCAGCAAATATTAGCAATGATTCCTCTTATTATCCTGTTTGGGAACAGGTAGAGTATGGTGGTTACAAGCTCTGGTTTTGGAGTCAAACCTACATCTGTCACTTATTAATCATGTGTCCTTGAGCAAGTTATTTCACTACAACGCAGTTTCTTCATCTCTAATCTGGGACAATCATACTGTGTCAGGATTGTTGTGAGATTGACAAAGGGGATAAAACATGCAAAGTGCTTAGCAGGCATCCAAGGTGGCTCAGTGGTAAAGAATCTGCCTGCCAAGCAGGAGACCTGGGTTCAATCCATGGGTCAGGAAGATCCCCTGGAGAAGGAAATGGCAACCCAATATTCTTGCCTAGAAAATCCCACTGACAGAGGATCTAGCAGGCTACAGTCCATGGGGTCTCAAAGAGTCAGACATGACTTAGCGACTAAACAACAACAACAACATCCTATTTAAGTGCTTAACAAATTAACACTATTGTTATTGGGCTTCCTAGATGGCGCTTGTGGTAAAGAACCCACCTGCCAATGCAGAAGACCCGAGAGACGCAGGTTCAATTCCTGGGTCGGGAAGGTCCCCTGGAGGAGGGCACAGCCACCCACTCAAGTATTTTTGCCTGGAGAATCCCATGAACAGAGGAACCTGGCAGTCTGCAGTCCATAGGGTTGCGCAAGATTTGGACACAACTGAAGCAGTTTAGCACACACGTATTATTATTGTTATCATTAACCTGAGCTTCCTGGTGGCTCAGACGGTAAACAATCTGCCTGCAGTGTGACAGACCTGGGTTCAATGCTGGGTTGGGAAGATCCCCTGGAGGAGGGCATGGCAACCCCACTCCATTCTTGCCTGGAGAATCCCCATGGATAAAGGGGCCTGGTAGGCTACAATCCCTGGGGTCACAAAGAGTTGGACAGTACTGAGTGACTAAGCACAGCACAGCATGTCATTAACCTAACACATCCTTCTCATCCTTCAGGTCATAGCTTCTTTGACCCATTTCCCAAAGAACACCTTCCTTGCTCATCCAAGCTGGGTTAGATGCCTCTGGGGGCACTTACACTTCTCAACATAGAGACAATCCCCAACTTACAGTTTGATTTAACAATTTTTGGATTTTATAATGCTGTAAAGTCTCTAAAAATGTCTCCAGATGTTGCCAGATATCCCCTGGCCACGGAGGTGGGCATTTGCCCCCCGAGAAACACTTTAAAATCCAGAGACTTGGGTTTGAAGCCAGGATTGCCAGCTAAATGACCTTCACTGAGCACCGTGATTTCCTGAGCCTTAAATTCTTTGTCTGCAAAATGAAACAAACCATGAGGCATGCACACGGTTGTTGCGGATATGCCCTGAGATGACGCAAGATAGCAAACATACTTTATTCTAAGAGGAGTATGTGCAATGATTATGGAATCTTCTGGCATCATTGCTTTAATGAGCAACTAATAGTTGCTTTAATGAGTAACTACCAAGGCTTCCCTGGTGGCTCAGACGGTAAAGAATCTGCCTACAGTGAGAGATCCCCTGGAGAAGGGAAAGGCAACCCACTCCAGTACTCTTGCCTGGAGAATCCCATGGACAGAGGAGCCTGGTGGGCTGCAGTCCATGGGGTCACAGAGTCGGACGTGACTGAATGACTGCCACTTTTACTAGATGCCAGGCACTGTGCAGGCCCTGAGAGGACACCAGTGAGTAGCCAGCCCTCATTGAAAGGGGGTGACGGGACTTCCTTGGTGGTCCAGGGATTAAGACTCCTGGCATCCAATGCAGGGGTTGTGAGTTTGATCTCTGGTTAGAGAACTAAGATCCCACATGCTGTGTGGCACGGCCCCCCAGAATAAATAATGATAATAAATAAATAGAATTTAAGAAAAGGGGAAGTGACAGGTCTGGCTGTGGGGCTTCTTCTTGAGGCAATTAAAATGTTCTAAAATAGATTGTTATGATGACATGGAGTCCAGGTTCACTCTACTTGCCACATGATAGGCCAGTAAATCCGAGACAAGGTGTTAAGACAGGGAAGGGACTTTATTTGGGAGCTGGCTGACAGAGAAGATGGCAGGCTAGCGTCTCAAATTAACCATCATGTGGGGCCTGGATGTCAGGTTCTTTTATGGATCAGAGATGGGGGGAGGTGAGGAAACAAAAACACCATTTAATTCCTGCAACTATCTCCTAGAATGGCAAACCTCAGGCAGGGTGGGGTGTGTTAATTTCTTTCTTTCTGCCATCTACAGGTGGACAGGGTTATTTTAGTTTAACAGTTCGGCAGAGGCAGCAGAGTTCCCTGAGGCAAGCCATTATGTATGCTGATAATAAAAAAAAAGCAGCAAACAAGATTTAAAGAGATAGGAACAGATTCAGCAGGGAGTCATAATTAACCCCTCCTGGTTACTTCAAAACAATAGAACTTTAGGACCAGGATCCTGCTGCTGGGGGCTGGAGAAGAGAAGCCCTCTTTGCCTCTTCCAGCTTTTGATGGTTCTCATCAATCCTCGTTCCTTGGCTTGTAGCTGCCTTATCCCAGTCTCTGCCTCTGTCATGGGCTTCCCCTCTTTGTGTATCTCTGTGTCATCTCCTCTTTAAAAAAAAAAAAATTTATATTTATTTTGGCTGCACCAGGTCTTCATTGTAGCACACGGGACCTTCCATCTTTGTGGTGGTGTGTGGGACCTAGTTCCCCAACCAGGGATAGAACCTGGGCCCCCTGCACTGGGAGGGCAGAGTCTTAGCCACTGGCCCACCAGGAAAGTCCCCATCTCCTCTTCTGATAAGAACACTAATTATTGGATTAAGGGCTCATCCGAATGAGTATGACCTCATCTTAACTAATTACATCCACAAAAACCCTATTCCCAAGTAGGGTATTTCCAAATAAAATTAGGGGTGGCCAAAAGGAGAAGAGGGCTTCAGAGGATGAGACGGCTGGACAGCATCACTGATGCAATGGGCATGAACGTGGGCAAACTTTGGGAGATGATGAGGGACAGAGAGGCCTGGCATGCTGCAGTCCATGGGGTTGCAAAGAATCAGATACGACTGGGCAACGGAACAGCAACAGGAGTACTATTTATCCTAATATGGGCAGAAAGCTCAGCCCAACCTCACAAGGGTTCAGAACCAGAATCAGGAAAGCCGTGGAGTATTTTTGGCCCCTGCTGTCTCTCACTGTCCATTTTGGAGCTCGTTCCATGTCTTCCCTCTAGCACATGAGCCAAGCAAGGCCACTGTTAGCAAACCACACATGGGTCCCACTTGCCCCTGTGCAGTAAAGCCAGCCTGCTGCCACCTGGTGGTGGGGAAGGAAAGTGCAGCATTTATTGCAGGGACAAGCAAGACGTCCAGGACAGCTAGTGCTCAGAATACCAGAGCTCCTCAATGGGTTTCAGCAAAGCATTCTTGAAGCCCAGGTGAGGGAGGGGCATCCCAGGGTCTGTAATCGGCTCGTGCACAATTCTCTGATTGGGTGATGGTGAGGTCACTGGGCAGTGTCCCAGGGGTTAACACTGTCAATCTTTAGGCTTCAGGAGGCCTGGGGGCTACGGGCTTATGTCCATCAAGTAGTTAACATGTCCCATTTGGTGGCGAGGGTGGAGGGGTTAGCCTCTGTAAAACAACTCAGGAAATGTGCATCAGATACTATTATCTAGGTGATTTCAGATAGGAGCTGAAGCAGAGGATATTGGTGGGGGATGGTGGTGTCTGTCCCAAGAAGGCCCCAGAGGGTCCCTGCTCGGTTACAACTTCATCTCCCTTCCATGATTTTCCCACCCAAAAGCCCGACTCTATATCCCAATTTTCAGCTTCCCAGGGGTCTGTGATGAGCCCAGCATGGGTTGATGTCTCTCTCTTGAGTGGAAGAATTCCCAGAGCCCACTCTTAGCTCAGCAGGACACATGGGTGGCACTGGGGCAAAGGAGACACCAGGGTGTGACCAGCCAAGGCCTCCCCAGGCCAGAGGGGCTTCACCGGGGGCCATGGCAGCCTCTGGAGCATGGGTGGGAAGTGGGTGGAAGTTGGGAGTCTTTGGTGGACACAATACCTAGGCTGTATCACTAACTAGGACTGGGATTAGGGTGAGAAGAAAAAGGCGCTCAGCTGAAACATGAGAAATTCAGCAATCATATTTTCATGCAATATTTAGAATACCAAAATTCACTCAAAAAAAGTTTAAATAAACATGAGATCAGTACTGACACTCAATAGGCAGAAACCAGGAATGCTAAACCGGCATGGAGGGGACAGTCCCCGCTGAAGGACGTGTTCTGCTTAAAATGCCATTGGCGGTCCTGCAGAGAAACACAGAAGGTCAATGGGTCACTTAGCAACAGAGCCCAGGTCCTCCCCCCACCCCCACTGATTCTCCTAGGAAACCGCATCTTCCCAATCACTTCCCTGAAGAAATGCAGATATTAAAGTTCCCTTTCCGCTCCTGCCTTGCCATTCACCTCTCCCCACTGTGTCCTCTGACTCCTTGTTGTTGAGAGCATTTCTGCATATTCCCTGCACCAGTGCCAGGTTTCTAGATGGACTTAGGTGGGTTTAGGAGGAAACAACCCAATGCTCCCAGCAATATAGCAATAAAAATAATAAGAGAGGACTGAAAGGCCAAGAAAATCATGCTTCTCCTGCCAGGGTCAGAAAACAATTCAGCAGACTATGATGAGACAAAGTCGCTCAATCATATCTGACTCTTTGTGACCCCATGGACTGTAGCCCGCCCGGTTCCTCGGACCAAGGGATTCTCCAGGCAAGAATACTGGAGTGGGTTGCCATTTCCTCCCCTAGGGAATCTCTGGACCCAGAGATCGAACTGCATTTCAGGTAGATTCTTTGCTGTCTGAGCTACCAGGCAGGTGGCGCTAGTGGTAAAGAACCCGCCTGCCAATGCAGGAGACCTAAGAGACTCGAGTTCGATTCCTGGGTTGGGAAGATCCCCTGGAGAAGGAAATAGCATCCCACTCCAGTATTCTTGCCTGGAGAATCCTATGGACAGAGGAGCCTGGCAGGCTACATGAAGTGACTTCACACACGCGTGATGAGAGAGAACACCTGGGGCCCTCCACATCCTCAGGGCTTCTCAGGGACAAGCTAAGACGTCTCACCCACCTCCCCTGCCACCACCAGCCCCTCTGGGCTGGGGATGCTTAGACTTGGCTGTAGAGGCCATGGTACCCTCCTCTTGGACATAAAAATAGTGTCTCAAAAAAAAAAAAAAAAAAAAACCAGAATAAAAATGGTGTCTCCCTCATAGAGTTGTTGGAAAGAATTCAACTAGTAATTCTCAACCATCAACCAGGGTGATCTGCCCCACAGAGGACATTGGTCTTGGAAGGAGACCCTGTTGGTGGTCACTGCTAGGAGAGGGGGCTGCTCCTGGCGTCTAGTGGGCAGAGGTCAGGGGTGCTGCTCAACATTCTACAGTGCTCCAGACAGCCCCCACGACAGAGAATGGTCCAGCCTCAAATGTCAGTAGTGCCAAGGTTGAGAAACCCAGATTAAATGAAAATATAATACATGGTAATACAAATACAATGATAATTGTTGCCATTTATTAAGCACTTACTTTTGCCTGCTTCTTATGTCATGAGACTTGCTTTTCCTTCAGTAAGTGTTTATTTCTTTTGTACCTCGCTTGGTAAATGTGTAATCTAGAGAGACTTTAATCATGGAGAAGCAAAAGTGATGATGTAAAATAAGAGCCTATGATAATAATAGCTGACTGTTCATGAACCCTAACTGTGTACCAGGCAGTGAGCCTCTCTTAAAACTTGCAACAACTTTATGACTGTCTCTGTTCAGAGACCGGATGCTCAGAGAGGTTGAGGAATGTGCCTAGAGTCACACAGCTAAGAAGAGGAGGAGCTGGGGCATCAAGCCAGGATTGTGATCCTATGGCGAGGTCTCCCAGTTGTGATAAAGTCTACCGACCACCTTAGTCTACAGTTAGGAGGCCACGGCATGGTCCAGGGAGAGATGATGGTGGCCTGGGCTAAGGAGGTGTGCTGGAGGAATGAGAAGCGAGTTGGAGGGTCACATCAGCAAGCCCATGGAGATACTAGGAATCAGATGTGTGATGCCAACAGGGGGTGAAGTTGGCAAGTAGGTGGGTGATGCTGGGAAACAAAAGTAGGAGTAGATAGGTGACTGGCACAAAAGTACCAGTAGATAGGTGAGTGGTGCCTGGAAGCAGATGGGTGATGCTTGCAGGCAGGTGAGTGATACCAGCAGGTAAATGGGTGATGCCTACAGGTAGGTGGGTGGAGCCTGCAGGTAGGTAGTTGGGGCTTAAGGCAGGTAGGTAGTACCTGGAGGCAGGTGAGAGATGCTGGCCAGAAGGGTACATCATACACACAAGCAGGTGAACAGCACTGGCTGGTGGTATGGAGACCTGGGTCAGTAACTGGTTTGCAAGCTGGGATAGACCCCTTTGAGTAGGTGGCCTGTCCTGTGAGTTTATGGAGGGGCTGAGGGCCCTGAGCAGAGGGCTGCATCTGAGTATCTGGGGAGACTGGGAGATGCCTGAACTGGCAAGAGATAGTGGGGATGAATAGCTTGAGGAGGGAGGTTTGTGAGTTCCTGGGGACTCTACTCATAGCCACGTGATGCTGGTGTAAGATCTGGGCCCTGGCAGAGGACAGGGGAGTATTGGAAGGCTGCTGCTGGTAACTTGGAAAGGACAGTGACATCACTCCTTGAGTCCAGGGGCGCTGTGGTTAATCCAACTGCAGAGGGCAAGGAGGCTCTATGATGCTGACGAATGATTTGCAGAATCAGACTTCGGGACCCACTACCATCGTCAGCACAGCGATGAGCAGGAATACAGGGGCTGCTAGATCCCAATTCCTTGCTCCCCTCTGATTAGTGAAAGAAACTGATTTTCTCTCTAACCTAAATATTATATTCTCCTTGTCTCTGGTTCTACCTCCAGGTCTAGAGGAAATAGTCAGTGACAGTTTGAACTGGCAGAGGGACAAGCTGCCCCTTGAGTTTTATCTTCTGAAGGGGTCTGAGCAGAGGGAGCCAATGCAGGGTTAAGTTTCTGCCCTCCTGGTTGTCTCAGTCTTCATGTCCAGCCTTCATTGTTTTGTCTCTGCTATGATGCTCTAGCCCTTGGTATTTAGAACAGGTTGGGAAAGCGTGGGTGCTTTTCGTCTGATGGGTTGGGTAAGCCTCACTACAGAGTAGTCACCTCCTGCACCCCGCCTGTGCCCTTCTCCCCTCAGCCTTCTTCAGGACCCCATTGCAGCATCAATATCATTTAGTAAGCATCCACCATGGGCCAGCTCTGTACCAAGTCATTTACTAAGATCCCCGCACTCTTGCATTCAAGCCTTACTGTGTATTTTACAGAGGAGGAAACAAGCTTGAACCAATCCAGTTGCCTTTCCAGGTTTATCCAGCAAGTTAAATGGTCGAGCCAGGATTCCAACCCTGGCCCCTCAGACTCAGTTACACTCAAACTGTCTCTGCTAATGTGTTCTTCTTCCCAGAAAAAGAAAAAACTAAGTTGCAGAAGCAGAGAGAAGATGAGCTCATCCAGAAGATCCACAAACTGGTGCAGAAGAGAGACTTCCTGGTGGACGACGCCGAGGTTGAGCGGTTAAGGTAAGTGGGCAGTATGTCCCCTGGGAAGGGCTGGGGCTGTTAGAATGCAGCTCAGCTTCCTTCCAAAGCCCGTCATCTGCTCCCAGACTCACAGCATTGCAACCGATGTGTCCTGGCCGAATACTTCCCAAACACTAGATCCAGATGAATCCTTCTGGCCCAAGGCCCCATGGCCTATTCAAGAGAAATTTAAATCCAACTTCAAAAAGTTTTGCAAATGCTTGTGGATCTTAAGTGAATGTCATCTGAGAAGGTGACCAGGGAGGAATTACATCACAGAGCACATGGAAGAGCTTCCTACACCTTCTTTTTACTGAGCTTTCTCCCAACTCGTCAAGGCACCTTTTCCAGAAACTTCTATCCTTTTCTACAGAAACTCCACCCTCTGTCCTAACTTGCTTCCTCACCCACCCTCCACACTTCCCAGCTCTGTTCTCTCCCTTCCTGTCTCCTGGGGGCCTCTGATGCCCCTCCCTAGTCTTCGGGGTCTCCTATTTGCAGACGCCCCTGCCCCGTTGATCTGGTCAACCATGGGCCCTGGGGCCGCAGTGCTCCTGAAGTCTCTGCAGGGGACCAGAGGGCACGAGAGATGCCAGTGTTGATTCTTGAATTTTTTTGTGCTAGAGCAAAATCTTGAGAGTCATCCACAGGGCAGAGGCTCAACGGGCCTCTTCCAAACCAGAAGACAACTTCCCTTTAATTCTCTGTGACCTCCCGAGTCCTCCAAGACTGCTAGGATGCACTGTGCCCAGCTCAGCCAGGCTCAGACCATTGGCTTTGCTTCTGGTGACCCTTGGGAGAGCTGAGGTGGCTTGCCTTCTGAGACCTGCCACATACTTTGTCTAGGGTAACTTAAAGGTGCAGGATTAGGAGAGGGATTGCCCTGCTCACTAAATGTCTGGTAGGGAGGCTGGGTCCTCTAACACCCCTGCCTCTGCCTTAGGGTCTCACACCAGCGGGCGTGGGCATTTACTCCATCACTGACATGTGTTTCTGCTTCAGACTAGATTCATCAAACAACACACACCCACCACTGTACACACAGAACAACATGTGCCCACCACCCACACACAAAACATCACACACATGTTCCACCCACATGTAACACACATGTACCATCCACACATAACACGTGCACCAGTCACACCCAGTACACATCAGCATGTATGCACCACCCACATATAACACACAGCAACATACACGCACCATCCATAAGTCTGATACGTGACCCCACACTCTTGCCTCATTTTATCGGTTCCTTGATGCTCTCCTGGCTTACTGTTCTTTCCTGTCTTTACACATCTGTCTTCACAGGGAGCAAGAAGAAGATAAGGAAATGGCCGATTTTCTGAGAATCAAGTTAAAACCTCTAGACAAAGTAACCAAATCTTCAGCCAGTGAGTGCATACACTATTCCTTCTCCTCCCGCATCCAAGAGAAAAGGAAATTTTAAATGAGGTCTGGAAGCCAAGGGGACACAACAAAAATGCTTTCTAGAGATCAAACTTGAGCACAGGATGGCAGCAGGCAGGGCCAGCTTCACGGGTGAGGAAGCCCAGGGCTCCACTCCTAGAAGGGCACTGTGCTTGCTTGCATGTCCTGCTATTGCTGTCTTGGAAGTCTTAAGAATTTTCCAACAAAAGGCCCCGCCTTTTCGTTTTGCACTGAGTCCTGCAAACTGTGTAGCTAGTGCTGGGAGCTAGTCCTTGCTCATATGATTTGGTACAGTTCATAGAAGGAGTTGGGTGGCCACTGAGGCAAGAAGGTGGGAACTAAGGCTCAGGAAGCTCTGGCCTCTGTTGGAGTTGGAATCGCTGGAGGAACAAAGGCAGAAGTTTGCTTCTCACAATACCAGCCTCACAAGATACTCAAAGCAAAAAGGGTTCTGGGTGAAATAAGTTTGGGAAATGCTGTGCCCTTGACCACTGTTTGTAGGCTTCCAATACCCATGAGCATATTAAAGTGATAACCAGTCCTGCTGGATAGGAACTGCCTTCTCCTTGTTGGCCCAGTGAGGCCACTTTAAGTAATAAGAAATGGGTGCCCAATTCAAACTGGCCCTAGCAATAAAAGGTGATTTGCTGGAAAAAGAGCAGTGGGAGCCAGGGCTCCAGGGACTAGACACCTTTGCTTTCCTTCTGGTTATCCACTTGGCACGTCTTATCGTCTTAGCTTCACTTCCTCCTCCTACACAGGCCTTCCTGGGGCCAGAAATCCAGGACCATAACTTAGCAGAGAAGCAAGGCAATAACTGGTATCTAAACATCTAAGATTCTGACCAGCCTTTCTTGGATCACGTTCCCACCAGCTAGGCCCCTTGAAGGGCTGGGGAGTTGTGATTTTCTGCCCCTGTAGCCACAGGGGCATGAACGGTTATCAGAGGAAGAACGATGGACAGTCTTGTTAGGAAGACAAAACCCCGAAGCCTCCACTACCAGCTGAAGCCACAAACCCAGTTTTTCCCTAACTATCCATTGATGATATTCCATGAAAACACATTTGTACTGTGTGAAGGAATAAAGAAAGAGAAGAGCCCTGGTCCTTCTGCAGGCCCCTAAAGTCACGAGGCACATGGTGTTTGCCTAAATCCAGCATCTTCAGTAGACTGTCTCTTCCATGAAAGGCAAATTAGAAAAACTCTACCTAACAGTAGAACAGTGGAAAAGGAAACCTGTCTTCTGTGTAAGATTATGGATAGAAAAAAGAATTCCAGCCAGAATTCAAAACACCAAGCCTGTACCACATGCAAGTGTTGGGTCCAAATATACATCATCCATGTGGGCTGGAAGCCCAAGCTGAAAAATTAAAACTAATCTAAAACCAGTGGAATCTCTGGAACCCCAGCAAAGCAAATGTAAAGTTGCTCAACAGAGATCCCTCAGCTCCCATAACACAGCCCACAGATTAAAAACAACTCCCATGCAGATGCTCTCTCAATAAAAAATTTAAAACCCATGAAGAATGGAAACACCATGAAAGGAGTCCGTAGATGAAACAAAAGAGAATGTCTGTCCTCCCATGAACCAGAAATAAGAGGGTATCTAAGAGATAATAAGTGTGTTTACAATGACTAAAGAGATAAAAGAAGGAATAATACTCAAAATGAAATAGTAAGATGCTATGAAAAAAAAGAAGAGGTAAATTAGCAAAGAATTAGCCTTCTAAAAAACTACTGTCTGAGGAATTCCCCGATGGTCCAGGGATTAGGACTTTGTGTTGTCACTGCCAAGGGCCCAGCTTCAGTCCCTGACTGCAGAACTAAAATTCCACAAGCTGTGTGGCAAAAAAAAAAAAAAAAGAAACTATTGCCACTGAAGTGAAACTCAATGGATTAAACACAAAGACACAGCTGAAGGGAGGATTCATATAATTGGAAGACAGAGCTGAGAAAATTACCCCGGAATGCAGCGCCAAGAGACAAACAGATGGGAAACGTGAAAGGGAAGTTATGAAACATGGAATGGTAAGAGTAATAACGTTAAACGGACATCTAAGAGGCATTCCAGAGGGAACAAGAATGGAGAATGAGAGGCGAGGGTATCTGAAGTGATAACGAGTGAGCATTTTCCAGAACTGAAAGGTAGCCCTCTGGTTGAAGTGACTTCTTATTTCTCAGTCAAATACTTCTTGGATGACAGACGTGGTGCTGGGCTTGGCAGATAACAACGGTGAGGAGAACAGAACAGGAGAAGGGCTAAAAGCTGTAGTTAGAAGTCAAGGCCTGAAAGCCGCTGGACCTCCAGGGAGGTGGGAACAGTCACCAGGACCATATAAAATGCATGTCAGCTCCCCAGACTTGACCTGTGTGGCCCTGGGGCGGGGCCTGGCCGGGGTTGGGGGGGGACCTGGGGCTGCAGATGGTCAGGGCTCTCCTCACCTCACCTCTGCCTCTCTCCTGTTTCCCCGCCCTGCCCCCCGCTCTCCTACCTTGCTGCAGGCTCCCGAGCAGAGAAGAAAGCAGACCCCCCGCCTAGCAAGCCCACAGTGGCCAAGACGGGGCTGGCGCTCATCAAGGATTGCTGCGGGGCCGCCCAGTGCAGCATCATGTAGCCCCCACGCGGGGTGCCCCCGGGGCCACGGGGACCCCCTCCCACCCTCTTGTCTTCAGAGCCCCCATTTCACCGGGGCCCAAGAGCTCTCCAAGGCAGAAGGGATTGAAGGCAAGCCCGTGACCGCCGCCAAGGGCCCAGCCGCCCTGTACAGAGTGTAGCAATAGGGAGTCCCTCACCGTCGCATGGCCCTCCCCAGAGCATGCCGAACCCAGGAGTCTGTCTCCCTGTTTATCCAACCACCAGGAAAGGTCCTCCCTTGAAAAAAGTATTATCTCCACTTCTAGCTAACTGTATCTCACCCACCGTGTGAATGAACTGGGAGAGGGGCATGATCCCCAGGTGTGTACAGGTGTGACTTTTCAGCAGTCCAGCGCCATGCTGGACGCTTCCCCTAGCTGCTCTCCTAGCTCTGCTGTCAGGCTGCCCCAGACGGTCCTGTCCCCCCCGTTCTTTCCTCTCCCAGGGGTTTGGGCCCTGGAGGGCTCCATGTAGCCCACATGTCTGTGGAGACACAGAGGGCCCATCTGGAAAGACTGAGCTTGTGTGTGGTCGTCGTCACGTCTCCCGCTTCCTCCCCTCCAGTGTCTGGGCGCGGCTCACATCAGGACTGTGTCTGTCTGCTCTTGGTTCTTCCTTTGCAACATCTGTTCCAGGTGTGTGGGGATCCCCTCCCCCGGCTGGAGCGCACCCAGTGCTTGGAAGAGGTAGCAGAGAGCTGGGAGCTCCAACCCGAGGCCAGGGAAGATGAGAACAGACCCAGAGCAGACGTACTTACTCTCCACCCTCCGGGGCCCGCCGGCTGGATGGTGTGCCGGCAGGGCACCACTCACCGGCCTAACACACAGACCTCTGCAAACATCAGCGGCAGGCGGGAGAGGCGGCCTGACCCAACTGTGTCCAGTCATTCGGTGGTGTATTTTAACCAGCCTGAAAAATTCCACCTGTGTAACTTGATGTACATTTGCTACAGCCAGCCCGGCACAGCCCATGTGACCTCTCTGTACGTGTGTGTGTCGTGACCGGCCTAAATAGTTAGCGTAACTCAAGATTCGCTGATGTGCACTCATCCATTGGAGAAAATAAAACTGGAAACCACGTACACAGCATTTTTAAAGTTTTTACTTTATTCTTGACTATAGAAGTAACCCATGTACATAGTTAATCATTTACAAAGTACCAAAAGTATAAAAAAATTTTTTTTTGTTTGTTTTTTTAAACTCCCAATATTTCTCCACTTACTCTGACATTTTGGCATATGTCTTCTCTGTCTTTTTTTATGCATTTTTTTTTCATGATTGGCATTCTGTTGTACCGTTCTATAACTTTTTTTTTCCCACCTATCATAGGATCACTATCATTCTGCCACGTCATTAAAAGCTCTTTGTAAACATTAAACACTTCATAAATATTTACAATGGCTGCTTAGTAATCCATCTATGGATATACTGTAATTTATCTAACCAGACCCTCCATATTAAACTTTTAAGCTGTTTCTAGTTTTTCAGTTTTATAAGTAATGTCAGGATAAACATCCTGAGGGGTGGAGAAGGGGGTGGGGTGTTGGGTGAAACTTCATCTGAATTTCTGATTTTTCCTTAGCACAGACTCCTAGAAGTAAGATTCACATTACATGGGTCACATTTTTTCAAAATATTTGTAAATCAAAAAAAGAAAAAGAAGTGAAGGTCTCTCTAGTCACAGCGGCTTTGGAATTGACACAAAATATCTTGGAGTGCAATGGCCCCTCCTGGCTGGGAGCATGCTCCCAAGCCCTCCCACTCTGTTACTGATGTGCTTCTGCTTCAGTCCAAGCTTCAGCCTGCTCACCATTTCCTGTCTATTCTGAAGATGAAGAGGCTCTCTCAGGTCGCTGCCAGTACCATCACCTGGCCTCAGGGGACACTGCCCTAGACCAAGCACGAAGCCAGTCTTCCTAGGGGTGCCATAATGTATTCCCTCAACCAGCGGGGTTTAAACAACAGAAATTGATAGTCTCACAGTTCTGGAGGCCAGAATCCAGTGTCCTCAGGACTGTGCTCTCTCTGAAGGTCTTGGGAAGAATGCTTCCTTGCCTCCTCCAGCTCCTGGTGGCCCCTGGTAATCCTTGACTTTATCACTTCAATCTCTACCTCTTCTGTAGTCCCCCTCTGTCTGTGTCTCTGGACCTCTCTTCTTGTGAGGACACCAGTCATTGGATTTAGGGACCCTCCCTGGTAGCACTAGTGATAAAGAACCTACCTGCCAATGCAGGAGATGTAAGAGACCCAGGTTCGATCCTTGGGTAGGAAAGATCCTCTGGAGGAGGGCATGGCAACCCACTCCAGTATTCTTGCTTGGAGAATCCCATGGACAGAGGAGCATGGCAGGCTGCAGTCCACGGGGTCGCATAGAGTTGGACACGACTGAGTGACTGAGCATGTGCAGTTACATTAGAGACGCACAGAGAGTGGACAGCTCAACCGTGTGCCTGTATGACACTAAATCTGGGATGATCGCATCACAATCCTTACCTTAGCAACTTCTCCTAAGACCCTGTTCCCAAATAAGTTCAGATTCTGAGATGGCAAGTGGCCATGAATTTGGGGCAGGGCTGATGCTGAAAACTCGGCCTCTGAGCAGTGGTGTTGAATCAAATTTCAGAGCAGTTTTGGGTGCAATAGAAAAGAATAGCTTTATTGCTTTGCCAGGCAAAGGGGGGCACAGTGGGCTCCTGCCCTCAAAAATTGTGTTTTATAGCACTGACTCAAGGGCAGGGCTGCTGATTAGGGTGTGTGCAGGGCCTACACTCTTAATCTCAGGTAATCTCTTGATGAGCTTCTCTGGTTCCTTTAACCTGGCCTCAGGTGGTCTTCTCTGGAATGGAGAATGCTAATATATTCCATTTTGGAGGAGTTTTAGTTCTGTAAAGAGCTCAAAGATACTGTTAGGTGTACCCCCTGTGTACCCCAGAACCAGGACCCTGCCCCCAAGGCTGTGTTATTGTTTCAGGGCTGCTCTTCTCTTGTCTCTGTGTCCCCTCCCTTCCCTGGTTAGCAACAGTTCCAATCTGCCCTTTGGAACTCAAGGAAGGTCATGGAAGCTGAGATCTATTTCCTATAAACAAGAAATGGGACAGAAAGGCTTCCATGCCCAGGAGGTGCACAGGGTCCTGCTCGGTTTCAGGGGGACACTATTTAACTCACTACACAGGTGCTCCCCATTCTTTCAATAAACACTCAGGCTGAAAAGGATCTACCTCTCTCCCTTCCTGGTAGAAAATGTGTGTCTGGAAGGTCTGACCTCAGACCAATTAGACAGCAGTCACTCACCGCTCCAACAAGCCAAAGAAGATCAAAACCCTCATAAAAATCCTGCTTCTGGTACACCTGCTGAGCTCTGGGGTACATCTAACTTATGTTCCTGTCATTGCTATTGATTTTTTTAAGCAAAAAAAAAAAAAAAAAAAAAAAAAACCCACATCATTTATTGAGGTTTTCACAGAAGAGCAGAAGAAAGTAATTGTTCGATATGCTCCCAGATCCCCAGGGCTGCCTGCAAAGCTGGGAAAACTTGCAGGTCTCAGGGTCCCATACCCCAGACTCACTCCTTTTGGGGGTTAATTGGGGAAAGGGGACAATGATAGCTGGAGACACATTTATTGAAAGTCTGTCGCTGTGCACTGAGCATGTATGCACATTTTCTCACTTGCCTTTCACATCAACACCATGAGACAAATCCTATTATTGGCACAGTAAGTCTTCATATGTACTTCATTGGTACATATGAATACGTTCAGTTCCTAGAGTGTGCTCATAAGTCCAATTTTTTGTAGTCCAACAAAGTAAACCTAGGTACCCAACTAATAAAATTGGCTATCATTCTGTGTTTGGGTCCTGTACCACAAATAAAGAAAACCTTGCCATTCTCTGCATCATGAATCTCTTTGGTTCTTCAGTTACTTCCTTTTCCTCTTGTCTCTCTTTGTCCTTTCTCTGGGCCTCCAATTCCATCAGGTCTTCATTAGTAGGCTTCACATTCACATCTTTGAAAGTTCGCAACTTGATCTTTTGTATGCAGGTGACTTAACTGTATCTGAAAACTGGGTTCTCTTCTTGCTGGGTGTTGAGTCAGTAGACACAACCAAGCCAAAGATCAGAAGGAAAGATTTATTATTTGCAACAAATAAGAGATGCTGTTAAAGTACTGCACTCAGTATGTTAGTGAATTTGGAAAACTCAGCAGTGGCCACAGGACTGGAAAAGGTCATTTTTTCATTCCAATCCCAAAGAAAGGCGATGCCAAAGAATGGTCAAACTACCATACAATCGTGCTCATTTCACCTGCTAACAAGGTAATGCTCAAACTCCTTCAAGCTAGGCTTCAGCAGTACCTGAACCAAGAACTTCCAGATGTACAAGCTGGATTTAGAAAAGGGAGATGAACCAGAGATCAAATTGCCAACATCCACTGGACATAGAAAAAGCAAGAGAATTCCAGAAAAACATCTGCTTCATTGACTATGGATCTTTTCTGTGGATCACAACAAACTGTGGAAAATTCTTAAAGAGATGGGAATACCAGACCACCTTATCTGTCTCCTGAGTAACCTGTATGCAGGACAAGACTTAGCAACAGTTAGAACTGGCATGGAGCAACAGACTGGTTCAGAATTGGGAAAGGAGTACGTCAAGGCTGTATACTGTCACCCTGCTTATTTAACTCCTGTGCAGAGTACATCATGTGAAAGCTGGGCTGGATGAGTCACAAGCTGGAACCAAAATGGCCAGGAGAAATATCAACGACCTCAGATATGCAGATGACACCACTTTAATAGCAGAAAATGAAGAGGAACTTAAGAGCCTCTTGATGAGGGTGAAAGAAGAGAGTGGAAAAGCTGGCTTAAAACTCAGCATTCAAAAAATTAAGATCACAGCATCCAGTACCGTATTTCATTGCAAATAGAAGGGGAAACAGTGACAGATTTTATTTTCTTGGGCTCCAAAACCACTGCTGATGGTGACTATAGCCATGAAATCAAAAAATGCTTTCTCCTTGGAAGAAAAGCTATTACAAACCTAGACAGTGTATTAAAGAGTGAAGACATCCCTTTGCCAACAAAAGTCTATACAGTCAAAGATATGGTTTTGTTTTTTCCAGCAGTTATGTGCAAATGTGAGAATTGGATCTTCAAGAAGGCTGAGTGCTGAAGAACTGATGCTTTCAAATTGTGATGCTGGAGAAGACTGTTGAGAATCCCTTGGATCACAAGGAGATCAAACCAGTCAATCCTAAGTGAAATTCACCCTGAATATTCACTGGAAGGACTGATGCTGAAGCAGAAGCTCCAATAGTTTGACCACCTGATGTGAAAAGCCGACTCATTGGAAAAGACCCTGATGCTGGCAGGAGGAGAAGGGGTGACAGAGGAAGAGATGGTTGGATGGCATCACCAACTCAACTGACATGAATTTGAGTGAACTCCTGGAGATGGTGAAGGACAGGGAAGCCTGGTGTGCTGAAGTCCATGGGGTCGCAAAAAAAATCAGACACAACTTATTGACTGAACAACACAGAACACTGGGGATATTTCCCAAAGCAGTGCCTTCCCAGCAGCAAAACTGGGGAGGTTTTAAGCTAAGGATACATGCATATTTATGAAGGGGTTTTAGGAGAGAAGAATTCACCATAGAATTGTGGCCAAGGTCAACAGAGTCCAAGCCTTAGCTGACTGAAATCTGAAATTATAATCAACCTCAACATTCCATCCTCCACCTCGGTGGGGGGGCCTTAGCTCCTGCAGAACTCAGGGACCATATCAGATTATGCCCATCCCTTGAGGAGGAACTAGGATTCTGCTTTATCACTGCACCATGGTTTGACTGCCTTTTCTCTGTTCCTATCTTCTTTTGTCCCCTTAAGAGCATTGATTCCTGGAGCTATTCATGGGCAAGCATTGTGGCCAGGCTTAGATCACAAAATGGCTTAAGCCAGAAGGAGCTCTCCTATGTCAAGGAAGCCATGCATGGTTCTCTTTCTCCAAGGAGCCCCTATCCTATCTGCTCTCGTTATTACTTCTGCTCTGTAGATGAGGAAGTGGGCCTAGGGGCCACGAGCAGTTAATGGCAGGATGGCCATTCATTCCGTCATCCCCTCTTGTAGTCTCAATCATCATTTCTCTCCCCATCAGCATTTAAGCAAATCTCTCCCATTAACAAACAAAAAACCCTCTATTCCATCTTTCCTGGCAGTTCACACATTTTTATACACCTTCACAGCCCTGACTTGTTGAGAACTGTCCATCATCTTGCTGTCTCCGCTTTCCTCATGTCAGGCAAGTGTATGCTCCTCGGCTCTGTCTCGTCACAACAAAGATTTAGAGCGACGGACATTAAAGCCCTCAGTGTGTCACAGCTCTTGGGTCTGGGACAAATTGTGTTATAGCTCTTAGACAGATCAGTGTTACAGCTCTATTTTATTTAGATAATAGCAGGGGAATCCATCCTCGAAGCGTGAGGGCATGCCAACCCCAAGGCATGAAGAGAAGAGAAGCGAGTGGAGGAGCACGCTGGAGAAAGAGAGACAGAGAGAGCCCTTTGGCTCCTCTTTTTATATGTTTCCCCCCACCCTCTCTCCCTGGACCTGCCCTATGTAAATTGGGTGAGCCAGGAGTGCTGTTTGTTCTACCTGAAGTCCTCACTCCGGTCCTTGGACCTTCCTTTGTTCTATTTTCATGGGCTTTTCCTTTCCTTGTCTTTTAGCCACCGCCATTTTGGACTCCTGTTTCCTATTCTAACTACCTAACATTCATCTCCAGCTCCCTCCTCAAACTATTCTCATCTGGCTTCTGTCACTCTCGTCACTGACCCCTCTTGCTGAAATGCAACCATTTGGTTACATAGGGGAGAGAAGTATCTACCTTTAATCTTCTATTTCTCTATCTTTCATCTGTCCGTCTACCGTCTATCTGTCTAATCTTTTGACTGTGCCACGAGCCATGCAGTTTCTCATTTTCCAGCCAGGGATCGAACCCATGGCCCCTGCACTGGACTGTGGAGTCCAAACCAATGAACCATCAGGGAAGTCCCATTCCTTTAACCATTTTAGGTTCTGAAATGGGGACCCTGTCAATGAGACTGGCCACAGACAGATTAACGAGAGAAAAACTACATAAGTTTATTAACACGGGCATCGTGCATAACCCAGCAATGAGTAGTGCCAGGAGGTGGTTAGAACATGGGTTTACGTACCATCTTAGGCTAAAACCTAAACCTTAAGCTAAAGTAAGGAAGCCTGGTGGACTGCAGTTCATGGGGTCACCAAGAGTTGGACACAACTTAGAAACTGAACAACAACAAGGTTAAAACCAAAGGAAAGGGGTTTGGGGCTTCTGGGCAGAGGAGACAAGTTATGGGAGGATGACCAGGAAAAGCAGGTAAACAAGGGTTGTTTATTATGCAGATTGAAGTCCTGCCTTCTCCGTGGAAATCCTCCTCTTCTTGGGCTAGAAGAGGACCTTTCACAGGTGGGAATTTCCTTATAAATGGAGGGCTTCCCTGGTGGCTCAGCTGGTAAAGAATCTGCCTGCCATGTGGGAGACCTGGGTTAGATCACTGGGTTGGGGAGATCCCCTGGAGAAGGGAACAGCTACCCACTCCTGTTTTCTGGCCTGGAGAATTCCATGGACTGTATAGTCCATGGGGTCACAAAGAGTCAGACACGACTGAGTGACTTTCATTTTCACTTTATAAATGGAGATTTGTTTTATAAAAGGAAAATGTGTACCTTGTGTTTAGAGCTTTTCGTGCATCTGCTGTTTCTCAATAGCCTTTAGCTTGAAATAATCCTTATGCTGAAGGGGCGTGTTTTGAGTGGCATATTCTGACACCCCTCATCTGAATCCAATTGGCACATCAGCCCTCCTGCCAGCTGTCTGCCTGACTTGACTGCCAACACACCCCACTGTCTAGGTGTACCTCCCACCTCTCTCCAGTCTCCTTTATCACTTGCTGTCCTCAGGGCCTGGCACTCAGCATTCTCTCCCCACCACAGCCCCAGCCACCTGCTCTTAGATGGCACTCTGACCACTCCTAAGTTCTCTTATGCACCTACACCTTTCTCCTACACTCAGACCCCTTCTTCCTGAGGGTCTTCATTCAGATCTGAAGCAGGCACACTGAAAAAGACATGTCCTAAACAGGTGTGGCAAACCAGCCCACCAACTGTTTTTGTAAATTAAGTTGTATTGGAACATAATCAAGTGCTTTTGTGTATTGTCTACAGCTGCTTTTGTGCTGCAGCAGTAAAGTCTTAAGTGGTTGTGGCAAGAGAAAGAAATTTTAAAAATAAGAGAAAAAAAGAAATTAAAAAAAAGAAAAGAAAGACATTTAAAAAGAGGAAAAAAAGAAAGAAAGAAAAAGAGAAAGCCATAAAGAAAGCTGAGCACTGAAGAATTCATGCTTTTGAACTGTGATGTTGGAGAAGACTCTTGAAACTCCCTTGGACTGCAAGATCAAACCAGTCAATCCTAAAGGAAATCAGTCCTGAATATTCATTGGAAGGACTGATGCTGAAGCTAAAGCTCCAATACTTTGGCCACCTGATGTGAAGAACTGACTCATTGGAAAAGACCCTGATGCTGGGAAAGATTGAGGGCAGGAGGGGAAGGGGACGACAGAGGGTGAGATGGTTGGATGGCATCACCGACTCAATGGACATGAGTTTGAGTAAACTCCGGCAGTTGGTGATGGATGGGGGCCGCATGCTGCAGTCCACGGGGTCACAAAGAATTGGACACGACTGAGAGACTGAACTGAACTGAACTGTGGTAAGAGACCAGATGGCCTGCAAATCCTAAAACATTTGCTCTCTGGTCATTTAAGAAAATGTCAGCCAACCCCTATCCTAAAGTGCCTCAGCTTCCTCTGTTTTTCCATCTCAGAAAAAGGTACCACCAAATAGCCAAGATTATCCTAGAATTTGTCCTTGACTCTTCTCTTCCTCCTCACATCCATGCAATTGTCTTTAGCTTGTTGTTTAGTCGCTAAGTTATTTCTGACTCTTTTGCAACCCCAGGGACTGTAACCCACCAGGCTCCTCTGTCCATGGGATTCTTCAGGAAAGAATACTGCAGTGGGTTGCTATTTCCTTCTCCAGGGGATTGTCCCAACCAGGGATCGAACCCAGGTCTCCTGCATTGCAGGCAGATTCTTTATTGTCTGAGCCACCAGGGAAGCCCCAAGTCTTTAACTTCAACCTCCTAAACTTCTCTAGAATCTGTCCACACCCCCATCTTCCCATGACCCAGTGTTGCCCCTCTAGCTTGTCTTGGTCAACTGCAGTGGTTTCATAACTAGCCTCCTTAGCACTGGCCGTTCTCCTCACAGTGGCCAGGTGATTTTCTGAATAATGCAAACCTAATTGTGATTTCCCTCCTTAAAACCATTTTCAAGGCCTTGAGGACAACATCCATGTTGTTTCACATGGTTTCAAAGGCCCAGTCAGATCTGGCCCCTTCCCACATCCCTGGCTTCATCCCACCTGCTTGCTGGGGTCCCTCTTTGAACTGGGGCTGCAGAAAGATCCTTTGATGTTTTTTGGTTCTTGCCATGCTCTCTGTTGGCATCTCTCCTGGATCTTCTTGCATTCTTCTTGTGCCAAGAACATCTCAGATCTACCAGCCTTTCTCTGGTCTACCTGTGTGCCACTCTCTGAAGTCAAAATGACCTCCTTAAAGAGAAAATCTAACCAGGTGTGCTGCTTCCAAGTGTAAAACTCTCCTGCATCGTCCCCTCCATCCTCACAGTCTCAGGGCTTGGACCTGGGTTTCAAAGGCTCACTCCATCCAGCCCCTGCGTATCTTTCCCACCTCCCTTCTCACTGCTCCTCCAGCTTTAGATCCTTGCTCACACCAACACTTAAAGGAACAAACTGAGTAGGAGCAGCTGGAAACACTAGGCAGTGTCAAGGAGGGCATGGGACACAGCATCCAGCTTGACCCAGAGGCTGTGAGACCTTAAGAACTTTGTGAGAAGGGCCCACAGGACTTTGCAACAGGATGGGATCGCTGCGAGCATTTTAGCAAGGTGCTGGTGTGGAAGCCCAACGCATCAGGCAGGGGAGTGCTCCCTTACACTCTTTCCCATCAGACAGAGGGTTCATCACCTGTATTTGGCAGATGGGGAACTGAGGCTCAGAGAGGGCAAGTGACTAGCCCAAAGTCACACAGCATGTAAGTGTAGAGCCAGGGCTTGAGTCTGAGAGCTGGGTGAGACTCAAGCACGGGATGTTTATTTCTCATTTCTAATCTCAGCGTCATCATCACTCCACTCCCTTTTGAGCTGTACTCAGAGGTGACTCATGGCCACGCCAGCAAGTTGCTGAGCCCCTTACGAACCTTTCCATTCCATGCTGACTGGACAGCCCTGGGCTGCAGGGGCTCAATGACTGAGCTCATCTGCCGCTCGAGGAGAAGCAGTTAGAACATGCCCAAGGCCACCTGCCGAGACTCGGGACAGCTGAGTGGGCACCAGGGGCTGTGGCGAGACACTCAGGAACGCTGGTTTGAGGAGCACATGTCCTGTCACCTTTCTGTTCAGTGTTCGTGAATTCCACCTGTGAATGCAGCCCTCGGCAGGTACCTGACGTTCCAGGGAGGGAGATTGGTGTCTAACAGGAGGGTGGAGGAGGCCCCCTATCCGATGTTAAGTCTGAACAAAACCCACGGCCCAGCAGGATTAACCGCAGGGAAGAGAAGCTAGACACTGACGGAGGGCTCCAGCCTGCCAGGTTAAGATCCCCACTCAACACTCCCTATGTGAGCTGGGGTGGTTCCTTCACCTCTCTGGGCCTCAGTGTCCAGATCTGTGAAATGGAGAGAACTGTGGAGGGTTAAACGAGATGGTGCATGGGAAGGGGTTGCGCAAACCATGCAGTGAAGTGGATGAGGACTGCCCACATCTGTACGTAGGAAGCAAGCCCAACTTGGGTCCTGCCCTCATGAAGCTGATGGTGAGCAGAGCCATGGATACACTGCCAAGTGGCAAAGCTGCTGTGACCTAAATGTCCACCGAGCTCGGTTCCATGTGCTTCCCCAGTGTCGGCACTGTCCCGGGCGTGCAGTCACACCCAACCGACTGCACCCCGCCTCGCTCTACACACCCTCACGTCCTCCCCGCACCTGTCCCCTCCCTCTAACTTCTGCCAAGTCCATGTGGAATCAGCCCCGGAAAGTGATGCTGAATTGAATCCCAGAGGTTTGGGTTAAGTAGAAAATAGCAGCCTTATTGCTTTGCCAGGCAAAGGGGGAAACAGTGGGCTCATGCCTTTCAAAATTGTGTGTCCCAACCCGGGAGGAGTCTTATAGCAATAGTTCAAGGGTGGGGTTGCTGACAAGATTTACGTGTGTGCAGGTCTCCTCCTTTCAAATTGTGGCGCTGGAGAAGATTCTTGGGAGTCCTTTGGACAGCAAGGAGATCTGATCAGTCAATCCTAGAGGAAATCAATCCTGAGTATTTACTGGAAGGACTGATGGTGAAGCTTTGGCCACCTAATGCAAAGAGCCAACTCATTGGAAAAGACCCTGGGAATGATTGAGGGCAGAAGGAGAAGAGGGCAGCAGAGGATGAGATGGTTGGATGGCATCACTGACTCAATAGACGTAAGTTTGAGCAAGCTCCAGGAGATAGTGAAGGACAGGGAGGCCTGGTGTGCTGCGGTCCATGGGGTCACAAAGAGTCAGACACAACTGAGCGACTGAACAACAGCCCTGGGAACAGGGAGAGGTTATAGAATCAGACAGAGGTATGTGATAAGGATGAAGGCAGTAACAGTCTTACACTCCTCTTTCTTCTGAAAGTTTCAAAAGGGTGGGGTTGCTGCCAAGATTGGGCTTCCCTGCTGGCTCAGACATAAAGAATCTGCCTGCAATGCGGGACACCTGGATTCGATCCCTGGGTTGGGAAGATCCCCTGGAGGAGGGCATGGCAACCCATCCAGCATTCTTGCCTGGAGAATCCCATGAACGGAGGAGCCTGGTGGACTACAGTCATGGGGCCACAGAGAGTCGGACACGACTGAGCGACTAAGCACAGCTCAGAGTCTCAGGTGGTCAGGTCTAATCGTCTCTGGTCGCTTTAAACTTGCCACAGGTGGTTTCTTGGCTGCTCCTCTCTTGATTAACAACTGTTTGAATCTGCCCTTTAGAACTGAGGGAAGGTCACAGAGGCTGAATGAAAGCTGTTTCCTATAATCAAAGAAATGGGGGACACAGGCTTTGTGCCCAGGAGCCCCACAGGGCCCTGCTCAGCATCAAGGTGACAACTGATCAACCAGTTTTTGATTTCAAGACTTGTTTTGGTGACATTGGGCTTGGCATAAGTATTCCATTTAGGGCCTGTTGTTTTTTGTTTTTAATTTATATTTTGGCTACACTGGCTCTTCGCTGCTGTATGCAGGCTTTCTCTAGTTGCAGCGAGGGGGTTCTACTCTCAAGTTGCGGTGCTCAGGCTTTTCTTGTTGCAGAGTACCGGTTCTAGGCGCATGAGCTTCAGTAGCTCCAGCTCAGGGCCTTTAAAGTGTGGGTTCAGTTGTTGGGGCCCACAGGCTTAGTGGCTCCGAGGCATGTGGGATCTTCCCAGGTCAGGGTTTGAACCGGAGTCCCTGCATTGGCAGGCAGATTCCTATTCACTGCACCACCAGGGAAGTCCCTGTTGTCTTGTTTTTAACAGTTCTTTTTGGTTGTAGAAGACCAAAACTGAAGCCATGCTTGCAAAACATGAGGATGCTTCCTGGCTCCTGGGACATCCTATTGCTTTTGCTGCTGCTGCTAAGTCACTTCAGTCATGTCCGACTCTGTGTGACCCCAGAGACAGCAGCCCACCAGGCTCCCCCATCCCTGGGATTCTCCAGGCAAGAACACTAGAGCGGGACATCCTGAAATGTCCCCAAACCTAAGGTACCAGCAGGTCCAGGGATTCAAAGGATATCACCTGGACCTGTTTTCCATGTTTTGCTAACTCTCAATGCTGGCTTTGTCCAGCTATAAAGCTCCCAGCTTCCATTCCCCAAGCCTCCTGGAGAAAAAAATCCAGCGATTTCAACAAAGAATGCCAGCCTGGAGTCTGGGTCACATGCCCAGTCCCGAATCACTTGCTGGAGCAGTGGGTGCCGATCACTCTCAGCCAAGCTGGGGTCCAAATGCTGATATGGAGAGGGGGTGGTGATGTCAGCTCAGTTGTGCCAGAAGAGGAGAGAAGAGATGCTGGGAAGTTAAAAACACAGGTCTGCAGCATTTTAGAGAATAAGAAACAAGACTTCCCTGGCAGTCCAGTGGTTAAGACTCCGAGCTTCCACTGCATGGGGCGCAGGTTCTATCCCTGGTTGGGGAACTAAGATCTTGTATCCCACACATCACAGAACAAGCACCACTACCCACCTGCCCCGCTCCCCCACCAAAAAAATAAAAAACAGGCTTTCAGAACAGGGCAGAGATTTGCTAAGGTCATTAGCGAGCTCACTGAAGCCTGGACAGAACTCAGAGCCCTTGGTCTGACTCAGTGCCCCTACCTGGCTCTTGACTTGCTTTACCCACAAGCTGTTTATTCAGGTTCGAACAGCAACTATCTACCCACGGAAACCACAGTCTATGGATTTGGAGGGAAGAAACCTCTAAGAAAGCATTTCTGTGGCTTCAGGCTCCAAGCACAGCATTGCCCTGGGCCATTCAGCTCTGAGTTAACTGCCCCACTTGGAGACCTCAACCCCCAGAAAGGCTCCAGAGCCTGTTTAGCCATGTTAAAATGAATTTTTTATTTTGAAATCTTTTCTTCTTTCGTGGCTGTATCTTGCAGCCAACAAAGGTCCGTCTAGTCAAAGCTATGGTTTTTCCAGTAGTCATGTATGCATGTGAGAGCTGGACTATAAAGAAAGCTGAGCACCAAAGAATCGATGCTTTTCAACTGTGGTGCTGGAGAAGGCTCTTGAGAGTCCCTTGGACTGCAAGGAGATCCAACCAGTCCATTCTGAAGGAAATCAGTCCTGAATTTTCATTGGAAGGACTAATGCTGAAGCTGAAGCTCCTATACTTTGGCCAACTGACTCACTGGAAAAGACCCTGATGCTGGGAAAGGTTGAAGGCAGGAGGAGAAGGCAGAAGGATGAGATGGTTGGATGGCATCACTGACTCAATGGACATGAGTTTGAGTAAACTCCAGGAGTTGGTGATGGACAGGGAGGCCTGGTGTGCTGCAGTCCATGGGGTTGCAAAGAATCGGACACGACAGAGCAATTGAACTGAACTGAACTTGCAGCTTGTGGGATCTCAATTCCCCAACCAGGGATTGAACGCAGGACCCAGCAGTGAAAACCTGGAATCCTAACCACTGAGCCACCAAGTGGTGATTTAGTCACTAAGTTGTATCTGACTCTTGTGACCCCATGTAGCCCATGGGGCTCCTCTTTCCATGGGATTTCCCAGGCAAGAATACTGAAATGGGTTGTCCTTTCTCTCTCCAGAGGATCTTCCCAACCCAGGGACCAGACCCAAGTCTCCTGCATTGCAGGCAGATTCTTTACTGACTCAACCACCAGGGAAGCCCTTGGGCCACCAGAGAAGTCCTCTGTTTTGAAATAATTTTGAACTTACAGAAGCTGTCTTTAAAACAGTGCAAAGAACCCCTGTACACCCTATGATGCAGTCACTAGTTGCTAGCGTTTTGCTGCATGCTCTTTATCACTTTATTTCCAAGAATGACTTTAGTTGCAGACATGATGTTGCTTCACCCCCTTAAAGTCTTCAGCCTGTATTAAAGAACAAGGGTGCTCTTTCCTATTATAGCACAATTCTCAAAATCCAGAGGCACAAGACTATTATCTAGTATATACATTTTATCCATGGTCCCAGTCATTCTCACTATGGCAATTCTCCTCCACTCTATGGGATCTGGTCCAGGAACAAACTTGCTTTTTGTTGCCCTCTTGAAGCTCTTTCAGTCTTTTCGTCTCTCATGACCCTGAGAGCTTTGCAGCACCCAGACCAGTGGTTTTATAACTAACCTTGTCCGTTGGACACTTTAGTCAATAGAAATTGATGAGAGTCCAGACAAGGAATTCAGGGAAGGGTTAAAGGGACTTCTACGGCGGCAAGGGGGAAGGGAACAAGAAACAGGGGCCCAAGAGCTGGAGGGCTGGTTCCTTAAATACAGTGACGGTGGGGGCAAATCTGCGGATGGAGCTGGAGGGGTGTCTTAGGTGGTCTGCCCACCCCTTTGGTGGCGCTGTGTGCAGGCATCACGTGCTTTTGCTCCCGGCACCTCAGAAGCGAGTTTGTGGCCTTGAAGATGTGCTGTGTGCTCATTCGTGTCTGACTCTTTGTGACCCCATGGACCGTAGCCCACCAGGCTCCTCTGTCCATGGGGCTTTCCAGGCAAGAATACTGGAGTGGGTTGCCATTTCCTCCTCCAGGGGATCTTCCGGACCCAGGGATCGAACCCGCATCTCTTGCATCTCCTTCACCGATAGGCAGGTTCTTTACCACTGCTGCCACCTGGAAAGTACCAATAATGAGCGAGTGAAAGTCGCTCAGTCATATCCGACTCTTTTCGACCCCATGGACTGTAGCCTGCCAGTCTCCTTTTTCCATGGAATTCTCTAGGCAAGAATACTGGAATGGGAAGCTGTTCCCTTCTCCAGGGGACCTTCCCAACCCAGGGATTGACCCAGGTCTCTCACACTGCAGGAAGATTCTTTACCATCTGAGCCACCAAGGAAGCCCGTGTGGGCTTTCTATACCTTATTGTTCATGATTACCCTGACTGCTTTTAGTCCCTTATTGTGGCTTGTTGTTTAGTCGCTAAGTCATGTCTGACTCTCTGCAATCGCATGGACTGCAGCACGCCAGGCTTCCCTGTCCTTCACCATCTCCCAGAGCTTACTCAAACTCATGTCCATCGAGTTGGTGATGCCATCCAACCATCGCATCCTCTGTTGCCCCCTTCTCCTCCTGCCCTCAATCTTTTCCAGCATCAGGGGCTTTTCCAATGAGTCAACTCTTCCCATCAGGTAGCCCAAGTATTAGTCCCTTACAGTTCCTTTGTATTCTGTTGCTCGAGGAGACAGTTTTCCAGGGGCACTTGCAAGCACTCTGGTGGGGGTCGGGGTGGTCTCAGGTCCCCACCTGTCTCAGTTTTAGCCAACAGCCCACATTTTAAACATGTTTCCCTGGTGATTCGAATGCCCTCTCTGATCTGAGAATCACCGCCCACTCTTCCTGTTTGAGTCCAGAGCCCTGCTGCTGTCAAGGAGGCAGGAAAATATGATTGGGCCAGCCTCTTACTCACCAGGGTCCCCACACCTGGCTCAGTGCCCGGGACCCAGTGGGGCTCAGTAAAGATGAGGCCTGGGAGGTGTGCAGGCCAGGGGCTCCGGCCCAGCTATGCCATGGAGTGGCTGGGGCAACGGCCCACCCTTTCCAGCCTCACTCTCCCCATTTGTAACCTCAGCATGGGGGGTGGAGGCTTGCAGCTTTGAAGCTTGTTTGTTGACCCTTGGAAGGTTGAGCCAGGGCACCCCTTTCCTCCCACACTGGGAGCTGGACCTCCAATGTCAGTCACTCACTCAAATTCATCAAACGTAAACAAATTCTTTATGTAAATTCATTGACGGGACTACGACTTGCTTCTGACTGATGGAATTTGGCAAACATGATGGGAAGTTATTTCCTTAATTAGGTTACATCATACAAGGCTCCCTCTTAGAGGACTGGAAATTCTCCTTGCTGGCTTGAACTGAGCTGCCATTCTGGGGAGGCCCATGTGGCCAGCCTCTGGGGTCTGTAGATGGCTTCCAGCTGACAGCCCACAGAATCTGGGGCCCTCACTTGGGGCGGGAGGCCAAGAGGGAGGGTCAGCAGGTGCCAGGCCCCAGAATCCGTGTGCAAAACAGCATTGGTTTCCCCACGTACAGACATGAAACAGGTTCTATTTTAGAACACAGATCTATTTTCTGAAACGTCTTTCTTGATTCCATGTCTGGCCCAGACACACCAGACTCAGCCAACCCCGAGGGCGGGGCCTCTGCAGCCTGTGGATGGGTCTGTCTGCACTCACTGTGACTAAGAAGGTCTGCAGGGAGGAAGGGGGGTGGGGGGCAGTTCTCTCACACCAGGCCCTGCATTAGGAAGACTTTCAGCAAAGGCGGAAGGGCCACCGCGACCACTGCAGCACCCCCAGCTGGTTCACCAGCATGGGATGAGGGGCCCAGTGGCTGGGTCCTTAGCCTCAACTACGGATGTTTCTTCCCCTTTCCTCCTCTGGACCCTGAACTCCCCATTTCCAAATCCTTCCTTTCCAGGACCTGTGGATTGTTCTCTTCATCTCGCTGAGAGAAGGTCTGGCCCTCGATCTCTCATCTTGTCCCACACGCCTGAAAATTGAGGGGCTTGCTTTCCCACCAGTTCTGTAATTTGCCAGCTGCATCCCAAAGGCAGCCAAAGTGTGAGGTGCTGATTGCTCAGTTTTGTCCGAGTCTTGCAACTCCATGGACTGTAGCCCACCAGGCACCTCTGTCCATGGGATTCTCCAAGCAAGAATACTGGAGGGGGTAGCCATTCCATCTCTGGGTGAACTTCACAATCTAGGGATCAAACCCAGTTCTCCTGCACTGCAGGCAGATTCTTTACTGTCTGAGCCACCAGGGAAGCCCAAAGGCAACCAGGTCTCCTCACATTTCCACCTAAGCTTTGCCCCAGGGCTCCCTACCTCCAGGGAGGGACTAGAACTCTGCTGGGAAAGAGCCTCCACACTTGGGCCTTGCAAGTGCTAATCCAAACAAGCACACTGGATCCGTCTCCACTGCATCTCTCCCCCAACAGTGAGACCAGGCTGACGCTGTACCCACACACGCACCTGGGAGACTGGCCAGCGACTGTAGGAGCCTGAAGTTCAGCCACAGAGCAGAGTGTGAGGTCAAGTAACACAGTGATGGAGACCCCGCTGACTGCTGGTTTACAGGGCAGAGTCGGGTTCCTGCTTCTCCCGAGTCCTAGAGCCACTGTGTGACCTGTCTGCAGTGCAGACGACAGCTGTGGCAGGTCACTGCTGTGGGGGGTGGGGGTCGGGGCTGGGATGCTTCTGATGCTCTGATGACTCGGACCCTGCCCGAGCGGCTAGAAACCAGAGAAGCGAAGTCGCAGAGCACGAGGCTCCTCACGGAAAAGGCAACACACAGGTCAGCTGCACATCGCAGTCAGTCCTAGAAGGTCACAGCCGTCTCCTGTGTGGACAGGTCTGCTTTCACTGGCCATGTCTGCTAGGCTGCCGTCTCCAGGTGGGAAATACAACCAAGACAAATGTGATGCTGTTTCAACCACCAATTGAGACGTTCCAAATTCCCTAGCCCCTACTAAAGGGGCACAGCGGCCTCTCAGGTTTCCCGGCAAAAACTGGCTACAGTGAAAGGTGTTTTGAAAGGACTACCAAAGGTTTTAAAGAGACTATTAGTGTTGAACTTTAAAAAATTGCCCTTCATCAAGAATCAATTTACCTACAAGTTCAAATCTCTTCTGCGTCCTTTTCAAAATCCTGAGGGGGATGGTGGAGGGTGGGTGGGGAGTAACAGTGGTCTCAGGAAAAGGGCTTCACAATGGTGAAAGAAATCTTTTCTAAATAGACTTATTCAAAAAGCAAGCCTGGCAGTGACCAAAACCAAGGTAGTCTGCAAAATGGATTTCTTTCCCAGGGAGAGAGTTGCCAAGTTTTATAACCAGAGAGTATTTCGTGATTATTATGTTTTCCTCACATGATTATACGCTGGAGCAAGGCTGGAAACCCCGGAGGGTCCTGACCACAAAGTGCCAATAGTCCAGCCGCCTGCTGGGGCCGGATGCCACATTCAAAGGGGCTCCACGACGCCAGACCCATGTGCTTCCCACCACAGATTCCCAGAAGGGATGAGAAGCTGATGGAACTGGGGGACAATCCCCCACCCCCAAGCGAACAGAACACTCACTTGGGGAACTCAAGTGTGATGCTTGCTTTTAAAGTTTATTGACAACTGTTTGGTCCCAACACACAAAACAGCACTTGAACCACAAAAGAAGTGTTCAAACAAAGTAGACAGTTGAGAAAAACATCTCTTCCCCCAAAATCAATTCAAAACAAACAGTGCAAGATGGGAAAGGGGGTTTTGGTGATAACTTGTCTTTTTTTTTTTTTTTGAAACAGATAAATCTGATATATTCTTTCCACCCAGAAATAAAGTATTTCATTGTCTTAATTCTCATACGTCATTCTGTCACATCAATTACACCTCTAGATAAAAAAATAGATAGCAACTGGACTGGCCGTTGTGGAGCACATTACAGACACCATGAGCTTTGCACATCTTCAAACGGTGACTGTTAAGAGTCACGCACGCGTCCCAGGCTCCTGGCGACTTCAGTGAACGGTTCGACCTCACCCACACGACAGCACACAACTCCAGTCTCTTCTTTGGTGCCCAAAGAAGCTGCTCTTTGAGGCTTTTCCAAGTGACTTGTAATGGTGCCTCGGGCATTTTTTTAAAGTCCACTTTCTCTACCTTCAAGCAAAACTAAAGTCCACATGTGCAAATTCAGCCTTACGAAATCTTAGAATAAGGCCACTGATGTTCTCAACACCATCTTTATCATAATGTTTAAAAGCTTTCTAAAAAAAAGTGCACCTCTGCATTTTACTGACTGTCACACTATGTCTGTAGAGGGCATGCCTTCGGGAAGACTGAGTGCCACGACGCCTACCAGGCTTTCCCAGGGCCGCTCCATCTTGGTCGGGGCTGTGTGCTGCGAACTGGGAATCGTTGGCTTCATTGAAAAGATTTGGGGAACAAAAAATCTTACTTGTAAAAAATCTCTCAATAGCCCTTATTTTGTGGCATTTTATCAAAATGCTGGCTATGAAATCAGAGCCCATTTTCTGGCTTTCTAGAAGTTACAAAATAGAATCATTTCCCCAAAAGAAACCACCTAACTAGTGGAAGACCTTATGCCAACAGGTTTTTTCCTGCTCTATGAATGAATCCGCCTTTTTGCCCAACAAATACAACCCATTGTAAATGTCAGGTTTCTCCAGGAGGCGTAAGAGGCCGCCAGTCACCGGATGCCTCAGCCACCTCAAGGCGAAGGTCACTCCACAGGGCAGTGCTCCCTCAAAGGCTGGCTTTCCATAAATGCCAACATCAGACACCAAAAAAAACCAAACAAACCCAAACATGCTTCCAACAGCGAGAAGTAACAGTAAAAGCAGATGCTATTAAAAGACACTGAGTTAACAGACGCAAACACACAGACACGCATACAAAGCTTCCCAGCCATCAAAACCAGCTTTAAAAGTACGAATACAAGGTTAAGTTGATCAACCTTGGCCTTCCTATGTATAGATAGAATTTCTGCCTCTTCCTAGTGGAAAGAGCATCGATACCGTTCCTGTCAAAAGCACCTCCCTCCTCACCTCTGATTTGTAATTTATGCATTTGATGCATATTCTAGAAAATCAGACTCTCTTCCCAACGCTGCCTCTCGACACACAATAATGTGTGTTGGAATTCAAATGCTGACTTTAAATTCATGACACCAAGACCATCTTCTTTTCCTTAACCTAATCCATGTCAAACTGGAACTTAACATAAAAGGGAAGCTTAAAACATCTTTGACTTTCTAGAAAGCTCAATGGAACCCCAAAGTGGAAACATTTTAAAAAATTTGAGATGAAGCCACATTTGTCAACTACAGACATAGTTAAATAAAAAAAAACAAGGCACGCTTACAAGTCACATGGAAGCCAGGAGCCTTCACATCCAACCAGGACATACACTCCTCCTGCCTTGCCCACCCTTCTTCAGTGAGTGACCGCGCAGGATCACCGAACAGACTTTTGCTTCATCACCATCTCGTGCATTTGATTAATACTGTCTGAACACATCAGTAAACACAGGCTTAGAGACTACGCTATGCTACATGTAAGATTTACCACTGGCGTTGGCTGATGGAAGTTAAGACCACTTCCTTCGAGCTGAGTTCTCCCTGCTGTCTTCTTACAGAACACCATTCATTATACTTCATAATAATTAAGAAAAATTTGTTAAAATATATTAAGGATTCTTTAACAAATGCCAGGACTTTTTTTTTTTTTTTTTCCACAAACAAGTGGGGGAGAAAAAGAAAAGAAAGAAAAACTTCAGCTTAAAGCTGAAGTTCAATGTAAAAGAAACAAAATGTACGGAACATGTTTAAAGATGAAATAACTGGCTTCTAGGGGCAAAACAGAAAAGGTTGTGTTTTTTTCAACCTGCTTTTGTGTGCAGAATCAGACAGTGTTTTCCCATCCTAATTCTATGTTCAAACGAGACTCAAAGCTTGGTTATAGGTGCAAAGGAAAAGTTGGCTGCCAATTTTACTCTATTTTTGGGTTGCTTTTTGGCTGGGCTTTCCGTGGGGTCCTTGCTGAGCAGCGACTCTGGGGTTTCTGAGGAGGGGCTGGGAGGCGCCAGGACAGCTGCCGAGACACCAGGTGAGCTGGGATCAGGGGGCAGGTTTTCGTTCTTTATTGGTACTGGAATTTCAATTTTCTCTTCTTGGTTTAAAATCATAATTTCTGTAAACACAGGAAAGCAAAATATATTCAGTTCTAGGACCTGCCAGCAGTGTTGGTTTTCAATTCCTCTCATTTCTCAAAAAATTAATCCCCGATCGTCACACACATGGTCTAATTTACACGTTAGCTCTGCGGCCAATACCAGGTATCACATAAGTCAGGTGTTTAAAAATTGCATCTCTGCTCTTCCTTGAATTACAAAACTTCAGAGACCGTCATTTTGGGTTACAAATTCATGGGCCATCCGTGGTTTAAAAACACTTTTTTCTGCTTTCTCTGCCCGTTCATTCTCTGTCAGGTAGCGAAGGACCCAGAAAGCCACATGTGACCTAAGGACTTTCAGACCAGAAGGGCCCTGGTACCAGGGAGCCCTGGCTCATTCCCCTGCTCCTAAGGGATCTAAGGTGGGGGAGGGAGGCACACGGGCAGGCAGAGCTAAGGGGAGAACCACACGGAGTCAGAAATACCCTCAGAAATCCAGGAAGAGGGAAGTCCCTGGGGGTCCAGTGGTTGAGAATACACCTGGCACTGCAAGGGATGCAGGTCTGATCCCTGGTCGGGGAACTGGGATCTCACGTGCCATGGCCTGAGCCCACGCACCACAGCTCGAGTCCGGGGGCCGCAAGGAAGGATCCCGCACGATGCAGCGAAGATCCTGAGTGCCGTGACTAAGACCCTACGCAGCCAAATAGATACACAGATGTGTATTTTTTAAACTCCAGGAAGAGAAGCAGCCCACTTTTCCTGCAGCGCCCAAAAACTATCTTTCTCTGGTTGAGCCACAAATGCCAATGATTAGCCCGCTGTGTGGACAGAGCCACATCACTTGGAAGAGATGTGTCCTGTACTTCAGGCTCCCACTGTGTGTGCAAGGGGCTCTCACACCGAAGGGTCACAGAGGCCCAAAGTGACGGCAGGCACGCAGAGCCTCAGCGCAGCTCTCAGGCTGACACTCTCGGGGGAAAAATGGACGGACCTGTCAATGCCACTCGAGATTATTTCTCTCCCCATCACACAAGGATGGCTGAACTCGTACACTAAACACACCAAGGCTACACCCACGGAAGAGCTACCATCAATTTCCTATCAAGTCTAGGCTTGTAGGGATACCACCTCTGCTGTCGCCACAGCCCAGGTCTACCCAGCAGCCAGGGAGGCTCACGTCTCCCTACTCATCTTCCAGACAAACAGCCTCTTTCAGGTTCTTTCTCTGGGTGACGGGGCCAGAGGCTGGTAAGAAGACTGAGGCCTGTGGTCAGCAGCAGGGTCATCTCCTGGACAGCAGTGTCAGCAGAGCAGGGAAGGACCCGTCACAACAGAGGAGGCAACGGGGAAAGGCCCTCCTCGACACGGCAGGCGGGCTGGCCTCTCGGTGGGTGGCGATACGGCACAAAGACGAGAGGCTGGGGCTCCAGTCCTGGCTCTGCCCCTTCCCGGCCTGGCACCCTGGGGCCCAGGCCAGCCCTGCCTGCAGCACAAGCTGGGGTTCAAGATGCAGATGCCCCCTCCCTCCCCCATTCACAGCCCCCTGGAGCCCCAGGACCCTCTGAGACCCTTTAGCTCGTGTCTGGTGACAGGTAGGGGTTGCCCCTGGAGCTGCTGTGCTTTACAAAGTGGGGAGCATAGCTGAGGCGGCCCCCACGTGCTGCTCCGTGGGCTCCCCGCCTGAGCACAGTTGCAGTGCCCTCAAGACCGCTGTCGTGCCCTGGCCTGCTGCTTCGCCAGCACCTCAGGCTGTGAGCCCAGCCCTGCAGGAAAGCTGACAGGAGAAGGGTCTGAGTAATCCTCACAGGTATTTTTGTGTCTGCAAAGGTAGAGTGGCTCCCTACGTCCATCACACAGTTAACGTCTTGGCGTGAAGTGTCTGCTGTCTGACTAAAGCCACGAGAACCCACTCCTCCAGGGACGCAGCGTCTCCCACCTGAAGGCTCCTGAGGGTGCTCCTCAAACCAGATGAGATCGGCAGCCTGGAGAACGACGGGATCCGGCCTCAGCTGCGGGGACGGCAGGCAGGAGGGGACGGGCGCGCACAGGAGGTCCACCGGGGAGTCGTCGGTCAGGCGCAGCAGCTCCTGCTCCGCAGGATGGGGCCCTGGGGGAGGCGGGTGGGGGCGGGAGGACATCTGCTCAGGACCAGGCAGCCACAGCATTGCCTGAGGCGCACCTTCTCCCTGACTCCCTGAGGTCAGGACGTACTCAAGAACGCAAGGTTTTTTTTAAAAAAAAAAAAAAAACAACCCACTAACAGAAAGGTCTGAGTCCTCTCTCTAGTAAGTGAAAATGCTGCTGCCAGGATCGCCCAATTTGTGTTATGAACAGCAAAGGACAATTTAAAAACCCATAGCAAGTCCTTGAAGGGAGCACGTCAGGATTAGAGGGCTCGGGTCCCAGTTCTGTCGCTGCCTCGCTGCGTGCTCTCAGGTAAGCTATTGCTTCTGGAACTTCAGTTCATTAGGATGGAGGTGACTGCTGAAGGCTGTGCTGACGGCCTGAGAGGACGAGCTACATCCAGGTGCTTTGTAGACCTGTAAAATGCTGCAGAGCCGATCACCCAATCAACACAGCACAGCAGCGCCTGTAACTACTTAAAACAACTTGCCCTAAGATAAAATGGCAATGGGCGCAGAAGTCAGGTGAGCTGCTCCCCGTCTTGTACACGGAGAGGGCCACATGAAGTCGGGGTGCCTTGCCGGCGCTCTTCAGTTGCACCAGTGCATTCCTGTCAACTCTTTCCCAGGGAAGTCCTGCAATCAAGACTCCCCGACACACCTTCAGTCAGGGGTCGGGCTCCACAGCCCCCTTCCCCGCCAGCCCTTGACCACAGCTTTCAGTGCCCTTGCCCTGGCCACTCTTGGCAAGAACCATGGGAAGTCAGTTTAGAGGAATCCCCTCACCCCCGATATCTCATCAAGCTCATCATCCCACCCCACCCCCAACCTCTGAGGTCTAAGAACCCTCTCAGGTCGGCCAGAATCCCCCGAGCCAGACATCTTCTCTTGAAGAGTTTTCAGTCACTGACGCCCTGGCTCTGCTCCTTGCCTGCAGAGCTAAGCTCCATCTCCCTTTCAGAGGGCAGCAGAGTTGATCCCACTGCAACTGTCTTCAAGTATTTTAACAAGTGTCAGAATCGCTTTTCTTTAACATCTGAACAGGGCTGCCATACTGTTGTAACAGGGGCTACCAACACCCTTCAAGAACCTTAACTGGTCAACCATCAAATGCAGACCAGTTTTTTCTCTGTTATTAACCAAACGCCAGACTCCTTTGGAAAATGTACCAACACCTCCCTTTAAAGAATGAAGATGACCCTGCTGTCGTCCTTTCCCCTGACCCACTCTGACTCCACCCCAAGCCGTGTCCTGGCAACGTCACCAGCCTTGGTTTTCCCTCTCTCACCGTCGCCACCCACTCCGAGTCTGAGCTCCGAGGCCGGGGGAGACTCGGGCACCTCCAGGATGCGCTCGGGAGCTGAGGGCTGGGTCTCGTGACTGGCAGGGGAAGGACCGAGTGAATTCACGCGACCTGGAGGACAGAAAACACCCGTCAGAGGGGGAGCAGGTGACAGACCTGGGGCCTGTGAAGGGGGGCAGGGATGGGGTGTACTTACTTTTCATGTCATTTTTTAACACTACAATTCTCTTATGACCATGTCCTTTTATCCAGACCACCTGCACACAAGACATATTACTGGTTATAAAGTGGAAAAGGAGGAGAAATAAACCCTAAAATTATACGTCTGGTAACATACTTAAACATACTAGGATTTAAAAGTAAATCAATGCCACAGAAAATTTTTCGACACTTTGTTTTAAAACAACAGAGGATGGAGACACACGCCCTTTATAAAAAGTTGTGTAGTCTTAGAAATCATGAGACTTGGTTTCACTCCTTAAGGTTCTTAAAGACATCACCTCCCAAATACCAGCTCTGGTATATAAATGAAGTTAGTTCTCACGTGGGAGCTCTCACCAGCTTTTCCAGACACTATGTTCACCTTAAAAAGAATGAATGGCTCCCTCCATGCCTCTCAAGCTAAAGTTCACTAAACCTAAAACAAAGACCCCTACCTAATCGTGCTGCCGCCGCCTCTGCCAAGAAAGGAGCAGCAGTGGCCCGGGGCTCCCAGCACTCCCCTCACACGCTGCTGTCACCAAGCCCCTCACCTCGGCTCTCCAGCTGTCCCGGCCTCGTGTCCTTTCCCACTTCAAATGCCAGGCTCCTTCCCCTCCTGGTTCTCTCCACTCCTCCACGGACAGCACCCCTAGGCTCCTCTGCTCTCCCCACGGAGTCCCCGCCCCCGGAACCGAGTGGTGAGGCACCCATTCCCCACCCCCCCACTTCTGACTGCCCTGCGCCTGCTCACAGTGCCCGCCCCGCCCCTCTTCATCACGTGGTTAATCAGCTTCTGCACATCCTGAGGACTCTGCTCTGGGATCCCCATGCCTGGTCCTCCTCCGATGAATGTAGCAAAGGTTTGCAGAATGAAGAAGAAACGCTAAAATCATTCTTTTTCTTTTTTGGCCAACAGTATGTATGTTTTGAAAGGACTGGTTCAAAATGCCTGCCTTTTCATTCTGTCCAACAGAGGCTACCCTTCAAGAAACTCAGAAAACGCCTACCTGCGGGATGGCTCCCAACAGCTCCTCCACACTACTGAAGCCATATGTCTTGGGCTGCAGTGTTTCTCCCACATACTTGCTATAGGCCATGGAAAATTCATGAAGGAAAAGCTGCTGGTAGTGGTAAGTATGAAGCAAAGACCGAACGTTCTTGGCAAACAAATACAGACTTGTTAGCTTCACACACTCCTCTGTCTTGTCATTAGTAAAAACCTGGTCCAGGAGAAAACAGCAGTATTAGAAACTTCCAGAGTGACAGGTCCTGCCTCCTGGGAGAGTGGGTCTCTGAGAGTGAAGAGAGACGCCAAGTGAAATTTGAAAATGGGTCATAAGCCAGGGATTCAAGGACGTCCTCCAAGAGAGGACTACAGCCTTGAGCAACTCTAATTCTGTCTGCAGGTCTCCGGCAGTAGACGTCTGAAGAAATGGTGTGTCAGAAAGCAAGGAAACCGGTAAACTCAGTGAAAGGAGGCAGTGAAGAGGAGAGCTGACTCGCAGGTGAACAGCGCGGCAGCTGTGGGGACTGAGGCCACCGACCCTCATCTCCCCAGGGACACTGGGATGCGGGCGACGACGTCAGTGTCCTTTCAACAACAAAAGCACAAAACTCTTCTGTCCTCAAGAAAGTAAATAAATCTCTTTACATAAGCCTTTAACATGCCCTCCCTGGAGATCCCTGAGATAAGGGATCTTTCCTAGCCTTAGCTGGCCACGGGACGCCTTTTGTCCTGAAATGTTGTACAACTAGTGTTCATGTACTAGTTCATACTTGTTCTGATGGGTGTGCTCAGCGTCCAACTCTTCTGTGACCCCTTGGACTGTGGCCCGCCAGGCTCCTCTGTCCACGGAATTCTGCAGGCAAGAGCGGGTTGCCATTTCCTACTCTAGGGATCTTCCTGACCCAGGAATTGAACCCACCTCTCTTGCCCTTCCTGAACGAGCAGGCTGATTCTTTACCATGAGCACCACCCAGGAAACCTAGGTGTCCTTTCCAGATGGGAAACTCACCAGAGGTGGGTTTACAGCCATGGGGGCTGAGGAGAGGGACACCCAGAGCAGGCGGAGTTCTTGTTAAACTGACCTAACAGAAACCTTGCAGAAGGCAGGCGAGGATGACCAAACGACAATGGGAGGAAGTCCTCTCCCAACTGGGCTAGCGGGCCCATCAAGGAAGAATACCAAGGACAAGTATGGTCTAGAAAGTGGTCAAGGGAGCTGATTAATGTTTGCCCGAGGAGACAGCTTTTAAATTATTTAATTATCAATCACGTGGCTATACGGTAACAATCATTTTCTTACATTGCTGACTTAGTTAATATCCTAGCTAGAATCAATTTCTTTGGGGGGACTATATTAGGTTCCTGGTATTAAAGTTACTTCAGGTTCATAACAGAAGTGGTGTGCTTCCTTTTTTTTTTTTTTCCAGGTGACCTAGAAGAGGTTTTTAAAAAGTGGGAGCTATTTATTCTTTAGGTGAGCTGAAACTCAGTTCTTAACCCATCTAGTTCTGGCGCCTTTGGGGTTTTGGGGGCTTTTTTTGGCCATACGGTGGGGCATGCAAGGATCATACTTTTCCTGACCACACCCCCTGTAGTGGAAGCTCAGAGCCCTAACCACTGGACTGCCGGGGAAGTCCCCCTGGTGCCTTTTGTCAGTAGTAAAATTTCAGTGATCTTCAGTCTAAAAAATTTGTGTTAATTGGTCTAAGTTTTAACTTCTTAAAAATCTGGAGTAAATTTGATCTTTTTACTGGGATCTTACTTATCTCTCCTAGGAAATAAGTGACCACCTGGTGACCATCCAGTCAACCTTCCTTTCTGACCTGCATCTGACTGGTAAGTGACTTGAAGCCACCACATAAGCCACCTAATTCAGAAAGTGGTGGCAGCACCAGCATCCAGCCCAGCAGAAGAAAAAGGCACCTCAGTCCAAGGAGCCAGAGGCCGGGGCTCTCGTCCCGGCTTGTCACTTGCTTGGGCAGGGTGCCTGCCCCTGCCAAGGCCTCTGCTCATCTGTAAAACGACCAACCAGCCTAATCCGGACCATTCTGTGATCGAGAGATACCCGAGAGAGTGACTTTCATTACGGTAGTTCCAGAATCATTACCATTCATACCTCAACTAAGTAAGGCAGACTCTTCAGAAGTTCGGTCAAGGTCATGAACCCATATTCACAGGGGTTGAGAGGAGTGCTGTGTGTGCTTTCATAGTGTCTCTTGAGCTCGTCGACAGAAAGGTGGGTGGTTCCCTCCCAAGACATCAACAACACCAGCAGCTGGGCAGTGAGAGCACGCAGAGACTTGCGGTTGATCAGCTGAATCTGTTTGCCAGATTCCATATCAGCAACCTGGGGGAAACAAGAATGCACCTCTCAGGACTCGAGAGATGGCCGGAGTCACACCCTGTTCATCTAGCTTCACACTGGTAAGTAAGACCATCAGAGGCAGATCCGTTTTTCTGCAAAACTGAAGTACAGTGAATGGGTTTGCTGCAAGTTCTCAGGGACCCCAGACCAACACTATGGAGCAACTGCAGAACTTTTCTCTCCTGCCCTGCTGGTCCACGATCAGAAACACCCGTGGACACCACCACTCCTCCAGGAAGAGCCCAGCCCGCTGATGTTCATTGGCACAGCTTATGGACTAAGCGTTGGTGTTCTCAGGGAGCAGGGGGTGGTGAGGCTGCAGTGACCCTCCACAGAGCTGCTCTGCACTCGACTCGCCCCCAAGGGTATGTCCCAGGGACCGGACACAGGAGGTGACAGAAGGCCTTCTCTGCCCAAAGGCAAGCAGCATTCCTCTAGTCCATCAGGAATGAAAACACAGCTGGTGCTGTCACGTCTGACTGTACGTCTACTTTACAATTTTTTTTCAGATTCTCAAGGAGATAAAGGGTTTAACTGGTTCACTGCAGAGGGAGGGAAACCTTGTGAGAGAGAAATAGGTTATCATTTGGGGACCAAACAGCACGTGAAGAAATAGGCATTTGGTGACTGAGACCTGCAGGCCTTGGTTAGGGGCGAGTCTGTGACGTGAGTTGCGCCTGGAGCGTAAACAGGCAGAGCTCCAGGACGCACACTGCTCAGGCACGGGCAGGTGAACCACTGCCCACCCTGCTGGCTGTTTTCCCCTTTAGCTGATTTCCAGCCAGCACCATGGTCAAGATCAGGGGCACTGGTCCCTCAGGGGCAGCGCATGGGGGCAGCACTTGACGAGCCAGTCCAATACCAGTGCGTCTCTGGTGCCGACGCCCACCCGGAGATGGGACAGGAGGCTGGTGGGTGGACTCTGACTCCACTACTGCGGTTATGGATTCAGATTCAGAACTGCAGATTGCCTCCGCAGACCCGGGGTTTAATCAATCAACAGACCCAAGTCCAGGGGACTCTGAGGCATCTTCTTAGATTATCTGCCCAGATCATTATTAAAGATTCCTGACCTAGGGTACACCCTGGAATCACCTAGTGAGCTTATCAAATATGCCAAGGCTCAAAACACACCTGGCTTCATTCTCTAAGAATCACAGAGGCCTCGGCATTCCTCAGAAGCCCCCAGGAGACCGCCGAGTGCAGCCAGGGTGGCACTGGAGCTGCTGCTTCACTACTCCGCCCAACGCCCCAGCTGCTGGCCCTCCTTCATCATGGTTGGTGGTCATGGCTTAGGGTCTTCGATCCACTGAAGACCACCACTGCCATCATCCTGAGCAAACGAACACTTGGGGGCCTGTCTCACACCAGGGCTTTCAGTTTCTCCATGTTCTCATCTCCAAAGACATACTCTTCTACTCTGTTCCACTCCAGACCCCAACCCAGGCCACACTGGAGACCTTATCACTGCCCACTTCCAGAATCACTCATTCAACCACCCCGCCCACCACACACACAGGCATCCTGCATCCAAAGGCAGGGAGGCTGGAGCCGACACCGGGGTGGGAGACAGGAAGGCAATGTGAATGCTGAACTCTGACGCTTCTTCAGCTCTGCCAGCACAGACTCCTATTTCGTCCTGGTTCAGGAGCCCTCACCTTGCTTCACTTTGCTCTTTTATCCATCCTGGCACTGATGGGCCATTGCCTCATTAACATTCTTGTCAGTACTCTACAATCCTTTGTCCCTAGGCCTTTTCGTTGAGCCCCTCTGGCAAGAGCCCACCTTGAACCTTCTCTCCCTCTCTCAGCGGCTGCACTCACCTTGCACGTTAACAGATAACAGCTCTCAGAAGGGAACTCCCTCCTTGGCCTGGTGACACACACCAAACTCACCCACATCTGCAGCTGCCCCACCCCTCTTCCCTTCTGTCAAAATACTAACCTCAGACCTATGCCTCCCTCCACGGAATGCCAACACCCACAATTCCGGCCTCCTCAGGACCCTCACCCCCTCACCCCTTCTCCCCTAAGTCAGTCTTTCTCAGGCAGCTCCTCCGTGGCAGCTCTCAAACACGCCAAGCCTCCCAGACTGGAAAGAAGACCGGCCCCTGAGTTCTCATTGGCTTGCTCAATACCGTGGTCTCGCGCTCTTCTCCATCACAGGCAAACACGCAAAAAAGCTGCCAGTTACCTGCTGCTGATTTCGTGCCTCCTCATTGCTCAGCCCGCTCCACGTGGCTTCCATCTCATGCCACCCTGACGCTGCCACTGCTCCGGCCGGCGGCACATCAACCTGCCTGCACTCAGGCTGGCCCCAAGCTCGCGGGAGTCCTGCCGCACCCACCCTCTCTCGGGAGAGGTGCTGCCAGCCGCCCCTCCTCCTTGGCCTTGGCCATGCCCCCCTCCAGGGTCCTTTCTGTTCTCAGCTGCTGCCTCCCTGCCTCCCATGAAGGGTCTTCCTTCTCTAACTACCCAGCACAGAAACAGACTCCTCCCACAGCTGTGACTGGGGCGGCCACCACTCCCCACGTTTTCCTTCCATTTCTTCCTCCCTGCAGTGAGTTTTCTTGGTTCTGTAACAGGGGCAGCCTGCACACCGTCCGGCTGCTCTGCCCAGGGCTGGAGGGTTGACGCAGTGCAGGCCGGGGAGGAAGAGGCAGCCACCCTCTCCAATTCAGCCTCACCAGCACCCAAGGCAACTCTGAGCCCCAGACTGCTCCTAAATCTACTCCGTAAGTTCAGAAGGAAGTGCTATAGAACATCAAGTAACATACATTGGAAAGCAAAACTATACTCCCAATAAAAATTAAAAAGAAAAAAAAAGCCTATCAGGGAGATGGATCTTAAAAAAAAAAAGAACCTGGAAAGGAGAAGAGAGCTGTAATTTCAGTCTCCCCAAAACTCTGTAGACAAAGATCTGTGTAGAAGGATCCAACTTCAGGTCAGCAGGACCGAGACATCTGAGAATAAACACCCTGGGATAAACAGGGGACTGCGTCGGTTCACAGATGTTACTTTGGGGAGGCTGCTAATAGACCCACGAAGGCAATCCCCAAAATCTCCCCCGCCAAACCCAAGTCATCTCTTATGACCCAATAAGGTATTAACAACACAGAACGTGTTGCACAACAGTAGTAAGCAGCACAAGGTGTAAATACTGAAACACTAAATCATATGCAACTATCCCAATGAGGATTATACCACCACAAACCTCACTCTGTGAAAGAAAATAATCCTGTTACCTTTACGACATGGCAGAGTTTCTGTGTTAAAGCTGAAACTGAACTGACATCGTAGTCTTGGAGACGAAATGTGTAACCAAAAGTCTTAGCATATTCCTTAAGCAGATCTGTCATCATAAGGCAGTTATCTTTTTGGGACCGAAGGAGTTTAACGAACTGGGCAGCTAGAGCTTTGAATCGTTCAACCTCTGTCAAAGTGAGGATCTTCTCTTCTCCACATTCCAATACCTTGGAAAACACAGGAGGAGGAAAGGGAGAATGTTCATGGGATAAACTGGCAAGAAAATATATACAATCAAGAACTAAGAAGCACTTCTGTCCAGTTTCAGTTTTGCAAGGTTAGAAAGTTCTGGAAATTAGTTGCACATGAGGATATCTAACACTGCTGAACTGTACACTTAAAAACAGGCAGACGGGTAATGTCCGTTTTATCACTCACAAAACATTTTTAAGCACTGTGCAGGTCAAAAATGGTTGCTAGCAGGGACTTCCTCAGTAGTCCAGAGGTTAAGACACCACACTTTCCAAGCAGGGAATGTGAGTGTGATCCCTGGCTGGGGAACCAAGATCCCACACGCTGCACGTCACAGCCAAAACAAGTGTGCATGCTCAGTTGTGCAAATTTTCATCCTATTTTATAACTCCCACTTCCAAGGCAAAAAGGCCTAGATTTTCCTTTATTCTCCCCATATTGTTCTGAAAAATAGAATTCTTCACTTACTTGTAAAATATCAGGTATGGCTTCAAAAAGTTCAAGTAGTTTGGTAAAACCATAGTATGCAAGTTTGCACTGCCGGCCAAAGTGGTGATGGTAAGAGGGGATAAATTTATTAAAGGGCATCCGGAAATGGGGTTGATGCCGCAGCAAATCCACAACATCTTTGGAGAACTGTTTTGTCCTTTCTATTTCATCCTGAGTACGTTCTTAAAAAACAAAACAAAACAAAAAACCCATAAACCACAATTATCTTTGACCCATTTATATTCTCATCATTAGTGTAGTTAGTCCTATGCACTAGACTATAAGAGATACCATCTTTGCCTTCCAAACACAACCTAAAACACTCTCTTCTCTCTTTCCAAATGGCTTTCAAATTTGATCTAGGGCAGAACAGCAGGAAGCCATGATACACACACGCACACATACACACCTATGTGATTTCATTTCACAAGCTAGAAATAATCTCTCTAGCCCCTCCGCTTCCCCATACCCACTCCATATATATGAACATGACACACATACATATATCTGTACTTTTGTAATCTAGAAATCATTTTATTAAATCGCACTTCTGGATATTCACGTGCTTTGTTTATTCAGCTGCTCTTCAGTTAAAATTGCTAGCAGCAACAGGTACCAAAAGTTTAACAAAAATACAGGGGAGAAACATTTAGATGTATGTTTCTGTTAAATTTTAAATGAGGATTCTAGAAATACTGACCATAGTCATTTTAGCTTTGAAACACTATGACTTCATGGATTTCAGTGTCCTTCAAGAGCACAGTTTTAGAATGTTCCACAGATCAACATGCGTGGAAGAACATGACTGTACATAGATTTAATTTTTATTAGTTCCCATTTCAGACCTCAGCTGGAACTAGCAAAACGTGAAAGATGAAACATTCATTTGTGTCTTTTTTCCTTCTCAGGTGTGCAGAGGAAAACATCTTAAAAGAGTGAAAAATCAGACAAGCAACAGCCAGGCAGCTGACTCAGGTGGGTAATTACAGCAGAAGCAGCCACAGACAGGCTAAAGGAGACATTTTTAAAAAGTGCTGGTTATGCTTCCCTTTTCCCTTAGAGTGAATTCGGAAAAAACAGCCTGCTTTTCTTCTCAACAAGCGCCTTCCCCTACTCTGAAGCAGCTAGGATCCACCGGCTGGTGGTGCAGAGTTCACGCTGCAGTTTCCATGGCATCTCCAGGAACCACAACGGGGGGTAAGCGCATCCCTGTGTGGTTCCCTGCCACAGTAACCACTGGGCCAGACAACCTCCTTCCAGCAACGGTAAGGCACGTACCTCTTCTGGGGATACAAATCATTGCTTCGCTATCTTGTTGGGACAAGCAGATGGTGGTGTCTGGGATCTCTGATATGATATCAATCAACTCACAAACACCATATTCAGTGACATCCCAGTCCTTTGAGAAACACCTAGGTTTTAATCATGGAGATGGGTGAAGAATGAGAAGCAGTACTTGCCAAAATCACTTTTTAAGTTTTTCCCAAAGAATGCTGAATGGAAAACTTAGATCATTATTCTTAAATTCAGAAGAACAAGTGTCTTAAAATATTTGTTTTTATTTTTTTCTCAACTCACCAATGGTAAGCCTGTGCGAATTCTTTCACAATGACTTGTTTGCTGGCTTGGGATTTGAGAAGTTTCAGTAGATCCTGAGTAAAGCGCTTCACCTGGGCTCTGTGGGTAAGGGTCAGCAGACGTTTGGAGCCCATTCCAAGAATCTGCAAACCAGACGCTTGGGTTATTTACACTCCTAAGACCTTGGCAGAGCCTGACTCTCTTTTTGATAGCTCGTGCTCTCTCTCCTGTTACCGCCCTCAGGGTACAAATCCTTCTGTATGATATCTGCACTTCGAAACACAGGTAGATAAACGAAGTGTGGCTGTCAGAATGAACAACTGCTCACGTGCCTGGGATCCCTTTTTTTCCCTTGCATACTCTTTCCTGAAGTCACATGTTATCAGCCTGGGCAACTGATTTTGTCTCTAAAAGACAGCTCAAATTCTGCAGGCCATGTTTACAAGTGGGAAGCGATTATCACACTGTAGGTTAATAGGCAAAGACTCCTTAGCAAGCACTGTCAGGTTCCAGTCCAGTAACTGGTCTTGAACTCCTTCATGAGAAAGGAAGCCCGTGTTACAGCAGTTCCTATGGAAGAGTTAGAGAGGACTGTGCTGGGAGGAAGGAGGGCAGTCTACAGAGGTGAGAAAGAAAGTACTCCTCAGTGCACTTAAGAGTTCCTTTTAGTTGGAAGCTCACAGCTTTCTGAACAACTGAGAAGACACACACATGTACAAAGAAGTTTTTACGGGATGCTCTGCTCTGACTTCTGAGGAATTAAGTCACCAGCTACCCTGTTTCTTTGGCAGAGAGAGTCAAAGCCACGGAGGGACATTTCCACTGTTAAACAAATGAACTCTCAGCTCTCCTTACCTGCAACACATGAGGCACTGCTTCTAACAATTCGATCAGCTTGGAATAGCCATAGTCCGATACCCGGCACTGCTTTGCAAAATGATGGTGGTAAGAGGGGATGAAGTTACTAATTGGTATGACACAGGATGGTTGGTTCTTCAATAGATCGATCACTTCTCTACTGAACTGGATCAGCTGGGGGTTACCCACAGGACTTTTAGAACGCAGAAGCCAAGGGTCTAATACATATTTGGAGAGAAAACAGGAACATGCAAAAGACATAAAGTATGACTGCAGCAGCAGAAAGAGAAATAACTAACCTCGCGCTCCCTGTGTGAACTCAATAATGACAAATGCACAAGACCAAACAGCCGTGTCAGTTCCCCGCTGCTGTACTCAGGTCCTATACAATCCACAGGATAACCCAACTTCTTTACAGACTGGCGAATGCTTTCCCACTGCTTCTGGAAGTCAAGTCGCCAAAGTGAAGCATGCTTCAATGCAGTGAGAACTTAAAAGAGAGAAGGGTAGTATGGCAAAGGCCAACACAACACTGTGAAGCAATTCTCCTTCAATTAAAAATAAATTTAGCTTCGGAGAAAAAAATCGGGATTCCAAATAAATTAGTTTCAGTTAAAAAAAAAAAAAAGGGAAGAGTAGATATAGAGGAAGTTTAAAGCTTAAATGGTTGTATGTCAAAGAACCATTTGTGATGTCCTCACTAACATACTTTTCTGTAGAAACAAAGTTATAAATGGTAGTTATGCAGGTAGCCCACAAGAGCCTAATTAACCCAGAGAGGAGCTTGCAAATGTTGCCCAGATAACCATGGAAAGCAATGATGCAGAACTAGCATGAGATAAAACTAAGAAACAGGTTTTCGAATTTATCTTGAATGTTCATATAATTAAGACACTGATTATTTTATTTACGAAAGTATAAATAATCAGATGGAAGCCCTTATAAGGGACTAGTGGGCTAATGACACAGGAGAACGGAGAAAGGAAACAGCACAACACGGGGACCTGGAGGGTGTCCGCCTGAGGGGCAAGGCTGGGAGAGGCTCCAGTACAAAAGCTCCCTCGTTTTCCTGACCTTTCTTCCTACAGGGAAGGGGCAGGGGAAGGTGGGAGCTGACGAGGAGGAAGTTTTGGGGGCCAAGGTAACAGTGCTGTTCTCAGGTAACAGGATCAGACACCTGCAGCTCAGGGGTCGCTGAAGCCCAGAATCTCATTGTATCTCCCAGATCAAAGGTCCTGGTCCCTGACACTTAAAGAGTTAAATCTATTTTTGCATTGATCAAAGTCAAAAGCATCGATTAGAATAAATTGCTGGAGTAAATATTCAGAGAAAATTCCTTCAAAGATCTGAAACGATTTTTAAAAGGCAAGCCAAACAAGCTTTACAAAGTTAGATAACTAGAGAAGATTTGTAACTGTGGAAGCTGGGTTTAAGAAAAAGTTTTTTAAAAAATAATTTATGCTGGTACTTTCCAAAGTCTAGTTCTGCCAAACCGTCAGCACTCTGGAGTTTTTAAAAGACCAAAGGAGACAACCATGCTGCTTTATGAGGGGCAAACATTGCTGCTATTTGAGAGAAAGGCCAGCAGCCTGTACTGCAGTAGACCGTGGCTTCAAAGGACCAAATACCTGAAACTTACCTGTGTTTGGAGGCGGGGGCTTGTTGTGAATCCACTTAACTACTTTGACGCCATTCTGTGCGGTGGCGATGTTCACACCTGGCACGCAGGTGATGAGGTGCTCCAAGGGGACGCCCCCGCCTCGGTTTTCCTGCACTATTTCCAGTTCGCCAAACTCTGCAGCATAACAATCTGGAAAACTGAAGTGGGGCAGGGGAAAAGGTTAATTAAAATAATGAAAAAACAGAGCACCTGGCAAACAGACGGCTGCTCTTAACACATCCATTAATAAGTAATTTCTGCTAAGATGCCCATGGTCTGGCTTTGAAAGTTCAAATGAAGTCCTAGAGAAGTGATCACTGTCTCTCTTTGGTACCAAAAATTCCATTAAGTTTTCTAGCGAAAGCAAAAGTGAAGTCGCTCAGTCCTGTCCAACTCTTTGCAACCCCGTGGACTGTAGCCCACCAGGCTCCTCTGTCCATGGGATTCTCCAGGCAAGAATACTGGAGTGGGTTGCCATTTCCTTCTCCAGGGGATCTTCCCAACCCAGGGATCGAACCCGGGTCTCCTGCATTGCAGGCAGACACTTTACCCTCTGAGCCACCAGGCAGACGGGGTTAAAAGTAAGGTAACCAGGTTCCAAGTTCAAGCTCCTCTAAACATATTGGTTCAGTTACTTTACAGCAACTTGCTACCATTTTGGCCCCTCTCTTAAGCTTACCACGTGGCCCATGATGTGGTTAAACAGACTAATGAAGGATACTTTTCTCCCTTAAATGTTGAAATCTACAACTATTTGGGACTGTGCACTCTCACAGTACTTGTGCACAGCACTTCCAACCAGCTCTTCTCTGTGGAGGAGAATCTGCCCCAGGCATGCTGATGTTTCTAAAATTCAGCACAAACATGAAATGTTCTTGTTGAAATATTAAGTGAATGAATCCCATGTTAGATACACTTTGACTACAAGTGGTAGCTAAAAACACCAGGCTGAAGCCTGGTACAGTGCGTGATTGGGAGAGGCCCAGGCAGAGGGCAGACTTTCTAGAAAGGGGAGAACGAAGGCATTGCAATGGCTTTGACAGTCACCTTAATAAAGGCACGGTGCCCTCGTGTGTCTGCAGAAGACTATGGACCTGGGGCGCAAACGTCTTCAGAGAGAGAATCACAAAAGGAATCTTGTAAGAGTCTGGATCGAATTCATGTTCACTGCGGAAAAGAGAACAGAAACAGAGAGCTGACATTTCTCAGTGGTCTAAGATGTTCCCAAGGTAACTCTAACAGATGTGCCACGACCTTTTCCAGAATGATTGTTTCTCAAAGGAAATGGGTAACATACCTGAAATCCTTGTTGGGACAGTGCTGCCTGCAGACAGGCTCGTGATATTCTAACTCTTCAAATATGATTGGGCTGCAGTTTGTTGAGGAGCCGTCGTGAGACTGGGAAGATCCCAAGGGGCTCTGGCGGGCCTGACTGCTGGGTAAGAGACACACCAGCCTGCCATTTCCTTGTTCACGGATTGCAACCGTGTCTGTTAGTTTATACAGATCTGACACATTCAACCTGTGTCCAAACCTAGAAACAAGGAAAAACAGAGAGAGATGCTGACTTAAAGAGAATATTTTTCTTCAGTTGTAGAGAAATGCCTGACCTGTTTAGATAAAGCTCTGTAACCAAGAATGGATCCCTGTCTCTTTGAAAAGTAAAACTGGGGTAATTCTACTATAAATTCATTCACCATCAAACCAATAACACTCAGCACTCCTTGCAATCATCCCGGGCCCGCTGCCCATTACAGTGATTATATGTATTATTTGGTACATGCCCTCCGACCCCACAGTCTCTGTAAATGCCTCACCGAAATTTCTGAGATGGAAAACTATCTGCTGTAACCCCTGTCAACTTGGCCTCCACTTCAGTTCCAAATCCCTATTACCTCTCACCATCTCTGCTCCCCTCCCTCAGAGGTATTCCCCTTTCCAGCTACTCCTCACGTCCACTATGCTTCAGTCTCCTGATCTACACTAGACTGGACTCCCCAGTCACCACTCTAGACTTGTGCCTTTCATACCTGGAACACAGAGGCGCAGGATCTGAAGGCAGACAGACTGAGTTCAAATCCTGATTCTACCTGCAGGACCTTAGTCAAGTTATACAACCAACCTACACCTCAGTTTGCCCGTCTGTAAAACGGGGTGACAATCCCTGCATCATGAAGTGGATATGGGGATGCCACACGGTATACGCGCAGAGAGCTCAGCACACAGCAAGTGCTTGTTCAGTGTCATCCGCTCTAATGGCCTCCTCCCAGTGCCCTGTCTACATGCTCAGACCTCCCTGCAAACGCCAGTCTTAAGTCTGGTCCCCACCCGCCACACTGCCCCGTCCACAGAAGCCCAGTCTCCTCTGTGCTCTCTCAGTCTGGAGCTCTTGCATCTCCTCTGAAATGGAAACAGCTGGTCTCTCGAGAGCTGTCTCTGCTGTTTCACCATCCAGTCTGCCACGCTGTTCCCTGCAGGATTTTCTCCACAGGACTCTTTGGTGTCAGCTTCCAAGTCACCACAGGCTGCCTCCTCCTCCGCTCCAAACCTTGCACCACTTTCTCAGGCTGTCCCCACTCCCCTGAGAGCACTCTGGCCTCTGGGTTCCCGTTGGCTTCCAGGCCCTGGTGGCATTCCACCCAGGTCTGCCCTCTCTCTGGCTCTCCTCCCATTCCTCTGAACTCATCTGTTCCCAGGTCTTCCAAGATCATCTTTAGGCAAACAACTGCCGTATCTTCAGAGCTGACTTCTTTCTTGAAGGAGACTCTACATGTGTAGAAGACCCCCTGAACTCTCTTCCGAGACATTCCAATTGCTCCCTAAAACTCGGATGCCCAAAGCCAAGATTAAAAACTTACTATACCTCCTAAACAAGCTTTCTTTCTTTTCTATTCCAGCTTAACCACATAACCTTTCCCTCAGTCATCTGGGGCAAAAAACTCAGAATCAAACTGACCTCTACTTTTTGCCTTGCCTGCTACATAAAACTAGTTACTAAGCCCTATTTCACGGGCACCTGACACTTCTGTGGGGTCTGGTTCCCCTGTTCTGACAGTGTCTGCTTAGAGCCGGGACTGGTCCCCACGTTCCGTGTCCCCCTCCCCCAGTTCCCTTCACTCCAGCTCAGACACCATCCCTGCCTGAAGCCTTCCCACAGCTCCCCTGCCCGTCCTTTCTCTGACACTTCAGTGGCTCCCACTACCCATGCAATCAATCATGGCCAAGCTCCCGGTTCCTTGCACCCTCTGTAACCTCAAGGCATTTTCTCCTTTGTAAGGATAGTTTTCTTTGCTCTATACAATAAATGGTGACTGTCTTTTTCCTTTCCAGACACACACCCCCCACCCCAAAAAGTGGGCTGTCTTCCCAGCTCTGCACCCTCCACTTCGTTCCACTGGGATTTGCTGAGTGTCTGCTGAGCGCTGAGTACCGAAGACTCAGTAGTATTACGTCTGATCCAGTGCCTGCTGTCCCAGAGCTTACAGTCTAGAAGGTGCCTGAAAACGTTGACTCAATGAATAACAGAACAAATCAGCCAAGTGGAAAACATACAAGTACAGCTTTAGGGACTGAGGTCTAAATTTACTAAAAATAAAAGACGTTTTTAAAATGTGTGTTTTTAAAACTGGACTTTCAACTGTCTTGGTCTTACTTCCTCCCCTAAGAGTTGCTACCAGTGTAAGTCGCCCATCAGCACTGGCTGGATCAATGAAAGCAACAACCCTCACTTACTTTTTTTCATAGATATCTGTAAATTTAAAAAGAGGCAGACAACAGGCAGGAGCATCCTGAAGAATGGACATTGTTTCTGCACTGCAAGAAAAACGGTTAGCCCATTAGAGAACAGATGTCTTCCTCTCTGTTGCAAATTGTTTCTAAAAACAAGAGTTCATTAACACAATGTATACACAAAATAAATACACTCATTTATTCTCAGAGTTTGAGCTTCCAGAAAAAAGAATGGACTTTAGGAACACAGCAATTAAAAGAATATTTAATCATACACTGGGACTTTTATCAGACTCAAGCAGAGATTTCCACACCTGTGTATCAGAAAGCAAAGGGCAGATGAGCCAGTCTCCTGCCACAGTGTAGTTCTATCAGAGAGATGGGAGAGGACTCCCCACAGCTGAAGATATACAACTGAATACACTTAAGAGTGACTGGCTCTGAGCCATAGGATTATGGATGATTCTTCTGTCCCCAGCCTCTTTTATGTTCCTAAAATTTCCAAATTTTCTTCATTGAGTATTATTTTTATTCGGCAAAATTAAAAAATAACTTAAAATAATGGTGAAGCTTTGACTTGTCTACATCGTGAAATGATTACCACAATCAGTTAAGTGAACATCCATCATCTCATCCAGATACAAAATAAAAGCAAAAGAATGCTCCCCCTTGTGATGAGAACTCTTTTGATATACTCTCCCAACAACTTCCATGCACGACGGCAGTGTTAACGGTATTAATCATGTTGTACATTACATTCCTAGTACTTGGGTTATCTTATAACTGGAAGTTTGTACCTTTTGATCACCTTCATTCAATTACTCCCCACCCCCCACCTCTAGCAACTACAAAGCTAATCACTTTTTTCTGTGAGTTTGCTTGTTTTTTTGAAGTGTAATTGGTTGACAAAGGTATATTAGTTACTGGTGCACAAATCATTATGCTGTACACCAAAAACTTAAATAGTGCTCTACATCAAAAGCGTATCATGAATGAAACCATCACCAGACTCCTAAGATTAATCTAATTATAATGTAGATGTATGGGGCTGGGTGTCTATTTGACATTGAAGATGTACCTGCAAGTTGAGAGCATAGAACTTTGTAGATTTACCCCTTATAGATAATCTACCTTCTATTAAAATTGGAAGGTAGTATTCCAGACTTTCTAGGCTTATAAACTTTTGCTGTAGAGGTCCACTATTTTTAGAACCTGTTCTGGATATGTGGCATATTATTTTACTCTTAAATGCCGGCCAAGATTAAGCTGAGATTCATCTCTGATTAATGACTTGAACGAGAGTAAATTATTCTAGTTAGCTTATTACTAACTTCTACCTTATTTCTAACTCTATCAAGAGAGTGGAGGAAAAGCATTACTGCATATGTGAGTATCACAAGAGGGTTGGGGATGGAATAAAATCTATTTTTACTATTTCCAAAACTGTTTCTGGACCAAAAATAACATTTTTGAAACAAACGGCTTGTTCTTTACCTCAGTAAAGAGAGTGATTTATTAGCAGCTCCTGTGGCAAGTGAGACCAGGATTTTCTTGCTGCCAATTTTGTATCTGTGGAGGCTATTCACCGCACCGATAGCTTCTTGTAAGTTCTCCATCTGAACCACAGCTTTGAGCTGATAATCTGTGTGGGGGCTGAGCTCAACACTCTTCACCTGCAGTAGTAAAAAGAAAACAGAATGCCGATCTGCCAGAACCGTGTCCTCTTGAAACTGAAGGTCAATCCCTAAGGAATTCGCTTGTGGACTTCAGTGCTGCCGTGAGGGAACCTGTCTCAACACCGCACTTCCGCCGACCACAACGGAAGCAAGCTAGGATGGGTGACCTTCAGGGATGTGACACCAGCCTGGCTGGCCTGTGCTCTGGCACACAGAGCTCGCCAAGACACACCGGGTCTTCTCCAGATCCTGCCAAAACTGAGGCAGAGCCAGTTTAAGAACCAGCAAAAGGTGCATTTTTTAGCAACCTGCAACTAAAAACTGAATAGACACTGTAAGATGAACAAACAGAAACAGCCAACATCATTGTAGAATCCTGTTTCTGTATTTTAGCAGCTGGAGCTAACTAAAATCCATCAGTGTTTTATTTCCCAGAGACCCACTAAATCCCTGCCTGGGACCACAAGTATGTCTCTGACAGGCTTCTCGCTCCCTGGGGCTGGGTCCTAAAAACTGAACATACAGCACCAGCACAAGGAGACCCGAGTGAAAAAAGAAGGTGTTCAAACCCGTGAAGCAACGGTTACAGCCTGCCTGTGGTTATGTGTGGTGCGTCAAGCGCGCGCATCTTGAAATGCAGCAAGGGGAAGAACAAAGGCAGCAGAGACAGTGAAAGCTTACCTTGCCGTGCCTAGAAAATGCTTCCTGCATGAGCTGCTGCAGCTCCTTCCGGGACAACCTGTAGTCCAGGTTGCTGATCTGGACGTCAACACCATGAGCGAATGGGTCTGGGCCATCGGCACCAACGCTTGAATGTGCAGCGTTGAAAGCAAGCGGGGATGCTCTGTTTAAGAGGTTTGAGACAGATTCCTGCTTAAAACATATGGAGTGAGGCCTAACAACTGTTTAGAAATGTTTTAAAAGTGTTATTCTATTTATTCAGTTTATGTCATTTAGATTTTGCTTGAAACTATGTTAAAAACTGTTTTCCAAAATACAGTTTGGTTCTCAAACGTGCTTTTTCTTAAAACATTACACTGATTGGACTCTTTCTCAGAAGTACTATCTGTTGACACCCTGATTAACCACAACAACAACAATTTTACTTATCATCAAACATTCTTTTGTTGGATTATTTAAAGCTACAGGAAGAAACTACAGGCAGGGCTGATGAGTTCATTTTCCACTTTGGGTATTTATTCTTAGGAATCAGCCTGTGATACTAATGTCAGCCATTTACCCTCTCCTCAGCTCTGAAAAAGCCAGATATTCTTGCTCATATGTTGTGGCTTTTCTCCCTGGGAGGAAAACTTTTACATCAATTTGTAGACACCATTTTACAGGTTCAAAGTCGCTTTCAACAGTGAGTTTTCACCATCCCAGCAGAATAAATACAATGCTAGTGGGAGCTCATGAGACCGAACATGACCTTACGGCTCCTCCTGTTTTCTGAGCTTCCAGAATTACTCAGAGTAAATTCAGAAAGCTTAAATAAGGAGTTACACAGATGGTTACAGTGGTTTACAGAGACCTTCGTTTCCCAAACAGCTTTCAGTAATTACCCCATGAATAAAAAGAACGAATGCATGTCAGTTTAGGCCTCTTTCTCAGTCTGATGAAGTAATAAGGGCGTAGTAAAGACACCTTAATGTGCCCCCATCACTGGCCAAGGACTCCAGGACAGGCTTCTCTGACCTCAGCTTACCAAGACTCCCACATGGAGGATGGAGAAAGGCAAGAAGCAATGCCCCCAAATGTTACCCAAGGAAAAAGGAACTGGAAGAAGAGAGGTGGAAGGTTTCTCTTTTATTTTTATTACTATTTATGGCTCAAACATTTTCAATTTGTAAAATTTTTACTCTAAATTTTTACTGGAGAAGTAAGGTTGCGTTACAATGTTGTGTTAAGTTTCTACTGTGCAGCAAGGTCAGCTGTCCCTTCTTATTTTGGATTCCTTCCCGTTTGGGTCACCAAGAGCATCAAGTAGAGTTCCTTGTGCTGTAGAGCAGGTTCTCATTAGTTACCTATTTTATACGTAGTACTAAGGTTTCTCTTGTAATTATGCACTTCTGTACTGCTTGAATTCTGCTGAATACACAGATTACTTCATAAGCCCTTCTACTGCATACAACCACTCCACGGATCAAGACCCACTCACCGAGAAGACCAAGGCTGAGCCGTGAGCAGGGGACTCACTTGCCTGGATGCGATCAACTTGCTAAAAGCAGACGGGTAACTCACTTGGAACAGAGTCTCCTCTTTCTCTTTCTTCTCCACAGGAGAACTGGTGACACTGCGGGCGCCGAGGCTCTCTTTCCTGGTGGAGGGAAACAGTGCAGGCAGGAGGTCACGCGCTTCCCTTCACAGCAAAACACGCAGCCGCGAGGGAGAGTAGCGGGACCTACTTGGGATTGGTTTTGTAAACAGATTCTGCCAACCCTGGGGCTTTAGGTGCGGGCGCTGCGGCACTTGAGCTTCTGTGAGGAGGCGCCCCCAGCCGCAGGTGGCCTTGCTGGGGCTCACTGCTTCGAGTGCCAGTCTTCGACTCCAGGCGGCACAGCTCCTTAAAAGAGACAAGAGCAAGGGAGTTTAATAGTTAAAGTCTCCAAGACGTGTCAGACCTTGTACAGGAAACACCTGACTTCAAACAGCCTCGAAAATATAGGATAACAAAAACAGTACAGACACATCAAAAGCAGGTGAGCATGTAGAACGGAGAGCCCACGAAAGCAAACCTAGCATAAACTTCAGAAAGCAAGCGGGGTCACAATTACCTGTAAACTTTTCACGTTGGCGTTTCTGGTAGCAGATCCAGAATTTGCCTGCGACCCTTTTCCAGGTGCGGCTTTGGCACTGGAAGGTGACTCACTTATGTCTTTGATGAGGCACAGTTTTGGATTCTTAAGTTTCTTGGGAGACTTCACTTTATCAGCAGTTGCGTTTGAACTCTTGGTTTCACAGAGTTCGCTGCTTTTTGGAGTAAATGACACGACGATCCTGTTACCAAAGACGTCTTCATTTTCCATCCGCTTCAGAGCCCGCTCTGCGCTGTCTCGGTTTATGAAGCGGAGGATGGCGCTGCAGCCTGTGATGTTCAGCACTTTCCCGCCACAGTTATCGGACAGGCGTCTGAGCCTGTTGCTGATGCTCTTGCCGTCTTTGTTGGCCGGTAGGTTATAAACGTAGAGCAGAGTGTGGCACTGTGGACACAGAAAAAGTGTTAAAACAGGTGGACTCAGGGGCCCACGCTCAATTACAAAGAACAATGATCTCCAAACTACAGTGACCTCGGGGGAGGGAGAACAGAGACTTGCATGGGAAAGGATACACGTACTTAGACTGAAAAACACAGAGGGAAAAAAAAAAAAAAGAAGAAATGTATCTAAAATTCTCACTCTGGTGAATTAGAAAAAATATGTGGCAAGATTTAATGTTTTGAATAATCAGGTTTTTTTTTTAATCATAATAAGGATCTCTACAATGAATGGGTAACCTCTCACCTAAGATACTACATTTGACTTAAAGGCCTTTCAGATTAAAACAGGGAGTGCCAAACAGAAACAGAGGGAGGAAATGTACCTACAGCCAGAAGACATAAGGAATAACAACAAAAGTCAATTAGAGGTGCGGCTCCAAAGCCTGAAACAGGTACTGCCAGCCGCAGACCATCCTAAGCGTGTGTTTATCTTGGGCCGGGCCCTGACCTCACTGGGTACCAGGGGCTGCAGGGGCCAGCACTGCAAGCACCTCAATCTGGAGGCAATCACGGAAGGACCTCCAGCGGCTTGAATTTTTTCCCGAGGTGCTGACTTCCTCCTCACTAAAATGAAGAGGCTGGGTGAGATCATTCCTAAAGTGCTTCCATAACTCTCAAGTTATTAAAGTGTGTTAAAACTGCATTTCACGAATGGGACTGCCTACCCTTCTGGACCATCCACGCTACAGCTCCTTTCTATCATCATTAACGTGTGTCAGTCGCTCAGTCGTGAGCAACTGTGACCCCAAGGACTGCAGCCCACCAGGCTCCTCTGTCCATGGGATTCTCCAGGCAACAATACTGGAGTGGACTGCCATTCCCTTCTCCAGGGGATCTTCCTGACCTGGGGATGGAACTCGAGTCTCCTGCAATGCAGGCGGATTCTTTACCATTTGATCCACCAGGGAATCCATATATATTCTCCAAACAGCTTAAACACAAGTTCAGTGTCCCAGTAAACATCTTATCCTAAATCAAGACTGTGAGAAATGCTCGTCCTGCTGGAAACACGTGCACATTCTCCTATTAAGTGGCTTATCAGGGTGACAGGTGTAGTGCCCACTACTCCCGATTGTGCTCGTGCATGGCAGGGTCTGCAACCAGAGAAGACAGGCTCAGAGACCAGCTGGGGCTTCAGGATTAAGTGCCGCAACTGTACAATCATTCTGCTTATTTGACTCCAACCACACCAAGATATGCAAACCATATTCTTTACCCTTAAAACTTGGGCAAAAATAGTAATAACTCTCATTCCGTTACTGCCATACACCTCACACAAAACACTGCTAACTGGCAAGTGGTTGTCAGTAAGGTGAATCTAAAAGTCAGTTTCCTGTATTTTGAAAAATGTAAAAGCAAAATTCACACACTGGGTTTCCCTAGTGGTACAATGGATAGGTATCTGCCTGCCAGTGCAGGGGATGTGAGTTTAATGCCCGGTCCAGGAAGACTTCACATTCCATGAAGCAACTAAGCCTGTGCGCTGCAACCACTGAGCCCGAGTGCTGCAGCTACTAAAAGCTGAGCGCCTGGAGCCTGTGCTCCGCAAGAGAAGCCACCGCAATGAGAAGCCCATGCACCGTAATGAAGAGCGGCCCCCGCTCACTGCAACTAGAAAAAGCCCACGAGCGGCAACAAACACTCAGCACACACACAAAAATTAAAACAAAAAATTCACACATATCAGTTCTCTATATATTTGTAAGAGAATGGAAAGTTTCTAGGCCTATTTCAAAATCTAGCCGGCCTACTACAAAGAACACCCTCACCTGGGCTTAGACATCCATAATGGAGGACTGTCTTGAATCTCCACAATCTTAACTAGACTACAGCAGAAAGAACACAAACCCACTTACTGGCATTTTTAGTGGTAACCTGGGGGGCAGGTCAGAAATGAATTCTTCAAATCTGATCAGCTCGTTGGCGTGATGCAGCAGTGCTTCTGAGGCCTGGTTTTTATGGACCAAAATTATATGGAAGCCATGTCTGTGTCTCAGGTCACTAAGTTCCAATGCGAAATTGACATCAGCTGAAAGACAGAATACAGCCCACCCCCATCTCCACAGATTAGAAACACTTGACAGACAGGCACCTCTCATAACACCCACTGAGAAGAAAGGAACAGCAGGACTGTGTTCCAAGTGGCCCCCCGACCCCTTTTTAGAATAGGGACACATTTCACATCAGAAGAATTAACATGGCAAGACAATTTTACCATGGACTCATGCTGAATTCGCAAGACACATTGTTTTTAGTAGTAAAAAGGAACAAATATTAATGTTCTGGGGAGCACCAACTTCATCTTGGAGTTTTCTTTTAAATAAGCAAAATGGAGCCCAGGACTAAAACAAACAAAAAAATTACATTTTCTTTAATAAACTTGGCCCTGCAAGAATCCTTACTCAGATTCCCCAGAGAAAAATACAGAAATCCATGTAGTTCCTTTTCTTTTTTTAACAGTTTTCAAAAGTAAGCATAAGCATGTCCCATGTATTTCAGCATCTTTGGGGGCACATTTTAACATATTCTGGCTTCTATGATAATTCACACATAGAGAGTTTAGCTGAAATTAGTAGATGTTTCTACACTTACTTGACACAAGAACCACAGTGGCGGGAGCAGTGTGAGTATTTGCAAACCTTCGGAGGCTCTGGCGGAGCTTGTCGTCAGCAGCGTTCTTTGCAGTAGCATTGATGTGGGCGACAGTTACCTGCATGAATTTATAATAAGGAGAGATGAGAAAGAGCTGAGCTTAGAAAGCCACTACACATTCTGCCCACATCCAATAGACAGTTCTTGAGGAACCTTTGATTTCTATTGCCACTCAGGGACGGAAAAAAAAAAATTACAATCAAATCTCAATAATTTCACATTCAGTTCTCCAGACAAATTAACTGTATTCATTATTACCCCTACTTTCATCTCTAATCTTCTGCTTTTGCACTTCATCCATTCCCCTTTCAGAATAGAAAGTGAAATTTTAAGCAGTTAAATTAGCTCTCTCTAGCATCTTTTGCCAACAATGTGTGGGTGGCAAAGATTTGATATATGATTAAGGTAAGACTCGGGGCTGTGTTTGATGTTATTAGCTTCCAGCTTAAGAGAACAGACTTTGGGGTCAATCTGGATTTAAATCCAAGTTCATCCACTTACTGGCCATGTGATCTTAAAAAAGTTGCTTAACCACGTGGGTCCTTTCATTTGTAAATTCCAAATAATAAATCCTACGAGCATTCACAGAGCAGTTATAAAAATCAAAGGAAATGATACATATGAAATCACTATACTAGGAAAGCACTAGTCACATGTAAGCAGACTTGCTAAAAAATCAGACATGATTAAATGATTTCAGGTACTTAAATAAATCATCTTTTCCTAATTTATTTACAAACTTAGCACAAACACATTATTAATAACAAATTTTCAACTGGAGTTCTTAAAAAAAAATCATGTGCTTATTCTTCTACTAAGATAAAAAAGAAAAAAGAATTTTCATCTACCTGGCAATTATTCAGCTCTTGAATAACTTCTTTATTTTCTTTACTGATGTCACATACACAAATGAATTCTGCTTCTCTGTGGCCTTTAAAAAACTTCTCCCGGATTCTCTGTACAACTGCAGTAGCTGAGCGGCCAGAAGGGACTGAGCAGTTTTCAATATCCCAAAAAACCCCAATGGGGGGTAAGTTCTCTAGCATCTGTCCTGCCAGTGCAACTTCTGGTGACCCTTGAGAAATGTGAACACGTTTGATTACACACAGCAAAAAACAGGTTAAGATATTAACGATAACAGGTAGCTACCTGTCCTTCCCAGGGGCATGAGAATGAAATTATAGATTGATGTTAAATTTAAGGATGCCAACCTCACTGGCTGGCCCAGTCGACAACCCCAAGTTGCCAAAGTATCTCTAAGCGTTAATTCCTCTTTCAGGAGAGAACAAATCCAAAGGTCAGTGTACTTCAGGCCCACAATCAATCCATCATAAAGCATGAGCCATCCTCACGCTGACCGGGTATGCTCAACACTAATACACAGGTGACAGGACACTGCCCTCTGGGGCCCAGTGTCATGCTGGGCCCACACCTCACTCAGTGTGGGAGAACAACGAGAACGAATGGTGAAGGTGTTATAGCCCTTGATTTTAATGACTTTTAACACTGCAGTAACATCTGATCCAACTTTTGAAAAAATGTTTTTAAAAGATAAAGTATCATAACAGCTACTTTTGGGGGAAATGATCTTAGGTTTTCAAATACTGTTTTTTTGTCAGCCATTTCTAAATACTAGTTATGTCTGGGCAACATAGAACATTAAGTTGACACCAAGTCCCTTCCAGCACTCATTTCTCCTCATACACTTCCCGTTTTTCTATACACAGCTTCTGATCTCAAATAGCCCCAGCTCAACATAAATGGCAACTGACCTACTGGTCTATAAGGGTAAGAAGATTTTTACCAACAGATGGAAATGGAGACACACACACGTGAGTTTTAGAACCACAAGGAATCTTTTAAAGGCAGTTATATGCAGTGTGGGTTTCCCTGGTGGCTCAGAGGGTAAAGCGTCTGCCTACAATGCTGGAGACCTGAGTTCGATCCCTGGGTCAGGAAGATCCCCTGGAGAAGGAAATGGCAACCCATTCCAGTACTCTTGCCTGGAGAATCCCATGGACTGAGAAGCCTGGTAGGGTCGCAAAGAGTCGGACACGACTGAGCAACTTCACTTCACTTCAAATGCAGTGTTAGTATCAGATTATCGAAAACTTTAAATATGCATTTTATACAATACTGTCATTTACCAAATTTCGAAGCAGCTTTGCCTAGACTGGTCGCCAATAACAACGTGGTCTCCTTTCCCATTCCTTTGGTTCCACAGCCATTACACAGAGGAACAGTAACAGGTGCAGTCTGAGTGTTTGGAGGTGGTATATTTGGCCAGACTTTAGCAGCATCAATTATACTATTTCTTGCTGGCTGTTTTAAAATTTTTTAAAAAGAGGAGGAAGTTTCAGATATATTATTTCAGAATGTAAAGAATTACACGTAACAACTGAAAATACATTCTAAATGTTTCTCCTTTCCACCTGCTAACCTGATAAAATGTATTTTCAAATCACCTTTCCCAGAACTACTAAAGCATAAACTCATTTCAAAGTGCCCTGAAATGATCAGGGAAGATATTCACATAATTAGACCTTTACATTCTGGGGCATGTGTCTGTTACAGTAGAAACCCGCAGACACACTTCACAAAAAAAGGAAGTTAAAAGTCTTTACTTGAGCCCAGGTGTGATGGAGGCCAAATTTCAAGTTCCCCCAATTACTACAAAAGGACAACATGCAGCCATCTGTATTACATGAATGGGTCCATGTATCAGGTGAGCATTAGCTTTAAGAAATTCCAGTTGTGCTCCAGCCTTTAAAAACAAGAGAGCACAAGTCTTTGCCAAGCTAGGCTTCCATGTAGGAAACAGATTTATTACAGGAGACTCTAAAAGCATGAACCGAATAATCACACTACACTTTTCTCAACAGTCCCTCCCGCTGTACCCTTTGCTTTCTTTCTGAACTTTTTCTGAAAAGAAGTTATGCTGATGGGGTGAAAAATCCCACACACAAAACCAAGATTGTTTTTCTTTTAAAGATAAAAGTCATTTTATTTTTAAAAAGTCATTCCTCAAACCTTAGCTGCACCCAACATAACAAATAAAAAGATACACACCTTGCTGAGACAGTCTTCGCAGTAAAGTGAGCCCTTTAAACAAACTGGAGGTACCACATTTAGGTGCAAAGAGTTGGTGCATAAGTGAGGCGTGAGCTCCGACTGTGAAACGTGTTCTTCCACGTGCCCGGGAGCCCCGCTTGTGAAATCAGAACAGGGGAAATAGCCCGCAGAGGAAGGACAGCCCTGGAGAGCCGGAAACTGATGCAGCTTGTGCACGTTCCCACGGCACGACTGGAAGTGCAGCTTCCCACAACAGGGCAGGTGCTTGCAGGAAGAGAGGTTACTTTCTAGACACATGCTGGGAAAGTCGCTTGCAACGCCGGCCAAGGTGTTCCTAGCTGACGCATTCTGGAGTGGAGGTGCAGACTGGAAAGCAAGCCCTGACCCTACCTGACACGTGATTGTCCTGGTGCTCTGCGAGTCTAACAGGGCGCCCGGGGGAACCAAGCTACCAGCCCCTCCGCCACTGCCACCACCAAAACGCACTGGCGAAGTGGAAGGGTCATTAGTGCAATGGGCACAGCAGCTTACTTTGGGGACAGTTGAAAGCTGTACTTTAGGTTGCTGAAGAGAGTGGATATCTGGAAGTGGGACTGCTGGGAAAAGTTTAGAGCCAGCATGAAGGGGAGATGGTACATCCTTTAGTTCCACAGCAACTTTCTTGTTCTCCATGTAATCTTTCTGAGGAAAGAAAACCAGAACACAAGTTAATTTTTTGAGGCCGGTGACTTGGGGTTACTCACAACTGACTGCATTAAAAACAAACACTGTTCAAACCTTATTTAATTTACATCACTCGATCATAACCACACAAATGGAATGGCAGCTAAAACCAGGAGCGTTCTTCAGTGGGAGGTGAACACTGAAACAGACAACTAAAATTAAGACTGTGTCCTTCCTGACTTTTAAGAGACTGGGGGAGGAGGTCTGTTCACATATTTAACAAGCCTGGTTAACCATCCATGTCTCACTGGCTTCCCTTTGATAACTTCCCCTTGCCTCTCAGTGTCTTCTGCAGACAAAACAGGTGGTATGAAAAACAACAGTCACAACAGTATTCACTAAAGACAGCTTATGAGCAAAGCGCTTTAAGGAAAATACTAAATAGTTCTTGCAGTCAGATCATAGGTGGTTTTATTAAAGCCCTCCAGGAGAGAAGATATCAAACACTATGGATGAGATCGGCCATCTGCCCAAGTGGCCCATCCATGAACAGATCTTTAACATGTTACTAATGACATTTAGCAAACCATGGGACATCATGACCTAAAGCCATAACACCAACAACTATTTTGTAGCCAGTAGAAAGAATTCAAGTAATAAGGAAACCGCCTGGGAAACAGACATGAGAAATAGTTTATCATATGTCTCCAACATAGACACTTGAGGCTGGTCCATTTATTAAGATCATAGCATAGCCCTGGTGTCAGAGACCTGGATTTGAATGTGATACTAAATAGTTTTATGACCTTGGGTAAGTGACTTAACCTAATCTCTCCATGCTTCAATCCTGTCATCCTTCAACTGCGAAGAGAATGTACCTACTACATTTGTGAGAAGGATAAAATGAAACAGTGCACCTCAAGCGCTCAGCAGAGTACCTGGCCACTGAAAGGTGGTGCAGCGGGGTGGGGTAGGGGAGTGTCCAACCAATCAACAGCTTTTATTGGCTGAGCGCAGACACAATTAAGATGAACAGGACGCCCTGATACAGTGACTGAGACACACTCATCCCTTAGAGCATAGAAGGGTCCATCTGGCTGCTAAGATTTCACTCCTTCTGCTGATTTTACACTCACCTGGGAGGGTATATTCATATGAGAGAAATCTGGACTTTCAGTTAAGATTTTTCCTAAAAGGGAGGTAATAGCGATGGTCTGACCAGTCAGAAAGTAGTGTGTTCTACCCTTGTGGTAATTACAATTCAGGCTGGAAATGAACTCATTGGCATTCTGATGGCTTTAGAGCTGGCTCTCGTGGGCAGGGTTACTGTGAGTCGGTCTTCCTGAATGTATTCAATTCGGGGTGCCACTGACAAAATCGAGACTCTGCATCTGGAAAGGTGACAGTGCACTTCTGTGTCGAGTGACTCCTTTAGGCCCCAGATCTGCCACCCTGGACCCCTGCCTGAAGCTGCCAGCTCTCAGTGCAGACTGTCCCTGAACTAAAATACTTCTGAAATAACTTCAGTTACTGATGCCATGCAACAAAGGCAGCTATGTAATGAAAATGTGGAGATGACAGGGAATTGATTTTTTTTTAAAGTCTGTTATCAATACTCATATAAAATCATAGTAAAGTCTCACTTAATTCCCAAGTACAAGAGAAAAAAAACAGATGATAACATGATATAGCAAATGAAGTCAGATAAAGTCAACATCATTATGAAAAGGCAAAAAAGGAAGTCCCAGATATATTTAAACATTCAAGAGAAATCCTGAACAGAAGAAGATCATCAATGAGGTCATACAATCTTGCTGTGATTTTAAGACACAAAATTCAGAAGGCTACAGTAAAATAAAATCGATTTCATACTTTCCTCCCATTTTATCCTAAAATGTGGATTTTTGTCTTTGGAATGTGACTTTAATGAGAAACAAATCTCTCCCAAATTTCAACATCACACCTTTAAAGCATCTAATGTTACTCATTACTACAGGATTTAAAAAACTTTACCCTCATTGAGTCAGGAATTATAATAATGTGCTACATGAAGTAATACAAGCAGGACACAAGGGAAAACTCAGCACAGACTCCAGGGCGAGAGACTGCCCCAGACCAAACGGATCGCTCATCTATTTGCACAAGGAATTCGCTATGTCCTTAGTCTGCACATAGTTACCGTTTGGGGACTAAGTGGCAACGTTTGCTCAGGACGAGAAAAGCAGTTAGAGAATCTCCAAAGCCATGGCTTAGCATCGTTATCTTGTTGAAGCCATCCAACTCTTCTACTGCAGGGGTTCTCAGTTCCGCTTCCTTCCATCATACAGCCATGCGGAGCGGTTCAACATTCTTTCATCTTTCTTTTCTTTCATTCTTCCACCCTGTTAAGAATGAGGTTTCAACGTTATTCACTTGTGTAAGTACAGATTTTATTACTGAAATATAAGACTACAACTCTATTTACAGTGCACTGTTTTTGTTTAGTCACTAAGCTGTGTCCAACTTTCGCGAACCCACAGACTGTAGCCTACTGGGCTTCTCTGTTCCTGGGATTTCCTAGGTACGAATACTGGAGTGGGTTGCCTTTTCCTTCTCCAGGGGATCCTTCTGACCCAGGAGTTGAACCTGTGTCTCCTGCATTGCAGGTGGATTCTTTACTTCTGAGCCACAAGGGAAGCACATTTATGGTGCACAGGTCATTTCAAACAGGGCTGATGCAACCAAATCTGGGTGCTTTAACACGGACCAAAGACCGAGTCTTCCAAAGGTGTACCAGTCACTCAGCAGTGCTGCACTCTCCTGATGGAGATACAAGATTTAGCCACTCATATCCATGATTAGCGAGGTGGGAAAGTAAAAATTAGCATAATTGTCTTCCAAGTTTAAAAAAAAATTATGGTGCAATGGCTCCCAGTCAGATCTTAAGGAACAAAAGTAGAACGGCTATCAAAGGATACTGTAAAAGTGAAAAGTGTCAGTCCCTCAGTCCAGCTGGCTCTTTGCAACCCCATGAACTGTAACCTGCCAGACTCCTCAGTCCATTTTTCCAGGCAAGAATACCAGAGTGGGTTGCCATATCCTCTAGGGGATCATCCCGACACAGGGATCAAATCCGGGTCTCCTACATTGGCAGGCAGATGCTTTACCGTCTGAGCCACCAGGAAACCTGGCATCAAAGCATATTAAGCTTACTAAAACTGGTAAACTTGGTTGACTATTTATACTTGAATTCTAACTATATCAATTTGACTTAAAAAAAATTTATCATCTTCCATTCCTTATGTCTCATAACTCTTCAAACAAAAGTGAACTCTGGATGAGCCCTCTTTCCGGCCATGCTTGAGAGAGGTCACCGCATCTTGGACACCTGCATACTCCCTCCTCTTCACTGAGCTGGAGCCAAGGTCCTCCAGCACTGAGTAGACTTTTTCTATATAGTATTTCTTAATTCTTCTTGACTATCCCTCCCTAAGGACACTACTTGGGACAGTAAAAAAGTTAACAGGAGAGAACATGTAATTTGAGTAAAAGAACCACTACATGTCCTCATTCTCAATTATGTAAGATTGTGAAACTGATTTCAGAGCAACTTATCTCACTGTGTCTTTGATACTGAGTATGGAAGGTCCAAATTAACTGACCTCTGTGGACTCTGAATTTGATTCGGCTACAGAACAAATCGAACCAACCTCTCAGTTTGCTTATTATGAAAGTAGAATCTGCTATGCCACCAAAAATCTAACAGACACATCTCAAGTCCCAGATGTGCTGTATCTACTCCAGAGCAACACTCTACAAGTCTTGAAACAGTACAATAAAAGCAGATGCAATCAATAGCAGCCATTGGGCGTGGAGGCAGCCTGCCAGTGATAAGGACGACTGAACCTCATTTCTAAGCCCTCGTCACCAAACCCCAACCACCACCTCCTCTTACTGACAATGGCCATTTTGAGGTCATTAATTTATCTTTCAGAAATTCCTGGGCATATAGAAAAGAATTTCCTTTAGCTCTTTCTCTGGTAAGATTTTCTTATAAAGAGATTTAAACATCCACATAGTAGGGTGAGGGGAGAGAAGTCACTTCTATAGTCACTGTAAGCACTATGTCCATATAAGTGCTATGTCTAAGCTATAGGAAAACCAATCACATAAAACGGGGGGAGGCAAACTATGGCCTAAAATTATAGCCCAAACCAGCCCACTGCTTGTATTTAAATGGAATGCGAACTAAGAATATAGTTCACATTTTTTTAATCCTTGGGGAAAAATCAAGAGAATAATTATATTTTGTGACAAAGTTATATGAAATTCAGATTTCAGCGTCTATGAATAGTTTTGAGACACAGCCATGTTTATTTAAGTTCTATGGCTGTGTTTGCACTACAACTGTGGAGTTGATTCTCTGCTATAGAGACTACACAGCCCACAGAGCCAAAAATATTTACAATTTGGCCCTTATGTAGAAACTACAGAACTTCTTCAGTTTTATTTTCTTCCTCTGTCAAATCTGCCATAATTTCTCCCTGTCCACCTCACAGTATTACTGTGGAAAAAAGAAAATCAGATAAAGGACCCACCATCTATTTGTCTTCATTACCATATGGCCTGTGCCAAGCACAGGCTTCTACATAGTATATACTAAGTAAATATTTATTGAATGAGGGAATGAATAAAGCAGATATTCATCTACAAAACCCAGAGCTAATCTGGAGACAGAGATGAAGTTACTGCAGCAATGGTAATAAACTAAGGTACTTGTCCTTTCTATCAAATACAGACACCTCACACCCCCTAACAATCTCCTCTCTAGAGCCTAAGAATTTGGGATATTCATGATACACACAACTTCGACATGCTCTCTCAAGTTTATTCAAGGCGAATTCTAACTAACGCGAAGCTAACTAATGCATTTTTCTTTAAGATCATTTATTTCCTCATTCACCAAACATTTACTTAGTAGCTGCTATGTAGTAGGCTTGTGCTTGGCACAAGGGATACAATGATGGAAACACCAGAAAATGCAATCCATTTATGTCATCTTTTTTCCCACAGTAAATGTGTGTGAAAGCCAAGGGAGAAATCGGCCACGTTTTTAATGAGGAGGAAAAAGAGGCTTGCTTTCCTGGTGGCTCAGCAGTAAAGAATCTGCATGCCAACGTAGGAGACACTGGTTTGATACCTGGGTCAGAAGATGCCCTGAAGAAGCAAACGGCAACCCACTGCTGTGTTCTTGCCTGGGAAATACCATGGAGAGAGAAGCCTGGCTATAGTCCATGGGGTCACAAAAGAGTCAGACACAACTTACTGTCTGAACAACAAACAGAAGCTTAATGAAGTTTTGGAATTTGCCCAAAATCACACAATTATTAATAGAAAACGGACAGAACCAGGCTTATCCACTTCTTCCCACACAACCAAGGTACCTTTGGTATCATCCAATGCAAGCAAAAGAAAGTAAAATGTATTAGTACAAATGTGCACCCAGAAATTTTCCTAAATGCTCCTGGGAATGATAAGTAATTTGGTCATAGCAACTTGGTGGTCATAGCAACTTGGTGGTCAGAGCAACTTCTGTTTCGTCATTTGAGTGAGCGTCTCACTCCTGCCATTCTCTCTCAGTCTTCAAGGAATTCAGATAGTGCTTAAGAGCAGACTGTGACATCAGGCTGTCCTCATATTACTCCCCAATTCTGTTGCTTCCCATCTGTGCAGATCTGGACAACGTACAACAAGTTCTCTGAACCTCAGCTCCCAGGTGTAAAATAGGCCTGATAACAGCAGCACCTTCATAGGATTAAACCACACCAACGAAGTAGAAAACTTAGCAATGGCCTTCTCTCCACACCTAGTCTAGTCCTCAACACCCGGTATTACCCATCCCATCCCTGAGTTTTTCTGTTGCTTTTCACAGCTCTTCTTTCTAAAATTATCTTATTTGCTTGCTTTTATTATGTCTCCCTCACTTAAATATAAACTCCAGGGTAGTATTTACTTATGGATCATGGGTGGGTTTTTTTTTATTCATTATTGTATCTCCTGCACCTAGGTCATGGTCTGACACACATCAGTAATTCTTGAATGAAGAGTTTAATAAGCGTCTAGGACGACAATTTAGGCTTCAACTTCTCTGTATGAAAAACAGAATATTTATACTCAGAGATGTTGGAAAGTGCAAACGATGTAACTGGAAAGCTCTAGGTAGTATCAGAAAGGTGCCACGGAAATTAAAAAGTGTGTCACAGTGCCACAATACAATTTGTGCAGTGACTCAACCCTAAGACAACTCAGTGCTCTAGGTCAAGCCAAAGGCTGCACTCTAGGGAGTGTTGATAGACCGAGGAGGGTGCAAAACGTTAGAGGTGGTTGCAAAAACACTAGCCCTTCTCTTCCTGTCTTAAATTTCCAACAGTACACACTCCTCTAGAAAGGCTCCTCTCCACACCTGGAAGGGCCCTCAAGGGAGAAATGAGACAAACTGTAGTCAGGGAGCCAAACACCCCCAAAGGGCAGCAGCAACGCTGCAATGACAGTCGTGAACTGAGCAGAAAGGGAGGCAACTCGAGCCTCTGTTGGGGGCCTGACGGGTGGGTCCCATGGCTTCTCAACAGTCTAGCCAACCTCCCCCACCCCCGCTGGCAATAGGCAGAAGGAAGGGACACACTCCCGCGTTCCAGCCTGGTGCCCAGAAAATGAAGCGCGTCGGGAACAAGTTCCCAGCGTTGCCAGCAAACTCACCTCTGCCGCCGGCCCCACCTCCGCTCACATTCCGGCCCCGCCGCCTTCCCCCCGCCCCCCCAGGCCCTTTGTTTTGATTCCCGACTCCGCAGCTCCCGCCGCCGCCGCCAAGCGCACCCTCCACTTCCGCTTCCGCACCGCGCCTCCCCTGTCGCAAAACCGACGCCCTTCTCTCCTCATGGCTCCGCCCCTTCCTCCGCCCCTCCCCCGCCGCCGCGTCCTCCCCGCGCGGGGCGTGCTGGGAACCCCGGGGGGGGCGGGGCCTCGCGGCCCTGCAGCCTCGTCAGGCTCAGTCCCCTCCCGATAAACCTCTAAATAGGGACCTTCCCGGGGGGCTACCTCGGCTTTTTTGGCGAAAACCCCCAGTTTATGGAGGCCTTGATCCTGGCTTATGGTTGTGGCGTGGAACGGAACCTCAAAGAGGGGAATTAGGGTGCTAGTGAGGCGGAACCCCGGGAAAAAACCTGCCAACCGGGATTTGATACCATTCAGCCCTTTAGGTCTTTTGAGGGAAGGCGGTTTAAGAGGGATTTCGAAGAAAAACCCGATCGTTTGGCATTTTTTTCTCTTACTCGCTCTTGTCACGTGATGGTCCTATTAAAAAAAAGAAAAACTAAACTAAATGACGCCTGTTTGTTATAGCATCCTTCATCTAGTGCAACCTAGTGGCGAGCGGAAAAAAATAAAAATAACTGCCAACTGGGCTTCCCGCGAGGTCCTTCGGGCCGGCAGGGCTCCTCGGGAAATTGTGATCCGGCTGGCAAAAGTAAAGCCTGTTCGAAGACTAGGCTGGATTGTGTCACCAACAATTAAGAGGTCCTCGTGACTTATGTAAAAAAAAAAAAAAAAGATTTTTTTAAAGTCCTGGTCCAAAGCTCGTTACAAATGAATACTTTTCCAGGGACCGGTTGGGCGAGCAAAAGGAGATTTATAATTGCAAAATCCTTGTGAAGCCAGGAACAGCTTATGTTTTAGTGGCTAGATTTGCCATGTTTGGGGTTTTTTTTGGGGGGGGCGGTGTTTTGGGTTTTTTTGGCTGCACATTCTTCACTTTTATTTGAAATTATAAATTTTTTTACGTAGGCAAAACAGACATTTCTTAAACTGTCAGCTGTTCACTATTTCCTGTTGCAAATTAGAAAAACAAAGCACATATTTAGATTTAGACATAGTTTAGGATGCAGTAGTCGAATGCAGTGTAAAAGTTTATTTCTGAAGTTTGCTAAGAAACAGGTTAACCTTGCAAAGGGATCAGTAGGTAAAAATGGCCAAAAGAGAACTTTTTTCTCTCTTTAGTATGTAATGTGAGGCAACCTCATTAGGCAATCCACATTAAGTGGGGGAGATTTCAGGGGAAGCTAATACATCCTTGTAGGCTTTTTTTTGTAGACAGGCATTGTGGAGGGCAAGATCAAACACGTAGCTGAAGAACCCTTTGTACCGGTAGTCCATCTTCCAGAAGGCCGATGACAAGTTCACACATCAGCTGCCTGCTCAGGTATTTATTACCGCTGAGTAATTCTTCATTGTGTCTGTGTGTGGGGCACATTCTCCAAGTGGGAATTAGGACAGATGAAAAACAACCCTGTTTCTAGCGTTTTTTTCCGAGTACCAAAAATTCACTTCTCAAAGAGGTATTTTTTTCCCTCCTTTTCATTCTTTCTAGTGTCTCCGAATACAGATAATATTAACTAAAAATATAAAAGGAAGCAAAATAATTGTGAAATTTTTAATTGCTAAAAAAAAAAAAAAAAGGTTTAGCTGTAAAATAAAGAGTAGACACATGTCTGACATTGCCAGAGCTGTGCCTGGTGTAACAGGTAAATAAAATAAATAAATAAATAAATAAAATAAATGTAATGTGAGGCAATAAAAACAAACCAATCATACTAAATGGAAGGCTAATGAAAAGGTTGAATTACAAATAGTTTTTAAAGATATGCTTCTTTATTATTTCCTATAGAAAATTAGCCTAAACTACACTCGCCCTTAGAAAAACAATTATGCATCAACATGTAATTTGATGCTTGTGAAAGGGTGTGTTTTTTTTTTAACATTTTTCTTAAGATATGTTTTCTAGAGCATAGCCTCTGTGAATCTATTTCTTTGCTGGGCAAATTCTTAAGAGTACCTCTCAGTTACCTGCCCTGTCCATATTATAATCTTTATGAAACCAAGACTAAGATTTGTTTTTGTGCAATTCAAATGGCTGTTACATTCAATCCAGCTCCTAAATTAATCTAGCTGCCACAAAAGGCGTTTCTTCTCCAGCTACTTCCGTGTTATGGTTAGTGTTTTGAAATGATAAATTATGGTGGAAGGATTTAAGCAAGAGAAACCCAGCTTTCTGCTCATTAATATCTGAACGCTCCAAGGAAAACAAATTGAACAAAGAGAACAAAGTTTTTAAGTACACCAAAATTTCCCTTTCATTTTTTTCAAGGTTTTACCCAATAACAAACCCGTTTACCTAAACATATTCCTGAGAGAAGTTTAATGATAATCATTTCAATGTCTTCTTCCTTTTATTTTTAATGGAAAAATGAAGAAAATTGAGAACCCAGTAGTTTAAATGATAGTGTCGTTTAGTCAGTACTGATCAGCTCATCAATGTGTGTTTCAGTTTATGTAAACTGGTGGGGCAGCGTTGCAGCTGATTATTCTCTCCCAGAATCCTCACAGAATGGTGAGGTTCTGGCAAGGCCAGGGCAAAAGTGACAAGAGGATGCAAATCATTTATTAGCATCTGCGGCCAGGATGGATATTTCCTAAAAGACATTCTGATACCTTCCTTAACCCTATTGATGTAAGTGATAGATCCCTTTTGTGTCTCTGAGCTTCTTTCAGGAACTAGCAAGGAGTCAAAGAAGAATTAGGGCTTTTCTGGTGCCTCAGAGGTAAAAGAATCTGCCTGCAATGCAGGAGACCCTAAGACACAGGTTCCATCGGAAAAGGCCACCTACTCCAGTATTCTTGCCTGGAGAATCCCATGGACAGAGGAGCCTGGTGGGCTACAGCCCATAGGGTCGCTAAGGAGGTGGAAGTGACTGAGTGATTAAACAACAACAAAGAGGAATTCAAGGCCATTCTTAACCATGGCGGGGACACAGGAGGGATTCCATGTCTGGTTGGAGGCCTCAAAGTAGCTAAGATCTCTCTGCCTCCAGTATCATGACAAAGAACACTGATTAGGAGTCAAACATACCCAGCTTTACAGCCTGATTTGTTTACTAATTGTGAGACCTTGGGCAATGCATTTAAACTTCCTACACTTTTGCTTTCTCATCTTTAAAATGAAGACAATAAAAGTTCTTTCCTGTGGTTCTCATCATCTGGATCTCAGCTCCATTGTAACCTGGTATAGTGGCTTTCCCTGACATTCTATCTGAAGGGACCTCTCCCAGCCCCTTTCTATTACATGACTTTGCTTTATTCATAGCACTAATTAGCATCTGAAATTATTTCACATTTTCTGTTTGCTGATTTAGTGTCCTTTCTTAATACTATAAGCCCTTTCAAGACAGGTGTCTTGTCTGACATTTATTGTGCTATAAGTGAGTGCTCAGTAAAAATTTATAAACCTACTTGGTGAACAAGTAGGACTGCTGTGAAAGCCACATCAAGAAATTAGTATTATGCCTGACACAGACAGTGGTGGTTTAGTCACAAAGTGGTGTCTGTCGCTTGCCACCCATGGACTGTAGCCCATCAGGCTTCTCTGCCCATTGGGTTTCCCAGGCAAGAGTACTGGAACAGGTTGCTATTTCCTTCTCTAAGGGATCTTCCCCACCCAGGAATCGAACCTGGGTCTCCTGCATTGCAGACACATTCTTTACTGAGCTACCAGGGACCAGTAAAAAAAAAAATCATGATCACTACCTACATTTTTTGTTGTTCGGTTGCTCAGTTGTGTCCGACTCTTTGCCACCCCGTGAACTGCAGAATGCCAGACTTCCCTGTCCTTCACTATCTCCCAGAGTTTGCTCAACCTCATGTCCATTAAGTCGATAGTGCTCTCCAACCATCTCATCCTCTGTTGCCCCCTTCTACTCCTGCATAGATTGTACTTAACTATGTGCTGAGGCCACTGTCCTAAACCTTTTACAAATGCCAAGTCAATTCATTTCATCTCTGCATAATCCTAGAGGTAAATCCTATCACAAATCCCATTTTATAGATGAGGAAAGTAAATCACAGAGAGTTAACTTGCCCTAACCAAATCAGTCAATCCTAAAGGAAATCAGTCCTGAATATTCACTGGAAGGACTGATGCTGAAGCTGAAGCTTCAATACTTTGGCCACCTGATGTGAAGAACTGACTCATTGGAAAAGACCCTTATGCTGGAAAAGACTGAAGGCAGGGGGAGAAGGGGACGACAGAGGATGAGATGGTTGGATGGCATCACCGACTAAACGGACATGAGTTTGAGTAAACTCTGCGAGTTGGTGATGGACAGGAAGCCTGGCGTGCTGCAGTCCATGGGATCGCAAAGAATCCATCATGACTGAGCGACTGAACTGACTGAACTTGCTCAAGATCATACAGCTACTAAGGGGCAGAGCTAGGATTCAAGGCCAGGCCCCAAAACAAATTTCTATAAAGGAGCTTTGCTGCCTTTGCAGAAGATAATGATGTCGAAATTTTTATATTGGTTGTCAAGTTCTGGGAAGGACCTGGGACACTGCTTACTCTAAGGAGACGTAGATCTTTGTTCTTCTATCTGCTTCGGAGGAAATCCAAGAACAGGAAAACGCAATCGGGGTCAAGGGCAGGGAGTCATATTTTCTTGAAGTGGCCCGCAAGTCCAAGCCCGTTCCCCGCGGTGTCTAGGGAGCAGCCCGCAGCCTCCAAGCCCAGCCAGAACCCTGGCAGCAGCAGGAGCCTCCCAGAACCCCTCCCGCCAGCCCGCCTAGGGCCGCCGCGTGGCCGCGCCGCGCCCGGGACCTGGGAAAAAAGTTTCCAAAAGGCGCTGCTCGGCGCTGATTGGCCGCGGGGGACGCGGTCCCGGGGAGCGGCAGCCAATGGACGACGCCGGCCGCGGGCGCGGGGGCGGGGGCGGTGGCCAGAGGCCCGGGGCTGCACCGCCCCCCGCCGCAGCCGCCCGAGCCGCCGCCGCTGGTCCGCAGAGCCCGAGCCGGTAAGTGCGGAGCTGCGGCCCCCGGGGCAGGGGTTGCTCGGAGGCTGCCATCGCCGTCGTCCTCATCATCGCCACGGCCGCGGGGAAACTCTTCTGCCCGCCCGACGCCCGCCGCGCTCTCGGAACCCCCGGCCGCGGCGGTGCAGGGAACTTGGCGCGCCCTTCACTTGGGCGTCGCTTCCCGGGCGCTGGGCTCGAAAAATCGCCCTTCTCCGGAGCCTCCCTTCCTAACTTAGCGCCTTCCCACCCTTGTGTCCTGCGCGCCCGGCTCCTCACCCTTTCGCCAACTTTCTTTCTCTTTCTGCGCTCGCCTCTCTCCGACCCCGCTGCCCTCCCCTCCCTGCTTGACTTCCTTGGCTCTTCTGCCCTGCTCGTCCCGGGTCCCCGGAGCCCGGTTGCTCTGCCCTGTTCCCTTCCATCCCCCGCCACCCCGACATCCTTCCTAGAGTCCTCTGGTCTCCCTTCTCGCTCAGTTTCTGCCCCGCAGCCCTCGCCCTTTGCTCCTGCTGCCCCCACCTCCCTCTCCGTCCTCGTAGCCCCCCGCCGTACCCATGCTCGCCCACGTCCCCACACCACTGCCACCCTCGGCGGAGGCCTCTTTCCAAAAACCTCCCCTCTACTTGGCACTCCCCTCCCTTTGGGAACGTGTTTGGAACGGTCTTGTTCCCTCCGCCTTTCTCAGATCTCTGCTGCAGGACGGTTCAGATTTCCCCTGACAGCACTTTGGGGAAGGGTTGGATAAAGGATGAAAACGCTTCTTCTAGAGCTTGAATGCGGTGACTGGGCTTACCTGCCTCTCTGAGGTCATAGGAAACCCCTCTGGACACTGCTTTTTTGGGGGACCCTAAGATTATCTTCTCCAGTCCTCTCAAGTTCACTGTCTCCTGAGGGCTTGACCTTCCCTTATTTCTTGGTCCAGGTTTTGTACCTGGTGTGACCCTCTCTACTTGTAGGTCCCTTTAAATTCCTTTCTAAAGAAATGGCCTATGCAGCCTGTGCTGTACAGAAATTTCAGATTTTCTCTGTGAGTTTTGTTGATGTATTCTAGGAAAGGATGGCATTGTAGGATGTGTGTGTGAGTGTGTGTGTGTGTGTGAGCGAGTCGCTTGTGTATGCTGCGTGCTAAGTCTCTTTGGTTGTGTCCACATCTTTGCGACCTGATGAACTATAGCCTACCAGGCTCCTCCATCCATGGTATTCTCCAGGCAAGAATACTGGAGTGGGTTGCCATTTCCTTCTCCAGGGGATTTTCCCAACCCAGGATCCACCCCAACCGGGTCTCCCACATTGCAGGCAGATTCTTTACCATCTGAGCCACCAGGGAAGCATAGGATGTGGGTAGGGTCCTTTGAACTTGGCTCAGACAGTAATGTGTCTGTCTGCAATGCGGGAGACCTGGGTTCGATCCCTGGGTCGTAGTCCTGGGACTCTCAGAGCCACCTGTTATCTAATCTCTGACCCGTCCTGACCCCGACCCCCCCCCCCCCGGCCTCCACCATGCGTATTTCGCCACTTTTGAAACTTAAATTTTTCCTCTTGGTGTGTCTTTTGTGTCAGATTAGATGCAAATGATCCATGCTCCTAAAGTGTCAGAGGCCTCTGGTTGGTGTGTTCTATCCCATTTTGGATAATAGTTTCTTAACTTGCCTTATTCTGTTAGGATGTTATTTTTGTTTCCGGAGTGTGTTCTTTTGCTTTAGAACGTGTGAGGCCAGAGAGATTGCACTCCCTTTGCTCACAAGATAATTCCCAACAGGACCGTGCTGGTAGACAGAAAGTTTGTGTCTGCAGTTGGTATAACGTTTGCAGCTAGTCCTGATGTAGGTGCTCTGGGTCTGCCGCGCTCAGCAGCACCTAGTACTTAGTGGGTGTTGGGAAATCTTTGGAAAAGAATGGAGGAGAATGCACCACTGTAGGAAAAGCTCCCTCCCTGGCATCTTGGTTCAGTAGCGTAAAATTCTCCCTGGACAGTAGCTTTCTGGATTTTTTGTTGTTGTTCACATTTAAGCTACTTAAGATTTCAAAAGCAATATATGCTTATTGTAAAAAACATTTATTGTAGCAGGTGTCAGGAACAAGTTCTCATCTTATCGGCTGCCTTACTCCCATTCTGGTACCTCCTTCCAGACCCTCTTCTGTTTATGTACACAGCGGAAGCTACATTTGCAAACAAAAATGGCACTTTTTTTCTTTCTTTTTTTACACTTTAAACTTTTTATTTTGTATTGGGGTACAGCCAAGTAACAGCATTGTGGTAGTCTCAGGTACACAGCGAAGGGACTCAGCCATACATATACATGTGTCCATTCTCCCCAAAGCCCCCTCTTATCCAGGCTGCCACATAGCATTGAGCAGAGTTCCATGTGCTACACACTAGAAAAATGGCACTTTCTTAACATGAACTTTCTTCCGTATCATTACTCTTAATTCTTAGCTGCACAGTTTTCCGATCAGTCTTCAGTTAAGTTTCTCCAGCTCCCCCTCATCATTACATCAGTGATGGTGTACACCCTTGAGCATTTGTCCTTGCATGCCTGCTGAGGTGTTTTTTTGTGGGTAGATCATTTCAGACTTTGAAAGCACCGAGACAGAAGTCAGACTTGCTGACTCTTGACTGATTTTGCCCCAGTGATGTCACTTATGCAAAATGTAAAGCCTGCGTCATAAAGTGGAAGCTGTGGGAGCCTGTGCTGGCCTTTGGCAGCCGCTTTCTCCCCCTCTCCCCTGTGTTTTGATTGGGAAGGAGTGTGGTTGGGGTGGAGAAGTTAATCCCTGATGGTTTGCAGGTGTGGATTGCCCCTAACCAGCTGTGCTGGCTTTCTTCACTCAGAGGAGAGCTGAGAAAGACTGCTTTGTCTTTTCTAGAGTTTTGAAATCAAAGGTGTGTATCTCAAGTGTGTTTTCAGACTTTCCTAATAAGTGTGATCATGGAAAACATGCCAAAAAAAAAGCTTGCTGAAACGCTTTTGCAAGAGTAATAGATCTAAGTTATCCAAAACAGAAAATAAATACCTCTGGGACCACTAGATCCCAGTTTGTGCTTGTGTGTTGTAGCACATACACTGGAGGTGCCCAGCAGGTTTGCCCACAGAGCTGCTGGGACAGGATGCAGCAGGATGGTATATTGAGAATGCAAGTTAGCAAGCTCAATCCCTTGACACAGATGCAATAAATGCATGCAGTATCCAGCTTGAAGATAGTGTGTATAACGGTGTGGATGCTATGACTACGCACTGACACCTGTCTGTCACAGTGCCTTTTAAAAGACCGCTTGGCCCAAAAACTGAATCTGACTTTTATGCAGTCTATCGGCAACCCCAAAGAGACCTTGAATTTGAATTCAAAGTCTCCCTTGCGCTTGGGTCTGGTTTGCCTCTCTTACTCCTTTGCATCTATGGGGATGGCCAAGACAGGTAATGTTTCTGCTCCAGCTTCCCAAGAAGCCCAGTGACTGCCTTAGCAATCCCTGGGTCAGGAAGAGGCCCTGGAGGAGGGCATGGCAACCCACTCCAGTATTCTTGCCTGGAGAATCCCATGGAACAGAGGAGCCTGGTGGGCTACAGTCCATAGGATCAGAAAGAGTTAGACACAACTGAAGTGACTTAGCACGTGCACACACACACACACACACACACACACACACACACACACACACGCTGTCTCTCTCTATCTCTCTCCAGCATCTTCGAGGTAAACAGAAAGGATCCAGTTGTTTGGAAATGACATATTAAATGCCTAGCACTCCACAAACAGAAGGTGATGATAAACTTGTAATGCTGGGAAAGGGGAACCTTTGCCAGTCATCCTGCCTGCTGTCTGTGGCAGACAAGAATGCACTTTAGAACTTTTCCGAGATATTTTCAAGTGGAAAAAAGGAAAGGTTTAGGTTTTTAAGTGTGGTCTTTCATAAGAGAGTGAAGTTGAGCTGTTATTTCTTTCCTCTTAGCCTTGAGCATCGTCTTCTTCTTCCCTAAGGGGTGTTTTTAAAGTGCAGGGGTTGTAATTAGAGCCACAGTGGAAGCACCTCCTAAAAAAGCTCAGTTTCATTTATTTACTGAGGCTTAAATTCTAAGCCTCACTGGCCATGATAACAGTACCCTTTTCTGAAACTCATCTTTGGTAAGGCTGCAGGATGAAGGTTACTAAAACTCCAGTAACTGTTCTGAATATTCCTTATCATGAAAACCTGGGAAGTGGGTAGTTTCCAACATGACATCCTGTCCTTCAGCCCCTTGCCATCAATGAGATGCCACTCGGGTGCTGAGCGAGAAAGGTTTTTCCCCATCCTATTAAGTCCCTTTCTCGGCCATTTGGCTAAGATCAGGTGTGTATGGTGGCTGCCCAGGTGGCATAGTGGTAAAGAATCTGCCTGCTGTTACAGAAGACACAGGAGACAGAATCGATCACTGGGTCAGGAAGATCTCCTGGAGAAGGAACTGGGAAACCACTCAGTCTTCTTGACTGGAGAATCACAGAGGAGCCTGGTGGGGCCATAGTCCATGGGGTTGCAAAGAGTCAGACATGACTGAGTGACTGAGCATGCAGATACACATTAAGTATCCTAGGGATTTATAAAAACTAGCCTTCAGAGGGTCTCTTGCTTCTTTTCCTTAATCTCACATCCCCTTCCAGTGAGTGGTCAATCTTTATGTTCCCCTGTGTTCTTTCCTTCCACAAGCATTTATTGAATGCCTGTTATATGCCAGACACTGTTCATGGCATTGGGAATTTAGGGGGAAAAAAAATGATGGTGAGGATCCCTGTGTTCAAAACTGATATTCCAGTTGTTGCTGTTCAGTTGCTCAGTTGTGTCCAACTCTTTGCAAACCCCACGAACTGTGGTATGCCAGGCTTCCCTGTCCTTCACCATCTCCTGGAGCTTTTTCAAACTTACGTCCATTGAGTCGGTAGTGCCATCCGACCATCTCATCCTCTGTCGTCCCCTTCTTCTCCTGCCTTCAGTCTTTCCCAGCATCAGGGTCTTTCCTAATGAGTCAGCTCTTTGCATCAGGTGGCCAAAATATTGGAGCTTCAGCATCAGTCCTTCCAATGAATATTCAGGACTGATTTCCTTTAGGATTGACCGGTTTGATCTCCTTGCAGTCCAAGGGACTCCTCTCCAACACCACAGTTGAAAAACATCAATTCTTTGGCGCTCAGCCTTCTTTATAGTCCAACTCTCACATATGTATGTGACTATTGGAAAAACCATAGCTTTGACTAGATGGACCTTTGTTGGCAAAGTAATGTTTCTGCTTTTTAATATGCTGTCTAGGTTTGTCATAGCTTTTCTTCCAAGAAGCGTCTTTTAATTTCATGTCTGCAGTCACCATCTGCAGTGATTTTGGAGCCCAAGAAAATAAAGTCTGTCATTGTTTCCATTGTTTCCCTTCTATTTTCCATGAAGTGATGGGACCTGATGCCATGATCTGCATTTTCTGAATGTTGAGTTTTAAGCCAACTTTTTCAGATAAAACAGAAACACAACTCATAAAGTGATGAAATAAAATGAAGCAGGGATTAATGTGGCAGTGAAGGGCTGGAGGAGGTATTTGGTGGGATCTTCAGAGAAGGTCTCTCTAGGGAAGACGGTTCAGCTGAGGTCTGAATGGCAAGAAGGGACTCTGCGGGCAGAGATCTGAAAGAGGAGCATTCCAGGCAGAGAGAACAGCCAGTGCAAAGGCCCTGAGGTGGGAGCACGCTTGGTATGTTCAAGGAACAGAAAGAAGGCAGTGGGACTACAGCATAAGCAGGTGAGGGGCAGGGCTGTAGGAAATGTTTAGAGAAGTAGGCGGGGACTCATGATGATGAACTTGAACATGAGCTTTTTCCAAGCAGCAGGAAAAGTCAGTGTACATTCATTGTTCCTGGTTCCTGACTTTCTCACCCTCCTGTATGCAGAGTTCCCCGATGCCGTGAGGTTGAGACTGTCCACACAGTCATCGATGGCCACACGGCACTCAGTCACGATTGCGAGGGCTCTGGGCTCTGAACACGGTAGACATTTGTCTGGTGACCTCATGCTAGATGAGCTCTGGGCTCATTAGAGCTTGTGGCTTGAGCAGGGATTACCAGAATTAGGTTTGCCCTTGCCTGTCACCGTGGTAATTACTATTATCTACACTCTAGGTGCTCTTATCCTTTCTACTTTCAGCAAACAAGATCGTTCACTCCAACATTCATTAGGCCTCTCTGGTAGCAGAAATCCAGGCCTAACTGGTCCAGCCAAGAAAGGAAGTTGATGACCCCTCCTCACCTTCAGTCAGGGATGACTGGACCCAGGTGTCCACCTCTTGGCCCTGCTTTCTTGTTTTGGCTTCATTCTCAGGCAGCCTTCTCCCTTGTGGTAGAGAGATGACCGCCACAAACCCTGATGGAAAGAGAGTTTCTTCTCCACTCCACCCCGCCTCGGATCCCGGCTTTACAGAGATATAATTGACATATCACATGGTATAAGTTTAAGGTGTAGCACACGGTGGTTTGAGACATGTATATATTGTGAAATTATCATTATAGTAAGGTTAGTTACACCTTCAGAGAGTTTCTTTCTTGATAGCTCTTTGAAAGGCCTGGGCCTGGATGCTTACTGTCTCAGCTTGGGTTAGGTCTACCCCTGAGCCAATCATTGGCTCAGCTTGGGTTAGGCCCACCTCTGATCCAGTCATTGGCTTAACTTGAGTTAGGCTGATCCTTGTCACTGGTTCAACTTGGGTTAGACCCACCCTTGTCGCTGGGCTCAGCTTTGGGATAGGTGCACCTCTGAGCCTGTAACTGACGCTGGAGGCGTGAGTAGTCACATGCCATCTCCTAGGTACAGTGGCTGATGACAAGTCCACCTGAGCCCCATGGAAAGAGTGTAGAGTTGGTTCCTCCAAGAGAACATTGGGGTGCTATTACAAAAAGATGGAAGAAGGGATGCCGGACTGAGGGATAAAATCAAGTTAACTTTCTACTCCCTCTAGCTTCTCTGCTTTGATCAAGCTTTCAGAGAAACTCTGTTCCCCAGAAGGGAGTGGGTGGGGACATGGCATGTTTTTTCTGAATCAGGGAAGGGTGAGAAATTTGAAGGGAGAGATGTGAAGACAGGTCCTAACAGATGTAGAGTTGTCAGTAAGTGCTTTACTCAGATGTAGGTATCGTTGTTCAGTTTCTACCAGGGACCCACTTGGTTGGTGATCGTGTCCATGTCAAAACTGACTTATTTAGCGGAATGATTTGTATTTTTTACCTAGATATTCGGCTTGTTAGTTATGTCTTGCAGAGTTGGGGGTTGTGTTCCTTCTTTTTTCCCCAAAGACAGAACTGTGAGCTATCTTGAAGGGAAGAAGGGACTTTGGAGCAATCTCATTTGAATTCCTAATAACCTTTTGACAAACTCAGAGTCTTAAACAAATTGAGAAAATAAGCTATTAACATTGAGAAACGCTATCAGCAAGGAGTCCGAGGACTGAGAACTGTTAATAGGAATCTGTTCCTGACCTCTGTCCTGGATAGCTCAGCATCCTCAGAGCCTGTCACCACTACCCTCTGTTGTTCAGTCGCTAAAGTCGAGTTCAGCTGTTTGTGACTCCATGGACTGTATCACGCCAGGCTTCTCTGTCCTTTACTATCTCCCAGAGTTTGCCCAAACTCATGTCCATTGAGTCAGTGATGCCATCCAGCCACCTCATCCTCTGCTGCCTGCCTCCTTCTCCTCCTGCCTTCAGTCTTTCCCAGCATCAGGGTCTTTTCCAATGAGTCGGCTCTTCGCATCAGGTGGCCAAAGTATTGGAGCTTCAGCTTCAGTCATTCCAGTGAATATTCGCGGTTGATTTCCTTTAGGATTGACTGATTTGATCTCCTTGCTGTCCAAGGGACTCTGTCTAATTTGTCTCCTTTCTTCTCACACCCAGTTCTCCAAGATCCTGTCTACTTCCTCTTCCTCACCTCCCAGTCACTCCTCCACCCCCTCTATCCCTCCTCCTGGTGTTGAAACCATTCTTGCTTACATCACCAGTGACCAACATTTCACCAAGTCTCGTGGGTGGATATTTTCCAGAGCTCATCTTACTAGCCTCTCTCTCGCATCTCAGATACCATGGAACATTCATTCCCCATTTTCCCCTTGAAACTGTCTCCTCCAGTATAGTCACTTTTCTGGTTCTCATCTCTCTCACTTGTTTCTCCTGTCTCCTTCCATCACCGTTTCTTTCTTTGCTCAGCTTTCAGATACTGGCACGCCTCAGAGTTCCATAAATAATCCTCAGTTGATTCTTCGATGGTTCAGTCACAAGAAAAAGGGAAGAACCAGCTCCAAACTCATGACTCTTAAATTTGTGTTGTTAGCCCGGACTTTACCCCGAGTTTCAGATCCGGTGTTACATCTTGATGGATCACAGGCAAATCCAACTAAAAGTGTCCGAAGCTGGTGTCAAGTATCCCCTCACCCTGCAGCCTTCCCTTCTGACATTCTCCTTCTGTGATGATGGAGATGGTGGAAGCACCGGGTTGTCTAAGTTAGAACCCCTAAGCTGCCCTGCTTTCCCCTTCCCTCCAATGTAATAAAATCAGCAAATCCTGGTATATGTATCCATCCTTGGAATGTAACATATTGTAATATAATGTAATGAATGTAATGTAAATAATGAACTGTAGTTTGTCTAGGTTTAGTTTTTAATTTTTTGGCAATTTTTTTTTTTTGCCGCAATTAATCCAACATAAAGTTCAGGAATTTCCCCCCCACTCTATTAAAGATCAGCTGTTTAACTAGATGTGGGTAATAGCTTTAAAACTTTCTCTCCTAGACATTATGCACCAAGAGGAGTGAACTCTTCCCCCCATTTCCACAATGGCGGACTCGGGCAAAACCTTCAGCTCCGAGGAGGAAGAGGCCAACTATTGGAAAGACCTGGCTATGACCTACAAGCAGAGGTCAGTTCTCCCAAGTTCACCTGCCTCACAGTGATGGCAGCGAACATTTACTTTGGGCCTTCTGTGTGCCAAGCCCTGTGAAGAACTGAACATACATCATCTCAATTAAATCTCCATGGTGGCCCGTGGAGAAACCATTCTCACCCCATTTTACAAATGGGGGACTGAACCTCAGTGACAGCAAGTAACTTGTCTAAGGGCACACAGCCGGGGTGGGGTTGGGGGGGGGCAGGGGCAGCAGAGCTGGGATTTGAACCCCAGAGCCTAGAGGGTCCTAAGCAAAAGGCTGTGCCACTCCCAAGCTTATTTTCTGGCAGAGTTTTTTGTTTGTCTGTTTCTTTGTTTCTGTTTTTTGTTTAAGTGTAAACAGTTTCTTTTTATTGTCTTTTTATTGTTGCTATTTTGTAACAGGCAAAATTATTTAGGTCAATAAATTTTTAAGGAATTTCTCATGTTCTGATTCTTTCCACTGCCAAACACCTTAGTTCCTCCAAAGTTATACTATTCAAGATAAGTAAGCTATGAAAAACTTAACATTCAGACTTTTTTTATCTTAGGTATTGGCATATCCCAATGATCTGTACCACTCTATTAATAGGGTGTGACAGCTTGGGAATGAATATGATTTGAAGTTAACACATTTTTAGAGAGTATCAAATTGTGGCAGTGTTTTATCAACTCTCAGATGCCTTATCTGGTCAGCCCTCAGGTGTGTGGGAGAGAACTTCTCCCTGCAGCTAGCTGTCTAGGTTGTTACAAGTTTTTTAGTTTGAAACCAGTGTTTCCATGTCCCTATCTGGGAGCTGTGGGTGTGTGCGTAACATTGTTTCTTTCCTTGTTTCTCATGGATTCTTGTAATCTGCTCAGGCAGGTCTTATTCCAGCTCCTCTGAGGCTCCTCTGATGTCTTTATTCTTAGTTTGATTTAAAGTGAAAGTGAAGTCGCTCAGTCTTGTCCGACTCTTTGCGACCCCATGGACTGTAGCCTATCAGGCTCCTTCATCCATGGGATTTTCCAGGCAAGGATACTGGAGTAGGTTGCCATTTCCTTCTCCAGGGGAATCTTCCTGACCCAGGGATTGAACCGAGGTCTCCTGCTTTGCAGGCAGACGCTTTACCGTCTGAGCCACCAGGGAAGGGCTTGTTAAAAAAAAAAAAAGCCTTGAATTTTAAGGGTTGAGAAGCCAGAATTGGGTATTTGGGATATGGAGCAGGGACCCTAGATAGTGGTATGGTAAGTGAACCTTTGTATTATGTCCAGTTTCTGCTTGTAAATAACTCTGCAGAGAGTATACAGTCTGAAGTATATTTACTATACATTGGGTTCCAGAAACTACACGTTGAATGAATGACTGGACGGTGCATTGGTTAAGAAAGGGCTGTGGAGTCGGGCACACCTGGGGGCAGCTCCACGCCCTGTTTCTGACTTGTTTGACCTTGAGATGTGCGTGTGTGTGCTCAGTTGCTTCAGTCGTGTCCGACTCTGTGACCCTGTGGAATGTGGCCCACCAGGCTCCTCTGTCCATGAGATTCTCCAGTTAAGAATACTGGAGTGGCTTGTCATGCCCTCCTCCAGCGGATCTTCCTGACTCAGGGATCGAACCTTAGGTTCTTAAGTCTCCTGCATTGGCAGGTAGGTTCTTTACCACTAGCGCCTCCTGGGAGGACCTTGAGACAGATGACCTCATCATCTGTATAATGAGGGTAATGACAGTTCCTGCCTCAAAAGGCAGTTGAATAAAGAGCAGATCCATGTCTAACACTCAGCAACGCATAAGCGCTCAGTGATGAGCTGACATCTGGGAATCCCGCAGGGCAGAGAACACCCAAGAGGAGCTCCGGGAATTCCAGGAGGAAAGCCGGGAATACGAGGCGGAACTGGAGACACAGCTGCAACAAACTGAGAGCAAAAACAGGGACCTGCTGATGGAAAACAACCACCTTCGCATGGAGCTGGAGACCATCAAGGTGAGGGGGCGAGCGGAGACACACCCAGGTGTGTGGGTGGGTGTCCAGCACCCGTGACCAGAGAAGGGAGCCTGTGGGTGTGGCCCCCTCCCACCCCTAGAACTGCGGGCATGTGGGGCACTTGAGCTCCCAGTGCCCCTGTAAGAGACAGAGGATGAGATGGCTGGATGGCATCACTGACTCCCATGGACTTGAGTTTGAGTGAACTCCGGGAGTTGGTGATGGACAGGGAGGCCTGGCGTGCTGTAGTCCACAGGGTCACAAAGAGTCAGACACGACTGGGCGACTGAACTAAAGAGACAGGTCTCACACGTGTCCCATGGCCATGTTTAGCAATCCCAGAGCACATGTGGAAGGTAGACTTTTCTAGAGTATGGATCATGGCTGGAATTGCTGATTGTTATAAGGCCCAGGGTTATGCTGTCCAGAATGGTAGCTCCTGTAGCCACACATCTCTAGTGGGCGTCAGTGTGAACACAGAGGCTGTAGAACGTCTCCATGATTATGGAAAGTTCTGTTGGACAGAACTCAGGCTCCTCAGCCTCTGTTGACATTTGAAGCCACACAACTCTTTGTTGTCAGGCTGAGTTTTACGTTGCGGGGTGTTCAACGGCATCCCTGGTCTGCACCCACTGGATGCCAGTAGTACCCCCTGCCCCAGGTGGTGACCACAGAGGTATCTGCGGTCATTGCTGAGTACCTGGAGAACCACTGCTCTGAGGGGTAGAGACTGGACACTCTGTATGGGTTAGCAGGCGATCACGAAGTGTTACATTGGCCTTAGAGACGGCTCTGGGCTATCACTGCCAGGCAGGGTCACCTGGCCAGCTTTGTAAACCTCAGACAGGGCTGGCCCCACCCCGCCCTGAGAGTTTCGTTCTCAGGAAGTCTGGGTGGGGCCTCAGCAGACCTGCGTGTCTTTTTTTTTCTTTCTTAATTTCTTTTTTTTTTTTTAAACAGAGCTGCTCATATTTATTTTGATGAGCCACCGGGGGGAAAGAACCAAGGTTCCGCAGTGTGAGCCCAGGGCTAGGTGTGACGCACAGGAAAGAGGTGTGCCCTTTGCCCCTGGAAGCCTCGTGGGGGAGACAAACCTGACGGCCAGAAGCATTTAGTGAAAAGATGCTCAGACACAGGCAAGAATGAGCGTCAAGTGGACCTTGGGAACCTGGGTTTCCTAGCACACAGGAGAAAGTGGGGCGAGCAGATGGATTGGGGACTGAGGGATGAGGAGTAGCACAGGGAAGACCCCACAGACTTTGGAAGCTGAACGGTGGACTCTGAGCTTTAATGGTGTAGACCACAGAGCCCCGACTGGCCATCCACACAGGTCAGTCTGGCCCGTAGATGTTGTTTGCTTAAGCCTTTGGTGATTTTCACTCAACATTTTATCATGAAAGCTTTCAAGCACACGGTCGGGTTGAAAGACTTTCCCAGCGAACACCTGTATATCCACCACCTGGGCTCTGCCAATGACCTCTGCCACACTTGCTCTTTGTTATCTGTCCATCCATCAGCCTGTCTTCCCAGTGCATTTCAAAGTGAATCACCAACTTCTGTATGCTTCTCTGTAAATATTGCAGTAGGCTGTTAACTAGAGGTGAGGGTTATGGTTCATTCTTTTGATAGTAACATTTATCTCTTTAGCGGTCTTTTACAAAAATATTTAATATCTGCATTCAGAATTGTGAGGTTTTTTGTAAGACCTTGGATTTCCGGTTTCCTTTGATCGTCCTCTGGTGGCTCCTGCCACCCCAGCCTGGCCTTCGTCCATACCTGCAAAAGGCAGGTTGGTTAGAGCAAGGTCACCCCGTCCCAGCTACTGTCCCCCCATCAGCTCTGACGTCAGGGGCTGAGTGTCTTTTGTGGGTTACACCTGGCCCACGTCACTCACTCTGTTAACAGGCTGACTGCTGCCCTAGGCACTGGGGAACCATGACAGCTTTTACACGGAAGGGGGCTCAGGGTCGGAAGACTGGTGGTTTGAACCATGGTTTGGAGAGGGTAGGAGGACCTGCACAGATGCTGATAAATACGCATGTGCTAAGTAATTAGGCACTTCCAGACCAAGCACTTGAACTGGCAGAAGACTTCTCTGTGAGGTTTAGGAGCTACAGGGTGAGGAAGGGGACGACCTCAGAGTGAAGAATGGCCCCCGGCACATATTTCTGTCACCTAAGAGAAAAGTTTTCAACTAAGTCGGACTCCTTGACAACTGGCTTATTCATCACCAGATGAATAAAAAAGCTTGTAAGGGATCCAACAGAGCATCTATTGATGCCTCCATCAGCTGACAGTTTATTATAATTAGCCCCAGATGAAAGCCCAACAGCTTTTTCATGTCCCCAAGTTCAAAGGACATCATTTGAATCTCTGTGCTGGTGGACAAGCCCGTTCACCGCGTCCTCTGGGAACCCACGCAGGAATTTAGGTTAATGGTCTGGGGTCCTGTACCCTCCTGTTTTCTTCTTTTTGGGGGTGCACCCAGGCCAAGGGTGGGAGCGATCCGAGCCACACCTGGAAATTCGCCCGAGCCTGGGCCCGCTCGGCCCCTGCTTGTCTTAGCTGAGACGCTTCCTGTGCTCACAGCCAGGAAGTGGAGTATCTGAGGGACTGAGTGGCGTGAGGATGCGAGGCCCCGGCCCTGTGACCATCCATCCTGAGGCCCTTTTCTCGGGATGGCTCTGGCCACGCCTTTCTGGCCCCGGGCGCCATTACCTCACCCTCCCCAGAGCCTCCAGACTGTTTCTAGCAACAGCTTTGTGTACTGGGCTGAGGAAAGAAGAGGAGTGGGCTTTTTTTTTTCACTTTCACATTAGACTTCCTGGGGGAAGGGAGTGTCTTCGTTCCTGTTTGTGGATGAGGGAAAGGTGGTGAGATTGTTGGGTGACAGAAAATAATTTGAAAGCAGAGCCAGACAGGGAGAGAATGGGAGTGTGTGAGTGTGTATGCACACGCGTGTGATCAGTTCCTCTGTGAACCTAGGCGGAAGTGGTCCAGGGCTGTTGAGCGTCGTTGTTCGCGAGCACGAGCCCGGGTCGCCCAGGATGGGTTTTGGCTCAGTTGTTTGCTCCTGGTTGACTCTGGGCTGACGATGGGCCTGAGCCTCCATTCTCACACCTCCGAAATGGCGTTCAGTCAGGCAGCGGGAGGGGTGTCCTGAGCCCAGAGGCTCGGGCAGAGTAGCCTGCGGTAAATGCTCTTGTCGTTTAGTTACTGAGACTCCATGGGCTGTAGCCCACCAGGCTCCTCTGTCCATGAAATTCTCCAGGCGATAATACAGGAGTGGGTTGCCATTTCCTGCTCCAGGGGATCTTCCTGACCCAGGGATCGAACCCCCACCTCCTGCTTGGTATGGATTCTTTACCACTGAGCCACCGGGGAAGCCCACAGTATACATTAGCTGCTGTCACCGCGGGGCAACAGATTCTTGAGACCTCATCTGGGCTGTTCCTTGCCTCGGGAAGCACTGGCCAGGTCACACTAAGCTTCTTCTGGTGGAAACAACAGTTATGGTTTTTTCCTTCTTCTCTTCCCTCCCTCCTTCCTTCCCCTGCCTCCCCTTCTCTCCCTCCCTCCCCAGAGGTGCCCAAGTTCCTTCTAAATACCCCATGCCACAGGGAGGGCATCCTGGGTCACAAAGTCAGAACAGTCGTTGAACTGAGTCAGCGATGTCCCGCTCTGACTGTGAGGCACGAGCACCAAAGTCACTGTGATTCCTGCCCTTGTCCCTGTAACCCAGGGATGTCACTGAAGTGCGTCAGTATGGCCCTTGCAGGTCAAGCTCAGAGGCTGTGGACACCTTGCACAGAATGACTGCTTAAGATGGTTGGGGGCTTCTGGACACCAGAGGTGGTGAGGACCATTGTGGGAGGGGGCCAGGTACAGACAGATGCTCAGGAAGCACTCGGAACTGGACAACTTGACGGCCCCTGGCTCCCCCCATCATCCCTCACTTGCTCAAGAGCACATGTCTATGGATAGAAGGTTCTCATGACTGAGCTTAGGCTTGTCCCCTGGCCATGGTGGAGGCTGCAAGAGGTCCTCAAGAAACTGGGGTGCCGGCAGGCTATGCAGAGGGGAGGAACGGATGCTTAATGGCTAGGAACCACACACGTGCACCGCAATGGGAGAGAGTACGTCCCAGGATTGACCTTCAGCGTCCTAAGGAGATGACAGGGAATGGAAATAAACATCCTTGTTGGGAATCTTAAGTCATTCACTCAGTGGCGATTCTGTCCTTCAGGAGAAGTTTAAAACACAGCATTCTGAAGGCTACCGGCAGATCTCAGCCTTAGAGGATGACCTTGCCCAGACGAAAGCCATAAAAGATAAACTGCAGAAGTACATCAGAGAGCTGGAGCAAGCCAACGATGACCTGGAAAGAGCCAAACGGTATGTGGGGAAGGAGAAAGGAGGTCTGGGATCCTTTTGTCTCTGGGTACTGGGCACTGTGTTGAGGGTAGGGGATTCAGCAGAGAGCAGAGCCAGGGCCCTTGGGCTCTACAGCCTCATGAGAAATGGACAACAAGCAGGAAGTGCTGCATGTCCAGGGTGCTGTGGGGGCATATGATCTGAGATATTCATTTGTCCGTTGCTGGGAGGATGCTGGGCCAGGCTTCTCAAAGGAAATGCCATTTAGGCCAAGACCGAGGGATGCCTCAGCATTATCCAGGGGAAGAGTACAGGGTGAGAACATTCTGGGCGGAAGGACAAGCATGTGCTCAGTTGGCCCTGAGATAAGATGGTATTTCTTTCTTTGTTTTTTAACCTTTACAATATTGTGCTGGTTTCTGCCACACAATCACTCTAATCAGCCATAATTATATATATATATATATATATATATATATATATATATATATATATATATATCTCCCCTCTCTCCCCTCGCCCCATCCCACCCGTCTAGGTCATCACAGAGCTCCAGGCTGGGCTCCCTGAGTTATATAGCGACTTCTCACCAGCTGTCCATCTTAAGCCTGAGGGCGTATATGTGTTGATGCCCCTTTCTCCATCCATCTCACTCTCTCCCTCCCCGACTGTGTGCACAAGTCCATTCTCTACATCTGCGTCTCCATTCCTTCCCTGCAAATAGCTTCATCAATACCATTTTTCTAGATTCCATATGTAGGCATTAATATGCAATATTTGTTTTTCTCTTTCTGACTTACTTCACTCTGTATAAGAGGCTCTAGGTTCATCCACCTCATTAGAACTGACTCAAATTCGTTCTTTTTTATGGCTGAGTAATATTCCATTGTACGTATGTACCACGTCTTTATCCATTCATCTGTTGATGGACATCTGCGTTGTTTTCAGTGATAAGAAGACAATATTTCTGAAACCAATGTTCTATAGTTTAGCAGGCTACTAACAATAATAAATAATAGTAATTGAATAACTGCTGTGAGCCAGGTGCTTTTTTTTTAAGAAAGCATTTTAAAAAATTTAGATGTAAATTACAGCAATATGCACCGATCATCAGGTGTGTACAATTCCATCAGTTTAGACAATTTTTCAGTCCAAACTGAACTGAATGTGCAACTTTTCAGTCTACTTAGTTAACCGTGTACCAAATGTAACAGTCTCGAAACCTTAGAGTTTCACTTACTGTCCTCAAACTTTATGCTGTAGCTTTAATGCATGAAAGTAAGAGGTTAAAAAGATAGCCTTTTCTATTTACCCACATGTTTCTGGTTTCTGGTTCATTGCTTCCTGAAGTTTCCCTCTAGTTATCATTTGCCTTCAGCTTGAAGAACTTCCTTTAGGGTTTCTTGTGGTGCAGGTCTGCTGATGGTGAATTCTCTCTTTAGTTTTTCTGAAAATGTCTTTCTTTTGCCTTCATTCTTAAAGGAAATTTCCACTGGGTATGGAATTCAGGTTGCCAGGGTTTTGTTTTTCTTTTCTTTTCTTTCAGCACATTAAAGATGTGTCTTCTGGTGCCTTCTGAACTCCTTACTGGGGGTTAGAAGCTAGTGGTAACCCAAATAGTCACTCCCCTGTATATAATCTAGTGTTTTTCTCTGGCTGCTCTCAAGAGTTTCACTTTATTTTCGGTTTTTAGCAGTTTGATTGTGATGTTCCTAGATTTTGTATGTGTTTATCCTGATAGGGGGTTGCTGGGCTTCTTTGGTCTGTAAATTTATCTTTTGCCAAGTTTAACTTTGGTCATTATTTCCTCAAGTGTTTTTGCTGCCCCTTTCTTTCTCTCCTGTCCTTCTGGAACACCAGCTACACACACCTTGGTCCTTTTGATATTGTCACGCAGGTCTCTGACACTCTGTTCATATCTTTTCCTAATTTTATTTTTCTTGGTTCCTCAAATTCGATCATTTCTATTGATCTAGTTTCATGTCCACTGACTCCTTCTTCCCTCCTCGAGTTCTGGTGGGAAGTCAGTTCCAGTACTGTTTTATTTTAGGTACGTTATCTTCAGATCTAAAATTTCCTATTCCTCTATTATTGAGCATAGTTACAATAGCTTCTTTAAGATCCTTTTCTGCTAATTATAACATCTGGGTTACCTCAGGGTTGATTTCCTGTAATCACCTTTTCTCTTGAGTTTTGGGTCACATTTTCTTGCTCTTCATTTGTCTCGTCATTTTGGATTACATTCTGGACATTATGAATGATGTGTTACAGAAGCTATGGATTCTGGTATGTTTTTGTTTGTTTGTTTATTAAGCGTGCTGAACTCACACTCCAAACTCTGTCTCCCCTTGTTGGGAAGTAGCTGAAATCTTATTCTTTTAATCAGGCTGCTTCGTGTCTGCATGGTTTGGGTCAGTCAGAGATGGGGGAATGCAGAAGTGGGGACTCCCCCAAGGTGGTAGATTTTTATCACCCAAGCCATAGACTCAAAGCTTGTAAAGATACAGGACTCAGTCACTGCTGTTCCTTCCACATGTTGGCTTCCTTCCAGCTTTTGCCAGGGCTGTCAGGTCAGTTTTGCTTCTTTTACCCAGAGTTTGTAGTTGTAATCTCTAGGATATTCGGTTTGATACAAGCTACCTTATCATGCGAAGAGTTGACTCATTGGAAAAGACCCTGATGCTGGGAGGGATTGGGGACAGGAGGAGAAGGGGACGACAGAGGATGAGATGGCTGGATGGCATCACCAACTCCTTGGACGTGAGTTTGAGTGAACTCTGGGAGTTGGTGATGGACAGGGAGGCCTGGCGTGCTGCGATTCATGGGGTCGCAAAGAGTCAGACACGACTGAGCGACTGAACTGAACTGAGCTTATTATTAGCAGAAGTGGAACCTTTTTAAAAAAAAGTTAGTTTGTAAAAGTTCTTTATGTATTTTTGCTACTGATCTTTTGTCCTGTCTTGAAAACATATTTTGCAGAATAAACTTATCTGTTGACTTTGTGGTATGACTTTCCGTACAAATATTTTTCTTTCTTAGGTCATCAATTATGTCTCCTTTTACTGCTTCTAGATTTCCAGACTTCACTATGGGGATCCCCTGGATTGTTTTTATTTATTTTTGGCTGTGCTGGGTCTTCACTGTGCTCAGGCTTTCTCTCTTTGCAGCCAGTGGCTGGGGGACGGAGGGGAGCTACTCCTCATCACAGCGCACAAGCTTCTCATTGCAATGGCGTCTCTTGTGGAGCACGGGCTCTAGGCACGCAGGCTCAGTAGCTGCGGTGCACGGGCTTGGTTGCTCCCCAACATGCGAAAGATTCCCAGACCAGGAATCGAACCTGTGTCCCCCTTCATTGGCCGGTGGATTCTTATCCATTGTACCACCAGGGAAGTCCATTGATCATTTGATTATGTATGTATTCTGTTTAATTTGTCTGAAAGATTTTTTAATTAATTGTTTTAACTTATGCTTTTAATCCACCTGGCATTTACTTTTGGATCTAGTATAAATTTGTGTCCTATTTTATTTTCATTAGGTACATAGCCACTTGTGCCAGTACTTTGTGTTAAACACTTCATCTCTTTTCCACTGAATTGAACGCATCTCTGTCACATGTGAACCTTTCCTTCAGTTGTCCCTTGGTATCCATGGGGGAATTGGGTACTCAAATCCCTTAAATAAAATGGTATAGTATTTGCATATAACTCATGTGTAGCCTCCCATATACTTTAAATTATGTCTAGGTTAATTATAATACCTACTATAACCCAAGACTGGTGATTCAGAAGTAAAGAATCTACCTGCAGGAAACATGGGAGACACAGGTTTCATCCCTGGATCGGGAAGATTCCTTGAACAAGGAAATGGCAACCCACTCCAATGTTCCTCCCTGGAAAATCCCATGGACAGAGGAGCCTGGCAGGCTACAGTCTATGGGGTTGCAAAGAGTTGGACAGAACTGAGCGATTTTAAGCACATACACACAATACAATCAATCAAAAGCTCCATAAACAGTTGCCAGTGAGCGGCAAATTCAAGTTTTGCATTTTGGAACTTTCTGGGTTTTTTTTTTTTTTTTTTTTTTAATTTTTTGGATTTGCAGTTGGTTGAATCCAAGGATATGCCACCCACAGGTGTGGAGAGTTGACTATATTCTGGAATCTAATGCAAGATTCTTTTCTCTTTTGATCCAGTGTGCAATTTGTGAATTACTGCTAACACCATAATGACTAGAGATTCCCTGGTGGCTCAGACAGTAAAAAATCTGCCTGCAATGTGGGAAACCTGGGTTCGATCCCAGGGTTGGGAAGATCCCCTGGGGAAGGGAATAGCAACCCTCTCCAGTAATCTTGCCTGGAGAATTCCATGGACAGAGGAGCCTGGCGGGCTACAGTCTGTGGGGTTGCAAAAAGTCAGATGCCACTCAGTGACTAACACTTCCACTTTCCATAATGACTTGATTACTGTGGCCTTTATAGTATATTCTGATTTCTGGCAAGCCCCTGGCATACGACCATTTCCACTCATTGATGAAAACAAGTCACACGGCCAAGCCACATTAAGGGCTGGGAAAGTACATTCCACCCACAGTGAGGCTGAAGCAAGGGTGAGGATGGAGGGAGGGTGAAGAACTGGGAGCCATCGTGCAGCCTGTCACCAAGAGAGAGTGCATTCACGTGATTCAGAAACACCATTCAGAGGGCTAGCCTTCTTAAATTCAAATTCAAGCAAATAAAAACAGAAATTTGTATTATTCCCCCCACTCCCCCGTCTCTTTCTCCACAAAAGAGCATTCTGTACCCACTATTGTACTTCTTGCCTTGTCACGTAACAGATCTTGGAGGTCTTTCTGTAGTAGGACACAGAGCATTCTTTGTTGGTGGTGGTTTCTTCCCAAGCACATACTATTTTATTGTATGGCTGGTATTGTATGATACATAAGAATTTATTTATCTGTCCCCCTGTGGATGGATATTTGGTGCATTTCCATTCTTTTGCAGTGATAAGTGTTGCTATAGTGAATGATACTCGTTGCTTGCACCGATGAATATCTGTACATTTCCAGAAGTGGAATTCCTGGGTCAGAGGATATATGCATGTGATTTTGATAGTTTTTACCTGGTTGTTCTCTGTCGTGGTACTAGTTCACACCCCCAACACCTGTGTGAGTCTCTGTTTTCCAAATAGCTTCACTAACAGCATTTTTTTAAGCTTTGAATTTCTGCCAGTGTAATAGGTGACAAATAAGTACGTTTCTGGATTGTGAATGACCTTGAGTTCCTTTTCATATGTTTAATAACGGTTTTATTTCTTTTTCTGTGAACTCTGTTTATCTTTGCCTATTTTCAGATTGGGTTGCTAGTTGTTTTTTCTCATCAGTTTCAGAAGATGTTTATTATTTGTCTATGATGAGAATTTAAAGCGGTGGGGAGTTTCTCATTTGTCTTCCATCTTTGTCTGTTGCATGCGTTACCGTTGAAAGTTACTTGGATTTCTATGTAGGCAAGCTTATCTGCAATCCAAGGTATATATAGCAATTAGTTCTATTTTCCTCTAGTATTCTTCTCCCTTCCTTTCTCTCTCTTTTTCTCTCCTGAAGATCCATTGGATTCATCCTTTAGCTGCGTGTGAGTGATAGTCACTCAGTCGTGTGCAACTCTTTGTGACCCCATGGACTGTAGCCTTCCAGGCTCCTCTGTCCGTGGAATTCTCCAGGCAAGAATCCTGGAGTGGGTTGTCATTTCCTTCTCCAGAGGATCTTCCCGACCCGGAGGTCGAACGCAGGTCTCCTGCATTGCAGGCAGATTCTTTACCATCTAAGCCACGAGGGAATCCTACTATTAAGAGACATTTCTAAGTATAAAGACAGGTCCACTTAAAAAATATCAGCAGATACATGCTTGACTTTATCTTATAATCTATAGACAGTACATTAGAGTATGTAAAGAACCCTTGCACCTTTTCCTAAGGAATACCTGAGACAGAGTAGCAATAAAGTTATAAATGGTGAATAGTTGAATGTTACCATCAGATGTGGTAGTGTTTTGCCAAAAGTTTTCACTTTTGTCTCAAGCTCAAAGATTTGTTAACAAAATAAGCCACTTGTTATATACAAATAAATAATACCAATATTTATTAGAGGTTATCTAGCTTACTTTCAATATACTAACATTAAAAGAAAAGAGAAATAGACACAGCAGAGGGTACTGTGCTGGGTTTTGACCAACATCAGACTCATACAGCGCTGGGAAGTCTCGTGACACAGCACATCTAGAGTCCCAGTTGGGTAAAGGGCCCAGGCAGTGCATCTGCTCTGGGTGAGACTTCAGATATTGCAGTTTGGGGTTCCTGCTTTTAATCCTGGGACACAAACTGATGTCAGCATCAATCTGTGAGCAAATTGCAGCCCTGGTTTCATGTTAATGCTATTTGTTTTCTCTTGTAAAGCTTGGAATGTTGTGTTGCTAAGCCTGGGGCTTGATTGGCCAAGGCCCCTCCAGGGGCTCAACAATTTCAAGATTTGTCCCCCGTCTTCTTGCACTCAGGGCAGCCAGTCAGGACAGTGTCCAGGCAGCTTAGAAGTAAGGTCAGAGGTCTGTTCTGCTTTATCTTTGAAGCCTAAACAAAACTGTTTATTTAAATTCCCTAACAGGTAGAGACCCAAATCATCATTTTAGAATGAATAAAGTTCTGGAATGCTGAAGTTTTATTTTTTTTAAAAACTTTAAAACTTTACAATTTCATTATACATCTTTAGTAGTTATGTGTGAAAAATTTGACCATGTGCTGCAAGAACAGTAATTTCTCAGCACCATCAACTATTGGTTTATTTTGGTCCCTCCAGCTGTATGTCTGTAAAATTAAATAACGCTTTCAACTGAGTAGAGGGTGACCTTGTGAAAGGGTAACCTTGAATGATTCAGGAAATTTTGTTGTTGTTCAGTCGCTCATTCGTGTCCGACACTTTGCCACCCTATGGACTGTAGCACGCAAGGCTCCCCTGTCCTTCACTGTCTCCCGGAGTTTGCTCAAATTCATGTCCCTTGAATCAGTGATGCTGTCCAGCCATCTCAGCCTCAGCTGCCCTCTTCTCCTTTTGCCTTCAGTCTTTCCCAGCATCAGGTTCTTTTCAAATGAGTCAGCTCTTCGTATCAAATGACCAGAGTCCATCCAGTGAATATTCAGGATTGATTTTGTTTAGGATTGACTGGTTTGATCTCCTTGCAGTCCAAGGGACTCTCAGGAGTCTTCTCCAACACCACAGTTCAAAAGCATCAATTCTTGGGCGCTTAGCTTTCTTTATGGTTCAACTCTCACATCCATACATGACCGCTGGAAAAACCATAGCTTTGATTATATGGACCTTTGTTGGCAAAGTGATGTCTCTGCTTTTTAATACACTGTCTAGGTTCATCATAGCTTTCCTTTCAGGGAGCAAGTGTCTTTTACTTTCATGACTGCACTCACCATCCACAGTGATTTTGGAGTCCAAGAAAACAAAGTCTGTCACTGCTTCTACTTTTTCCCCTTCTATTTGTCAGGAAGTGATAGGACCGGATGCCAGGATCTTAAGTTTTTTGACTGTTGAGTTTTAAGCCAGCTTTTTCACTGTCATCTAGAGGCTCTTTAGTTCCTCTTCACTTTCTGCCATTAGAGTGGTATCATCTACATATCTGAGGTTGTTGATATCTCTCCCAGCAGTCTTGGTTTCAACTTGTGATTCATCCAGCCCAGTACTTCGCATGATGTACTCTGCATATAAGTTAAATAAACAGGGTGACAATATACAGCCTTATGTTATTCCTTTCCCAAGTTTGAACCAGTCCTTTGTTCCATGTAAGGTTCTAACTGCTGCTTCTTGACCCGCATACAGGTTTCTCACGAGCTAAGTAAGGAGATCTGGTATTCCCATCTCTTTAAGAGTTTTCCACAGTTGTTGTGATCCACACAGTCAAAGGCTTTAGCATAGTCAATGAAGCAGAAGTAGATGTTTTTCTGGAATTCCCTTGCTTTCTCAGTGATCGAACAGTTGTTGGCAATTTGGTCTCTGGTTTCTCTGCCTTTTCTGAATCCAGCTTGTATGTCTGGAAGTTCTCAGTTCATGTACTGTTGAAGCCTACCCTGGAGAATTTTGAGCATTACCTTGCTAGCATGTGAAATGAGTGCAGTTGTGCGGTAGTTTGAACGTTCTTTGGCATTGCCCTTCTCTGAGATTGGAATCAAAACTAACCTTTTCCAGTACTGGGACCACTGCTGAGTTTTCCAAATTTGCTGACCTATAGAGTGCAGCATTTCAACAGCATCACCTCTTAGGATTTGGAATGCTGCTGCTGCTAAGTCGCTTCAGTCGTGTCCGACTCTGCGCGACCCCATAGATGGCAGCCCAACAGGCTCCTCCGTCCCTGGGATTCTCCAGGCAAGAACACTGGAGTGGGTTGCCATTTCCTTCTCCAATGCATGAAAGTGAAAAGTGAAAGTGAAGTCGCTCAGTCGTGTCCGACTCTGTGCAACTCCATGGACTGCAGCCTACCAGTCCCTCTTCCGTCCATGGGATTTTCCAGGCAAGAGTGCTGGAGTGGGGTGCCATTGCCTTCTCCTAGGATTTGGAATAGCTTAGCTGAAATTCTGTCACCTCCACTAGCTTTGTAGTAATGCTTCCTGAGACCCACTTGTCTTCACATTTCAGGATGTCTGGCTCTAGGTGAGTGATTACACCTTCGTGGTTATCCAGGTCATTAAAACACTTTTTGGACAGTTCTGTGTATTCTTGCCTCCTCTTCTTAATCTCCTCTGTTGAAGAGAAGATGTATCTCTTAATATGAATATTTACTGAAAATCTATTTTTCCGCTTGCCTGTTTTCAGTTTCTCATAACTGTGAGATTAACAATTTTCACAGTCATTATGTATTGCATCATTTTACTATAATAAATATGCTTTTTTGCATTTTACTCTTGTATATAGATATGCTTTTATATATTTCAGCATATAAAGCACATAGAGCTATTTGTCACTCAGATGACAACTAGGGTACTTACCTTTAGTTGAAAGTAAATATTCACAAAGTAACAATAGACCTAAGCGCCGTGCCCTGCTGGTATTACCCAGTCAAACTGATTGTATACAGTCAGGTGGTTATTGATCCACACAAGTTCAGGAATGCCAGAAATGCCACTGAAGTTGTTCTTCGTTTCTCTGGCATTCCAGAAGCCAATAGTAGATTTTGACCAATTAGTGATTTTAAGTTTTTGATCCAGTTGAAGTTCATCTTGGGGTGCAACATTAGATCCAACATTAATTTTTTCCTGGTGGCTACCTGGTAGTCTCCAGACCTAAAATTGAACCAGGCATCTTTTTCATTGATGATTTGTGATACCACCATTATCATAAATTAAATTCTCATATGCATTTGGATCCATTTCCGGACCTTTGGTTCTCTTTGACCTGTCTGCTCTTATAGCTTGCACACTGCAGCCCTCTTCATTATTGAGGCTTCATAATAACATGTTCTTTGTTTCTGGTGGAACTAGCTCCCCTGATCTCTTCTCTTTTACAGTTCTCCTGGCCATTTTTTTCTTTCAGTTTTATTGAGATTTAATTGACATACAGCACTGTATAAGTTTAAGTGTATATAGCACAAGGAATTGACTTACATACATCATGAAATGACTCTCACAATATATTTAGTGGATACCCATCATCTTTTATAGATACAATATTTAAAAAATGGAAAAAAAGTGGTCTTTTTCTGGTAAGAACTCTTAGGATTTAACCTCTTAACTTTGAACACACAGGGCTATTAGTTATAATTACGTTGCATCTTGCATCCGTAGTACTTATTTATCTTATAGCTAGAAGTTTGTGCCTTTGACATCTTCATCCAGTTCCCTTGGCCCCTGAAACCACAAATCTGATCCCTTTTTAAAATCTGTTTGTTTTGAAATATAATTGACCTATTGTGTTAGTTCCTATCATATAACATAGTGATTCAGTATTTCTATACATTTCAGAATGATGCCACAAGCAGTCTACTTTAAGATCTGCCACCAAGCAAAGGTGCTACATGGTTACTGACTGTATTCCCCGCGCTGTATGTCTCATACCTATGATATTTATTTTGCTACTGAAACTTTGTCCCTCTTAATCTAGCTTCCCTGATGGCTCAGTGGGTTAAGAATTTGCCTGCAATGCAGGAGACCTGTGTTTGAGCCCTTGGTCGGGAAGATCCCCTGGAGAAGGGAGTGGCAACCCACTCCAGGATTCTTGCCTGGAGAATTCCATGGACAGAGGAGCCTGGCGGGCTACAGTCCCTGGGGTTGCAAAGAGTCAGACTTGACTGAGCGATGAACACTTTCACTTTCAATCTACCGCACCTATTTTTCTCCTCCTCCAACCCCCTCTTCTCTGGCACCCACCTGTTTAATCTCTGTATCTGTAACCCTGTTTTGTTGTGTTTGTTCATTTATTCATATTTTTAGGTTCTAAGTGTAACTGAAATGTATGATACTTGTCTGTCTCTGATTTAATGCTCTCTAGGTCCCTCCATGTTGGCACAAGTGGCAAGGTCTCATTCTTTTTTACTATTAATGTTCTTCTCCTGAACGTTCTTGTTTCGTTGTCTCATCATCTTTCAAATCGGTCCCCCTGTGCCTATACCTCAAATGAAAACCTGTTCGTATTTTTATTAAATGCTGAATGTGAGTGATAGTTGCTCAGTCATGTCCAACTCTGTGCGACCCTGTGGACTGTAGCCCTCCAGGCTCCTCTGTCCGTGGGATTCTCCAGGCAAGAATACTGGAGTGGGTTGCCATACCCTCCTCCAGGGGATCTTCCTGACCAAGGGATCTAACTTGCGTCTCTGATGTCTCCAGCATTGGCAGGCAGGTTCTTTATCACTAGCGCCACCTGGGAAGCCTGTATTTTTATTAGGATGGTGTTAAACTTATTAGATAACTTACAGAGAATTGATTTCTTTATGATTTGGGGTCTGCCTCCTCATAAATAGCATATGTTTGCATTTCAGTAAGCCTCTGTGGCCTCAAATCTTAGACGTCTGTTACATGAATTCCTAGCTACAGCATCTTTGTTGTTTGACATGCCAGCCTTAGGATCATTTTAACTGATTCCAGTCTTGTATTCTTAAATATCATCCCTCTATTGTTTTTAATCAGGCATTTTTGGTAACTTTATCTTCTTTACTTCAAAAGACCCTTTGAGTTAGGAACATTAGTTCCTACATTAGGACTCAGTCTGGACTTAGAAGGCAGTGCTGAAGAAATGAATGATTTTTTAAATTTGTTTTTAATTGAAGCATAATTACAGTATTGTGTTGGTTTCTGCCATACATCAACATGGATCAGCCATAGGTATACATATATCCCCTCCCTCTGGAGCGTCCCTCCCCATCCCACCCCACTGGGTTGTCACAGAGCCCTGGTTTGCATTCCCTGAGTCTTACAGCAAATTCCCATTGGCTGTCTGTTTTACATGTGTTAGTGTATATATTTCCATGCTATGGTCTCTCCATTCATCCCGCCCTCTCCTCCCTACCCCACATCCCATGTCCATAAGTCTGTTCTCTGTGTTTGCATCTCCATTGCTGCCCTGCCAATAGGTTCATCAATATCGTTTTTATAGATTCCATATATATGTGTTAATGTATGATGTTTATTTTTCTGATTTACTTCATTCTGTATAATAGGCTGTAGGTTCATCCACCTCATTAGAACTGACTCAAATGCTTTCCTTTTTATGGCTGAGTAAGATTCCATTGCATGTATGTACCACGGCTTCTTTATCCATTCATCTATGGATGGACTAGTTAAATGATTGACCCTCACTTGGCCTTTGAAGGCCTGGAGGCCCAGAGAGGTCAAGTTCCTTAAGAACATTTAGATAGTCTTACTTATTAGAGCCAGGAGGGTTTTATTCCAGACGTTTTTAATCACTATGAGACTATTCAGGGGATGTTAAAGGTCTTTGGACATAAACACAGAATCAGCGAGGAGAATTGCTGACGTTCGTCAAGCATCTGTGAAACACCTGTTGTGTATTACCCCACTTCCCCCGCCCCGCGCGGAGGTCCTGTTACTACCCCTGCACCTCTGCTTTGCATGTGAGGAAACTGAGTCCCAAAGGACGCAGCTTGTCCATACAGAGTTAAAGATAATTTTTTTTTTTGGTTGTGCTAGGTCTTCGTTGCTGCGTGCAGGCTTTCTCTAGTTGCAGCGAGCAGCGGCTACTCTTCATTATGGTGAAGATGCTCGTGGTGGTGGCTGCTCGTGTTGCGTGGAGCACAGGCTCTGGGGCACATGGGCTTCAGTAGTTGTAGCACGGAGATTCGGCAATTGCGACGCGAGGGCTCTCGAGTGTGGGCTCAGTAGTTGTGGTACTTGGGCTTAGTTGCTTTGCAGCATGTGGGATCTTCCAGGACCAGTGATTGAACCTGTGTGCCCTGCATTGGCAGGCGGATTCTTATCCACCAGGAACGTCCCAGACAGAGTGAAACAGACTTCCTTATGCTGCACTTGTCAGTGCCTTTAACATGACATTCCAGTGACCTGTCTGCACTCTCCAAAATACGTGGTTGTTAGGGCAGCTGGGCTGGGCGTTTGAAACTTTTTTAACTTGTTAAGGTAACTGAGGGATAAAGAAGGCCTCTCTTAGGCATGTAAATGCATGATTACTAGATTGCACATGCATCTTAGTGGGATGTTCTGAATGCTGACTACATGGTGAGTCTCTGAGACGAGATGGAACGTGCTGCTCTTGGCGTTTGATCGGGGCCTGTCTGTGGTCCTAATTAGGTCCTGGCTCATGTTTTGAGTGCTGTGTGGACATGCTCTCAGTAAACCCGTGGGACAGCCTTGTGTACCTTGTGAGCTGACGGGCTGTGCAGGTGAAGTGCCTGGTCCCGAAGTCAAGGGGCTGCTCATCTCTGGGATTTGGGATTAGGACATGTGGGAGCCGGGGCCCGCTCCCCAGGTGTCTTGTCTCTCAGGCGCATAACAGATGCGTTTGTTCCCTCGGGCAACCTTGCTGGTCTCTCACCCAGGGCCACGATCATGTCACTGGAGGACTTTGAACAGCGTTTGAATCAAGCCATAGAAAGAAACGCCTTCCTGGAGAGCGAACTGGACGAGAAGGAGAATCTCCTGGAATCTGTTCAGCGACTGAAGGATGAAGCCAGAGGTCAGGTGGCCAGGGCTTTGGTCTGTGGGTTTGACCAGCGTTGTGCCCTCTCCTGGCCCGAGGGTGTCCTGTCCCACAGCATCGCCCAGCATGCCCTTTGCTGGAATCTGCACCCTTCTCGGTGCTCTGGTCCAAGGGTGGGGATCACACTGGGCAAGTTGAGGCTTGATTCCTACCCTGTGCTAGGAACTGTCAAATGTCCAACTCTGTAAAGACCCCTAGTGGGTATTTAAGTCCATCACCAGCTTTATGCTTGGCAGGAGCACAGGAGTTTTGTGGGGGGAAAATGCCTGTTGATGGACTTGCTAGCCAGCTCTTTACTTTTGAAATGTGATGGCTGCTAATTCAAGTGGCTTAGAACTCAGGAATCTCATCAGCATTTGCTCTTTGGAGCACTTCTAGAGGTAGGGCTTTTTTTTTTTTTTTCAATTTGGCCATGCCATGCAGCTTGTGGGCTTTTAATTCCCCAGCCAGGAATCAAACACATACCTTTGGCAGTGAAAGCGTGGAGTCCTAACCACTGGATCACCAGGGAACTCCCCCAGCCTTCTAACACATTCCCGAGTCATCCAAATTGGGTTCACAAGAGATTTTGTTAAAGTCCTGGTTAATTGTTTATGACGTTCATTTGGTTTCTAATGTGTAGCCAGTAGAAGAGGGATTAAAAAGTAAAATTCTCGAGTTTAAAACATAGTTGTTCCTAAATGTTTGTCAGTAATCATTTGCTTATGTAAATTACATAGATTTATTTTGTGGAATATTAACTGGTTGAAACAAACATGATACAGATGTAAATGTCATAGAAAGCTTATTAGGACATAACATAGAAGGGGGAAAGTACGTAGATGGTAGATATATGTTTCTAGTTATGCTTAATAAAAATTATATGCTTAAAAAATATGCACACACACACACACACACATATATATAAACTTTATGTGTGAAAATGCAGAGAAAAAGGATTGAAACGCTCACCCCCATGTTACAGTGATCGGGAGTGAGGCTGAGCATTCGAGGGTGGATTGGGAAGGCGTGTCTTCACTTGGTACTCTGTATATCCTGATACATTGGAATTTTCCTGAAACACTACAGTCATAATTTTTAAAGTTTTTTTTTTTTTTAATCTTTTTGTTTTTACTCAAAAGAAAAACTGTGTGGTCTTGCAAGCCTGAGGGGCAAGGTCCCATGGGGTCTGCTTCATTCAGGGTTTCCACCGGGAGTTTCTCACTCTGGTGGTGGCTCTTGCTCACCCTTGTCTCCTGCCCCATCACCCGCAACAAGGACTTAATCGGAATCCTTTTCCTCGCCTAGATTTGCGGCAGGAATTGGCTGTGCAGCAAAAGCAGGAGAAACCCAGGACGCCCATGCCCAGCTCGGTGGACGCTGAGAGGACAGACACAGCAGTGCAGGCCACTGGCTCTGTGCCGTCCACCCCCATAGCTCATCGAGGACCCAGCTCTAGTTTAAACACTCCTGGGACCTTCAGACGTGGTAAGTGGGGTAGGAGTTGGGAGGGTTCTCTTGGCTTCAAAAGGCTTTCCTGGGTGAGAGAGAAATAAGGCCAGGCTGTACAGCAGGGAGCAGAGGCGGGGCTCACAGGGGCAGACTAATGCGGTAGGTGGGAGGAACTGCTTGAATGGGAGGCGACAGGGAGCAGTGGAGTCTGCGGCAAACCAGAGAACAGAAGTCTCATCCAGAGGGGCCACTGCCTCTCTGCTTCAGCCGTGAGAGGTGTGAGTCCTTTGGTAAGGACCAGAGGCCAGAAGTCCTCATGTTGTATATGAAATCTCCCAAGTTAAATACTTCAATAACAAGATAAAACATTTTGTGGGTCCAGCAATACATCCTGTAGAACTGGTCCCAGCATAACCTGTGCTGAGTGGGGGAAAAACCAAGAAATGGAGTGCTCACCCAGCCCCTCTGATGACTGATTGGCTGTGGGGCTCTGATTGGGCCACTTAATAACAAATCATAATAATAGACAATTACTGAGCACTCAGGAGGTCCCCGCCCTCTGCTCGCTGTGCTCTGTGTGTACGTACAACCTCCTTAGATTTGCACTGAGACCCAAGAAGCAAGTGTGCAAGCCTGGCCCCCATCTGATGGGTAAGGAGACTGACCCTCCAGGTTAAGGAGCTGGCCTGACGTCGCTCAGCTGGCCGATGGCAGGCAGGCTCCGGGCTGACCCCCCCACGTACTGCCTGTCCCTCAGCTTGTGCCCAGCAGGCACAGAGTGTGCTGTTGCCAGAGTCCCAGGCTAGTCCCACTTTAAGCACGTGCCTCAGCTGGGTCTCAGCTGCAGCAGGTGTGGGCAGGACCTGAGATCCTGCATTTCTGACGAGCGCCCGGGTGATGCTGATCCCTGAGCCCTGTGAGCCCTGCTCAGAAGAGAGAGGGGACTCCGAGGGGTGGAACCCTGACCAGTGGGCCTTGTTCAGATGCTGGGAATGTCAGTTAACTGTATGGAGTTCCTCAGAGTTTCAGAGGACTTGCTTTTTTTTTTATTTCAAAGAATAGCATGTAAAGATAAATACTGAGTATAGTCATCATAAGGCTATGAGAAGTTGGTCATCAGGTAGTCTCGTTATGTCGGGCAGCACCCTAGTGATTGAAACAGGGCAGCGTTGGTGGTCAGAGGGCACGGGGACCTACCTCCAGATTTCACACTGAGAGACGTTAGTGCACAGACTTTTCCGTGTGTGTTGGTGTCATGTGTGCGTCCTTTTACACACACAGGCCTGGACGACTCCACTGGGGGGACCCCCCTCACACCCGCAGCCCGGATATCAGCCCTCAACATCGTGGGAGACCTGCTGCGGAAAGTGGGGGTAAGACGGCATCACGTGGCATGGTGCCCGGCGTTCATGTGGCATCCTCTGTCTTCGAGAGGCTTGAGACGTGAACTTACTGGCCGCTTCCCCTCTGGCAGAGGCTTCACGAGTGCAGGTGTAGGCCTGGCTCGTCTCGTGTCCCTTAGAACTGCTGTGCGTCTGTGGGTGGTGTTTCTGGTTTTTAAAGTTTCGTTTGGTTGGTTTTGGCTGCATGGCTTGTGTCTTAGTTCCGCGACCAGGGATTGAACCCAGGTCCCGGGCATGAAAGCCCAGAGTCCTAACCACTGGACCTCCAGGGAAGGCCCTCGGGGAGCACTGTTTCTGACAAACCCAGGCTCTGACCCTGAGGCACCCTTCGATCCCCAGGTATACTGTTCTTTGCCCGTGCCATTTTCCCTGGCAGTTGGGGAAATTTGAATGGCATTAGTGATATTTTTCTCAGTTTGAAGAAACTGAGAAAAATTGAAAACTGCCTTCCATTTTCACACTGTTCATGGAGTCCTTGAGGCAAGAATACTGAAGTGGTTTGCCATTCCCTTCTCCAGGGAATGGCATATTTTGTCAGACATGGTTTTTATTTGCTCAGGGAGTTAAGGAGAAAATCTTGAAAGGCCGGGCAGAGACATGACCTTACAGGTTTTATGTTAATTACAGGGAAGGAGTCTTTGGTGCTTAAGAAATCACACAGCTATTCTCTGTCGTTGTTTCTCTTATTTTTAAAAACGATGGCTTTCTAAATTTTTATAAATGGAAAGCCGCATAGTTTGAATCCTGCCTGTCTGTCATTGACCAGAATGTGTGTATTCAGAGTTAATAGAAGCTTGCAACGCGTTTCCTGTGTTTTTCTTTTTGGCTTTTGGTTTCCTGGTTAGCTGTTTTACAGACAGATTTTAACAGTTAGATTATAGAGAAGCCCAGGGTGATCTCAGCGCCCATCTGGTTCCCAGAGGGTCTGTTTACTGTGAGGCAAGTTCTTATTCAAACCTCCTGCCACTTGGTATGTGATTAGGTAACAGCGACACTGAATGATTCCAAAAGTCAATTTCATTCTTTCTTGTAGGCAGACTTGGATCATAGGTAGGGTTAGTGACTTTGTAGGAGGCTCCTAGATATCTTAGACCACCAGTTGTATGAGTTGGATGTACACTGAATTTGTTGGGGGCAGGAAGGGCACGCTTTGGGGTTCTAATACGATGGTTCTAACATTAGTGGCTCTAGTTTGAGAACCACTCTCTTAAGTTACTATGATGTGAGTGGGCTCTGATGGCCCATACACATAATAACAGTGATGGCATCACCAATGCAATGGACACGAACTTGGGCAACCTCCAGGGGATGGTGAGGGACAGGGAGGCCTGGTGTGCTACGGTCCAGGGGGTTGCAAAGAGTCGGACACAGCTGGGCGACCGAACAACAATATGGGCTCTGAAGAGGGGTATAAGAGTTCTTGTCTTCAACTTGAGCAGTGAAAGCATCTCTCTCTCCAGGCCCTGGAGTCCAAACTTGCTTCCTGCCGGAACTTCGTGTACGATCAGTCCCCAGGCCGAGCCAGTGGCCCAGCCTCAGGGCGGGGGAGCAAAAACAGAGACAGCGTGGACAGGCGGCCCGGCGGCAGCAACGTGCCTCTCGGTGACAAAGGGTCAGTTCCTTGCGCTGTTCCCCCTCGGTGTTGGGAGAACCCGTGCACTCCAGCCAGAAGCCTCTGACCCCCGACCAATAGCCGTGTTTTTGAAAGTTGCAGGAATTATGTCAGCATATCTCTCTATCCCTTAAGGCCGAGTTAGTTGATATCTTCTGGTTTGGGCAAATGGCCAGGAAGACGGTCATTTTTATTGACTCTACAGCCCCAGCTCCCAGTCATGCTGTGAGAAAGCCCTTTGTATAAATCACTTGTTTGCGACTCAGGCTTCAAACGCTGCTCTGCTTCCCCCAGAAGAGGATTTGATTTTTTTTTTTTTTTAAACCCTTTAGAACCTTCAGGAAACTAAATCAGCCAGACTGGATTCCTGAAGCCAGTCACCGGATTGGAAAACACAAACCTGACCTCTAACAGCTTCATTTATTTTCTGGCCTGAAGAAAATCAGGGCGGCCTCCAGATTCTAGAATTTCCTAAGATGTGCCACCATCTCACTGGCCCCCGGGCCACGTAGATTTGGGGTGGTCAGTGGCAGACAGAGGACAGGAGAGGAAGAATTTGTTTTCCCCAGCATGCACATAACTTCTGGACCTTTAGCCGGGGCTGTTCTTTGGAAGGTCTTCTGCGACTGGGCTTTTGTTGTGGCTTTGGGGAAGGGCCGTGAGCGCTAGATGGCCAGTGTCCTTTTCTTCATTTCACAGGAGAGAAAATTGAGACCCAGTGAGACAGTGCTCCCGACCTTGATATTCACCCTTGTAACTTGGTGGGCCCCATGCTACCCAGCCTAGAACAGCTGTAATGTCCGCTTAACTTGGTTTGCTCTGTCTGAAGGTTGGGAAAACGCCTGGAGTTTGGGAAGCCGTCGTCGAATGTTTCCTCACCGTCGCTGCCGTCAGCCCAGGGTGTAGTCAAGATGTTGCTTTAGGAAAGCCACGGAAGCCGAGGCGAGCCCTTCCCCTCCTTCCCTCTTTAAACTAGGTTTTGGGTGTTTTGGGTTTTTTTTTAAGTTAGTTTGAGAAATACGAGCAAGCAGTCACACAAAGCCAAGTGACCAAGGCCATTGCCGGTGGCCCTGGGTCGTTGGCTGCAGGAAATGCAGTCCCTTAACCCCCAGCCTCCGTATTGGCGTGTACAGCCGGGGGACGGGACCAACCTGACCCTCTGGAAAGGGCGACGTGGGTGTCAAGGCCGCCCTATCCTTGTCAGCTGAGCTGAGTCCCAGTTGGTCTTGAGAGGTGTTTTTAATGATCGGAGACACCTGTGAAGTGGAGCCTGAGCCCATCCTAGGCACACCCTGCCCCCAACAGCTGGTGCTTCTTCCGGAACAAAATCTCCAGTGCGCCATGGCACGACAGGGGTCCATGCCCTGAAGTCATGCCTGGGGTGAAGAATAGAACAGGCACGTACCTTTTATTTAAACTGTGGTGTGGTGTACCTCCAAGACCTTTTTTTCCCCCAAAGTGGAGTCTGATTGCTTTACAGTGTTGTTGAGTTTCTGCTGTACAGCAGAGTGAATCAGCGACGTGTATACACGTATCCCACCACCCCTCTAAGTCGTCACAGAGCACCGAGCTGAGCTCCCTGGGCTATACAGCAGCTTCCCACTGGCTGTTTTATACACATGTGCCTCCAAGACTTTTTAATCTGCCTGTCGCTGAGGCTTTTAGAGGCATGCTTGAGTTTCAGTATGAATTTTGTGGGGACCAGGTCAGTGGAAAATCTGTCTCCTCTTTAGACCTATCCTTGTCCTGAGCCTCCCACCCTGGTCTGGGAGTGACCTCTGCTTCTGAGGGTTTCTGGGGGGTGATGGCCTTAGCGATGCAGCCCCTGAGAACAGGACTTCATTCAAAGCCTTGATGAAATAATCAAGGTGACCTTCAGATAAGATGAAGCCACCAGGGTTGCATGGGGAGCGTCCTTATTAAAGAAGAAACGAACCCAGGATTTCCATGCAGACAGCATGTGGCTCCTCCCTGCTGGTTTGGAACAGCCACCTCACACTTTGGACACAAGTAAAAAGAACATGGGAATTCAGGCATATGCATGCAGCCTAACAGCCTTCTGTTACTAAGTTATTTTTCCAAAAGAACAGCAAAAATATCCAGTTGAAAACAACTTTTCAAGTGCTACTGAAATTCAGCAGAGAATTAAACTCCAGTGCTCACCTCATTACCATGGCAACACTCTAACCTGTATCGGTAAAAGATGTACTTTTATTTTTTTAAAAGAACAATAAAATCAAGAGAAACTGATTTTCAGCTAGTTTGTGACGGTCAGTAAATGCCGGTTAATGCTTCTGTGCTTGTGCATCCGATGGTGGAAACCTTTTTTTTTTAACCAAGTGACAATGAAAAAAAAACCTACTTTTTAAAAGTTCCCTTTCGGGTCAGCTTAGAATTGTGTTGTGTATGTCCTATTCAAGTCGTATCGACGTTTGGTCTTTCAGCGTGTCCTCCGTCTCTGTGGTTCCTTTCTTTTCAGTCTGTTTGAGCCCACAGAGTCTGAGTATGGAGTCGTTTGTGTTGAGTGGAACCTTTGCCAGGCAGCTCGGTCTAGAGCATGCAGGTGAAGGAAAGGACTGGCCCAGACCCGGTTTTTATGGCCCTCATGCCAAGAACGGTTTATACATTTTTAAAGGATAGTTTAATAATTTTTAAAAAAAGACAAAAATGTGACAGAGACCATTTCTGGGCCTTTATAGAAAAAGTTGGTCAACCCCTGCTGGGCGAAGTCTTGTGTTTTAACTCAAACATTCAAGGAACGCTTATTATTCTTCACATTAACTATGTACCTGGTTTGTGTGTTTTGTTTTTAAGAATTTTTTATGTAGATAGTTTTTAAAGTCTTTATTGAACTTGTTGTAATATTGCTTCTGTCTTATGTTTTGTTTTTTTGGCTGTAAGGCATGTGGGATCTTGCTCGACCAGGGTTCAAACCCACACCCCCTGCATTGAAGGCAAAGTCTCAGCCACCAGGGAAGTCCCCATCATGTGCTGTTTTGATTGATGTGCATGTTCTTTCTGAGCCCCGTCCTGCTCCCTGAGCCACGAGCTGCTCACCTCCTGCGTGGAAGAGCCCCTCCCTCAGACTCACTCTGAGGTTCCGCTCTCCTCCTGGCCAGCTGTGGAGTGTTGGACAATTCATCTCACCTCCCTAGACCTCAGTTTCCCCATTTAATGAATTAACAACCCTGACTTCATAAACGTTAGTCACTTAGTCATATCTGCCTCATTGCAACCCTATGGACTGGAACCCACCAGGTTCCTCTGTCTATGGGATTTTCCAGGCAAGAATACTGTTGCCAGTGGGTTGCCAGTTCCTGCTCCACTGACTCCATAGGATCATCATAAATGAGGCCACTCTGCCCCCTCTCCCTCCCCTACCCATCTTGTCCTGTCCTTTTTCTCTAGAAAGCAACAGAAAAGCCAACTCGGTTGTAGTGATTTATAACCTTTTATTAGTGAGGGTGTCCTTAAGTACAGTCAGTGCATATAAAACAGTGTGAATTTCCTGCTCTTAGCCTTTGAGCGGCGTCTCCTTTGTAACTCACGTGACTACAGAAGGCACTTGGTCTCAGTGAACTGTGTGCATCTGACGTGTGGGAACCGGAGGGAAGAGGAATTCTCAATCCGGCCCCCACCCCCACCCCGGGATGATGGAAGGGTCCACAGGGCAGGAAAGTTGGGGAGTGGGAGCAGGGGCACCCGTCTCCGTGGTGACTTTCTCCTCGTTTCATGTAAAGTTGCCAGTGATCAGTTACCGTGGATATATCTTTCTAAAAATTCAAAAAAATCTCTGCACAGGTCTTGGCAGAGAGGTTGGGTGTGTCTGTGTCTCCTGTTGGATTTTTCGCCTTTGGTACCTCGTTCCAAACTTAAGATGATGCCCTGAATGCAGGGCGGTGTTTATATTCATCGTGAGGGGTGTCTGTGATGTTTGGAGTTTGAAAATGGATTTAGACAGTGCTAAGCGGAGTCCACTGGGTTTGGTTCTGTGCCGTTTTTGAGCAAGTCATTCATTCACTGGCTTTGGTTCCGTTGAAGTCAGCATCGCGAGCGTCCATTTCCTCCTCAGACCCATCTGCGTTCTCAATAACTCTACGTCCTCCAGACCTTCTTGTGGGAACAAAAGAGGTCTCGTTCCCTCGCCTGTGGGTTTTTAAGAAGACACACGTTTGTTTAGTACAGAAACCTCCCACGAGATTGGAGGAGGTTTTCAGACTGAGCAGAGAACAAACAGAGACTTGGAACAAATGAGACGCAAATATATTCAGGTGGAAGTGAACAAATCCTGACCCATCTGGAGGTATGGGTGCATTTAATCAGCTGCAATGGGGGCAGAATAGGTTTTTCAAAGCAGGACCGTCTGCTTTAAAAAAATGTCTGGCTTGGTCAGTTGCTGACCCACTGGCTTCTGGTTGGCTGTGGACTTGTATTTAGAAAAGAAGGGGGAGAGGCAAGTAGGGTGATGGCCCCACGTGGGATTATTCCTACCCTCTGGGGCTGGGATGAGGGGGACCTGTTGTGTCCACACCTCCTCTTTTGCAGAAGGAAAAGTGGGGAGGGGGTTAGGTTTTGAATTGTAGGAACGTGAGTGTGACCACCAAGGGCAGCCTTGAGAGGGAAGGAGTTCCCTGTGTGGTCGCCAGAAGAATGCTGTCTGGTTAAAGGCACCAACACACCCTGCTTCCGTGGAGCAGAATTCTTGGACTGAGTTCCCCCAGGGCAGGGATCTCGTCTGTTTCGTGCTCACCATGGCAGGCACCGTGCAAGGCAAACAACAGGTGCTCAGTGGATATTTGTCAGAAAAACATTAGACCCGTTAATCCAAGGTGTCCCCCTAACTGGTGGGACGCCCCTTTCTGTCTTTCCCACTCCCATCGCCTCGTCTCTGTCCTGCTGGATGCCCTTTTCCCACCAGGGCCCGGCCTGCTCACTGGCAGGGAAGCTTTGTGTAAGAAGGCGGGGCAGGCAGGCAGGAGGAAAAGTCAGACCCGCCTGCTCTTAACCTCCACCATTTGGAAGGAATGTTCGCCTTCTTTTCAGCAACCACAACAAATAATGTTATATGTTGAGCTCTGGCCATCTGACCCCGTTTGATGGGTCTTAACTCATTTTAGGATGTCTAAGAAGAAAGCAGACTTTTGCAACAAAAAACGATCCACTTCACGACACAAAGGCGGGACAAAGGAAAGCCACGAGGGTGAGCCCAGCCCATCGATTCTTTAGTCACAGGGGGCGACTCAGACAGGCAAGACAGGAGGCAGAAGCAAGGCCCAGAGATTCCTGATCGCTGACAGGCTTCCCAGCACAAGCCATCTGGGGTCCAAGGGTGGGAGGACCTGGGCCGGTAAAGCCCACTGGGTGTGGCAGATGGTACTTCCAAGGGGGCAGCGATCAGGAATAAATACTTAAAGTGGTAGGCACCGCCAATTAAAGACTCAGGGCAGCCTTCCTCCCATCAGAGGAAGCTTCTAGGTCCCCAACTCCTTTGAAAGTAACTTTATATCACTCCCTCCCTAGAGGTGACCTTTAAAAATCTCTTCCTTCCCTAGCAGCGTGTTCTCTCGGCATGCAGGGCTCAGCAGTCGTCCACACAGCTTTCTCCTCTGTGTCTAACCTTCCAGGTTCAACACTGGATGGGATGGGCTGGGAAACAGTGCCTCGGTTTCCCTTTGCCTCTCAGAAGAGCCTGTACTTGCTAACTGCGTGTGTGCTAAGCTGCTTTAGTCATGTCCAACTCTTTTGTGACCCGGTGAACTGTAGCCCTCCAGGCTCCTCAGACCATGGGGATGTTCCAGGCAAGAATACTGGAGTGGGTTGTCACGCCCTCCTCCAGGGGATCTTCCTGACCCAGGGATGGAACACGAGTCTCTCATATCTCCTGCATTGGAATGTGGGTTCTTTACCACTCGCTTCCCCACCTGGGAAGCCCACGTTTGCTAAGTAGAGGAGTTGAACTGATCAATGTGCTCCTTTGGCTTAAGAAGTAAATCAATCACTCCTGGGTCCCTGGAAGCCCCCCTGTGTGGGCACCAGGCCTGAAGCTGGTCTGTTTTGGTTCAGGAGGCTTGCTTGAAGGAACAGGACTTATATGCTAGGCAAAAGTTGATAACTGGCTGTCTCTGCCAAAGGAAGTAAGGGACTCCTCTAAAAATTTGCTTTAAGTGTCTGATTCTGGAGAATTTGGGTTCTGTTCACGGACTCAGGAACATATCTCAGGCACTGCTGGCGTCCCAGGAATGAGCATGAGCGTGTAGGGCCTGCTACCCTACAAGGATTCAGGTTCCATCAACCTGATGGAGGGCCTACACTCCAGCCAAGCCTGGGACCCAGCTTATCCCACGATCCGGAAGAGCTGCCAGGAGAGCCGCTCAAGAGCAGTGCCCCAGAGGCGTGACGCTCCTGCCTAAAGCTCCTGCCTAGACCCCCTCCACCTTTAAGTATTATGGGTACAGCGACAGCAAAGCTGAGATTTCTCCAGGAGAGCAGACAGACAGAAGGCAGGGCTGGCTGGGCCTCAAAGAGGATGACGGGGAAGCCGGGCCCCAGAGCCCAACTGCATGTGTGAAGATGTTAGAATCCCAGAGAAGCCGAGGCCTCTGGCCCCTGTCTTTGATGGCTCCGTGCACCCCCCGAGTCGTGGGTGTCCATCCCTGGTCTGTGAACACGTGCCTGTGAGGCCTCTGGGAAAGACTCGGCCTGACCTGGCCTTCGTGCGCTCAAGATGTGGTTAGCGGCCGGCCTCACTGAAGCCCCACGCAGCCCTAGTGAGGGTGAGACATCGGGATGAGAGCTCGTTCTCTCGCACGCATGTGTGGAAACCCCAGCCCGGGGGGGCCTGTGGCTGGGGGCCACCATGACCCTGTGCCTGGCTCACTCCAACTTGTGAACCAGACCAGCCGATGACAGCCATTCTCCAGGAAGGTACCCGGACGGTGGTGCTGGTGCCTCTGCTCAGCAAGGTGCCTGAGCCGGACGAGGGGGCACAGCCCAGCCGTGGCCTCACTGTGTACGAGGGGCCTGCCGCCCAGGTAAGAACCCTCCAAGCCACGCAAAACAGCCTCTGAACTTGTCAGCACGCAGTGTGACAGGCCACATCAGTGCCACGTCAGACGCCCAAGCGGGAGGAAGGAAGGAGACTTTGTGAAGATGCATGTTTGGGTGCATGTTGGCTTTGACGAAAGACCGTTTTGGACCTAAGATCCCTAAGCCTTCGGACTTGGTAGACATCTCAGAAGTTTGGGAGGGCCCACGAAGGGGGACAGGGAGACGGGGGCGCGTGCTGGCAGAAAGGAAATGGAAACCAGGAGCCACACACGCACACACGAGCCGCGAAGCTGCAGGCATGATACCTGGTGAGTCATTGCGGAGTTTCCTGGGGGAGGGGGGCTCTGAAACAGAGAGAGAGAGTCCCCAGTGGTTACCATCCTCCTGTTCAAGTGCGAGTTTAATCATTAAAAGCGTTTGCTTCAATTCAGTAGTTACAGCCACTTTTAAGGACCCTTACAGCGGAACGCCTGCAGCCACCAAGCACTCAGGGAAGCGGGCACACAAAGGGACAAGTGGTCTGTTTTTTTCCAATTAAAAAGCACTTTCTGTCCTTCAGAGCTTAAAGAACGCAGGCTCAATGGCTTCCTCCCCTTCTGCATTTCTCTTCAGGAAGGTAAAGGAATCTGAGTAAGCTAGGCCAGAAGATCCTTGTAAGACCAGAACCTGAACAGCTCCAGGCAAGGAGCCTGCAGCAGCCTGTTGCTCCATTACCATGACTGTCTCTACTGCCTCTCACGCCCCTAGCCAGGAGGTAGAGGCGGGCACCTGGGCAGCTCACGTGGAGATGCCTGGCAGTCTGGGGAGGGATGGGTGCATTGGTCAGGCTCTAATGAGGGCTCGTATTGCGATGTATCTGGCTGGTAAAATCTGTGAAACATGCATTGTAATTCCTTGCTCATGGAGAAGCTGGCTAGGCTTGCGAACCTCACTCATAGTTCCTGTGCTTGATCTTGGGTTTTTGCATGTTTGGAGGACTCAGAGAAGGCAGCAAAGGTGGGAGCTGTCTTCCACCCATATGTACGTGTGTGCTTATGTTAACTGTAAAAAGTGGGTGGTCTAATACCGGCCTGTACGGCCCTGAGAAGGGTCAGTTATATGGGACAGAATCCAAAAGGGATAGTCAACTTGTGCTGCACGAATGACGGGTCCCAGGAATATCCTGGCAGTCTAGTTGGCACTCTGAGCTCTCTCTGCCAAGGACTGGGTTCAGTCCCTGGTCCAGGAACTAAGATCTCATAAGCCTCGAAGTGCACCCTAAAGATTTTAAAAATTAAAAAAAAAAAAAAAAGACATCAGTCCCAAGAAAGGGACAGTGATAACAAAATGGCAAGAGAGCTGGGGTGGCTGAGTGCGCCCCACTGCTCAGCCCACGCCCACGGAAGGGCAGCGTCCGGTCAGCAGCAGAGAGGGCTCTGGGGGCTCCAGCAGTGGGGACACGTCGCCCGCCCGCCACCTCGCACAGGCAGGGGGCTCCTTCCTGAACGCCTGCACTTGGAACCCGCTGCTCACTCCCCGCTTGTGAAAGCGGTTCAGGCTTCCCCTCATCTCCTAGAATGGTTCTCAGGGTCTGGAGCTGAGATGCCAGGTGATTTCAGAGGGTTCCCAGGCATGCCTTCGGGTTGCTTAATGGCACCTTGAGAAAGGGGTTCCCCTTCCCACTCTTTAAATACATCTGATTACGTCAGAGAGTCTGGTGCTAATGTTTTTTGTCATTGCCTTTTTAATGAGAAGTCGGCCTTTGGGTCACAGTCATCAGTTTGTGGCCACAATAGCTAGAACTCACTGTTGTCTTGTTTTCACTGTGTTTAACTTGATTGGGACCTGCTGATGCAAGGGACCCTGGTTTAACGATACAGGGGAGGTAGGTTTCATTTGTGAATAGACACTTGTATGGTTTACACAGTAAACTTCACAGAAAGTATCAAGTCGACAAAAGGACAGGTGGTGAGAGACTAAGGCAAATGGGAAAGGTGGTGTGAGAATGGCTGAGGTTGAAGAAACGTCATCTCTGACCCAACGACTGAAGGTTTACTTTGTGCCCAGACACTGGGGATGAATAAGCAGACACAGCCTCTGTGTTTATGGCCTTGCAGGCCAAGAGTGAGGACAGACTGTATGTGACATAAATACAAGAATAACAAGCTCCACGATGACAGGTGGGTAAGAGAGAGGAGAATGCCAGGGAGTGAGACAGGAGGTTCTGATCACATGGATGAGCAAACACCTGAAGGAAGGCAAGGAGGGGGCAGCTGTTGCAATGAGCTGCGGGAAGAGCATTCCAGGCAGAGACTGTAGCCAGTGCAAGGGCCCTGAGGCAGAAGATGGAGAGGTGGAGGGTAACTTAGGAGGCAGAGGACAGAGATCGTGCAGGGCCTGGTGGAACTAACTGTTGTCAAGATGTTACTTTGAGCGAGATGGGGGCCCATGGAGGGCTCCAAACAAAGGAGGGGCATGACCCCACACCATTTCTGTGTTGAGAACAGGCTATAAGAGGCCAGTATGGACGCGAGAGGCCCACAAGGAGGCTGAGAAAGTCGTCCAGATGGGAGGAGAGGGTAGGTTGGACGAGGTGGCAAGAAGTGGATGGATTCTGGATGCAGAGTATTTTTTAAGGGAAAGTTGACTGGATTTCTCAACAGCTTGGATGCATGGTGTAATGGAGAGAACAATAAGGCAGCTTCTGGCCTAGGTTAACAGCAGCTTTGAACCGGGGAGGACTGTGCGAGGAGCTGGTTGGGGATGAGAGGGTTCAGTCAGGGCTCAGGTCGCGGTGTGTTTGGGTGTGGGCTTCCTGTTAGGCACTGAATAGGAAGGTCAAGGAAGTCTGGAATCCCAGGAAGTCTGGGCAGGAGATAAACTAGGAAGTCACTAGCTGTGGATGGAATTCCAAAGCCACCAGGCTGGTTGAGATTCACCTGAGGAGTGAGTGGAGATGGAGATGGAGAGAGGACCAGGGTGGCAGTCTGGGCAGACCAGCAGCAACTGGCCTTTAAGGTGCGGCACCAGCAGAAGAGGTGAAGGGCGGCCAGAAAGTGGGAAGGACAGCGGTGAGGGCGGGGCCGGGAGGCCTGTGCGGAGGTACCACGTATGCTGCCGAATCGAATCGGGAGTTTCACGGTGACAGGCTGCAGGGAAGTGGGGTTGGGTTTGTTCAGCTGATGGAGCGACTCAGCGAGAGAGAATATATCACAGGGTAGAAGGGTAAGACTTTAGGGAGCAACATCCTTGGTTAAACAAGAGGGTGAGGGGTCTAGTGGTGGGGTTGACCTCAGTTGGTGCTGGACAGTTGAGCACAGAAATGGGGGGAAAAGTAGAGGAAATGAGTACAGATGTAGAGAGGTATGGAGAAGTGGGGGCTTGTTTATACTTCACGATGCTTTCCTTTTTTCAATTAAAGAGGAAGCGAAGTCATCAGTGGAGACTGAGGATGGCAGAGGGAGTAAGTTCAGGGAGGGTGAAAAGCAGGTGCCTAAGTTGGTGAGGTGAGGGGGGGAGGGGAGGGGTGAGAGGGTGGGGGAGGGGAGGGGTGAGAGGGAGGGGTGAGAGGGTGGGGGAGGGGAGGGGTGAGAGGGAGAGGGAGGGGAGGGGTGAGAGGGAGAGAGAGGGAGGGGGAGATGGTGGGGGAGGGGAAAGGTGAGAGGATGGGGAGGGGTGAAAAGGTGGGGGAGGGGGAGGCTGGGGAAGGGGAGGGGTGAGGGTGGGGAGGGGTGAGAGGATGGGGGAGGGGTGAAAGGATGGGGGAGGGGAGAGGTGAGGGGTGAGAGGGTAGGGGAGGAGTGAGAGGGTGGGGGAGAGAGGGGGAGAAGGTGGGGGAGGGGAAGGGTGAGAGGATGGAGGGGTGAAAAGGTGGGGGAGGGTGAGGCTGGGGGAGGGGAGGGGTGAGAGGGGAGGGGTGAGAGGGCAGGGGAGGGGTGAAAGGATGGGGGAGGGGAGGGGAGAATTGAGGGGTGAGAGGGTGGGGGAGGGGCGGGTGGGGGAGGGGGAGGGGTGAGGCTGGGGGAGGGGAGGGGTGAGAGGGTGGGGGGTGGGGGGAGGCTGAGAGGAGGGGGAGGGGTGGGGGGAGGGGGAGGGGAAAGTCCCGGCAGCACTAAGTGGGGTCAGCCTGGTGTCTCAGTGGCACGTTTCTCAATGAAGTGGCAGCGCTCCTGTTGGCTTTCTTGCACAGCTTTGAGCTGCAGAAGGTTGGCAGTTGGATTTCATTTGGGTTGTATTTTAACCAAATAAGCCCAGCACAGCAGGAAGAGGGACCAGAGTGTGGAGGATGTGGAAGAGGCTGATCATAACTGTGCAGTCAGTGGGCTGCTAGAGGATGAGCCGAGGGGTGCAAGACCCCAGTGGAGACAGAGGGGAGAGCTGAAGAAAGGTGGGGCGGGCTGATGATGTGATCCCTGATGGTCAGGTTAGAGCTGAGAGTTAGCAGGAGTGCAGGTGAGTGGCAGGGCCCTGGAGGAGAGAAGGTCATGGACTTGAGGCTGGATCACCCGCCTGCAGGGTGTGGATGGATGACACGGAAAGCGTGGAGCTAGGCCTTTCAGGGAACTGGGTGGACCAGGGCCTGGAGGGAGCCCTGGGAAGCATGAAGCACCTACCACCTTCAGGCCCAGAGGTTCAGGGGTGGGAGAGAAAACAACCCTGCCCACTTAGGGCAGAGGGGCTTGACTGTGGGCAACAGCACCCCCCAGGGACAGCAGGGGATGTCCCACTGCATCTAGCTTGTGGAGGCCAGGAGTGCTGCTCAGCATCCTGCAGGGCAGAGGCCAGCCCGTGACAGTCGCTCAGTCACGTCCAACTCTTTGCAACCCCCTGGACTGACGGTAGCCCACCAGGCTCCTCTGTCCATGGGATTCTCTAGGCAAGAATACTGGAGTGGGTCGCCCCGCCCTTCTCCAGGGGATCTTCCCAACCCAGGGATCGAACCTGGGTCTTCTGAATTGCAAGCAGATTCTCTACCATCTGAGCTACCAGGGAAGCCCATGATAAACAAAGAGTTGTTCAGCCCTGGATGGCAATCGGATGGAGAAACCCTGAGTTAGAAGAGTGGGGAAGAGAGTCCAGAAGAGAGGGAAAGAGAGAAGGGAGTCTGCCAATGTCCTGACACAGAGAAGAAGGGACTCAGGAGACAGTGAGACACCGCCTGGTTCTCCTGCTCCTCGCCAGGAGGACAGGAAGGGACTGGTTGTTGGAACAGAAGGAGAGCCGCTCAGAGGCAGGGCCCCCGTGACCTGAGCCCCTCCCACATCCAGCACAGGCTGGTGCTGCATACATGATGAGCTCAGCGGCTCTGGGGAGAGGGCCCTTGAGCCACTGTGGGTGTTTCAGGGCACCCCGCGCACCCCGTCTGCTACCCGAGGACCCTGGGGGCCGGCACCTCACCTGAGCTTGCTCTTGAGCGCCGTCACCTCGCGGCCCATGGCCTCGTTGCTCTCCGTGGCCTCGTCCAGCTCACGCTGCAGTTTCCTGCGGTTGGCATTGATGCGCTGGGACTCCTCCTCCGCCTCCTCCAGCTGCCTCTTGAGTTGCTTGACCCTCAGGTTTCCTTTCTCGGCCTGGCAAGGAGCAGCCCGAGAGTCAGGCGGGTGCGTGGCGGGGCCTGCGGGGCTGGGCGGGGGGCCGGGGCGCGGTTACCTGCTCCTTGTACTGCTCCGCCATCTTGCGCTCATCCTCCACCTGCAGCAGGGCCTCCTTCAGCTTCTTGTCCTTCTGCTTCAGTGCCTTGGCGGTCGCCTGTTTCTCTCTGCGCACACGGGGCAAGCAGGGAAGGTTCAGATCGGGAGGGCCTCCCTGCAGCCAGTGCGTGAACCCGACCAGCATCACCCACGTGGGCACTTTTTTTTTTAATTATTTGGCTGCACTGGGTCTTAGCTGTGGCATGTGGGATCTAGTTCTCTGACCTGGGAACGAACCCTTGTCCCCCCTGCATTGGGAGCACAGAGTCTTAGACATGGAGGGCCACCAGGGAAGTCCCCACATGGGCACTTTTCCTAAGCCCGAATCAGAGCTCATTCTGAGAAATCGTCCATGAAAAGGCATGACGTGCTGACCCTGGCTACAGCGCGGGAGAACCTTGGAAACATTCTCAGTGAAAGAAAGCCAGTCTTAACAAGAGGCCCTGTGTTATATGCTCCCACTTTGCGAAACGTCCAGAATAGACAATAGAGACAGAAAGTAGATGAGCGGTTGCCTGGAGCCGGGGATGCGAAATAGAGGGTGATGGCTAAGGACACAGGGCTTCTTACTGGTTCTCTTAATGTGCCACAGTTGACTGTAGTGAATGTGTGCCTGTGAACTGTACACTGAGAGCCACTGCACTGCCCTGGTGGCTCAGATGGTGAGGAATCTGCCTGCACTGCGGGAGACCCGGACTCAATCCCTGGGTTGGGAAGATCCCCTGGAGAAGGGCATGGCTACCCACTCCAGTATTCTTGTCTAGAGAATTCCATGGGCAGAGGAACCTGGCGGGCTACAGTCCATGGGATCGCAAAGAGCTGGACGTGACTGAGCGACTAAGCACACACACACACACTGAGCCGTATGCTTTAAACTGGTGAACTGTTGTGGCACATGACTTTTCTATGAAGTCACCACAGAAAAGGGCAAAAACAGTGTAAGGATCTAGACCCTGTCTGATGGTCAGCTCAGGGACCGTGTGTCAGTGAGCAGCCTGTCCATGACTGTGGGTGCTGAAGGGGCTGAGGACCCAGATGTTTGCTGTACCCGTTAACATGACAGCCTGCAGACACGGGTTAGGCAAAGTCCCGGGAGCTCCCGGGAAGCCCGGCTGACATCACTGAGGAGTCCGGCTGCTTAGAGCAGCTGGCGTCTCAGAGGCTCACTCCCGGCACAGCGCCTGCCCGTGTTCTCAGTTCACCCAGAACAGCTGCCACGCGGGCACCTCTGAGCCAATTCTCGGCCAGAGCTGATGCCCAGGGAGACTGGCTGACCCCTCCATGCCCCCACCGCTCGCTGGCAAGCAGGCGGTCTTTGGGGTGCTGCTCGATGGCCCCCTTGGCCCCCATACCTGGCCTCCTGCTCCACCTGCTCCTCCAGCTGTGCGATCTTGGCCTCCAGGGCCGCAATGGTGGACTTGAACTTGGACTTGACTGCCCCCTCCATCTCCTGCAGCTTGCTCCGCAGCTCCTTATTCTGCCGCTCAAGCTGCTGCCGCGCGTTCTCATTCTTCTGGGCTGCACTGCGCTCCGTGGCCAGCTCGTTGCTGAGCTGCTCCGCCTGGGGAGGAGGGTGGAGGTCACCAGGTGGAGGGTGCCCGGAAGCCCCCCTCCCTCCCCTCTGGCACGCAGCCCCTCCCTGGCCGTCCTTCAAGGCTCAGCCAAGGGGCAGCCCTTCCAGGCCACATCTCAGTGCCACGCCGGCTCCGCGAGGGGGCCCCGGTGCCCATCGTGGAGGGTGCTCACTGTCAGGAGGTGGGGGCTAAGGAAAAGGCAGGAAGGAGACCGCCAAGCCCTTCTGGGCGAGCCTCGTCTGCTGGAGAGAGCCACCATGGGAGGCCCTGCAGGCCGGGTGCTGGGGTGACCGGAGAGGAGGGAGTGGGTGCTCCGGAGCGGGATGTGCCGGGTCCCTACTCTCCTGCCTCGTCCCACCCCCGCCTGGGCCTGGCACACCGGAGCCTGTCGCAGGGCGGGTCCAGGCTGCCCCGGCCCCCACCTGCTGCGTGGCCTTCCGGACGCGCTCACTCATGGCTTCCGTGTTGCCTTGCTCTTCCTCCAGCTCCTCCTCGAGCTGTGCGATCCGGGCCTCTAGGCGGCGCTTCTCGTCCTGCAGCGCGTTCCTAAGGGAAAGGCAGCCGCCCTGGGACCTCCAGCCTCCCCTGGCTTAGGCAGCTTGCTCCCCTGGAGGAGCAGTGCCTCGGGGTCGTCCTCTTTTACAATCGAGACTCAGAGAGGCTTAGAGGCTTGTGCAAACTCACACAGCTGGGAAGCAGGGAGCCAGGCCTGAGATGAGGACCGGCTCGCTCCTCCCTGACATCCCCAGATGCCCCGTCCCCACCAGACTACAACCCCATAGGGTGTGAAAAACACATGTCCCCTGTCACAAACTCAGCTGAACGTGCTGTCACGTTCAGCCTTAACATATGGTCCAGGAGGCGTCCTCTGACTGACTGCCTCTCTCATCATGTGAGTCTAGGGACCCCTTTTTCCCTAGGCGGCTCCTACCTTCCCGACACGCTGCTGGCCAGCTCCTCGGCCAGCTCGTCCTTCTCCAGGTCTGCCTGCTTGCGAGCCCTCTCAGCTGCCGCTAGATCCTGGACGTTGCAACGCAGGGAGGAAGGAAACCGGTTGCCTGTCAGGAGGGCCTGAGCCCCACCCAAGCATCTACCCCGCTCCCAGCAGCAGGCCCCCGGCTGCCTCCACAGCCATTCTTGAAAATGGCGTGGCCTCCTCCGAGCTTGGGGGGAGGCCTGCAGATCCGTCAGCGAGAAAACCCCGTGTCTTTCCACGCCCGTGCTATGGAGCCCTCACTTGTGGGATGCTGAATGCGGGCGCCCGAGCCCGGGGTGCCCAGGGCCCCCCCATCAGGGCCCCCACAGTGCGGATAAGGCTTTACCTCCTGTAGCTGCATGAGGTCAGCCTCCAAGCTCTTGGCCTTCTTCTCATTCTCTTTGGCCGTGGCAAAGATCTCGTCCCGGGAGGCACGGGCATCTTCCAGCTCTCTCTGGAAGTCCTTCATCTGAGCCTGCATGAGGACAGGCAGGACCAGCTAAGAAGTCCTTACTCACCGGGTCCTGCGGCCCAGATTACCTTCCTGTGCCAGCCCGAGTGTGTGTGTTAGTTGCTCAGTTGTGTCTGACTCCTCGCAACCCTGTGGACTGTAGCCTGCCAGCTCCTCTGTCCAGGGCATTCTCCAGGCAAGAATGCTGGAGTGGGTTGCCATTTCCTCCTCCAGAGGATTTTCCCAACCTAGGGATTGAACCTGGGTCTCCTGCATTGCAGGCAGATTCTTGACCGTCGGAGCCACCAGGGAAGCCTAGGCTTTCCCACCATTTAACCACAAAGCCTTTGGACGGGCTCCACGGACCTAAGAAACGGTGCTGAGGTCTGAGTGTTAGCCTCTCAGTGGTGTCTGACTCTTCACAGCAACCCCATGGACTGTATAGCTCTCCAGGCCCCTCTGTCCATGGAATTCTCCAGGCAAGAATACTGACGTGGGTTGCTATTCCCTTCTCCAAGGAATCTTCCTAACCCAGGGATAGAACCTGCATTACAGGCAGATTCTTTACCATCTGGGCCACCAGGGAAGCCCGGAGCCAAACACCTGAGGATAGTGTTTGGCCGTTGCTGAGCTGCTCGCCTGGGGATGAGGGTGGAGGTCACCAGGTGGAGGGTGACCTCACCACCTCCGCCCCCAGAGCAGGAAACAGCCCCCAAAGCAAAAGCATGATGGAAGAGCACCAGGTGGCCAGGCACCAGTGACAGAAGGCTGCGTCCTCCCACAGCCGTGGACCCGCCTCCCTGGTCCCTGGGGCGTCACCCACCTGCAGTTTTCTCAGCTGCTTGATGGCTTCCTCCCTCCCCTTGATGGCCGAGTCGGCCTGCAGTTCCAGGTCCTTCAGATCCCCTTCCAGCTTCTTCTTGGCTGCCACCGCCAGGGCGCGTTGCTTCCTCTCGTCTTCCAGTTCCGTCTCGTATTCGTGGAGCTGGGTGAGGCCAGAAACATGTGCTGCAGGGCAGGGCCGCCCCTCGGATCCCTTCCCCCAGGGCCCAGGTCTGCACCACCACTGAAGGTGGGCTTCCCATTCCCGGGTCGCAGGTGAGAAATCAAAGTTTCCACGAAGCCAGGAAGTGGTGGCAGAAGGAAGGAATGCCGGCTGGCCCCCCTCCCCTCCCCTCTCTCCCCTCTCTCCCCTCCATGGATTACCTGCCTCTGGAGTTGCCTCCGCTTTTCTTCATTCTGCTCGTCCCGTGCCTGGAGGTCCCGCTCAAACTGTACTTTAAGGGCCTGCATGTTGACCTCCAGCCTCAGCTTGGCGTCTTCTGTTGCTTGAAGCTCATCCTCGAGCTCTTCCAGCTGGGTCTTCATCTCCTCCATCTGGGTCTCCAGGGCCCGCTTGGACTTCTCCAGCTCATGGACCTTTGACGTGAGGGGTGAAGTCGTGAAGATGGTTGGGCAGCCCCCGGTGACGGGCAGCTCATCATGGTCCAGGAGGTGGCTTTTGATACCCCCGGGATGCATGACCAGGAGTCCAGACCACAGCCTTCCTCTCGGAACCCTTGACTCAGACCTTACCCCAAAGGCTGTTCCCAATAGCCCAAGGCTGGCCCCCTCTTTGCATCAGCCCGAGGGACTCCCTTCAGTTCCTGATTATTGCTTACCAGGAATGAGGCGTGGGGCCCCCTCCTTTACCTGTGGACTGATAACTAGCAGAGAGGGTCGGGGGTGGGGGGACATGGACAAGCAAAGACGATGAAGAGCCACTTACATTCTTGCCCACATCATCTTTGGAGCTAACCAGATCCTCCATCTCGGCTTTGAGCATCTTGTTGGTCCTCTCGAGCTCTTCTTTGGCTTCCAAGGCTTCCTCGAGGGCCCGCGCCAGCGACAAGGCTTTGGTTTCCTTTTCCCTGGCTTCTGCCTCGGCTCTGTCCCTTTCATCCGCATATTTGGAAGAGATGTTTTTCTCCTCGGCCAACAACTGCAACACAGCAAAAGACCCAGAGGTGAGCTCTAGGCATGCCCGAGGGTCGGCTGCATTTAACTGCAAATATGGGGAAGAAGTCTTGTGTGCAGCTGAACTCATCCTGGTACGGCTGGGAGGAGGTCACATATCTATGCAAATAGTTTATAACAGTCCTGCTTGCCGACTTCTAGGTCGGCTTTGCAGAGCCAGCATTCGCCGTATCTTTGTGCTCAGAAATCACTAATGCTGCCCGTGTTGGTTAGAACATACTGTGACCAAGGTCAGGGTGACACTTAATCCTGCCAGAGGCCAGTTTTTCTTTTGTTTCATGGCCACTGTCACTCCCTTACAGAAGTACCCTATGAGCCACCCTATGAGTAGAGAAATGGTGAATATGTGGATGGATTTGCACACACCCTCTGCCTGGGGAAGCAGCTCCAAGAATACCCCCTTCTGACGTTAATCTCATCTTTAGAAATAGAGGGGCTTCTCTGGTGGCTCAGTGGAAAAGAATCCTTCTGCCAATGCAGGAGACTTGGGTTGGATCCCTGGGACAGGGAGATGCCCTGGAGAAGGAACTGGCAACCCACTCCAGTATCCTTGCTTGGGAAATCCCATGGACAGAAAAGCCTGGTGGGCTACTGTGCAAGGGGTCGCAGAGAGTTGGACCTGACTGAGCAACTAAACAACAACAACAAAAAGAAAGAGCAGTGTTCACTGTAGCATCCAAAACCCAGACTGCCAGAGTCCAGCAAAGATGGGCAGGTAACAGGGACTCCCAACAGCAGTCAACACAAAAACTCTCCACTGTTTGTGACGGGAAAATAATAGAGCAGTCTCAGACCCTGGACCAGATAATGAACCAGCAGATAAGAAGCACTAAGAACAAGCTGTCAGCACAGAGAAGGGATGGCTGGTAGAAAAGAGAAGAATCCCAAAATTCCATCCCCAAATTGATTTTTGGAATAAATCCTGAGTCACATGTAAACCAAATCATATTTACTGATTCTGAGTAACACATATTAAAAGCTGGTATTTAGGAGTTTGGGTCATACAGGTGTATGCATTTATCAGAACTCAGTGAGTCTATACTTAAGATTTATGTATTTCATTGTAATTTTACTTCAAGGGAAGAAAAAATATTTTGAAAAATGAACCCTAGTTTATATGCAGTGTGGCAGTATCTAGAGGGTGATTTACAGTTGTCTGTAATTTGCTTTTAAATGCGTCTAAAAGATAAGATACAAATGAGAGATGTAATACACTCATAAAAAAGCATGTGATAAAGTCAGTGAAGTGTTAGTCATTCAGTCATGTCCAACCCTTTGCGACCCCATAGACTGTAGCCTGCCAGGCTCCTCTGTCCATGGAATTCTCCAGGCAAGAATATTGGAGTAGGTTGCCATTCCCTTCTCCAGAGAATCTTCCTGACCCAGGCAGGGATCAAACCAGGGTCCCTGCATTCCAGGTAGACCCTTTACCATCTGAGCCACCAGGGAAGCCCCAAGTCAGGGTAAGGCCTTAATGACTGAATCAAGGTGGTGAGTGCCCAGGTGTTCACAGTACAAGGCTTTCTGCTTTGCTGTGTGCTCAAGATTCTTTGTGAGGAGATATTAAGGAACAGTGGTATTTCAAGGGTAGATACTTTAATTGGAATCCTCAGTAGGTGCCCAACAAATACTCGCTGAGTGAGTAAAATCAGTAAACCTCATTCCTTATCAGGGCTAGAACCCAAGGCACGACTGGGTTTCTAGATGGCCCTTGTGGTGGTGGTGAAACCTGGGAAGTCATGGCCACTGAGGCTTCGCCACTGTCCTCACTGACCCCTAGAGGAGCCTCACCCAAGCCGGCCAGCCTTCCATCGTGACCAGCAAAGCCAGGATGGGATACTGCCATACACGCAGCAGCCACGCCAGATGTTCCCCAGACCCGGACCCCCGCCCCCCAGCCAGGGTCCGTGAGCAGAGGGGAGGGCCCTCCAGCCCGTACCTGATCAAACTTCTTCTGCTTCTTTTCCAGGTTGGACACCAGTTGTCGCTGGTTGTCCAAATCGACGACCAGGTCGTCCAGCTCCTGCTGAAGCCTGTTCTTGGTCTTTTCCAGTTTGTCATAAGCAGCTGCCTTCTCCTCGTACTGCTGGGTCAGGCTTTCGATTTCCTTCTGGAACTTCTTCTTACCCTCTTCCAGCAATTCCACGGTGCTGGCAAAGTCCTGCAGCTTCTTCTTCGAGTCGGAGAGCTGAAAAGGCAGTGTCCAGGGTGGGATGAGAGGAGGCGGGGATAAGGGAGTCCCAGCCCTGTGCCCCTGAGAAGCCACGACCATCATTGAATAAAATCAACAGCAGGGGGAGCTGGTGAGCCAAGCAAAATGGCACCATGGAAGAAACTCAACAGCAGGGGGAGCCAGTGAGTCAAGCAAAATGGTGCCACCGTTCTATCACAATCACATCCGAGCCACTGATCTACCCTCCAGGGCAAAGACACGCAGTGGGCACCTGGATGTTCAGGGTTGAGATGTGGCGCTCCAGGTTCTGCTTGGCCTCCATCTCCTCGTCCAACTGTTCCTGCAGGCTGTTCCTCTCGTCTTCCAGCTGGCGCAGCTTGGTGGACACGTTGAGTTTCTGCCGGGTTTCTTCTTGAAGCAGCTCCTACAGAAAGGACACGCAGAAGTCCAGGAGCCCACCCCCAGGAAGGCCGTACCCCAGGTGCCTCCAGATGACGTGGCCCAATACCCACCTGGGTGTCCTGGAGCTGGGACCCAAGGGACGCCACGTCCTTGGCCAGTTTGATGGCCTTGCCCTCTGCCTCGTTGAGCATCCCTGTGACACTCTCCACTTCATTCTGTGGGCGCCCAGAGACTGGTTAGTTGGATCATCCAGGACAGGACTGTCCTTAAGTAAGAGGGGCTCTCTGTGCTCAGTGATTGGCCTTGGGGTGTCGACTGATTGAGAGGTTCCCATGAGCTAAGGGGCCTGGTCATGGTCACTCCATGGCCCCCTAGGAGAGGGAAGGACATCCCTACAAGTTGCAATCTCTGGTAGCCTCTGGTTCCGAGACCCTGTGAGAGCCCTGTTATACTGTGGTTAGACTGTACTAATTGGGCCCTGAGCCCTCCACATGGATCCTGGAGCCTTGCCAAGGTTGGCAAGCATGAAGAGCAGGTTTGCAGGTCCAGATACTGAGTGGTGGTCTGGACTCACCCAATCCCTAAAGTGGGGGAAGAGGCTGCAAAGGGCACCTCCACATCCAAAGGTCCTGTCCCTACCACCCCTCTTCCTCACCCCTGCTCTTTGCCCTTTCACTGACCCTTACAGCAAAACCATAGACGCGGGCACTACAGGTAGAAAGCTCTCTCTACCTTTCCTCTGCCTTTTACTCCAAGCCCTGGTATCTCTGAACAAGTCCTTTTGGAGACACCAGCCCTCCATCCGTCCTCCTCCCATTTACAGTGAGGATATAAATGATCTTCACTCCTCCAGGATGTTGTTTGTGTTAGGACAGCAAAACCCCTGTGCTCAGCTGTGTGTGGAAAAACTCATACTTCATGCTGTCCTGTACTCTTGTCCCAGGCTCTAAGCGCATTAAATATTTATCAAAAGGTAGGCCATATTCCATGAATGGAAAGTCAGCCCAAATGTCTGTTCAAAGCTAATCAAGACCAAAGACCAACAGACCATGTCACTCTTCAGCTTAAAACCCATCAGTGGTTTCCCGTCACTCCTGTCTTCTGGCCCCAACCTGCTCCAGTCCCACTTTATGCCACATACCTTCCCTGTCCTGTAAACTCCACTTGGCCCCAGTCCCCACCATCCCCTATCGTCCATCAGATTTATCATTCTGGCTCTACTGGCCTTACATGATCTCTTCTGACTTCTCACTTAGTCCTGAGCCTTTGCACATGCTATTCCCTGTCTATAAGTAGACAGACTTCTTATCTGTCAGGCTATACATCCTTCTTAGGGAAGCCTTCCCTGACTCCTCCTCCCACAGGCTCAGGCCCTTGTATTATTTATATTCATTGCAGTATGTGTCTCTGCTTCCCAGCATCATCTCATATTCATCTGCATGCTTATTAACGTCTTTCCCCGCACGGGGCTGGAGTTCTCCAGGGGCAGGGACAGTGTTTGTCTTCTTCCTTGCTGTTGTATCTCAGGATTAAACACAGCACCTGGCATACAGCAGGCACTCAATAAATACTCATTTTGAATGAGCAGGTAGGAGTTTTTAGAGGTTAAATTGAATAAGGCAACCATCTCATCTCCCTGAGGAATGTAACGCAAGGAAATGAACAGAGGCTTCGTGAGCTGGAAGAACCTCATCCTTCAGAGACGGTCCCAACGAAGCCGCCTCACCTGCAGCTTGTGGACCTTGTCGTTGAGCTCGGCCCGGACCTTCTCCCCGTCGCTGTACTTGGACTGCAGCTCCTGCAGCTGCACCTCCAGCTTCTTCTTCTTGTGTTCCACCTCCTGCTTGGCCTGGCTCAGGACTCGCAGCTCTCCGGCCAGCTCCGCGTTCTCTTTCTCCAGCGCCTGCTTGTTCTTGTCCAGGTTGGCCTTGGCCTAGCCAGAGAAGCAGAGGGGAAGGGAGGCGTTAGGGCCATGGCTGGCAGAGTGTTTTAAGATAAGGACCTGCGCTAGCGGTCCATTTCTTTGCTTCCCCCTCCCTCGGTAGGTCCGGGGACCTGTGCTCCCCACCTCAGGGGAGGGACTCGGGGCAGTGAGGAGCACACAATCCCCAGTAAGACTTTTTAGATTGTTTTCCTGAAGCTCAGAGGTTGCTAACTAGCATCCCCCAGGCTGCATCAACCCTGCCATCACATCCTATTTGATCCATGTTATACCTTTTAACATTTTAATAAAGAAATATTACACAGGGACGTCCCTGGTGGTCCAGTGGCTAGGACTCAGCGCTCCCGATGCAGGGGGCCTGGGTCTGATCCCTGGTTGGGGAACTAGATCTCACATGCCACAACTAAGACCTGGCACAGTCAGGTAAATAAAAAGAAATATCGCATAAAAATCTGGGTTCCCAGCTTCTCATTTGAAAAATCGAATGTTCTATTTCATGATTGGGTGGTGGTTAAATAATTTGTCAAAATTCACTGAAACATAGACACTTAAAGTTGGTGAATTTTGCTGCATACATCTCTATTTAAAGTCTAACTTCCAAAAAAAAAAGTAAAGATCTGGAAACAGAGGTCTTGCCTTCCTCTGCGAGAGCAATCATCTGGATCTGAGTAGCAGCTGGCCCTATAAACAGGGCAGTCACACTCCACTCAGCCCCAGGCCCCACCACTCCCTCTCATCCATTGATTTATCATACACTGCCATTTCTGTGAAAGTTTAGAGAAAGCTATTTTATCTAAACAGCTCTTGTAGGCATATGAGTTTCTCTAAGAAAAAAAGTGTTTGGGGGAAAAACCAGAAGAAAGCGTGTGGGTCCCGAGAGTGGAGAACGCAACAGTGGGCTCACCCTCAGCTCCTGGGCCCGTCTGTGCAGTGTCCAGGGACCCTCAGAAGCCAGTCCTCTGGTGACGAAGTCCATTTAATGCTGCCAGGACCCCAGACAGGGACAAAGTGCTTCTTAAGGCAACAGTGCAGGTTGATATCAAGGACCCTGGGGGACCTCACGGGACCTGGGCTCCCCTAAAACCTTTTTCCCAGAATGGTGGTGACTATACACGTGTAAGGGGAGTCGAGGTAGGAACAATGCTATGAGTTTTCACCAACAATCTGAAGCGTTGCTAGAGGTAAAACAGTCTCCCTTTTCAGTGCTCCTGAGATGGTGGGCAGGCGTTGTGAGCCCCTCCTGCTCAGGTCAGGCATGGATCACCAACAATCTGAAACGTTGCTAGAGGTAAAACAGTCTCCCTTTTCAGTGCTCCTGAGATGGCAGGCAGGCGTTGTGAGCCCCTCCTGCTCAGGTCAGGCATGGATCACCAACAATCTGAAACGTTGCTAGAGGTAAAACAGTCTCCCTTTTCAGTGCTCCTGAGATGGTGGGCAGGCGTTGTGAGCCCCTCCTGCTCAGGTCAGGCATGGATCACCAACAATCTGAAACGTTGCTAGAGGTAAAACAGTCTCCCTTTTCAGTGCTCCTGAGATGGTGGGCAGGCGTTGTGAGCCCCTCCTGCTCAGGTCAGGCATGGATGGCCAGAACAGCTGAGTCTCTGCAAAGAGGCCTCCAGCGCCTGCTCATCTCGGATGACCACCTGGCTCAGCGCTGGTCAGTTGGCTTTCCAAACTTAGAGTAAAAGTGACACATGGACCTTACCACTGTCTGGAGGACTTATTACTCCATCGGTGGGAAAAGCCCATTTGGATTCAACTTCGATCACAATAAAACTTTCTGGGGGACTTCCTGGTGGCCCGGTGGTTAAGAGTCCACCTGCCAACGCAGGGGTCACTGGTTCCATCCCTGGTCTGGGAAGACTCCGTGTACGGCCCAGGGCAAACAAGTCCACGAGCCACAACCACTGAAGCTCGCACGCCCTAGAGCCTCTGCTCACAACAAGAGAAGCCATCACACTGCGAAGCCCGCGCACCGCAACTAGAGAGGAGCCCCCACGTGCCACAACTGGGGAAAGCCTGAGTGCGGCTGCAAACACCCAGCGCAGCCAAAAGTAAATCATTAATTAACTAAAAAATAATTTCTGGGAACTTCCCCGGTGATCCAGTGGTTAGGACTCCATGCTTGCAATGCAAGGAGCTCAGACTTGATCCCTGGTCAGGGAACTAAGATCCCTCATGTCACAGGGCATGGCCAAAAAAAAAAAAAAAACCTTCTGAACATAATAAAGAAAAGACAGTTGAAAGGAGAAATACATGTTATAGATAAAACTAGCAAGATCTTATTTGTCCAACACAAAAGAACTGACAAAATGCCCAAGGTTCATATTCAGACCCCACGTGACGACTGACAAGGTGACACAAACAGGTAGCTTTTCTCCACTTGGAGCGTGAGGGTGTATATCAGGGACAGTGCGTTTCAGTGTGGGGCCTGGAGATGTGCATTTTAGCAAAGGTCACGGTGGGATTAAATGAGTTGGTGCCTGTAATACTTTGGAACAGTGGCATATACTCAATGCCATACAGGGGTTGTAGCCGTTATTTAAATGTATGGGAAAATTCTGAGATTATGATCAAACTGGTGGTGAACCAGCTCATGGAAGAATATTTATCTTTTTTTTTTTTTTAATATTTATTGATTTGGCTGAGCTGGGTCTTAGTTGGGATTCCCTGGTGAATTTGGCTGAGTCAGGGTCTTAGTTACAGCACCTGGGATCTTTCTTGTGGTATGTGGGATCTTTTTAGTTGAGGCACGTGGGATCAAGTTCCTTTATCAGGGATCAAACCCAGGCCCCCAGCATTGGGAGCACAGAGCCTTAGCCACTGGATCCCCAGGGGAGTCCTGAAGAACATTTATCTTGACTGGCGATAGAAGCTAATGCCAACACCAACAATTCTTAGGTAACACAACAGCCATTCAGTCTAGAAAGTTCTGGAGGAAAGCTGCAGCACGGATCATGGTATAATTCAGACTTTTAGAGAAGACACCTAGCAGGATGTCATAAGCTAAAAAAACTCTTCCCTGGGAATGAAACACAAGGACATTCTCCAAAGCAAGAGGAAGTTCCGGATACACAGAATTTTAGTGCTAGTTAACTGCCTCAGATTCTGTGCACCCCCAAATAGCCAAGCATCAGAGGAAGATTAGATCTAGTCATTCCCAAACTAACCATGGAGCACTGTCTTGCCACTCAAATGATGACAGTCTTGCTCCACTCTGCACAGAAATGAAGATGGCTAGACTGTCCTCAGTGTTCAGCTACTTTCCCAGAATTTTGCTAAACTCTGCTTATCCACAAGGGCCTACCTGGAGACCCTGCCCTGGAGAGGCTAAGAGATGAGTCCAGAGCCAGGGCTTCCCAGGTGGCTCTGGTGGTAAAGAACCCGCCTGCCACTGCAGGAGATACAGGTCGAACCCTCAGTTGGGAAGATCCTTTGGAGGAGGGCATAGCAGCCCACTCCAGTATTTTTGCCTGGAGAATTCAATGGACAGAGGAGCCTGGCGGGCTACAGTCCACGGGATTGCAAAGAGTCAGACATGACTGAAGCGACTTGAGCATGCATGCACGCCAGAGCAGACTGCTGGGACTCTGTCAATAGCTGTGTGGCCTTTAGGTACTCTGGACCTCAGTTCCTTCTTGTGTCAAAGGGGCTTCATTGTACCCATCCCAGTGGGTGGTAGGAAAGATTAGTCAACGTAATATTCAGTAAGCATAAATGCTGGGTGCCGTCACTCTCATTAGGATCGCCGCAGCTTGTTACTGGTCTTCGTGCAGACACTCGCGTGTAGTTACCTGAAGCTGCTGACACATCGTTCTTTGCATTTTGTTGTCACCAGAAAACTACGGCGACTCACCCTCTTGAACTGCTCCAGTTGCTCAGTGAGCTCCTCCACCACCTGGGTGTGCTTCTGCCTCATCTCCTGCACCTGAGACTCGTGGGACCGTGTCTCCTCGTCCAGGGCTTTCTTCAGCATCGTCACCTCCTGCTCCCTCTTGGCCCTGGGCAGCAAGAACACAGAGGCTGGCAGCCAAGGAGACAGAGACGGGCCTCAGTGCAGAGGCGCGAGGGGTCTCCTGGGACCCGGAACTGAAGTCTTTGTCACTATCCCTCCCAAGCTGTGTGACCTCAGGTGAGTCACCTAACCTCTCTGGACCTGGAATTTCCTCAAAACAAGGAGGTAGCCATAAAAAAAGAGGAGCATGCTACCTCCCAGAATCTCCCAGGGCCGACAAACAAATACACAAAATAACACATGATATTGTTGGAAGAATGCAAAGTGAGTTGCAGACTGTTCTGTAAATATTAACATTAGCTTTACTTTCTGAGGATACGCTATGTGCCAAGCTCTGACCTAAGTTCTGGGTATATGTCATCTGATAGAATATTCAGAGTGACCTTTAGAGGCAAGTGTATCATTATTTCTGTTTTACAGATGAGGAAACAAATGCTAAGAAAGAGTGAGCAGCTTGCCCAAGGTATTAAAACCATCGTGTGACTGACCAAGAATTTGAACCCAAACAGTCTGAGTTCACTGCTATGAGCCACTGCTCTGGGCCAGTGCAAAGGGGGCAGAAAGTTGTGCTGGCTTCTAGGCCCAGCTAAGTGATGTAGCACAAAACCCAAAACGTGGGAAGTAAATCTCCATGTTAGCACAGCACTTGGCACAGGGTGCACTCAACACACACTTGTGTATTTGCTGAATAAATAAATGACCTAGTTTCACTGAAGTCGGCATTCATTATCTGGCAGGTGACCCGTTTTTGTTTCTGCTTTTTGGTTGGGTATTGTCAGTTAGCCAGCAGTGACACTTCAAGTGAAGACCAATCTGATAAATGTTATTTTGAAAATTTAATGCAAAACTTATACACACTCAGGAAAAGACAGGAATGAAATTCCCTAAAATGTTAACCGTGGTGGGACTGGGGTCGATGCTTTTGGTATCTAACTTTCCTACAGTTTTCAAGTCATTCTCTAATTGAGTATATCCTCCTACTGTGATGTAAGACAAGATTAAAAAATAAGCATGATAAGACATGGAGAACAGACTTATGGACACGGGAAGGGGTGAGGAAAGGAGAGGGTAGGACGAATGGAGAGAGTAACATGGAAACATACACACTGCCATATGTCTCATAGACAGCCAGCGGGAATTTGCTGTATGACTCAAGGAACTCAGACTGGGGCTCTGTAACAACCTATAGGGGTAGGATGGGGTAGGAGGTGGGAGGCAGGTTCACGAGGGAGGGGACATATGCATACCTATGGCTGATTCATGCTGATGTATGGCAGAAGCCAACACAATATTGTAAAGCAATCATCTTTCAATTAAAAACAAATAAATTTAAAAAATAAGCATGCTTAATTTACCAGTTGATTTTCATGGTTCCGACATATTAAAATGTTTTATTATATTTAGATTTGATGTTAGTATTTATAACATCTATAATAAATTATTAGTATTTTCAAATAATTAAAAAATCCAGTTTTTCCAATTACCCTTTTTGGGTAACAGGAAACTCCCAAATGCCAAGTAGCTAATCATCTCCAGGGTAGGAAGATATGTGGGCCCTTTTAGGTATCCATGTGGCTTAATTAGACAGAAATATTTATTACTCAGTTTTCTGAGATGTCCTTTTTGTTAAGAACAGAACTGAATCAGTTTGCTGTATACCTGAAACTAACATGACATTGTAAATCAACTATATTTCAACAAAATTAAAAAAAAAAAAATTAAGCATGCTTACATCAGTTAAAGCAAAATGCAATCAGCACGATAAACGCAGGGCCTGAGGAGCCCCGTGACTCAGGATCTGTGTGGGTTTGCCCCTTTCCACCAGCTGTCCCGACCCATCCGAGCGGCCGGCCGGCCGGGTGGGGGCTCCTCACCTGAGCTCCTGCTGGGTGGCCGTGCTGTCCAGCGTGTCTTCCAGCTCCGTCTTCAGCGCCTCCAGCTCCTCCCCCAGGTCCCGCTTCTGCTTCTCCGCCTTGTTCCTCGCGGCCCGTTCTGAGTCCAGGTCCTCCTGGAGGTCTGAGATGTGACCTTCCAGCTCCCGGATCTTCTTCAGGGCATTGTTCTTCTGAGCCATTTCGTCGTCCAGCCTGCCAGGGACAGATCACCGGAACTAAGACCCTGGGGTCCCTAGGCCCCCTGCTGTTCATCTCACGAGGTCGCCAAAAATGGTTTTCTGGAAGCAGTCGTTTGGGTTCCACAGATATCAGAACATGTTCCATTCAGGTCCCGAGACACACAAGGCCCCTTCTTGCCATGTTGGACTGCTTGGAGGTTCATGCAGGCTGTAGTTTCCGAGGGCTGATGTAAGAAACAGGTCGTGCTGCACGTGTGTGTGTGTGTGTGTGTGTGTGTGTGTGTGTGTGTGTGTGTGAAAGTGAGGCAGAAACAGACAGAGACACAGACACAGAGAGTGCTTTGCACTGTCCCAGCATGGTGCCTTGTCCCCAGCAGGAGCCCAACAGATGCTTTCTGAGTGTCAGGCAAGTGTTCCTCCCCAGTAACTACTGGTTGATTCTTCCTTCCATTTGCAAAGTGCTTGGCCAGGCACTGCTTGTTGGGGGTGGGGATGTTAACACCAGGGGAGACGGTGACTGCGGGTCAGGGTGGGAGGTGGGGAGCCTTGATCTGGTCAGGGTGGGAGAGGGGAGCCTTGATCTGAAAGAATGGAAGGGAGCTCCCTCCTGACCACGGTGGGGCTGCTTCCAGTTTCGTCCACGATGGATGGAAGGGGACCCGTGGAGGGAAGACACGAGGTGGCCCATCACCCTAGCGCTGTCGCCTGGCACAAACCAGCTGAGAGAGAGCTGGCCAGGGGACCAACCAGAAAGCGACTCCCAGCCCGTCTCTCCAAAGCCAGGCGACTGGTCCAGGTTCCTTCACCTCCCCTGGCCCAGCTTCCTCCTCAGTGACTGGAGGTGCAGCAGCACATCCGGCCAGGCGGTGGTAAAGACACCGCTCGAGCAGAGCTCAGCACACGGGGAGCAGGTAAGTAACTGTGAGTCGCCGCTCTAATGCCCCCGGGGAAGCTGTTAGAGCACCCCCAGCTCCGAGCTGGGAGAAGGGGGTGCAGAAAAGTGGGCGGGGGACACCCCACATGGAACGGGCCGAGTCTGCTGTACCCTGGGCGGGAAGAGAAGGGGCAAAAGCTCGGGAGGAGACTGGTGTTCACATAAAGAGGGGCCTCAGAGGGCGACAGCCGGGGACAGCAGGGTCCTCCCAGCCTCAGACACGTGGTGTTTGTGGTGCCCATGGAACGGCTTCTTTGTGCAACCAGAAATCCAGGGCTGGGGTGCAGATGACGAAGGATGGGCACCCAAGAGGCGGGCACAGTGGCAGTAGGGAGGATGAGCTTGGTAGGGAGAGAAGAAGGCCAAAGGCGAGGTTCCCGCAAGGCACCTGGGCGGCCAGGGCGGGGCCACTTCACGTGAGATGGAGGCCTGCCTGGAGGAGGAGGAGGGCCAGGCGCCACCCCTGCAGGCCGGCAGGGGCCCTGGGGCACACGCACACACTGGACCTGCCCGCGGCAGCCTTGTACCTGCCCAGGGCCGCCTGCAGCTCCTCCTCCTTCTTGGCCAGCTGCATCTTGAGCTCGGCGATCTGCGCCTGCAGTTCTGCGATCTGCTCGTGCAAGTCGCTGGCCTCCCCATCCAGCTTCCTCTTGAGCTTCTCCAGCTCCTGCCGGCTCTTCTCCTCCTTCTTCAGCCGCACTGCGCAAAAGCCAGGGCCCTTCAGGGGTGGACACTACCCAAGAAACCCCTGGAGGACGAGCCTTCCTGCTCGGGCACTTCACACACACACACACATACAAGAACCATCCCACCCGCACCACGCTCTTGTGGAAGGAAAGTCAGCCCTGGTGCCAAGCATCTTCTAGAATGAATGTGTGTGTTCCCTAAGGGTGAGCAGGCAGCCAGGTAGAACTGTCCCTTTCCTGCTGTAATCCACCATTCTCAAATGTCCTGTCTTATTTTCCTACTTTTAAAATAACCCCCTTCACTGTTAACCTGAAACTATCACAGCATTGTTAAGTGGCTACACCCCAATACAAAATGGTTTTGGTGTTAACAAAAAATAAAATAAAATATCCCCCTCAGAACCTCGCCAGAAGCCATTTTACCTTCCAGTTCTGAAATCATAGATTCGTGCTTGTTTTTCAGTTTGGTAAGATTCTTGGCTTTTTCTTCCTCTTCTGCAAGATTTGTTGTTAAGTCACTAATCCTCTCTTCAAGGAGTTTTCGCTCCTTTTGAGGGAAAAGAAAAAGAAATATCATTAGTTTTTTTCCTTTTCTCTGGGGTCTATGTTTCACTGTTAGTAACTTCCAGATAAACAGTTGAAAGGATAATCTACACTATAACCAAATGCAACCTAGAGTTTTAAAGGGGGAAAAATAAGTTCCTCAACAATAATGCTTTCCAAAGACTAGCCACTCCCCACCTCAGGGCCCTCCACCCCTCAACTTCATGTCCCAGCCAAGGGGCCCTCTTTCCTTTCTTACCACAGGCCTCAGGGCCCTTGCAAACAGGCGGGACCATCTGTCTGGGATGTGCCTCCACCCCCTCTAACTGCTCCTCATTCTTCAGGTTTCCACTGAAATGTCACCTCCTCCAGGAAGCCTTCCCTGAATGCCCCACCTCCATCCCCTAGTGCTCTGCTCTTAGAAGAGGGTAGCAATCATGATGGCAATTAGTGGTTGCTTGTACAATCATCCACTTGTTGTCTCTCTAGAACATAAGCCCTTCGAGGATTGGGTTCTCCTGCACCGTGCACGCCCTGCCCCTGACACCAAGCCTGTCTCACAGTCAGTGCCCAGCTGGCATCCAGGACTAAAGGCAGTCCACTCACAGTGGGGCTGCTTAGTGGATACTGACTAGGGTGACCGACTCATCTTGGGACTTTTCTGGTTTGGGGGCTGAGAGTCTCACATCCCAGAAGCCCCTCAATCCCAGGACAGCTGGTCCTCTGTTAGGAACTGGAAGCGGGTGGTGAGAATGTGAGGGGGCCCCCTGGTCTCAGGCACATTGCCCGCCCTCCCTTGCACAACTTGGGGGTTGCATTGGTTGTGGTGTTCCTGACGCTTGCTCCACGGTGGCCCTGGCACTGTTGGGACCACCAGGGCCCCCATCCATGGCATGCTTGCATCCTGACAGTGGCCACAAGGCTGCCACATCAGCGCCAGAGATAACTGCTTGTTTGGCCTTTAATTCCTTGTACCTGGCTAAAAAAGGGAAGGTATCTGAAGGTATCCATAGTCCTGATGAGCCTGTCATTTTAATCCAGACACTCAACCCCACTCACTTTTTTTAATTTTTGGCCACATTCCAGGGCATGTGGGATCTTAGTTCCCTGACTAGGGACTGAACCCACTCCCCCATGCAGTGGAGTCTAACCACTGGACCACCAGGGACGTCCAAACCCACTCACTTTTGACAGTTTATTGTTCTGATCATCCATGACCAGAATATCATCCTCCAGTTTCTTGATCTTGGCCTCAGCTGTGACCTTCTCAAGTTGTAGCTTCTGCCTGGCAGCTTCCTCTTCCTCCAGCTGTTCCTCCAGGTCCTTTGTGGGGGAGGGAAAAGAATTACAGCCTTGTTTAACCCAAAATCTACTCTCCCGGAGCTCTGGGGACTCATGGATACAGAGGCTGGGCCTCATGGCTCCCTGCAGTGCTCTGCAGTCTCTTTTCATCAGAAAGAAAAGGTCTGAGTAAACCACTTTGCTTTGTGGAGCCTCAGTCTCCTCATCTGTAAAGTGGGGAGAATAGATACCATGGTGGTTTTAAAAATATGTCCACAAATTCTTTGATACTCTTCCCTTCAACAGGTGGAGTGTAATTCTTCTCCCCTTGAGTGTCAGCTGGGCTTAATGACTTGCTTCTAACAAAATCAAGAGGAAGCGATGGCGTGTGTAAGTCAGAGACTAGGCTATAGGAGGCATTGCAGCTTCCTCCCCTGTTTTCCCTCCATTCGCTCTGTCCAGGGAAAGCAAGCTGCCATACTGTGAGGACACCCGAGCTGCCCTGTGGAGAAGCCCACGGAACAAGGAACTGAGGTCTCCTGCCTACAGCCATGTGAGTGACGGCTCACTCACCCCTGGAAGGGGATCCTCAAGGCCCAGTCAAGCCTTCAGAAGACTGCAGCCCAGGCTGACATCACAACTGCAATCTCATGAGAAGCTCTAAGCCAGAATCATTCAGCTAAGCCACTCTCAGAGTCATGACTGTGGGAGATAAATGTTTAGTATTTCATTTACCAAAAAAAATATATTTTTAAATTTATTTATTTTCGGGTGTGCTGGGTCCAGCTTTCTCTGGTTGTGGTGTGTGGGCTTCTCATCATGGTGGGTTCTCTTGCTGCAGAGCACAGGCTCTAGGCAAGTGGGCTTCAGCAGCTTTGGCATGTGGGCTCGACAATTACAGCTCGTGGGCTCTGGAGTGCGGCTCAGTAGTTGTGGCACACAGGCCCCACAACACGTGGGATCTTCCTGGGCCAGGGAGCGAACCCGTGTCCCCCTGCACTGGCAGGAGATTCTTACTACTGGTCCAGCAGAGAAGTCCTAAATGCTTCTTATTTCTAAGCTGCTGAGTCTTGGTGCTTTTTGTTCTGCCGCAGTAGCTTACTGATACAATTACCCCTCACACAGGGTGGCTATTAGGAGAAACGTGTTTGCGCATGGAAGGCAGGGCAGCAGGACATAGCAGGCTCCCGAGGAGACCTGTGTAGGCAGAGGGCTGCTCCTCTCCAAGCCTGAGTCTCTATCTCAGTCCAGTGGGGACACACATCATCAGATGCACCTCACAGGTCTGCAGCGCGAGTCAAGGGTTTCGGCACCACCGAGGGCAGCCCCCGCAGCGCCTTACCAGCATCTGCTGGGCCATCTTCTTCCGTTCTGCCTGCAGCTGCTGGCTCCGGTCTTCCTCCTCCTCCAGGCGGGCCTCCATCTCGTGCAGGATCTCCTCCAGCTCCTGCTTCTTGGCTGCCAGCCGGACCCGCATCTCCTCGGCCTCGGCGTACAGCTCCGTCTCCGCCTGCAGCTGCTCCTGCAGCAGGTTCTTCTCCTCCGTCAGCTGCAGGCAGGGGGCGGGGAGACAGGTGGTGAGCCCCACGGGGGCAGGCGGCCTGCCCTCTGCAGCGTCAGCCAGGCTCCCGGGCCGGTACCTGCGAGTGTTTCTGCTCCAGCTCCTTGAGTTCGCTCTCGGCCTTCTGCTGCCGCTCCTTGGTTTTCTGGAGCTCATCCTCCTTGGCTTGCATCTCCTCCTCCTGCCGAGTCACCTGCAGCAGGGGCTTCACCTGCACACAGAGGGTCAGCCCATCAGTTGTCTCCATGGCACAAGGGATACACTCTCATAGTAAGTAAATCAATGGTTCTCGGCCAGGGACAATTTTATTCCACCTGCAGCCCCTCAGGATATTTGGCAGTTTCTGGGGACAGTGTTAGCTGTCACAACTAGGTGGGCGGGGGGATGCTACTGGCATCTGGTGCGTAGAGGCCAGGGATGCTGCTCAACATTCTAGAATTCTCAGGACAGCCTCCGTGACACAGAATTACCCGTCCCAAAATATCAACATATGCCAATATCAACCAATATGCCGAGACTGAAAAATCCTAGAGCAACAGGAAGAGGTGCAAAGTGACAGGAGAAGTCTCGCCTCCCCCCATTTAGTCCCATCCTGAGTGAGAGCTGCTGCTGACAAACTGCTGTGTTTCCTTCCGAAGAGAAAAGGAGAGGAAAGTCCCCCACATCCTGCCTCCCGTTACTGGCCCTATCAGCATCTCCTTCTAGCCCTTTGTCCTGCACACTAAAAAAATACACCGAGACCACGCTGCCCAGCGTTACATGTACTTAAAAAAATTTTTTTTTAATTAAGAAAGTTTTTTTGCCATGCCATGAGGCTTGAGGGACCTTAGTTTGCAGACCAGAGATGGAACCCAGGCCCTCTGCAGCGAAAGCATGGAGTCCTAACCACTGGACCATCAGGGAATTCCCTACGTGCCGCTTTTATTACTAAAAACGACAGGATAATTGTCACCCGTGCGGTCACGTCAGTGTTACAACTTGATTTTTAAATATCATCATTTTTAGCGATTGAAAGTATCCCATTGATGGATGAGCTGTTATGAGTCAGTCTGCCAGGGCTGGGCATTGAAATTTTGCTCTTGTAAATGAATGCCCTTCATTTTTTATTTTCTTTATTGCGGGTGGTTTTTTTAGGAGCTTCCAGAAGTTGGGTTGATGGGAATGAACATTTCCAAAAAGCAGCTTCCCCTCACTGCTCTTCCCCAGGCTGACTCCTAACTCCTTGTGTTCAAGCCCCACCCGGCACTAGAGGAAGCCGTGTTCGATACACTGCGGTTTCCTTCCTGCACTGACCCCAGTCTGCCATGGGCATCATTTCCTGCGATTACCTATCACCTACTCCTCCACTCACCTAGAATATTCATGAAGCCAGGGTATCCCCAGCCCTCCACACGCGCCTGGTGCACAGTGGCCATTCAACACATAGTCACTCAGTGGAAAAGCTTTGTGCCCATCAACAGACTCAAGGGCACCTAAGAGGAAGCTGTGTCCGTCCCCACAGAGCAAGCCTTTGCCCAACAGACTCGTAACAGCCAGTGATGCTGCAAGACCAAGCTGTACCCAGAGAAACAAACAGTGTATACACACAACATGCTGGATGATGCTTTGTGACAAAGTGAAAGTCGCTGAGTGGTGTCCGACTCTGCGACCCCATGGATTATACAGTCCATGGAATTCTCCAGGCCAGAATACTGGAGTGGGTAGCCATTCCCTTCTCCAGGGGATCTTCCCAACCCAGGGATTGAACTCAGCTCTCCTGCATTGCAGGCGGATTCTTTACCAACTGAGCCACAAGGGAAGCCCAACAACTGGAGTGGGTAGCCTATCCCTTCTCCAGCAGGTCTTCCCCACTCAGGAATTGAACCAGGGTCTCCCGAATTGCAGGCAGATTCTTTGCCAACTGAGCTATCAGGGAAGCCCCAATGACATAACTACGGGACCCCGTTAACATAATATTCTTGAGATGACAAAAGTACAGAAATAGGGAACACATTTGTGCTTGCCGGGACTGTGGAGGGAAGTGGGCAGAGCTATAAATGGGCAATAGGAGGGATCCTTGTGGTGATGGACGGAGAAGGCAATGGCACCCCACTCCAGTACTCTTGCCTGGAAAATCCATGGACAGAGGAGCCTGGTAGGCTGCAGTCCATGGGGTCGCTAAGAGTCGGACACGACTGAGCGACTTCACTTTCACTTTTCTCTTTCATGCATTGGAGAAGGAAATGGCAACCCACTCCAGTATTCTTGCCTGGAGAATCCCAGGGATGGCAGAGCCTGGTGGACTGCCATCTATGGGGTCGCACAGAGTCGGACACGACTGAAGCGACTTAGCATTAGCATAGCATTGTGGTGATGGAAGTGCTCTGGGTCTGGGTTACGGTCACGGCTGTAACACACATGCCAAAGAGGGGGCTCTTCTCAAGCCCAGAGAATCGCCAATGGGGAAGGTTTGGTTTTGAGCTCTCAGTTGCAAGCCTGCTATCCACCACCTCCAGTCCCACGTGGGCAGCGTCCCAGGGAAGACCCAGGACTTGGGAGAGGTGGGTGGAAGGGGGCTTGGGATGAGGATGCACTCACTTTGGTGAAGAGCCGCCACCACTGCCAGTTCCGCAGCTTGAGATAGGCGGCGCAGTTCCTCTGAATCACCTTCATGGCCGTCAGCTGCTGCTGCCTCTTGGCAAAGGCCCTGGGGAGAGGGAAGTGGAAGCGTGAGAAGACCTGCTCGGCCCAACACACACCTCACTGCACTGTCACAGCATCCAGCCCCGCAGCATCCTGAGAGCAGGACACGTCTGTGTGGCTTGTGATTTTGAGACTTGCCCAGGGACATCCCCCCATTCTCTCTAGCCCAGATTCTCCAGCAAGCTCTGAGCATCAGTACAAGTATATATCATCTGGAGGCCACAGCCTTTCTCAGTGGGCAAGGAAGACCCAAGGCTCACAAAATTTCCTGAATTCAGATCTGTGGTCCCAGTAACACCTAGGAAATCAACCCATGCTACACCATGCCTGAGGGGCATCCAACAGCCTCATCTGTACCACATCTTCCCCAAAGCTGAGAGTCTGAAAAACCTATCGTTTCCTCGGGTGTGTTTTAAACTCCCAGGCCTGACATAGAACCAGCACCCCTCCTATTTAAGGGCTATTAATGAACACCATCCTCTTGTCTCTGAGTGGCTGCCATTATGGCTGCCATCTTGGACGTGGGTGAACTTGAAGAATAAAATCTCCCCAGTCAGTCTGCAAGTGGGAGTGGTGACAACAGAGAATTTAGTTATGACACTTAACAGGTTAGGTCTGTCCCAGGACCAAGCACTCCCCAGATCTGGCCTTGACCATCCTGAGTCTACCTGGCAATGAATCAGCTTGACACGATCAGATGAGTATGTGGTCTGTACCTCCTGATGACACATGCCCTGGACTAGGGCAACTCCATCAGCCCCTGCAGTCCTGTTTGGGGTGTGAGTTTCATGGAGGAACCCTAGCCCTCACCCAGGCCCCGGTTTCCCAAAACAGAGGGAGCGTCAGGGCAAGACCATGCCTTATGAATCCCATTTGGACATGGGGGTATAGATACCAATACACCTTCCTCAGGTACTTTATCATATTCTCACACTTCTTAAATGATAACCAGCTTTGTTCTCAACTGTTTATATGCAGTATTTCATTGACTCCCTCTCATTAAAACAAGTTTACGAGGCAGGAGTGATTATACTCATTTTCCTGAGGCTCAGAGAGGTAAAGTAACTTTCCCAAGGTTCTTCACCAAATAAGCAGGGAAGCCAGAATAGAACCTCTGTCTAACTCTCCACAGCCTGTGGTCTTAAGCCCTTCCTGCCCTGTCCTTGTAACTAGCACATATTTTTAAAGTGGTAGCATTTCCTTCCCCTCAAGAAAAGGCAGCCATTCAATCAGTGACATCTTCGAGCAGATGGCCTCTGCTCTAGAATCAGGGATCAGGACATGAGGCCGGAAAACCCCCTGAAATTCTGTGCTTCTGGTCTGTGTTTGCAGGGAGGCGACAGCATGCAGGTCTTTACTTTCTGGCCAGGTAGCCGCGACACATCGCCTGGAAGGCCATGATGACGTCGGTGATCTTTAGGTCTCGCTCCTCTTCCAGGTGGGCCAGGACCCCGGTTCGGAAGAAGATTTTGCTCTGCCCGATCCTGTACAAGTTGGGGTCGAGTTCCAGGGCTTTGATCTGCGGAAGGAAGGAGGGGAGAGTTCCTGTTCTTGGCTCTGCCACTTGGCAGGGGGTTAAGTGTGTTTAAGGAGGGTCCCGGAGGTCTGCAAATGGATTTCTGGGGAGGGGCTGGGGACCAGGCTCACCATCAGGATGCAGGCCTGCTTCCCATCCATGAAGCCTTTGGGAATGGCGTTGGCGGCCAGGATCTCGTACCTTGAGACACAGGGCAGGAGTCACGACCAAGTGCATCTGCGTTGTCATCAGTCTGTCCCTCCTCTGAGCCTGCTCCCCGCACCCGCTCCCCCGCCCCACCCTCACCAGCCTGGCAGGCTCACCGTTGGCGGAACTCCTGGAAGACGATCCTGTTGGGGAAGCCCTGGCGGCAGATTCGGATGCCTTCCAAGACCCCGTTGCACCGCAGCTGCTCTAGCACCAGGAAGGCGTCCAGCTTGCCCGACTGCAAAGATGCAAAGGGCGGTGGGCTGCCAGGGCCTCAGGGAGCAGCAAGCCCCGAATCTCAGGCCCAGTGCCCCACCTCGCCAGGCCATGGGGAGGATCACTGGGGGCACCAGATGAGAGCTCAGCTGAGGGTCTGGTGCCGTGTCTCATTCTTGTTGGCACCAGCATCACCTGAGGCTTCCTCCCTGTCACCTCCCCCTCCCTCGCTTCCTGCCCATCGCCAGTTCTGTGGCTCCGACCTCCCAAACATCTCCCCATCTACCCACTTCTCTCACCACTGCCATCCACTCGCCACCCTCTTCTCCTGCCCCAATGAGCACAGTAGCCTTATACTGTCTTCCCACCCCGTCCTGTCTCTCTCATTGCCTCAATTGGTTTCTAAAATGCAAATCTGATCGTGACACGCCCCCTGATAACATGTTACAGAAGGAGTGCCAAGCCCTGTTAACCCCAGGAACGCCACAATCTAAGCCCCGCCCAGCATTCCGGCCTCATCTCCCCCATCCCTGCCTCACACCATCACACGTCAATACGGAACGACCCACCTGGAGTTTCTTCACCCAGACCCTTCATTTCTCACCTCCACGTCTTTGCTTATTCTGTTCCCTCTGCCTAGGATGCCCTCCCGACCCTGCCCTCCGAGTCACCGAGTTCACATCCTTTAAGAAGCTTTCTCTGAGCCCTGAGTTTTGAGTGGGACCCCTGGCTCTTTGGTATTCTCGTAATTTACCACATGACCTCCTCAGCTGGTGTGTCCCCATCTCCCACAACTCAGCACTACGGACGTCTTGGGCTGGATAATTCTCTGTGGTTGCAGGGGGAGCGGCTCTGTGTGCTACGGGATGTTTAGCAGCATCCCTGGCTTCTGTGCACTGGATGCCAATTATAGCCCCCCTTTCAGTTAAAAATGTCTTCTGCTGCTGCTACGTCGCTTCAGTTGTGTCCGACTCTGTGCGACCCCATAGATGGCAGCCCACCAGGCTCCCCCGTTTCTGGGATTCTCCAGGCAAGAACACTGGAGTGGGTTGCCATTTCCTTCTCCAATGCATGAAAGGGAAAAGTGAAAGTGAAGTCGCTCAGTTGTGTCCGACTCATAGTGACCCCATGGATTGCAGCCCACCAGGCTCCTCCGTCCATGGGATTTTCCAGGCAAGAGTAGGATTTTCCAGTGGAGTGGGTTGCCACTGCCTTCAGACACGGCCAAATCTCCCCAGTGGGGGAAGGGAGGGCACACAATTGTCCCCCAGCTAAGCACCCCTAGCCTAGATTATGACACCTGCCAGCAAGGACTACAGTCTATCCAGCTCCGAATCCCCAGCACCTGGCACAGGGGGAGCTCGGCAAATATTAGCTGAATAATGTTTACTGTAAATATTACAGTAAATATTAGTGAACGAGTGATCTGATACCATGTGCAGCCACTCCGGGGCTCAAAGTCCCCGGGAGCATTCTCCCTTCCTCTCTTGCCTTCTTCTCCCTCTTGGATGAGAAAGGAGTGCCTCCCACTTGTGTCAGATGGAGCCCTCAGGGTGGGGGGTCTGGCTTTCCTCCTGCCCCTGTAGCCCAGCCTGCATCCCCTTTCCCTGCAGACCCTGAGGACGTCCCGAGGAGGCGGGCGGCGGCCTCACCCTCTTCTCATGGTTGGGGATGATGCAGCGCACGAAGTTGGGTGTGGTGTTCCGCAGTGTGGTCATCAGCTTCCCCAGCTGCTCCTTGTACAGCTGCCCCACTGTGCGGAACATGCCCTTCTTGGTCTTGGAGGCGCTGGGCAGCGAGCTCTCCGTCATCTTGGCCATCTGGTCCAGCCCCACGATGCGGTCCACTGCAGGCACGTGAAGGGTGGCGTCAGCCCACCAGGGGCTCTGCACCCCACAGCAGGCCAGGGGGCCACCCGGAGCATGGAGACCCCAGGTCCCCTGCTCATTCTCATGGGGTTCTTTCCTCCACCCCCACCACCTTCCCTCTAGTGATAGGTAAAGGGAGGTGTCGGGGGTTGCTTTCCAAGTATTACGTATTGCTGAGACCCTGAGAACTCCCGAATGACAAAAATAACACATTCTCTCTGACACTGTTACAGAGACTTGGGGGTAAATCCTGCTCTTGCCACCGCCTTGGCCTGGTGCCATTTTGTGCCTCAGTTTCTCCTTCTGTGAAAGTGAAAGTCACTCAGTTGTGTCTGACTCTTTGAGACTCCATGGATGCAAAGAGTTCATGGAATTCTCCAGGCCAGAATGCTGGAGTGGGTAGCCGTTTCCTTCTGCAGGGGATCTTCCCAACCCAGGGATTGAACCCAGGTCTCCCGCATTGCGGGCAGATTCTTTACCAGCTGAGACACCAGGGAAGTGGAGGTAATAACAGCATCTACCTCCTAGGGCAGGAATAATTGAATAAGGTCTGCAAAGGGCTTACCTCCCTGCATGCCTTCAATCCTTCATCCACCAACAAATATTTATTGAGAGCCTTCTGTGTGCCAGGCCCTGGGCATACAGACATGAACAAAATCCAGACGCTGTGTACCCCCTCGACCCCAGCTCATATTCTATGGTTATTCCAACAGAAGGAGGCAGATAATGATCAAGCGTGCAAGTATACAATATTTTGAGTGGTAAGGTGAGCTTAGAAAGATAAAACAGGGATCCCTTGGGGGAGGAGATGGCAACCCACTCCAGTGTTCTTGCCTGGAGCATCCCGTGGACAGAGGAGCCTGGTGGGCTACAGTCCATGGGGTCACAAAGAGTTGGATACAACTGAGCGACTAACACACACACACACAGTTGACTGTATCCAGCTGGTTGGTGGTGGTGTGGAGGTCAACCCCACTGACATTAGACCCAGCACTTCTGCTCCATGTGCTCGGGTAGGCTCCATGTAATAATGTCTGCAAGGAGATCCAATCAGTCCATTCTAAAGGAGATCAGCCCTGGGATTTCTTTGGAAGGAATGATGCTAAAGCTGAAACTGCAGTACTTTGGCCACCTCATGCGAAGAGTTGACTCATTGGAAAAGACTCTGATGCTGGGAGGGATTGGGGGCAGGAGGAGAAGGGGACGACAGAGGATGAGATGCCTGGATGGCATCACTGACTCGATGGACTGAGTCTGAGTGAACTCTGGGAGCTGGTGATGGACAGGGAGGCCTGGCGTGCTGCGATTCATGGGGTCGCAAAGACTCAGAGACGACTGAGCGACTGAACTGAACTGAACTGAACTGAATAATGTCTTTGCTTGTCTACCTCACCTATAAGACTGTAGGCTCCTTGAAGGAAGGAGTTTCAGAGTTTATCGTGAGTCCCAGGTGATATATAACCTGGGTTGAGATGCTGTTACCCCATTCCAAGGGCCTTGGCACTCAGTAAATGTCGGCAGAACTGACCCCTGTCCCTAAAGCAAGGACAGCTAGTCCTGTAAGCCCTAGACCCACAGGCTCTGTGTCAAGAGTGAAATCTGCTGTAAGCACTGAGGCCCAGGGGCAAAAGCAGCAAAGCCCACCACCTAACAGTCATCACAGGGCCAATGTGTACCAAGTCCCTACTGTGGGCCCAGCAGGTGTTAGACTTCACTTGGATTATCTGTTCTCTGGTTCTTAAGGGGAAAAAAGTGTGGTCCCCAGACCAGCAGCATCAGCGCCACCTAGGAACTTGTTAGAAATACGAATTTTCAGGCTCCGTCCAGACCTGCTGAATCAGACCCTCCGGTGATGGGGTCCAGTGATCATGAGCTTTAACAAGTGTTCCAGAGATCTTGATCCATGCTCAAACTTGGCCCCACTGATTTGATTTCACCCTCACAGTAATCTTAGGGAAGATGGGAGATTAACTCAACTGATAAAGAAGCCACCTACAATGCAGAAGACCCCAGTTCAATTCCTGGGTTGGGAAGATCTGCTGGAGAAGGGATAGGCTACCCACTTCAGTATTCTTGGGCTTCCCTGGTGGCTCAGAGGGTGAAGAATCCTCCCGCAATTTAGGAGACCTGGGTTCAATCTCTGGGTTGGGAAGATCCCCCGGAGAAGGGAATGGCTACCCACTCCAATATTATGGCCTGGAGAACTCCATGGACAGAGGAGCCTGGCAGGCTACAGTCCATGGGGTCACAAAGAGTCTGAAATGACTAAGTGACTTTCACTTTCACCAAAGAGGACAGTGGAGCTTAAGGAAGTCAAGTGACTTGTCTGAGGTCACACAGCTGGTACATGGCAGAGATGAGAGTGCAGTTAAGTCTCTCTGACTCCACAAGGGGGCGCTCTGACCCAACATACCTCCTAAGACATTTCCTCCATCAGCATCTGAGCCCTGACTCAGGACCTTCTCCATAGGGTCCAGGTACTGGGTTGAGGGGCTCAGGAATTGGTGCCCCGTCCCTCCTGGGAGCAGGTGTGGGAATAGGGGCAGCTGGGAAGGGCTGGAGGGAGTTCAGTCCTCCTGCTCCAGCAAACAGGGCCTTACCGTCCTTCCACAGGTCGGCCATAAACTTGTCAGAAGAGGCGTTGAGGAGGGAAGTCACATTGTCATTCAGCGGGTCCATGTTCTTGGTCAGCCAGGCGCTGGCATTGTAGTCCACCTGTCAAGGACCACCCCACCAGTCAGGTGCTTCTGCTTTAGTTATGAACTAAGGGCCCCAGACTTCTTCCCCCACTGCCCTGGATCTTCTCAAGTCAGAGAGGAAACATGAGTGGCTACCATAATGGGAATCCACAAACACCAATAAAGGAACTGACAAATCAGAACTTTGAAGGGCCCTGCGCACAGTAGGCCTCAGCCATGACCTACCGGGAAAGGCTCGTCTCTATCCCTGCCTTCTCCAAGTATGCTTCCTCTGGCAGCCTCCTCCTTAAGAGCCCAGCACGATGCCTGAGATTTCCCAAAGGTATGGAGCTTTGCTGGTGGCGAATACCCTCCCCTCACACTCAACATTCACCTCTCCTCCAGCAAAGGCTTGACAACAATCTGCTTTTAAATTAAATCTGGGACCTCTTTTTAATCTTACTATTTTGACTATGAAATGGAAGGAACTGATTGAATAGTTCTGGTGGGGTTTTACATTATATGGGTTGTTACACTGATGGGCAGGTCTGATCTTGGCTGTGTGCCAATAGAACTTTATTTATAAAATCAGGCCATGGGCCAGGTTTGATACCTGGGCTATAGTTCGCCAACCCCTGGTTTAGAGTATTGCCTGTTTCTATGATGTAGTGGATATACCAGGGAGTCAATAAATGTCTGCAAGCCAGACTGAGTTATGTCTTTTCTACGTGATCCAGGCCTCTCCGGAGCCATAGGGAAAGGTCCTGTATATTAAGAACTATAATATGATGATGATGGTGATGACAATGATGATGGAGGAGACGCATAGGGAAAAGGGGGGAGGAAGGAGGAGAAAGAAGAAAAAGAAGACAGATTTCCTGGGTGGCACAAGCTGGCAATGGCAAACCCAAGGCCATGATAAAGGAGATTTCTGCTGGACTCAAAAGTTGGTTTATTGGTCACCCCATTCCAGCTGGCCCTTCCTGTTTAAAATCTATACAGGAAAGAACTGCCTGGCTACCATGAAAGTGAAAGTTGCTCAGTCCTGTCTGACTCTGCAACCCCATGGACCGTCCATGGAATTCTCTGGGCCAGAATATTGGAGTGGGTAGCCTTTCCCTTCTCCAGGGAATCTTCCCAACCCAGGGATTGAACTCAGGTCTCCCACATTGCAGGCAGATTCTTTACCAGCTGAGCCACAAGGGTAGCCTGGCTACCATAGTTGGAGTGTATTAGTGGCCTCTCTAATATACATCTCATATATGTCTGTAATATACAACATATATATTAGCCTTTTATAGCATATATATTCTCTATCTTTAATATACAGGTATCATACATACATTAGCCCATTATATGTTATATCTCTAAATCTTGTCCCTTACTGATGCTTAGACAAATCATGTATAAGGCTTAGTTGGGGTCTGACTTACACCAGAGGCCTCTGGGTCCCGCCACTCCTAAGCTGTTCTTACTTGGAACATCCTGCTTGGGTCCCCTGGGATGAAGAGGCCTCTGGGACATTTGCCTGGTACCTTTCCGGCGTAGTGGATGATAGAGAATTCAGTTTTGTCCTTGAGCTGCTTGGGCTTCTGAAACTTGGGGTGGCTGCCCTGCTCCGTGCACAGCTTCTCCACAAAAGACTTGTCTGTGGCTTTGGGGAACCAGCACTCCTCGTCCAGCAGGGCCAACACACCTGGGGGGTTGGTCTGTGGAAGACAAGCAGATCATAGCAAGGACGCCCGAGCCTCAGGCTGGCCACCCAAACACATGCGCAGGCTCCATTACCATATCTCCTTACATATAAAGATGGATTTACACGCTCCATCTCCACCCCCTCAATCTATCCTCAAAGTATTCTGTGCCCAATGGACCAGCACTAGGGATGCAAGCGCCGGGAAGCATGCACAACATCACAAAGATTTCACACTTCTAGTCATAAATTGTGTTCCTTTACAAATAAATTCACCTAAGGGGTTCCTTTGAGTAAAGTGCTGAGACAGTTTAAACTAAGGCGTCAGGAGCACCATCAAATCTGCACATGCTATTTGCTCTGCTGGAATGTTCTTTACTTTTTAGACTCAGATCAGAGAAGCCTTTCCTGGCTATTCTGCCCAAAGCAGGCATCCCTGAAGCACTCTCAGCTTTGCCCTTATCAGGAGTTTCAGTTGCTTCTCTTTTTTTGTCTAATTTCATTGTCTGCTCCTCCAGGAGGGCAGGGGCTGCGTCCATCTGGTTCACTGTTACATCTCAGCCCCTAAAGAGAGGGCCCAGCATATAGCTGTTTAGTCGCTAAGTTGTGTCCAGCTCTTTTGCAACCCCATGGACCGTAGCCTGCCAGGCTCCTCGGTCTATGGGATTTCCCAGGCAAGGATACTGGAGCTGGCTGCCATTTCCTTCTCCAGGGGATCTTCCTGACCCAGGGATCAAACCTGCATCTCCTGCATTGGCAGGTGGATTCTTTACAGCTGAGCGTATAGTAGGTCATTCAATAATGTAGGTCAATCAATGGTCGTTCAATAATGATCTCTTGTGCACCTACTACGTGCATGGTTCCAGGAGTTCGGGATGGGTCAGCGAACAAAAGCAAGATCCTTGCTTTTGGGAATTAATGACTGGAGAGAGGAGGGGAGGGACGGGCACTGCGGGGAAGGGAAGAAAGGGGAGGGATAAAAAGAAGCAACAGCTTCGATAGGAAAATGTGGCCTAAAGGACACGGTAATTTAGTTCACGAAGATTCAGTTCACAGCCTTTCAGGACTTGGGGAAGCTGTGCCCGAGTGGAGACAGCACAGGGTCTGCGTGCCGGCTGCACGTGCGTGATGTGGGGCCTCACCGGCCGCTCGATGAGCTCAATGCAGGGCTGCAGGTCCAGCCCGAAGTCGATGAAGTTCCACTCGATGCCCTCGCGCTGGTACTCCTCCTGCTCCAGGATGAACATGGTGTGGTTGAAGAGCTGCTGCAGCTTCTCGTTGGTGTAGTTGATACACAGCTGCTCGAATGAGTTCACCTGAGCAACAACACCAGGGAGACCCGTGAGCATCATGGTCCACGTTAGAGGACTCGGGGCCCCGAGGAGCTCTGTGCTGGAGAGACCCTGTACCGGACACCCTTTCCACGAGCCTGCCCTGCCATTTCAGCACCCAGAGAGGGCTCAGGCCCCACTGAAGGCTTCCCCGGGGCTCATGAGGGCTGGTAAGAGTTACTTATTCCCATGTCACGTGGTTTTAAGAATGCTGATCTCCATCTGCACAATGATTTATAGATAGAATAACCACGTAAGGTATTTCAACACCCCAATTTTTTTTTGGCAATACCCCATGCCATGAGATCTTAGTTCCCCAACCAGGGATTGAACCTGTCCCCTGCAATAGAAGTGCAGAGTCTTAACCCCTGGAGTGCCAGGGAAGTCCCTCATTATCCCCATATTACAGATGTGGAAACTGAGGCTCAAAGAGGGAGATATGTTTTGGAATATCTGTTTTGGGCATATTCTCTTTCACTGAGAACTTCCCTCCAACTCATGGGAGTGGGATTTAGTAGCCATTTTATACTCTTTGAAGTACTGCTGCTGCTGCTGCTAAGTCGCTTCAGTCATGTCCGACTCTGTGACCCCATAGACGGCAGCCCACCAGGCTCCCCTGTCCCTGGGATTCTCCAGGCAAGAACCCTGGAGTGGGTATGAAGTACTGAAAGACCCTAAAAACAGTGCTTGGCTCTGAGATGACCATGTGACCCAACTCAGGTAAGATTCAACGACACTCAATTCCAAGATGTGAGATGGAACTACTGGAAAGAACTGGAACTGGTTGGAACTAAGAGGCAGTCTGGATCGATGGCAGCCACATTGCCACCATGAGGGGAGAGCCCGCTTGAGAATGAAGCCAAAGTGGAGGATAGTGGAGAGAGGGAGATGGCAGGAGTTCATGTCCCGCCTGTCGGATCCAGCTGTACCTCTGGCCTCTGTTTACAAATCAGTACATTCCCCACTGGATTTCTGTCTCTAATACCCTCAAAGATTTAACCTTCATGAGACAGCTTCCCACCCTATAGTACTTCCCACCCTATAGTAGCTGCCTGCCTTTCTCCAAAAATAATGAATTTCTCTAAGTGGAAGCTAATTTCCAGAGAACCCGGACTATGTCTATTGCGATCCTGCCAAGTTGTACCTCAAAGATCTCAAACCCAGCGATGTCCAGGATCCCCAGGAATGAAGCCCCTTGCCGGTGGGTCTTGTCCAGGGCTTTGTTCACTCGGGTAAGTATCCAGCGGAAAAGGCGCTCATAAGTGGCCTTGGCCAAAGCTTCTACGGCAAAGTCTGCCTGCAGGGAGTAAGGGGACAGGGTTACTCCCAATGGGTGCATTTTCACAAGAGCCTGACTGGTGGTCCTGGATTTTTATACTCCCTCTATCTACAATTACTCCTTAAAAGATAAACAAAGAAAAGGAAAGTATACCATCTCTACAACTGGCAATAAGGGACAGAGTGGTTAGACCTAAGGAATGGCGATGTGGCTAAGTAGTCACTTTCTACCAGAGGGACCTGGAACACAGTGGAGCCTGCTCCACCCCAGGGTCACTTAGAGGCAGTCAGTCCTGCCTCTAGAAAAGGTCCAGAGACATTTCCAAAGGTTAACTCAGCCCTCATACCTTCAACTAAGAGATCAAGATGAGGTCAGGAGTGAGAGCCTCTGATGTTCTCGCTCAGCCAGGGTTGTACCTTCAGGACCTGACACGGGACTTTGATTATTCCAGTACTGGATATACAGGGGATAAAAAAATGGATGGATGGATAGATGGGTGGATGGAAAAGTCCTTCCCTGAAAGCCACCAGGAAGTTTAGGTCTTTTGAGCATGAGCCACCCATTGTCCTTGTTGGGCACATGCAGTAAATGGTATACTTTCCTTCACCACAAATTGGCTTTGCTGCGTGGTTGATTAACAGACCCAAGTTTGGTTAGGTAACAGATGCATGAATGGGTGGGTGGATGGATGGATGGATGGGTGAATAGATGGATGGGTGGATGGGTGGGTGGATGGATGGGTGGGAGGGTGGATGGATGGGTGGGTGGATGGATGGGTAGTGGATGGATGGATGAGTGGATAGATGGATGAGTGGATGGATGGGTGGGTGGGTGGGTAGATGGGTGGATGGATAGATGGGTGGGTGGGTGGGTGGAAGGGTGGATGGATGGAAGGGTGGATGGATGGGTGGATGGATGGATGGAAGGGTAGATGGATGGAAGAGTCTTCAGGAATAAATGACAAATGCAGGAAAAAATGGCAAATGCATCACTTACCTGTTCTTTTGTTTGAGCCTTCTGCACCACATCCCGCCCGACTTTGATACGTGGGGTCAAGATGGATCTGGTGAAATCTGTCACATTAATTCCCATGAGGTGGCAAACTTTCTGAGCCGCTGGATGGAGGAAAGAAACATATTAAGTGCATCACAAAAGTGAAGGCTTGGAAAAGAAGGCATATTGCATGTGATATCTGTGATCTGTGGATACACTTTTTTTCTCGATGTGGAACATGACAGTGACCACAGCATGAAAGAGTCCTATAAGCTGCTGTAATTAGTGGCCTCACCCCCAGCGTCTTACCAAGAGGCAGTGATGGGGCTGGGATGGAGGTGTGCCCCAACTGGGGACTTCGGGCCAGAGCCAGGTTCAGCTCCTCGCTCTCTTCCCAATTCTTAGCCATGTGCTTTTTTGGAAATGCTACTTAACTTCCCAAACTCTAGCTTGCAGAAATGGTTAGCTATTTGGTATGTTGTTTGATTGTCAATGGGATTAAATGAGGTAGGTATATACCTGACATATAGTTAAATTCAATAAGCATTTGTTCTGCCATTCCAAGATATATGTGGCAATATATGCAGAGAGAAAAATATTGGAAACAACTTAAATGTTTGTTCACAAGGGAGCAAACAAATATATCATGGTATTTTTGTAAGTATTTTTTCTCTAGAAAAAAAGTTGCAAGATGATGTCTATAGCGTGATATCATCCATGTAAATAAAAAAACACACTCACAAAACACCACTGTATATTGTTCAGATATATGTGTGTGAAGGTATAAATATAAAACCAGAAGGGTATATGGTAAAGTACAATTGTGCTTGTCAGGAGGTTCAGGGAGAAGAACGAGACCCTGTTGGGAGAATAAGAGATGTCAGCCTTCTCTATACCGTGTCTCGTTTCATTCTAAAGATAAAGAAGTATTCAAAAATAGTCACAAATGTCCATTCTGAATGGTGGACACGTGGGCTCTCGTATTCATGTAGTTCTGCATTTAAAAAGGTTTTCTCAAAAAAAAAAAAAAAAAATCCAACGTTAGCTGCTTCCTAAATGTGAGGACTAGCGACACAATGGTCTGGAATGGTATGAGGTGGACGATCGTGTAGTTTTAGGATTTTTCCCCCGGTCTTTTTGCAAAGGTGCTCTTTTGATTTCTGTTTCCCTGAGGGTCTCTCCTCAGAATGAGATTTTCTTTAACTTGCCATTTTTGGGAGTGTAAGACATAAGAAACAACTGGCAGTTCAAAAGGGAGCTTGGAAAAGCAACCCAATATTGAGACAGGGGTGTTGAGGCCACAGGTGAGCAAGCTGGGAACCTGAGTCATCCTTCTAGATCAGCCGCCAACAAGCATGGTGGTATCCAGGCCATCTTTTTGAAACACAAAACACTGTTTATTTGCAGGTAGGGCTGTCAGATTTAGGGAAAACATACAGGACACCCAGTGAAACTTGAATTTCGGATAAGCAATGAAGAATTTTTAGTATAATTATGTCCCCAGTATTGCCTAGGACATACTTACAATCAGAAGTGTTTATCTGAAATTCAAATTCCACTGGGCATCCTGTGTTTTATCTAACAACCCCACTTCAGGGAAACATGAGGTCTGTCTCCCCAACAAGACCATACACGGCATAAGAAATGGGGTGGTGATTTGGGAGAATGGCATTGAAACATGTATAATATCATATATGAAACGAGTTGCCAGTCCAGGTTCAATGCATGATACTGGATGCTTGGGGCTGGTGCACTGGGACGACCCAGAGGGATGGTACGGGGAGGGAGGAGGGAGGAGGGTTCAGGATGGGGAACGCATGTATACCTGTGGTGGATTCACATTGATATTTGGCAAAACCAATACAATATTGTAAAGTAAAAAAATAATAATAATAATTAAAAAAGAAAATTAAAAAAAAAAAGAATGGGGCGGTTCCTTCTCATTTCTCACTGTATCCCACTGCCCGGCATTTAGCAGGTGTTCAAAAATACTCGTTTAACAAAATAAATGAGTGTGGGGTTTTAGAAGAGATACTCCCTAAGGGTCCTATCTCATCCAAAACCTAGTTTTCCCCCCAACACTGTGACTGGAGAATTTTCCACGTAGGATCTTCAGCAGTGAAAAGTTTGAAAAAAGGACCAAGTGATAGCAACCCAGTCTAGTTCTTATTAACACCCCAGATATCCTCGGCCAGAAAATTAACCAAGACAATGTGACCTTTCCTCCCGTCACCAAAGTCATCAGTTACCACAAAAAAAGCAGGAGGCACCTGTGTTATCCGGCATGGAAGCCTGGTCTGTGTTTCTTTCCTTCTTGAAGACAATATTTCCGAGTTGCAGGACAGATGACACCACCCTCAATATGGCTGGAGTGAGGAGAGAAGACCAGATGAGACAGAAATGCCAACATCAAGATCCAGAGTCTGTAAGTCACCGAGGACCTGGAGCCGGCCTACAGCTTTCCCTCAGAGACTCCGTTCTGAGCCTTTGTCTAGTCTTGTTCAGTCACTAACTTGTGTCTAACTGGAAAAAGCCAAACAACCCAATTGTGCTAAGAGGAGAGAACAGAATATTTTTGGATTGTTGCTAAAAAGCTTCACTACAATGGAATTATGTGCAGGAGGGCATGGAAATCTATAGCTTGTGGACCAAATCCAGCTCATTACCTGCCCTTGAAAATAAAGTTTTATTGGAAGCCAGCCAAACTCATTCACTTACATGCTGTCTATAGCTGTTTGCACGCTAAATGGCAGAATTCAACAGTTGCCATGGAAATCGTATGGCCTGCCTGGTAAGGCTGAAATATTTACTATCTGGCCCTTTGATACATCAAGGAGATTGAATGATTAACAATTACAAACAAACAAACAAAAAGTCCTGCTGTATCTCACAAACATGAATGCTGAAGGAAGGCCTCCAGATGCAAACAAGAACATATCACATAAATCCATTTAACAGGCACATCTATGCCGCTGGAAGTCAGGACGGTGGTTATCCTTGGCTGGGGAAGCTACGAGAAGAGGCATGAGGAGTTTCATGGGGGCTGGTGGTGTTTGTGTTCTCTTAGTTAAAATAGGCACCAGTTACGCAAGTGTGTTCGGTGTGTAAAAATTCATCAACTATATACACTTACACACAACCTTCTAAATGTAAATTTTACGTCAATAAACTATATCTAAAGAGAAAACAGAACCCTGTGCTTCTGAGCATGCTCTGGCTGGGTGTGTGAACGTTCATGTTGGGATGAAGAAAGGGGAGTCTTCCACTGGTTGTCGAGGCATCTCCAGACAAAACAGTGCGTTGCCAGACCCTGGGAACCCTTCTGACGCCAGACTCAGTCCATGCCGCTGTCAAAATGGTTTCTGAGCCTGAAATCCTCCCAAGACCACGAGTTCCTGGAGCGCAGGGGGCTGTCCAATCTTCTTTATATTCCCCTAACCTTCTCCAGGGTCCAGACACATATGGGGGAGGGAGGGTAGATGGATGGATGGAAAATGAAGTGATGGATGGACGGAAGGAAGGAAGATGGATGATGGATGGATCAGTGTATGGTTAGATAATAGATGGATGATCAATTAGTGGATTGATCAATATAGATAGACAGAGGATGGAGAGATGGATGGATGGATGGATGGATGGACGATGAAGAGATGGATAGATGGATGGATGGATGGAGGACTGATCAATGCAAATACTTGGCTTTAGATTACCTGAGGTGCAGATCACCCAGGATTTCCAAGAAGAAATCACTGTTTCAAGAACAAAACATAGAGATTCCAGCCTACTCTGATTCCTCAGGCCAAATTAGGGATGACAATCTTTTTTGGGGGGATTTTTTGGAACCTTTTGGGGCCTTTTGGGCTTCCCTGATAGCTCAGTTGGTAAAGAATCGCCTGCAATGTGGGAGACCCCGGTTTGATTCCTGGCTTGGGAAGATCTGCTGGAGAAGGGATGGGCTACCCACTCCAGTATTCTTGGACTTCCTTTGTGGCTCAGCTGGTAAAGAATCCACCCGCCATGCGGGAGACCTGGGTTCCATCCTTGGGTTGGGAGGATCCCCTGGAGAAGGGAACAGCTATCCACCCCAGTATTCTGACCTGGAGAATTCCATGGACTCTATAGTCCATGGGGTCACGATAAAGCTTTACTACAACTGTTCTCACACGTTAGGGACCCTGGCCCAGCTCAGGAGGAGAAAGGCCTAGACCACCCACCTATACGCTCCCACTCACCACTGGAGAAACTTTCCTCTCAAGTGAACAAAGTTTCTGTCAAAAGGAAACAGCTGAGGCAGTTTCTTTGATAACATCTATGAAGGGGCTCTATAAACCGTCAGGTGCAATACTCACAGTTCTTAAAATGAAAGTCAAAATGAGGGATTGCTGAAATGCCTGCATTATAAGTAGTGAAACTCAGGATTTCTCAGCCCAGGCACTAGTGAATTTTTGGCCCAGATAGTTGATTGTGGGGGTGTTTAGCTGCATCCTTGCTGTCTAACCACTAGATGTCAGTATTGCTGTCTCTGTGTGCAGTCGCTAAATCACGTCCGACTCTGCGACCCCACGGACTGCAGCATGACAGGCTTCTCGGTCCTTCACTATCTCCCAGACTTTGCTCAAATTCCTGTCCATTGAGTCGGTAACGCTATCTAGCCATCTCAGACTCCGTCAGTAGTGCTACCCTTTCCCAAGTTACGACAACCAAAAATGTCTCCAGACGTTGCCAATTGTCCGCTGGGGGCCAGCCCCCCAACCCTGGTTGAGAACCCCAGGTCTAAATGAAAAAAGCAGATCGATGGGGACTGCAGGGACTCATGGGGACCCTGTATGAAAGGCGACACCCGCGACTCCAATCATGGCCACAAGGGAGGCAAACCCAGAGCTGCCAGACTTCTGCTTTTTCCAAAGATGATGGGGAAACCCAGATTTTCATGTGAAATCTACCCAAGTTTAAAATTAACAACTTGGAGACTTCCCTAGTGGTTCATAGGTTAAGAATCCACCTTGCAGTGCGAAGGACGTGGGTGCGATTCCTGGTTGGGGAGCTAAGATCCAACGTGACAGGGGCAACTAAGCCTGTGCACCACGACTAGAGAGCTGGCATGCTGTGACCAAGAGCCTACGTGTTGTAACTAAGACCCAACACAGCCAAGTAAATGAACAATAAATTTAAAAATAAATAATAAAAAATAATATAACAACTCTAACGTGGAGGTCGATCTCTTCTGTGGGCTCCAGTGCTGCCAGTTTGCACTTCCTTGTGTAGATAACACAGTCAGAAATGACAAAAGAGCAGTCACCACTCCCAGGTCAAAAGAGCTGGTGGGCAACAAAGCAGCAAAGTGGGCAGGGCTGCCCAGATGGTATGGGTGGCGAGGCTGGGGTCCGGGGCAGTGGTTGAAAGCATGCACTCTAGTGTTAGGGTGTCCTGAGTTCAAATCCTAGCTTCATCTTGCAGAGCCTCAGTTTCCCCATCTGCCAAATAGACAGAGTAACAGAAGTACCTGCTTCATGAAATTTATATCAGGAGAGATGCTGCAAGCCATAGGCCTGGCCCAGTGGGTACTAAACAGCAGTTGACTGGTGGCCATCAAAGAAGTGACCACCCAGAACCTGCAAATGTGACCTTATTTGAAAAAAGATCCCTGCAGAGGCAATTAAATGAAATCAATCACCTTAGATTAAACTGTGTGTGTGTGCGCGAGCGCGCGTGCATGCGTGCACATGCTCAGTCATGTCCCACTCTCTGCAACCCCATGGACTGTAGCCCATCAGGCTCTTCTGTCCATGGGAGTCTCCAGGCAAGAATTCTGGAGTGGGTTGCCATTTCTCCCTCCAGGGGATTGTCCCTGGATCAAACCCAGGGATCAAACTCGAATCTCCTGTGTCTCCTGCATTGGCAGCTGGATTCTTTACCATCAGCACCGCCTGAGAAGTCCCTAGATTAAACTGGTGGGCCTTAAAATGCAGGAGGCCTGAGTCCAGTCCCTGGAGAAGGGGATGGCAACCCACTCCAGTAGTCTTGCCTGGGAAATCCCACGGACAGAGGAGCCTGGAAGGTTATAGTCCATGGGGTCACAAAGAGTTGGAAATGACTGAGAGACTAACACTAAATTAAACTGGTCCTAATTCCAACCACAAGTGAGCTGATAACAGAGAGAAGTCGCACAGAGCAGAAGAAGCATGAAGAAGAAGGCAGATTGGGGTGATGAGTCTACAAGCCAAGGACTGCTGGCAGCTACAGAAGACAGATGACTGACCTGGGATGGATTCTCCCTCAGAACCCCTGGAAGGAACCACCCCTGGCCACACCTTGGTTTCAGACTCCTGGCCTCTAGAACCATGAGAGAATAAATTCCTTCTGTTTTAAGCCACCAAGCAGGGGGTCACTTGTTACAACAACAACAGGAGACTAATATGCCACCCTTACTACTGAGAAGCAGGAAGCAGGTTTCTCAACATGTAACAGATGCACCACCTGTACACAGTAAGTACAGAGAGTGACCCACCCACCAAAGCAGGAGATGTTAAGAGACACGGGTTCGATCCCTGGGTTGGGAAGATCCCTTGGAGTAGGAAATGGCAACCTACTCCAGTATCCTTGCCTGGGAAATCCCATGGACCAAGGAGCCTGGCAGGCTACAGTCCATGGAGTTGCAAAGAGTCAGATGTGACTGAAGCAACTTAGCACGCAGGAAACTTTTAAAACATTTCAATAGTTAGGGACTTCTACTAATTTATTTGAAATAGTATAACCAGGACATACACTTAGTGATTTTACAGAAATTGTTGTTTAGGACAAAGTCCAGAGTGGATGGAACTGTGGAAATCTACTCTCTGTATAAAAATATTCAGTCAGTGATGATATAGGTGCAACCCAGAAGTGGCATCGACTATGAATGACTGACATCTGAAAATGGACCTAGATAGCCTCAGGGAGGATCTGAGGGCAGAAACGCTGGAGTTAGCTGCTGGGAGTTCACACCCTGGCTGTGTTATTAGCAGCTGTGTGACTTGGAGTTAGGTATTAGCCTCTCTGGGCCCCCACTTTGCCACCTGAAGGCCCATAAGAACACCTACTTCATAGGACTGTCATGAGGGTTAAATGCATAGTACCTAAACCCAGGGACTTCCCTGGTAGCTCAGCTGGTAAAGAATTTGCCTGCAATGCGGGAGACCTGGGTTCAATCCCTGGGTTGGGAAAATCCCCTGGACGAGGGCATGGCAACCCACTCCAGTATTTTTGCCTGGAGAATCCCCACGGACAGAGGAGCCTGGCGGGCTACAGTCCTTGGGATTGCAAAGAGTTGGACACGACTGAGCGGATACCACAGCACAGCACACAGCACCTAAACCCAGACAGTGCTCAATAAGCAGCAGTTGCTACGATGTCATCATGATTACGATGGTCTTACACTGCTGCTAGCTCTCTGTGCAACCTGGGGCAAGTACTTCTCTCTTGCTAAGGTCCAGGAGCCAGAGGAGACTGGTCACCTGGGCCCTCATGCCGCTCCAGGGCTCAGCTCCCCATTTTCCTTTGACCTTTTTGGGGAGAGTTGGGAGCAGCCCTAGATTTATAATCAGGGTTGGTATACACAATGGCCTAAGTCCATGCCCCACAGGCATCAGTCATTTGTCCACTCTCATCTTTTTAAAAAATATTTATTTATTTTAATTCATTTACTTATTTGGCTGTACTGGGTCTTAGTTGCAGAATGCGGGATCTTCAATCTTCATTTCAGCATGCTGGATTTTTTTTTAGTTATGGCATGAAGGATCTTTAGCTGAGGCGTGCAGAACCAGCATGCAAACTCTTAGCTGCAGCATGTGGGAACTAGTTCCTTGACGGGGGATCAAACTCCATCCCCCTGCATTGAGAGTGTGGAGTCTTAGCCACTGAACCACCAGAGAAGGCCCTGAACACCCTCATCTTTTCCTTTTTAATTTTTAAATTATATCTATGTATTTTTTATTATTTATTTTGGCTGTCTGGGTCTGAGCTGTGGCACACAGTGTCTTCAATCTTTGCTGCAGCGTGCGGGATCTTTAGTTGTGGTAAGCAAACTCTTAGTTGCCGCATGTGGCTTTAGTTCCTGGACCAGGGATCGAACCCTGGCCCCCGGCACTGGGAGCATGGAGTCTTAGCCCCTGGCCCACCAGGGAAGCCCTCACCCTCATCTTAATGCTTGCTCTATAGGCATACCAGGGCTTCCCAGGTGGCACTAGTGGTAAAGAACCCGCCTGCCAATGCAGGCAGGTGGAGACGTATGGCTCCTACATTGGGACTGTGGAAATCTACCCTTTGAGTAAAAATATTCAACCAGTGATGATATAGATGAAATTTGAAGTGGCATCAATTGTAAATGACTGACACTGGAAATGGATCTAGACAGTCTCTGGGAGGATCCGGGGGCAGGGGCTCTGGAGTTAGATGCTGGGAGTTCACACAGCTGCTAATAACCCAGCCAGGACATGACCTCCCAGCAGCTAACTCCAGCGCCCCCGCCCAGAGATCCTCCCAGAGATTGTCTAGATCTGTTTCCAGGTGTCAGTCATTCACCATTGATGCCACTTCAGGTTTCATCTGTATCATTACTGGCTGAATATTTTTATGCAGAGGGTAGATTTCCACAGTCCCATTGTAGGAGATGTACGAGATGTGGGTTCGATCCCTGGGTCGGGAAGATTCCCTGGAGAAGGAAATGGCAACCCACTCTAGTATTCTTGCCTGGAGAATCCCATGGACAGAGGAGCCTGGCGGGCTACAGTGCATGGGGTCTCCAGAGCCACACGGGACTGAGGTGACTTAGTGTGCACACAGCATGCTGCAGACATACCACTGCTCTATTGTTTATTTATTTGCTTTCACGTGACTAGGCAGGTTGTCTTCCTGTGTGCTCAGGTGCTGTCGTGTCCCAGGCTTTTGTGACCCCATGGACTGTAGCCCGCCAGGCTCCTCTGTCCATGGAATTCTCCAGATAAGAATACTGGAGTGGGCTGCCATTTCCTTCTCCAGTGCTCTGATACTCAGCACTTTCCTTTAAAATCTCACTTCTCTCTCCTACGATTTACTTTATCTTAAGTGAAAAAATCAGCTTTTCTTGCCATAAATAGATGGCCACGATTAAAATAAATACATGGAAAATAACTCATACTATCAAATGCTAGCAAGAGGCTGGGACCTGCCCAGGGTGCTCAACTTGGGGTCTGCTCTCCAAGGTTAAAAGGGTGATGAGCAAGTGCCAGGGAGGGGATGAAGACCACGTAGATGTCAAACTGCTCCTCTCTGTGAAAGTCATCAGAAGACGGAAAAGGACTAGAGAAGGGACCACCGCCTCATGGTGGGTTTCTGCATTACTTATCATCTAAAAAATGACTCCACATTGTAGAACATTCTGGGTTCCTTCTAACCTTGGTTTCCATACCTTGGTTCTGACATAGACTTTTTTTTTAATTTATAGAACAAAACCCACCTTCCCACATACAAAAACAGAGCACAGCACATCATAAAGTGGGGTTTGGGATTCCATGAGACCCAAGAATGAGTCCCAGCCCCATCAGTGACTTGCTGTGTGTCTCTTCTGTGTGTATCTTTGCTTCTCTGTGCCTCAGTTTCTTCATTTGCAAACTGCAGTAACAACAGTCATCTCCTAGGGTTGTTGCAACATTAAATAATGTGCATAAAGCACTTAGCAGACAGTTTTGTCCCCTGATGTCTTCACTTTAAATATATTAGAAGCACTTCCACATAAGGTAATGTCTGAAAGGACTCATTGTTTTCTTTCATAAGGTCAAACAATAACTGAATAAATCTTCTATCAATTAATATTTTAGTTTGTTGCAGTTTTTTATTATGTACATAAAACTGAACATTCTGGTATATTTTTGGTACGTTTTTTAAAAAGGGAAGTTTACCAAATACCTGGCCCAAAGCAAGTACTTAGTCAACAGCTGCATTTTTCTAAAAGCAAAGATTAGAAGTAAAATGAACTCATGTTCCAAATAAAATGAATCATTCTTGGAGAGCCGATGTCATTCAGGAAGGGATGCTGTAAGCACTGGATTCTGAAGTGGGATCCCAGCCAAAAGCCACAAAGGCCCACCATCTGTTATCTGACTCATGGAATCTTCTTGTTTTCAGCCCCAAGTTATCTCTGGAGGAGCTGCCCGTCCTGCAAAATGCAGTTGCCCTGCATTTTGGCAACTGTAGCCCTCGTTCTGGGGCTTCAAAGAGGGTGCGAACATGGCAAGAGAGGGAAAATTTCCACACTTGTCCTGGTGTTTCCCAAAGAGATTAATCTTAAATATTAAGGCATATCTAATTCAGAAGGAAACGTGTTTCTCGCACAGTATGGAAACCAGGAATGTCTCTGTGAGCTTTCCTAGTCTGAGAACCAAATGTGTTTCTTGGTCATTGGTATGATGATATTGATCAATACTGACCCATCGCCAGAACTGCCTTTCCAGGAAGAACCCAAGTACACCCACTGCCGCAATTACTTCCCCTCCCCTCCACCTACCTATTCTTGATAAGGCCAATAACCTCTCTACCTCCAGCTTCAAGAATGGAATAGAGACTATAACAAAGAGATGTAATAGAGCTTTCTACAACCCTGGCTCATTGTGAGTAATTCAGGATTATGCATGTCAACCTAGGCAATGAGACTTCATTAAGGGACTCAGGCAAGGAATCCACTCTGCTCATTTCTGCTGGACATAAACCCAATGGATGTAAGGGCTGGAGCCGCAACAGCGATTTTGTTGCCCAGAAACTATCACCTACTTAAAGACAAGGTTACTGAGATACCAAGTTCCAAAGACATTCTTAGAGTCCCAAGAATTTGCTGTTCATGAAGCCAGTATCCCTGAATTTTCCAGCTACATGAACGAATCATTTTACTTTTTGCTTAAGCCAATTTGGTCAGTTGTGGCCAAAAGAGGCCTAACATAGCCACTTTTCTAAGACAGCAAAAAGCCACCTAAAGTAATACTAATTTTCCTTCTTTTCCTTTTTTATTTTTTTGAGTGGGGAATTCAGAGAGCAGAAATCTGTCCCGACCAAAGAAAAGTCCCTAACTTATTCCAGTGGTACTGAGGCCGGAAAGGCAGGGCTGGGCCCAAGGATGGTCTCCTCATACACAGACATCAGGTGGAAGGCAAAGCGACCTCCCTGTTTTGCACTTAATCAGGCCATGATTCATGGAGGAATGGCATTAGCACAGAAACTTTGTGACTATGAGCAAGAAGCTCTGACCAAGAAAACCGAGGGGGAAATGCAGTGAAAGTGCAGGGGTTGCCAGTGACCCTATCTGACCTTCCATGTGTGGAGCCTGACTAGTAAAGGGAAACTTAAGGGAATACAGCTCTTAAAGTCATGTAAAGTGGCTTCAGAGACAAGTGCTCAAGACCAGGGACTGATGCTATGGATGCAATCCAGGCCACACTTCAACCTTCCCCTCAATGAATATCCCACCCTTAATCAAAAAGACCCACCTATTTAAAGGGCTAAAAATAAAAGGGGGATCAAAAAAAAACCCTGCAGGGCACCCCTCATTTGCAAGGCACCTACACTCTGTGTTGAGTGTGTAACTTTCAACTCTGCCCTAAATAAACTGCTTCGCTGCTCCCTCTGCTCCTCAGCCTCAGTGTGTGTGTGTGTGTGTGTGTTCATTTCTTTTTTTCCTTAGTACCTCATGTTTTTCGCCCAAATTCTTTTGGACAAGTTGAACAAGAGCCTGGACATTTGATAAAGCATTTCTGGGGTCAGTACCCAGAGCAGGAACCCAGAGCAGGTCTCCCTCCCCAAGGTGAAAAGACTTACACAGCTGCTCCTCCTCAGTGAACCCCATGATGGCCATGGCCTCCACGGTTTCATTGAACATCTCATCATCCTGGGCGGCAGGGATGGGCACAAAGCCATTGGAGAGGAATGTGTAGTTGTTGAAGCCTTCCAAAAGCAAGTCATCTAGAAGGACAGGAAGATGGGGGGGTGGTCAGGAAAGACACTTCCACTTTGAACAGGAGACAGGGACCTGATAAAGGGTCTGGTCCATCATAATTTCTTTCCCCTTCCCGAAACTTGGACAGTTCAAAGCTTCCCTCTGTTTCACTGCATAGAAGTGATCACTAGCCACCACCCGCCTCATACAGTGGTGAAGCTCGTGCACTGCCCCAAGGTGCCTTGCAACTGAAATCCAGCCTTGGCCCCACTTCCTTAGCCAGGACAGTGGCATCTACTCAGAGTAAGGAACATCTTTAGCTCAGTCTCCCAAAGGCATCTTGCCTTTAGGAACAAAGCTGTCTGAAAAGTTAGATTAATATTTATTCATCCATTTATTAAACTTTTATAAAAATTAAACATGCACACAGATTTTAAATATCAGTGACTGAGCTACAGATATGAAGCTGGTACTAACAGCCTGAGAAATGCAACTTGCAGCTTCTCGTCATCACTGGTAGGATAGAATTTGACAGGAACTTCACGAGCATCCCAAGGAAGGAGAAAGGCACCCTTGTTTTGCAACGTTCATCAGCATTTGTTCCTGAATCACCCCAGTGTTCCTTCTCTAATAATCAAATAATTCTCTAGCCATATATGATTTTACCATATCTTTTTGGATATCTAGTTAGCACTGTGATTTTTGTTCTACGTATGTTGTGTAATAGTTGATTCTGTCCTATCCTTATAAAACACGTTAAACTTAACAAATACTTTATGAGAAAAAAAACTATTACTATCAAAAGGTTTATAATAAAAACACCATTGCTTGTCCCATCCTTTATCCAACTCCTACCTATAGTAGTTACCTACAGTAACTGCTTTTTATCTCTTTTAACTGTTTTTTTCCTGGTAGTTATCACTATTTCTCTATATAATAGGCTTACTATATATTATACTGATATATCATATTAATGACTACTTCTGGATATGGGTTAGATACTGCCCATTCACTTCCTGCTGGGTTGGCATATCTGGTCTGCTGGTTGTCTTTATAAATAAAGTTTTATTGAAACACAGGCACCCCCATTTCCTTGTCTATTGTCTATGGCTGCTTTCATGCTACAATGGCATCCAGAGTTGAGTAGCTGCAATAAAAACCATGCGATTCTCAAAACCTATATGGACTATTTGGCCCTTTAGTAAAAACATTTGCCAACTCTCTGTTTATGACACTTATTAAATATTGTTCTCTATAAAGCTGTATTCTGTAGTTACATTTCTTTGTTGTTATTCATCCCTTTCTCCCTCAAATTTATAATTTATTCTTTTTTCTTACACCATTTGCATTTATGACAAACTCCAATGTATCAAGTGTCCTCTTTCAGATCAATCGTTAATTAGGCTGGATTTGATTATACTTTTGGAGGGAATTCAGCAAGATGTTTTACTTTTTAAGCGAAGGGCTTTCATGGGTCAAGTCACTTGGAAGCTACTTGATAAAGTCGAGGTTAAATTGACCCAAGATGCCAGTTAACTCAAGTCTTTGGATTAACTGAAATGCTTGATTAAAGTCACAAGGATCTGAGTCTTTGCCAAGATTTCATTATCCAGACTGAGGATATCTTTAAAAATATTCAGTTCTCTCTAAAACCCTAACCTCTTCCCAAACCTATCATCAAGTATACAAGTGGTTCCTAGGAATTTTAGTTAGCCTTATCCCTGCTCGATTTCTGGAAGACTGGAGGCAGAGCACAAAACTTGAACCCGTTTCCAAACAACCAGACTGTTGACTTTGGTGGCACAGAGATGGAAGAAAAATATAAACATTTCTCTCTGGGCCACCCCACAGCATCTGTGCTGTAGCCGATAGTTTACCTATTTGCCACTGTGTAACATCCATTCCACTCCCCACTTTTATCCAAAATTTCCCCAGATGCCAAGTATCAAGATCAAATCATGAACGCTGCTCCCTCTAGTGGTGGAACGTTACAATACACCTCATCACAGCAAAGGTCCAGGCGTACTTCTGGTAATTTTCCTAGCAAAATAACTAACCCCAGGTCACAAAAATGATGGGAAGCAAAACTTGTACTGTTCTCCTAAAATTTAGGATTTAAACTTATTACTATAATGTAGAGCATACTATGTACCTATATGACAGGTATATTCCTTTTTTCAGAGTTAGTAAAGATTAATTCTTCTGCATGCCTAGAACATATTATATAATTTTCTACTGGAGTCTGGCATACAGTATAGTGTTTCTATGTGAAAAATGTTTTTCCTACAACAGAGAGCAGCAAACTACAGCACAGTGCGTATTCCTATTTTTGTAAGTAAAATTCTACCATAATACAGCTATGCCCACTGGTTTAGCATTGCCTATGGCTGCTTCTGCACTTACAAAGGCAGAGCTCAGTGGCTGTGACAAAAACCATGTGGCCTACAGAGCCTAAGAGATTTACTATCTGGCTCGTTATAGAAAAATATAGTTGACCCCGCCCTACGAAAAGACCACTTCAAAGTTACTTTCAAAACAGGTATAACGAAAAGCGCTTGGAGCCACTACAAAATTCCTTATGAAATCAGAATGCATCTCAAATACCTGCAAGTTTTATAAACTTGCAAATATGGCAACTATCTCTTAAAAATTATTTACTTAATTTACTTTTGGCTGTACTGGGTCTTTGCTGCTGTGTGTGGGCTTTCTCCAGTTGCGGGTGCGGGGGCTACTCTTTGTTGTAACGCTCCAGCTTCTCTTTGTGGTGGCTTCTCTTGTGGAGCACTGGTTTAGTTGCTCCGTGACATAGGGGATCTTCCCAGATGAGGGGACGAACCTGTGCCCCCTGCTGGCAGGCAGATTCTTATCCACTGCGCCACCAGGCAAGTACCTGGCAATTGTCTTTCTCCCCTCCTAGAAGACACAGATTGCGTCTATTTGGACTTGATGTCACCCAGTCTAATTATTACTTAAATATTTAATGCCTAACTGAAACACATCTGCTATGCCACATAGTAGATGCTCAGTAAATGCACATGACTGACAGAAGCCACATTCATTCACTCCAAGGAGATGAGGAGATGCTGCCCAGAGATGTGTAACTCTTTCCCTGGCAGGATCTCAGACTCTGTTTTAATAGCTATCAATTAATCCTGGAAAATGATGGAAGGGAGGGCTGAGGTCTCCCAGCACATGTCCTTGCTCATCACTTACTTCGCATCTTCTCCTTGGCTCCAGCAATCAGATAGTAAAAGATGTGGAAGGTCCTCTCGTCTCTGGCTTGGCGAATCGCACGTGACTTTTCCAGCAGATCTGGTTTGGGAGGAGTTAAGAATTCTAGAAATGCTGTGCTGGAGAAGACTCTTGAGAGTCCCTTGGACAGCAAGGAAATCAAACCAGTCAATCTCAAAGGAAAGGAAAAACCCTGAATATTCATTGGAAGGACAGATGCTGAAGCTGGAGCTCCCATACTTTGGCCACCTGATGTGAAGAGTTGATTCATTGGAAAATACCCTGTTATTGGGAAAGATTGAGGGCAGGAGAAGAAGGGGGCAACAGAGCATGAGATGGTTAGATGGCACCACCATCTAATTCAATGGACATGAGTTTGAGCAAGCTCCAGGAGATAGTGAAGAACAGGGGAGCCTGGAGTGCTACAGTCTAGAGGGTCACAAAGAGTTGGATATGACTGAGCTACTGATCAACAACAACACAGAATTAATTCCAGGGTTACCACATGTGCTTCTCTTGCAGGGAGATGACCTTCCTCCCCAAGCTCTGGCACATCAACTGCTGGAGGGGAAATCTCCAGAATCCGGGAGAAGCTCCCTGGAGAGTTTTGAGAACTCTGATTGCTGAAGCAGATCAAGCCATCGGTCCACATGAGCTGACCTTCCAGTTCTGGCTCATAATTCAAAATGAGACTGCTAGGTGCTGCTGGCTGGCCCCAGTGCCAGAGAGAAGTGAGGGGAACAAAGCGGGTTAAAAAAGTATAAAAAGACAGGAGTCAAGAGACTCCAGGATGAAAGACTTCTGGGAGGGGTATGAAATGAGACGTTTCCCCAACAACCATCACCAACTTCTCTTCTGTAGAGCGAACTGTCTTTAGATATTACAGAGTAAAAATAATTACACCCTCTATGGTCTGTTAATCCCTGTGCTAAATGTTGACATGCATTTTCTCGTTTGCTTTTCTTTCTTGGAATACAATTGCTTTACAATATGGAGTTAGTTTCTGCTATACAACGAAGTGAATCAGCTATCAGTTCAGTTCAGTTCAGTTCAGTTGCTCAGTCGTGTCCGATTCTTTGCAACCCCATGAATCAGCGATAAGTATACATACATCCCTTCTCTCTTGGATCTACCTCCCACCCACCTTGGTTCTTCACAGGGCATGGAGCTGAGCTCCCTGTGCTTTACAGCAGGTTCCCATTAGCTACCTATTTCACACGTGGTGTGTGTGTGTATACATCAATCCCAGTCTCCCACTTCGTCCCACCCTCTCTCTCCCCGACTGTGTCCACATGTCCATTCTTTATGTCTGCATCTCTATTCCTGCCCTGGTTCATCTGTACCATTTTTCCATTGTCTCATTTAAACCTCACAAACTATCCTAGGAACTAAGAGTGAATATTGCTGGCATTTTCAATCTAGGGGAAACCGAGGCCCAGGGAAGCTCGGGGAAGGCTCATTTCATTTCCCAGGAGGACACAGTTAGGAAGCAGCGAAGCCAAGTGTTTGCAGTGGCCGAAACTACCTCAGCCGAGGGTCTGGGCTTCAGAGAGCTGGGTGCCAGCTCTGGCTGGCTGAGTGACCTTGACTCAGCTCACTAGCAACTGAGCCTCAGGATGTTGTAAACACGCCCACTGATTAATCTAAGGAGAGCCGTTCTGCTGTTGGGGGAGGGATGGAGACCATGGGGACGTGGGGATGGTGGGAGCCACACAGGAGGCTAGGCTGTCATACCAGGTGGATTTCCCGCATATAAGAACCATTCTATTTGACAAAATCTGCCAAGATGCTAACCACCGAAGAATGAATAATCATTTCTTCTCTGTGTCCCCAAATCCACTGGTTTAGACTGTGTCCTCCCTGCTCTGTTATGTCAGGTCATGGGCACTAATTTCTCCTCTCTGCTGCTGCTGCTAAGTCACTTCAGTCATGTCCGACTCTGTGTGACCCCATAGACAGCAGCCCACCAGGCTCCCCCATCCCTGGGATTCGCCAGGCAAGAACACTGGAGTGGGTTGCCATTTCCTTCTCCAATGCAGGAAAGTGAAAAGTGAAAGTGAAGTCGCTCAGTCGTGTCCGACTCTAGCGACCCCATGGACTGCAGCCCACTAGGCTCCTCTGCCCATGGGATTTTCCAGGCAATTTCTCCTCTCAAGGCTTCATAATTGTGGGCTTTCTTGGTGGCTCAGATGGTTAAGAATCTGCGTGCAATGCAGGAGGACCAGGGTTCAATCCCTGGGTTGGGAAGAGCCCGGAAGAAGGGAGTGGCTAGGGCCACAAACTCATCTGTAATTCCCAAATCCAGAAACTTCAGAAAACTTAAATCAGCTGGTGGCCATACCTGTTCTGAGCCTACATAAGGCTCTTCATGGTCTCTTTATCCCCCACTGGAGACTAGTATGTGTTCTGCTGTATCTCATTTAGTCCTGGCCCAACTCTGGGGAGGTGGGGATGGTGCATGGTCAGGTGACCCCAGCCATACCCTGAGCCCCCACTGGGATGCATGAGTGGGCACTGGTGGGCTGGTGGAATTCTGATTCCTTAGATTTACAGAAATAGCTTTCGGTTTGCTTTGCCAGAAGCAGGCTGTTGCTCTGGGAAAGTTCTATTTCCACTGACATCCTATTTGTGGGCTGGAGCCGCTCTGTTCCTAAGAAGGACAAGGGGTCTGGGCTTGGCCTTGAACCCTGGCTCGTTAAGGATGAAGTGAAGTACTTGTGGATGAGTGGGTTGTCATTTCCTTCTCCAGGGGATCTTTCCGACCCAGAAATCGAACCCAGGTCTCTTGCACTGCAGGCAAAATTCTTGGCCATCTGAGCCACCAAGGAAGCTCTAGCCAATACTTAACTAGCCCTTATTCTGTCATGATTCTAAAAGCTTTAGTGTGTTAGCTGCTCAGTCTTGTCCAACTCTTTTGCAACCCCATGGACTGTAGCCAGCTAGGTTCCTCTGTGCATGGGATTCTCCAGGCGAGAAGACTGGAGTGCACTGCCATTCCCTTCTCCAGGGGATCTTCCCGACCCAGGGATCAAACCTATGTCTCCTGCCTTGCAGGTGGATTCTTTACCATTGAGCCACCAGAGAAGTCCTCTAAAAGCATTACATGAATCAGTTCACTTGAGGCAGGTATTATTAGCATCCCCGTTTCACTGATGAGGCACAGAGAGGTTGAGTAACTAGCCCAAGATCACTCAGCTAGGGAGAGGTCCACCCAGAATCAAATATAGGCTGCTTGAGGTCTCCAAACCAAGGGACCACCACACTACAAGGCTTGTTCTTAAGCGAAAACAACCAGGGAAGAGTTGTTCTGGATGGCACCCAAGTGCTGGAGACAGAGATGGCTCTTGTGCCTTTCAGGTCCCTTGGGGCTCTGGGCAGGAAGTGGGTGGTACCAGGGAGGGGGATCCCAGGTGGCCCAGGCTTAGCAAAGGATACACGTCTCAATGTTAGCTCCCACGATGTAACCCGTGACATCGAAGTTGATGCGGATGAATTTGCCCTGCCAACAGGAAAACACAGTTCACAGTGGGGTCCCCAGCCTTGTCCCTCAACCCCATGCTGCAGTAAAGTAGGGGAAGAGAAATCAGGGAGCATTCAGAGGGGCACCCACAAATCAGTATGGTCCCCCTTATTAATGGAATTCAGATACAATCTTTCCAATAAATTTCTTCATGAAATTATCTTTCTGAGTCTCCTATGGAGGTCCCACTTCTTCTGTACAACAAAATGATTATTGTCTAAGTATCATCAACCACCCAAGTTCAGGGTTCCCCTGACCCCATTAGGCTCAAGTGAGAAAGGAGAGGGGCCCATGAAGCCTGGGAAAGCCGGTGTGGGAAGTTCTGCCTCACTGACTATTTGCCTTTGTGAAGGCTGGAACCACATCTGAATTGTTTGCTGTGATTCTGAGTCCAGTTCAAGGTCTGGTATACAGTAGGTACTTAATAAAAATGATCCAAATAAATGAAGAGAGAGAATGATGTATATAAAAATGCCTGTATGGATGTATACAGCGAGTGCTTAATAAATGTGTTGAAACTTGCATGTTCTTGGTATACAGTAGGTGCTCAATGCATGTTTTGCTGAATAAATGAATGAGTATTGTATACAAGTGTCTAGCAGTTGTATATTAGGTGCTCAATGCTCAGTAAATGTTTACTGAATGAATTATGAATGTCAAATTCTAACAGGGAGCCGAGTATACAGCAGGCGCTCAATGAATATTTGTTGCATGAATAGTGAATGAATGAATGAGGGAGTGAGTGGCTGGAACACCCACAGGGTGGTAAGTTTAAGACAGGACTGGAGTCACAGAGCGAAATGTAACACACACCTCCATCCCTTAAGCCTCAGATGCCCCATGCACACACACGCACTCTGCGTTCTCAGGCAGGAGGGGACACCGGGGGACCCAAGCCTTCTCCAGAAAACTCATGTAGCTTGACCACTTACGAATCGGGAGGAGTTGTCGTTCTTGACCGTTTTGGCGTTGCCAAAGGCCTCCAGGATGGGGTTTGCTTGTAGAAGCTGCTTCTCCAGCTCACCCTAAAATTCATTCACACGCAGTTATTAGAGAAAGTGATGCAGGCAGTAACAGTTCTGCCCTGGACAGAGGTTGTCAAAAAACTCTGCCCTTGACCCACGGGTTCTCTCCTGTCCTATTACCTATCCATTCTGAGACCCCAGTGCTAATATCCAAATTTACTCGAGGATTTCAGAAGAGAAACAAATGGATGAGCTCTGTTACAGCCGCGACACCTGTCCCCTAGAAGATAGGGCCTGCTCATCTACGGGACACGCTGAACTCTGGCACTGACAACCCTGGGATGTCCTTGACATCATAGTGAATCCATGGAATTGTGCAGGGCACAACCTGCCCCGCTGCACATGGCAGTCCTGCTGCTGCTAATGTTTGACAAGCAGCCTCTTCAAGCTAGACCGCTACAACACTTATGAAGGCTTTAGTGCATTTTTTAAAGTTGCAACTTTTCCTGTCTCAGGACCAGTTTTCTGAAGTCTCCTAGGGAAGACAAATAAGGAATGCACAAAACCCACCAGGAATACTCTGAACCAACTGCAGAACAAAGCCTCAAAGCGGGTTGCCTGAGCTCCATTCATCGGGTTAAATGCAGCTGAGACTGTACACAGCCCACTGGCCCCCTCTGAGGGGGCTCCTGTGCACAAATGCGGTCACGTGATTAATTGCGGCAGGAAAGGGCCAACGAGGTAAATCATGCCAGGAAGCAATGAGCTGCTCTTTGCCTAGCCCCGCAACACGGCAGCTGCAGACTGGCCCAGCGGCTCTCCCGGCAGCTCCTCCTTCAGGCCAGGCTGGGAAGTGTGGGTCCTAGGGGTTTTCTCCTGTTTTCTCTGCTGGTTCCCCTGTCTTTTTTTCTTTTCTTTTTTCAGGGCAGCTGGACTAGGCTAAAAAGAACCTGGGAAACATTCTAGAAAGAGAAGGTGAGTGCATGGCTTTCTCCCCTCTGCTGTGCATCAGGGGGGCACCGTGGGTGACTGTCCCTAAAGGAACAGAACAAGAAGCTACTGTTTATTTCTGTGTTTATTAGTCACACAAGCCCTCCTTTGCAGATCCCAAAGAAGATGGACAGGAAGTGTCATCTCTGTGAAAATCACAGCCACAATGGAATCTCCATGATTGGGAATGGTGGAAATTTACAAGGAGGGCTTTGCTTGACTAGTGGGGAGAAGACTAAAGGGGTCACTTTTGTCAACACAAACTTGGGGTCTCAGTATCCCCCAAGAAAGTCCCCTTTCTAGAATGGGAGTTCCAGCTGGTGGGGCCAAAAGATCCTTCTCAGGCGATCTGGTCCAAATCACTCATTTTATGGATGATGAGACAATGACCCAGAGAAGTTAAGCGACTTGGCCAAAGTCACACAGGAGCAAATCCCAAAGAAGAAGCCTGATTCTCCTGATGCACTCATGATGCTGCCGCCCCCATCTAACTAAGATGGACTGTGTGACCCTAGAACACGTTAGGACCTCTTGATCTCAGGGTCTCTTCCAGACTGGGGCCCGTACACCAGCCCCCAAGCTCTGCGTTAAGAGATGAGTTTGTATATGCAGAGGTTTGAGCAGGGCCTGGTTGGGTGTCGCATAGCTGGGGCCTTACCATGCCACCGAAGCTAGTGCATCGTGAACCCCAGGACTTCCGTTTCTGGAGCCTTGGGTCAAGCAACCGGCATGCAAAGACAGACACGCACTGCACACACATGCAGAGGAAGACACACCAGTGCACAGGGAACAGGCCTCAGGGGAGGAATGTAGGGATGACGGCAGGGAGGGGAGACAAAGGCATGCCACAGCAGTGCCATTAACTGACTGTCAGTCAAGCCAGGAAAGCTTTAGGGCCACAAGGTCCTCAAAAGCTCAACCAGACGGGACAGACATCTCCAAGGCCTTCCAATCAGGGATACCCCGGTGGTGGACACCTTGGTGAGAAGGGTAATGTGACGTTCATTCTGAACTGGGGAAAATCCATTCCAGGCTAGAGGACAACCCTGGGGATTCCGGTGGGAGTCCTGCGGGTGGCGATGCGCCCACACGCCCCACCCCGCCGGGTGGCATCGGACACCCGCAGGACGGTATTTCAGTGAGTTTGTAGGTTCGGGGATCTAGCCCAGTCTTCCATTGGCTACCGGGCTCAGTGGGTGCAACAGGGGCATGCACATCTAAATACACTCCGTGCCTCCCGTCCACACCAGGAAAACACTCTCAGTTACTCACGTAGGCAAAAGATGGGCCTTGCTGTGGTTGGACAATACAGTATAAAACAAACGTCAGTGTTATTTCCATCAGGGTCTGGAGAATATACGATTTCAATCCCCACCCCGCCCAAGACAGCCCGGATTTTCCAAGATCCTCCAACTGAGAAAAGCAGCAGCTTTTCTTGGATTCAATTTCCTTTCTGCTTTACTTGCTTTCTTTTCTAATTTCTTAAGAGAGTCAGACATTTTCAAAGGTTTTTTAAAATTGCTGGGACCAAAGCGTGCTCTTTAAAACTGTATCCGACGAGATGCTGTCTGAGATACCTTCTCACACGCAGAGGAAAAAAAGTGTTTGGCACATAGTAGGCGCTTGACAAAGATCTGTCATTAGAATTATTTCTTCCTTTTACTATTCTAGGGAAAGGAAAGGCAGTGGGAGGCAGTGTTCGGCTGCTGCATAAACTCTGGGGCTCTTTGTTCCATACACCACACCAGAGGCAGTGTGGATGCTGCATCTCGGGCTTCCTGCACCTGTTGGAGGGAGGAAAGTTCCCCAAGCTACAACCGGGGCTTGCCCCAGATCCCCAAGGGCCTCCAGACAGGCTGGTCTCTGTGGCTTCTCCAGCGTCACCTCTGAGCCCCAGAAGCTAGATCCAGAGTGGCAGGAACCAGTGACACCCCAAGCCTGCTTCAGGCCTCCTTTGCCATCCATCGCCCCAGCCCCAAACCTTCGGAGGGAGGCGCTGGCAGGTCCTTCCAGCAGCCCCATTGCTTGTTGCCTCCACTGGGATAGATGAGGCCAGGCTAAGGCCGAGAAGGAAAAGAGGGATGGCCCCAGGAAGGGATGATTCTAGAAACCTGCTCTTCTTTTCCTTAATCGACTGACCTTATTTGATGGTTTACGCTCTCTCTTTCTCATGAGTCCAGAAGCTCAGTGTTGAGAATAACTCAGACTCATCGATGGGCCCCATACTAGCAGTGCCTAGCACACAGCAGATGCTCAGTCAAGGGCGCTGGACCAAAGCTCATACACTGAGTGACACCCATATTCCCATCCCCTGGGGTTCCCATTGGAGGCACACGTAGAGGAATGACAGGTATGCCTCAACACTAGGGAATTTACAGCGATTCAGTTCAGGCAGTGGCTCTCAATCAGGGTGACCGCACCCCCCAGGGGGCACCTGACATTCTTGGTGGTCATAACCGAGGGGAGGGGCTGCCACCAGCCTCCAGTGGGGAGTGCCCAGGGATGCTGCTAAAAATCCTCCAGGGCATAAGACAGCCCCACCGCAGAGAATTATCCAGTCCAAAATGACAGTGACGCCGCAAGCGAGAAGCTCTGATGTCAATCAAAACTCCTCCTCCCAGTTCACAGAACAGGAGACGATCCTGGCCAAAGGGAGGAATCGCCTAGATCCAACAGGACCACCCAGGATGAAGAAAAATCCCTCCAGTGAGCTGTCCGGGGAAGGACAGGGAAAACAGTCCTGAGTCCTTATAACGCGGGGTCCTGGCCTTCCCAATGGTGCTCTCTCTACCTGGTCAGCCCTGGAGCCCAAGGCCCATCTGCCAAGTTGCGGCCAGAGGACAGGAGCTGCCACTCACCGTGATGCTCGTATCCTTCTTGCCTTTGTGGGAGGAGGCCACCATGGCCAGGTACTGGATGACTTTCTTTGTGTTTTCTGTTTTCCCGGCTCCAGATTCGCCTCTGAAAGACACAAGAGCAGTGACCCACCGGAACAGTAACACACGAGCGGCTGACGGAATAACCAGCTGGGTGTTGTTTATCTTATCAGGTGTTCTGTAGGCATCTTTCCGCAGCTCCGTGTCATTTGCCAGATGGGGAAACTGAGGCTCCCAGAGGGGAGGAGACTTGTCCGCCACTGGCAGGGAGCTGGGCTTCAAACCCTGCTCCTTATCTCAATCTACTCCTCCTGAGGGGAGGCAGGAAAGGATGTAGATGAAAAGAGTAAAAGAAAACCTGAGTTTCCCTACCAAGGTCTAAACAGGTTTATTTGGAACTGTCTACTTAAAAAAAAAAAAAAAAACACAACACTTTGTTTTTTAGAGAAGTTTTAGGTTCACAGCAAAATTGAGCAAGAGGTACACAGAGTTCTTAGATCTCCCTGCCCCTCGACAACCTCCCCCACCATCAACATCCCCCCCCAGAGTAGTACACTTGTTATAATCGATGGACCCATGTTGGCGCGTCATCACCCAAAGCCCAGAGTTTACATCAGGGTTCACTGTTGCCGTTGCACATTCTACGGGTTTTGTCAGCTGTATAATGATATGTATCCATTATTATAGTATCTACAGAATAGCTTTATTAAAAACTATCTGCTTTAAAGACATCATTACCCTTGTTAGAGACGAGAAGATCGGGTAAGAGACTGCCTTCCAGGATGGATGTAAGTACCTCTCAGAGTACCAAGATATAAGGTAGAAGTTTTAGAAATGTCCCTTACAAAGAAGAAGGAAGAGGAAAAGCACAAGGAGAAAAAGAAGGAGCAGGAGGGGAAGGAGAAAGAGGACAAAGAGGGAAAGAAAAGTGGTTATTCCGTCAGCCACTGGACTCACATAAGCCCCTTCATCCTCTAGAGAACTCACTCGAAGGGTCAGGTGCCTAGCTAATGATTTCAGTTAAATATCAAAGGATAAACCTAATTGGAGTAAGTCATGCCAAAGTGTAAATGGCTGATAAGTTTAGATCAGTGGGGCATTGCTTGTCTTATCAAAAGAACACTCCTAGAATACGAACAGTGGTTTTTTATTTTTATTTTTTTTAATGAAACGGCTTCTTGAACCAGCTACACCTCTCCTGGCCACCTGAGGTCACGGTGATGGAATTGTTTTATCAGAGGATTCTAGACTGCCTCTGTCTCCCACTCTTCTTAGTAAAAGGGAAAGATGACCTCAACTAAATCTTTCCTCCTTTCTTGTCCTCTCCTCTGATTTTCTTTTCTTTTCTTTTTTTTTTTTCTTCCTTTGCCTAGACTCACATTTGCTGAGCTCACTGAATATTCTGAAATGCACTAATTTTTTTAAAGTCTGAATTCATCTACCCTGAGGTCGGGTCAGTGTTCTCCATGCTGAACCAGTGCCACCAGTGCCAATGTGGTACTTGTCCTTTTTACCTAATTAGGAAATAAAAGAAATTAACTTGCTCTGCCAAGGGCCCATTAATAACTCTGTTCACGGCAAAACAGAAGGAAGGAAGGAAGGAAGGAAGGAAGGAAAGAGGGGAGGGTGGGAGGGAAGGAGAAAGGAAGGAAAAAAGAAGCAAAGAGAAAGAGAAAGGGAGGGACAAAGGGAGGGAAGTAAGAAGGTGGGGGAAGGGAAGGGATAGAGAGAAGGGAGGGAGGCAGGGAGGGAGGGAGGAAAAGATACATATGCCCCGAACTGTCAGACCCAATCCCATGGGCCACCATCCAGGAATCAAGAGTCAGGTCTCCAGGAAGGTTAAAACATCGCACCACGTCTCATGACAGTATTAACACTGTCTTCTCCCCCATTCCTAATGGTCTTTATTCCCGATGGTCACATTATTTCACGTGGCGTCAGAGGCACTTTTTGAGATGGGAGCTACGGAGGCATTATCCTCATTTTCTTGAGGAGGAAAACTGAGTCCATATTTTTTTTTTTTTTAAGGAGAGAATTGATTTTTGGGGGGGAGTGGAGGCCCTGTGTTAATTGTTTCATGGGCATTATCTCCTTTACCTCCGCTCCGCCAATCCTGAAGGGAGGACATATCACTTTCATGTTAGTAGAGGACAGGAACTTGGGACCAGGGTGAGTAAGCAACTTGCCCAAGGTCACACAGCAAGGCAAGAGCACATTCAGCACTGAAATCAGGTGTCTGATTCCAGTGTAATCAGGATTCTTTCTATGACATTTTGCCAAGTCTGTCCATGACACAGACCCAACCCTCTAAGAACATGCTTTCTAAGGTCAGAGGAAAGCAATAGGGAATAGGAATTGATATTTGTTGAAGACCTACTCCAGGCTACTGGGCTCAGAAATCTTTTTATTTAATCCAACAACCTAATGAAGGAGTCCTTGATTATTTCTGTCGCCCACTTGGGGAAAATGAGGCTCAGAGAAGTTGAAGCGTTCTAGGTCACAATTTCTATTAACACACAGATCAGGACTAGAGGGGTAAGATTTGTACATGGGCCAAGCTGATGCCAGAGCCCATGTTCTGCCCCCTACCCTTTCATTTTTAAAGTGAGAAAAGGGGATGGAATGCAGGAGTACTGAGTGAAGCCCTGAGCCATCAAGGAGTTATTCCATATATTCTGGGAGACTTCAATTGCCTTACTAGGCTATTTTTGAAAATCTGAGCAGGTACCAATGAACCAAGCCACTCAGTCATTTACACCTTAGTATGAATTACTTCTATTAGGATAATGTCAGAACCTCTGATAGACATCACCCCAAACTGAGGGGGCTAGGTTCTGATCAGAGCAAGAAGAAGGAAAGAAAATCTCAGTGTGGGAAACCGCCTATGTAGCTGGTCCTGAGTCCATTCATATCCAAGACAAGAGTCAGGACAGCTGTGCACACATTGACCCTGGATCACTACAGCCCCTCCTTTTCCCGCCATGATTTCCTGGTCTTTAACCTCGCAAGGGCGAGGAAGTGACATACAGACTCTGGGAACCTGCTTCTCCCCACGTGGCTGCTTGGCTCAACAGTCTCCAAGTTTTATTGATAAAAATAAATTGTCCTGGGAGGTTCTGCCAAAGTAAACAACCCAAGCTCCAGGCTCATGGGCGTCTGAAGATTGATGTGCTCAGGGCTGCTTCAGAAACATCAATATCTTTGCTTTTCTGACCCCAGACTCTAAGAATAAAGATGCCTTCTCGGTCAGTGCACCCTAAACTTCAGTCCTACTTTTTTTTTTTTTTTAAATTTTAGGCTGCACTGGGTCTTCATTGCTGCAGGCAAGCTTCAGTTGCTGTGGTGCACGGGCTTAACTGCCCTGAGGCATGTGGGATCTTCCCGGACCAGGGATTTAACCCGTGTTCCCTGCTTTGGCAGGCAGATTCTCAACCACTGGTCCACGAGGGAAGTCTCTCAGTCCTGTTTCTTAGGGGACTGTGTGTCCAGCTCCCTCATCCTTGAGGAAGACTCGGCCTCATGACCACATACGGCCTCCTGGCCTTGTAATTACCTTACTGCCAAGTCCTTTTAATCAGTCCAGGCTCAGCAGTTGGAAGGAGGCTACCCAATGGCTGCTTAATCCCTCAGCCCCCAGCTGGGCTGGATTCATGGGTGTGTGACCTGTCCAGTTCCATGGGGACTACCCTAAAGGGGGTCCTGTGCTTGATCTAATGTTCTGATGTTGTGATCTCGAATTGCTTAATAATTTTTGAACAAGGGCCTTAGCTTTCTCATTTTGCATAATTTAACAAATCAGGTAGCTGGTCCTAGCTCCCACGGTGAAACACCATTTCTGAGTCATTTCAGCTGTGGTCTGCCCTTGGTAGCAAAGCTAAATTGTCTCGAATCTGTCAGTCCCTAGTCCTCATGTGACTCCCACCTCTGTAACCAGCCAAGTCCTCTGGTGTTTGTGCTGTCCAACTCCTACACATCCTGCAAAGCTCAGTTAGTCGCTGCCTTTATTTTGAGTACTGCCTCAAGCTCCCCAGGCAAAAGCAGTGCCTCTTTCCCCTGCAGCATCAGTCAGCAGAGCAACACAAGGGGCTCCAGGGCCAGACTTCCTGAGTTCAAATCCCTGCTCTGCCCTATGTGATTATGGGCAAGTCATTTAACTACTCCCATGGACAGTATGAAAAGGCAAAAAGATATGACGCTGGAAGATGAGCCCCCCAGGTTGGTAAGTGGCCAACATGTTACTGAGGAAGAATGGAGAAATAGCTCCAGAAAGAATGAAGAGGCTGGGCCAAAGCAGAAACACTGTTCAGCTGTGGATGTGCCTGGTGGTGAAAGTCCGATGCCATAAGGAACCTGGAAGGTTCAGTAAATTGGATGTGGTCAGGCAGGAGATGACAAGACTGAATACTGACATTTTAGGAATCAGTGAACTAAAATAGTCGGGAATGCACAAATTTGATTCAGATGACCATTATATCTACTACTATGGGCAAAAATTCCTTAGAAGAAATGGAGTAGCCTTCATAGTCAACAAAAGAGTCTGAAATTCAGTACTTGGATGCAGTATCAAGAACAATGAATGATCTTGGTTCATTTCCAAGGCAAACCATTCAATATCACAGTGATCCAAGTCTATGCCCCAACCAGTAATGCCAAAGAAGTTTAAGTTGAACAGTTTCATGAAGCCCTACAAGATTTTCTGGAACTAACACCAAAAAAAAAAAAAAAAGATGTCCTTTTCATTACAGGGGACTGGAATGCAAAAGTAGGAAGTCAAGAGATACCTGGAGTAACAGGCAAATTTGGCCTTGGAGTACAAAATGAAGCAAGGCAAAGGCCATCAGGGTTTTGCCAAGAGAAAACACTAGTCATAGCAAACATCCTCTTCCAATAACACAAGAGATGACTCTACACATGGACATCACCAAATGATCAATACTGAAATTATATTGGTTACATTCTTTGCAGCCAAAGATGGAGAAGCTCTATACAGTCAGCAAAAACAAGACCTGGAGCTGATTATGGCTCAGATCATGAACTCCTTGTTGTAAAATTCAGGCTTAAATTGAAGAAAGTAGTGGAAAAACACTAGATCATTCAGGTATGACCTAAATCAAATCCCTTATGACTATACCAGCTTCTCTGGTGGCTCAGATGGTAAAGAATCTATCTGCAATGTGGGAGACCCAGGTTCAATCTGTGGGTCAAGAAGATCCCCTGGAGAAGGAAATGGCAACCCGCTGTAGAGTTCTTGCCTGGAAAATCCCATGGACAGAGGAGCCTGGTGGGGTACAGTTCCAATGGGTTTCAAAGAGTCAGACACGACTGAGCAAGTAACACTTTCACTTTATGATTATACAGTGGAGGTGACAAACAGATTCAAGGGTTAGATCTGATAGGGTGCCTGAAGAACTACGGATGGAGGTTCATATCACTGTATAGGAGGAGATGACCAAAGCCATCCCCAAGAAAAAGAAATGCAAGAAGGCAAAATGGTTATCTGAAGAGGCCTTACAAATAACTGAGAAAGTAAGAGAAGTGAAAGGTGAAAGACAAAGGGAAAAATATACACAACTGAATGCAGAGTTCCAAAGAACAGCAAGGAGAGATAAGAAAGCCTTTGTTAAGTGAACAATGCAAAGAAATAGAGGAAAACAATAGAATGGGAAAGACTATCTCTTCAAAAAAAATTAGAGACCAAGGGAGTATTTCAAGCAAATATGGGCACAATAAAGGACAGAAATGGTATGGACTTAACAGAAGCAGAATATATTAAGATGAGGTGGCAAGAATACACAGAAGAACTGTATTAAAAAAAAAGTCTTAATGACTTGGATAACCACAATGGTGTGATCATTCACCTAGGGCCAGGCATCCTGGAATGTGAAGTCAAGTGGGCTTTAGGAAGCATTACTGTGAACAAAGCTAGTGGAGGTGATGAAATTCCAGCTGAGCTATTTCAAATCCTAAGAGATGATGCTGTGAAAGTACTGCACTCAACATGGCAGGAAATTTGGAAAACTCAGCAGTGGCCACAGGACTGGACAAGGTCAGTTTTCATTCCAATCCCAAAGAAGGGCAATGCCAAAGAATGCTCAAACTATCGCACAGTTGCGCTCATTTCACATGCTTGCAATGTAATACTCAAAATCCTTCAAGCTAGGCTTCAACGGTATGTGAACCAAAAATTTCCAGATGTACAAGCTGGATTTAGAAAAGGCAGAGGAACCAGAAATCAAATTGCCAACATCCGCTGGATCATAAAAAAGCAAGGGAATTCCAGAAAAACATCTACTTCTGCTTCATTGACTATGCTAAAACCTTTGACTGTGCGGATCACAACAAACTGCAGAAAATTCTCAACAGATGGGAATATCAGACCTCCTTACGTGCCTCCTGAGAAACCTGTATGCAGGTCAAGAAGCAACAGTTAGAAACGGACATGGAACAATGGACTGGTTCAAAATTGGGAAAAGAGTAAGTCAAAGCTGTATATTGTCACCCTGCTTATTTAACTAATATGCAGAGTACATCATGAGAAATGCTGGGCTGGAAGAAGCACAAGCTGAAATCAAGATTGCCGGGAGAAATATCAATAACCTCAGATATGCAGATGACACCACCCTAGTGGCAGAAAGCAAACAGGAACTAAAGACCCTCTTAAGGAAGGTGAAAAAGGAGAGTAGAAAAGCTGGCTTAAAACTCAGCATTCAGAAAACTAAGATCATGGTATCCAGTTCCATTACTTCATGGCAAATAGATGGGGGAAAAATGTAAACAGTGATAGACTTTATTTTCTTGGGCTCCACAATCACTGTGGATGGTGACTGCAGCCATGAAATTAAAAGATGCTTGCTCCTTGGAAGAAAAGCTATGACAAACCTAGACAGCATATTAAAAAGCAGAGACATCACTTTGCCAACAAACGTCGGTCTAGTCAAAGCTGTGGTTTTTCCAGGAGTCATGTATGGGAGTGAGAGTTGGACCATAAAGAAAGCTGCTGCTGCTAAGTCGCTTCAGTCGTGTCTGACTCCGTGCGACCCCATAGACGGCAGCCCACCAGGCTTCCCCGTCCCTGGGATTCTCCAGGCAAGAACACTGGAGTGGGTTGCCATTTCCTTCTCCAATGCATGAAAGTAAAAAGTGAAAGTGAAGTCGCTCAGTCATGTCTGACTCTAGTGACCCCATGGACTGCAGCCTACCAGGCTCCTCCGTCCATGGGATTTTCCAGGCAAGAGTACTGGAGTGGGGTGCCATTGCCTTCTCTGAAAGAAGGCTGAGCACCAAAGAATTGATGCTTTTGAACTGTGCTGTTGGAGAAGACTCTGGAGAGTCCCTAGGACAGCAGGGTGATCCAACCAGTCAATCCTAAAAGAAATCAACCCTGAATATTCATTGGAAGGATTGATGCTGAAGTTGAAGATCCAATACTTTGACCACCTGATGGGAAGAGCCAACTCACTGGATAAGACCTTGATGCTGGGAAAGATTGAAGGCAAGAGGAGAAGGGGACGACAGAGGATGAGATGGTTGGATGGCAACACTGACATGAGTTTCAGCAAGCTCCAGGAGTTGGTGATGGATAGGAAAGCCTGCTGTGCTGCAGTCCACAGGGTTGCAAGGAGTCAGACATAACTGGGCGACTAAACAACAATAACTATTATTACTGAGGTCAACTTGAATCTACTTTCATATTAAATAATATGAATCATTCCAGAGTTTGATGCTCTATGAAAATTTCTTGCAATTCTTGTAACTGACCAATGTGTGTGTATGGCAGGAACTGAGGGCTCAGTCATCTATAAGAACCTTTTCAGGCCCAAAGTTCTGGGATAGAGGTGGTAAACAGGTAGCCCCACTGGCAAAGCCAGCCCACCAATGGATTTTATTTGGCTGATGCTCTGTGTATATGACACCCCACTCCAGTACTCTTGCCTGGAAAATCCCATGGACAGAGGAGCCTGGAAGGCTGCAGTCCATAGGGTCGCTGAGGGTCGGACACGACTGAGCGACTTCCCTTTCACTTTTCACTTTCATGCATTGGAGAAGGAAATGGCAACCCACTCCAGTGTTCTTGCCTGGAGAATCCCAGGGACAGGGGAGCTTGGTGGGCTGCCGTCTGTGGGGTCACACAGAGTGAACTGTGTGATCTCACAACTGAAGTGATCTAGCAGCTTAACAGCTGTGTATATATGTTCATGTAAATTAGATGCAAATATTTAACATTGAATATTTCACATAAAAACCTAAATCTGCAGCTTCTGTTGCAATGTAGAAGAGTCTGGCAGCACTGGGCCTGCGTTCTCCTCTGGAAACAATGGACAGAAGAGGGATAGCAACTCGCCCCCACCTCTCAGATGGGACATTTTCTCCAGTTCACCACACTCCCCACCATCCCCTACTGCCTTACACCCAGGCCTTCTCACACATTAACAGTACTTGGTTGGCTTTGATTGGCCCTTGGGTTTGCAACCACAGTCCTAGATGTTCCATAGTGGCTCTTCTCAGACAGAGGGCTTCTGCTGGGAGACACACTCTGGCCAAATTGATGTGTCAGTTTTTCAAATAAAACACACTCTATCTGACCCCAGTGCCTTGGCATATGCTGTAAACTCTTCCCCTCTTTTCTTCATTGTCTCTGCTGAAATAGCACTTCTTCTAAGAAGCTCTTTCCATTCTCCCAGTTAGAATCTCTCTGATTTACACATTCTCCTAGTTCCAAACATGTCTCATTCCTTGTCATTTTCAGTTTGTAATTACACATTTACTTGAGTGATTTGCTGGGAAAGATTGAAGACAAAAGGAGAAGGGGGTGAAAGAGGTTGAGATGGTTGGATAGCATCACCAACTCGATGAACACGAGCTTGAACAAACTCTGGGAGATAGTGAAGGACAGGGAAGCCTGGTGTGCTGCAGTACATGGGGCCGCAAAGAGCTGGACACAACTTAGTGACTGAACGACAATAATTTTTTTTTAAGTTTCTGAAAAGGTAGTTCCTTCACAGAATCAAACAGCAAATTCAAGCAGTAACAAAGGGAAGAAGGTAATTATTGTTCTAGTGGCTGTCTTCCCTCTTGAGAAGAGGGGTCATGTTTATTTTGGATTCTTTCCTATATGCCAAGTATCACCAGTGGAACTGGCTCATTCAATCTGTTGAACAGTGAGTGAGGACAGGAGTGAGTGTAGGGGGACAAAGGAAGGAGGGTGTATTCGTTTCCCATTGCTCCTTTAACACATTACACAGACAGTGGCTTAAAACAACACAAATTGATTATTCTGCAGTTCTGGAGGGCAGAAGTCTGACATGGATTGTACTGAGCTAATACCAAGATGTCAGCAGGGTTGTGTTTCTTTCCAGGAACCCCAGGGGAGAGTCTGTTTCTTTGCCTTTTCCAGAGTCTAGAAGCTGTTTTTATCTTTGGCTTCCTCCATCTTCAACGCCAGCAATGGTGGGTGAAGTTCTTCTCACACTGCATCTCCCTCTGACTCCCCAGATTTCTCCCTCTTCCACTGGTAAGGACCCTGAGATTACACTGGACTTGCCTGGATGGTGTAGACTCGCCCCTATTGTAAGGTCAGCTGATAAGCAACCTTAATGCCATGGCAACCTCCATTCTTCTCTGCCTCATCACCTGACACTTGACAAGTTCTGGGGATTAGGAGGTGGCAGTCTTTGAGGGGCCACTACAGGCACTTTTAGTGCACACTGTTTTACTGCAGTTCACAGATATCATGCTTTTCACAAATTAAAGATTTGTGGCAACCTGCACCAAGCATTTCTCCAACAGTATTTGTCCACTCCATACCTTTGTGCCACCTTTTGGTAATTCCTATGATATTTCAAACTGCTTCCCTTTCTATTTGTCATAGTGATCTGTGATCAGTGGTCTTTCATCTATTGCACAAAGATTACAACTCCCTGAAGGCTCAGATAATAGCTAAGATTTTTTTTAGCAATGGGTATTTTTTTTTTTAATTAGAGGACAGTTACTTTACAATATTGTGATGGTTTTTGCCATACATCAACATGAATCAGCATTAGGTATATATATGTCCCTTCTCTCTTGAACCCTTTCTCTAGGTTCCCGCCTCTCTAGGTTGTCACAGAACATTGGCTTTGTGCTGCCTGCAGCATACAGCAGCCCCCACTGGCTACCTATTTTACAGATGGTAATGTACATGTTTCAGTGCTGGCTACCTATTTTACAGATGGTAATGTACATGTTTCAGTGCTATTCTCTCGTATCATTCCATCCTCTCCTTCCTTCACTGTGTCCAAAATGTCAGTGTCTCCTTTGCTGACCTGCAAGTAGGATCGTCAGTACTGTCTTTCTAGATTCCATATATATGCATTAATATATGATATTTGACTTTCCCTTTCTTAGTTTCTTTCTGTTTCTTACACTACTCTGTATAATGGGCTCTAGGTTCATCCACCTCATTAGAACTGACTCAAATGCGTTCCTTTTTATAGATGAGTAATATTCCAAGTGATGGGTATTTTTAAATCGAGGTGTATACACTGTTGTTCTTAGATATAACACTGTTGCACACTTAGCAGACTACAGTATAGTGTCAACATAACTTTGATATGTACTGAGAAACCAAAAAATTTGCATGACTTGCTTTACTCTAATATTTGCTTTATTGCAATAGTCTGGACTAAGTCCATGCTGTCTCTGAGGAACACCTGTATTCTGCCCACCCCAGGAGAGATTTTCCTGAATACTGAAAATCCTCTGAGTGATTCTAAACTGAATGTCTTCTGACTATGTATCCAGGTCTTCAAAAAAATAATGATACCGACCACCAAATATGGCACAATGTGGCTACTTGTGAAATTTTAGGGTAAAGTTTAACACAAGCCAAGACTTCCTCACTGATGAATATGCCTTCTATTTTCACAGAGCTATTACAGAATTACATGCAATTCTGTCTGTAAATTATTTAGTTCAGGGCCTGGCACACAGTGAATGCTCAATAAATGGTAGTTTTAAAGAGGGGGGCAGCGCAGAACAAGATGGCACCAGGTACCACCTGCAGTTTAGGGGTGCTGGCCTCAGCATCAGGGCGTTTGTACAACAAATGACCATCTGTGTTGTGCTGGGGATAGGGTGGTACATGGAATACCAAACAAATCAAAAGGTCCCCATGGACCTTTTTCTTTAATAAGTTGGGTCTTAACTCAGAAAAGCAGAAGAAAAAGCAGCTCCACTTACGTGCAGAGAATGGACTGGTCCTCCCGATCTGAGAACAAAAACAAAAAAGAGCCACGAGTTAGAATCAGCTCTGAGTTGAGGGTCAGGACATGCTGCCGCCCAGGGCTCCCATTTAAGCTCACACACCCTGGCCCCTCTGGGGGTGACAAGGGGCCAGCTGAGCTCATTGCCCAGGGCATAGGGGACAAGGCCAAAGACAAGAGGGCAACAAAGCCCTGGAGGCAGCCCCAGAAAGATGCTGGAATCTGACCCATTCAGGAGGCAGTGAGCATCCCGGGCCCACCCCCTCGGAGTGGAGGGGGGTTCCCAGGAGACCCACTCTGTACAGATGAAGTCACAGACAGAACACCGACTTTGGATCCAGACAGACTGGGTTTCCTCTTGGCCACTTCCCAGCTCTGTGGCCTTGGGCGAATATTCTTAACCTCTCCAAGCCTCAGTTTCTTTATCTGGCAGTGGACATTTTTAGCTTGAAAATCCAGTATGCTTTCCTTCTTCTTCTGGCAAGAGCATCCTATGTTCCTTAAAGAGACATGTCCAGGGGACTTCCCTGGTGGTCCAGTGGTTAAGACTCTGAGCTTTCAATGCAAGGGGTGCAGGTTTAATCCCTGATCAGGGAACTATGATCCCATGTGCTGACAGAACAACAATAACAAAAAAGGAGACACGTCCCCTGTGCCACTCCACTCCCGTTATCAAGCACTGTCTTGGTGGGACTGACCCACAAGCTCTCCCAGCCAAGAGGCAACAGCATTTCCCAGGCTGCGTCAATCAGATTCTCTGAGCTAAAACTCCAACCTGGATCAAGGACAGAGAAGCTCAGCGGGTGGGCAGAGCCCTGAGGAGGCCTCACTTCCTGCCCCCCAGAGCCCAAACAGCCCCAAGTTTCTGACATTTTCTGAAGCTGGCTCCCCACTCTTCCCACACATTTGTGAGCTCCCCAACACTCCTCCAGAAATTCCTTTCCTAGATAAGGTCTCTGTCACTTACCACCAGAGAACCCTGGTGGGCGCAGAGGGCATCGTGAGACTACACGGGATTAAGCAGATGTTACTGATCACCTTTCACTCTTAAAGTTACCTCAGGAGGTGGAGCCAAGATCCCCTATGAGGGTCATGGGTAAGGTGACACACTCCAACCGTTGGTCAGTTAATCATAACCGAGAAAGAACATCCTCTTCTGGGCAATGCTGATGCAGCTTTTCTTAAGTTCATTCCTGGCTCCAACCCCACCTTCACATCGCTCAGCCTCTCCTGATCAAAGGTCTCCCTGGATCTAGGGACGTCTTCCTCAAGATCCCTTCTCAGAGTGATCTTTCCGATATGCTGAGCTACCCAATCGCTCTGCTCCTCAACACTCTTCCATTTTGAAAGTGTCTTAAAATGTTAAACATAAATTTATCATATGACCCAGCTATTCCACTCCTAGAAATCTACCCAAGAGAATAGAAACGTGTGTCCCTATAAGACTAACACATGAATGCTCACAGCAGAGTTATCATACCAACTAAAAAGTAGAAACAACCCAACTGTTCCTCTGCTGGAGGATGGATAAATAAGATGTAGTCTATCCACCCAGTGAAATATTATTCAGTCATAAAAACAATGAAGTACTGATACAGATTACACCATGGATGACTCTCAAAAACATGATGTTAAGTAAGTCTGACACAGAAGGCTACATACATATTGTCTTATTCCACTTACATGAAATGTGCAGAAGAGGTAAATGCATAGAGATAGCAAGTAGATAAATTAGTGGTTGCTGAGGGCTGAAGTGGGGTGACTGCAAACAGGTATGAAAGGTCATTTGGGGGCTTGGAAACTGGATTGTGGTGATGCTTACATAAGTCAATTTACTAAAACTCACTGCATTTTACACTTACAGTGGGTGAATGTGGAGTATGCAAATTTTATCTTAACTTGTTTTTAAACATGTGCATGTCCCCCAGGCCCCTTATGTGAGGCCCAGACTCCTGAACATGACATCCAAGACCTCCCATGACTGGCCCTGCCCACCTCCCCAGCTTCGGCATCTCTATGCCCTTCACTCTCAATTTCCAGCATCCCCACTCAGATAAACCCCCAATCACACTCCGTGCCTTTGTTCAGGCCATTCCTGCTGCCTAGCAGGTCTTTCTCCTCTCCTTTCCTGGCTACTTCCCTCAGTCTCAAAGATAATACCTCTTCCAAGAAGTCTTCCCTGTAGTGATGAATCCAGGAGGCAGCTTGGCTATAAGTCTCTGACAATACTCCTAAGCTATCACAGTAGTCAGCCTTGCTAGAGAGAAGAGGCCCCAGGAAGAGCCCCTAGTCTCCATCAAATAATCTGACTGCTGCCTCCAAGCCCCCCTTGATAGGAATCCTAGAGCTGTCACTGGTTCCTGCCCATCACCAAGACACGCCTCCACTTCCACCGCCCCTGTGCTGCCTGAGCGCCCTGTCCCAGGCTGGCACTTTTGCTCCTTGTGTCTCTGCCCCCACAGAATTATGAATTACTCATAAGCAAAAACATCCAGATCTGGACCCCACTCCCCTCAGTTTTCGGGAAACTGAGGTCATGTCCTCAATCCCTAAGCCCCTGACACAGAGAAGGCACAGTTTGGTGAGCACTGAAAAAAGCCAACCCCAAACCCGAAGACATGAGCTTCTTGATGGGAAAGTTCAACATACATGCGAGAAATTGACACCAGTGACTTCCCTGGTGGTCCAGTGGTTAAGAACCTGCCTCCCAGTGCAGGTGACTTGGGTTTGATCCCTGATTGGGGAACTAAGATCCCCCATGTCACAGGGCAACTCAGCCTGCACACTGCAGCTAGAGAGGCCAAGTGCTGCAATGAAAGAGCCCTCGTGGGCCACAGCTGCCTGTAGGGGCTAGCTTTAGGGGGCCTGGGGAGGTTCCACTCAGGCAAGCTTGATCTCTGAGCCAAGGGCCAACGGGAGGTCCTTGCAGGGAGAAAGGCCACAGGAAGGAGGCAGCTCAGCCTTTGGCAGGAGAACTTTCCATCACCACAAAGTCCCATTTCTGGTCCAGCTGCACTGATTCCCATCAGGCCAACATGCTCTGCCTCCTGCCTCTGACTCTGACCTTGGGCTGATCCACAAATTTCAACAAACAGCCATACCAGAAACCCTCACATGTGTGCCCAAGGACAAATGCTTAATTTGGTCACTGCAGCAATATCAGTCAAAGCAAAAGACTAGAAAGAAGTGATTTTGAGGTGGACAGACAATGGACTGTCTCCACCCATCTGCTTTCGGGACAGAGGTGGCCTTTCCAGCAGCCTTGGGAAACCTGAGCCCAGAAGACAAGAGATTGACAGGGTCCATGCCTGTCTGGAGGCTTTTCCTCCCAGGTCCCCAGGAGAGGAAGTGGCTCCAAGGGGAAGGCTTGGCAGCTGCCGGGGCAGCTCCATGCTGGGTGCTGCCAGGGGACCTCCGGCCTGAGACATTCCCATCGGAAACACACCACTCCAAGCGTGGGAAGCTAACTGTGTCGTGGTTAGTTAGGGGCAGGAGGGCTCGGTGTGCATATTGCTTGCTGACCTGTGCGGAGCCCAGGAGACCGACTTCAAGGGCTTTCTAGCTGATTCCTTTCCTGAGCCTGAGTTCATGTCTGCAATGAGGGAGCAGAGTTCTAAGAATGTGCAAAGGAGTCCCCCAACCCAAGCTTTGCACATGCTGTTTCTTCTTCCCAGAGCACCATCTGTATTGCTTTTGAACCTGCCTTGTCCATTCTTTTTTTTTTTTTTTTTTTACCCCAATGAGGTGAAAACCATATAAACATAAATTAAACCACGTAGAAGCGAACAACACAGCGGTAGGTTGTACCTTCACAAAGTCGTGCAACTCACACCTCTGTCTAGTTCCCAAACCTTCTCATCAACCCCCCAATAAAACCCCACACCCATTAAAGAGTCACTCTCCATCTCCCGCTCCCATTAACACCTGGCCCCACTGATCTGCTCTCTGTTTCTATGGATTCACCTATTCTGGACATTTAACACAAACACAAGTGGTCTTTTGTGTCTGGCTCCTTTCACTTAGCATGATGTATCTGAGGCTCATCCCTATGGTAACATGTATCTGAACTTCATTCCTTCTTACCTGAATCGTCCTCCATTGTGGGCAGATCTCATTTTGTGGTTCCACTCATCCATTGATGGGCATTTGGGTTGTTTCTAGCTTTTGGCTATTGTGAACACTGCTGCTATGAACACTCAAGTACAAGTTTTGTTTGAGCACCTGTTTTCAATTCTTTGGGTATATATTCTAATTGATTCTTGAGATGTCACCCTGAGAGTCACCTCCTCTATAATATTTTCTCTGACCCCATGCCTCCCTAGAGCTAAGCTGGGGGCCTTTCTACGATATGTCCCCTCCAGAGCTGCCATGAACAGTGGTGCAAGTCAGACACTGCATAACTATAAGGGGGAACCATTTACACTGGTCACTATAGATCTGTATATTTATTACAACCATCTTTCAACAGATGGAAGAAAACTGCATTGAGAAAGGGGTAAAAGTAAAAGTGTTAGTCACTCAGTCGTGTCCAACTCTTTGCGACCCCATGGACTGTAGCCCACCAGGCTCCTCTGTCCATGGAATTCTCCAGGCAAGAATACTGGAGTGGGTTGTCATTCCCTTCTCCAGGGGATCTTGCTGACCGAGGGATCAAGCCTGGATCTCCTGCATTGCAGGTGGATCCTTTACCATCTGAGCCAAAACAGGGGGTACCTTTGTCTAATTCTATAAAGGTACCACCCAGTCTAGTGGTGACCCTAGCTCCACTAGTTCAAAGATTCCCTGCCTTGCAGCGCTTAACCTCATCATGATCATTGTTTCGCCTCAATACCTTTTAGAAGAAAGGATTAATCAGAATGGTAATGGACCATTTCCCTATGATACAACAGGCAGAATTTTTTTCATCTTAGTAAAAATTATGCTATTTTATATTATTTTTAATAGCCAAAGAGTACAAACAATACAAATGTCCATCAGTTGGTAAGTGGATAAACAAAATGTGGTCTATTTGTACAATGGAATATTACTCAGCCATAAAAAGGAACGGCACACTGATACAGGCTAAAACATGGATGAATCTTGAAGATATTATGTTATGTGAAAGAAGCCAGTCACAAAGGACCACATATTGTATCATTCATTCCATTTATTCTAAATGTGCAGAAGAGGCGAATCTATAGGGACAGAAAGTATCAACACTAGTGACAGTGTTGAACTAGGAGTGCGGAAGGGAATGACTGCAAGAGGGCACAAGATTTCCTTTGAGGATGACGGAAAGATACACTTAGATTTTGGTGATGGCTGTGTAACCTTGTAAATTCACCAATAACCAGTGAGTTGCGTTCTTAAAATGGATTAACTTATGTATATAAATTACACCAGAATAAAACTTTTTAAAAAACACAATGTTACTTTTACGCCATCTCTGAATCAAGAGATCTGATTGCTCAGATTATCACACGGAATCTGCTGAGCAATCTGATTGCTTAGATTATCACACGGAATCTATTCACTTTTCAACAGTTATGAAACTGTTTTTTTTCCTTAAATAAACATGAATTCTTTTTACTTAGATTACAAAATTAGTACACAACCACTGAAGAAAGCTTGGCAAATACAAAATCCCCCTAACCCGTGATGGTTAACATTTGGATATATCTTCATTATTTTTTATAGGAGTTTAGAGTGATTTACACAATTGACACCATACTATGGCATGGTTTTTTAGTTCTTTTCATTAACAGTGTTTCCTTCTTGGGCTTCCTTGGTGGCTCAGGTGGTAAAGAATCTGCCTGCAAGGCAGGAGACCCAGGTTCGACCCTTGGGTTGGGAAGATCCGCTAGAGAAGGGAATGGCCACTTACTCCAGCATTCTTGCGTGGGAAATCATATGGACAGAGGAGCCTGTGGACTACAGTCCATAGGGTCACAAAGAGTCAGAAACGACTGAGTGACTAGCTTTATACATTGACCATGTTGTACAGTCTTTATTACTGACATTAAATGGCCTTATAATAGTCCACAGAGAGGTTCCTGCTCTTTCTCCAACCTCATCTGGTTACTCCTCTCCCCTACTTACATCCCAGCCACACTGACCTTCTTGGCACTTTCGTAATACATCATACTCATTCCTGCTTCAGGGCCTTTGCACTATCTCCTCCTTTTGCCTCTAAAGCTCTTCCCCATTTCTTGATGTGACCAGATCCTTCTCACCTTTTATTTGTTGTGTAGTCACTCAGACATGTCTGACTCTTTGCGACCCCACGGACTATAGCCCACCAGGCTCCTCTGTCCATGGAATTCTCCAGGCAAGAAAACTGGAGTGGGTTTCCACTTCCTTCTCCAGGGGCTCTTCCCGACTCGGAAATCAAACCTGGGTCTCCTGCACCGGCAAGCAGATTCTCTACTACTGAGCCACCGGGGAAGCCCTTCACTTTTCACACCCCAGTCCAAATATCATATCCTCAGATGGAGCCACTTTTGACCACTGCACACCCATAGCCATTACCCTCAGTTTCTCTTGATCCCATCTTCCTGTTTTATCTTCTCCTTAGGGGGGAAATAACATTATAATTTTGCACCTGGAATTATTTTTTGCTTACTCAACAGAACTGCTTTTAAAGCTTCTCCTACTAGCCCCTGAGCTCCTGAGGTTCAAAGGCTGTGCCTGATCCTGGGAGGCAGGGACAATGTGTGATACACAGTAGGTACTCAGGAAATGCTTAATGATTTGAATCAATCTCAAACAATCTTTTCTTCCCTCTCTCTTAATCTCTCTCAGAAAGGCAATTCCAATTGAAGCCACGGTGAGTGCTTCTTCCTATATTCACATACTCACTCAACAAACAAGTCCAGAGCGCCTACTCTGTGCCAGGCACTGGAAACACAGGGTTGACTACACCGACCTAGTCTTTGCTTTTGAAAGGCTTATGATGTGGTGCGAGGGTCAGACAGGCAAAGAACTGACTGCAAGACATGGGCAAATTCCACAGTGCCTATGTGCCCAAAGTGCTACTGAAGGTACAGCTGTTTTACCTTATTAAAAAATGTTTTTAAATATTTATTTATTTATTTGGCTGCACCAGGTCTTAGTTGAGGCATGCAGGCTCTTACTTGTGAAATGTGGGATCTAATTTTCCTGAGGGAGCCAGTTTCCCTGACCAGGGATCGAACCTGGGGCCCCTGCATCGGGAGCTCCTAGTTTTAGCCACTGGACCAGCAGGGACGTCCCAGTGTAGCTGTTTTAACATACCCTGAGAGGCAGGATATCCCAGCAGCTGTGGTGGCCACTGAGCTGCATGGAGAAGGATGTGTAGGAATCCCCATGGGAGAAGCCACCAAGGAGGCAGAGCGTCCCATCAGGAGGGCCTGGACCTCGGCACCTCAGGGCCGGGAAAGGGCACAGCAGCAGAGACCAGATGGCCGGCGGACCGCATCCCAGCATCCCGCGCGCGGATTAGGCCCCGCCCCCTGCCCCGAACCTGGAGACCACCCGGTCTCACACTCCAGCTGCGGACACCTCGGTGTCCCCTCTGTCCCCTGGGCCTCGGGGTATGGCCTTGGATGAGCAGGTGTGCGGGGGAGTTCTCCAAGGACCGAGAGGGCTCTCCGCCGCCTCCCCCGCAGCAGGCCTGAGACTCCCAGGAGACGCCCAGCTCCCCACAGACCAGCTATTTCGGCCTGATCCCAACACCAGCTCTTGGTTTCTGGCTGGGGAAGCCAGAGGCCCGCGGGCTGACCATAAAAGGACAAAACCCAGCTGGGTCTGAGCGAGGCCTGGGCTGGCTTCTTCTCTCCCGCCTTCCCGTGCCAGGGTGCGTGGGATCAGGCGAGAGGGGGGTGGCCAAGCCCTGTCTCCCGCGGGGTCACCACTCCCCCTGACCTCCAGGCCCCTGGGGGTGAGGCCTGGCCTCCACAGCGCAGAAAGGTGGATCCCCACGAATGTCTGCCACCCTCCAAGGTAGACGCAGAAAGTTCCAGACACCCCCGCCCCCGCCTGGAGCTGACGGCCAACGCCCTGCCCCTGCCCTGCTGGGCACCACACTCTCCAGGCACCATCGGAATAAACCCACACAAGCACTGGGGCAGGTGCCATCCTTGTTGGGACAAGTGAGGAGACCAAGGCACAGAGAAGTGGGCGCATCTGTAGAGCCAGGATTCCAGCCCAGCTCAAAAGCGACGCCCTGTGTACACGCTGCTATATTAAAAATGGGTAACCAACAAGGACCTACTGTATAGCACGTGGAACTCTACCGGGTGTTATGTGTCAGCCTGGATGGGAGCCAGGGGTTTGGGGGAGAATGGATACATGTATATGTATGGCTGGGAACCTTATCTGTTCACCTCATGCTATCACAACATTGTTTGTTAATGGGCTATACCCTAATACAAAATAAAAAGTTTAAAAAATAAATAGCACCCCGGAGAAACAAAAGCGATGCCCTAAACCTCTCCTCTGTAGGTCCACCCTCCTGCCCCAGCAGCACAGGGAGGAAAATTCTGGGTGAGCTGAGGTACTCTGAGAGCTTGTGCTGGACCCCAACAGGACTCTTCCAGACCCACATGAGGCAGATCTGGCCAGTGAAGTGGGCATGGGTTCATGACCAGTATTCTCCCAGTGGTCTCCTGGGCCTCGGCTCCAGCCTCCAGTCTCTGCATCCTACTCTCTACTCCAGCCCCACAGCCTCGTGCATTGCATCAACTCCTTTAAGCTCACGTTACTTCTCAAGGAGGCCTCCCTGTCCTCCCAGCTTAAGGAGATCCCAGGGTCTCCCGCCCTCCCCCCATAGCACATGTATTTGTGATTTGATTTGATTAATATCTACACCCCTCAGTAGACTGTGCCCCCCAACAACAGTTCCCTCACAGTAGGGCCTCAACACTTTTGGACAAAAAGGGGAAGGGGGAGCCAGATTTTCTCTGAGGCTGGGAGGACACAGTGGGAAGGCCAGAGCACTCAGACTCCAAGAGGAACAAGCCGCCGCCAAGTGTCAGTCAGAGCTCCCCAGGTCCACTCCCCTCAGCATATCTGCTTTCCAACTCAGTATTTACTGGTTATTAAAAAATGATAATAATTCTCCTTAGCTCTCTCCCATCTGTGTGAGACACCATGGGCCGTCCATAAAATATGTATCAGAATCAGATGATCCTTCTTCTTCATTTCCTGCCAAAGAACGTGATCTTCTTGTGATAACTCAGAAGGCCAGCCAGACAGGGCCAGCCAGATGGAGCCACCAGCACCCCTCGCCCTGCCAAGCCAGATGCTGAGCTGAAAGCAGAGGCAAAGTCTCCGTGAGGCAGAGAGGCAACTGGTCCCCTCCCTGGGCGGGGCGGGGGAGGGGTGTTGCAGGAACACAGTCTCTGCAGCAAAATGTCTGGGAAATTACTTCTGGGCTCCACTTCTCGGGCAATTCAGAGCATCATCTTCCTTACCAAGAAGACAGGGATAAAAAGCCGCACTTTCCAAGGATGTGAAAAAGATGCAGGGAGATTGGACCCACAAAGAGCTTAGAAAGGGCCCAAGACCCATTCCAAAGCTCAATAACAAGAAATTATTGTCAACTTTATTATCATCACTGCTCCATCATCTCCATGCTCCATAGCAGTGAGCTTGTGAAGTGGTTATAGATGGCAGCAGGTCTGACTCAGGAGGACAGGCTATCAGGCCAAGTTCAACCCTTTCTAAGTATAAGGCCTAAGCCAGTCTCTTAGCTGGCGGCTCCGTCTGTCTGGCCCTGTCTGGTTGGCCCTCTGAGTTATCACGAGCAGCCTCAGTCTCCTCATCTGTTAAAGGGGGCTGACAGCACTGCACTACCTACCACACCACACTGCCCCAGAGGGAAGATAAGAGTATCCAGTGAGGGACTTCCCTGGAGGTCCAGTGGTTAAGATTCCACCCTTCCAATGCAGGGCCAAGGTTTGATTCCTGGCTGGGGAAGTAAGATCCCACATGTCACAGGGCATGGCCAAAAATCAAAAAAAAAAAAAAAAAAAATTATTGGCTTAAAAAAATCTTTTTAAAAATAAAAAGTGCTTCCAGCTTGGCTAAAGGAGATATCACCAGCTTTGACATTCAGCTCTGGAGCCAAGCGCCTTGGTGTTCTGAGCCTCATTGTCTTCAGTCTGTCACACGGAGAGTCTGTCCTGCAGGGGAGCGGTGAGGGCCAAGGGGCGCAGGATCTATGGGGCAGCGAGCTCAGTGCACACAGATGCCCTTCCTGTCTCTGCTGAGATACAGAACCTCCGGTTGAGCACGGGCCAGCCCCCCAAGGCCTGCTGACCCAGAAAGAAGGTTCAGACTGAGTGTGGGAACTTGCAAAGCAGAGAACGGAGTTTGGATCATTCTGCCCACCTCCCCACCCCCACAGACTTCTCCGAAGCTTAAAGAGGGTTCAGCCAAGAGCCTGAGCTGATAAAGGTCTGGCTATTTTTTTAATCCCCTTAAAGTGGCTGGTTAGTACTAATTAGGTGCGGACACAACACTTCCAGTGACAGGTCCCGAGGGCTCCTCTCATCCTCAGAGTGAAATCTCACCTGCCTTTCACACCCTCCCCCACCCCAGGGACCTACAGAGAAGAGGCTAGAGATCCAAACTGGCTTTTGTCAGGAAAGCTTTGCTGACGCTTTCCCCACACTCATGATGCTATAATTTGCTGAAGTCACTCACGCCAGCTTCTCAAGTGCTGAGCCCTCAACGCTAACCCCCTGAGATGGCAGGAGACAGTCCTACAGGAGCAAACAGCCTTTAGCGGGGCAGGAGGGGCGGTGAAACAGCTCAGCATCACCTTGGTCCAGCAAGCCTGGGGCTTCAGAGTCTGATAAACCAAGTTCAAATCTGCTCTGACACTCCTGCGTCAAGTCACCTCCCCGAGCCTCAGTCTCCCCAGCAATAAAATGGGGCGAATGACAGCAGCTGGCTCCAGCACTGCATTGTCTAACCAGTCATGTTCTCCCACAGCAGTCATGTATGGATGTGAGAGTTGGGCCATAAAGAAGGCTGAACGCCGAAGAATTGATAACTTTTGTGCTGTGATGTTGGAGAAGACTCTTGAGAGTCCCTTGGACTGCAAGGAGGTCAAACCAGTCAGTCCTAAAGGAAATCAATCCTGAATATTCATTAGAAGGACTGATGCTGAAGCTGAAGCTCCTTTGGCCACGTGGTGCAAAGATCTGACTCATTGGAAAAGACCCTGATGCTGGGAAAGACTGAAGGCAGGAGGAGAAGGGGACGACAGAGGATGAGACGGTTGGACGGCATCACTGACTCCATGGACATGAGTTTGAGCAAGCTCTGGGAGATGGTGAAGGACAGAGAAGCCTGGCATGTTGTAATCCATGGGGTCGCGAAGAGGCAGACATGACTGAGGCAACTGAACAACAGCAACCAGTCATGTAAACACATGTCCATGAGTGAAGGAAGGGAGGGAGGGAAAAATAAATAAATGTTTAAAGGAGTCAATATTTGCTGCTTCTTAAGAACTATCATGGTCAGTGTCCTGGGAAAATTTAAAACATTGTTGGCTTTCTTTACTTTATAGTTTAGTGTTGTTTTTATTCTGGATTACATACACAGGCACCATAATAGTTTCAAGGCTTCATTTTAAAGGTCCTAATCTGATCCCAGGTGGCTCAGTGGTAAAGGATCTGCCTACGAAGGCAGGAGACACAGCTTCAATCCCTGGGTCAGGAAGATCCCCTGGAGGAGGAAATGGCAACTCACTCAAGTGTTCTTGCCTGGAGAATCCCATGGACAGTGGAGCCTGCTGGGCTACAGTCCACAGGGTTGCAAAGAGTCAGACACGACTTACTGACTGAGCACCAGCATATGGATCTGATCCCGTCTGCCTTGTCAGTCTGCGGTGAGGATGATTGGAGAGTATTCCTGGAAAGCCCTGTGCACACAGGAAGCACGCAAAGAAGTCCACTACTGGGCTTCCCTGGTGGTCCAGTGGCTGAGACTCTGAGCTCCCAATGCAGGGGGGCCAGGTTCAATCCCAGGTCAGGGAACTAGATCCCACATGCCTCAATTAAGAGTTTGCATGCTACAACTAAAGATCCTGAGTGCCACAACTGAGATCCAGCACAGCCAGATAAATAAAGTAAATATTTTTAAAAAATCCACTATCACCATTATCACATCTTTGGAAAAGAGAGTGTGAGAGAATTTCCATCAAAAGGTAGTGGGTTGAACACAGGCAGTTGCTGCTGCTGTGTGTCCGACTCTGTGCGACCCCAAAGACGACAGCCCATCAGGCTCCACCTTCCCTGGGATTCTCCAGGCAAGAACACTGGAGTGGGTTGCCATTTCCTTCTCCAATGTATGAAAGTGAAAAGTGAAAAGTGAAAGTGAAGTCGCTCAGTCTTCGACTTAGCGGCCCCGTGGACTGCAGCCTACCAGGCTCCTCTGTCCATGGTCCTCTTTTCCCAAACTTCATTAAAGTGACAGTAAAGGGGTTCTGAAAGTGAGTGAAAGTCGCTCAGTCATGTCTGACTCTTCACAGCCCCATGGACTATTCTCCAGGCCAGAACAAGCCTTTCTCTTTCCAGGAGATGTTCCCAACCCAGGGACTGAATTCAGGTCTCCCACATTGCAGGCGGATTCTTTACCAGCTGAGCTATGAGGGAAGCTTTATTTTGGGGGCTTCAAAATCACTGCAGATGGTGGCTGCAGCCATGAAATTAAAAGATGCTTGCTCCTTGGAAGAAAAGTTATGACCAACCTAGACAGCATATTAAAAAGCAGGGACATTGCTTTGCTGACAAAGGTCTGTCTAGTCAAAGCTATGGTTTTTCCAATGGATGAGAGAGTTGGACTATAAAGAAAGCTGAGTGCTGAAGAATTGATGCTTTTGAACTGTGGTGTTGGAGAAGACTCTTGAGAGTCCCTTGGACTGCAAGGAGATCAATCCAGTCCATCCTATAGGAAATCAGTCCTGAATATTCATTGGAAGGACTGATACTGAAGCTGAAACTCCAATCCTTTGGACACCTGACACGAAGAACTGACTCATTGGAAAAGACCCTGATGCTGGGAAAGATTGAAGGTGGGAGAAGAAGGGGACAACAGAGGATAAGATAGTTGGATGGCATCACCGACTCAATGGACATGAGGTTGAGCAAGCTCCACGAGTTGGTGAGGGACAGGGAGGCCTGGCGTGCTGCAGTCCATGAATTCGCAAAGAGTCGGATGGGGCTGAGCGACTGAACTGAACTGAACTGAACTGAAAGGGGTTTTTCTCAGGCTTCCCACATGGCGCTGGTGGTAAAGAATCTGCCTGCCAATGCAGGAGATATAAGAGACGTGGGTTTGATCCCTGGGTCTCTAAGATCCCCTGGAGGAGGGCATGGCAACCCACTTCAGTATTCTTGCCTGGAGAATCCCATGGACAGAGGAGCCTGGTGGGCTATAGTTTACAGGTCTGCAAAGAGTTGAACACGACTGAACACACATGCACAAGGAGGTTTTTCAAAAGCACATGAAACTGTCCAAATAAGTGGGAGAGGAGAGAAAAACACAACCTTGGAAACCAGCAAACGGGATGAGTGATGACAGTCCCAGGAGACTAAGCTGGTGGTGGAGAAGCAGAGTCCCCTGCCTCCAGCCCAAACCTCAGTAACGGGCAACCTGGGGCCTCAGGAAGAGGGTGGAGGACAATGAAACATGAGGACTGGTTGAATGTCTGTCTGAGAAGCTGCTAGACACATTCCAGATACCATCTATACTCCCTGTAGCCAAGTGACTGCCCTCCCCACAGCCCACCAAAGGGGGCAGATCAATTCTCTGGAGAGGGAGAAATAGAAGGTATCTGTCTTGGGGACACCAGGAACAGCAAGAAGACAATATGCAAGTTTCATCCCATAGTTTGAAACCCTCAGCCTCTTCTCAACTAGATCTTTAAAATGACGGTTGTTGTTGTTTAATTGCTAAGTCGTGTCTGACCCTTTTGCAATGCTATGAACTGTAGCCTGCCAGACTCCTCTGTCCATGGGATTTTCCAGGCAAGAATACTGGAGTGAGTTATCATTTCCTCCTCCAGGGGATCTTCCTAACCCAGGGATCAAACCCATGTCTCCTGCATCTCCTGCAATGGCAGGTAGGTTTTTACTGCTGAGCCACCAGGAAAGCCCCAAAATGATAGTAGACAGATCTTTACCCTTCAAGCAGAAGACTGTACAAGACTTCTCTGAAGAATTTCACTAGCCCAAGAAAAAAGGCTGAAAGATACACTAGGAGTCACCCAACGGAGCAGCCCAGCCTCACCAGCAAGCTCCTCCTGCAAACACGAAGCTGCCATCAGTTTTTTGGTGCCCATGTGTTAGAGCATCCCAGATGAAGGGACAGTCAATGAATCAGCAGGCATTGGAAGAAAGTCACTAACAAGACAAACATAAATTAAAACAAATAAGTAAGAAATATGCCTATTGGAGATAACAGGGGCCTACATGTGGAGAAGTACCCTCTAAGAAAAGGAACGTGTATGGAAAAAGAATGTGATAAGAAAGAAACATTCAGGAAACAGAACAAGTTCTTGGAAACTTTTTTTTGGAATGATAGTAGTAACTGAAAACTCAATGGAGGATTTATAAGATAAAGCTGAGGTAACTGCTTAGAAAATAAAAAAGACAAGAGAAAGAGATGAAAATTATATTAAAAAAAATCTGAGAATTCCGGTATAGAAATAAGAAAACATCTAGAAAAAGCAGAACAGAGAATACAAAGAAAAAGAAATCATTAAGGACATAATTCAAAAAAATTTCCCAGAATGTAAGGACAGGAATTAAGGACTATGAGGATCCACTCAAGTCTCCAGCACAATGAGTAAAAACAGACCCACACCAAATCCAATCATAAACAGGGAGATAAAGATTAAAAACAACAACAACAACAACAAAAAAACACTTTCAGAGAAGCAGGAAGGAAGAAATTTAAAAAAAAAAAAAAAAAAAAAAAGGTCACATACAAAGGATCAAGAATAAGAATGACTTTTATCTTCCCAAAAATGAAACTGAATCTCAAAGTTAATGAAGCAATGCCTTAAAAATTTGGAAAGAGAATTATTTCTTGCTTAAAAATGTAAACCCAGTTAAACTATCTCTTGGGATTCCCTTTTGGCTCAGATGGCAAAGAATCTGTCTGTGATACAAGGGACCTGGATTCGATCCCTGGGTTGGGAAGATCTCCTAGAGAAGGAAATGGCAACCCCCTCCAGTGTTCTTGCCCAGAGTATTGTCTATGGACAGAGGAGCCTGAGGTTGCAAAGAGTTGGACATGACTGAGTAACTAACACTTTCACTTCACTTTCACAGTGAGTGAGTAAAGTCGCTAAGTTGTGTCTGACTCTTTGCGACCCCATGGACTGTAGCCTAAACAGGTTCTTCTGTCCATGAATACTGGACAAGAATACTGGAGTGGGTTGCCATTTCCTTCTCCAGGAGATCTTCCCGATCCAGGGACTGAACCCAGGTCTCCCGCATTGTAGGCAGAAGCTTTACCATCTGAGCCACCAGGGAAGATCCAAGGGCAGGACTTAGGGAGGGAGAGCCCTGAGGTGAGGTGGAGCTGAGGGTGTATCCGCTACTGGTCACCAGAGGGTATCTATTGACATTGACAAGTTGCTCAGTCTTGCCGACTCTTTGCGACCCTATGGACTGTAACCTACCAGGCTCCTCTGTCCATGGGATTTTCCAGGCAAGAGTATTGGAGAGGGTTGCCATTTCCTTCTCTAGGAAGGTGTCCAGGGCAGGTCAAAAGACTCCAGTAGCAATCACTTCCAAAAAGAAGCTATAAATAGGATCTTGAACACATATCTTATATTGTAAGACACATTATAAGATTAGCACATTTAGAAGGAGAATTTGTGGTAGAATTAGTGATTAAGTACACAGATACCCAAGTTGGGGAAAAAAAAGGCAATTACTAACTCCAGGGGAAAGAATAATTTGTACAGGAAAAGGCATCACAAGACTGTGCAGAGCTCAGTTGTGAATGGCATCTTCACAGTCATGATAATGTCAACTCTGAATATAGCTTTCATCAAAGTCAATATAAAACTACATTGGGAGCTTATGTGATGGGGCATGGTTGTGTGTGTGTTGGGAGGAGGCCGGAGGACAAAGCAAGGGGGTGATTGAGTGAAATGCTCATGTTCCATGATGAAAAGTCAATAAGTAATGCCTAAAACTGAGGGAGAAATTTAAAATATGAGTAATATGTTCAAGTCTCTTAGAGATTACAGTGTTAAACATCCAAAATTCAGTTAAGAGTTGCTAATGGTTATCCCTGGAGAAGGGGAAATTAGAGAAGCAACCAAGGAGTGATGTTTTTCTTAACAAGCCTCGAGGAATTGTCTAAATCATCTTCATCTGCACCTTCAATAAAAACGAAAGCTAAAAGTGTGAAAAAGGAGTAAGGAATCCCTTTAGGTGTATAATACTCTGGCAGCATGCAGAACAGTGCATACGAAATGTTACTATTTGTGGGGAAAACTTGGGAAGAGAGAAATGGATGCGTATCTTCAGACATGTGCAGAAAATATCTCTAGGAGAGTACCTAAGAATATCTAATAAACTAGAATAATAACCCCACGGTTATCTCTGGGGAGGCAGACTAGGAGTCTTGAGCACAAGGGTTGAAAGGGAGAATGGTCAGCTTTTGAATTTGAATCCATCATCTCTCCAAAAACAAACAAAAAAAACATTGGGAAATGTAAAAAGTAAATACGATATCATTTACACATACACATATATATGACATATTTTAAATGCTGACTTCTCTCAATGTCTCCTCCCCACTGGGGCCTGGCTTCCTCTGGGGAGGGGCTTGTGAATGAATTATGTCTTAGAAATCCCCTCCCTTATTCCCAACTCCCCTGTTACTATTCTCAGCCAGAATGCTCCACCCTCCCCTTTCCCCTCTTAGTGAGTCATCAAGGCTTTGGTAACTCCCCACCCCTCTTGGACAACCCACCCCATCCATCCTGGCCCTGGTCAGCGCTTTTCTTTTTTTAAAAAGAGTTTTTAATTAAAAAAAAATTTTTTTGGGGGGGCCGGGCTGAGCAGCATACAGGATCTCAGTTCCCTGGCTAGGGAATCGAACCTGTACTCCCTGCAGTAGAAGCATGGAGTCTTCATCACTGGACCACCAGGGAGGCCCCTGGTTCTTTTCTTTCAACAACTCTGAGAGTTAACTGAGCAGTTACTCCATACCAGGCACCAGCAAATATGCCAGAGATTCCATGATGAGCAGGGAGACAAGCATGGTGTTTGTGGGTTTCATGGAGTTTAGGGGGCCTCGGGAACTTAAGAGTCCACACGACTCAAGATTCCACGCGACTCTTTTAAACATTTTAAACATTTCGTGTTCAGTGAATGCGTTCTCCACTCCTTCCCAATCCTATCTCTTCACACGCCATCCTGTTTCACAAAGGACTTGAAGAGGAGGACATAGCTACTGACTTAATGCCTCCAACAAAATAGAAAGTTCAGTGTGATCCCAGCCAAGTGACTGGATAGCCTGGGACAGCAACATTCAACAACAGAGTCACAAACCGGGCCCATGCATTCCTTCACAAAAACCAAATTCCCACTTTATAAAGAAAAAAGAAAGATTTTTCCTAAGCTTTTATTTTTTTCTCCTTGATTTTTTTTTTTTTTTTTTTGGAGATGTTTTTCACTGGAGTCTGTCATCACTCATTTGCCAGAAAGCACCAGGTAAAGCCAAAACAAATGTATACATAGCAGCTATTGATTAACCTTTAATCTAAAAAGAGCTTATCTCTCATGGATCTGTGTGCTTATGGATGGCATTTTTCTCTTCAGGTTTAAAATTTCTAGGTAACTTTATATTTCACTATATAATTGTGTGTTAAAATACAGAGCCTAAGAGGAACAAAATGTATTTGCCCTGGGAGTCCCTGTATGGAGTATAACATTGCCCCATGTACGGGAAGTGGTCTAGGGAGGCAAAAGTTATCACAACACAAAAATATTCTTCAAAGAGTCAAGTATTTGGGAAACCAGATCCCACTAAAGCATCTTTCTCTAGACTGCATCACTGCTGTCCTCTAATTCAAAGGCTTCACCTTGCCAGCTATTGGGTGTCAACATCCATCGTCTCAATACAAACACAAAACAAAACGGCAGCTCTGCAAAACTGCCTGTTTCCTGGAAGGCGCAGTGTCACATGTTGGTGACGTTCAAAAGGCACCAAAAATGTCAGATCACTTCACAACCAAACATTAGGGAGTCATCAGGAAAGATAACCCAACAAGGACTTTGAGAGACTGTGCTAAATACCAAAGAAGTCAAAGCCCTTGGCAACAGTGGTGATTTCTCCAATAAGTCTGTACAAAATTATCTTCTTATCCCATGCTGCAGAAATCAAGCATGGCATGAAGAATGGTGTCTTATGCTCTTTCATGGTTCTGTTCAAAAAAAGTTAAGGAAAAAACACCCAACTCTGTATTAATTTTATACTCTTTCTAAGAATTAGCACATCTAGTTGCAATAACCACAAAATTCCTATTGCATGTAAAATAAATAAGCCTGTGTTCATAATTTCCAATGTCATTTTTTAAGCCCATCAAAGTCTCTTCCCCTTAATCTACATGCCCATTTTAAGTAAATCTTTTATGGAACCAATTATTTTCAGATAGTCATAACCTCCTTCATTTCATGCCATCCAGCTCAGTTAGTATATGAAAAGTTATATAGACAAACGTTAATGGTGATGGTCCCTGGTGATAGAATTATGGGTGCTAGTACATTCTCTTTTTGCTTAATATATGTTTCAATTTTTATAGAATAGAATATATAAGATAGAAGTTTTTTGTTGCACTTAGTCACTCAATCATGCCCAACTCTTTGCAACCCTTTAGATTGCAGTTCGCCAGGCAATTCTGTCCATAGGATTTTTTTTTTCAGGCAAGAATACTGGAGTGGGTTGCCACTTTCTTCTCCAGGGGATCTTTCCAAACCAGAGATAGAAATCACATCTCCTGTGTCTCCTGCATTGCAGGCAGATTCTTTCCTGTGGAGCTATCAGGGAAACCCTAAGTTTCTTAAAGTTACACATATAAATTTTAAGAGCACTATGGCAATGTTCACCTGTCATTCCCTCTTCCCCTTTTCATTCTGGTATTCAGACTAAATGTGCTTAGTAAGAGCCCCCTTAGCTTCCCTGTTGGCTCAGTGGTAAAGAATCTGCCTGCCAATGCAGGAGATGTCAGTTCGATCTCTGGGTCAGGAAGATCCCCTGGAGAAGGAAATGGCAACCCCCTCCAGTGTTCTTGCCTGGGAATCCCATGGACAGAGGAGCCTGGCAAGGTACAGTCCATGGGGTTGCAAAAGGGTCAGACACGACTTAGCAGCTAAACAACAACAAAAGAGCTCCCTCAGCTCCAGAAAAGAACTAGGAATAGTCCAATCCAATCATAAATGTTCCAGTTCTCTTTGCCAATGATTGGTTTAGAGGTGTGCATGTGATCAAGACATAACAGACGTAGGGATGCCTGCTGATGAGTTTCTGGAAAAGTTTTTCTTCTCTCATAAAAGCGAGATGTGGGGAAAAAACCTAACCCTTCACTTCCTTCATGCTTTTGGATATTATAACATGAGGATGTGATGTCTGGAGCTATGGTTGCCATCTTGTGATGATGAGGAAGCAGCCAAGAAAATCCCAAGAAAGTCTGTTGTTGAGCTGTTAAATTGAGCCTGAAATCATCAACATCCAGACTACTTGTTATATGAGGTAATAAATTCCTGTTGTTTAAGCCATTTTTATTGATTGCTATGCTTCTTGTAACCAAAAGCACCCCAAGTTATATGAACACTGTAACTCTGTGATGTTCAGCTTTCCAAAGAGGTGTGTGAACCACCATCGTATACTCTTCCATCAAGAGACACTACAAAGGATTTTTTTTTTTTTTTCCACAAAAGCACATACCTAACTCCAAGAGTCATCACTTTATAACCTAGGATTATATCTCCCGCAATCTTCTTTGCAAGGCTCCATATTCTGGTCTTTGGACATGATGGTAGTACCCATCTGGAGTGGTCCAGTTTGAATCATACCTGTGTGGCGTGGCTAACCCTGTCAGTAATTTGGGGAACTTCTACCTGAGCCCCTTTACCTTGAGGTGGGGAGTAATATGTCCTAGGTACACCTGGCCTCAGGAGCTTGCAGAACTGGGCTCCTTTCAATTCTCAACAGAACATTCTTGGAGGAAGCTATTCCAGGGTCAAGTGCAGGAGCCAGGCAGTAAACTCAAACACGTGGACCAGGCCAGGGAACTGAAGAACTCATATGTCCTTTTGAGGGGTTGACAGGTGGGATCACATGTTGCCAGATGTTCCAATACTTTCAAAATAACCTAGAAATTGGGCTTTTTGTGTACAAACTCCACATTTTTAAAAGTTGGCAGCTAATTAAAGTATCCTTAAAACTCCATGTGGACCAAAAACCAAACTTATCTGAGGGCTGGATCCAGCCTACCAGCTGCCGGCTCACCACCTCTAGGCTCTTCACACCTAAAAATCACATAACAACTGTGCACAGCTTTAAAACTGCCAAAGCTCTTTCCTGTTGCCCTTTTGCAAGTGTAAGGACAGAAGGACTCCTGTATCTGAAGGCCAGATCCATTTATAGGAGGAGGTATTCCATTTATGGGAGGAGGCATGAGAGAACTTTCTAGAACTATTTCCCATCTTGGTCTGGGTGGTGATTACAACTGTAGGCATGTAAAAATTAATTTTGGACTGGACACTGAATTTGTGTACTTTTTGCATTCTCCTGTATGTATGTTCTACCGCAGTAGAAGTTATTAATGATAGTAATAATAATACTACATAAATGTGGAGGTAATACGCAAAGGTCTTCAGTGTAGGAAAGCCTGTTTTACCATCTGTACAACACGCTGCAAGATGGATTCTCTCACTCCCTTTTCACAGATGAGGAAACTGAGGCTGTAGAGGAAAAGACATTTGCACAGGATCCCACAGGATGTGACAGCTGGCTGCAAATTCAGATCTGGTTGGCTCAGCGCCAGGGCCATTCCCCACCCGCTTCCCTTCCAAGGTGACAGCAGCCTGCCATCTTCCAGATGGCTGGTCCACCCAGGCCTTGGGCAACCAGGGGTCAGCGAGCCCATGCCTGTATTTGCCCAAGCTATCTCCCCTCCCTCCTCTCCCGGGCTGCACACACATCTGTTCTGCTTGTTTTTTACCTTTTTCAGTCACAGCCCTTCTGTTACCCAGCTCCGCCTGCCAAACCCCACATTCTTGGCGAGAACTGCAGGCAGGCAGGACAGGAGGGGCCTGGTGAGTGACTATAAGCAGCCCAGGTGGGCTCCCTGGAGGAGGAGGAGCTCTGTGCCTCTGCAGGCGGCTTACCTTGCAGCATGCTCCGGTAGGCCGTGTCGGCGATGGCGTAGATGTGGGGTGGCATCTCGTGCCGCTTCTTGCCCTTGTACATCTCAATGATCTTCTCTGAGTAGATGGGCAGCTGCTTGTAGGGGTTCACCACCACGCAGAAGAGGCCCGAGTACGTCTACGAAAGAGAGAACCGAGCTTACTTCAGGAACCCGGCAGGGACAGAGCTCTGACATCCAGTCTGTGACCACCCACCACAGCTTGCATGGTCTGAGCGCCACTGTGTGCATTTTCTCACTTCATTCTCATAGGAGCAGCTTTGAATATATGCACTCAGAGTCCCATTTTAGAGATGGGGAAACTGAGGCTTGGGGCTTCACAGATGGCGCCAGTGGTAAAGAATCCAATACAGGAGACACAGAAGACACCAGTTCAATCCCAGGTCAGAAAGATTCCCTGGAGGAGGAAACGGCAACCCACTCCAGTATTCTTGCCTGGAGAATCCCATGGGCAGAGGAGTCTGGTGGGCTACAGTCCATGTGGTCACAAAGAGACATGACTGAGCAGCTGAGCACACACACAAACTAAGGCTCAGTGTCCCGGTGGGAATCTCTGGCATCATTGACTCCACGTACAGGGGAGAGGAGCAAACGGTGAGCTTGGATTTCTAGGACACTGTTTATAACTGTGGTTTTAAATAGTGCTGGGTTCAGACCCTTAGGCCACTCCCAACCACTGTCACTTCATCTCCCTGAGCCTCACAGGCTTAAATAACACCTACACTTTCTTGAGCACCTACTATGCACCAGCCACTAAGCTAAGTACTTCACAGGCATCTTCTTTAATCCTCTCATTCAGCCTCCTACAGGGATACTATAATTTCCCCATGGCCCATTTGACAGATGAGGAAACTGAGGCTCAGTGAAGTTCTCACCAAGTCACGCAGCTGCTGGGAAATTGAGAACTAAAATCAGGACTTCACCCAGAGCTCATACTCTCCTCGACCATGAAAAAGGACAGAGTCCCTCATCTGTAAAGTGGGGATAAACACAACTGTCTTTAAATAGGAATGGTACTTAACACATTACAACACATTACATTCATGGATGAACTCTGAAAACATTACACTGAATGAAAGAAGTCAGACACAGAAGGTCATGTATCACACGGTTCCGCTTATCTGAAATGTCCAGAACAGGCAAATCCATAGAGACAGAAAATAGGTCTCTGGTTTCCAGGGAGTGGAGAGACGGGGGAATGGGAGTGACTGCTAGTTGGAATGGGTTTCTTTGGGGGTCTATAAGAATGTTCTGGAACTAGATAGCAGTTGGGAGTAAGACTACTCTGCAAATGTATTAATGCCACTTGTTTCCTTCAAACTGATTAATATCGTGAATTGGTTATACTGGATTTTATCACAATTAAAAAAGATTGGCAGTTCCTGGGGGTCCAGTGGCTAGGACCTTCCACTGCTGGGGGCCTGGATTTAATCCCTGGTCCAGGAATTAAAATCCAGCAAACTGCACAGCAAGGCCAAAAAAATTAATTAGTTTAAAAAAAAATCATCCTGCCCTACCAAGTGCAGAGGAACGTCTGAAAATGATCAGAACAAGGAAGGGGCATGAAGATGCTCGCACGCCCCACCGTTATGTGGGCGGGGGAGGCGTGCTCCTGGTATACTGCTATTCTTTACTGTACTCTGGCCTTTCCCACGCGCTGAGCTCAGAGCCCAGGAGACAGGCGCCAACCTGTCCCAGAGGAACTGCTTTCCCAAACGATAACATCAGTGCTGCCCAAGGCTCTGGTGGGCGAGACGAAGCATGTCTTCCCTCCAACTCCCCCAGATGTGACTGAAGGAGGAGGAGCAGAAAGTCCACCCCTGGGTCACACTCACAGCCCCGCAAACACTGGGGAGGTTCAGCGCCTCGATCAAAGCCACCCAGCACTGAGCCCCACTCGGCCCGTGTGAGGCGTGGGCACTGTCCATCAGCTGTGGGCCTATTCCTGTCCTACAGAAACAACTGGTCATCCGTTCATTCAATCGCTCATTCATTCATGCATTCCACGTGTGAGGCTCTGGGGTTATAGTGCAAGACAAAACACACAGGGACCTGCCCACAAAGGGATTTCAGTCACGGCAGCAGCTGGTTGGTGAGTGAGGGACTCCCTCCAGAGCCCCATCTGCTAAGGCGCGATGATGGTGAGAGTTGATCTGGGGTGAGGGGAAAATGCTCTTTCTGAAAAGGAACAGGACTGGGGGTGGGGGAGGTGAGAGGGAGGCAGTAATCTCCCAGGTTCCCACAAGTCCTATCTAAACATCCATCAGCCACTTATCAAGCACCGACTGTATACCAGGCCTGTGTTAGATGCTGGAAACAAATAAATCGATGATCATTCCTGCTCTCAAAAAGCCCCCTTCAAAAAGGAGACGAGGACGTTCAAAATAACATCATAAGAACAATCCCTGTGGATTATGGGAGCAAGGAAGAGAGGGCCCCAGCCCACGAGGAGGGGGCAGTGCTCAGAGAAACTCCAGCAGGGGGTACTCCCTGCACTGAGACTTAAGAGATAAGGTGCTAACAAGTTCAGGGACACAGTAGGTGCTCACTAAATGCCTGCTAAATGAATGCCTGAGGGGTCAGGTAATTATAAAGCTTCCCTGGAGCAGGGGCAGCGCTGCCTTCATCTCTGTGACCCAGGGCCTGGCACTGGGCTGCACACAGCAGGTGCTCAGTAGACATTCGTTGAACACGTGGTAAAGCTGTTCCAGCTGTGTGTTTCCTGTTCCTCTGCGTCCTGGTCCGCAGCTCAGGGCCTCCATGGAGTAAGAGCCCAAGAATGGTTGGTCGTTTGAACGAAGGTCAACCATGCCCTTCCTCCTCTTTAGGCCTGAACTCCACCTCCAGCTCTTCCCAGGCTGTGCCCACTGCCACTGTCCTTTTTAGAATGCGTCATTTACAACCCAAATCACTCCCTCCAGGGAATTAGGGCCAGTAAAGCGTAGTGGTTAAGAGTACAGAATTGACTACTGAGGACTTATTTGTAACTCTCATTCTGCTACTTCTTGGCTGTGTGACCCTGTGTAAGTTTCTTTTTCTCTCTGAGCCTCGATTATCCTCATCTGCAAAATGGGCAGGTATAATTGTCACTCTTTCATCGGTTCGCTGTGAGATAGCTCTCGGGGAGCATTTAGCACAGTGCCTGGTGTGTAACAAGGACTCGATAACTATTAGTGACCATCCAGTGCTCCCTTTGTTTCATGATGATCAAAACTTTGCCACCTTGGAAACTTCACACGTAATGTTCCCTCTCCTTGGAACACATCCCCCTGAGCTTCTCAGAGCCATTTGCATTTGCTCTTTCAGGGCTCAGTCTAAATGTCACCGCTTAGACTGTGAGCTGCACACTATCATATCTCCAGCCCTCAGCACAGGGCCAGGCACTTGGCAGATACCCAATAAATATTTGCTGAATAAAAAAATGAAAGAAGGAGCGGGGAAGAGAGGGAGGGTGGGAGAAGAAGAGAGGGATGGAGGAAGGAAGGAAGAGAGGCAGGGGTGGCTTTCCCAATTCCATCATCAGCTTCTGAAGGAGAAATATCACCTTCCCTCTGTTTGCCTAGGGCACAGCCTGGTGCGATGTACACAGCAAGCACTTAATCCATGCTTCCAAGAAGATCTGAATCTCTGTCCAGTTCAGCACATCTTTCCAGGGCACCATGTCCCAACAGGAAGGACTGGGTAGATGGCAGCACACCCCACACAGAGGCTCGGCTTCAGAATCTAGGGGTTCAGCCTCCACTGTTCCAGCCTGGTTGCTCTCACCTGACGCAGCCCTCCTGTGCTTGGGTGTGTTTCTGCCGCCCCATCCCCACGAGCCCCTTCTGAGCTGGTCAAGTTCAGAGGTTTTCAATTTTCCCTGCCTCCCATGTCCCAGCGGCCTCTCAGGGCCCTGTGCCACCAGCAGGTCCCAGCTGCAGGCCTAGGGTTTCCCTCTTGTGACCGTATTAGGAAGCGACTTCACTTTTTCCCTAACGCTTTATATGGTCAGCCGTGGAGCCCTGAGCTCCTAAGGCCTCCGGCAGAAATGAGGAACAGTGGGGGAAGGTGGAAGAGAAGCAGGCTTTAAGTCACAGAGGCCCGGGCGGAACCTCGGACTTGCCCTCCCAACTTGTGTGACCTGAACCTCGTCCTTCCCATCTATAAAACGGTGGACAGGTTGCAGTGCAGTGTCATGGCTTTCTGAACATCCTAGAGACAGACCTGGCTCACCAAGAATGTGATCTGCTACAGCTTTGATGTTAATGGCAAAAAAAAAAAAAAAAAATAGAAACAACCTAAATATCCACCAATGGGAGACCAGTTCAATAATTATGGCACACTGCCCTTAAGCAGCAGCTGCAGCCCTTAAAAAGGATACATACATATACAAATTTACATATAGGGGATTCCCCGGTGGTCCAGTGGTTAGGACTCCATGCTTCTACTGCAGAGAGCTCAGGTTTGATCCCTGGATGGGGAACTAAGATCTGGCAAGCTGGGCAGTGCAGCCAATACATACACACACACACATTTTGGGCTCCCCAGGTGGTTCAGTGGTAAAGAATCTGCCTGCCAATGCAGGAGACATAAGAGATATGGGTTTGATCCTCCTGGCTTGGGAAGACTCCCAGGAGGAGGAAATGGCAACCCACTCCAGTATTCTTGCCGTGGACAGAGGAGCCTGGCAGGCTACTGTCCATGGGGTCACAAAGAGTCGTACACGACTGAGAACGAACACACGCATATATATACATATATATATACACATACACATGTATTGGCCTCTATATGTATAAAATATTAGGGCTTCCCAGGTGGCGCTACTGGTAAAGAACCTATCTGCCAATGCAGGAGACACAGGAGACATGGGTATAAAATATTGCTGGAAGACTTATAAGGAACTGGTGACCATGGTTTCCATAAGGAGGGGAACCAGAAGATGAGGAAATGGGGATAAAAGGAAAAGTTCTAAAATACCCTTATATACTATTCAATATTTTATTTAATATTTGCATGTGTTATCTATTCAAAAAATGTTTTAACTCTGAGTGAATAGATAGTTATGAACATACACAAGAAAAAGCCACAAATAAATAAGAAATTTCCCATTTTCACCTCCCCCAGCCACTGGCAACACCATTCTATTCTGATTCTCTGAGTCTGACTGTTTTAGATTCTCCTGTGAATGGAATCCTGCAGGATTTGCCCCTCTCTGGCTGGCTATTTTCACTCAGCATAATGTCCTCCAGGTTCAACCATGCTGTTGCAAATGGCAGGATTTCCTTCTGCTTTAAAGCAGAGTTATTATATTGTATGGTGTATTTACCACCTTTCCTTCATCCACTCTGGGCTTCCCTGGTGGCTCAGATGGTAAAGTATTTGCCTGCAATGTAGGAGACTGGGGTTCGATTTCTGGGTCAGAAAGATCCTCTGGGAAAGGGAATGGCTACTCACTGCAATATTCTTGCCTGGAGAATTCCATGGATAGAGGAGCCTGGTGGGCTATAGTCCACGAGGTTGCAAAGAGTTGGACAAGACGGAGCGACTAACCCACTTCATCCATTCGTCACATTCATTCCTGTAGAATCCATGTTGCATATCTGCAGCTCAGATGTACCTTATCTTCCTCCTCTCAATTATCAAGCCGCCTCAGGCCAAGGGTGGGGCCCTGTGACTCTCAGCACCCCACAGAGAGGGAAGGCAGGGGATCAGCAACACTTAACAGTCCTGATCCTGTCCCTTCTCAGGTAAGTCACATCACCTCTCTGCCTTGGTCACCTTGTGTGCTGTGTGGGAAGTGAGCTTCGACCTCACTAGAGAGAGCTGGGAAGGACTTGGGACAGCAGCCAGTACAGGCAAGGCCCACATCTGCACTGAGTGCCCTCTGCCTGAAACCCTTGTCCCATCTCCCAGCCCAAGGCCAGGGACGGAGCCATGAAAAATCCCAGGCGGAGAGAACCCAGCCAACGACAACATCCGGAAGAGCAAGCCCCACACGTGTCATCGATGATCTGGGGCAGCTCAGGCAGAAACCTGCATCTCGAGACAGAGGATAGACGTGTGGCCCTAGTGGGGGAAGGGGAGGTCGGATGAAGGGACAGAGTAGCACTGACACACTTTATACACTACCGTGTTTAAAATAGCTCATGGGACGCTGCTATACGGCACAGGGACCTCAGGGGCTCAGGGCTCTGTGATGACCTAGAGGGGTGGGATGGAGGTGGTGGGATGGAGGCTCAAGAGGAAGGGGACATATGCATACACAGAGCTGATTCACGCTGTTGTACAGCAGAAACTAACACAACATTGTAAAGCAATTATCCTCCAATTTAAAAAGCAAACAAAAAAAAAGAACCTGCATCTTTAAGGCTTCTACCTCTTCTAGACCCAAGGGGATGAGACATCTGCCAGGACTAAGCAAAAAGTGCCGTGTTTGAGATAAGCCTTGCAGGATGGAAGGGAACGTTCTCTTCGTTACTGGGGGCAAAGTCAGGCATGGTCAGCTGACTGAGCTTCACCTGCCATACACCTGTTACAAGGGCCACGCCTTCCGCCATCACGCGCTGGGTGAATAACTTGGGGTGCTTCCCCACCCCCTCCTATTTTATCTCCTCCATCTCAGACAACAGTTTCTAGTTAAGTGATTAAGTTGATTAGAAAAGAATGAGACAGGAGTAGATGCGTGGTCATAAGACTGAAAGGCTTTTCATTTAATCTGTCTGGAGAAGCACAGAAGGAATTCGAAGATTTGATTCATTTTTTTTAATCTGCTGTCAGAAGACAGTCTGGGTCTTGGGACCTTTGTAAGCCCCTCATTTTTCCTGGTTTCTATTTTGGGCCCAAACATCTGTGTCAGAGGACAGCAGGCGAGATTCCTATCCAAGCCCGTCCTTGACCTCCCTGGATGAAAATGACTTATCTTGGACAGGAGGCCCACAGGAGCCCAGTTCCTCTAGAGCTCCCTGCAGGCTGGTGTCCTTAGGAAAAGCCACTCTGTACCAACAGCCCCAGGCTGAGAATGCTTCCAGACAAGGAGTGGTGTGGACAAAAGACATTTTCCCTGCTTAGTTAGGGAGCAACTTAGTTAGACTGTCCTTGGAGGGTCTTTAGTACTCTGAGCCACAGCTTGCTTGTCTGTAGGATGGGACGAGCATACTTCATTCAGTGGATATTGTGTTAACTAAATGAGATCAAGAGAAGGTCTGTATAGAATTATGAGTTGCTTCCCACTTCCCCCTTGGCTCTTAAAAACAAGCCATTGTAACTCTCTCAGAACTATCCATGTGGTTTAGTTGCTAAGTCATGTTCTACTCTTTGCGACTCCATGGACTGTGTAGCCCATCAGGCCCCTTTGTCCATGAGATTTTCCAGCAAGAATACTGGAGTAGGTTTCCCTTTCCTTCTCCAGGAGATCTTCCCGACCCAGGAATTGAACCTGGGTCTTCTGCATTGCAGGCAGATTCTTTACCGACTGAGTGAAGAATAATTAATTGTGGTACATCTGTGGGATAGATTACAAAGCCCACAAAGGGGCAGCTGGGGTCACGAGTGAGCAGTAGGGATGTTCATCACTAACTTGTACATGGAAAGAGACCAGGTCCCCAGCCTGTATGCACAGACTTTTCAATACATTGTTGTTGTTTAGTTGCCAAGTCGTGTCCGACTCTTTTGCATGGACTGTAGCCTGCCAGGCTCCTCTGTCCATGGGATTTCCCAGGCAAGAATACTGGAGTGGGTTGCCTGTTTCCTCCTCCAGAGGATCTTCCTGACCTAGGGATTGAACCCGTGTCTCCTGCATAAGCAGGCGGATTCTTTACCACTGAGCCACCAGGGAATTTCCTTTTCAATACATAAATATGCACTATTCTCACAAAGAAACATAAACATCTTATCAGTGTTATCTCTGGGGGAGGATTGACTCTTGTGTTTGCTGTGCTTTTCTGAATTTTCCAGATCTTCTGGAATGAATATGCCTCATTTTCCTAATTAGGAAAAAAAAAATCTGCAAGACATTTTTAGAGATGACAACGGGGGTTTGTAATTTTCATGTGGCAAAACATAAAGGGCAAGACCAGAAGGGCCTCAAGACAGAGGTGACTGTTTCTGTAAGTTTGCAAAGAATCCAAGAACATCTCTCTGGCAATAATAAAAATGAGCATAACCAATAAAAACAATACCTAACATGTTGAGTGCCTACAATGTGCCAGGAAGCATGCCATGTGCTTTTTTTTCAGAGTAACCCACTCCATGCACGCACACGTGCTCAGTCACAGTCATGTCCGACTCTTTGCGACCCCATGGACTGCAGCCCGCCAGGCTCCTCTGTCCATGGAATTTTCCAGGCAAGAATATTAGAGTGGACTGGCATTTCCTACTCCAAACCCACTCTATGAGGCAAGTACTATTCTTGGATTCATTTTACAGAGAAGGAAACAAAATGTCAGAGAAATTAAATAACTTGCCCAAGGGACAGATGTACCCTTTCTGAGAGGCAAGACAAAGGCTGGAGTGGGATGCCCTCTGTCCACCAGTCTGGCTTGATGGGGCTACCATGCCCTTCTATATCTTAGGGACCTGGTCCAGCCCACAAAGAACCTGTACCCCTGAGTTACACATCATCCAGTCCAGACTGTCCAACAGAGCTTTCTGCAATGATGGGAATGTTCTCCACCTGTGCTGTCCAATATGGCAGCCACTAGCCACAGGCGTCAGGTGGGCACTTAACACGTAGCCACCACAATGGAAGAAGTGAACTTTTAAATACTGATGTTTAATCAATTTACATCAGGCCTTCCCAGGTGGCTCAGATGGTAAAGAATCTGCCTGCAATGCAAGAGACCCGGGTTTGATCCCTGGGTCTGGAAGATCCCCTGGAGAAGGGAATGGCTACCTCCTCCAATATTCTTGCCTGGAGAATTCCATGGACAGAAGAGCCTAGTGGGGCTACAGTCCATGGGGTTGCAAAGAGTCAGACATGACTGAGCGACGAACACTTTTACTTTTCACTTCGTTTACATCTAAATTTAGTTAGCCACATGCGGCCAGTGGCTGCTATATTGGACACTGCAGCTCTAGTTCACTCCGACCTGCACGGTCAACCCAGAGGAATCCAGGTGCAATCGAGTCATTCCCATTTGTGACAGGGCAGGCCTCCACCAAACCTCGCCAGGATCCTAATGTCTCCTACCTACTCAGCTGTGGGATGGATCAGCCTTCTCAAGGAGGTTAAGAGTTCTCCTTTATTTCCAAGATGGTGGAAGAGCAGGGAACTACTTCACTGAAATCTGTTCACCACGGACCACGCAACCATGTGATCAACGTGGGATCTGTGGATCTCATTTATGTGGGGGGAGGGTGACTGCTTTCATTTTGCAGATGGGGAAACTGAGGCTTCAAGAGGTGAAATAACCTGTTCAATGTCACAGCACTAGATAGGGCAGGGGGAATGGGAACCCAGGTCTTAACGATTCTACCCCACATGCAACCTCCCTCAAGGAAAATTTCAGCCTCCTAACTTGCACCCCAAAGACATCTGCAAGCCTCTCCACTCCCTCAGGGGTGCAGGAGACCTTCAAGAAGTGGCCGGCTTCCCCAGGATACTCACGTATATGAGTCCCGAGAAGTACCTCTCCCGCAGGTTGTGCAGCACAGAGGCTTCGTTGAGGCACGTCAGCTCCGCCATGTCCTCCACCTTGGAGAACTTGGGCGGGTTCATCTTCTGGATGTCATCTTTGCCGACTGTGACCTTCTTGCCATTCTCCACCAGCTCCACGATCACCTCATCCCCTTTCTCCTCCTTGATGCTGGCTGCCTCGAAACCCTGCTTCTCCGAAGGGACCCAGACCAGCTTCTTGGCGGCCCAGTCAGCCTGGGCCACTGGGTTGTTGATGAAGTTTTTGTCCACAAAGAGGAACTTCTCATCTTCACTGAGCTGGTCTTTCTGCGCCATGGTGCCTGGTTGGTCCCCTGGGGAATAAGACAACCAGGTAAGAATGAGGCCAGAACCAGACTGGCCTAAAGATAGATCAAGAACCAAGCCCTAAAGACAGATAAAACCTTCACCTCACCATTTCTGGGGATGCAATCTGCAGAAATATCTCACAAAGCACAAAGGTGTTCACAGCAGGATGGTTTATGTTGTCAAATGGAAACGACCCAAAGGCTCTTCAGAAAAGGATCTGGACTACTATATATTGTCCATCAACATGGCATAAATACATAAACCATGATATTCTCATACAACGAGCTGCTATCCAGGGGTTAAGATGCGAGAAGTAGGTCTAGATGTGTTGACACAGGAACAAATTCAAGTCTTATAGTTTACTGTAAAAATAGAAGGGGGTGGTCCTCAAATGTTTAAACATAGCTTTATCACATTATCTAACAACCCCATTCTAAGGTATATACCCAAGAGAAATGAAAACATACTTCCACACAAAAACTCAGGTGAGTGTTCATAGAAGCATTGCTCCTAATAACTAAAAAACAGAAGAAAAATCCAAATGTCCATCAGCAGATAAATGGATAAATAAAATGTGGCCTATCCATTTAATGGAATATTACTCAGCCATGAAAAGGAGTGGAGTACTGAAATACACTGAGTGTTAATGAATCTTGAAAACATTATGCTAAGTGAAAGAATCTAGTCACAGAGGACCATGTATTGTATGATTCTGCTTACATAAGAATGTCCAGAATAGGCAAATCCAGAGAGATAAAAAGTAGATTAGTGGTTGCCAACAGCTGGGAGAGAATAAAAGAGTGACAGTAGACGGATCAAACTGCAAACATCCATTGAATCATAGAAAAAGCAAGAGAGTTCCAGAAAAACATCTACTTCTGCTTTACTGATTACGCCAAAGCCTTTGACTGTGTGGATCACAACAAACTGGAAAATTCTTCAAGAGATGAGAATACCAGACCACCTTACCTGCCTCCTGAGAAATCTGTATGCAGGTCAAGAAGCAACAGTTAGAACCAGACATGGAACAACATACCAGTTCCAAATTGGGAAAGGAGTACATCAAGGCTGTATATTATCACCTTGCTTATTTAACGCATATGCAAAGTACATCATGCAAAATGCCAGGACGGCTGAAGCATAAGCTGGAAACAAGATTGCTGGGAGAAATATCAATAATCTTGAATAATGACACCACCTTTATGGCTGAAAGCGATGAGAAACTCAAAAGTCTCTTGATGAAAGTGAAAGAGGAGAGTGAAAAAGTTGGCTTAAAGCTCAACATTCAAAAAATTAAGATCATGGCATCTGCTCCCATCACTTCATGGCAAATAGATGGGGAAACAATGGAAACAGTGAGAGACTTTATTTTCTTGGGCTCCAAAATCACCAGAGATAGTGACTGCAGTCATGAAATTAAAAGACACTTACTCCTTGGAAGAAAAGCTATGACCAACCTAGACAGAATATTAAAAAGCAGAGACATTACTTTGCCATCAAAAGTCCATCTAGTCAAAACTACGGTTTTTCCAGTAGTCATGTATGGATAAGAGAGGTGGACTATAAAGAAAGCTGAGCGATGAAGAATTGAAGCTTTTGAACTGTGGTCTTGGAGAAGACTCTTGAGAGTCCCTTGGACTGCAAGGAGATCCAGCCAGTCCATCCTAAAGGAAATCAGTCCTGAATATTCACTGGAAAGACTGAAACTGAATCTGAAACTCCAATACTTTGGCCACCTGATGCAAAGAACTGACTCATTGGAAAAGACTCTGATGCTGGGAAAGATTGAAGGCAGGAGGAGAAGGGGATGACAGAGGATGAGATGGTTGGATGGACATGAGTTGGAGCAAGCTCTGGGAGTTGTTGAAGGACAGGGAAGCCTGGCGTGCTGCAGTCCATGGGGTTGCAAAGAGTTGGATGTGACTGAGTGACTGAACTGAACTGAACTGAAGTAGAGGGGAGTGGGTTTCTTTTTAGGGTAATGAAAATGTTCTAGAATGTACTGCAGTGATGGATACACAATTCTATGACTATGCTGAAAGCAATTCAGTTGCACAATTTAAATGGGTGAATTGCATGGTATTTAAACTGGATCTGAATAGAATTGCTTAAAAATGAAATATAGGGAATATTGTAAAGCACTAGTATAATAACCCATTTTTATTTTAAAATATTTAAAATTCATATAGGCAAAATAACTGGAGAAATATGTACTTATCGAGTACAGTTTTGAAGGGATTTTTACTTTTCATGACTAATGAAAAGTACTACTAATTTTTTGTAGTAAAATATACATAAGATGTACTGTCTTACACATTTTCATTGCAGTGACATTAAGTACATCCATATTGTCATGCAATTATCACCACCATCCAACACCAGAACTATTTTCATCTTGTAAAACCGAGACTCCACACACATTAGACACTAGTTCCTCATCACCTCCTCCCTCCAGCCACTGGCCTGCACTATTCCACTTTATGTTTCTATGAATTTCACTGCTCTCAGGACCTCATGTCAGTGAAATATTCAGTATTTATCCTTTTGTCACCAGCTTATTTCACTTAGCATAATGTCTTCAAAGTTCATCCATGTTGGAGCGTAAATCAGAAGTTCACTCATTTTTTAAGGCTTAATAACATTTCATTGTACAGACATATGGCATTTTGTTTATCCATTCATCTGTTGATGGACACTTGAGTTACTTTCACATTTCCTCTATTGTGAATAATGCGACTTTGAACATGGGTACATTTCTATTATGCATTTTTGCCATGAAAGAAAGTGAAAGTGAAAGTTGCTCAGTCGTGTCTGACTCTTTGTGATCACATGGAATTCTCCAGGCTGGAATACTGGAGTGGGTAGCTGTTCCTTTCTCCAGGGGATCTTCCCAACCCAGGGATTGAACCCAGGTCTCTTGCATTGCACGTGGATTCTTTACCAGCTGAGCTACATGGGAAGCCAATATAGTTTTATAACTTTTATTGAATTTATGATTAACAAAAATAGATACTTTACAAAAGACTTCAAGTAACCAATTCACATAAGAAAAAGATGTTCAGCCTCAGGAGTAAATGAAGAACTACAAGGTGAAGCAATGAGATGCTGCTTTTCACTCACCGCTTGGCTAAGATGAAAACCACTGATAAGGCCTGTATTGTCAGGAGAGTAGGGGCTGGGGCTCTGCATACATTGCCCTTATGGCTGGAAAAGTCCTAAAAGTTCACACACATCCCTTGACCTGCAATTCCATTTCTAGCAATTTAGCTTATGGAAACAGACAAGTGTTAACAGATGTATAAAAATGTGCACTGCCGTGCAATTTGGCACAGCAAAACCTGCAAGCAATCCAAATAGTTTTCAGGAAGTGCCTTGTTGAATTACAGATCATCCGGGCAACAGACTGCTATAAGCCCACCCAAAATTCAAGATGTAGGCTTTTATATATGCCACACAAAACTCTGCCCTTTCACCCTTCCCCCCCACCCCCGGCTGCCCTGTGCTGTTGGTGGGAATATAAGTTGGTGCAGCCACTATGGAAAATAGTATGGAGGTTCCTCAGAAAACTAAAAATAGAATTACCAGCAATCATTACCAGAATGATCCAGCAATCCTATTCCTGGGAATATGCCTGGACAAAACTATAATTCATACAGATACATGCATCCCTATGTTCACAGCAGCACAGTTCACAATAGCTAAAATATGGCCACAACCTAAATGTTCATCAACAAATGAATGGATAAAGAAGAGGTGGTGCATAGATACAATGGAATACTACTCGGCCATAAAAAAGGATGAAACAGTGCCATTTGCAACAACATGGATGCAACAAGAGATGCTCATACTAAGTGAGATAAGTCAGAAAGAGAAAGACAAATGCCGTATGATGTCACTTACATGCGGAATCTAAAATACAGCACAGAGGAACCTATCTATAACATGGAAACAGACTTACGGACAAAGAGAACAGGTTTGTGGTTGCCAAGGGGGAGTGGGGAGGAAGAGGGCTGGATTGCGGGTGTGGGATTGGCAGATGCAGACTATTACACTCAGAACGGATAAACAACAAGGTCCTAATGTAGAGCGCAGGGATTATATTCAATATCCTGTGATGAAACATAATGGAAAATTAAAAAAAAAGAATGTTAAAAAAGAATGAAAGTGATAATTCATAGACTTCATGCTGTTTACAGATTTGCCCACAAGTTTTGAACATTAAAAGACTCTAAGTTAATTAAAATGCAAATTATAGACTTGTAAAATAAAAAATAAGGATTTTTCCCTTTCATCTTAACCTATTTGTCATTTACATGATTTAAAATTCTCTCATTGTAAATGCACAATTCAATGACTTTTAGTAAATTTACAGAGTTGTGCATCTATCATGATGCTAAATTTTGGAACATTCCCATCACCCCAAAAAGGGTTTCCTCATACTAGTCTGCAGTCACTCCCTGTTCCTACTCCCAACTCCCTGGCAATTACTAATCTACTATCTGTCTCTATAGATGTGCCTTTTCTGGACATTGCAAAAAACAGAATTATACAATAGGTGACTTTTGACCATGCAAAGTCAATATGACAAAACCCAAAATGCATAAATGGAATACTCAGCAGTAAAAAGGAACAAATTACACCATAAAAAAGATGAATTGTGGAAGCAAGCTTAATGAAAGAAGCAGAACCCAAGTCCTACACACGCTCTTATTCCACTGATAAGGAGGTCTAGAAAAGGCGAAGCTGTGGCAACAGGAAACAGATCAGTGATTGCTCACAGGCTGGGGAGGGATCTGGCTGCCAAGAGGCAGAAAGGAACTTCCGGGGTGATGGAAACATTCTATATCCCGATTACGACGATGATCATACGACTATATACATTTGTCAAAATTCACTGAGCTGTACACTTAAAAACCAGTGAATTTTTTAAAAAGTAAAAGAAATACTATATGTACATTACACCTCAATAAAGCTGAATAAGATAGTTATAAAAGAATGTCTTATCATTTTGTTTATTTTTCTTCATTTTTAAAAAATTAACTTATTTATTTTAATTGAAGGCTAATTACCTTACAATATCGTAGTGGTTTTTGCCATACACTGACATGAATCAGCCACGGGTGTATATGTGTTCCCCATCCTGAACCTCCCTCCCCATCCCATCCCTCTGGGTCATTCCAGTGCACCGGCCCTGAGCACCCTGTCTCATGCATCGAACCTAGACTGGCAATCTGTTTCACATATGATAATATACATGTTTCAATGCTATTCTCTCAAATCATCCCTGTCTTGCCATTTCATACATCCGTGTATACATTTTAATAAGTCTAGAAAACTACACACAAAAATATTAAACCAGGGTTCTATTTGGTCAAATGTGGGACAGTCTGAACATCAGTAAGGTAAATACAACAGTTGAAAGATTAGTATGTTTAAATCCATGAGCTCATCATGGTTAAAAAAAAATTCACAGATCATCTTTGTAAGCTGCTGGGGAATCAACCCATGGTTTTGAAAACTGGTAAAGAAAGAGGCGGAAACTAAGACACTGATTCTGCCTCTCTATAAATTCTTCCTCAAGGCCACTAAATAATTGACAAGAAGTCTGTCTTTATCTAAAATATTAAGTCATTAAATGTCAGATTCTCCATTCAATTGTCTAGATATGACCAGGAGACGAGCTGCTGAGGCAACAGACTCTTTTCAGACCTGTCCAATGGCCCATCCCAGGCCCTCTGACCATACCTGCAGGAGCTGTCCTGCCCTCGGAACACTGGCTCGTGTTCAGCTCCTCCAACCCGATCCACCCTCCTCTCCCACCCACTGGTGGTTCCAAAGAACTAAGGTGCGGGCTGAGTGAGGATGTACTGCGTGGTTGATGCCCCTTCTTCAGCAGAAAACAATTCATAGCTCCTTTAGCTATGGATCCCCTCTTAGAGGCACATAACCTCTGATCAACTCTGTTTTTGCAGCGTTAAGGTTACTGAGTAGGTGTAGGTGGTGTCGGCCCGATCCATCCGTTGTGAAGTTCTCCATCTGCTATTCAGGCTTCTCAGGTGGTGTGGGTGGGAAGGAACCCACCTGCCAAAGCAGGAGACGCAAGAGGCGCAAGATAATTTGCATGCTTGGACTCCAAATCCCATGGAGGTGGACTAACTTCCACATCCCACCAATGGGCCCCTGGAGCTGGGCCGTCAACTCCTAAAATGCAGACTTTGCAAGGCAAAAATCAGAGGGGCAGTTCCTCCCGCTTTCCTCTTCCAGGGTGAAAATGACAATAATAAAAACCAGGAGCTAATTTGTTCAGAAAGGTTAGTTATTTCTCCTGGGTGACCTGATCTAGTAGCTCTTTAAAAAATAAAATAAGAAATGAGTGAATCATTCCCTAAATCTGAAAAATCACTCCAGTTATCCCAAAAAGTGAATTAAAGAATTGTAGAAAATGTACACTGTTCTAGGTTTAACGATCACGTTTCCTGCACTTTAAATTCTTTTGGGAGGGGGTGACTCTGGGCATGTGGGATACAGATTCCCCAAATAGTGATTGACCCCAAGCCCCCCTGCAGTGGAAACATGGAGTCTTCATCACTGGACCCCCTGGAAAATCGCTTTTAATTTTTAAATTGCTATTGAATTTCTTCTGGGACATAGTAACTCCAACAGCATTCTCCCTTCAGCCCCCATTCACTGCTTAAAAAAAAAAATACTACCATCTACTTAGAAGAATTCCTGCTATATAAATGTAGAAGAAATGATGAAACTAGAATGTAGCAATTCTGGAACTCTGAATAAAATAATGGGTCTTGGCAATCGCTATCAAAGTTGCTAAAACATCAGACCAGTGGTTCTCAGACTTCCTTGTGCATCAGCCTCACCTGGGAGGTTGTGGAATCACAGATGCCTGGGCCAACCCCAGAGCTTCTGAGCCAGTACGTCTGGGGTGAACCCAGGGATCTGCATTTCTAACAGGCTCCCGGGTGATGCAGAGGATACTGGTCCACAGTTTCAGACCCACCCTATTATATCAGATGACAAACAAATGTGCTGTGTGCTCACTTGTGACTGACTCTTTGCAACCCCATGGACTGTCGCCTGTCAGGCTCCTCTGCCCATGGGGTTTTCCAGACAAGACTACTGGAGTGGGTTGACATTTCCTCCTCCAAGGGCTCTTCCTGACAAAGGGATCAAACCTGAGTCTCTTATGTCTCCCACATTGACAGGTGGGTTCTTTACCACCAGCACCATCTGGGAATCCTGAATAGCAGATGGAGAACTTTCCAATGGATGGATGGGGCGGACACCACCTACACCTACTCAGCAAACTTAACGCTGCAAAAACAAAGCCGATCAGAGGTTATGTGCCTCCAGAGGGGATGCCTGGGGAAGTGGCACCACCACCAGTGAAATATTCTTACAGAAAAAAAGGGGGTGGAGTGGGGACAGACACTGACAAAGCCTCTGGATCTAACACCTATTTAAGGGAAATGCAGGGCACAGGGAACATGCCAACCAAGGTCACGGGCATGTGACAAAGTCGACAAGGTAGGAAAGCGTAGGAAGGATGACTCAGTTTCTTTAACAGGTAAACCATTTTAAAAGGGGGGAACCTATGGATTAGAAGAGGCTCTGGGGGGACTTCCCTGGTGGCCCAGTGGTCCATTCTCTCAACGCAAGGGGCCTGGGTTCCATACCTGGTCAGGGAACTGTATCCCTTATGCTCCAACTAACACCCAGAGAAGCCGAATAAATCAATAGATATCTATTGAACAAAGATGTATAATATTTTTTTTAAAAAATCTGTTCTTCAAAATGGTACCCGATTAAGTAAACTACAACTCCACACCATAAGAACAAATCACACAAACACTTGTGTGAAAAAAAAGGCAGACACAAGAAGGACATATGGTGTGATTCTGTTTACAGGCAGAACTCAGAGATGCTTTAGGCTCAGTTCCAGACCATTGCAATAAAGCAACCATCACAATAAAGCAAGTTACATGGATACTTTGGCTTCCCAGTGTATAAAAAGGTTGCATTTACACTATGCTGTTGTCTATTAACTGTGCAATAGCATTATGTCTAATGTCTAATTATGTCTAATGTCTACCTTAATGAAAAATACATGATTGTTAAAAAATTCTAACTTTCATCTGAGCTTTCAGTGAGTCACAGTAGCAATGACAAAGATCACAGATCACATAACAAATATTACAATGAAATCACCTTAAATATACAAGAATTACCAAAATGTGTCACAGAGACAGGAAGTAAGCAAATGGTGTCGGAAAAATGGCACTAATAGACTTGCTGAACATAGATTTGCCATAAGCCTTCAAATTGCAGGGGAAAAAACCCCACAGTATCTGTGAAGCACAATAAAATTAGGTGTGCCTATATATGAGATTCAAAACCAGGCAAATCTAACCTACGGTGCTAGACATCAGATGTAACTGGAGGGGTAGGACATGATGGAGGTTGATGGAGCTGATAACTTTGTTTCTTAATCTGAATACCAATTACATGGGTGGAAATTCATCAAGCTACATACCTATAGAGATGTGTACTGTTCTGATATAGAATACACTTCAATAAAAATTTTTTCTTTTTACCTTTAATTATGGTAAAATACACATAATAAAATTTACCATCTTTACCACTTAATTGTGCAGTTGAGTAGTATAAGTACAATCGAGAGAAGTTTTTGAATGGTAGCCAATTATACCCAAGAAGACCAGGAGATGTATTTTATTTGTTTCGAGCAGCATGACAACTAAGTGGACTCTTCCTAATTTCTATGTTGGTGAGCTGCCTTAAAAATCAGGAAAAAAAAAATAGAAAAGCAAAAAACACAGCAGAAAAGCAGAAGGACTCAAGAATTTCCACTGCCAGGAACCCTGTCTAATCTAGGACTCAAAAATACAAACAGATCAAGTGCAAAGATTCAGTCTTTGTCCAAAAGAAGGAGAGAGAGGCTGGGCTGCTTCCCATGTCATTGAGGTCTCTGACAGCCACAATGTGTGAAATCCACTTTGGTCAAAAGAAAGAAAAGGAAAAGAGGAGCTTGGCTTCACTCTAGAACGGCGTTTCCCAGAGTATGTTCCTTGGAACTCAAATCCCTCAAAATATTAATACTTGGGGTGGGGGTGGTGCAGGATTCAGGGAAGTGCTACCCATTTCCCTCCATCATTTAGAGGGAGAGCTCGCATCAGGACATTCAAGGTCCTGACATCTGAAAGCTATTTCAGTCCTTTGACCACACGTCTTTGAACACATGAACACTACAGACCCAAAACACTGATTAAATCCCACAGATTTGCCCTTGAGAAAATGTGGTGAGTATAGCAAATTAATATTACTAATATTAGTAATCATAGCTGCTGCTCTGTTTTTTTTTTTTTTGGCTACATCATGTGACATGGGGGACCTTAGTTCCCTGAGCAAGGATTGAACTGTGCCCCCTGCCCTGGGAATACAGAGTTTAACCACTGGACCACTGGGGAAGCCCTACTGCTGCTGTAATTGACTGTCAGCTATTATCTTGTTTAAACCCCTAAAAAGTGCTACCCAAGGCACCATTACACTGAGGCACAGAGAGGGTCAGTAATTTGACCGTCATAGCACAGCTAGATGTGGTGGAATCTGAATAAAAAATGTTTTCCAAGTAATCTTTCCTGTTCTGTATGCTGCTGCAGCTAAGTTGCTTCAGTCGTGTCCGACTCTGTGCGACCCCAGAGATGGCAGCCCACCAGGCTCCCCCGTCCCTGGGATTCTCCAGGCAAGAACACTGGAGGGGGTTGCCGTTTCCTTCTCCAATGCGTGAAAGTGAAAAGTGAAAGTGAAGTTGCTCAGTTGTGTCCAACTGTTAGTGACCCCATGGACTGCAGCCTACCAGGTTCCTCCGTCCATGGGATTTTCCAGGCAAGAGTACTGGAATGGGGTGCCACTGCCTTCTCCTACCTTCTGTGAAATAGGGAAAGAACTTGAGGCCTGAAAGAAACACAGGCACACACAGGACACACCCTGGATCAGTCTTTGGCTACTTGAAGGCTGCAGGTAACTTGGTTTTATTGCTTTAAGGACTTGCCTCAGGGTGCAGCCAGAGCCTTGAGCCTTCAAAACTTGAGGTTGTGGGCAATCAGGCAGAAAGTGTCAGGTCAGGCATTAGGTGAGGTACAGAGGGAAACGAAAAGCAGCTTGCCAGACTGCAGCAGTGGCCAGAGAGCACGCCGCAGTGATAGGATTCGCCATGCTCTAAATGCAGGGGAAACTGCCGTCTGCAACTCCCTGCCGAGGTCCTTAATTTAGAGCAGGGTCTCTCAAAACGGCGGCACTACTGACATTTGAGGATGGATAATTCTTTGCCGGTGGGATGGATGGCGGGCGAAAGTGTGGGGGAGGGGGGCAGGTGGAGCGTGCAGGGAGAGGGCCTGCCCCTTGCCTTGTAAGGCCATTAGCAGCCTCTCCGGTCTCGACGCGACAACCGAAAATGTCTGCAGGTATCGCTAGATGTCTCTTAGTGGGAGGACTGTCCCAGCCAACCTGGAATGCCAGCTATGGAAGGCCACACATGTGGAGGGAGGGCACACAAGAGGAGCTCAGGCAGCCAAACCTCAAGGAGACTCCCACCCTCCTGGTTTCTTCCTTTCAAGCTCTCCTCCCCAACCATCCCCGCCCCCTTCACTCCCACCCTGTACCATCCAATGTCCTGCATCAGCTCTAAGAGCTGAAAGGACACCTTCAGGCTCATTACCCAGGATTGATGGACACTACGTCCAGTGCATGATCAAAGGCTGCTATCCAGCCTTTTGATGAAAGCAAAGGACTCTTCACTGTTGGCATCAGCAGCGTCCGACACAGCCAAGTGTGCCAGCTCTGGGCACATCCTGGCTTCCTCAACAACACCCAGCTCCCTTCTTTGAGCTCTTCATTAGCCTCTGTAAGACCACAGGTTTACACATCCCAGTTCTGTGCTGAACTCACTGGGTCGCTCTGGGCAAGTCACTCTCTCTGGGCCTTGCGTTTTTCACTTGGGGAAAGAAATAGAAAGGGCTCTAACATCTTGCGGTATCTGTAATTCCAGATCAAAAAGGCTGGAGTTGGACCAACTGAGAATGTTTAGCTATTTCAGCTTGTTTTAGTATCGGTTTTATCTTCCCCAGAGGAACTCAGGGGTAAAAGATCTTGCCCCTTCTGCTTCTGTATTATTGAAAAATGAATAAAATTCCCCAGAGTAAACAGTAACAGGATTTGCACGTCATCAACCCTAGTTAACAGCTACGCTCAGTATTTTACTGCCAAGATTTTGGACCAGAGACACCAACTCAAATGTCGCCAGGGTCAGGTAAGCAATGCAGAGTGACCCAGGCTGGAAGTGGCTGGACAGAGCCCTCTGGTCTGTCCAGAGGAGACAGGGCAGCTTCCTAGCTCCTGCTGGGGTGTCTGAGTGAGGATGTGGGCCGGGCACTACCAGATATCCAACAGACTTGGAAGTCTGCATTTAGGTATGAAATGAAAGTGAAAGTGAAGTTGCTCAGTCGGGTCTGACTTTTGCGACCCCATGGACTGTTAGCCCTTCAGGTTCCTCTGTCCATGGGATTCTCCAGACAAGAATCCTGGAGAAGGTAGCCATTCCCTTCTCCAGGGGATCTTGCCGACTCAGGGATCAAACCCAGGTCTCCTGCATTGCAGGTGGATGTTTTACTGCCTGAGCCATCATATCCATCCCTAAAGGAAATCAGTGCATGTTTCAAATGCCATGCAGGCAAAATGAAAACCTTTGGGGCCTGATCTAGAACACACACCAGCTGACAGGAGCTCTGCAGAGAAGAAACTGGGTTAAGACCTGGTCCAGGTGAGGGAGGAGTCAGTGTGGAGAGGGAAGCTGGGGGAGGGGCTGGCCCCCAGACGCACCAGATCTCCAGGCCCCAAACTGTCACCATGAGCAACCGGGACTCTTAATCTGTCATTAATAACAGGCTACAATTACCATCGTGCTACATGTGCTAAGTCGCTCAGCTGTGTCCGACTCTGCAGACCTATGGACCGTAGCCACCAGGCTCCCCTGTCCATGGGATTCTCCAGGCAAGAATACCGGAGTGGGTTGCCATGCCCCCTTCCAGGGGATCTTCCCGACCCAAGGATCAAACTGGCGTCTCTTATATCTCCTGCATTGGCAGGTGGGTTCTTTACCACTAGCGCCACCTGGGAAGCCTTTATTCCCCTTTCCATTTGTGGGACATCAAGTTAGGCTATTTATTATATATACCATCTTGCTATGTTTTCTAATACATGAGGTAGGCATTATTGATTATTCCTATAAGGCTATGGAGGTCCCAGAAAGTAAAGGCTTTTGCTTGTAAAAGTTGGAGCCAAGATTAGAACCCAGATCTGACACCTGATCCAAGCAGGAAGTCTCCTCCTTGCTTGGCTTCCTTGCACGGATTTGCCCTTGTGAGGCTTTGCCATAGCTGCATGCCTTTATGACATCTGCCTAACCCATCTGTATACTGTTTTAAAAGTACCTCCAGAAGGAAGTTCTTACAATTATCAAAGCCAAATTAATTTTTCCTCCCTACCAAGAGAACTTGGTCAGCAAGAGGTCTGGTGAATCCCACGGAGGATGCTTTGAGGATAGAGAGAACTGGCCATTTCCGGTCCTAAAAGCCCCACTGTGTCTTGTTTCTTGCAACTCTGGCTTAGCATAGCTTAAAATACATGTAGTCTTCTATGTGTCTATTAAATCGAAATTTAAATCGACAGTGTCTTTAGAGGACTGTTTAGCAATATCTATTCATTTAAAATGTGCATGCTCTCTAACTTAGCAAATTGCATTGCTGGGAATTTATCCTGCAGATAAACTCATATAATTAGATATAAATAGATACACAAAGATGGTCCCTGAAGCCCTGTTTATATGTGGAGTGAAGCTGGTAAATTTCAATAAGAGGTTGTTGTAGTAAGATGCTATTTTGTTATTCAGTCACTAAGTCATGTCCAACTTTTTGCAACCCCATAGACTGCAGCATGCCAGGCTTCCCTGTCCTTCATTACTCCTGGAGTTTGCTCAGATTTATGTCCTTTGAGTCAGTGATGCTATCTAACCATCTCATTCTCTTTCGCCCCCTTCTCCTTTTACCTTCAATCTTTCCCCGCATCAGAGTCTTTCCCTGACTCCTTGATTAGATGCTATACTTCCATGTAATAGAATATTACGCAGGTGATTTTAAAACACCACAATATGCTGATATAGAAAGTTAAAAATATGCAATTAAGTGAAAAAACAGCTAATTTACAAAGCCAACAATATTTGTGTAAAAAAGGAAGATTTGACATAGAAAAGTTTTGAAAAGATGCTCAAGAATATATTAACAACGGTTTTATCTAAAGATGGGGAAGCGGGGAAGGACTAAGAAGGTCAGGAATTCTACCTGGAGAGGCATTCTACCTGGAGACCAGGGAAGGGTTATAACCACCCCCAGTGGTCTCAGACTCTGAGGGATACAGAACTCTTACGAGATTCTGTATCATTTGCTGCCTGCCTCACCAGCGGAGGGGAAGTTCAAGCCTGTACGGGTGAACAAGAGGAAAGCCCATGACCCTTTCTTAGGGACTTTGGTGAGGACCATTCCTCTTTAACCTCTGAATCACCGATGTGGTTCAGAGACACCTGACTTCCTCTACAGGACAGGAGGCAACGCTAGCTTCTTTATCATCTGACCCCTTACAAAATTTCCTTCAAAGTCAACTATTCTCCAACAAAGCAAAACAAAAAGTTCCTTCAAATTCCTACGTAGCCTTTTGCAGACTTAGCCTTTCTCCCACAGTGTGGCCATGGTTAAATACATTCAGTGGTCAGAGTGAAAGGAAGAGACCCCAGGGATCAAAGGAGTCACCTTGGAAGGTGACTCCCACTCACAGACAGGCTCCTCCCACTCACAGCTGAGCTCTTCAAGGACACCATAGAGATCCTACACAAATCACAAAATACCTGGGCCAATATACCTGGTCATGTTCCTGACACAGGCGAGGAAATGTATCTATATTAGTGCAGAAGATTCTAATCACCACCTTTACCCAAATAGGAACTGAGTTTATGAAAAGAGATGGCAAGAAAAGAAATTTAAGGGCAAGTTTCTCTTTTATGGAAAGACTACACCATGGGTTTCCTGGTTCTGCCAAGTACCTGCTGGGCAACACTGAGCAAAATCCTTGAGGTCTCTGGCCATATATAAACAACCATCCACGGAAGTTCACCAGGGGCCAAGCACTATGCTAAATCTTTCGTATGCATGATCCCTTTGAATCCTCCCAGTAGGGCAATTCCATAGGCACTGAAGTCTTGAAAGAGCTTGTTTTGTAAAATCTTGTCTTCCTCATTGGCTAGTCAAGCTATCTTGAGCAAGTTATTCCGTCTCCACATTTGTGAAACAGGACCAATAATAACAGCATCCGCTCCAAAGAGCTGTTGTGAAGACTTAGTACAAGATGCCTATAACAGATTCAGCACGGCGTCCCAGCAAAAGCACTCACCAGATGTTAGCCAGTCTCATTAGCCCCATTTTACAGATGGGAAAACTGAGGTTTGGGAAGGACAACATGGATGATTTCTACATTTGCTTGTGACATTCTTGGATTCTGGTGAATTTAAAATTGGATGTGGTTTGCCAGAAAAATCTAATGTGTATCTGAGTTCAGAGTTACATGGTTGTGCCTACAGCATAAAATTCACCTGTTTGGATTCAATATGCTGAGGAAAGGAGAAGACCACTTTCCCACCCCAAAAATAAAATTTCAAAACAAAAGAGAGCAGGAGAAGGTAATCCCCCTCTTCTCCCAAATGTCTTCCTCTCCGGACTCCCCAACTTGTTCCCAAACGGAAAGGACAAGGGCAGAGAAATCCCCAGAGGCAGGACCTACAAAGCCGCAATACAGGGCTAATTTGCAAGGGGGCTGGGGACGGCCTCATGGAAAACGCTACCATAAATGGGCATGTTTGCCTCAATCTCAGCCCTCACACAGAAAAGTAACGATAACAAATCCATAACAAATACCTTGTACGGAATAACATGTCTATTTCAGACATGATAATAAAATACACGGTGTTTACCAGCCCTAGAAGCTTCTCGAGGAAGGCCCAGCTAGTTCACCTTTTAGACTCTGGGGATGGCAGCCCATCTAATCTAGTCAACTAGACGACCACACCGCCAGGGGACAAACAGTGCATTTTATTTTAAATTTGCAAAAGGTCAGTTTATATTTTCTTCAAAGAGATGATAAACACTTGCCCTACGGGTCCCATCTGGTCCCATCAGAAACCTGATTCCAACAAAGTTTTTGTTCATGGTAAAGGAAAATGTTGGTGGGGTCAGGGGTATAGAATTGGCAGGAATGGGATCCACCACTTGTAAGCTGTGTGACATTGGGCAAATTACTTAAACTCTCTGAGCGTCAGTTGTCTTGTATACTAAACAGGCATCACAATGCCTCCCTTAAAATGTTGCAATGACTAAATGAGGTCAATGAAGTCAAACACTGCTACAGTGCCTGGCACATAAGCACTCCGTCAATGGTAGTTGATCTCAATGGGAAAGCACCAAGGAAACTGCACTTCCATGGGTCTTCAATGTCCAGTTTCACCCACTGCTATCTCATGACTTTCAGCTCAGCTTCTGCAAGCTCCTTCTCTGTATATAATGGTCAGTTTGCAATTTAATCTATTCGTTCTTAATACTGTACTAAATGCTGCCTTTCTCGGGGTTTCTCAATAATTGCTTTTACTTCTTGATGAGTGCGGTTTTGAATGGTGCCTTTCCTCAGGCAGGCCAAATCCCCATCAGCTCTCAGTGCAGACAGAGAACAGACAACAGGTGGCAGCCACTTTCTCTCACTTTGCCCACTTGGAGGGACATGAGAGCAACATGGGTGTTCTGCAGGAAAGCCCAGCCCCATCTTACCTAACGCACTTGCAGCCTCTGTAAGCAAGTGCGGGCTTTGGCATCTCAGTATTTGAGCCCCCTGGGGTCAACCTGGATGAGATTTTTAAAAATTTGGAGTGAGGGGGCGGTGTGTGTGTCTGGAAGAATACCAAGCTATAATAAATGGATCATGATCAGAGTATCACTCAAGGCTTATCAGCAGCGCACCCTCTAGAGCAGGGGTCCCCCAACCTCCAGCATCTAATGCCTGATGATCTGAGGTGGAGCTGGTGTAATTATAATAGAAATAAAGAGCACAATAAATTTAATGTGATTGAATCATCCTGAAACCATCCCCCTACCCTGGTCCATCAAAAATTGTCTTCCATGGGGATGCCAAAAAGGTTGGGACTGCTGCTCTAGACTGGGGGAAAACACTTCCCCTTCTGCCCACGGTTTTTTAAACTGATGCTTCCAACTCCACCTGGAGCCACACCTTGCCTGCCCGTGAGATAGGAAATGACTTTTCAGTGGAAGCTGGATCTTTGATATTTCCAAGGCAGCGTATCTTCCAGAGTCTCCTCATAACAAGAATCATCTGGGACTTATACACATAGAGTACAGTTTTTCTGAAGATTCTAAAGTAACCGGAGATGGGCCCAGGCATTATCTTTAGTAAGTACCCCCAAGGGAGTACTTCTCATTGGCTACCTTGGGAGATGCTGCTTTGGGGAAAATCTAGGATGACGGGGCAAAGAGAAATGAAAATTGTGACCCCTCGGCCCCTCCCCAGTGGTCCTTAAGAGGATGGCAACAGATGCGCCTCATGGCTCTCCAGCCCCTATAGGATGCCCTGCAGGATCCTGTAACCCCGGACTCAACTTCGTCCCCCGCAGGACCACATACTTACAGATCTCCAACTGGGGGGCAGAGCGGAGAAGAAACTTGACGGAGAGCTCAGATCTGGTACACCTCCCAGGCAGGGGCGTCCAAATCTCCGCGGTCGCCCGGGACGCCTCTTTTTATAGATCCGGAGCTGCCCGCGGGTGGGAAAGGGGAGGCAGCCGAGGAGGGCGGGGTGGGGATGGGTCCCGCGCTGCTCCCTCCGCAGCGCCCCCTGCAGGGCCCGAAAAACGCCGCTCTGGTCCAGGCCTCGCGCGCTCCTGCCGCGACGCCCGTAAAGGGGCGCACCGGGTGGGGGCCCCTGGGAAGGGCGCAGTGGGCAGGGGCGTTCGGGGCTTTCTAACCCCGGCTCTCGGACAGTCGCGGAGACTCCGGGTCCCTAGAGAAACGGGTGGAGAGCACTCGGCGTCTCTAGGGGATGCTTGAGAATTTCTTCCTTGAGTCAGTTCCAGCCGCGCAGGCTTTAACCGCTTCTTTCGCAGGGGAGGAGCTGTGGGGGTCCGAGTTGACACCTTTCCCCGCTCCCCAGTTTTGTCGTCTCTACTGCCTGGAAAGGGGCTGGCTATGCTGCGAGACGGGCAGGGAAAGGGGATTTTCTGAACTTTGCAAAGTACAAGGCAAGAGCCCCCAACTCTGCTGGGAATTGTGCGGCAAGGGGAAGTTTTTACTTTTCCCAACTTGGCATCGCCACTTCCACCCACAAGCAAAAAAAAAAAAAAAAAAAAAAGACCCAATTGTTGTGACTTCAGGCACTGGATATACCATTCGCTGGCTGTGTGACCTCAGGCAAGTCACTTCCCCTCTCTGAGCCTCCGTTTTTGAAGCTGAAGTGTGTGTGTGGTAATTATGTAATTTGCAAGGTGCATGTCAGGATCCAAGGAGAATGTGGGTGCCTCCCTGCTCTTTGAAAGCTCCCTTCTCTTGCCCCTCCCCGCCCCAAGAAATTCTTGCAAATGAAGCTGCCTGAAAGCTTTCTCCCTGTCTCTGTCCCTCTCAGTACCACTCCCTTACCCTCTGTGTCCGCACCACCCCCTTCTGTGTGTCTGACACCGGGTCTCTCCGTCACCGTTTGTCTGTCTTGTTCTGCCTTTCTTTCATTCTGTGTCTCCGTCACTCTTCCCAGGGCTGTCTCTTACTGTCTCTCTGTCTCTGTCTCTGGTCCCTGTGTCTCTGGCTCCAGATCGCCCTCCCTTTCTCCCCCCATCTCTCTCCTGTCACACGCACGCACACAGGCCATAAAAGGAAGCCGCAGCGTTGGGCTGGCCCTGCGCCAGCCCGGGGACCCACGGGCAGCTGGGCGCCCCGCTCCCCGCCCGGCCGGACTCCTAGGTTCCCGGCCGGTCCTCCCACCCCGGGCGGGAGCGGCGGGCGGCGGGGGGCGCTGGGCGGGAGACAACCCAAAAAGGGCAGGCGCAGGCTCCTTCCTGCAGGAATTCCCAGCGCTGCATACCAGCTCGGGGCTGCCCGCTCCCCCTGACTAAATATGGTGCCGAGCGGCCTCCCGGCGCCCTGCGGGGGTTGGGGGGGCGGCATCTGAGGGCAGTGGGGTGGGAGGGGGACCCCTCTGCTTGCGGCTGAGCCAGAAGGAGGTGGCCCCCCAAGTCCCACGTTGGTCCTAGCTGCTTAAGCCAGAGGGTTTGCTGAGGGGGTTAAAGATGTTGGAAGACCCTTACCCGGCTCTGTGCTTGGTACTCGTCCCCATCCTATCCAACAAACTCTCCTCTGGTCACCAGGTCACGTGATGGTGAGGCCTTTATTAATGCCCCCATTTTGCAGGTGAGAAAACTGAGGCCCTCAAGGAGTGAAGAGTTTTGCCTGAACCCTCGCTGGGTCTGAGGCCCACAGCTGCCACGATTCACTTCCTGAGGGGCATTAAGGGGAAATGCCCAGAGGAATTAGCCTTGAGGCTAAAGACCCCCACTAAAGTTAGTTGGAATCTGCCAGTGCCATTTTCTAGTTGTTTGACCTGGTGCCTCAGTTTCCCTATCTGTAAAATGGGAAGAACAGCAGTCACTTCTTCACTTACCAGCTATTTGTAAATGGTCCTTGAGAAGATCCATGTAAAATGAACACGTGCTGTGTTAGTCGCTCAATTGTGTCCAACTCTTTGTAACCCTATGGACTGTAGCCCTCTACAGGCTGAGGACCAGGATCCTCTTTCCATGGCATTCTCCAGGCAAGAATACCAGAATGGGTTGCCATGCCCTCTCCTAGGGGATCTTCCCGACCCGGGAACAGAACCCAGGTCTCCTGAATTGCAGGCAGATTCTTTACTGTTTGAGCCACCAGGGAAGCCCCAGATGAACATATATCCATGTAAAATGCTTCGTGTTAGCTGCTATTATTCAAAACAAACATGAAACCAAGCAGAGTTGCATTTGGCCTTGAGGACCTTGTAATGATGACAGCCTGTCCTGCCTGCTGTTTCCTGTGGGCTGCCAGCCCCCTCTGCAGTTCTGCATCTCAGACCCTCTCCGACCCTTCCTCATCCCTCCAACATCTTGCCTGCTTTCCACCCTGAAAATACCCAGGCCCAGCTCCCCACCCTACATAATGGGCCTAAGTCAGAGTCTGCAACAGCCAGCATTCCGCTGGCTGGGATGTCAGGGGTAAAGTTCTTCAGAAAGTGATGAACGGGCGGCTTCCCCATGTGCCTCATAATGTCTACACTGTAAAAGGAGTGGAAACTGTCCCTGTGTTAGTACAGAGCTGATGTGGAGCAGAGAAGGGGAAGGGGAAAAACTGAAGTTGATCATCTCCTTCACATGCTGGAAAGATAATCCAGAGCAGGCTGTGAGAGTCCAACTCGGTGACCTCAGAGTGAAAACCGGCACATTTCCAGAGGCATTCACACTGGTATTCCAAAGTGGTGTATCTGATTCTTTAAAGAACTTGGTAACTTTTAAAAGAGAATAATTATACTGTTATTAATAAATGAAGGCTTTATAACAGACACTGAATTGCACTACATTACCTCACCTAGTCCTTATAATAACCCTACGAGGTATATGCTTAAACCTTTTTTTTCTCATTTTGCTGTGGAGGAACCAGGTTTGGTGAGTGAAATAACCAGCCAATTTAGCACAGCTAGCTAATGATGGTGGAGAAGGCAATGGCACCCCACTCCAGTACTCTTGCCTGGAAAATCCCATGGATGGAGAAGCCTGGTAGGCTGTAGCCCATGGGGTCGCTAAGACTCAGACACGACTGAGCGACTTCACTTTTCACTTTCATGCGTTGGAGAAGGAAACGGCAACCCACTCCAATGTTCTTGCCTGGAGAATCCCAGGGACGGGGGAGCCTGGTGGGCTGCCGTCTATGGGGTCGCACAGAGTCAGACACAACTGAAGCGACTTAGCAGCAGCAGCAGCAGCTAATGATGGAGCAGGAACTCCCACCCTGCTGTGTGATGGAGTCTAGCGTTAAGTAGAGAAGTCTGAGGGTGTGAACTCATGATCTGCTAAGCACCAGCCAGGGGGCCACGGGATTGTCAGTGAACCCCTCTGAGCCTGTGTTTCTCAAAGAAAAGCAGAGATGGTCAGAATCTTTGCCTCAACATGGGGAAGGCCTTATAGAAGGCATTTCTGGTACACTCTAGAAGTCCTTAGGAACAGTGTGTGCACATAATAGTCATTCAATGTCTATCAAATGCAGAAGCTCAGATGTTTGACTCTTCAAAACCAGATGCCTTCGTTTTATTTCTCATGGCTCAAAAAGCCAGTTAAAGCTTGAGGGGGAAAAATTACTTTCAAAAAACCTAACTGTGACTGACTAAGGGCTGTCAAATAAGTTTCTTTGGCATGGCTCCTGTGAGGTGGCATGTCCTGGGAGTTTCCATGAACTCATGGAACAAGATGGCAGCGGGGAAATTCTTCTCTTTTAGAGTCTTTTTTTTTTTTTTTTTTATCAAATAGCTTTGACTTTACTACTAGATTCAAAAAGTTTGAAAGTGCGAGTGTGAGTCTCTCCAGTTTTCAATAACCTCCAAGACTGGGTTGATGCGGTGGCTCCTGCATGTGGTTCACAATGACTGACAAGTGCATCAGCAGTCAGGTTATCCAGCTCAAGATCTGCACAGGACTCTGCCTTCTTGTGAATAAAGGGCCATCTTCCCCGACCACACGCATGGTTCTGCTCGGGCACACAAGCACTTTCTTTCATGCATTATGGCCCCCACGCTTCTCCAGGTTCAAGACTAAATTGCACAGTTTAGTCTTGCAGTGCTCCTTTATCGTTGATTTCCAGCTCTAGTGTCTTGGTAACTTTGGATTCTCTATCAGGAAAGGTCCTAAAATTCTCAATAAAAATCGTTTTATGGTTTCTTACAAAAGTAAACCTGTTCTTACCATATGACCTAGCAGATCACACTCCTTGGGATTTACTCAAATGAGTTGAAAACCTATGTCTACACTAAAGCCTGCACAGTTGTTTAGTTAGAGCAGCTTTCTTCATTAATAGCCAAATCTTGGAAGCATTTGAGAAGTCCTTCTAAGTAAGTGAATGGATAAACTGTGGTGCATTTAGACGTCAGAGTATTACTCAGCACTAAATAGAAATGGGCTTTCAAGTCATGAACAGAATGGATGAAACTTAAATGAGTATTACTAAGTGAAAGAAAACAGTGTAAAAAAGTTACATACAGTATGAGTCCAACTATGTAACATTCTGGAAAGGTAAAACTATGGAAACCATAAACAGATCACTGGTGGCCAGGAGTTAGAGGAGAAAAAGGAAGGAAGACAGCACAGAAGATTTTCAGGACAGTGAAATTACTGATACCGTAGTGATGGGTGGATGCATGTAGTGACGTGTATGCAGTGAAGTGAAAGTCACTCAGTCGTGTCCGACTCTTTGCAACCCCATGGACTATATAATCCATGGAATTCTCCAGGCCAGAATACTGGAGTGGGTAGCCTTTGCCTTCTCCAGGGGATCTTCCCAACCCAGGGATTGAACCCAGGTCTCCTGCCCTGCAGGAAGATTCTTTATCAGCTGAGCCACAGATGAAGCCCAGTGACATGTATACCCATAGACTATACACCACCAAGAGTGAACCCTGACATCAGCTATGGACTTAGAGTAATCATGATATGTCAATGTAGGTTCATTGAATGTAACAGATACACCACTTTCAGGGGACATGCTGATAACAGGGAGCCTGTGAGTGTGTACCACTTTTGGGGGTGTGTAAGAATCCCAGGGACGGGGGAGCCTGGTGGGCTGCCGTCTATGGGGTCGCACAGAGTCGGACACGACTAAAGCAACTTAGCAGCAGTAGCAGCAGCAAGAACTCTGTACTTCACATGCAATTCTGCTGTGAATCTAAAACTGTTTTTAAAAATTGTCTATTTTTTAAAAGGTAGTTTTACCTCACTTTCATTTTTTAAAAATGAATGAAGAACACACAATTCTTGCAGAATGGCTGTTACAAAAATGAAATGCCCAGTGGCTGGGAACCACTGTCCCAGATGCCTTTAAAGGAATCTTCTCCCAAGTGTTAGTCCTTCGTGTACACTTGGCTTTAGGTTAAACGAACACATCATATTTTACATAATCATACAGGCATGTGGGACATATACAAATATGTTCTTGCACCTAATTATAAAGCTGTTAGTTGATACTAAGCAAACATATATGCTAAGCTTAAATTTATCATCTTCAAAAGCCACCTCTGGTCCTGCTATGAGTTTTTTACTGCCAAAGTTTTAAATGTCTGCTATTCCTAAATCCCTCTTCAAGTCCAATTCCCATCCTATTTTTGTATAAGTTTTCTGCTAGAACTTCTCCTGCATGTCTAGAGGAGAACTTCTTCTAACAACCCCATGAAAATTACTGCAACGATGTACTGATTTAGTTTATGAGTTCATGAGAAGAGTCTGACAGGTCTTCTATGTTTATCTTTTCCTCCCTTGAGTTTAAGTGTCTCAGCTCAAGAACCTACTTAAACTGCTGGAATATATGGGAATTCCCTGGTGGCCCAGTGGTTAGGACTTGGTGTGTCGCTTCCATGGCCCAGCTTCAGGCCCTGGTCAGGGAACTGAGATCCTGCAAGCCACAAGGACAACCAAAAACAAAAACAAAACGTAACACTAAATGTGTTTTTTCAAACCATATATGGTGCCACAGATTATGACACTGTCCCTTCAGAGAATAACATCACCAGCCCTGACCACTGCCACCCAGTGAAGAATAACTATCCCAGGGTGACATGGCTGATGCCAACCATCCTCAACCCTCCAACAACTAGGTTGCTGGAGATCCCCAAAGAAAGCCTAAGGAGCCATCGCCAAGCCTTCTTCTGGTTCCGGTGGACATCTCTTGATGACAGAAGAGTCACAGAACACCTTTTGCATGCTGCTTATTTATTTTTTTATTAAATGGTACACTGAAAGTATAAAAGTTGCCTAGGTACAAGTAAGTTACAGAATAATACATACAGACACAATATGGACTACATGTGACTATTCTGTTTAGCTTCTATTTTGATGATTTTATATCATATCCAAAATGACAAACTCCAGCACTTTTTCTTAATCTAGTCCTGCATGATCGCAATTCCTGAGGTAAACAGTGTCCACTGCCAACATTCCTGGGTGTAAACCAAATCCTCTGAGAAGAATTCAGATAGTTATATCCCCCTATACAATACAGTGGAATTCATCATTGTAATCAGATACTATAGATTTCATTTAAAAAATGGAAATGAGCCCTTTATAATACTTCTACACCAGTATATGTAATTTTAGCCCACCAACAGGACCTCTCAAAAATCTTTTGACTTGTAAAGTATGATTTAAGGGGATTTCTTTAATAGTTTTCAGCATTCAGATAAAAATTCTTGGTTACATCTGTAAGGATTGAACTCCTTACACTGCAAACTTGACTAGCACCAGAAATAAAAGTTCAGAAATAAAGGTTCCAAAAGCAGCACAGACTCAACACCCCAAAAAGAATGCCAATTTTGCCAGCTACAGTCCTTCCTTATCACCTTCCCAATGGAAAATGTTTAAGCTAAATGTCAGTGTATAGGTGCCCACGAAGTTTTGTTCTGAATATACCTTGTATCTTGTGCCAATCAGGTTCTGTCTACTATACTCATTTGTTGCTTCAGTGAAGCCAGCCTGAAGACTCCACATTATAAAAATGTCAATAAATATCAAAGCGTTTTAGAGATGGCACTATAAGAAATCTTACTACTTTTCTATCCCAGGAATAAAACATGAAGTGACGGTTGGCCCTTTCATAGCTCATCTGGTAACTGCACAACTGAGGGCCCCAAGGAAGTTAAACAATGCCATCTTTTAAAAGGTACTTTCTGGTATTTCTCCTAAAGCCTGTCTCTTCATGCTTATTCCACAGTCTTCAAGTAATAAACTCTTTGTTTTACTTACAGCAAAATTAAAAGAATTATCCCCCACCCCCACCTTTTAATTAAATCTTCTAGGAGAAGCCAAAATTGTTTAAGAAAATAAAAAGTACATTGTTACCAAGTTTTAAAGTTCAAATTTAGATAGCAATTCAGATATTTAAACCTAATTATAAATAGTTATCTGAAAAATAGCTGGTTTCACACCCGCACCCACCACCCCCCCCCAAAAATCAAACTTTATAGGAATTAGTTTTTTCTGGCTTTATTGTTCTTTTAAACGTGTGTGTTTTTTTTAAATGAATGAATTTTCCTGTAAATCCACATTATTCCAGCCTGAAAGAAATTTAATTAATGTGCCATGGTAAAGAACAGAGCAAGGAATTCCCTGGAGGTACAGCGGTTAGGACTCAGCACTTTCAGTGCCAGGGCCCAGGTTCAAATCCCGGTCAGGGAACTAAGACTCCACAAGCTGCAAAGCACAGCCAAAGACAGAACAGAGCATATGGCTAGAAACACTTGATTTTTTCCTTTAGAATAATTTACAGGGTACCAAAAAAAAACCCCTTTCGTTTCTCACAGATCTAGGGACCTTTAAAATCGTCCTAAAAACCACATTTTCTTTCAAGTCAAATCTGTAAACTAGATGACAGAGTTAGCTTTTATTCACAAATGCAATAAAACGAGGGGCTAAAGGTTCTGCAGAAACTTCACATTTTTACAAGGTACAATACTAGGGATGAATTCTGATGACATTGGGAGAATAAATAAGTTATTTAATACATACAAGTTTAAGATCAAAGAAGCCCCAACTGGAAGTGTCATCTCTTTACCGTGGGTGAAGTAGGCAGGTTTTCAGCATTGCTGCCCCTCGCCTGCTCCTGCCGCAGGTGTTCTTCTGCAAGATACAAGCGAAGGTCAGTGCGCATCCCAAGTCAAAAGGGGCAGCAGGCAGACCTACCTATACATATTTTAGGATATTACATATTTATACCATACAAGGTCTTTAGATGGCTTAGGACAATGAAAAAAATGTTGGATTTTTTTTTAACACTATTGAAGAAATCAGAAACGTTTAAAAAATTTTTTAAGTGAAAAGAGTACACCCTGAAGTAAATTCATAGGTAAGTGCTTACAAACTTACACTGTATGTAAGGATTGGAATTCACAATAAAGGACTGTGTTTTCAATTAGTATTTTGAGGGATGCCAAAGTTCAACTAAAAAGAAAAAAAAAAAAAACAAAATTCTTCTTCAAATAGAAATCCTCCCAGCAGCACCCTCTTGTGGCAAGAAGAAAACTTCCTACCAAACTCAGAAAACCATCAATGAAATTGTAGGAAATAGTCTTCAGCCAAAACCAAGAGGCCGATTTTTGTTTAGTTGTGGGAAAACTAAGCCCATGTGCCACAACTACTGAAGCGGCACACGAGAACTTGTGCTCACAACAAAAGAAGCCACCGCAGTGAGACGCCTGCGCTCCCACAACGGGGAGCAGCCCCTCCTCGCTGCAGCGGAGAAAGCCCGGGAGCGGCAGCAAAGACCCAGCACGGCCAAGAACACGCACAGGAATCTTAAAAAAAAAAAAAAAAACTGCTTTCATGATGGCATGCTTTGGACTCATTTTCAAATAAAAGAGAGTTTAATTTTAGTGTTTTATGTTTCACCTGGATTGAGTTTATGTCAATAGAGGGTATATAATCTGAAGAATAATTTTAATATCTTTGTAACTTTCTCAATGTTATCAAATAAAACATATCGTTCACAGAATAAGTTTGAGTTGAGAAAGTACACAGGATGTTTAAATGTGTTACAGAAACCTTATGCAATTTGGGGTTAACAATTCTTCATGGTCCCTGTTGAGCCAAGAACATTTTTGACAATCAAGAAAAATAATCTGCAATATCACTGTTCTCCCATTAGTGCACTCATCTCCCTTCTGAGCCTTCCACAGAACAGGGATCCAAAGCTTTGTTGACCTCAACTCTATTTGATGTCTCTGGCATTTTCTGCAGAGAGGAGCCAAGGTAACCCCAGGACTCTTGCATCCCCTCTAGCACTCTCCCATTCCTGCTCCCCTCCCACTACAACTAAAATACCAACATCACAGGTCTGCTACGCTAACAAATGTTAATGCATACGCTATCCACTGGTGACAATTAAATAGAGAAACTAGTATTATCATATATTCTTTGTAAACACATAAAATGGTAAAGCCTTTTTGGAGGGGAATTAGTATCTACTACATTTTTTAATATACAAAATTTTGAACCAATTCTACTTCAAGGCATGTACATAAGAGAAATACTAATGCTACCCTGCAATACTGTAAAACCAAAAAATTTAAAACATACATTAGCAAAGAATGATTAGTAGTAGTACCACAGAATACTATAGACTATACAGGAAATTAAGAATGAGGTAGAAGCAGATTTACATAAATTGATAACACATGTGAAAAAATAAAGTGTAGGATAATATGTACAGAAACAGCACCTATAAATTTAAACAGAAATGACTCCTGAAGGACACCCAAGCTGCTAACAGTGCTACCTTCTGTGAAGGGGAGAGGAATTGAGGTGTTAGGGAGAGGTAAGGAGATGAGATTAGAGGGAATTCTACATTATATAATTGATGTTTAGAGATTTACTCTTGTACCGGGTGTTTGGTTTTGCTTTTAAGTTCTTGCCAGATAGTAGGCAATAATGGCAGTCCCTTACCAATACTTGAAAAAGTAAGTAGGAAAACATCTCATATTCTTTAAGTGGAAAAGGGCACAGGAATGGCAATCACGGGTGCTGATTCTGCTAAAAATGACCAGCTACAGGCATGGGCCTCTTAGTCTTGGTTTTCTCAACTGTAAAATAAGTGATGGGAATGATTTCTTTTCCAACATCCCATCAACTCAGAATTCTAAGATATATAGAAGGATAACTCTTAGTAAAGGCAGAACTAACCTCCGAGAGATCACTTTGCCTTCAGATCTTAAGAGACAGGGCAAACATTTAACATGATCAATATTGCTCATGGCAATTTAGGAAAACTACAAAAGACAATCTGCACTTGGATGTTTCTTAAAAGTTTATTTCAACAGTCAAGATTTATATTTGTTCTGATAATCAGCTGCCTGAGCCCCACCTATGCTGCTGCTGCTGCTGCTAAGTCGCTTCAGTCGTGTCCGACTCTGTGTGACCCCATAGATGGCAGCCCACCAGGCTCCCCCGTCCTTGGGATTCTCCAGGCAATAACACTGGAGTGGGTTGCCATTTCCTTCTCCAATGCATGCGTGCATGCGAAGTCGCTTCAGTCATGTCCAACTCTGTGCGATCCCATGGACAGCAGCCCACCAGGCTCCTCCATCCATGGAATTCTCCAGGCAAGAGTACTGGAGTGGGCTGCCATTTCCTTCTCCTACGACTGTCCTTAAAAAGAGAGATCAGCTGTACCATAGTTGGAAATACTGAGCTATAAACTATTCAATTTAGATGACCAAATTGAGGTCTTAGTGTTTGGATAAAATCAAAACAACTGAAAGTTCACTGGAAGAGTGAATATTCTTGAAAGAAATATGAGCCTTTCTCCTAAGAATTTATTTGTGAGTAATTACAACGTTAACACAAAGAATATTCACCCCACTCCCCGCTAAAAAAGAATCCTGAAAATGCAAAGGAGAGCACATAAACCTGTGACTGCTCTGTTCTCAGCAGTCTTGACTTTTCTCAGTCTGAGAGGGAAAAAGTAGATAACTTGATAAAAGCTCTTTCTTCAGTATGCTCAGGATCTAAGCCGCTCCAAACAGTACAAATCTATGGGAAAATCAAGTTTTTCAATACTTTTTTATAGAAATTATATCTAAGAATTTTGTCTAGTCTTCTCTCTGCTCCTCACAAGATTGTCTTTCCAAAAACCATTTTGTTTTTTTTTTGATGATAAATAACATATTAGATATAAATGGAATTAAATTATGACTCAAAATCTCAGGAAAAACTACCTCAAAGATAAAAATAGATAGGAAGAAAATACACGTGCTGAAAGCCAAGTGAGAAGTCTCAGAAATTCATACCCATTTGCTTTCTTCCACTAGGTTGTCTGCCAAGATTTGGGTTTGCAGGCGGGAGTGAAGACCCTTTCAGAAATGTATTTTGGTTGTCATCCTTAGTTCCATGCAAGAAATGAGCTAAAATCCCATATAAAAGAGGTCTATAGCAGAAAGAAAGTAAAAATCAATTAAATGTGCACAAACAGGAAAAACTTTAAAATATCTATTCTGTAAAAAGTAGTCTCTGACACCAAAATAGCCAAATAATTCACTAGACTTAAAAGAGTTGCATGGTTATTACCCAAACTGCAAACTATTCACGCTTTTTGAAATTTAAATTTGACTCTACAATTTTAAAATCCATAGGAAACATGTTAACAAGTTAAACCTCATCTAAACTGAAATACAAATTCAATCAGTGCACAGGAATCAGCTTTTTTTTTCTTTTTGAACTCCAAGTCCAGTATAAGATTTCCCACAACCTAACACTGTCTGACACAATACACACTTATTGGATTCATAAATTCTTATCTGGGTTCAAATCCTGGCCCTGCCACTTGACAGGACTCAGGATTCAACAAGATTTTTAATATCCCCAGCCTCATAAATGTTTCTTCCTCTATAAATGTGGATAAGTATACTCTCTATCTCATAGGGCAGTCACAGACCAAATGCATCAATAAATGTCAAGTGTTTAGAACTGTGCCTGGCATGTATTAAATGGTATATAAATGTAAGCCATATAGGTGTCAGGTAAGAATTAAAATTTTAAAAACTAAAGTTTACAAAACATTCTTTCCTCTATTTTATCCTCATCTTGTGATGTCATAATCATCATGTCCAGTTTATAAATGAGAAGACCACAGCTCACAGAGGATTTGCGAAAGGGCTGCTTGGATAGTAAGCAAGGTTGACACTTGAACCCCAAGTCCCATATTTTTTCCCTTAGCATATGCTGCCTGCTGCCCCTGCACCAATGGAAGCTGCTCTGATGACAATAGAGAGGTTTTCTCTTGTTTCCAGTCTCACAGTTCGAAAACATCAATTTAATGGACTGTCTTTTTGAGATTTTTATCTACTTACTAGCAGGTGTGACAGTTTAAAGTATGATATCCCTTCCCTTCAAAAGGTGGAGTCTTGCTCTCCTGAGTGTGAGCTGAACTCACATTTTCAAGGGCTAAGGCAGGCACCAAGTGACAGCGCTTGCAGCGTCAGAGGCTTGGCCATCAACAGCATCGTGGCACCCTTCCTGCCTTCTCCCTCAGTCACTCTGGGGAAGTCAGCTGCCACTCAAGCTGTCCTATGGAAAGGTACACGTAGCAAAGAACTGAGGCAGCCATGTGAGTGAGCCACATGGAGATGGACCCGCCAGCCCCAGCCAGGACTTGAGATGACTGGCCCCCCACCCGCCACCGGCCAACACCTTAACTGCAACCTCACGACTGAGGCTGAGCCAGGCCACAGAAGTCACTCTCAGATTCCTCACCACAGATAATAAATGTCTGCTATTTTAAACCACCAAATTCTGGGGTAACCTGTTATACAGCAACAAATAACTAATTGCACACAAAAGCAATGTTTCCATTCCACAAGGAAACCAAGAGAATGGGTTTCTCTATTTAATAAGATGCCTCAGCTCTTATAAAAGCAGTATCCAGGAATATAAAATAGGTCTCTTGGTCAACTTTAAACCATTCTTTCCCCAAATGTTAACTGATCAAAGGAGATTTTTAAATTAAAAAAAAAATTCTATTTGCCAAATTTACAATAAAACCTATTTAAGATTTAAAATTTTTAAGATTTAGGTATTTTTAAATGTTATGAGAAAACATATAACCAGCTCATTTAACCTGCGACTTCATCAATATCAGGTTTCTTTTTAAAAAAATCCTGAGTTAAAAAGTGATAATTGTTTTTAAAATACAGCTTTACAATGCCTTACTTGCAATTTTGAAAAACAGAAACTCTAAAAGCTAATTTTCTTCATAAATTTGGCACAAACTCACTTGGTGTTATAGCTTGATCTAACATAAGGTTATTAAATACTTTATCCTACATATTGTGACATTTTTTTAACTTTCACTGAAAAATATTAAAGTGAACGTTGAGTGCTACTTCAGACTTCCACTGGCATCCACATCTAATGCCTGGTATATGGACTTTATTACTTTTTAAAATCTAAAATCTTTTCAGTGGAAATGCTTTAAACAAAGCAATAAGTGTCCTTCAGAAAGCAAACTGTTGGCAGCATGACACATGAGTCAGAAAAGAACATGCCTGGAGAGAAATGGGAAAGAGGCCTTCTGAACTGCATGGTGCAGGGCATAAGGACAGACAGACACAACTGTACAGGCAGAATTGATGAAACTCCCAAAGTGACTGGTGGAGAAATGAGAACAAGCCAGAAGTACATGTGAGCTCTGAGATGAGGACCTGAATGGCTCTATGAGGAAGCTACAAGGGGTGGTTTGAAGAAATGAAAATAATGGACTTGATTTTTAGAAACACCAAGTTTGGATACCAGCAGAAATGTGTGCCCGCAATTCATGAGATCTGTCAGATTTAAGGCACAGTCACCAGTGTGGCGGCATCACTAAGGACTCAAGAATACTTGGAAAGAAAAGTGGGCAAGGGGTAAGAAGAAAAGTTAAGGACAAATCTTGGGGCAGTGCCCACAATTTAAAAGAACCTTCCTAAAGGAGTCAGTGGAGAAACTGAGATGACCATTAGGGAGACAGAAAAACCAAGACAGTAAAGGGTCATAAAAGACAAATGACAAAAGTGTTTTAAGGGAGAGCCGTTACTATTACAAAACACTGCAAAATTCAAGGAAAACTGAGCTTCTCAAACTGGAAATAGGCGTATTCCTACTCTCAGTGCTGGGGCTTGATACAAAGTAGAGGTTAAAGGTAGCCAATGATCCCAGAACATTCATTTTACACAAGGATTGGAGGGAGAGTTCAACTTAATTGGCATGTCATCTTAAACGTTTTTATGGTAAAACAATTACATCAGGAAGTAGAATGAAAACATTCAATAAACTTTTAGAATGAGAAACATGAGATTCAAGGAAATTTCTTGCTAGGGGAAGGCTACATGAGTTATGCTCCAGGTTTCCTAGGTATAATTTTTTCTGCCATTCAGGGGACCTCAAGAAAAAGTTTATGAAACATTGAAGTAGAAAAAGAACAGTGGTCACTCTTTTTCAAGAGCATAGTTTCAGTATAAGTGATGAGGAGAGAACTTCAAATGTAGAGAAAGCAAAACATTTCAGTATAAATGAGGAGAAAATTTAAAATGTAGAGAAGGCAAAAAAATGTAGATAAAAAAATGAAAACAGAGGGTTGATTTTCACTAACTTCAGTGGTAAAAATAGGTTTTCTGGGGAATGGGGAGAACTGAGTACACTCCTAAGCTGAAATAAAGGAAGCAGAGGAGGAAGATTAAATATGAGGCAGCAAACAATTGACAGAGCAAAGCAGCCTCAGATGAAAAACAAAAGGATGGCTCAAGAAGCAAGAGACATGACCCTTAGAATGAAGCAGGGCTGCTCCATCCTCTGAAACCACAGGCAGCTTAGCACTTACTGCCGCACACCTTGGATGTGGCACAGTGCCAGGCACACACTGGACCCAAATAAACAACTGATGAATTCAAATGAAATAAAACTACCACTATACAATTACGACACCAATACAATAATATCTGAAAACTCATTTTTTTAAAAAAACTTCTTACATTGTATTATCCTTTGAGTCTTCAAATGCATTTAGTTCATGGATGAGAAACTGTCTGTCCAGTGGAACTACAGGTTGACCAGATTCTAGGGGGGAAATCACAAAACACTGAGGCTTTATTACTCTAAAAAGTAAATAGGATTTTGATAAAAACCACACTTATGAGGTATATACATTTTTCAGATTTTAGAAGAGTGATGATGGCACACACCAAGACAGACGCAACTGTGATTTTATGATTTTCAAAATGCCTACTTTATTAAATGCATATCTTTAATATAAATGCAGTTTTTAAACCCCCCAATTTTGAGTTGGGAAATTACTGTTTCTATACTAGACTTGAGAAGTCCTATTTTCTAAGAAGCCTACAAATTAAATACATGACAGCACTGATATCCATTTGTTGGCAATAAATCTAAAAGTAAAATGAACACTAAATATGAAGTGCTGGCAAGGATTCAGGGCAACTGGGAGGACTCTGCTGGCAGAACAAAATGGTGCACTCACTTACAAAGGTAAGCAGGTACTGCCCATATACAACCCAGCAATGCCACTCTCAGCTCTTTACCCAAGAGGAGTGAAAACAACGTTCAGACAATCCTCCTAAGTGAATGTTTAGGAGGTAGCATAGCAGCTGCATTCATAATTGCCCAAAACTAGAAACAACCCGAATGTCCATCAACTGGTAACAGATAAATCAACAGAGCCATACAGTGGAATGCTATTCAGGGGGGGAAATAACAGCATAGTCTCAAATGCATTATGCTGAGTGAAAGGAAGCAGATTCAAAATGCTACATCCTATACGATTTCACTCATACGACATTCTAGAAAAGGCAAATGACCAGGTACAGAAAATAACACATCAGAGGTTGACAGGAGTTGAGAGTAGGCAAAGAAGTTATCTACAAAAGGGCACAGGGAATTTTTTTGAGGTCGTAGAAATGTTCTATATTGTGATTGTGGTGGAGCCACACAACTGTATGAATTTGGCAAAATCCACAGAACTACATAGTAAAAACGGTAAAGTATCTTTATGCTAAAGTACATCTCAGTTTTTTAAAAGTCAAGACTCTGTAGAAACTTGACTACTGTCTCCATATTTCATTCTAGGTAAGCACAAGTCCAGTACAGCTAATTGATGACATTTTCACATTCTTCTGTTCTGAGTAGTAACATATTATACAGCTATCTATAACAAACTGAGGAAAGTGAAGATATTGACACTGATGATCCTTAAACCAATAAAAATCATCAGTCTTTATTCAGTTAAGGTTAAAGAACATTAAAGACCTAGAATATTAACAAAAGATCTATCCAACGGAAAGTTCCAGCATCACAATAAGGAATCCATTCTCTCTTTCAAAGTCTACTTCATGATCTCTTTTCTTTAAAGAGGCGTATCTCCAAGGCACCAAATAGTCTTAAAGCATATGTTAAACGTTGGACAAGGGAATCAAGTCATGTACACGGAGGGTGCTTTGATCGTCCTCCCAACCTCATTTCCCCCAGCCTAGGGGCAACAACGATCCTGACTATTGTCCCTATTCTTCTAGTTCTTTTGCTTTCTTTCTTAAGAAATAAAATTTAACAGATAAAGTAAATTTTGCTTTAATTGTTGACCCCCTTCCCCCAATACCATTTCTCTCCCCCTCATCACTAGAATGAGCTTGGAGTTTATCTTCCTAATTGGTTTCTTTCTTTTTAAAATTTTAGTTGATTCACAATAATTAGTGTGAGGTGTGCAACATAGTGATTCGAAATTTCTATAGATTATCTAGTCCTTTTTAAATATAACGCTTTTACATACATCTGAATACATGCCTAATCAATACATGGAGCAATACTTTGAGGCTTTATCTTCAGTGTTTTATATTTTTTAACAAAGAATATATAGTAAGTCTCTGTGTATTTTTAAACCATATACATAGGAAAAAGACTGACAGCACACAAGGCAAAACGTAAATAACTGTTTATTCTCAGAATCAGAAATTATGATTTTCAAAGTATGCACCTAGGTTAAGTGTTAGTCATTTTCTCCTACAGTCCAATAAATATCATGAGAACTTGTTCAAGCTGTGACATGAAAAGAGCCCTTGGGATTTTTATGTCCCAGTCATGTCCCAGATGACACCGTTTGGTAATGGAATTAGATTTCTAGGCTAAACACTTTCTGAGAATAGGGGGAAGGGAAAAGGCAGATTTCACCTCAGGTGATTAACAATAAATAACCTCTTACCTGCTATGAGGACCGACGCTGTATACTTGTATTTGTTGAACTCCAAATACTCCCGAATAAGCTCATTAATTAGAAAGTTTTCATGAGACAACGATGGCCGAGGTTCACTTTCATCATCAAGGGCATTGAAAACTTCTGCACGAATCCTTGCTTTTAAATGCCCTAACACTCCTCTTTTTTCCAAAGTGTCCTTTAAAACTGTTTAATATAAAGTATTAATGTTTCAGTTATAGAATAAATTTTTGCCATTCTTAGGCAACTTTAAAACAAAATGTTTAAAATATTACATCCTTTCAATCTATACGACAAACTGAACAATCATCATATTAGCTACCACGCGGAGAAGGCAATGGCACCCCGCTCCAGTACTCCTGCCTGGAAAATCCCATGGATGGAGGAGCCTGGTAGGCTGCAGTCCATGGGGTCGCTAAGAGTTGGACACGACTGAGTGACTTCACTTTCACTTTTCACTTGCATGCATTGGAGAAGGAAACGGCAACCCACTCCAGTGTTCTTGCCTGGCGAATCCCAGGGATGGGGGAGCCTGGTGGGCTGCTGTCTCTGGGGTCGCAGAGTCGGACACTACTGAAGTGACTTAGCAGCAGCAGCAGCTACCACAAGCCATATTTGCAATAAAAAATAAAAGTTCCCGAACTGCAATGATTTACTACTTTAATTTAGTTAACCAAATGTAAGTTTATCCTTCCAACAGTGTCACTGTAAGAGGCTACAGACTGATACATAAGCTTTAGTGAAGAGTAAAAGGGGGGAAGAATTATACTCAGCTTACTAGGACCTGAACTTGTCTCCCAGTGTCTCATATCTTTTCAAGAGTAGTTGTCACAGAAGACAGGTTGGGTTGTTGTTTATTTGCTAAGTTGTATCCAACTCTTTTGCAACCCCATGGACTATATAGCCTGCCAGGCTCCTCCATCCATGGAATTTCCCTGGCAAGGATACTGGAGTGGGTTGCCAGTTCCTTCTCCAGAAGATCTTCCCAACCCAGGGATGGAACCCACATTTCCTGCATTGCAGGTGGATTCTCTACCACTGAGCCACCTGGAAAGCCCAAGAGACAGGTTCAATTTGTCACTAAAAACCTCTGGTCTAGAAAGTATATGATTGAAAATAACAAGTACACTCCAAAAAGGAAGGATTGTGTTGTATCTTTTGTATAAAACTGATACCCAGAACCCTTGGGAAATGGCCCATTCTGAACAAAAGAGATGGGCTTTTGTTCTGGGGTTTTGTTTGTTTTTTAAAGATAACTATGAGTTAACTCCTTAAAACTGTAAGATTTGGGGCTTCCATATGGGTCAGTGGTGAAGAATTTGTCTGCCAATGCAGGAGACATGGGTTCCATCCCTGATCTAGGAAGATCCCACATGCCACAGAGCAACTAAGCCCATGTGCCACAGCTACTGAGCCTGTGAGCCCAAGAGCCGCAACGAGTGTGCCCAAGTTCCAAAACCACCGAAGCCTGCAAGCCCTAGAGCCTGTGCTTCTGCAAGAGAAGCCACCGCAGCGAGAAGCCCGTGCACCGCCTCTAGCGAGCAGCCCTATTCTCACCACTAGAGAAAAGCCCCTGCAGCAACAGACTCAGCACAGCCAAAAATGAATCAATAAATCTTAAAAAAAAGTAACATTTTAAAATTGGAGCAATATTGCATAGGAACCTGGAACGTTAGGTCCATGAATCAAGGCAAATTGGAAGTGGTCAAACAGGAGATGGCGAGAGTGAACGTCGACATTCTAGGTATCAGCGAACTAAAATGGACTGGAATGGGTGAATTTAACTCAGATGACCATTATATCTACTACTGTGGGCAGGAATCCCTTAGAAGAAATGGGAGTAACCATCATGGTCAACAAGAGTCCGAAATGCAGTACTTGGATGCAATCTCAAAAATGACACAATGATCTCTGTTTCCAAGGCAAACCATTCAATATCACAGTAATCCAAGTCTATGCCCCAACCAGTAACGCTGAAGAAGCTGAAGTTGAACGGTTCTATGAAGACCTACAAGGCCTTTTAGAACTAACACCCAAAAAAGAAGTCCTTTTCATTACAAGGGACTGGAATGCAAAAGTAGGAAGTCAAGAAATACCTGGAGTAACAGGCAAATTTGGCCTTGGAGTACGGAATGAAGCAGGGCAAAGGCTAATAGAGTTTTGCCAAGAGAATGCACTGGTCATAGCAAACACCCTCTTCCAACAACACAAGAGAAGACTCTACACATGGACATCACCAGATGATCAACACCAAAATCAGACTGATTATATTCTTTGCAGCCAAAGATGGAGAAGCTCTATACAGTCAGCAAAAACAAGACTGGGAGCTGACTGTGGCTCAGATCATGAACTGCTTATTGCCAAATTCAGACTTAAATTGAAGAAAGTAGGGGAAACCACTAGACCATTCAGGTATGACCTAAATCAAATCCCTTATGCTTATACAGTGGAAGTGAGAAATAGATTTAAGGGACTAGATCTGATAGACAGAGTGCCTGATGAACTATGGACGGAGGTTCGTGACACTGTACAGGAGACAGGGATCAAGGCCATCCCCAAGAAAAAGAAATGTAAAAAAGCAAAATGGCTGTCTGAGGAGGCCTTACCAATAGCCGTGAAAAGAAGAGAAGCAAAAAGCAAAGGAGAAAAGATACAAGCATCTGAATACAGAGTTCCAAAGAATAGCAAGGAGAGATAAAAAAGCCTTACTCAGTGATCAATGCAAAGAAATAGAGGAAAACAACAGAATGGGAAAGACTAGAGATCTCTTGAAGAAAATTCGAGATAAGGGAACATTTCATGCAAAGATGGGCTTGATAAAGGATAGAAATGGTATGGACCTAACAGAAACAGAAGATATTAAGAAGAGATGGCAAGAATACACAGAAGAACTATACAAAAAAGATCTTCATGACCCAGATAATCATGATGGTGTGATCACTCACCTAGAGCCAGGCATCCTGGAATGTGAAGTCAAGTGGGCCTTAGAAAGCATCACTACAAACAAAGCTAGTGGAGGTGATGGAATTCCAGTTGAGCTATTTCAAATCCTGAAAGATGATGCTCTGAAAGTGCTGCACTCAATATGCCAGCAAATTTGGAAAACTCAGCAGTGGCCACAGGACTGGAAAAGGTCAGTTTTCATTCCAATCCCAAAGAAAGGCAATGCCAAAGAATGCTCAAACTACTGCACAATTGCACTCATTCCACACGCTAGTAAAGTAATGCTCAAAATTCTCCAAGACAGGCTTAAGCAATAAGTGAACCAGGAACTTCCAGATGTTCAAGTTGGTTTTAGAAAAGGCAGAGGAACCAGAGATCAAATTGTCAACAACCGCTGGATCATGGAAAAAGCAAGAGAGTTCCAGAAAATCATCTACTTCTGCTTTAGTGACTATGCCAAAGCCTCTGACTATGTGGATCACAATAAACTGTGGAAAATTCTGAAAGAGATGGGAATACCAGACCACCTGACCTGTCTCTTGAGAAACCTATATGCAGGTCAGGAAGCAACAGTTAGAAGTGGACATGGAACAACAGACTGGTTCCAAATAGGAAAAGGAGTACGTCAAGGCTGTATATTGTCACCCTGCTTATTTAACTTATATGCAGAGTACATCATGAAAAATGCTGGGCTGGAAGAAGCACAAGCTGGAATCAACATTGCTGGGAGAATTATCAATAACCTCAGATATGCAGATGACACCACCCTTATGGCAGAAAGTGAAGAGGAACTAAAAAGCCTCTTGATGAAAGAGGAGAGTGAAAAAGTTAGCTTAAAGCTCAACATTCAGAAAACTAAGATCATGGCATCCAGTCCCATCACTTCATGGGAAATAGATGGGGAAACAGTGGAAACAGTGTCAGACTTTATTTTTCTGGGCTCCAAAATCACTGCAGATGGTAATTGCAGCCATGAAGTTAAAAGACACTTACTCCTTGGAAGGAATGTTATGACCAACCTAGATAGCATATTAAAAAGCAGAGATATTACTTTGCCAACAAAGGTCCGTCTAGTCAAGCTATAGTTTTTCCAGTGGTCATGTATGGATATGAGAGTTGGACTGTGAAGAAAGCTGAGTGCTGAAGAATTGATGCTGTTGAAGTGTGGTGTTGGAGAAGACTCTTGAGAGTCCCTTGGACTTCAAGGAGATCCAACCAATCCATCCTAAAGGAGATCAGTCCTGGGTGTTCACTGGAAGGACTAAAGCTGAAACTCCAATACTTTGGCCACCTCATGAGAAGAGTTGACACACTGGAAGAGACCCTGATGCTGGGAGGGATTGGGGGCAGGAGGAGAAGGGGACGACAGAGGATGAGATGGTTGGATGGCATCACCGACTTGATGGATATGAGTTTGAGTAAACTCCGGGAGTTGGTGATGGACAGGGGGGCCTGGCGTGCTGCGGTTCATTGGGTCACAAAGAGTCAGACATGACTGAGCGACTGAATTGACTGACTAGAAATCTAACATGTAGCCTTATCAATGCCATCTTAAGGAATCTGGGATATATATGCTGAATGTAATCTAACATCTTGATGAGCAAGGGTCACTATTACAAATATCAGTAGTTATGATAATAATATTTTAGCTATAAATAATAATGTGGATAGGGCTGAATTGGCATTATCCCTTACAGTTGTCTAGAAACTTTTTTCTCCATGTGGTCCCTAAGAGCTAAATCACAACTCCAAAGAAGCAACACATTTCACCCATAGTGCCTAGAACAGAGTAAGAAATCAATAAATGCTGCCTAAAGGCTTTATAATATTGTGCTGTATACTTGCGCTCAGTCGCTCAGCCATGTCCGACTCTCTGCTACTCTACGGACTGAAGCCTGCCAGGCTCCTCTATGCATGGGATTTCCCAGGCAAGAATATGATAGTGGTTTGCCATTTCCTTCTCCAGAGGATCTTCCTAACCCAGAGACTGAACCAGAATCTCCTGCATTGGCAGGTGGGTTCTTTACCACTGAATCACCAGGGAAACCCTGTGCTGTATACTACTGGTGTAATAAATATATTGTGCTATAAATAAGTACACCACAATAATGACAATTCATAAAGGGAGCCCATGTAGGCACAGACATGAAACTATTTTTAAGCTTTGATAAACAACAAAAATCTGGGTCATATGCTTAAAGGGATAAATCTAGACTAGACTTTAACCTTCCTTGCTCTTTACATTTAGATCATCTCCTCAACCTTTTTTTGCAGGTAGGTTAAAAGTAGTTACCACCCAATCAGACTGTGTAACAGGCCCATGAAGGGAAGGGAAGGTACAGCTTTATTATGCTGGAATCATTACTAAACCTGTTCTCTAATCCCATCTTTAGAAATTAAAGAGATTCCCCACTATACACAACCAATTACTCTGTATATGTATACAGCGTAGCCTCAAATTCAGCAGAGAAATGAGAATTAAGAAGCTGGACTTCCCTGGTGGTTCAGTGGTTAAGAGTCTGCCTGCCACCACAGAAAACCCAGGTTTGATTCCTGGTCCAGGAATATTCCACATGCCACGTGGCAACTAAGCCCATGTGCCACAACTACTGAGTCTGCTCTAGAGGCCGTGCTCCGCAACGAGAAGCCTCCGAAAGGAGAAGCCAGCACACCACCACTAGACAGCAGCCCACACACACTCACTGCAGCTTGAGAAAGCCCGCACACAGCAGTGAAGACCCAGAGCAGCCAAAAACAGAAATAAGCAGAAGAAGAATCTGCAGTTAGGAACCTTGCATGTCATCCTTACCTCAGGGCTAGTTCACTAACTCCTGCCTCACCTGCCTTCTCCAACATGAGCTCTGTCTCTGAGGCAGAACCAAGTAAGGCAGGAAAACGTGAAGTGAAAGTGCTTTAAAAAGGTGAAAGCCCAAGTAATATAAATGACTGGCAAACATTTCATTAGATTTCTCTTGAACACTAGGCACATTCAGAGCTGAAGAATGCAGAAAACACCTAAAGGGCTCCCTACATCTGTGTAATACATCCCTAATCTCCATGCCATTCTGACCCTCACTCTATTATCATGTTTATTAAAACACTGCACCATGACAATTTCTTCAGATAGAGCTTCTTAACCTGGTTTATATCCTCGGACTGAAAGTGGTGAAAGTCGCTCAGTCAGGTGGGACTCTTTGCTACCCCATGGACTATACAACCTTTTACCAAAATTGTAAAATATTAAACAACAGGAAACACAGTGTGCTGTGTGCTAAGTTACTTCGGTCATATTGGACTCTCTGCAATGAAGAACAGAGAGTTCTATGGAGCATCCTTCTATGAACCGTAGCCTGCCAGGCTCCTTTCTCCATGGCATTTTCCAGGCAAGAACACTGGAGTGGGTTGCCATGCCCTCCTCCAGGGGATCTTCCTGACCCAGGGATCAAACCTGAGTCTTTTTCCTGAATTCGCAGCAGGTTCTTTACTAGTTGTAAATCCTGGGAGGTAGCATGCAACATTACAGGTGATGTGTGTTTCCTGGGGAGAGGGTACACCAGTTTATGTCGAGTCTGTCCTTGTGGATAGAGGTATGCCTTTTTTTCTGGGCCCCACTGTGTGATCTTAGTTCCCTGACCAGGGATGGAAACCGGGCAGGCTGCACCGTGTGTGTGGGGCTGGGGGGAGCGGGTGTGTCTTAACCACTGCACCAGGGAAGTCCTAAAGGTATGCCTTTTTAATGACTGTTCACCAGCCTGAGGCCACAAATATACATTTATATCAACAGTTACTGAATCATATGCTCAAATCATTTTCTCCAACAAATCTCTAGGAATCACTGATTTATAGCCTAAATTTCCCGAAAACTGGAACTGGTCTTATTGCAGATACTGAGTATCACTCAGTAACTAAGACCTGCAGAGCCAGTGCAGCATCTCCTAAGTTCTCCCTCTCTGCCTTTTTCTAGCTAAATTACTTTGGGTGAGTTGTTTCACCTCTCAGTGCCTCAATTTCCTAATCTCTGAAATGGGCATAAGGTTGATATATGGAATCAATCAGATAACACAGGGGCTGGGTAGTGCCCGACAGAAGGCTCGATCACGAATAACCATAATTACTATTACTTGTCTGGACATCTGCGTCAAAACTAACGGTATACAAATGTTCTCAGCTTAAAAGACTCGACTCTTTGTGGAAGTTTTCTTAAAAACACAGGAAAATATGGTCAGGCCAGACACCTTTCTACCTACAGTTTTTCCCCATGGAAAATGGTGACCCACCTCGCGGGTGGCTGTACGGATTCAAGGAGATACCCAAGGAAATGGTTTACGTTTGGGCCGAACAGCAACAGTGGTTGTTTCGGTATTGCAATCATCAGACCGGAGGGAAAGGCCAGGTCCAAGGCCTCGCCCCCAGCAGGGTCCAGAAAGATGAGCCTGAGCCCCAAGGTGCAGGACTTCAGACCTCTCAGGTACCCGCGGATCCCGGGGCTCCTCCTCCAGTTCAAAGTTGGTTTAGAAACAGCCCCCATGCAACCACATCCCTACCCCCAGGGGCCCGAGCTGCAGCCGCCACACCCGCCGGATGCTCCACAGGCCCTGACGCCACAGAACGACCCTGGGAAAGGTTGACTTTAGTGTTCCGCGGGCCCTCCTTTCGTCCCATCCTTTTCACAGACTGAAGGTCGACACGTTTCACCAGATAGACCTCCCAGTCGCACTCACCGGCCTTCAACTCAGCGACAGTCGCCATTTTTCAACGGCCGCCGGGGGCGCGCCTCGGCTATGAGCACGCGCAGTTCCGTCCCGCTGTGCGCCGTGGTCTGTAGCCAATAGAGGCGCCGCTCTAGCCGTGCCTAGTCCCGCCTCTCTCCATTTACGATCTCCGTGGTTGGATGGGTGGTGAAGGTCCGGAGAGACCCCACCAATCACCGAGGCGGGAGCTCTAGGCCGGTGCTGAGGGAGTAGGAAGAGGAAATTGTAGTTGAGGCAGGTAGGAACCGTTACTACGAACACTGCTGCGGCGTAGGGCTTAGTAAGCTACTAAACCCTTCGTCATCTGCCCTCTGCTCATTTCTGCAGCCTCAGGCACTAGTTGTTAATAGTTACCGTGTATTAAACTTTAGCATACGTGGGAATCACCTAGAAATTTTCTTAAAACAGATTTCTAGACGCCATCCCGGGAGTTTCCGATTGGATAAATCTGGAGTGAGATCCGAAAACTGCATTTCTGACAGGCTCCTAGATGATGCTGATGCTGCTCGTCTTGGGGATCATACCTTGAGAACCACTGTATTAAGGACTTAACAGTGCTCCTGACATTCCCTAAGCTTTTTACATGCGTTGACATTGATTTCTCTTATGATTACTCCACAAAGTAGTGAAGTGAAAGTCGGTCAGTTTTGTCAGACTGTTTGCGACCCCATTGACTATGCAGTCCATGGAATTCTCCAGGCCAGAATACTGGAGTGGGTAGCCTTTCCCTTCTCCAGGGGATCTTCCCAACCCAGGGATCAAACCGGGGTCTCCTGCATTGCAGGCGGATTCTTTACCATCTGAGCCACCAGCGAAGCCCAAGAACACTGGAGTGGGTAGCCTATCCCTTCTCCAGCAGATCTTCCCAACCCAGGAATCAAACCGGGGTCTCCTGCATTGCAGGCAGATTCTTTACCTACTGAGCTATCAGGAAACTGTTTAAAGACTGAAGAGGCATAACCAAGATCACCAGCAAATGGTGGAGAGGCCCCTTGCTCTTCAACGCCTGTTCTCCCCACTGGCACTTAATACTGGACTGTGCACATACGGATTCCAAGAACTAGTTGTGAAGATGATTGATGACGAATAAGCTCTAGCATTCCAAGGAAATGAAAAAAAAAAAAAAGAAAGAAACATGGAAATAATGTACCCAAAACTGAGTGTGAGGTTCTGTGATTCCAGTTATATAGCCAGGAAGATCAACATTTATGACCTAGAAGAGTGCCACTTAATCACTAGTCTTAACCCAACAATAGATTTTGAAATCTATTAGTATAACCTAAGGATAGAAATGGTATGGACCTAACAGAAACAGAAGATATTAAGAAGAGGTGGCAAGAATACACAGAAGAACTATACAAAAAAGATCTTCATGATCCAGATAATCATGATGGTGTGATCACTGACCTAGAGCCAGACATCCTGGAATGTGAAGTCAAGTGGGCCTTAGAAAGCATCACTACGAACAAAGCTAGTGGAGGTGATGGAATTCCAGTTGAGCTATTTCAAATCCTGAAAGATGATGCTGTGAAAGTGCTGCACTCAATATGCCAGCAAATTTGGAAAACTCAGCAGTGGCCACAGGACTGGAAAAGGTCAGTTTTCATTCTAATTCCAAAGAAAGGCAATGCCAAAGAATGCTCAAACTACCACACAATTGCACTCATCTCACACGCTAGTAAAGTAATGCTCAAAATTATCAAAGCCAGGCTTCAGCAATACGTGAACCGTGAACTTCCGGATGTTCAAGCTGGTTTTAGAAAAGGCAGAGGAACCAGAGATCAAATTGCCAACAACTGCTGGATCACGGAAAAGCAAGAGAGTTCCAGAAAAACATCTACTTCTGCTTTAGTGACTATGCCAAAGCCTTTGACTGTGTGGATCACAATAAACTGTGGGAAATTCTGAAAGAGATGGGAATACTAGACCACCTGACCTGCCTCTTGAGAAATCTGTATGCAGGTCAGGAAGCAACAGTTAGAACTGGACATGGAACAACAGACTGGTTCCAAATAGGAAAAGGAGTACGTCAAGACTGTATATTATCACCCTGCTTATTTAACTTATATGCAGAGTACATCATGAGAAACACTGGGCTGGAAGAAACACAAGCTGGAATCAAGATTGCCAGGAGAAATATCAATAACCTCAGATATGCAGATGACACCACCCTTATGGCAGAAAGTGAAGAAGAACTAAAGAGCCTCTTGATGAAAGTGAAAGAGGAGAGTGAAAAAGTTGGCTTAAAGCTCAACATTCAGAAAATGAAAATCATGGCATCCGGTCCCATCACTTCATGGGAAATAGATGGGGAAACAGTGGAAATAGTGTCAGACTTTATTATTTTGGGCTCCAAAATCACTGCAGATGGTGACTGCAGCCATGAAATTAAAAGACGCTTACTCCTTGGAAGGAAAGTTATGACCAACCTAGATAGCATATTCAAAAGCAGAGACATTACTTTGCCAACAAAGGTTCGTCTAGTCAAGGCTATGGTTTTTCCTGTGGTCGTGTATGGATGTGAGAATTGGACTGTGAAGAAGGCTGAGCACCGAAGAATTGATGCTTTTGAACTGTGGTGTTGGAGAAGACTCTTGAGAGTCCCTTGGACTGCAAGGAGATTCAACCAGTCCATTCTGAAGAAGATCAGCCCTGGGATTTCTTTGGAGCGAATGATGCTGAAGCTGAAACTCCAGTACTTTGGCCACCTCATGTGAAGAGTTGACTCATTGGAAAAGACCCTGATGCTTGGAGGGATTGGGGGCAGGAGGAGAAGGGGATGACAGAAGATGAGATGGCTGGATGGCGTCACTGACTCGATGGACATGAGTCTGGGTGAACTCCGGGAGTTGGTGATGGACAGGGAGGCCTGGTATGCTGCCATTCATGGGGTCGTGAAGAGTTGGACACGACTGAGCGACTGAACTGAACTGAACTGAATGAACATATCTTCAGTGAAATGGAATGGGATGAATAGAAGGCAGAGACGTATTGTTTTTTCTGTTTCAGATCTATTTTGTGTTCTGGTTCCTGCTGTTATTTCTTGAAGTGGGTGGCAGTCAGAAAAAGCTTGACAGTTAATGTAACCTAGAGGAATCCTGTTCCATACTCTATTCATTTTGACGTTATGGGACATAGATATGTTCTGTAACCTTAGAGAGGTCCTATTGGGTCACACTTCCCTGTTCTGTAACACCCACAGGGCCTGAAATCCTAGTGAGCACCTGAAGAGATTTATAAAGATTAACTAACTCCATAGGTAGAATGTTTGAGCTTTTCAGAGAAATGAATTTTGAATATACTAATGAAGAACTCGTTAAAAGAGGCAAATGATAGTGATTAATAGTAGTAATTATATAATAACTATTAACATGCAATGCCACTCTGTGGCAGGCACTTCTCTAAGAGCTTTAAGTTCTCAGCAACAGCCCTATGAGAGAGATACTCATAGAGCAATTATCTAAAGTAAAATTTCATTTAAAAATGTAAGGATAACACTGTGTTGGTGAGGATGTGGGGAAACAAGTCAGGTAAGTAAACTGGCCCCACCTTTTCAGAAGTCTTTTTGGCAATACACAATCCAACTTTTACATCCTTTGACCCTTCAGTTCTAGTTCTAAGAGTATAACTTACAGTTATACCTGATTACAAAGGATATTAGTATAAGAATATTCATTGTCACACTGTTTGCAGTAGATAAACATCTATATACACCTATGGGAATGGCTGAAATAAAAACACCTAACAATGATAATACCAAATGCTAATGAGTTTGCATATACTGCTGGTAGAAGAACAAAGTGGTATAGTGACTTTGGAACTCAGTTTGGTAGCTACTTATTAGGTCAAACATGCACTTACCATATAGCCCAGTAGTCCCACTCCTAGATGCTTACTCAAAAGATAAAAATGTCATAAGCTGGAATCAAGATTGCTGGAAGAAATAACAACCTCAGATGTGCAAATGATACTGACCAAATGGCAGAAAGCAAAAAGAAATTAAACAACCTTTTGATGAAGGTGAAAGAGAAGAGTGAAAAAACTGGCTAAAAGCTCAACATTCAGAAAACTAAGTTCATGGCATCCAGTCCCACCACTTCATGGCAAATATGGGGAAAAAATAGAAACAGTGTCGGGCTCAAAATCACTGCAGTTGGTGACTGTAGCCATGAAATTAAAAGACACTTGCTCCTTGGGAGAAAAGCTATGACAAACCTAGACAGAGTTTTAAAAAGCAGAGACATCACTTTGCTGACAAAGGTCTGTATAGTCAAAACTATGGTTTTTCCAGTAATCATATATAGATGTGAGAGTTGGACCACCAAGAAGGCTGAGCGCCAAAAATTGAGCCTTTTGAACCGTGGTGCTGGAAAAGACTCTTGAGAGTCCCTTGGACAACAGGGAGATCCAACCAGTCAATCCTCAAGGAAATCAACCCTGAATATTCATTGGAAGGACTCATGCTGAAGCTAAAGCTCCAGTAGTTTGACCACCAGATGTGAAGACCCAACTCATTGAAAATCACCCTGATGTTGGGAAAGATTGAGGGCAGGAGGAGAAGGGGGCAACAGAGGATGATATGGTTGGATGGCATCACTGACTCAATGGACATGAGTTTGAGCAAACTCCAGGAGATATTGAATGACAGGGAAGCCTGGTGTGCTGCAGTCCACGGAGCAGCAAAAAGACATGATTTATTGACTGAACAACAACAGTTGTTTACTCAAGAGAAATAAAAACTGATGTCCACACAAAACCCAGTATGCAATAATAGCAGATTTATTCACAAGTGCCCCAACTACAAATGACTCAATGTCTTCCAACTTGTGGTGGATATAAACTAACTGTGGTATATCTGTACCATGGAATATAACTCAGAAATAAAAACAAACCAAACATTGATATACACAACAATATGGATGAATCTCAAATGCATTGTGCCTAGTGAGAACAACAGGCTCAAAGGCTGCATCCTGTATGATTTCATTTGGATGACATTTTGGAAAAGCAACAGAAAGCAAATCAGTGGTTTCCAGGGTCTGGGGATGATTGAAGGAGATGATTATGTATAAAAATGCACTAGGGAGACTTTTGGAGTAATGGAACTGTTCTACATCTTGATTGTGACTACAAGATTGTATATAGTTTGGTAGAAACCAACACAATCCTGTAAAGCAATTATCCTTCAATTAAAAATAAAATTTTGATTGTATATGTTTATCAAAATAGAGCTGTACCCTACTGCCTTGGAGGTACACTAGACCTCCAATCAAACTGACTTTTAAAAAATTACTAGAAATAACTATATCATCAGAAAGGGGAATCAGTTCAGTCCAGTCACTCAGTCGTGTTCGACTCTGCGACACCATGGACTGCAGCACGCCAGGCCTTCCTGGCCATCACCAACTCCTGGAGTTTACCTAAACTCATGTCCATTGAGTCAGTGATATCATCCATCTCATACTCTGTCATCTCCTTCCCCTCTCTCCTTCAATCTTTCCTATCATCAGGGTCTTTTCTAACGAGTCACTTCTTTGCATCAGGGAAGTATTGGAATTTCAGCTTCAGCTTCAGTCCTTCAAATGAATATTCAGGACTGATTTTCCTTTAGGATGGACTGGTTGGATCTCCTTGCAGTCCAAGGGACTCTCAAGAGTCTTCTCCAACACCACAGTTCAAAAGCATCAATTCTTAAGCACTCAGCTTTCTTTATAGTCCAACTCTCTCATCCATACATAACAACTGGAAAAACCATAACTTTGACTAGATGGATCTTTGTTGGCAAAGTAATGTCTCTGCTTTTTAATATGCTGTCTAGGCTGGTCATAGCTTTTCATCCAAGGAGTAAGTATCTTTTAATAAGGCTGCAGTCATCATCTGCAGTGATTTTGGAGCCGCAAAAAATAAAGTCTATAACCATTTCCACTGTTTCCCCATCTATTTGGCAGGAGGTGATTGGACCAGATGCCATGATCTTAGTTTTCTGAATGTTGAGTTTTAAGCCAACTTTTTCACTCACCTCTTTCAATTTCATCAAGAGGGTCTTTAAATCTTTGCTTTCTGCCATAAGGGTGGTGTCATCTGCATATCTGAGGTTATTGATATTTCTCCCAGCAATCTTGATTCCAGCTTGTGCTTCTTCCAGCCCAACATTTCTCATGATGTACTCTGCATATAAGTTAAATAAGCAAGGTGATAATATACAGCCTTGACATACTCATTTCCCTAATTGGAACCAGTCTGTTGTTCCATGTCCAGTTCTAACTGTTGCTTCCTGACCTGCATACAAATTTCTCAAGAGGCAGATCAGGTGGTCTGGTATTCCCATCTCCTGAAGAATTTTCCACAGTTTGTTGTGATCCACACAGTCAAAGGCTTTGGCATAGTCAATAAAGCAGAAATAGATGTTTTTCCGGAACTCTCTTGCTTTTTCCATGATCCAACGGATGTTGGCAATTTGATCTCTGGTTCCTCTGCCTTTTCTAAATCCAGCTTGAACATCTGGAAGTTCACGGTTCACATACTGTTGAAGCCTGGCTTGGAGAATTTTGAGCATTACTTTACTAGCGTGTGAGATGAGTGCAATTGTGCGGTAGTTTGAGCATTCTTTGGCATTGCCTTTCTTTGGGATTGGAATGAAAACTGACCTCTTCCAGTCCTGTGACCACTGCTGTGTTTTCCAAATTTGGCCTTAGAATACAGAATGAAGCAGGGCAAAGGCTAATAGAGTTTTGCCAAGAAAATGCACTGGTCATAGCAGACACCCTCTTCCAACACAAGAGAAGACTCTACACGTGGACATCACCAGAAAGTCAATACTGAAATCAGATTTTATATTCTTTGCAGCCAAAAATGGAGAAGCTCTATACAGTCAGCAAAAACAAGACCGGGAGCTGACTATGGCTCAGATCATGAACTACTGATTGCCAAATTCAGACTTAAATTGAAGAAAGTAAGGAAAACCACTAGACCATTCAGGTATGACTTAAATCAAATCCTTTATGATTATATAGTGGAAGTGAGAAATAGATTCAAAGGATTAGATCTGATAGAGTGTCTGATGAAATATGGACGGAAGTTCATGACATTGTACAGGAGTCAGGGATCAAGGCCATCCCCAAGAAAAAGAAATGTAAAAAAGCAGAATGGCTGTCTGAGGAGGCCTTACCCATAGCTGTGAAAAGAAGAGAAGCAAAAAGCAAAGGAGAAAAGGAAAGATATAAGCATCTGAATGTAGAGTTCCAAAGAATAGCAAGGAGAGATAAGAAAGCCTTCCTCAGTGATCAATGCAAAGAAATAGAGGAAAACAACAGAATGGGAAAGACTAGAGATTGGACTAGAGTCAATAAAATTTGTGATGCCAAGAGAACATTTCATGCAAAGATGGGCAGAATAAAGGACAGAAATAGTATGGACCTAACAGAAGCAGAATTAAGAAGAGGTGGCAAGAACACACAGAAGAACTATACAAAAAAGATCTTCATGACCCAGATAATCACGATGGTTTGATCACTCACCTAGAGCCAGACATCATGGAATGTGAAGTCAAGTTGGCCTTAGGAAGAATCACTATAGACAAAGCTAGTGGAGGTGATGGAATTCCAGTTGAGCTATTTCAAATCCTGAAAGATGATGCTGTGAAAGTACTGCACTCAATATGCCAGCAAATTTGGAAAACTCAGCAGTGGCCACAGGACTGGAAGAGGTCAGTTTTCATTCCAATTCCAAAGAAAGTAAGAGGAATGGTTAAGTAAATTAAGGTAAATGGAATACCAAGCAGTCATTTCAAAGAGGGAGCTCTAAACACATGTATGTAATTATCAGTAAGATGCAGAGATAGAAATTTTTAAGAGCATGGTCCAGGAGATAGTGAGTAGTAAATCACCACTGATTTAAAGAAAGGTATCCTGTTTCATCCTGTGCACATAGAAACTGAGGTTTGGATGGTTTATGTAGCTTTCAGGTAGACGGCAGCATCAGAACGACCTCCCGTCTACCAAGCCCTGCTTAGTTATTTTCAGTTATCCTGAATAAGAGGTGCCTCCTCCCTGCCACCCCCTTGCCCCTCCCCCCTTACCATTGGACCTTTGCTTATGGCCTTCCCTTGGCCCGAAAACTTCCTCCTTTTCTCTCTCCTCTCTCTCTAGTTGATTTCTACTCATTGTCCAGATCTCAGTTTAAATCTCTTTTCTTCCTAAATATTCACTAGACTAGGTTTCTCTTCTCAAATCTATTTTTTGGGGTGGGAGGGGCTGAGAAAAGGGAGGGATATAGAGAGAAGGCTTCCACGTAGAGATGGAGGCTTAAGGTCATGCCGCCTTTTTTTTTTTAATTTTTTATTTATTTACTTATGTTTTATTTTTGGTTGCTCTGGGTCTTCACTGCTGCTGCAGTGGCTTCTCTCATTGTGGAGCACAGACTCTAGAGCACAGGCTCAATCGTTGTGGCCCACGGCTTAGTTGCTCCAGGGCATGTGGGATCTTCCCGGACCAGGGATTGAATCGGTGTCACCTGCACTGGCAGGCGGATTCTTAACCACTGGACCACCAGGGAAGTCCATGTCCCCTTCTTGAGGGCAGACCACTTCTAGTGCCTGGTTCTTGCTGGAGTATAAAGGTCCAGCCTCTGCAGCCCAACTTGGGACAATTCTGTGGAATCCCGTCAACTTCACAGCTTCCTGAGTGGTAGGCTGAGGACTTTCAGGAGCCCAACTTCCCCCTCCCCCTCCCCATCTTCCTCTCTAGGTGTTGATCCCAAGTGCCCTCCCTAATCAACTTCGTAGTATACTGGCTCTCAGAGAAACTGCCACTAAATCCCAGAGAACAGTGATAGATCGGAATGCCCGTGGTCCCCTACCTTCCCACATTCTCTGATGACTCCTCACTCAGCAACTCCGGAGTTTAGGGCATTCCCTGCATTGCAGCTGGAGAGCGGTAGGTGACACTCATCCTCAGAACTCCCCAGAATTCCCCCACCTGCACCATCACTGTGGCAGTTCCACCTACACAGCCTGGACTGAGACTCTTTGTTCCACATCTGGTGCCCACGCTGGACTGCTTTGCAGGACAGAAACCTTGCCTACCTTGCTCCTAGCTGGTAGAATAATGTTTGTAGAATGGCTGAATGAATGAAGTCCTGCAAGACTGCTCATTTTACAAATGAAACAGTTTCAGAGAAGTAACTGATCCAGAGAAACTGACTATGAGTGGTGGAGACTGAATGCAGCCCAGCCCACCTCTTCCAGAGGGACTGAAGTGAAGTGAAGTCGCTCAGTCGTGTCCAAGTCTTTGCGACCCCATGTGCGGCAGCCTACCAGGCTCCTCTGTCCATGGGATTTTCCAGGCAAGAGTGCTGGAGTGGGGTGCCATTGCCTTCTCCAGGGGATCTTCCCAACCCAGAGATTGAACATTTGAGCACGAGCCTCACTTGGCTCACTGAACTCCAGGGTTTCGGTTTGTTGGCCCTACTGTGCTTCAAGCACACAAACATTGTTGGGCAACACTTGGACTTTGCATCAGACTGAATGGTCAAGTCTTGGTCCAACTCTCTGACCCAGGCAGGTCACTTTGCCCCTGAAGCCTTGGTTTCCTCATCTCTTTCAATTAGGATAACAATAGTACTTACCTCCTGGGATAATGTGAGGATTCAATTATATGATACACAGAAAATGTCTCAACGGTCTAGAAGAGTTGAATATTTGAAAAGTAACAGCCATTTCTATTTTTAACACTGTGCCTGATGCAGAAATATTGCAGATAAAGACTGTAGCTGTTTTACTCCTTTATAAGTCAGAAAAGAATTTGAATCCCCTTGAATGCAGGTCTCCTGCATTGCAGACTGACGCTTTACTGTCTGAGCCACCAGGGAAGCCACCAGAGGGACTAAGAACATGGAAACTATGGAGACCTGATTTCTCACTGTGGCATATACATAGTCCTCACATTGGAACTTTGCCATGTATGAGATTTTAAAATGGAATTTGGGGGGGTATGAGATGAGGCAGTGGCAAATAACATCAGTCCTTTAGAGGAAGTAAAACAGACCTGCCAGGTAAAATGACATTCTCATGCCACTGTCAACAGGACATTTTTGGAGGAATGAGTGATAAATTACCCAACGCTTTGGTTACCAAAAGGATTTAGGATTAAGGAATTCTTGAGGTAACTCTTGCGGTCATGTCCTGTCAGAGGATCTCAGCTGGATCAAAGTTGCAGGTTGAGTTCCAAAGATTAAGTGTCAGGACTTCCCCGGGTGGTCCAGTGGCTAAGATGTCAAGCTCCCAATACAAGGGGCCTAGGTTCAATCCCTGATCAGGGAACTAAATCCCACATGCCACAACTAAGACCCCACATGCCACAACAAAGATCAAAGATACCGCATGATGCAACTAAGACCCAGCATAGTCAAATAAATAAAAATAAATATTAAAAAAGAAGAGATTAGTGCCCCAAACCAAGGTTTAGTTACCTCCCTCCTGGTAGGGTGCCTTTTCTTAGGAAATGCAGGAAAGGCTGTCTAGAGAACAGGGCTGAGGTGGGGAGCACAGATGGAATTTTACAAATTGGAGGCAGCTACTTTATAGAAACACAGACAAGTCAAGGCAACTTTTGAAAATATGACTTGCCTGCACATAAGCCATTCACAGCCCCAAAGACTATGGCATCTGAACCTAAGCTGCTGAGTCAAAGGGATGGGTCTGAATTCCAGGGGATTCAAATTCTTTTCTGACTTATAAAGGAGTAAAACAGCTACAGTCTTTATCTGCAATATTTCTGCATCAGGCACAGTGTTAAAAATAGAAATGGCTGTTACTTTTCAAATATTCAACTCTTCTAGACCGTTGAGACATTTTCTGTGTATCATATAATTGAATCCTCACATTATCCCAGGAGGTAAGTACTATTGTTATCCTAATTGAAAGAGATGAGGAAACCAAGGCTTCAGGGGCAAAGTGACCTGCCTGGGTCAGAGAGTTGGACCAAGACTTGACCATTCAGTCTGATGCAAAGTCCAAGTGTTGCCCAACAATGTTTGTGTGCTTGAAGCACAGTAGGGCCAACAAACCGAAACCCTGGAGTTCAGTGAGCCAAGTGAGGCTCATGCTCAAAAACCTTGAATTCATCAATGGTTTGGGGGAGAAGTTTTATAGGTGAAATTTGGGGTGAGGGCTGAAGGATGTACGACTTTCTTCTGATTGGTTGCTGGTGAGGTAACAGGGCAGTGCTCCAGGAATCTTGTGTCTGTCCTTGAATTACCATCCTCCACCTGTGTGGGGGCCATAGTTCTGCAGAACTCATAGATATTGTTACATATATTCCTTGAGGAGGAGCCAGAACCCTGCCCCAAGGCTGAACTAATATTTCTTGGCTGTTCCTCCTGTGTTTCTATATTCCCTCCCTTCCCAGATTAGCAACTGTTTGAAAAGATCTAAGTAATGACCAAAGCAGGCTGTTTATAGACCCTTTAAAACAAAGAAACAAGTTAAGGTTACACACTTTCAAGCTTTTTGTTAATATTTGTGGAGAAGATTTTTAAGATTTGTATTTGTTCTTGACAAGTACAGGCTTCCCTAGTGATCACTTGGTAAAGAATCTGCTTGGGATGCAGGAGACCCAGGTTCAATCCCTGAGGGTGGTGGGGGTAGGCAAGATTTCCTGGAGAAGAGAATGGCAACCCACTCCAGTATTCTTGCCTGGAGAATCTCGGAGAGGAGCTTGGTGGGTTACTACTGCCCATGGAGTTGCAAAGAATTGGCACAGGAGATGACTTTGACAAGTACATTGACCCTCAAACAACACAGGTTTGAAATGCACAGGTCCATGTCCTGGATAGGACCACACGATCTGTGGTTGGCTGAACCCGTGGATGGGAAACTGCAGATGCCGAGGGATGAGTGTAAAGTTATATATGGATTTTCAGTTTCATGGAGGGTTGGTGCTCCTAATCCCCACATTGTTCAAGGGTCAACTGTAATCTTAAGGAGGCTGTGATCTAGAATTTGGGCAAGAGAGCCCTTTCAGCAGTTTATTTTTAAAAGACCTCAAAAATAAAGTAGGGACTTCCCTGGCAGTTCAGTGGTTAGGTCTTGGCACTTTCACTACCTGGATTCAGTCCTGGTTGAGGAACTAAGATCCAACAGGCTGGGCAGCACACCATAAATAAACGAAAATAGATGCTGTCTTCAGTTGACTTCCCTGGTAGCTCAGTTGGTAAAGAATCTGCCTGCAATGCAGGAGACCCCGGTTGGATTTCTGGGTTGGGAAGATCCACTGGAGAAGGGATAGGCTACCCACTCCAGTATTCTTGGGCTTCCCTGGTGGCTCAGATGGTAAAGAATCTGCCTGCAATGCGGGCAACCTGGGTTCGATCCCTGGGTTGGGAAGGTCCGCTGGAGAAGGGAAAGGCTACCTACTCCAGTATTCTGACCTGGAGAATTCCATATACTACAGTCCATGGGGTTGCAAAGACTCAGACACAACTGAGTGACTTTCACTCACTCAGTCTCAAGCAAGTGTGGGCATGGTTTTAGATACCACCTGGGTATTTATATTTTGAAGACACAGTTCAGTTTACATCTTCAAGGGATATAGAGACAATGCAAGTTTTCTCCTAGGAATTTTGGAGTGTAATTGTCTATAATCAGAAGTCTAGAGTAATTATTATTAATGTTTATAAGTGTACAATTAACCTCAGGCCAATTCACTTTAGAGGAGACAGCCTCTAATATCATATCTATCTAATCTCCACTGTCAGCCTTCAGCTGAGCTATTTCCTGGTCATTTGCAGGACGGCCTGGGAAAAGTTCTGGTCATCTGTTTCCTTTATGAAAGGAGAAGTGGGTTTCAACCAGGGGTCCATAGATCCAAAAGTTCTTCTAGAGGATCAGGGACAGGCTGTTGGGGATAAGAAGTGTGTAAGAGGAGGGGACAGGGGATTTAGGTCAGGTTTGGTTTTTAATTTGTCCTAAATTTAATTTCTGTTCTATCACCTTATTAAGAGAGTCCCAAAGGCTGGCCATTATATTTCTTTGTATCCATTTTTTAGTTTTTCCCTCCATGGGTACCAATGAAACCATTGTTTTAAGAGGAGAAAATTTTCAATTTAGAGGTTTTTGCTATTCAAAAGATTCATTGTCTGGTGAGTAAGCTTTTCTTAATAGCAAGTCAACCCAATAAGCCTTTTATGGCTTCACGGTGCATGCAAAAAGAGTGCAAAAGATAGAGGTTTCACAAGACCCAGGAAGTTCATTCCCAAAGAGAATGTGAGAAAGCAAACCAAAAGCTCAGCCAGGCAAGGGGACATCTCTCTCCATCACCCCGTTGTACTGGCTCTTGACAATACTCTTACAAACACATCCCTAGTACCCTTGCAACTCTGATTTCCCACCTAGGACAGCACTGCAGGGTTCTGGTTATCTACATAGTCTCTGTTAAAATGCAGTCCTGGGTGTAAATGCCAGATAGTTACATGGCCTTGGGCAAATTGCTTTACTTCTCTGAACCTTAATTTTTTCATCCCTAAAAAGGAAACGAATAATATACCCCCTTCCTGGGATGTTGGCTACAAATTAGCTAATGCATGATAAGCACTCAGCACAGTTTTTTAGAAAACTGTCTTTATTCTTTAGTAATTGGAAAAAAATCAACTAATACAGAAAAAATGTTTAATCAGCTGGAGAGGCGAAAGACACCGGGTGACCCCCAAGAGAACTGGAGGCTCCTCTGGGAGGAAACCTGGGACGGGTGAGAAGGAGCATTGTGGACCAGAACAAGCCCCCACCACCCACGTGAGACAGGTTATGCCACCTTCGAAGATGCTGAAGTGCCTCAGGTATGAAACCAAATTCCAGTTCTCTTAGCCTGGCCCTGGGGAGGAGATACTGGGCTGTGTGGGGAGGAATGTGGATGATGTGGCCATCTTTTACTAGAGGAACTAATTTTATTTTCAAATATACTTTCTTACAAACAAACACAAGCAAACCAAGACACTTTCAACAGGAATGACAAATATCAGTACCAATTATACCAGAAAAAAAAAAACCAACAGTCTACATCTGGTCTTGGGTAGTTTTATTTATTTGGAGTAACCTACATTCAGTGGCAAAGCGACTGATCTGATCTGAATCACACAGTAACTATAACTACCATGAAACCGTAGAGTTGTAACTTTCCATAACTGCATGGACTTGGGCCTTTCTGGCTGAGTACATCTTCAAAAAGCAGGATTCCCACCTCAGAGCTAGGCCAATGAAATCTGTAAAGGAGTAAACCTCTGAAATGGTGACTCAGAATACCTTACAGCTGACAGATGACAAGCAGGTCATGTTAGTTATAAAGTAGTTGTCACTATTTTATAGTTATATACATTTATATTTATTATATATATAGTAATGGCACCCCACTCCAGTACTCTTGCCTGGAAAATCCCATGGACGGAGGAGCCTGGTAGGCTGTGGTCCATGGGGTGGCTAAGAGTTGGACACAACTGAATGACTTCACTTTCACTTTTCACTTTCATGCATTGGAGAAGGAAATGGCAACCCACTCCAGTGTTCTTGCCTGGAGAATCCCAGGGATGGGGAAGCCTGGTGGGCTGCCGTCTATGGGGTCGCACAGAGTCGGACACGACTGAAGCGACTTAGCAGCAGCAGTAGCAGTAGTTATATATATATTATATATATATTTTCCAGTAGTCATGTATGGATGTGAGAGTTGGACTATAAAGAAAGCTGAGTACTAAAGAATTGATGCTTTTAAACTGTGGTATGGGAGAAGACTCTTGAGAGTCCCTTGGACTGCAAGGAGATCAAACCAGTCCATCCTAAAGGAAGTCAGTCCTGAATATTCATTGGAAGGACTGATGTTGAAGCTGAAATTTCAGTCCTTTGGCCATCTGATGCAAAGAACTGACTCATTGGAAAAGACCCTAATGCTGGGAAAGATTGAAGGCAGGAGGAGAAGGGGACGACAGAGGATGAGATGGTTGGATGGCATCACCGACTCGATGGACATGAGTTTGAGCAAGCTTCAGGAGTTGGTGATAGACACGGAAGCCTGGTGTGCTGCAGTTTGTGTGGCTGCAAAAGGTCAGACTCGACTGGGTGACTGAACTGAACTGAACTGATAGTTATAACTGGAATCAGTGCCTGGTGTGTCTGATGGGTAGAGAAGGAAGTGGCAACCCACTCCAGTATTCTTGCCTGGAGAATCCCATGGACAGAGGAGCCTGGTGGACTATAGTCTGTGGGGTCGGTGTCAGATGGGAGAGTAGAGGGACCCTGGCAGGCCAGGTGGTTTGGATAAGCATGGTTGACTTCTAAACACTGATGGCAAGATGACTTCTGATATGTAATCTTAGGTTAATTTTACAGGTAAATGAAAAAGGCCAGCAATCATCCACTAAGATTAATAAACAGCACTAAAAAATTTACTGCATGAGGACTGTGCTCTGCAGCAGTTTCCCAAGACAAAGAACCCAGATGTTTTCTTTCTTTTTTTGTTTTTGAAAATACCCACAGCATATGGAATCCAGCTCCTCTACCAGAAATTGAATTGGTGCCCCTTGCATTGGAAGCACGGATTGTCAACCACTGGACCTCCAGGGAATGCCCAGATTTTTTCTTCTTTTCTCTGGCTTGCAGAGCTGCTCTCACGTCCATTTCAGAAACCTTCCTCCCTCCATCTTTGCTCTTCGCTGCATACCCCCTGTATCTCAAAGCACCAATCCTGTTTCCCATGCCTTTGTCTTGCTCTAGTTTTCCCGACTCTTGCTGTATCTTGGTTGGCTCCCACTTACTGCACTCATCTTTCCAGAGATCCTTCTTCTCGCAAGCAGGATAATGGGTCCATTGTAACAGAAATGCTTGGCTTCTGGAGTGCATTTTTCTGAGATGTTTTTCTGATGAATATCTGATGTTTGCTGATAAATGTCTTTTTATCAGGGCTACCAACAGAGAGACATATCAGTACAACATCAGCATCCAGGTAGGAGAGGGGCTTCAGGTGACCACTTTCCTCCTGCCCACCTGGGTCCCATAAAGCCAAGTCTACCTGCTTTCTACTCAGCTTGATGTCTGCCACATGGTTCTCAAATACCATGAGTGCACATGCTTCTGGGAACTGGTCCCTGCTAAACACAGAGCCAGGGCACACTGGCCAATGGGGAAGACAGCAATTAATCAAATATTTAATTACAAACTGAATAGGTACTATAACAACAGCAGCAACAACAAAATGAAACAGAGACAACAGGGGCCACGCCCTGGACTGGGGAGGTGGTTAGGGAATGCTTCTGTCTCAGACATTCTGGAACATTCTATCCTAAAACCTAGTGACTTAAAACAACTACAGTCACTTATTTTGCCCACAAAGCTGCAATTTGGGCAGAATTCAACGTGGCCACCACGTCTGGGCTCCACATGGCATCATCTGGGGCAGCTTGACTGGGATGGGAGAGTACAGTTTTTTTTCTAAGGATATAAATTATGTACTAAACAATCCACCATTTCAAACTAAACAGCTGAGAGGTTTTTTGGTATATTCATAAGGTGGTACACCATCATCACTACCTAATTCCAGGACATTCTCATTTCCCGAAAAAGAAATCCCGTACTCATTGGCAGTCACTTCCCAATGCGTCCCTCTCCCCAGCCCCAGGCAATCACTACTCTACTCTGTGACCTCAGTGAAAGTAATCAATGAATGATGTATAATAAGAATAGACACGAACTGGGACAAACTTCAGGAGATGGTGAGGGACAGGGAGGTGTGGAATGCTTCAGTCCATGGTGTCGCAAAGAGTTGGACACAGCTGGGCGACTGAACAACAGCAAAAATAAGAAGAGAAAAGAGTTTTATTTGAGCTAACCTGAGGACCAGTCTGGAAGCCTGATTCCCAGATGACTCTGAGAACCTGCTCCAGAGCAGCATGGTTTCCAGGACAGTTTTGTATCATGTCAGAACAAAGACATTAAACAAGTCAGGGATACATTTCAAGGGAAAAAGAAACACATAAGTCAGCACTATACAGTGAGTCAGCATGACTTTGGCACCTGGGAAGGCAGTCTTATCATCAAAGGAGGACAAGCATTGGCATCCCAAGAAGAGAGGAATTTAATCTTTATTTTTAACATAGACATTCTTTTTCTTAAAATCACAAATAATGCTTTTGATTATTTAGCTTCTTACAGTACTCACATAACAGAAACTGACAAATCCATGTTGTTGTTTAGTTGCTAAGTCACGTCTGACTCTTTTGTGCCCCCTGGACTGTAGCCTGCCAGGCTCCTCTGTCCATGTGATTTCCCAGGCAAGAATACTGGAGTGGGTTGCCATTTCCTTCTCCATACCATGAACATTCTTTAGTTTTGGTCAACATGTCCTTTTCTCTAGTAATTAAAGCAGATGTACAAGGTATGTTTGATAGGCCACAAGCAGACTAAAAAGTTAACATAAAATTCAGGTTAACTCATAAATCAGGGGATTATGAATGACATATACACACTGCTGTATATAAAATAGATAACAGGTAAGGATCTACTGTATAGCACAGAGAACTCTACTCAATAACCTATATGGGAAAAGAATCTCCAAAAGAGGGGATATATGCATAACCCATTCTTTGCTATACACGTAAAATTAACACAGCATTGTAAATCAACTATACTGCAATAAAAATTAAAAAAAAGAAACTTCAAGTTGACATGTATAAACAAGAATGACTTCTGTATATGTCAATATATGACAGTTTCTCATCACTGTTTCTGTAGCTGTCCATAACTGGACATTTCATATAAATGGAAGAACCCACAACGTGGCCTCCGGTGTCTGGCTTCTGTCCCTGGATGCTGTCAAGGTTCTGGAGGATTCTCTTGAAGATGGCTGACTCACCTGGCCTGCTCGTTGGTGCTGGTTGACAGCTGGGAGTTTAGTGAAGGATCTGGGCTGGGGATCCTAGCTCCTCTCTGTCAGGGCCCTTTTGCTTCCTTATGGCATGACAACTGGGTTCTAAGAATGATCCCAAGAGAATCAGGCAGACTTTTCATGTTTTGTGACTCAATTTGAAAGTCACGTAGTGTCACTTTGATACTTGTCTTGTCACCACCAAAATCTTGGCTTTCTCTCCCCACCAAAGCCAAATAAAAACATTTGGAGACACAGTTTGGAGGAAATAGAAAGATGGCTTTGATCCTCAGCTGGCCAAGGAGAGAACACTGCAGGCTAGTGCCTCAAGAACTGTGCAGCACTCCATGGGGAATCTGAGGGGATCATATAGATGGGGCGCAGAGTCTGGGGTATGTGATAAGGAGCAAAGTAGGAAAGATCTTGCATTCTTCTTTTCGAATTGTTTCCAAACAGTAATAGCTGATGTCAGGTAACACAGTGACTGGATCTGGCAGTCCCATAGCCTGGTTATTATTTACATTTGTCTCTGGCTTATTGCACTGCAGCATTCATGTCTGAAATCCAAACAGCTACAAGGAGTGGTGTGCAAAGGGAGCTCGGAGGAGGTACAGGATGTAATTATCGTAGAGTTAAAGGGTAACAGGAGCAGGATGTATTACTAACTCATGCAGAGTTAGGGGGCTATAGGTGCAGGATGTAACTTACACAGTGGCAGGTTAGTTTGGGGAAAAGCAAACCCAGTTACAGACTACAGATTCAGTTCAGTTCAGTTCAGTCGCTCAGTCATGTCCAACTCTTTGCGACCCCATGGACTGCAGCACGCCAGGCCTCCTTGTCCATCACCAACTCCCAGAGTTTACTCAAACTTATGTCCATTGAGTCGGTGATGCCATCCAACCATCTCATCCTCTGTCGTCCCCTTCTCCTCCCACCTTCAATCTTTCCCAGCATCAGGGTCTTTTCCAACGAGTCAGTTCTTTGCATCAGGTAGCCAAAGTATTAGAGTAAAACTAGGGAGGCTTCCCCGGTGGATCAGTGGTAAAGAATCTGCCTGCCAATGCAGAGACATGGGTTCAGTCCCTGGTCCAGTAAGCTCCCACATGCCATGGAGCAACTAAGCCTGTGCACCACAACTGCTGAGTCCATGTGCCTAGAGCCTGTGCTCCGCAGCAAGAGAAACTACCACAACGAGAAGCCTACACCACAACAAAGAATAGCCCCTGCATGCTGCAAACTAGAGAAAGGCCCATGCAGCAGCGAAGACCCAGCACAGCCAAACATAAATGAATAAAAATTATTTTAAAGTAAAACTAGGGGTGACTTGCTCTTTCAGGCGCGTCTGTGCTTATTCTCTGGCCTAGTCACTGTTCCCTTTTTGCTGCTGGACTTGAGTTTCATTGGCCCTGCCTGGGTCACATGTCCATTCCTGAGCCATTCACTGAGGCAGGTGGGGGTATGTGGAATGTCCTAATTGGCCAGAACTGGGTCTTGAGTCCACCCCTGCGGCCCTACTGAAAGGGGCAGGTGGGGGAGTAAACTGTCCCCCAGTGGTCCTAATTGGATGTTGTTCTCAGGAAATGGAAAAACAAAACAAAACAAAACAACCCTCATTCCTCTTTGGTCCTTTTCACCGCAACAGTCTCAAGGCCACCTGGATTCAAGGGAAAGGAACACAGACCACACTTTTCAATGAGTGGATTGTTAAAGACACCTTGTAAGAAGAGTGTGTGCCGTGGAAGACGTGGACTGTGGCCATATTTGGATAATAACGGCCACAGCTTCCCTGAGGAAGTGTGACGTTTGAACTGAAAGCTGAAAGATAAGTAGGTGTTAACTAGGCACAGTGGTGGAATAGCATTCCAGGAACGTGGGATGGCATTTAGAAAGGCCCTGAGGTGGAGCACTGAGCACATTTGAGGAAGAGAAAGCAGATCCAAGTGACAGAGACAGAGAGAAGAGAGACACAAAGTGAATCTGAACGGGCTGATCATACAGGACTTTGTCCTGTGCTTTAAGTGATGCTGTTTCTGCTCAGCTTCCCTTGTCTATTCTTCCAGAAGAGATAGCATCCTAAAGTACCAACAGGGTACAGTTGACTCCCCCACCCGCCCCTTTCAGTAGGGCTGGAATGGTGGACTCAAGACCCAGTTCTGGCCAATGAGGACATTCTGCACACCCCCACCAGCCTCTGATTGGCTCAGGAATGGACATGTGACCCAGGCAGGGCCAATGAGACTCAAGTGCAAAGCATTCCTGGGGTGACTGGACAAGGGATGCACTCTGTTTCTGGGGTTGCTGGGTAGGATATAGCTGGAAGGGCCAGTGTCATCTTTGACTCTGAGTGAGAAGAACCTGATTAAGAATGACATTAAGAATGAATCAGCCAGTTTTATCAGCAAAATGGGTTTATCTGGGAAAAGCAAAAAACTGAACTTGAACTGTGAACTTCCAGATGTTCAAGATGGTTTTAGAAAAGGCAGAGGAACCCAGAGATCAAATTGCCAACATCCGCTGGATCATGGAAAAAGCAAGAGAGTTCCAGAAAAACATCTATTTCTGCTTTATTGACTATGCCAAAGCCTTTGACTGTGTGGATCACAATAAACTGTGGAAAATTCTGAAAGAGATGGGAATACCCTTCCTGGAATGCTCCAGTCTTTGTGACCCCATGAACCACAGCATGCCAGGCTTCCCTGTCCATCACCAACTCCCGGAGCTTGCTCAAACTCATGTCCACTGAGTCAGTGATGCCATCCAGCCATCTCACCCTCTGTCGTCCCCTTCTCCTCCTTTCTCAATCTTTCCCAGCATCAGGGTCTTTTCCAGTGAGTCAGTCAGCTCTTCGCATCAGGTGGCCAAAGTATTGGAGTTTCAGCTTCAACATCAATCCTTCCAGTGAACACCCAGGACTGATCTCCTTTAGGATGGACTGGTTGGATCTCCTTGCAGTCCAAGGGACTCTCAAGAGTCTTCTCCAACACCACAATTCAAAAGCATTGATTCTTCAGTGCTCAGCTTTCTTTATAGTCCAACTCTCACATCCACACATGACCACTGGAAAAACCATAGCCTTGACTAGACAGACCTTTGTTGGCAACGTAATGTCTCTGCTTTTTAATATGCCGTCTAGGTTGGTCATAAATTTCCTTCCAAGGAGCAAGCATCTTTTAATTTCATGACTGCAGTCACTATCTGCAATGATTTTGGAGCCCAAAATAATAAAGTCTGCCACTGTTTCCGTTGTTTCCCCATCTATTTGCCATGAAGTGATGGGACCGGATGCCATAATCTTTCGTTTTTGAGTGTTGAGCTTTAAGCCAACTTTTTCACTCTCCTCTTTCACTTTCATCAAGAGGCTCTTTAGTTCTTCTTCGCTTTCTTGCATTAGGGTGGTGTCATCTGCATATCTGAGGTTATTGATATTTCTCCCAGCAATCTTGATTCCAGTTTGTGCTTCATTCAGCCTGGCATTTTGCATATAAGTATACTTATATATACTTATATGTACTCTGCATGAGTTAAATAAGCAGAGTGACAATATAGAGCCTTGATGTACTCCTTTCCTGATTTGGAACCAGTCCATTCCCAGTTGTTACTGTTGCTTCTTGGCCTGCATACAGAGTTCTCAGGAGGCAGGTAAGGTGGTCTGGTATTCCCATCCCTTGAAGAATTTTCCACAGTTTGTGGAAACTGAAAACATTTTGTTGTGATCCACAACAAAGTCAAAGGCTTTGGTATAGTCAATAAAGCAGAAGTTTTAGTTTTCTTGTGAGCTATAGTTTTCTTTTGATCACTTTGGCTGCCTGTGGTATCAAGATAACACTGGCCTCATAGAATGAAATAGAACGTATCACCTTCTCTTCTATTTTTTGAAAGGTTTAATAGGATTGGTACTAATTTTCTTTTACTATGTATTTTCCAGTTATTTTCTTAGTGGTTTCCTTAGAGTTATAATTAACATTAATGTATAATTATATAGTTAGAATTGATACTGACTTAACTTTGAAGTGAAGTGAAAGTCACTGAGTTGTGTCCAACTCTGTGACCCCATGAACTATATGTCCATGGAATTCTCCAGGCCAGAATACTGGAGTGGGTAACCTTTCCCTTCTCCAGGGGATCTTCCCAACCTAGGGACTGAACCCAGGTCTCCCACATTGCAGGCAGATTCTTTAACAGCTGAGTCACCAGGGAAGTCCCAATGTAGCTTTAATATTCAGTTCAGTTCAGTTGCTCAGTCATGTCCAACTCTTCGCAACCCCATGAATCACAGCACGCTAGGCCTCCCTGTCCATCACAAACTCCCGGAGTTCACTCAGACTCACCTCCATCGAGTCAGTGATGCCATCCAGCCATCTCATCCTCTGTCCTCCCCTTCTCTTCCTGCCCCCAATCCCTCCCAGCATCAGAGTCTTTTACAATGACTCAACTCTTTGCATGAGGTGGTCAAAGTATTGGAGTTTCAGCTTTAGCATCATTCCTTCCAAAGAAATCCCAGGGCTGATCTCCTTCAGAATGGACTGGTTGGATCTCCTTGAAGTCCAAGGGACTCTCAAGAGTCTTCTCCAACATCACACTTCAAAAGCATCAATTCTTCAGTGCTCAGCTTTCTTCACAGTCCAACTCTCACATCCATACATGACCACAGGAAAAACCATAGCCTTGACTAGACGGACTTTTGTTGGCAAAGTAATGTCTCTGCTTTTGAATATGCTATCTAGGTTGGTCATAACTTTCCTTCCAAGGAGTAAGTGTCTTTTAATTTCATGGCTGCAGTCACCATCTGCAGTGATTTTGGAGCCCAGAAAAATAGTCTGACACTGTTTCCACTGTTTCCCCATCTATTTGCCATGAAGTGATGGGACCGGATGCCATGATCTTCATTTTCTGAATGTTGAGCTTTAAGCCAACTTTTTCACTTTCCTCTTTCACTTTCATCAAATGAGTTCCTCTTCACTTTCTGCCATACGGGTGGTGTCATCTGCATATCTGAGGTTATTGATATTTCTCCTGGCAATCTTGATTCCAGCTTGTGCTTCTTCCAGTCCAGTGTTTCTCATGATGTACTCTGCATAGAAGTTAAATAAGAAGGGTGACAATATACAGCCTTGACGAACTCCTTTTCCTATTTGGAACCAGTCTGTTGTTCCATGTCCAGTTCTAACTGTTGCTTCCTGACCTGCATACAAATTTCTCAAGAGGCAGGTCAGGGGGTCTGGTATTCCCATCTCCTGAAGAATTTTCCAGTTTGTTGTGATCCACACAGTCAAAGGCTTTGGCATAGTCAATAAAGCAGAAATAGATGTTTTTCTGGAACTCTCTTGCTTTTTCCATGATCCAGCGGATGTTGGCAATTTGATCTCTGGTTCCTCTGCCTTTTCTAAAACCAGCTTGAACATCCGGAAGTTCAAATTTTTACTTCTATATAGCCCCATTCTTTTCTTTATGTTCTTATTGGCACAAATTCCACCTTTTTTACTGTGTGCCCATGAATACAGATTTTTAATTATTATTTTGTGTTATTGTCTTTTAAATCACAGGAAAAAAGAGTAACAAGCTAAAATATGTTAATACTGACTTTTAAATTTACTTATGTAGTTAACCAGTTTTTTTTTTTTTAATGTAGATTTGAATTATTGTTTAGCGTCCTTCAGTTTCAGCTTGAAGAACTCTTTTCAGCATTTATTGCAGGTCAGATCTACCAGCAATAATCTCTCCCTTGTTTTGTTTTTTCTGGGAATGGCTTAATTTCTCCTTTACTTTTGAAGGATAGTTTTGCAGATTGTAGAATTATTGGCTGACTGTTTTTTTTTTTTTTCTTTCAGCACTTTCATATGTCATCCCACTGCCTTCTGGCCTCCATGGTTTCTGATAAGAAATCATTGCCTGACCTTAACTATCCTTTATATGTGATGAGTTTTTCCTCTCTTTCTGCTTTCAGGATTCTCTTTTTCTTAACAGTTTGATCTTAATGTGACTCAGTGTGAATCTCTTTGAGTTTATCCTATTTGAGTTTCATTGAGCTCCTTGAATGTTTAGATCTGCATTTTTCATCAGCTTTGGAAATGTTTGATCCATTATTTCTTCAATGTTTTTTCTGCCTCTTTTTCTGTCTCCTCTCCTTCTTAGACTCCCGTTATGTGTTTTTTGGTGCACTTGATGCTGTCTCAGAAGTCTCTTAGAGTCTGTTCACTTTCCTTCGTTTTTTTCCTACTAAGTAGGAAAAAATCTAAGTAATCTCAATTTATCCATGTCCAAATTTATCAATTCTTTCTTCTGCCTGTTCACATATGATTTTGAACCACTGTAGTGAGTTTTCATTTCAGTTATTAAACTTTTCAACTCCAGAATTTCTATTTGTTTGTTTCCTTTTAATAATTTCTATCTCTTTATTGACATAGTCTATTTGGTAAGATAGTGCTTTTATGGTTTCCTGTAGTTCTGTGAGCATATTTTAAATAGTTGACAAACTCTTTGTCTAGATATTTTGACTTTTTTTTTAATATAATTGGGTTTCATTTTGTTTCTCTGTTCAGGATTCAGTCAAGGCTATGTGTTGCATGACTTCTTCACCATTTTTTTTTTTTTTTTTTGGTTGTACCACTTGGCTTGTGGGATCTTAGTTCCCCCAAACAGGGATTAAACTCATGCCCCGCTGTGTGGAAGTGTGGAGTCTGAGGTGCCAGAGAATTCTCCTCCACCTTTTCAAAAAATTTTAAGACATTGCCAGGAGAACCCAGGTCAGATGTCTAATAGAATGTCCCATTTTCATTTTTCCTTCATAATTAGATCCAAGTTAAGCAGTTTTGATAAGATGATACATAGATAATGAACATGCACAGTCTTTCTAGGGCAATGATTTGAAGTGAATTGGATCCAAATATTTCTTATTGTGATGTCACTTTGCTCAATATTCAGATTTTCAGGAGAGAGAGTATAATTGGCCAGATTGGTTTGCCTGCTCACTCCTTGGCCAGAGAGGGGACACATTTTGATTGACAGTCTTATCAAGAGTATTCCCAGTGAGGAGTGAATAGCACAGCAAAAGAAAACTAACATTGTTGAAGCAGGGGGAATGGATGCTAAGTAGGAAAAAATAGCAAACATCCACTGTCCATCTGTCTTTCAGTGATCTCAGCCATTCACTTGACTCCTACTATTTGCTTTACCAGATTTCCAGAATGAAAGTGAAGTGAAGTCGCTCAGTCGTGTTCGACTCTTTGCGACCCTGTGGACTGTAGGCCACCAGGCTCCTCCATCCATGGGATTTCCCAGGCAAGAATACTGGAGTGGGTTGCCATTTCCTTCTCCAGGGGATCTTCCCAACCCAGGGATCAAACCCAGATCTCCCACATTGCAGGCAGACGCTTTAACCTCTGAACCACCATTTTCCAGAATGAAAGTTGACTTCTTTGTCCAATTCTAGACCATGTTTACAACCATCTGCTAAAAGCCTCTCCTTGCATGTTAACAACTTGCATGTTGTAAAGGCATCAAAACGTAATGCCTTCTTCACCTGGCCCTACTCCCATCCTGCAGAGGAGTTGAATTTATCAATAGCTCCATCACCATCCCAGCAACCAAAGACCAAATTCATGATTCACTGTGTCTAGTCTTGTGGTTTGTATTTTTATTGCATCTTTTAAATCCTTTCCCCCTTTCATTCCCACATGTATCATCCTAAACTATGCCCAAAGTGTTGCCTGGAATTACAAGTAATAAGGAATAAACAGCTTTTCAGGTTAAACAAATTCAGGGAGCACTAGGAGCTGCAAATTTATTTATCACAGAACTTCTCAGAGCCTTGAATAAGCCAATAAGTGATTTTCAAGGAATAGATATTCTTTTCTTACTGTTTGTTTTACAAAATAATTAAATTTATGGAAAAATTGCAATAGCACAATGAACTTCTCCATATCTGTTACCTAGATATACTGTTTTTGTTGTTTTTTTGGTCAAGTCATGCAGCATGCGGGACCTCAGTTCCTTTGACCAGGAATTGAGCCCGTGCCCCCTACATTGGAAGCATGGAGTCTTAACCACTGAGCGGCCAGGGAAGTCCCCCTGGATATATTCATTGTTGGCATTTTCTTACATTTTCTCCACTCTGTCTTCCTCAGTCTCTCTGTCAATCTCTCTCTCTCTCAAATACATATACATGTATATGTATATATGTATATTTATATACACACACACACACACGTCTATGCATATCTTCTCTCTATACATAACATACACATATACCCTTGGGACTTCCCTGGAGGCTCAGACAGTACAGAATCTGCCTGCAACGTAGGAGACTCAGGTTAGATCCCTGGGTCAGAAAGATCTTCTGGAAAAGGGAATGGCTACCCACTCCTGCGTTCTTACCTGGATAATTGCATAGACAAAGGAGCCTGGTGGGCTACAGTCCACGGGCTCACAGCCGGACATGACTGAGTGACTAACACTTTCACTTTCATATATCCTCAATATATATACTCTATATATTCTGTCAAATGGCTTAGCAGTAATAACACATAGAATTATATTATCTATATGTATATACATATATATTGCTGAGCTGTTTGAGAATAAGTTGCATACATTGTGCTCTTTTACAAGTAAACACTTCACTTTGTATTTCCTAAGAATAAAAACATCTCTTATTGTTTAGTAAATATCCTATTGATAAATACATATGATAAGACAATTCTTCTCTCTCACATCAGACAACAGCTATACAATTTGGAAAATGCTAGTTTACATTATTTCTATAGGTTTTTAACTTGCTGGTTCCCAAACCTGGTTGCATATCAACAGCATGATTATTACTGAACAGTCAACAATAAACTGAACAGTTTATTATATACAGATGTAAACATTTAAAATAAATGCACTCATTTAATCTTCATAGCAACTCTACATGATAGGCATTACCATCTCTAGTTTGTACATGAGAAAACTGGGTTACAGAGAGGTTGCCCAGGATATACAACTGGTAAGAAACAGAGCTGGCATTTAAAGCCAGACTATTTGATTCCAGGCTGATGAACCGATGCTTTTGAACTGTGGTGTTGGAGAAGACTCTTGAGAGTCCCTTGGACTGCAAGGAAATCAAACCAGTCAATCCTAAAGGAAATCAACCCTGAATATTCATTGGAAGGACTGATCCTGAAGCTTCAATACTTTGGCCACCTGATGAGAAGAGCTGACACATTAGAAAAGACCCTGATTCTGGGAAAGACTGAAGGCAGGAGGAGGAGCGGACAACAGAGGATGAGATGGTTGGACGGCATCTCTGACTCCATGGACATAAGTTTGAGCAGGCTCCAGGAGATGGTGAAGGACAGGGAAGCCTGGCGTACTACAGTCCACAGGGTTGCAAATAGTCAAACACAACTAAGTGACTCAAAAACAACACCATCTGATTCCAGAGTCCATCAGCCACATTGCTATGCTGCCCATAAAGTGGATGTTAGGACCAGTTTTGTTGAAAACACCATTCCAGTTCAGTTCAGTTCAGTTCAGTCACTCAGTCGTGTCTGACTCTTTGCGACCCCATGAACCGCAGCATGCCAGGCCTCCCTGTCCATCACCAACTCTTGGAGTCCACCTAAACCCATGTCCATCGAGTCAGTGATGCCATCCAACCATTTCATCCTATGTCATCCCCTTCTCCTCCTGCCCTCAATCTTTCCCAGCATCAGGGTCTTTTCCAATGAGTCCGCTCTTCACATCAGGTGGCCAAAGTATTGGAGTTTCAGCTTCAACATCAATCCTTCCAATGAACACCCAGGACTGATCTCCTTTAGGATGGACTGGTTGGATCTTCTTGCAGTCCAAGGGACTCTCGAGAGTCTTCTCCAACACCACAGTTCAAAAGCATCAATTCTTCTGCAGTCAGCTTTCTTTATAGTCCAACTCTCACATCCATACATGACCACTGGAAAAACCATAGCCTTGACTTTTGTTGAAAACACCATTCCAGAGCCCACCATTCCAGATCAGCTGACTCAGACTGTCCAAGAATCTCTAATACACTTCTCACAATGATTTTGTTTGGCAGACAGATTACCTACTCTCGCTGGTAGTAAACTTCTTATCTCCATCCCCTTCAAATTCCAATAGCCAGATGAATATGCACAAGATACATCTTCATCTGTTGCTTGTGAGTTAAGGAAATAGTCATTCAACAGCGTGATTAAGAACTAGGACTTAGAAGTTGGTTCTTGGTTTCCATCTTGGCTCTGTCCTTAACCAGCTCCACGGTTTGGAGCATCAGTTTCCTCACCTGGGCAGTGAGGGTTGGATCAGAAGAGAAGGTATGGCCAACTCTCAGGAAGGGACCTGTGGCAGTTGAGAATTGCAGTTATTATTATTGGTGGTGGTGGTATGTTTCAAACCTCTCAGCCACAAATGGGCAAATCATCAACCTATCTTTGTCTCTGTTTCCTCACCTATAGAGCTGGGCTATTGATATGCTGTCTTCTAGGATAGTGGTGGGCATTCAATGGAGGATTAAATGTTCAGGATGCTGCCAGGCACATAGTGAGTATGCAGTGAATGTTAGTTCAGATCAGATCAGATCAGATCAGTCGCTCAGTCATGTCCAACTCTTCGCGACCCCATGAATCGCAGCATGCCAGGCCTCCCTGTCCATCACCAACTCCCGGAGTTCACTCAGACTCACATCCATCGAGTCAGTGATGCCATCCAGCCATCTCATCCTCTGTCGTCCCCTTCTCCTCTTGCCCCCAATCCCTCCCAGCATCAGGGTCTTTTCCAATGACTCAACTCTTTGCATGAGGTGGCCAAAGTACTGGAGTTTCAGCTTTAGCATCATTCCTTCCAAAGAAATCCCAGGGCTGATCTCCTTCAGAATGGACTGGTTGGATCTCCTTGCAGTCCAAGGGACTCTCAAGAGTCTTCTCCAACACCACAGTTCAAAAGCATCAATGCTTTGGTGCTCAGCCTTCTTCACAGTCCAACTCTCACATCCATACATGACCACTGGAAAAACCATAGCCTTGACTAGACGAACCTTTGTTGGCAAAGTAATGTCTCTGCTTTTGAATATGCTATCTAGGTTGGTCATAACTTTCCTTCCAAGGAGTAAGCATCTTTTAATTTCATGGCTGCAGTCACCATCTGCAGTGATTTTGGAGCCCAGAAAAATAAAGTCTGACACTGTTTCCACTGTTCCCCCATCTATTTGCCATGAAGTGATGGGACCAGACGCCATGATCTTTGTTTTCTGAATGTTGAGCATTAAGCCAACTTTTTCACTCTCCTCTTTCACTTTCATCAGGAGGCTTTTGAGTTCCTCTTCACTTTCTGCCTAAGGGTGGTGTCATCTGCATATCTGAGGTTATTGATATTTCTCCCGGCAATCTTGATTCCAGCTTGTGCTTCTTCCAGTCCAGCATTTCTCATGATGTACTCTGCATATAAGTTAAACAAACAGGGTGGCAATATAGAGCCTTGACGTACTCCTTTTCCTATTGGAACCAGTCTGTTGTTCCATGTCCAGTTCTAACTGTTGCTTCCTGACATGCATACAGATTTCTCAAGAGGCAGATCAGGTGGTCTGGTATTCCCATCTCTTTCAGAATTTTCCACAGTTTATTGTGATCCACACAGTCAAAGGCTTTGGCATAGTCAATAAAGCAGAAATAGATGTTTTTCTGGAACTCTCTTGCTTTTTCCATGATCCAGCGGATGTTGGCAATTTGATCTCTGGTTCCTCTGCCTTTTCTAAAACCAGCTTGAACATCTGGAAGTTCATGGTTCACGTATTGCTGAAGCCTCGCTTGGAGAATTTTGAGCATTACTTTACTAGCGTGTGAGATGAGTGCAATTGTGCGGTAGTTTGAGCATTCTTTGGCATTGCCTTTCTTTGGGATTGGAATGAAAACTGACCTCTTCCAGTCCTGTGGCCACTGCTGAGTTTTCCAAATTTGCTGGCATATTGAGTGCAGCACTTTCACAGCATCATCTTTCAGGATTTGGAATAGCTCAACTGGAATTTTATCACCTCCACTGGCTTTGTTCGTAGTGATGCTTTCTAAGGCCCACTTGACTTCACATTCCAGGATGTCTGGCTCTAGGTCAGTAGTTAGTACTATTATTTATCCTTTTCTTTATCACTGTGCTCTGGACAGAAAGAACTACTTAGAACAACTTGAATATGCTTCATTGTAGGCTGCTTCCCTGTGTTCTTCTTTGCTGTGCCCTCTGCCTGGGACACCATCCCCCTTTCTTCTGTGTCATAACCCTAACTGCGTTTCCTCTTGTCCCATCAGCAGTGTTTTTGGTGCCAAGGAAGCCTTTTCTTATCCCCTCATTGGGTCTTTATTGACCTCAGAGGGGCACTTATAGAAATCTATTTGTCTCGTCTCCCCTTAAAGGAGCCGCTTTCTCTATTTCAGGTAACCCTTAAACCAGAGCAGACTCCTTTATCTATTAGCCTAAAAAGGCCAGAGCCATTTTTAGAAGGCTCCAGAGGGATTTCCATGATGGTCCAGTGGTTTAGACTCTGGACTCTCAGTACAGGGGGCTCAGGGTTTGATCCCTGATCAGAGAACTAGATCCCACAGGCTGCAACTAAAGATCCTGTGTGCCACAATTAAAACCCAGTGCAATCAAATAAATAAATATTTAAAAAAAAAAAAGAAAAAAAGAAGGCACTAGATAAGGTCTGCTCAGAATCAGGGAGAGCAAGCCACAGATCACTTTGATACCTCCCATCTGTCTGTTGCCGAAACTCAGAAGAAATGAGCTGATATGCACCAACTCCTGTGGTTTAAGGAGTTTCTTCTGAGTCACCCCCGGTCTAGGGAGAAATCTTACCACACCAATGGCTTCATCATTGCCTAATGGGGGCCCTTTGGGGCTTTATCATGGACAAGGGAGTTGGGAAGCCTCCTCCGCACAGTGAAACTGATGGAAAGAAACACAGTGGACAGGTGGATTGCTACAAAGGCAGGTAGGCAAACAAGACACACGGCAGGAACCCTCTCTTGGATGAGATGTTTCAGCTTCTTTCTGGGGAGGCAGATAAAACAGTCACCAGAGCCCAAGCCCTCCCACTCTTCATTTGCAAAATTTTAGGCATCTTCCTTAGGTAAGCTTTTTGTGAGCTCTTGTTAAATTTGTGGACTGAAATAAACAATAGCTACTGTCCCTCTGGATGGATGGATGCCAGGCCCTTCAAAGATGTTCTCCCACTGACTCTGCCAAGTGACAGGTATCCCATCAAGCTTCCAGCATTACTCTAATGTCACCTTCTCAGTGAGGCCTACCTGGAACACCTACTTAAAGTTGCACCCCACCTCCATCCCACATACCTACGTTCTCAACATAACCCTCACCACCTTCTAACATGCAGTTTGACTTACTTATTAAATAGGTCTGATTATTGTCTGGCATTCCTCCCACACTCCACAAGGGGGACCATCACAGGGTGGGTAGGGGGTCTTTGTCACGCAGGCTTATTTTGGGATCTCTTAGGGCTTACAACTGGGCTTCCCTGGTAGCTCAGCTGGTAAAGAATCCACCTGCAATGCAGGAGACTGTGTTTGATCCCTGAGTTAGCAAGATCCCCTGGAGGAGGGCATGGCAACCCACTCCAGTATTCTTGCCTGGAGAATCCCATGGACAGAGGAGCCTGGAGGGCTACAGTCCATGGGGTTGCAAAGAGTTGGACATGCCTGGGCGACTAAGCACAGCATAGCACAGGGCTTACAACAGAGACCGAATCATTAATGCAATGTATGATCCATGAATCATCATTCATTTTTTTAAACTTTTTTTAAAAAATTGTGTAGTTTTTTTAATTGAAGTGTAGTTGATTTACTATATTTACTATAGTTGTGCTCGTTTCAGGTGTATAGCATTAAATGCAATTGTATGATCCATGAATCATTTATTGTCATTCACTTATTTTTTTAATTAAAAAAATTGTGTATTTCTTATTGAAGTATAGTTGATTTACAATGTTGTTAGTTTCAGGTGTATAGCACACACACACACACACACACACACACACACACATACACACACATATAATCATTTGTTTAACCAGTCTATTTCCTTTTTGTTACAACATTACTTCTTTTTAAAATTTTATTTATTTATTTTTGGCTGTGTTGGGTCTTTGTTACTTCCAGCAAGCTTTCTCTAGTTGCAGCAGGTGAGTGCTACTCTTCATTACAGCACACGGGCTTCTCACTGTGGTGGCTTCTCTTGTTGCAGAGCATGGACTCTAGGCACTCAGGCTCAGTAGCTGTGGCACACAGGCTTAGTTGCTCCGAGGCATGTGGAATCTTCCTGGACCAGGGATAGAATCTGTCTGTCCCCTACATTGGCAGGCGGATTCTTCTCCACTGTGCCACCAGGGAAGTCCCAACCAGTCTTTTTTTGATAGACATTTAGGCTGTTGTCAACCTTGTGCTATTATAAACACACTGTGGTGAACACCCTTGAGCAAATATCTTTGTATATATTTGTGCATTTACGTCATGGCATAGATTCTTCCATGTAGTATTGCTACATAAAAGGTCTGAACAGTCTCGGTGTTGACAGATGTTGTCAATACCTCTTCTGAAAAGACTGCTTCCTTTTATACTCCCTCTATTAGTGCATGAGAGGCCTCAGTAAGGATTGGCCAAGCTTGGGTAGGAGTGGGGAAGATGCCAACTCACCTACTCTTGCTAAAGCTCTAATATCTGCAAATGTAGAGTCTAAAAGTTCATCTTGCTCTCCTCCAGCTCCCTTCCCAAGGCAGTAATCCTCTCCAATGCAGCCTTGTTTTGAATTCTTTCCTTGTCAGGGACAGGGGTCAAACTTCCCTTCTGTGGTTTTCAGGATAAATCGCTACTGACAGGTGACTGGATGGAAATCTGCTTTCTTGCAACCATACCCCACCGATCCCGGCTCCATTCTCAGGAGCCACAAAAACAGAGCTAATCCTTTTCCCACGTGACAGCCTTTCAAATATTTGGAGACTGTATTAAATCTCCTCTAAGTCTTCTCCTCCCTGGGTAAATCGCCCCAGCTCCAGCCAGGCACACCCCCTGGATGTGACAATGTTGATCTGGGGACCCTTTAGGTAGTGGCCAAGTGTGAAAGCTTTTGGGTTCCCCAAGCTCGAGTTCAAATCCCTGTTCCCACACTTTCCAGCTGTCTGACCTCGGCCAAGTCACTTCTCAGACTTCAGTTTCCTCCCTTGAATAAACTGCATAACAATAATGACCCCCTTGTAAGGTTGCTCCATTCCTCCATTAAAAAATTTTTTTTAAAAAGCTAAAACTATATTTTATGATGGAATTGGTATACAGACAAATATAATAAAGGCAGGGTTATATTTATTTTTCTTCCGATTTTAAAACAAGGAAAACGTTTTCCTGAGGCCATCAATGTATCCTGGCCTTTGGCACTGTGCCTTCTTCGGATGGGTACATGGGCTCTGGTCACTGGGGGGAGTGAACAAGAGAAAGCTGGCCAAGTATATAAAGTTCTTAGCACAGGGCTTGGATCTTTGCAACTTAATAAATGGTGAGGGACAGAGAGGCCTGGCGTGCTGCAGGCCATGGGGTTGCAAAAGAGTCAGACATGGCTGGGCGACCGAACAACAACAAATGATGACCACAAATTTAAAAAAAGAAAAGGACTGAGCGGAGAACAGAGTGTGGCGCTGGAGGGGGCTTCCCCCACAGACCTCTTCATCAGCGCCTGTGGGTTTGCAGACTCAGCTTCTTCCGAACACAAGTAACACAGCCACTTGTGTTCAAAAGCGGCCCTGTGCTTTCTTACCTTGCCTGCTAGAGTCTCAGGAGAGAGTTTGTCAAAAAAGATGCAGAGTCTGTGACATTTGTCTTAAGAAAAGTGGTATCTTGGTCTGCAGATACTGCTCTAACAAAATATCACAGCCTGGGTGGCTTACAAACAGCAGAAATTGACTTCTCACAGTGTAGGAGGCTGGGAAGTTCAAGATCAAGGTGCCGGCATGGTCATGCTCTGGTAGGGGTCCTCTTCCTGGTTCATAGGTAGCACAGTCTCACTGCGTCCTCACATGGGGGAAGGGGCAAGGGAGCTCTCTGGGGCCTTGCTTAATCTTTTTTGTTTTAATTTTTGTTTTGGCCAAGCTGTGTGGAATGTGGGATCTTAGTTCCCCATCCAGGGATCAAACTGCTGTCCTCTGCAGTGGAAGCTCAGAGTCTTAACTACTCGACTGCCAGGGAAATTCCAAAGCTAAGCTTTTGTGTGTGTGTGTGTGGGGGGGGGGGGGGGGGAGGGGGGGAGGGGTCTCTTTTATAAAGGCATTAACTTCATGAGGGCTCCATCCTCATGACTTAATCATTTCCCAAATGCCCCACCTCCTAATACTACCACACTGGGGATTCAAGTTTCAGCATATGAATTTAGGGAGGGGTTCTCCAGCAAGAGGAAATACACATTCTTCAAAAAAGGGTAAAAAAAAAAAAAAAAATCCATGGAGTAGTAGAAGATATTTGAAATATATGTAAATGGCAACATATTTGTGCCTAGACTGAATAGAGCTCCTTCAAATCATTAAGAAAAGTACAGTTGGTAGAAAATAGCAAGAGGCTTTAAGATACTCTTGCAAAAAGGAGGAAGTCAACATGGGTAATAAGTGGTGGGGGGCTGGGGGAGTGCTCAGCCTCATTTCTAATCACGGAAATGCAAATTGAAACCACAGTGAGATACCACCATAAATCCTACATGTAGCACTGTTTCTGGATGCATGTTATGTTTTACCATTAGCATGTTTTTAAAAATGTGTACATCACAAGGTAAAAAATACTGCAAACAGATAGGTAAAAAGTCTTTCTACCACTGGACCTCCAGACCCCACCCTCCAAATACCTCCTATGACTAGTGGCTGGTGAGGCCTGTCAGAGAGTCTGCTTGCAGTAGCATCTATGAATAAACAGCCACCTTTCACTGGATAGTTAGTGCCATAAATTTGTTTTGTTTTGGCCACGCCATGCAGCATGCGGAATCTTAGTACCTCGACCAAGGACTGAACCCATGCCCCTGCAGGGGAAGCTCCGAGTCTGAACCACTGGGCTGCCATGATCAAACCCTTGGAAGCAGAACCAGTGAGTCCTTACCATTCAAAATGTCAACCTAAACTGCAACATAAAGCAAAAGATCAAACCCTCAATTAGGGTTTGATCAGGGAAGCAGAACCAGTGAGTCCTTACCATTCATAACAAGGGATTTATTACTGGGATTAAATCTTATAAATTGTGGAAGCTGGAGGAGAATTCAATGCGCCTATAGTTTTTGGAGATCAGCAAGGCCAGCAGTCGGGGGAGCGGGGGTGAAGTTAGACACAAATTGGAAAGAACAAAGACAAACCACAAGCCATATCTGTTTCTGACATTGTCTTTTTATTACAGCCATTCTGATGTGTATAATGTGGTAGCTTCCCTGGTAGCTCACCTGGTAAAGAATCCACCTGCAATGCAGGAGACCCGGGTTTGATTCCTGGGTTGGGAAGATCCATGGAGAAGGGAAAGGCTGCCCACTCTAGTATTCTGGCCTGGAGAATTTCATGGACTGTATCATCCATGGGGTTGCAAAGAGTCAGACATGACTTTCACTTTCACTTTTCACATTATGATTTGCTGAACTATTTTAAATTAAGTTACAGAGATCATGACATTTCACCTTAAACTCTCCAGTATACCACTCTGAAAAATGGTCACTAGTCAGTTCTGAGAAGTTTTTTGCGGGGAGCTGCGTTGGGTCTTTGGAGAAGGCAATGGCACCCCACCCCAGTACTCTTGCCTGGAAAATCCCATGGACAGAGGAGCCTGGTGGGCTGCAGTCCACGGGGTCGCTAAGAGTCGGACACGACTGAGCGACTTCACTTTCACTTTTCACTTTCATGCATTGGAGAAGGAAATGGCAACCCACTCCAGTGTTCTTGCCTGGAGAATCCCAGGGACAGAGGAGCCTGGTGGGCTGCCGTCTATGGGGTCGCACAGAGTCGGACACAACTGAAAGGACTTAGCAGCAGCAGCAGCAGCGTTGGGTCTTAGTTGCGGCATGTGGGATCTAGTCCCTGACTAAGGATAAACCTGGGCCACCTGCATTGGGAGCTCAGAGTCTTAACCACTGGACCACCAGCAAAGTCCCAAAGCTTTTTTTAATTCTTATTTTCTTGATAATTTCCTCCCCTTTGTTTTCTCAATTTTATTTTTCTCAAAAATATTTTTTATTTTATTTGGATATGGGATCTTCTGCTGTGGTCATCTAATATTCTTTATTTCTTTTTCTCTCTGGAAGACGTCCTCAATTTTTTCCTTCTTCTTGTTTCATTGAGTATTTTTTACTTCTTATTTTCTTGATTTTCCAAGAGCTTTCTGTTGTTTGTTGTTGTTCCCTTAATATTAAAAGATATCTTGTTCTTTACAACTTAAGTTTATACAGTGCTGTATATCAATTATATTACAGTAATACCAGAAGTAATAATAACTATATTTTAATTCCCCCCCCCAAAAAAAGATAGAACTATTCTGGGAATGCTATACCACCTATCATCTCTTTAAGATGTTTATGGCAGCTTTTTAGAAGTTTACTTTATTCTTCTCATTGTCACTGTTTCTTCAAATCTGCTTTTCCTGATTGTTTGGGAGTTGTCTTTTATAATCAAAGCTTTTCTTAGACGGTTGGAGTCTTTGGCTGTCCATATTTCAGTGAGGCACTGAAAGCTTCTGCAAAGCTCTGCTGTGAAGAGAAGTTTGTAGACTGATAAGCTCTATTGTAGGGGCTTCCCTGGTGGCTCAGATGGTAAAGAATCTGCCTGCAGTGCGGGAGACTGAGTTTGATCCCTGGGTCAGGAAGATACCCTGGAGAAGGGAATGGCTACTCACTCCAGTATTCTTGCCTGGAGAATCCGATGGATAGAGGAACCTAGTAGGCTACAGTCTATGGGGTTGCAAAGAGTCAGACACGACTGAGCAACACACACACACACACACTGACACACACACCGACACACACACACTGACACACACACAAGTTCTGTTGTAAGTAGATGAGAGAGATCCAGCCACATCATTGGAGAGCTCCAAATATCAGTGTCTGTAGGTCTTTCTTTTTGGCTACTCAGCTTCCCAGAGAGGAGTTCTGCAATATCCTCCTTGAAGGCTTGGCAGTCATTGGTGTTGCTCAGTAAATATTGACATATATACACTATCATGTGTTATTAAAATAGTGGGAGCCTGTGTTATAGGTAAGGGAACTCAGTCTGGTGCTCTGTGATTACCTCTAGGTGGGATGGGGTGGGGGGTGGCAGGGAGGTCCAAGTGGGAGGGGATATATGTATACATATAGCTGATTCACTTCATTGTACAGCAGAAACTAACACAACATTGTAAAGCAACTTAAAAAATACAAAAAAATATTTCTGTCTCTCTCCTTCCAACTGCACCCAGTATGTGAGGTTGGACTGTACCATGTCAGTATCTATAACCAATGTGCTATGAGTGAAAATAATGTATGTCCCAGCAGTGAACAATCTGAGAAAAGAATTAAGACAATGATTTCATTTGCAAGAGCATTAAAAAAAATACTTAGAAATAATTTAACTAAGCAGGTTTAGAATTATACACTGGAAACTATGAAACATTGCTAAAAAAATTAAAGAAGACCTAAATAAACTGAAAGACATCTCATGTCCATGGATTGGAAGACTTAATATTCATAAGATGGTAATGCTACCCAACAGAATCCACAGATTCAATGTAACCCCTATGGTCATCCCAATGAACATTTTTTTGCATAAGTGAAAAACCCAATCCTCAAATTCACAGGGAATTGCAAAGGACACTGAATAGCAACAAACAAGCAAAATTTGTAACAGAAGAACAAAGAGGAGGAACTCTTCTTGATTTTTAAAACACCACAAACCTACAGTAATCAAAACCATGTGGTCCTGACACAAGGATAGACATATACACCAATTGAATAGAGCTGAGAATCTGGATATAAACCCATACATATATGGCCAACGGATTTTTGGCAAGGATTCCAAGACCATTCATTGAGGGAAAGAACAGACTTTACAACAAATAGTCCTGGGACAAATGGATATGCATGTGAAAAGATTGGAGTTGGATGCTTATCTCACACCATATACAAACATTAACCCAAAATTGATCAATGACCTAAAGATAAGAGCTGCAACTATAAAATTCTTAGAAGAAAACATAGGGGTGAATCCTTATGATTTTGGATTTGCTAATGGATTCTTAGTTATGACACCAAAAACATTAGCAGCGAGAGAAAAACAGACAAATTGGACTTCATCAAATTAAAAACTTTTGTGCGTCAAAAGACATCGTCAAGAAAGTGAGAAGACAACCTATAAAATGGGAGAAAATATTTACAAATCCTTTATCCGATAAAGGTCTAGTATCCAGCTTCAGTCGTGTCCGACTCTATTCGACCCCATAGATGGCAGCCCACCAGGCTCCCCCATCCCTGGGATTCTCCAGGCAAGAATACTGGAGTGGGTTGCCATTTCCTTTTCCAGACCATATAAAGAACACTTAAAACTCAGCAACAAAAATGCAGACAACCCAACTAAAACATAGACAAAGAATTTGATTAGACATTCCTCCAAAGCATAGCTATAAATGGCCAACAAGCACATAACAAAATGCTCAACATCATTAGTCATTGAGGAAAATACAAATATACCCAATAGGATAGCTACGATTAAAAAAAAAAAAAATCCAGAAACCAAAGAGGCTATGGGATTTCCCTGGTGGCTCAGATGGTAAAGAATCTGCCTGCAATGCAGGTGACCTGGGTTGGATTTGTGGACTGGGAAGATCCAGGAAATGGGAATGACTACCCACTCCAGTATTCTTGCCTAGAGAATTCCATGGACCAAGGAGACTGGGGGACTGCAGTCCATGGGGTTGCATAGAGTTGGACACGTTGGAGCCACTAACACACACACACACAATGAAGCTATGGAGAAATTAGAACCTTCAAACATTTCTGGTAGGAATGTAAAGTGTTTTAGCTTTTATGGAAAACAGTGGTTCCCTAGAAAGTTAAACATAGAGTTACCATGTTGTTCACAGTTACGTATTGCTGAAGCCTGGCTTGGAGAATTTTTGAGCATTATTTTACTAGCGTGTGAGATGAGTGCAATTGTGCGGTAGTTTGAGCATTCTTTGGCATTGCCTTTCTTTGGGATTGGAATGAAAACTGACCGCTTCCAGTCCTCGGCCACTGCTGAGTTTTCCAAATTTGCTGGCATATTGAGTGCAGCACTTTCACAGCATCATCTTTCAGGATTTGAAACAGCTCAACTGGAATTCCGTCACTTCTACTAGCTTTGTTCGTAGTGATGCTTTCTAAGGCCCACTTGACTTCACATTCCAGGATGTCTGGCTCTAGGTCAGTGATCACACCATCGTGATTATCTGGGTCATGAAGATCTTTTTTGTACAGTTCTTCTGTGTATTTTTGCCACCTCTCCTTAATATCTTCTGCTTCTGTTAGGTCCATACCATTTTTGTCCTTTATTGAGCCCATCTTTGCATGAAATGTTCCCTTGGTATCTCGAATTTTCTTGAAGAGATCTCTAGTCTTTCCCATTCTGTTGTTTTCCTCTATTTCTTTGCACTGATCACTGAGGAAGGCTTTCTTATCTCTCCTATTTTGGGGGGTTCCAAAGTCACTGCAGATGGTGATTGCAGCCATGAAATTAAAATACGCTTACTCCTTGGAAGGAAAGTTATGACCAACCTAGATAGCATATTAAAAAGCAGAGATATTACTTTGCCAACAAAGGTCCATCTAGTCAAGGCTATGGTTTTTCCAGTGGTCATGTATGGATGTGAGAGTTGGACTGTGAAGAAAGCTGAGTGCTGAAGAATTGATGCTTTTGAACTGTGGTGTTGGAGAAGACTCTTGTGAGTCCCTTGGACTGCAAGGAGATCCAACCAGTCCATCCTAAAGGAGATCAGTCCTGGGTGTTCATTGGAAGGACTGATGCTGAGGCTGAAACTCCAGTACTTTGGCCACCTCATGTGAAGAGTTGACTCATTGGAAAAAACTCTGATGCCAGGAGGGATTGGGGGCAGGAGGAGAAGGGGATAACAGAGGATGAGATGGTTGGATGGCATCACTGACTCGATGCACATGAGTTTGGGTGAATTCCAGGAGTTGGTGATGGACAGGGAGGCCTGGTGTGCTGCGATTCATGGGGTCGCAGAGTCGGACATGACTGAGCGATTGAACTGAACTGAACGGAACCATGTTGTTCAGTCACTAAGTTGTACATGACTCTGTGACCCCATGGACTACAGCACAACTGGCTTACCCTGTCCTCCACTATCTCCCAGAATTTGCTCAGGTTCATGTCCATGTAACCATAAGCAATTCCATTCCTGGGTATATACCTAAAATATTTGAAAATAGGTATTCAAACTAAGGGCTTCCCAGGTGGCATTAGTGATAAAGAACCCACCTGCAGGAGACACAAAACAAGGGTTTGATCCCTGGGTCAGGAAGATTCCCTGGAGGAGGCGTAGCAACCCACTGCAGTATTATTTTTTTTTTTATTGTTGTTTTGTTTCCTTTTTTTTTCTTATTTATTTATTAAATTTATTTTAATTGGAGGCTAATTATTTTACAATATTGTGATGGTTACTCCAGTAGTCTTGTCTGGAGAATCCCCACAGACAGAGGAGCCTGGCAGGCGACAGTCCATAGGTTCACACAGAGTTGGACACGACTGAAGCAACTTAGCACGCACTCATTCAAACCAACATGTGTATACATACGTATATTGACAGCATCACTACTCACAATAGCCAAAAGATGGAAGCAGTCCAAATGTTCACCTGATGAATGGTAAACATTGTGCAGCATCTCTGAGCTATGAAATATTATTCAGGTGCCGAAAGGAATGAAATACAGATACTTGCTACAATGTGGATGAACCTCAAAAACATTATGCTAAGGGAAAGAAGCCAGACAAAAGGTCACACACTGTATGATCCCATTTATAAATTCCATTTGATGGTTTTCATTGTTCATGGCAGACACGTTTTAAAATGTCTCTGGGAGCCTAGGGAAACACAGTTCCTGTGAACCTCTGGTCATAACATTTTCATGAACCAATCAACACATACTCTTGATTTATACGTGTTCCTCTTTAAAGAAATCTTATTTAGGGAATTCCCTGGCCGTCCTGTAGTTAGGATTCCATGCTTTCACTGCTAAGGGCTCAGGTTCTATCCCTGGTTGGGGAAATAAAGTCCTGCAAGCTGCATGGTGTAGCCAAAATTAAAAACAAAAAAAAATTTTTTAAGAAACCTTATTTAATACATTTTTTGGGTTCATTAACATGGAACTCATGGCCAGCAGCAGTCACGCCTGGACAAAGCTTACCTAACGCATCTCCTTTTTCGGAGCACTAGGCAGCACTTCACTACTATACTTGGGGCCACTTTAAACAGCGAGTTCAGTTCAGTTGCTCAGTCGTGTCTGACTCTTTACGACCCCATGGACTGCAGCATGCCAGGCCTCCCAGTCCATCACCAACTCCAGGAGTTTACTCAAACTCATGTCCATTGAGTTGGTGATACCATCCAACCATCTCATCCTCTGTCGTCCCCTTCTCCTCCCACCTTCAATCTTTCCCAGCATCAGGGTCTTTTCAAATGAGTCAGTTCTTCTCATCAGGTGGCCAAAGTATTGGAGTTTCAGCTTCAGCATCAGTCCTTTCAATGAAAATTCAGGACTGATTTCCTTTAGGATGGACTGGTTGGATCTCCTTGCAGTCCAAGGGACTCTCAAGAATCTTTAAACAGTGAAATCGCAAACAAAAAAGCATGAAAATGCAAAACGTGGCACCAAATAGACTATGGACACTTGATTACAGTATGAGATCTGAAATGCCTTCTTCCTCTTCAGCTGGGAACACCCATGTAGAGTAACTCAAATTTGTTGCCACTCTATTCATCTCCACCAATGACCATGAAAGTCCTGTCGACTTTGAAATTACAAATAAATTAATTTAGTAAGACAAGTTCAGAAATATGGAATCTACATATAAGGAGTATTCGCTGTATATAGGGCTTCCCAGGTGGTGCTAGGGGTAAAGAATTCGCCTGCCAGTGCAGGAGACGTAAAAGACACGGGTTCAATTCCTGGGTTGGGAAGATCCTTCAAGAAGGAAATGTCAATCCACTTCAGTATTTTTGCCTGGAAAATTCTATGGACAGCAGATCCTGGTGGGCTATATAGTCCATGGGGTCGCAAAGAGTCGGACACAGCTGAGCAACTGAGCATGAGCATCAGCACTGTACATAGAATAATCCAGAATAGGTCAATCCATAGACACAGAATCAGACAGATGGTTGCAGAGACAGGGAGAGAGCAGGCTGGGTGGATTTCCTTTTGGGCAGTGACTTGAAGCTAAATACAACTGATGGCTACACAACACTGTGAATATCCTAAATACCAGTGAATTGTTCATTCTGATGTGGTGAATTTTATGTCATATAAATTTCATCCTTCACCCTCAAAAAAAAAAAAAAAGTATGATTCTAAGTGGGACTCTGAACCTCCCTTTTCCTTTTGGTGTGGTGATCATCCACCCTCAGATCATGGCTGCTCCAAGAAGCGGAGTGAACTGAACTGAACTGTGTGTTGTTTGCTTACGTTACATCTCCATGGCATCTGGTCCCATCAGTTCAGTTCAGTTGCTCAGTCGTGTCTGACTCTTTGCGACCCCATGAATCGCAGCAACTCCCGGAGTTCACCCAAACTCATGTCCGTCGAGTCGGTGATGCCACCCAGCCATCTCATCCTCTGTTGTCCCCTTCTCCTCCTGCCCCCAATCCCTCCCAGCATCAGGGTCTTTTCCAATGAGTCAACTCTTTGCATGAGGTAGCCTAAGTATTGGAGTTTCAGCCTCAGCATCAGTCCTTCCAATGAACACCCAGGACTGATCTCCTTTAGAATGGACTGGTTGGATCTCCTTGCAGTCCGTTTTAAACTACTGAGATTGAGGGATTTTTGTTACTGCAGCGTAACTGAGCCCATGTTGACTATTTCAGAGGTCTAAGCCTGTCATCACTGTGGGAGCAAGGAGGGATGGGAACTTGGGAATCTCACTATTCCTCGGTATCCTCTTTCTTCATCTCCCTGTTTTCAGTTTCGTGATTCACTTCATCCTCTACCGTGTCCCTTCCCAAATCTAGACTCTCTAAAACTTCCTGTTTTATGCTGTGGCTGGGAAAGATAAAGTCACCTGCTCCAGAGGGTGATAAGAATCCACCCTCTCCTCATGGCAACTTCCACACAGTTCTTCAGCTTCTGGTCCCAACGCAACCCAGCTTTCACAGGTGATGGGCATTTTAGTTTCTCAGACTTCTCTGGTTTCTGTGGTGGAAATTCGCTTGGCCTTCATCTCTGTGTTCAGCTAATTCACTTACCACCTGTCTTCTATCTTCTGAAATTTTGCCGGCACTTTTCATCTAATGTTGTTTCCTCTCCTATTTTCCTTTTCCTCATTAGTTTAAGGCTTCCCTGGTGGCTCAGACAGTAAAGCATCCGCCTACAATGTGGGAGACCGGAGTTTGATCCCTGGGTCGGGAAGATTCTCTGGAGAAGGAAATGGCAACCCACTCTAGTTACCCTTGCCTGGAAAAATTCCATGGGGAGAGGAGCCTGGTATGCTACAGTTCATGGGGTCACAAAGAGTCAGACACGACTGAGTGACTTCACTCATTCATTAGTTTAAACCTTTCTTATTCCTTGGTGGTCATTTTAGGGAGGTTATGGGAGGCATGCAGACTCATTACTTCACAGCAAATACAGGGTAAGAGGTGGAAATAGTGACAGATTTCCTCTTCTTGGGCTCTAAAATCACTGCAGATGGTGACTGCAGTCATGAAATCAGAAGACAGTTGCTTCTTGGCAGGAAAGCTATGACAAACCCAGAGAGTGTGTTGAAAAGTAGAGACATTCCTCTGCTGATAAAGGTCTGTATAGTCAAGGCTATGGTCTTCCCACGGGTCATATTTGGTTGTGAGAGCTGGACTGTAAAGAAGGCAGAGCACCAAAGAATTGATGCCTTTGAACTGTGGTGCTGGAGAAGACTCCTGAAAGTCCCTTGGACAGCAAGGAGATTGACCAGTCAATCTTAAGGGAAATCAACCCTGAATACTCATTGGAAGGACTGATGCTGAGGCTGAAGCTCCAGTATTTTGATCATCTGATGCAAACAGTCGACTCTTAGAAAACTCCCTGATGCTGGGAAAGATTGAGGGCAGAAGGAGAGAAGAGGGCATCAGATGATGGGATGGTTCAATGGCATCTCTGATGAAATAAACATGAACTTGGGCAAACTCCGGGAGATGGTGAGGGACAGGGAGGTCTGGCGTGCTGCAGTCCAGGGGGTCACACTCAGGACAACCCCCACAACAAAGAATTATCTGGACCAAGTGTCGATAGAGCGGAAATTGAGAAACTCTGTTCTAAAGGATTCCTATTGTCTTCAGAATTCAAACGCCTCAGCACAGCTTACAACACTCCAGCCTACCTTTTCCACACTCTCCCTGGCTCGGCATGCTTCAGCCACACGCATCTTTTCTATTACTGGAACACACCAAGCTTGTTTCTGCCACAGGGCCTCTGCACTTGCTGTTTCCTCAGCCTGAATCTCTCTTACCCAGATTTTCTGGTTGCTGACATCCTCCCTGCTCTGGTCTTTGTTCAAATGTCACTTCCTTTGTGAAATCTTCACCAACCCATCTTTCCTTCTCCACCCACCCCTGCTCTCATCCTTACCCAAGGGACAATCTGTTATACTTATTGCACCCTTCAAAGTATTAATCTTGAAACTGGCTGTTTTTCTGCCTTTGTTTATGTTTATTACTTGATGTTATCTCTATGAGAGGAGGAACCTGTCAGTCTTGATCTCAAGCATTTTGCCTGCCCATGGTTTCTGCTCAGTAGATGGACCGAAGGTCTTGTTTAGAGATCCTCAAGTATTTTACGGGTATTTCTTCTCAAAGAATTTCTAAGAACTCTATACCCCTTGCATATTTTTACTTAAGGTCTGAGATCTGTTTTTTGTAAGTTTAAATAGTTGCAGTCTTAATTTCCCAGTTATTATAAATATTGATATTTTAGAACATAATTTTACTTCATACTTTTAAATATACCTATCATTGTTTATTTTTAAAAATCCTTGAGCATAATCACACAGCATTATGGAAATAAATAGAAAATTTTGTAGGGAAAAAATATAAGAACAGGTTCTTAGTTGGAAATTTTATTTTATTTGGTTTTTTATCCATGAACTTGTATTTCCATTCTATTTCTCTCACAGATTTCTATCCTAATATAATATACTTGAAAAGTTTGAAAATTAATCACCAGATCATACTTGTCTGCAACAAAATGCTTATGTGTATTAATATATGTGTATATATATATGTTAATATATATATTAAAGTCCTGTTTCCCCAAGACTCGAATTTTGAAGATTATCCAGTGTTTATAAGGCTCTAACTTCTAAAATTTTTCTCTAAATTATAATTACAACTATTATTGGAATATAACTGATCAAAATAACATAAATATACTACATTATGATCAGTAATGTTATACACTGAAAAGTATGTTTTGTCCTCAATGAGTTTTTAAATGAGAGAGATGGGCTAGTTATTTTTTGGTGAATAATTTTAGGTCCACCTGTCCATGGAAAAGGGGCTTCTCTGGTGGCTCAGTGGTAAAGAATCCACCTGCAATGCAGGAGACCTGGGTTTGCTCCCTAGGGCAGGAAGATCCCCTGGAGAAGGGAATGGCAACCCACTCCAGTATTCTTGCCTGGAGAATCCCAAGGACAGAGGAGGCTGGTGGGCTACAGTCCATGGGGTCGCAAAGAGTAGGACATTACTAAGCGACTAAGCATGCACACATGTCTGGATTAATATTATTTATTGCTGAAATGCAACAAAGTTTAGAAAAAGTGCTATTGCCTCCCCTCTTTTTTTGCTTTTATAAAGTAAATTCTGAGAAATGTTTTTCACATAAACAGGAGACCTGAATGGAAATTTTGTAACAGCTAAGTAATCCAAGGTCACCCATGTTTGAAAGCCTGGGTAATTTGCCACATATCTCATTATGATAAGTTATCACAAATTATTTGTAATAATTTATTATCCAACAAGTTGGATAATGTTGGTTGGAAGCAAATAACAAATCATCTAAATTGCAGAAGGATTTGTTATCTTGTCCTCAGGGGCATTGTCCTTTCTAATTACACACTATTATCTTTTATCTTTATGCCTTTGTTTGGCATCCAGAATTTTACACCACAGCACAACATACCTCAGTAAGTTTCAAGATGAGTGAGAAGTACTACCTTGCTTTCGTGCAGTGGGGGAAAGAGAATTGTGAAGGCAGAAACACGTTGGAGGCAGGCACTTTCTCAGATATCTTAGTTTTAGGAGACAGAACACACAGAAGCTGAGTTTTAAGCAGATTCTCTTTCTCCTCTATTGAGATCTAACTTCATAAAGATATTTTTATACAGATTATATAAATAGTTTAATATGAGTGTACCCATATGAAGTATCCACTTTGATAGGTTCTGACAAGTATGCTGCTGCTGCTGCTAAGTCGCTTCAGTCGTGTCCGACTGTGCGACCCCATAGACGGCAGCCCACCAGGCTTCCCCGTCCCTGAGATTCTCCAGGCAAGAACATTGGAGTGAGTTGCCATTTCCTTCTCCAGTGCATGAAAGTGAAAAGTGAAAGTGAAGTCGCTCAGTCGTGTCCAACTCTAGCGACCCCATGGACTGCAGCCTACCAGGCTCCTCCGTCCATGGGATTTTGTAGGCAAACACCTGTGTAATTTCCATTGCATTCAAGGCACAGGAAATTTCCATTCTTTCCTAAAGTTTCCTCATGCTCCTTTGCGTCAATAGTCCCTCACCCAGGAGCTCCTATTCCAGGAAGAATGTATACTAACCTGATTCCAATCAAGCCTTTAGATGGTAAGTTTACAGAAAATACAAAGGACAGAGGAACACATTAAACCACACTAATGAAGAAACGCAAAAGGAGAAATCCAAGACTGTGGCGTATTCTACAGTATAACTGTCTTGATCTTTTTAACAAGACAGTGCTTTATATATATATATATATATATATATATATACACACACACACACACACACACACACACGCACATATATGTATGTATATAAATATAAGAGTGAAAGTGTTAGTCGCTCAGTAATGCCTGACTTTTTGCGACCCCATGGACTGTAGCCCACCAGGCTCCTCTATCCATGGGATTTCCCAAGCAAGAATATTGGAGTGGGTTGCCATTCCCTTCTCCAGGGGACCTTCCCAACCCAGGGATTAAACCCCAGGTCTCCTGCATTATAGACAGATTCTTTACTGTCTGAACCACCAGGGAAGCCCTCATTAATCTAAAAGAGTGGGGACTCTTCTAGATTAAAAGACACTTAAGAGCCAGAAATATTAAATGTAGTACATGATCTTTCATTGTGAGAAAGTAAAAATTGGATCGGACTGGGAGAAGAAAACTCAGCCAGGCCATTCCTTAGGCTGGGCTAACAGACAGGATAAAGCTGGCTGCCGAGGTAACAGGAAATGATTTTTCTTCCAAGGACACTTGCAGCTGTGGAGTGACATAGTGACCTCCTGCTCTGAGCGACTGCTACTTTCTCACTAGCTGAGAAACTCTGTTTTCTAAAATTATAGAAAATTCGCGGTTTGAAATTCTGTGAATACCAATGCCCTGCCTTCCTCTCTCTGGCAACTCAGACAATGAGCTGCCTTGAGTTTCAAGCCAGGTACAGAGCTTCAGGTAAAAATGTCCCGAATACAATGGTCCACAATTATTCAACTGTGTGCCTTCAGAAAGGACCTTGGGTCCACTTGGCTGTCCAGTGGCTGATATTAACCCCTTTATTCCTTGATCTCTTTGAGCTGTTGACTGGAAAAAATACATGCAATCTCAACGTTGAGTGTTACGGTTTATTCGGAAGAAAATTTTCAGATTTAAGCCCAGGAGGCCGGATCTCAAGTTACCCTAGGAGAATTGTTCCTGGGAGGCAGGGGAGGAGCCAGGTTATATAGAGGTTTTGCTACAAAGGGCAGGTAGTCTGAACATCAGAAGATTATTGTAAATTAAAGAAAACTAGATATTCCAAATTAAGGGATTTAGTGCTTATCTATGTATGGGAAGATGCAAGAATCTGGGCTCCCTGAAATCATGCCTTTGATAGGCACTTAACTAACAGGACACTGATAGGGTCAGTATTCAGCTTTTTGCCACCCTGAGTCCCCCCACCCTCCCGCCCCAGGTACACAGCTGGAGGTGGCTGCAGTAGCTGATGCCTTGATGACCACACATTCTTTATTTACTAATAGGACAGTTAACATTCTTTATCACAGTCTATTTTCCACCCAGCAGCCTGAGTGATGCTGATAAAAATCAAGTCACTCCAGCTCCTCCACTCATTTCCTTCCCGTGACCTTCTGCTTCACTCCAAGGATAACCCAAGTCTTCGCTACGAGGCCCTTTGTGAACAGGCCTCATCTCCACTCCAACCCCACTGGTTCTCTGCTGTTCTTTGGCTGTCATGCTTCAGCCAAGACCTTAGATTCACTGCTCCCCCTTTGTACATTTACTTAAATACCACTTCCTTGGCCCGTCTTCCCACATTATGCTTCCTCAGTCACGTCCAACTCTTTGTGACCCAATGGACTGTAACCTGCCAGGCTCCTCTGTCCATGGAATTTTCCAGGCAAGAATACTGGAGTGGATTGCCATTCCCTTCTCCAGGGGATCTTCCAACCCAGGGATTGAACACATGTCTCCTGTGTTTCCTGCATTGGCAGGTGGATCCTTTACCACTGCACCACCTTGGAAGCCCCTTCCTGCATCACTCCATCTAAATACTCACTCTCCAGACCCATACTTTATATTTTCCTTCTTAGCATTTGACTATCCTAAGTCATCTATATTATATTGTCCCACTTGCCTTGTAAATAGGTAGATCTCCTTCTCTCTCCCACGAGGATTTCAGCTCCATGGTATGGGTGGGGGAGTTTGGTACATTTTGCTCTCCGATGTAGCCCAAACTTCTGGACCAGAGGTTGGTAAAATTTTTCAGGTGAAGAGCCAGGCAGTAAACATTTCAGGCTTTATGACCATGAGAGCTCTGTTACAACTACCGAGCTCTGAGGTTGTAACAGCTATAAGAAAATATGTGGGACTGTGTTCCAATAAAACTTTATTTGCACAAACAGGTGGCTGGTGGTAGTTTGTTACCTCCTGCTCAGAACACAGGCTGGCAATAAATACTTGCTGACTGAAATGGGAAGGAAGACGAAGTCATGCTCTTATTGTAGGAGGAGGAAGAACCAGTGACAAATTTCAGATTGCATTAGAGCAGGGGTGAGATGAGGGGATGGTGGCTAAGCCTGTCTAAGGGGAGCCCAGGCTACGTGATGCTCCAGAGGCTAAGGGTTCCAGGTAGAGGGATCAGCCAGGGGAAAGATTTGGAGGTGGGATGAGCTTGGTGGGGGGTTCAAGAAACAGAAAGTTCTCAGTGTGGCTGCAGTAGCATAGCGACTGAGGACAAAGGGGTTCAGGATGACACTGAGGGGCTTCCCAGGTGGCTGAGTGGTAAAGAATCCGCCTGCCAATGCAAAAGACACAGGTTCGATCCCTGATCCGGAAAGAGCCCACATCCCACTAAGCCCATGCACCACAACTATTGAGCCTGTGCTCTAGAGCCTGGAGCCATAAGTACTGAGCCCACTCGCCACAACTACTGAAGCCTGTGTACCCTAGATAGTGTGCACTCCGTAACAAGAGAAACCCGTGCACTGCAGCTAGAGAAAATCCTGAGCAGCAACAGAGAGCACAGCCAGAAATAAATTTTAAAAAGAAAAAAGATGACACGGATGGGTAAGGACCAGGTCACAGAGGCCTAGTAGGTCTGTCTGATTATTTTTGGCTGCACTGGGTCTTCATTGCTGCACATGGGCTTTCTGGCGAGCAGGAGCTATTGTCAAGTTGAGGTGAGCGGCTTCTCACTGTGGTGGCTTCTCTTGTTGCGAAGCACAGACTCCAGAGCCTGGACTCAGGAGGTATGGCACACAGGCTTGGTTGCCCTATGGCATGGGGATTCTTTCTGAACCAGGGATTGAACCGAGTCCCCTGTGCTGGCAAGCTGATTCTCAACTACTGGAAGAGGCTGAGATTCTCAACCACCAGGGAATTTCAGGATTTTTTTTTTTAAGTCTTTTGCTCCTTTTTCTCACATTTTTTTTTTAATCGTAGTAAAATGTACACAACATAAAATGATACATTTTATGACCATTTTAAGTGTACAGTTAGTTCTGTGGCATTAATTATACTCATATGGTTGTCCAACTGTCAAATAGAAACTCAGTGCCCATTAAACATCAAGTCCCCATCACATCCCTCACCCCTGGCAACCACCATTTCACTTTTTCTCTCTGTGAGACTGACTACTCTGGGAGCTACATGTAAGTGGACTCATCCAATATTTCTCCTCTTCTGACTGTCCTATTTCACTTAACATAATGTCTTCAGCTGAAGCTGAAGCTCCAACTCTTTGGCCACCTGATGTGAAAAACTAACTCATTGGAAAAGACTCTGATGCTGGGAAAGATTGAAGGCAGGAGGAGAAGGGGAGGACAGAGGATGAGATGATTGGATGGTATTACTGACTCGATGGATGTGAGTTGGGCAAGCTTCGGGAGTTGGTGATGGACAGGGAAGCCTGGCGCGCTGCAGTCCGTGGGGTCGCAAAGAGTTGGACACAACTAAGCAACTGAACTGAAGACTTCAAATTTCATCCCTATAGCATGTGTGAAAATTTCTTTTCTTTTTAAGGCTGAATAATATTCCATTGCCTATAGATGATGTTTTTTTTATTCATCTGTTGATGGACACTTGGGGTGCTTCTACGTCTTGACTAATGTGGACAATGCTGCTATGAACATGGGTGTGTGAATATCAAGTTTCTGCTTTCACTTCTTCGGGGTGTCTACCCAGAAATGGAATTGCTGGATCACATCCCATAGACTTTTGTACTAAGCACAATAGGAGGCCAGGGGAACTTTACGCAAGGGTGTTGCTTTCTTGTTTTAATAGGACCTCCCCCACACCCCGGGTTGGTGTGTTGAGCTCAGATTACAGCAGGGAAGGACAGGGATGGGAGACCAGGGAGAAGGCTGGTACAGCAGTCCAGGTGAGAGATAGCAGGAGCTGGAAGCTTCCAGTATGGCTAGGGAGGCCTCTATGGTGTAAATAACTAGATGATTACAAATAATGAAAAGTCCTGTGAAATAAATGAACAGGAACAGGAGGTTCCGATTCCAGAGAACATAAAAAGGATCTCTCTGGCCTTTCTCATATATGATTCACTGAACTCATGGTCTACCAGGGCAGCTGATACTTGAAACTGAGATCCTGCATTTTCACCATCAATTTATTTTGTTTGCTTTCATTGGGTGGGTTTGGCCCAGGGCCCAGAGCCTCTGGGTCTAAGGGTGTTCATTACTGTTCCAGGGCTGCAGAGAGGAAGGAAGGGGCTTGGAAAGAAGGGGAGGGGAAGACTTTTGAGTTTGTGGCTGAAAAGAAGTGCGGGGAGGGCTTGGCAGTTAAGAGCAGGGCTGGGTCTCCTCTCTGCCACATCCCAGCTGTGGGATCGTGGGCAAGTTACCTCATCCCTCTAACCCCCAGTTTCTGCTCCTGGAAAACAGAAACCTCATTTGTTTGGTCTGTCTTCTGCTTGCTCCTCATGAAGGCAGAGATCCTTGTTCTGTTCACCGATGTGTCTACAGCACCTACATGGTAGGCCCCAATAAATATTTTTAATTTCTATACTTATTTTCTATGTTAAATTTTCATATAAGATATAACTTTGTTTGTTTTGGCCACACTGTGTGGCATGCAGGATCTTAGTTCCCTGACCAGGGGCTGAAACCGTGCCTCCTGCAGTGGAAGCACAGAGTCCTAACCATTGAAACACCAAGGAGTTTCCTAAGGCATAACTTATAGAGCAAAGCATAGCTTCCTTAAGTGGCCAGCTCAGTGAAGTTTAAAATGTGTCTTGTGTGTATAGGTGTGTGTGCATGCTAGGTCCCTTCAGTCATGTCTGACTCTTGCGATCCTATGGACCATAGCCCGATAGCCATCTCTCTCCATTGGATTCTCCATGCAAGCATACTGAAGTGGGTTGCCATGCCCTCCTCCAGGGGATCTTCCTGATGCAGCAACTGAATCCATGTCTCTGCATTGGTAGGCAGGTTCTTTACCACTAGCGGCACCTGGGAAGCCTCATTAAATTTTCACGTAAGGTCTAACATTTTTTTTTAGTTGCAGCATGTGTCATGTGGGATCTTAGTTCCCCGTCCAGGGATTGAAACTGTGCCCTGCAGTGGAAGCATGTAGTCTTAACCATTGGACTGTCAGGGAGTCCCCTAAGGTATAAGTTTTATACCTTATAAAGTGTAAAAGTATAGCAAACTTCAGTGTCCATCTCAATGAATTTTAAAATGTGTGTGTGTAGGTATAAACCACCTAATGACCACCAGATCAAGTTAAGGACATTTTCAGCTCTCCAGCAGGCTCTCTTGTACCCCTTCCTAATCATACTCCCTGACAGTAACCATTATTCTGACGTCAATCAACATCTATTAGTTTCCGCCTGTGCTTGACCTCTGTCTATATGTGATCATGAGAAATACACTCTTTCATGCTTGTCTTCGTCTGTTCCTTATTACCTGTTGTGAAATTTGTCCATGTTGTTACATGCACTAGTCGTTTGATGCTTTTTTATTTATTTTTTGCTCTCTCATACTCTATTGTGTGAATATACCACAGTTCATTCATCCTTCTGACAAGTTGTTTCTGGTTTGGGGTATCTGAGTAAAGTTGTTCTGAACATTTTTGGTGGCTGTCTTTTGGTGGATGTAAGCACTCCTTTGAGAAATGGAATTGCTGTGTCACTGTGTACTTGCATGTTTAGCTTTAGGAAAAACTGCCAAATGGTTTTCCAAAGTGGTTGAACCAATTTACACTTCCACTACAGTTTCAGTCGTGCTGTAACAGCTGTGACAAGATTTAGCGATTTCCTTTTAGTCATTCTGGTGGGTGTGTAATGGTATCTCACTGGGGTTTTACCTGATGCAATTACCTGATGACTAATGACGGAGAGCACCTTTTCATATGTTTGCTCAATAAATACTTGTTGGAAGAATGAATGAATGAAGAATTTGAGTAAAAATGGAAATAAATCTGACCATCTTGGGCCCTGCTTAAAATCCATCAGTGGCTCCCCATCACTCATGGGACCAGGCTGAAATCTCTCCCCTGGCCAACATGGCCCTGCATACTCTGGGACCTCCTGATCCCTCCTGCCAAAGATGAGCCCTTTCTGCTTCTCTCTCCGGATTCCTGTCTTCAGGTTCCTCCAGGGACTTGCTCTGTCCTGCTACATGGTTTTCCACAAGCTGTTTTCTTATCCCAGAACACAGCTCAGACCCCATGAAACCAGACTCATCACTTGTTTCTCAGCTCAAAAGATTCTTCCTCCAGGCAGCCTTCCCTGACTTCCACTGCCAGTAGGCCAGGATCCTTTAAAACCCTCTTACTTCCACTTTCTTCTTAGGTTTTATCACAGCTGTAAATACCCTTTAGGTGATCATTTGATTAACCTGTTCCTCCCATCAAACAAAACAAAACAAAACCACACACTTAAACCCTCACAAGAAACCCCACAAAGAAACCCCCCACAAGAAACCCCAATGCTTTATAAAAGCATTATAAGAGCAGAAACTTTGTCTTGTTTCTAGCAAGACCCAGCATATAGTAAATGCTCAGTAAGTATTTGTTCACTATAAATGTCAGAGCAACAGCCCAAAGAGCATTATTACCTGAAAGTAATTATCCCATAAAAATCCACTCACCCTGAGGGGGACCTAGGCCACTTACTGTCTACACCATCCCTGACAAAGTACTCTTGCCTCACTGGGCTGCAGTCTCCTCAACTGCAAGATGGGGATAATAACAGTACTTACCTCTTGGGGTTCTAGTGAGCATTTCACAAGTTAGTTCAAGTTCATTGCTATCTCAGCCTTCGGAAGCCCCATGATTGTGAATGCTTATTAATTTTTACTGTATCTCTAGGCCTCCCTTTCTTGACTTCAAAGGTGAGGATCAATAGCCTGGTTATTTCCTGAGTGCTATAGAGAGAGTGGAGAAAATGCCAAGCTTCTCTGCACAGAGCTGTTTGGGATAGAGTTTGGAGTCTTCAGGCCTTGAGTCAGGCTGGTCATGGCTTCCAATCCAGCTCCTGCTATTTGCCTGCTATGTGTCCTTGGGTCAGTCGCTTTACCTCTCTGAACCTAAGTTTCTCCATCTGTACAGGGCAGATTAGATTGAGTATCCACCTCCTGCAGTTTCCCAGTCAGCTCTTGAGCCAGCAGGCCGGGTTAGCCCGGAGGACCCTGGAGAAGTCACTCAACCTCTCTGCCTTTAGTTCTCTTCCTTCATGAAAAGGGAGTCACAACAGAGTCCAATGAGGACGCAGCTACGGTGTCTGGCACTCTGCGCTCATAGAGGGATCAGTGCATATTATTGCCCCTGGTGGTTTCTATTACTGTTGCTGTCGTCTCGATGTTGTTGTTACAACAGGATTTGAAAACTGGTCTGGGGTCTGGACACAACGGTCGCGCTCGGTCTTTCCCGAGCCTCTGATAGGGGTGTGGTGGGGGTGGGATCGGGCGCCTAGGGAGGGCGGGGGTCCGGTCCTGGTGGCCGCAAGGTCTAGCGTGCGAACTCTCCGCGTGGCCCACGCGGGCCGGGCGAGGTGAGCGGGGCGGGGCCGGGCGGGGCGGGGCCGCCGCATCCCCGTGACGCGCCGGCCAACCAGGCGGCGTTGCGGCCCCGGCTCCCTCAGTCGCTGCCTCCCGCCCTCGCCGCCGCCGCCGCCGCCGCCACCGCCACCGCCGCCGCCGCCAGCAGCCGGGCCCGTCCGCCCGCCGCTGCCCGCCGTGCCCGAGCCGGCCGCATGGCGCTCCGGGACTTCTGCAGCGTCGATGGCTCCGACCCCTTCTGGGTACGTGCTCGGCGGCCGCTCGGATCGCGTGGGGCCGGCGGACGTGAGCGGCAGCGGCAGGGAGGCCGGCATGCGGGCGGGGAGGCCGGCCGGCGGGGGGAAGCGCCGGGCTCGAGCGGGTTGGGCCCGCGGTCCCGGGGTCCCCTGCCACCCCGAACGCCGCGCTCCCCTCCCCGCAGCCGGCCTGGCGGGGCCCGCTCCCCACCCTGCCCTCAGCCGGCCCCCTTCGGGAGCGCAGCTGATGGGGGGCGGAAAACTTGGGTGACTGGGTTCCAGGGAAGCAGGGCGTTGGGGAGGGGTTGCAAATGCCTGGCTCTGGGGCTTTTTGGGAAAGGTGAGGGGCCAGAGCCTGGGAGAGGGGGCCGAGAAGAGGGGCCCTTTCTTCTCTGGGGTTCCCCCTCCACTTGAAAATAACCTTCCACGGACGGAGACGCCAGAGATGAGGGGTGTCTCCCTGCTTAAGTTCCCCCATCTCCTTTGTGGCTTGGAACCCGCTTTCACAAACACCCGGTTGCCAAAGGGCTGAGGTGGGGAGGGGCTCAGACTGTGGAAAGGGGCTTCCAGTGGCTGACTTGAGGTTTGCCCCCTCCCCAGTTGTTTTGCATACACATTAAGTTCCTGTGGTTACATGTTTTTGACATCTTTTACTTTACTTCTGTTTAATTACTGTGGCTCTGGGTGTGTGTAGGGGGGTCGAGTTTGAGGGGACAGGGGAAGAATTAGGGAAGTTTCAGGAATAGCTAGGAAAGAAGGTGGGGCTGCTCACCCCTGCCCTGACTTGCTTGACCGTGGGGTCAGATTTGGGGGTCAGCTGAGGATACCCAAGGATCCTGGTACCAGTGGATTTTGTGCTGTTCCGCACCTGAGACCTGAGGCTTCTCTGTGTGGGGACCAACCCCAGGTTCCTTCTGAATCTTTGCTGTTGAGCCTGGCCGGGTCTCCGGAGGCCACTCTGGCTTAATCCCCAGTGTCTTGGGCTTTAGTTTCTCTCTAATGCGATTTGCCTCTGTTACAGGAAGCACTTCTGTGTCTTACTCTCTTGATTATTAACAGTAGGCAAACCTGGGCAGGATAGTTTTTCTGCTTTTGTTTAGGAATCGGCAAACACCCCTGGTTCTTTGGAGCCAGTGACTAGCATCTCCAAATACCTTCTTGTTCTGTTTTGTGGTCCTCTCCTTGAAGGTTGCATTTGGAGTGTTGATAAGTCATCTTCGAGGGCCCCATGGGAAGGGTTTATTTGGGGGATGGGGGCGGTAGGTATCACTTGTTAGAACAACCACACACATCTGGCTGTGTCTCACATTTTCAGGCCAAGGGGATTTACTTGGGGGCTGGAAATAGTACAGACGCTTTGCACTCAAGGTCCAGGATTGATTGGGGAGCAGACTTACTTGCAAAGTAGTATTGTACTTAGCAGAGACAGGAAAATCTGAGGAGTCCTTGCTCCCAGTACCCAGTGACAACAACAAGATTATTTCTGCAAGAATCAGATGGGGATCTGGTCTAGTGTTGCTGTGATACTGGAGAATTTCCTTGTTTATTTTGTTCTGAATTACAGAGGGGATAAAATAGGTGACCATGAATTCTTCACCAGGATGTATTGTATTGATGGCAACTGGCGGTTGATGGATGGCATCAGGTTTTCCAACGTCGAATGGGTTTGGGGGTGTCCTCTGTTTACTTAGCTGAAGAAGCTCATCTGAGGAAATCCGTTGTGTGTTTTGTTTTTTATTTTTCTCCTGCAAGGACTTTTGCTACAGAAATTGCCAGGTGGTTGGCTTTCCCTTCGGCCAGGCCCTCCATCTCCCTGCCAGTCTTTGGCCTTGCAGACTTTGCTCTGCCCTTCCTCCCTCTGGATTTCTGGACTCACTGGTTGTCCCAGTTTCTCAAGGTGCCCTGGAACCAGGGTTTGAGTGCAGGCAGCGGGGGCGTGAGCATTTCCAGGTAGCCTGAGAAACCAAATGTAGTCAAGAGCAGGTCACTTCTGTGTTTCCCAGGGCACCCACTCAAGGCCGGGAGAGACTGACCTCCCAGCCACTAGATAACTATGTGATCTTGCGCAAGCCACCATGTCTGTCTGTGCTTCAGCTTCTTCATCTGTAAAATAGGGGTGTGGGCCCCCACAGCCTCAACCTGCTACAGTTGTTTTGCAGAGTAAAATGAGTTCATCTGTGCAAGCCACTCAGCCCATGCCCCGCACAGAGGTAAACAATGGTTATTGCTTTCTTTCCAGAGATGAAGTTGTGTGTTTCAGGTTGCTGGTCCTTCCTTTGGACCCACTTTTTCTTAAGCTGGGGCATGGGATTGGGCCATCCACCCGGTCATGCCTGGCTCCTCCCTTGACCAAGGTCATGTGTTTAGAAATCAACGCGACTAGCCCACCTGAGACTCTAATCAGAGTTTTGTTCCTGAGTCTGCCTGCCTCTGAGCCCCAGGAAAGGGCCAGAAAAACCACACGATGTGGAAATAACCCGTGGTGAGGGTTCGGCTGACTTACCACCTTCACCCAGGCAAATGCTCTGGGATGAAAAAAGAGGAACTTGGTTATCTAAATGGAAAATAGGGGCCAAGTTCACCAGCCCCGGGTTTGCTTTTATTTATTTATTTTTTTTGAGGGTGCTTGGTGTGGAGTAGGTGGGAAGGGCTGTTTTGTGGCTGATGTTTGAATGATGGTTGGGCAAATGGGCCTGGGCCTCCCCTTGCAAGCTAATTTTTTTAACCAAAAAATTGTTTATTAATTTATTGCAAGTCCAGTGTAGAAAAATCAGAAAATGTCAAAAAGTAAGTGACAAGTCAGTAAGCAGTGGTGTATGGCGGCTCTGAGCAGTGCTTGGATCCCTAGAGTTCAAATCCTGGCTCTACTCCCTGGGCAAATCACTCCCCGCCACTCCATGCCTCAGTTTCCACACCTGAATAATGGGGATGTTAACACAGTACCAAGCGAATCCTCAGCAGGTACTTAGGATGTTGTTGCTTGGTATACAGTTGGTATGGTGTTTGGTGGTTTAATCTCTTTAAGTTGTGTCCCATTCCTGTGACCCCATGGTCTATAGTCACCCAGCCTCCCCTTTCCATGGGATTCTCCAGGGAAGAATACTGGAGTGGGTTGCCATTTTCTTCTCCAGGGGATCTTCTGAACCCAGAGATTGAACCTGCGTCTCCTGCATTGCAGTCGTGTTGTCTACCACTGAGCCACCAGGGAAGCCCTGGTATACAGGTGGCCCTCGGTAAATTTAAGTGATGCACTAACTGGAATTCTCTAGTTAATTTTTGCTACTGTACTTGCTGCTTCAGGGATCGGTGGCTCTGTGTTATGGTTCGTGGAGTCCTGCTGATCATTTTGTCCTGGTGTTGTTATTTGCCTCGGAGATGCCCTGAACCTTCTTCCACCTCAGTAACCCCCTGAATATTCAGTTTGGCTGCCAAAAGGTGGGAGAAAAGGAGTGTTTTATTTTTTCAATTTTTTGGCCGCACTGCACAATATGTAGGATCTTCGTTTCCCTGACCAGGGATTGAACCCACACCCCTGGCGTTGGAAGCTTGGAGTCTTAACCGTTGGATCACCAAGGAAGTCCCCAAAAGAAGTATTTTAGAAGCCATTTGAAATTCTTCTTGGGGTAAGGTCTGACCTTGGCGTCAGTCTAATTTCTGGCATAATTAACTCCCTGTGGCCTCACTATAATGTAGAAAGAGCCATTTTTTCCCTCCATCCTTTAAGCTTCCTGTGGGTTTTTAGATGCATCACTGTGCTTTCCTCCACCTTTCTCTCCTCCTTTATGTCTGCCCCTCCTGGTCTCCTCTTCCCATGTGGACTAGAGCCATGGGGCCCCTGGAACTGGTGGGGTCATCCCCTCTGTCCACCCCACCTGAGGCCCAGAACGGCAGCATGACAAGGTAAATGGCTTTGGGAGGAGAAGAGGGCACTCTCTGAAACGACAGGGCAGGGTGAAGCTAGTCTCCTTCTCCCGGCTGGACAGGCTCTGTTTGGGGTAGCCTTACCTTTGGAACGTGGTGGTGGATGAAAAATCTCTCTTTCCATTCACATTCTCAACTTTTTGGAGCCGACATCTCCACCTGGGTGTCGCTGGTTTACCTCGTCCCACGCGGAACTTGGGCTTCCCTGGAGGCTCACAGTAAAGAATCCGCCTGCAATGCAGGAGACCTGGGTTCAATCCCTGGGTCAGGACGATCCCCTGGAGAAAGGATTGGCTACCCACTCCAGTATCCGTGCCTGGGAAATCTCAGGGACAGAGGAGCCTGGCGGGCTACAGTCGATGGGATCACGAAGAATCAGACATGACTTAGCAACTAAGTCACCGCCACCACGATGAACTTAGAGGTCTCCCTCCCATTCCCCCTATGCCCCCCGGCTCCGACCGCCCCAGTCCTCCCCATCTCAGTGGACCAGGGCAGCTCTGCCCCAGAAATTCAGGCCGAAACCCTGCATCAGCCGTGACTCCCCTCCTTGCCTCCCATTCCACATCTCATCAGCAAATCAGCAAATCCTGTTGCCTGTTCCTTCAGAATGTTTCCAAATCTGCCTGCTTCTCACTACCTCCTTGCCTTCCTCTCTGGCCAGAGCCATCACAGCCTCAATCCTGCAGCTGGCTGTTCGCACCTCAGTGCTTTCCTTGCTGCCCTCCTTGACCCTGCAGTCTGGTCTCAGCCCTGTGGCCAGAGGAATCCTGTTAAAGACACAGCTCAGACCCTCTCCCTATACCTAGACCTTCTGCCCTATACCCTGCAGCGACTCCTTGCATCCCTCAGGGAAAAAGCCAGAGGCCTCAGAGAAACTTACAAGGCCTAAGAGCATCTGATCCCTCACCTCTCTGATCAAACTGCCTGCTACATCTGTCTCCCTTTGCTCCAGAACCGGCTGCCTCGGGGCCTTTGCACTTGCTGTTTCCCCTGCCCAGAATGCTCGTGCACTTTCAGATCCTTGTCCCAGTGTCAGCCCAAGCAACCTTTCCTGGACTCCCTGCTGCTTTGTTGTGGCTCCCTCCAACCCTGCAACCCAGCACTTACTGCCAAAATAAGTCTTACTTATTTTGTTTACTGTCTGTAAACTCCCGCCAAAAGTTCAGCTTCACGGAGGGAAGGAGGGGTTTTTGCCTGTGCTTGTTCTTATGGCTGTAATCCCAGCCTCAGTGCCTGGAACATAGTAGATTCTCAGTAAATAATGAATGAATGACAGGAGGCTTTGGAGTGACTTTTGAGCTGGCTTGAAGCCTCTTCCCAGAGTCTTCTAAGGATGAAATAGACCCTCACCTGTTTGGAATGGGAACCCAGGTGGACTGAGCCTTCCAGGTTCCACATCTGCCTGCTTATGTTTTGTCTTGCAAAGTTGAAAACTGAGTCTGGCCTCTCTTTTTCCAGGACTCAGTACGTTGCACATACAGTAGGTGCAATTAACGTTTGAATTTGAGTATCTTGAGGCACAAGTTCCATTGGGGGATTAGATCTAGCTCGCTAGTGTTCTGCTCTGGCTTTATTTTAACGTGGAATTACTGTGATTGCTGATATTTACTGATGAGAAGAACTCACAGAACGATCTGCATTTCTGACTTTTGGAAACTCAGGAGATCTGACTGCATGAGGGCCTTCGCTTGTACGTCGTGGGTGGTCGGCTGGGGCTGCCCCCTCCGACAGAGCAGCCTGCCAGAACAGGCTGGCCCCGGGTTGGCACAATCCCTTCCCCTCCTTATTGCTACTTTACTTCTAAGGCCCGGCATCCGTTGCCTTTTTCCCTTTGTGCTTTCTCCCTTGGTCTGCTTCCTTCATCAGTGGAGCCCACCTGGATCTGTAGGTGTTAGAGTCAGTGTCTCCCTCCAGATTTTCATGGTGGGATAAGGCCTAGATTTCATCAGATCTTAATGGTCAGTAACATGCTAGCCCATAAAAACTTGCCTGGACCTTTTACAGAAAGAAAGAAATGGCTAGTAAAATGCTTTTGAACTGTGATGCTGGAGAAGACTCTTGAGAGTCCCTTGGACTGCAAGGAGAGCCAACCAGTCAATCCTAAAGGAAATCAACTCTGAATATTCACTGACAGGACTGATGCTGAAACTGAAGCTCCAGTACTTTGGCCACCTGATGTGAAGAGCCAACTCATTGTTAAAGACCCTGATGCTGGGAAAGACTGAAGGCAAGAGAAGGGAAAGACAGGATGAGATGGTTAGATGGCATCGTTGACTCAATGGACATGAGTTAGGGCAAACTCCAGGAGATAGCGAAGGACAGGGAAGTCTGGTGTGCTGCAGTCCATGCGGTCACAAAGAGTTGGACACGACTGAGTGACTGAACAAAATGTTTTGGGATAATGACAAGGACTTGAACTTCCTGAGGCCAGTGTTTCCCCCAGCCTTGCCTGGTAATGGGACAGACAGGTCTTTTGTGGTGAAGGCATGGGACTCGACTTATCTTGACAAGGCTGGGCCGTGAGGAAGCCCCCGTAGGGGAGGGCTGGTAGGTGTAGAGCAGTTTCTCAGCCTGGACATGCTGGACCTTTGGGGCCAGGTAATTCCCTATTGTGGGGCCGCCCTGGGCCTTGTAGGCTGTTCAGCTGCAGCCCTGGTCTCTCCCCACGAGATGCCGGTAGCACCTTCTCCCTGTTGTGACGACAAAAGTGTCTCCAGATGTTGTCACCTGTCCCCTGGGTGGGGAAGTCCCACAGCCATTGATGTGGAGGAACCCAGAGAAGAAATCTGGGGCAAGACTTTTGCCTCAACCCGCAGCCCCCTGAGTTTTTAAGCTGTTGAACACCTCACGTAATTGGCTTATTGAGGTTGCCATGGAGAAGCTTAATGAGATGCGAAGAGGGTTAAACTCCAATTAGCCAGAGAAAGAGATTGCAGCTGTTTTCATGCTGTTTGCCTGCCTCTTTCCATCTGGGGCTGCTTTTCCCTAATCCATTCTGGCTGGGGAGGTGGGTGGGAAAGGGTGGGGTGGTGTGAAGGTTTGGCCCCAGAGTGAAGTGCTTGTCTAGAGAGATCAGCTGCTCCTGCATCTTAAACTGCTCCAGGAGAGGTGGACAGTTACAAAGTGGAGATTCTACTTAAGTGTCCCCTTGGTTTAATTGTGGGATTGTATCTCCCGGGGGAGATTGCAGGTCCTGGAAAATGGGTCTAGATGCCCAGGGAGGGTGGCGTCCGGCCCTCAGGCAGTAATTGAGGTTTTACGAGGCTTCTCCCTTCCCTCTCAGTGAATTGTCTCCGTGAGAACCTTCCTTCATGTTTTCTTGGCTACCTGTTTGGAGTGCCTTCCTCCCTGGAGAGTTGTTATCAGGAGCCTGTGTTTCCCTGGTGCAGAGTACTTGAGTGTGATCTTTACAACTGGATTCGTTCTCCTGTTCTTCCCACAACCATTTCTCACTCATTCATTTATTCAGTCTTTTATTATTAGTTGAGCATCTGCGGCACACTGCCACTGTTCTAGACACTGGAGATACAGCCACGAACAAGGCGGACGAGACCCATGTTCTCATGGAGCTGATGCTGGGGATGACCAAACTGATTTTGGATAGCGGCGAATGCCACAAAGACATGAACTGGGACGAACTGGGGTGTGAGCTGCGATGGGGGTATGTCCAGGGAAGGCCTTTCAAAGGAGATGACTCTTGACCTTTGACCCATGGCAAAGCTGGCCGTGCGAGGGCTGGGGGAATGGAATCTCAGATAGAGGGGACAGCACGTGCAAAGGCCCTGAGGTGCATGGAGTGATCAAAGGAACTGTGGAGCCCATATAAGGAAAATCTGGCCTGGAGCCTGCTACCAAAATGCCTTCAGCACTAATAAAATGACTTGTGGTACTAAGAAGGGCCTGGAAACTCCAAGGAGGAAGCTTGCTGCAGCTTGGCAGGGAGATGGAACATTATTACTTGCTCCCCGATATCATGGTCTTCTGATTTATTTAGGTTTGAATGGGTCTCAGGTTTTAAAAATTAAGTTTATGTGTTTATGTGTTTTTATCTGTTTCAGAACATTGGCCACACTGTTCAGGGTCAGATCAGGTTGGAAATCCCCACTGCCCTTGATTCCCCTCAAAGGCTTTTTAGGACCCATTAACATGATGAGGTGCTTTTCTTACATGATTAAGATGACTTTCTAAAGGGTTGCTAAAAAAAAGTCTTCTTTTTAAAATAGATGTTGAATTGACCTGGAAGTTCTTGCACAGTAACTCTTTTGATTATGCTATTGCTTTCAAAGAATTGTCTTTTAGAAGTTACAACTTTAGAGACTTCCCTCTTGGTCCTGTGGCTAAGACTCTGTGCTCCCAATGCAGGGGGCCCAGGTTTGATCCCTGGTCAGGAAACTAGATCCCAGATGCCGCAACTAAAAGATCCTGCCTGCCTCCATGCAGACACACTGCAGCCAAATAAATAAAATATTAAATAAATAAATAAATAAAAATTGCAACTTTAAAAAAAGTTTATGGTATAGCCACTATGGAGAACAGTGTGGAGATTCCTTAAAAAACTGGAAATAGAACTGCCATATGACTCAGTAATCCCACTGCTGGGCATACACACCAAGGAAACCAGAATTGAAAGAGACACGTGTACCCCAATGTTCATTGCAGCACTGTTTACAATAGCTAGGACATGGAAGCAACCTAGATGTCCATTGGCAGATGAATTGATAAGGAAGTTGTGGTACATATACACAACGGAATATTACTCAACTATAAGAAAGAACACGTTTGAGTCAGTTCTAATGAGGTAAATGAAACTGGAGCCTGTTATACAGAGTGAAGTAAGTCAGAAAGAGAAACACCAATACGGTATGCTATGCTATGCTATGCTAAGTCACTTCAGTCGTGTCCGACTCTGTGCGACCCCATAGACGGCAGCCCACCAGGCTTCCCCATCCCTGGGATTCTCCAGGCAAGAACACTGGAGTGGGTTGCCATTTCCTTCTCCAATGCATGAAAGTGAAAAGTGAAAGGAAGTCGCTCAGTCGTGTCCGACTCTTAGCGACCCCATGGACTGCAGTCTACCAGGCTCCTCCATCCATGGGATTTTCCAGGCAAGAGTACTGGAGTGGGGTGCCATTGCCTTCTCTGCCAATACGGTAAGTTAACCCATATATATGAAATTTAGAAAGACGGTAACAATGATCCTATATGCAAGGCAGCAAAAGAGACACAGATGTAAAGAAGTCTTTTGGACTCAGAGAAGGCAAGGGTGGGATGATATGAGAGAATAACATTGAAATATGTATATTACCGTATGTAAAACAGGTGACTAGCGCAAGTTCAATGCATGAAGCAGGGCATTCAAAGCTGGTGCTCTGGGACAACCCAGAGGATGGGATGGGGAGGGAGATGGGAGGGGGGTTCAGGATGGGGGGACACGTGCACCTGCGGCTGATTCATGTTGATATGTGGCAAAACCCACCACCACACTGTAAAGTAATTATCCTCCGATTAAAATAAAATTTTTAAAAAAGTTTAAAAATACTAGAATAAAGCTGTATTCTGGAAGAATATGAAGGCAAAGTGAAAGTTTCAGTACTTCCCCTCCCTGCGCTCTGTTCCCAGATGTCACCATTGATGGTAGTTTCTTGCGTGTCCTTCTAGAAAATTTCAAGCATATGCAAATATGTAGGAAGTGTGAGTGGGCGGGGAGAGATTGAATATCTTTTTTCCCTCCCCAAATAGTTTCATATTCTAAATAACGTTCTGTATCTTGCTCCTTTCGCTTAGAAACCCGTGTTGATTTTTCTGTCCGAGGTAGGTCCAGGGAAATTGAAAGAAAAAGAAATAACACTTTACCAGCCATACTCTCCTGTTACATGACTGTGCCATGTATTCACCCAGTCCTCCCTGGGTTGCTTTCAGGGTCTTTGGTTCCAGTTTTCTGCACCATGAACAGTGCTGCCTCAAACACGCTGGGTGCTCATCTCGGTACTTTCTGTGGAGAGGTGTAAATGACTCAGCAGAGTCAGTTTCCCCTGAGAAATTGCTTGGTGGGGGATCTGTGCGTTTTGAAATGTGACAGTTCTTTTTTTTTTCTCTTTGCTTTTCTTGGAGTCTCCTTTATTTATTTTTTTAAATTTATTTATTTTAATTAGAGGCTAATTACTTTACAATATTGTAGTAGTTTTGCCATACATTGACATGCATCAGCCACGGGTGTACATGTGTTCCCCATCCTGAACCTCCCTCCCCATCCCATCCCTCAGGGTCATCCCAGTGCACCAGCCCTGAGCTCCCTGTCTCATGCATCGAACCTGGACTGGCGATCTGTTTCACATATGATAATATACATGTGTTTCCCCGGTGGCTCAGAAGTTAAAGTGTCTGCCTGCAGTGTGGGAGACCGAGGTTCAATCCCTGGGTTGGCAAGAGCCCCTGGAGGAGGGCATGGCAACCCACTCCAGTATTCTTGCCTGGAGAATCCCATGGACAGAGAAGTGGACTACAGTCCACGAGGTCACAAAGAGTCGGGAATGTGATAGTTCTGATTCTCAAGTGACAGCTGTGGTTTAAACTCTCACTAATGGATTTACTGGGGTTCCCAGGTGGCGCAGTGGTAAAGAATCGGCCTGCCAACGCAGGAGGTGCAAGAGACGTGGGTTCGATCCCTGGGTCGTGAAGATCTCTTGGAGGAGGAAATTGCAACCCCCTCCAGTATTCTTTCCTGGAAAATTCCATGGACAGAGGAGCCTGGCGAGCTGCAGTCCATGGGGTCCCAGAGAGTCAGACACAGCTGAGTGCACGCACACAGTGGACTCACCAGCATTTATTAAGTACCTGTTGTGCTCGTGGCATTTGAGAGCATTGATCAGGCTGGGAATTGACCAGACTCATGTTGCTTCCTTGTGTGTGAGAGGATTTTGCCCAGCAGTTAAACCATCCTTCCAGTGGGTTTGGTCCAGAGAGTGATTGGTTTATGTTCTAATTTTAAAAAGATATGTTTAAATGTTAAACATCTTTTGACTTCTTTGCTTAAAAAGTACTTTTACATTAACAGTTCAACAACATGTAAAAGTTTTACTCATAATTTTCTCGTGCTAAAACGATAAAAGTTATTTTATCATGACTTATTTTTTACATGTAAACTTTCTAGTTTAATTGTAGAGTGTTCTGGTTCACAAAGTGATACTCCTTGTGAGAAAACAGCATAGAGGTATTTAAATAAAGCGTTAATTCTTTCTAACCAATAACCATTCTTCCTGTCCTTTCTCTGTAATCATGGAAATGTTTATAAACATAAATAATATGCTTAAAAATAAAGTGGGTTATATTATTATCATCACTCTACTTTTTCTTTTGCTTAACATGATACATGGCAGTACACATAATCTCACTAGTAATTCTTAAACTATTGTGTAATATTCCAAGTTATAGATTTGTTGTTGATTCAGCCATTTCCCAGTTAATAACATCGCTTGCACTGTTTCCCATATTTTGGCTTCTGTAAACAATGCTCCAGTAAACATCCTTGTCCATGGGTTAAAATTCTGTACATTTTAGTTTTTAATGAGTATTGGGGTTCCCAGGTGGTGCAGTGGTAAAGAATCTACCTGCCAATACAGGAGACACAGGAGACGCAGATTCAGTCCATGGGTTGGAAGATCCCCCAGAGCAGGTAATGGCAACTCACTCCAGTGTTCTTGCCTGGGAAATCCCATGGACAGAGGAGCCTGGTGGGCCACAGTCCACGGGGTCGCAGAGAGTTGGACATGACCGAGCACATGCATATGCAGTGGGCATTGGCCGGTTATTTTCCAGAAAGGTTGTAGCAAGTCCATTCCTAGCAACAGGGACTGGGAATTCCCATTTCTTGGCATCCTTCCAGCCCTGTACCTGGCTGACTTCTGTTAATTTGATGGACAAAAAAGATATCTTATTTTCACCGGTATTTCCCTTAGAAGTTAGAAGTTGAGCATCCTATGACATACTCCTTGGTGATTCACGTGTTCTGTTGTGTGCATGTAAGTGTCCTTTTTGTGCATTTTTACTCTGGTGTGCTCTTTCCTGTTAATTTGTGGGCACACTCAGTATATTGGGACTCTTGCTGCTTTTGTCCATATTTTTCCATCGGCCGTTGTTTGTTGGTGCGTTAACATCCGGATCTTGTCCAGATTGTTATGTGGTCTTTTCTCTCCTGCATTTTCATTCATTCTTGTGAGAATTTTCCCATGTTCCTGCACAACTTTTGTAATTATGCCTTTAAATGTCCAAGCGGCAGTTTCTGGTATTGTGGACTGTAATTTACATAATTATTGCCTGTGGTTTGACATTTAGGTTGCTGTTTCCCCCTTCTTTTTTTGTTTTTTTTTTTCTTTCAAAGAGAACATTGTAATGAATATCATATGGTAGTGCCTGTTGACTCCTTTAGAACATACTGTTTGGAGTGGAGAGAATATTTAAAATCATTGAAAATGTTTTATTTCCTGTCTACAACAAGCCCAGCTTGTTTTTAAGAAAGTGGTAGCTCAGTTCTAGCGGGGTCTCTCTGAAGGTGCTCATCATTATGGTTGTTGCTTTCATGATTATTTAGAGCAGATGATACGTGTACATTAGTCGTAGCGCCTTCCCCAGTCCCTCTAATCAGCCTTGTCAGGCTGGAGACCGGAAGCCCAGGGGAAAGGTGAAACTCCAGGGTGCTGGGGAAGGTGACCCGGTAGTAATATAGATTATCCAGGAGCTCTTTGATAAGGGTTCTTCCTCAGAAGCAATTTCACTCACCCAGGGCTGAGGAGAAAAGGCATGTGTTAGATTAGACTCTGAGGATGGTAGTGCAAAGGGGCTCTCCCTTCTTTTTTTTTTTAAAGTAATTTATCTATTTATTTATTCTATAGTAGGTCCTTGTTGCTTGTCTGTTTTAATTGTTTATTTATTGTTGGCTGTGCTGGGTCTTCGTTGCTGCCTGGGCTTTGCTCTAGTTGCAGAGAGCAAGGTTCTTACTGCGGTAGCTTCTCTTGTTTCGGCTCCCAGACTCCAAAGCACAGGTTCAGTAGTTGTGGCCTGCAGGCTTAGTTGCTCCGAGGCATGTCAGCTCTTCCTGGATCAGGGATCGAACCTGTGTCTCTGGCATTGGCAGGCGGATTCTTTATCAGTGAGCCACCGGGGAAGCCCTGGTTATCTATCTGTTTTAAATATAGCCGTGTGGACATGTCAGTCCCAAACTCTCAACCTATCCTTCCCCCGTAACCATAAATTCATTCTCTAAGACTATGAGTCTGTTTCTGTTCTGTAAGTTCACTTGTACCATTTTATTTTTTTTTAGATTCTGCACGTAAGTGATATCACAATATTTGTCTTTTTCTTTCTGACTTACTTCACTTAGTACAATAATCTCCAGGTCTATCCGTGTTGCTGCAGATGGGATTATTTCATTCTTTTTAATGGCTGAGTAATAGTCCATTGTATGTATGTATATCCAGTCATCTGTCAGTGGACATTTAGGTTGCTTCCATGTCTTGGCTATTGTAAACAGTGGTGCAATGATCCTGGGGTGCATGTATCCTTTTGAGCCACGTTTTTCTCCAGATATATGCCCAGGAGTGGGATTTCTGGGTCATGTGGTGGCTCTATTTTTAGTTTTTTAAAAGGATCTCTATACTCTTCTCCAAAGTGGGTGTGCTGCTGCTGCTGCTAAGTTGCTTCAGTCGTGTCCGACTCTGTGTGACCCCATAGACGGCAGCCCACCAGGCTCCCCCATCCCTGGGATTCTCCAGGCAAGAACACTGGAGTGGCTTGCCATTTCCTTCTCCAGTGCATGAAAGTGAAAAGTGAAAGTGAAGTTGCTCAGTCCTGTCCGACTCTTTGCAACCCCATGGACCGCAGCCTACCAGGCTCCTCCGTCCATGGGATTTTCCAGGCAAGAGTACTGGAGTGGGGTGCCAAAGTGGGTGTATCGATTTATATTCCCACCAGCAGTGTATTTTTGTCTACTGAGATCCCTGGGGTGTCTAGGGGGACCATTTCACACTTGATGCTGGAGTCAGAGCTGGCCCACTTGCAGTTCATTTGCTATTTGGTGGGGAGGGGCTGGAGAGAGCGCTTATCCCTGGGTCAGACCCTGTTATTCCCAAAGAGGATATTAGTTGGGGGAGGTGGTGGGGATCAGAGAATTGGTAGCTGAAGGCACTACTGGGTGAGGGGAAGGTGCAGCACTAGAGAAAGCCAAGGATGTATATGGCTGAGGTCTCAAGGCCAGGTTCAGGAGCCCAGGCTCGAAAATCAGTCCTGCCAGTTCCCAGGCTGGTGCAGCCTTGGACCAGTTGCTTACCTTCTGGGAACCTCAGTGTCCTCATCTGTAAAGTGGGGATCACGATCTTGCTGCGAATCTCTCAGATTTGGAAAGAAAAGAGGCAGGATGTAGAGGAAGCTCAGAAAAGCTCAGCAGGCATGTGCTGTGTTTCTGTAGGAGGCCGGCCTGGAGGGGATCGTGACGGACAGTCGAGGGCAGTAGCGTGGGAATTTCTACTGTGGCGATTCTCTTCTGGTTTATCACCTCCCTGCAACCTCTGGGCTCATGCAGGCCTTGGCAGAATGAGGGTGGAGCCCAGCCTGACCTCAGGGATGCAGACTTCGGTCTCTAGCATCTGAGGATTCAGGCTAATTCGCCCAGCTGTTACAGGGTGTCTGTAGGGTGTCAGGGTCTGGGTAAGGCATGCTGAGGTGTTGGGTGTCAACTCTGAAACTGGGCTGATGGGTGGGAAAGTTCGTTCTGGAGATTTTCTTTGTCGTCTGGCATTCAGAAGACGTGTTTAAGTGCACAGGGATGAAGGTGGGCTCTGACAGCTGAGAGCTGCTGACGGATGCATACTTGGGAAGTTCCAGGTTTTCGGTTACTGTAAACATGGTCATGATTGAATTACTTAAAGGGACTTTTCTCGTATTCTCTTCTTTGACGTTATAAGAGGTCCAGTATAAAATGAAATAAGACAGGAGCTAGTACAGTAAAATGTGACAGTCCTCCAAAATTACACTCTTCTAGAGATTATCTGTTATGGGCGTTTTAATTTTCACTTCCTTTTCTCTGCATGTCCCACATGTTAAGATGTTCTTTAAAAATAAGAATGAGGTTTTATGAAAACGTTCTCTGTGTTTCATTTACTGTTCATCTTGGATACCACCCATTTTTAATGAATATATTTACTTGAAATGTCAACATGAGCCTAATTATATAATTTGCTAATAATTGTTTCCTTTCCAGGCGGTTGGATAGCCTTGTTTTTTAACTTCTGTGTAAGGGAGATCTGGGGAAGATGTGAAGCAAGGTTGCGTGGGTGTCAGGAGGGCACTTGTTCCACCCTCTCGGATGCCCCTGGCAGGAGACAGAGCCTCTGAGGGTCAGTGCCCCAGGGCTGTGAGTTGTGCTCAGAGGACAGAGCTCTTGCCCATTGGTCCGTGGCCTGGCCCCATTCAGTCTGCATTCTCTGAGGGGCTCCTGATTATCCTTGCACTGAATTGATGCTGGGAATCCAAAGATGTGCAGAGCAGGGCTCCTCACCATCCTTGAGTTCCAGTCTTGTGGGAGATTGAACAAATGAGTGGAAAATCATAGCCATGAAAGGCTGTGAAGGGGGGCTCAGTGGTGCTCAATGAGGGCAGTAGGGGTTTTATTTGATCCATGGATGGAAAGAAGAGACTCCCTGAGTGGGGAGATTGTGTGAGGTTATAAATGTAGCTCTATGTGACAAGGACCCCAAACACAGTGGCTTAAGATAGAAGCTAATTTCTCTCTGGGCTTCCCTGGTGGTAAATAATCCACCCGCCAGTGCAGGAGACATGAGAGATGCGGGTTGGATCCCAGGGTCAGAAAGATCCCCTGGAGAAGGAAATGGCAACCCACTCCAGTATTCTTGCCTGGAGAATCCTATGGACAGAGGAGCCTGGTGGGCTACAGTCCATGGGGTTGCAAAGAGCTGGATACGACTTAGTGACTAAACAACAACCATTTCTCTGTGGTGTAAAAATCCCAGCTTGGCATGGCAGCTCTGTCCCTGAGGATGCCAGGGGCCCACGCTCCTCCTGTCTCGTTGCTGTGCTATCCTAGGTGCTGCCCTCATTGTGAATCAAGAATGTGCACCCCCATGTCAACATTCCAGCCAGAGCGAAGGAAGCAGAAGGGTGTAACCCAGAAGTCACCCATATCACTTCTGTTCACATCTCACTTCTGTTCACATGGCCAGTAAGCTAGTCATATGACCACATTGCTGCAAGGGAGTCTGGGAAATGTAGTTTCCTTTCTCAATAAACATGTGCTCAGCTGAAGATTAATTACTAGGGGTTCAGGAAGAGTGGATATTGGGGTAAAACAGTTTGCTATATAGGCAAAAGCAGAAAGTTAGAATGTTCTAGACAGTGGAATAAAGCATGTGCAGAAGCTTCAGCTTAATAAGGAAGGCCATTGTGGCTGGAACTTGGAAAGGAGGGGTGTTGTGAGGAGATAAACCTGGACTCTAGACTTGGATCCTCCAGAAAGCCTTGGGTGCTTGCTTTTCCCTCCCCTTGCTTCACCTTTAACGCCAAGGCAGGGGTATTACACAGAATCCTTAAACCAATAATGACTAAATCAATTCTAGTCTGTATTCCTGTTTTTCTGGGTGCCTTTGGTAAGAATTCACTTTTAGAAATAAATAACATACATTGAGGATTATTCTGTCAAGCAGTAAATCCTTCTCTGTGAATGGTTTGTTTTCAGCTTATGGCAATGCTGAGTATGTGCTCTTATGATCCCTTTTTTAGATGTGGAAACAGAGGCACAGTTAGATTTGCCCACACTGACACAGCTGGCAGAGGATGTAAGCAGATAGTGTTCAGACCCTCCAGTTAGACCTCAGTGCCTGCTCTCTTCTCCGCTGTCTCACCCTCAGTTGTTTGCGTGTATTCTTCATGGGCTTGACATTTTTATCTCAGTGCATCACCCTTAGGATTGCATTTGGTTGCAAGAACGCCAATGGCCTAAACACTAAGGTATGTATTTTTCTACGTATCACAGGGTCCACTACCTCTGACAAGTTGCTGGCATTGGATTAGCAACCCAGTGGACTGACACCATAGTCTTTGTCTTTCCCTCAAGGCCGCAGAATGGCTGCTGTAGCTCTAACCGTCACATCTAGGTTCAAGGTAGGAGGAAAGAAGGAACACACCAGCTTCATTTACCTATTTTTTATTCAGGAAATTAAATCTCATGGCCACCTCTATCTATAAAGGAGGTAGGAAAAGAGCATTTGGTTTTATGCTTCATGATGGCACCCCACTCCAGTACTCTTGCCTGGCAAATCCCATGGACGGAGGAGCCTGGAAGGCTGCAGTCCATGGGGTTGCAAAGAGTCGGACACGACTGAGCGACTTCCCTTTCACTTTTCACTTTCATGCATTGGAGAAGGAAATGGCAACCCACTCCAGTGTTCTTGCCTGGAGAATCCCAGGGACTGGGGAGCCTGGTGGGCTGCTGTCTATGGGGTCGCACAGAGTCGGATACGACTGAAGCGACTTAGCAGCAGTGGGAGGCAGCAAAACAGAAGGGAGTTGGGAAAGACTGTTGAGTAAGCTAGCCAGTAGTGTCTGGCACATACTTATTTAGTAATTTAAATAAGCCCACTTTTTTGTAACCTAAATAAACTTATCCCCCCTGCAAAGAAGTTTCTTATCACTTTGGAATGTCTGTGAAGTTGCAGGTGGGTCATATTCTTGTATTTACCTAATAGTTATTAAATATGTCACCACTAAAGGAAAACATAGGATATTCTGCAAACTGACTAGATCACTGCTTCTCTCCTCCAGGGAGTTTTGCCCCCAGGGGACTTTTGCCAACAGTGGAAACATTTTTGGTGGTCACACCTGGCGTCCAGTGGGTAGAGGCCGGGGAACCCTTTACATCTGAAGCCTGCTTGTAGTTCTCAGGTGTGTTCCCACAGCCAAGGAGTCCAATCTCCAGTAAACCCAAGAAGTAGTTTACATGTGGACATGAATTCAGCAGATTGCTCCTCCCCAGGGGCCTTACAGGAACTGGGGAGAAGAGAGATTGTGGACCTGGAAGTGGTTGAAATGATATCCCCTTTCCCAGGCAAGTCCTATCTGAGTACGTGTTTCAGAAAGAACACTGTTGGCAGACAGGGTTTCTCTTGTGGAGCTAGGCAGAAACCATGGCCTTTTGGAAAGGGCTGTACATACTCAGTTGAGTAGGAGATTTTATTGCCTCCTCTCTGCCTGGGTTTGGCAAAAACAACCTGGTCTGGGCAAGGGCCCGTGGAAGGAGCTGTGGAGACAAGAAGGCAGCTGGCAGGTGGAGATGATCAGATCAAGCTGCTGGTAGTTTTGCCCGGGGTGGCCCTGTCAGGTAGCTTGACAATTACGCGCATCCTCCCCTACCCCCATTAAAGTTAATTGAGTTGTTATGGAGCCACAGTGAGGGAGTGGGAGTGGTGTCTGCCTCTCGGGAGTTAGCTTTGCTAAGACGTAAGGGTTATATTCATTTCTCCTTCTTGATTCTGGAAACTTAGAAAAAAGCCTCTTGCCATCCTTAATGTGCAGTAGGGTTAGAGGAGAGCCTGGGGTGTTGAGAGAGGCATGCCACGTCTCATCAGGTCCACGAGGCCGGCAGTGGTGACTTGCATCCCAGTTTCAGAGATGCTGGGCTAGGAAAGCATGGCCGGCAGAGACTGTAGGATGCACTGATCGCGAGACGCAGATACCGCGTGAAGAAACACGGGTCTTCGAATCGATGCAGTAAGATAATAGTTTCTGGTCCCTCCCTCTTCTGTGTATGAAGCCTTTTATTGCTGTAGGTCCGATGCCAAGTGTAAGTGAGACCACAGCGTCCTGCCTCATGGAGGCCAGTTGGGAAGATTGTTTAGGGTGAAAGAGCTGCATGGAGAGCTGGTGTAGCCTCTATTCAGATGCCTGATTCTGCTGCTTGCCCGCTGTGTGACCTGGTAAAGTGACTTGGCCTCTCTCTGCCTCCGTTTTCTCACATGTGCAGAACGGGGTGATGGGAGTGCCTGCCTCATAGAGTGGTAAAATTACATGAGTTAATACACAGCTAAGGTGCTGCTCCTATGATTGTGAAGTGATGTTATCATTACTCTTGCTCGCCATCGCTGGTATTGCTGCCGTCATCGTCAGCCATTGTCACACAGCAGTCTCCGCTCTGGTCCAAAGTGAAATCTGAGGATCCAGGAGGAAGTGGAAATGGAAAAAGTACTGGACAGCAATGTAGGCCCCTTGATTGGCTCCTGAGTTAGCCACAGATCACTTCTGGTCTTCTAGGTAACACCAGCTCCTTGGCCCAGGTCAGGAAGCCCTTTATTCTGTGCCTCAGTTTAAGCATCTGTAGAGTGGAGACTGGTAATGGGACCCGTGTCCTCAGAGGTTTGTTTCAGGGCCTAGACAGATTGAGACCACACCTGGGGCTATTTAAGGACTTGCTCTGAGGGTCTCCAAACCACTCCGGAAAAAGACACGCCTCCCTTTTCACCTTCAGCACCAAGTGTTTCCTTGACGTGGGATCTTCCCCTGACCCTTAACCACAGCTCTTTGGTGGCTGTAGATGGGGTCTTTGCTCTTGTTCTTGGTCTGCTTTCACATGCAGGTTAAAAACCCTGGTCAGAAGGAATTCCCTAGCGGTTCAGTAGTAAAGACTCCGAGCTTCCACTGCAGGGGGAGCGCGGGTTCAATGCCTTTTGGGGGAACTGTGGTCCCTCATGCTGCATGGCATGGCCAGAAACAAGCAAAAAGGCCCACAAACAACCCTCATCAGAGGGCACGAGGCCAGGTGGTCAGCCCCCCCCCCCCCCCCCCCCCCCGCCCCACTGGCGGCTTCTCCAGGGCGGGAGGTGGCCCCAGGTCTGGTTCGTGACAGCTGGGTCATTTTCAGCAGGATCCCCTGCCACTGTTTGCTCAGGTCTTGCGTGCCTGGGAGCTTCCTGGTTGTCACTGAGAACGGCCCAGCATGTGAAAATTGTTCCTTTTCTTGCCGTTTGGGTTATTTCCTTTGGACTCATGCCCATAGCTGGGATTGTTGGGTCACAGGCAGGGACAGAGGTTCCGGCTTTTCTTTGTGTCTTTCTGGATTGCTCGGCAGATAGTTATTCACCCCCTCCTTTTGTTGGTTGAACAAGTCCTCAATGAGTGCCTCCTGAATTTGGTCGTACTGTGGGGAGGTTACAGGTTGTCTCTAAGAGGGACACTTAAAACTCGGCTGGGAGCTAACTGAGAGTGCTGACTCGTGGGGCGTTTCCGAAGGTCCAAGGATTGTGTTAAGCTCTTTGTAAGTCCTAATGATTCCATCCTGACGGTAGTGGAATAGAGGCTGATGGGGAAATAGAGGCAGAGAGAGGGGAAGTCACCTAGCTGGTAGATGGCAGAGCTGGATCCAAACCCAGGCAGTCTGGCTTGAGTCTGGATGCTAACCCGTGTCCTGTGCTGCCCCGTAAACATGGAAAGGAAGGAAATACACAGAGTTAGGTCCTAGTGAAGAACCAGGAAGGGGCCACTTGAGATGGGTAGCCTCTCCTCCAGCATTGCTGGAAAGAGGAGGAGGAGCTGGCTAGGCCACAGGCATTCCAGGCTGGAACAGCGGGTGGGAGGCCCTAAGGTGGGGAAAAGCTGGGTGTGATTGAAGAGCAATGGGGAGGCCACTGAGGCTGGAGCGTCAGAGGTCAGGGGCCAAAGAGAGTATCATAGGCCAAAGTGGGGGTACAACTATGCCTTCCAGGATCCAGTGAAAACTGATGATTGATACTCACAGTGCTCGTTAGTCCCCAGCCGTGTATGAAACAATTTCCATTTAATCCTCACAACAGCCCTATGAGGTTAATAGACTGTTATCATCCCCGTTTTACAGACGGGAAAGTGAGGCCTGGGCCTGTTATGTAACTTTCGCGAGATCTTACAGCTCATATGTAGTAGAGCTGGGATGGGATTCCCGATGTTCGGCCCAGGGTCTAGGCTCTCGAGGGCGCCGCCATCTCCACTGTGGTGGGAGTGTCCCTGGTTGTTGCCATAGTGGCCTGTTTGACAGTGGCCATTGTAGGTGCCCCCTGATGGCTCAGATGGTATAGAATCTGCTTGCGATGCAGGAGACCCGGGTTTGATCCCTGGGTCTGGATCCCCTGGAGAAGGTTATGGCTACCCACTCCAGTACTCTTGCCTGGAGAACCCCATGGACAGGGGAGCCTGGTGGGCTACAGTCCATAGGGTTGCAACGAGTCAGGCACAGAGTGACTAACATGTTGTAGGTGCTTGCAGGTCAGTGGCTGTGGTAGGAGGACTCGGGTGGGACAGAGTGGAGTCTTTTCCGACAGACTATGTCAGATGACTAAGCCTGGAGCTGGAGAGATGAAAGAAAGTCTCCTGGGGGAGGCTTCAGCATTCTGGCATGTGGCTTTATGAGCAGCTGTCCTCACTGAAATGATGATGACGACATCAGTGATGATAACAGTGGCAGTAAAAATATGGAAAGAGCCAACTCATTGGAAAAGACCCTGATGGGAGAGATTGAAGGTGGGAGGAGAAGGAGACAACAGAGGATGAGATGGTTGGATGGCATCACTGACTTGATGGACAGGAGTTTGAGCAAGCTCAGGGAGATAGTGGAGGACAGGGAATCCTGGCATGCCGAGGCCATGGGGTCACAGAGTCGGACACTGACCGACTGAACAGCAACCACAGTAATGGGAGAAGGAGCAGCAGCACGCTTAACGCCCTGTGGCCACCCCTCCCCCAACACTGAGTGCTTTTGGTTTCTGTTGTTGTTTTGCCACGCTGCATGGCACCTGGGGTCTTAGTTCCTTGACCAGGGCTGAAACCTGTGTCCCCTGCAGTGGAAGCTTGGAGTCTTAGCCACCGGACTGTTGGGGAAGTCCCATGACATTGACTGCCGATAGTCCAATGAGAGATGAGTGGCTTAAAGTCAGAGAGGTGGATTGACTTCCCCAAGGCCATACAGCCAGGAAGCCGTGGGGATAGGATTCAAGGCCTTCCGCTCCAAAGCTTGTGCTGTTGGCCACTGAGTCGTGGTCCTCCCTTCAACAGGGCCTGCTCTGGGCTGTCTCCACTGTGATGGCTCCTGGCACGGGTGCGGAGCCCAGAATTCAGGTATCAGTTGGGTGTAGGGACCCCGGGATGGCGAGGTGAGTGAGCTGTAACTCCTTGGGTTGGAAGGCTCGGGGGCAGGGACTGCGATAGTGTCTCCAGGGGAATTTTTTTTTTTTACGGATGAGGTGGCTTTCCCAGTTTCCTGTTCTTGGCCCGATTCAAGAGAAGGGAATGAGAAGAGTAAGCCAGAAATTTTTCTCTCTGGGTTTCACAACTCCCTGGAGCTTTTGCAGCATGTCGGTGATGCAGCACTTGGCTGGTGGAATCCTCAGTGAGTCTCCGCTCTGCTTTGCTTAATTCGTTCAGGCCCTGGCCTGCCCTCCCAGCCCTGTTTGTCACCCAGTCCCCTCCTGGCACTTTGTTTCACTTCTTTGTTCCACTCACGCCCCAAGCTTGTCTAGCAGCTACCTTCCATCCTAAGAGGAGCCCAGGGCTCCTCTTAGAGTGCCGTTCCCTCCTGTCTGCATATGAGCAAACCTGGGGCCCCTCCCTTTAAAATTTTGCCTACAGGCAGTAGCCTGCTGAGTTCCCAAGTGGAAAGTACAGTGACAGTAACTTTCATTAAGGGAGTGGTGGCTGGGTCCCCGTCTGTTGTCACGTGTGTATTTTTTCAGGGAGGTAGGACCTGCCACAGTGAGCCAGCCTGCCCGCTGGCTAAAGTCTGATTTGGCCACAAGGCTGTGCCACCTGGGGCAAGTTCCTTTACCTGTCTGTGCCTTGGTCGCTTCTTCTGCAAAATGGGAACAATAGTACCCACTCCAGAGGGTTGGGGATGAAGATGGAATAACGTGCTATGTGGATTCAGTCTTCCTGATGACTCTGAGAAGTAGGTATTGTCCTTGCCATGTGGAGGAGGAAGCTGAGTTTTCTTCCTATTCGCTTTGGAATTAACCCTTCTCCCTTTTCTGAAAACATCTTGCCGTTTATGTGTATGTCTTCGATGGCACTTAGGGCTTTTAAAATTCTTTAGCCACTTATGTATCTACCCACCCTACCTGCTGCACAAAGTTCTAAACTTCTTGAGTGCAGGATACAAATGTGGATGTTTCTGGTTCACTCCTATTACAAAGTGGGGTTTAGTAAATGTGTTGCCTGGAGAATCCCATGGGCAGAGGAGCCTGGCGGGCGACCATCCATAGGGTCGTAAAGAATTGGATGTGACTGAAGGGACACACACGTGAATGAATGGGCAGGTGGGCAGGTCTTCAGAGTCATTAGGTATCGGTGGCAGGAGTGGGGCCAGATGGAAAAGCTGCTACGACAGTGGATCAAAACTGGGGCAGTTAAGCTTCTCGGGGACATTGATGAGCTCTATTGTTGTGACTGGGAGTGGGCAGAGGATGCTGCTGGCTTCAGCTGGGTAGAGGCCAGGGATGCTGCCAGACATCCCACAATGCACAGGGCAGCCCCACAATAGGGAATTAAAATGGTCCCAAATGTCACTAGGGTGAAGGTGAGGAACCTTGGAATTAACCCTTCTTGAGTGCAAGATACAAATGTGGATGTTTCTGGTTCACTCCTGTTACAAAGTGGGGTTTAGTAAATGTGTTGCCTGGGTGAAGGTGAGGAACCTTGGGTTAAGGGAGCAGATAATCTAGTTGTAAGCAAGACGGCAACAGGAAAAGACATTGCATTAATTTTTTTCTTTAACGAGAAAAAATGAAAACAAATGCAAACAAATTCCTTCTAGATGTGTCCTCTTAAGAGGTGATGAAATGAGGCAGGGAGGGTCTATGTATATTTATTAATTTGTTTTGAAGATTGTTAGGTTTAAGGACAGCATATGTCAGGAGAGAAGACGGCTGAGAGCCGAAGAATTGATGCTTTTGAGCTGTGGAGAAGACTCTTCAGAGCCCCTTGGACTGCAAGGAGATCAAACCAGTCAATCCTAAAGGGAATCAATCCTGAAGATTCATCAGAAGGACTGATGCTGAAGCTCCGATACTCGGGCCACCTGATGCAAAGAGCTGACTCATTGGAAAAGAACTTGATGTTGGGAAAGGTTGAGGCGTGAGGAAAAGGGGACGACAGAGAATGAGATGGTTGGATGGCATCACCAACTCCATGTGCGTGAGTTTGAGCGAGCTCCGGGACATAGTGAAGGACAGGGACACTTGGCATACTGCAGTCCATGCGGTCGCAAAGAGTCAGAGGTGACTCAGCAGCTGGACAATAACAACGGTGCAAGCTGAAAACCTGACAGTTAAAATGATCCTGGGTCTTAGTCATCCTTTTTTTTAAAAAAAAAAGCCAGCTTTACTGATATATATTAATAGTTCACATGTCATGTAATGTGCCCGTTTAAAATGTATAATTTGGCAGCTTTTAGTATAGTCACGGAGCTGTAGGTCCATCACCACTATCGATTTGGAACATCCCAACACTCCATTTGCCTATCTTTGTGTCCTCAAGAGCCGGTGGAGCGTGTGCCCGGCGGGATCACACATGGCGGCTGCATCCAGTTGGCAGTTTGCTGAGACTCATTCTGGTGCCTGCTCATGGCTTCCACAGGTGCTTACGAGTACCTGCCACATGCCAGGACCTGCAGGGAAGAAACAGGGAGTGGTACATCCAGGAGCCAGACCTGGGACTGACAGTCTGGTGGGAGAGCAGGATGCAGAAAAAGTAACATATAAAATTAGTAGCATCAGGGACTTCCCTGGTGGTCCAGTGGTTAAGAATCCGTTTTCCATTGCAGGGGATGTGAGTTTGATCCCTGGTTGGGGAACTAAGATCCTACACGCCAAGGGGCAACTACACCTGTGCACTACAACAAAGATCCCTCATGTTGCAACCAAGACCTAATGCAGCAAAAAATAAGTCAAAAAAATAAATACTTAAAAAAATTAGTAGCATTCGATGGAGCCATGTGAAATGCATTCAGTGTTCTTGGCTTGTATCCAGGGTTTCGCAGACTTTTTCTGTGGAGGGCCAGGTTGTAAATATTTTTTTTTTGCAGGACAAGAGGCAACATCAAGCCACACCCTTGGCAAAAAGCAAATTGTCTTTTTTTTTTAACATTAAAAATTTTTAAATTGTGGCATCCATTCCTAGTTTGGGGACTGTACAGAAGCAGCAGTCTAGGCGAATCTGGCACATGCACTGCAGTTTGCCACCCTGTGACCTACCTGGTAATTCATATGGTTTATCTCAGTCATACATATATATTATTGTTGTTTAGTTGCCAAGTCATGTCCGACTCTTTTGCGACCCCACTCATTGTAGCCGGCCAGGCTCCTCTGTCCGTGGGATTTCCCAGAATAGTGGAGCAGGTTGCTATTTCCTTCTCCAGGGGATCTTCCCAACCCAGGGATCAAACCCATGTCTCCTACTTGGCAGGCAGATTATTTACCACTGAACGACGTGGCAAGCCCACACTATCCATAATATATACTATATTTTTGCATGTTCCGTAACAAATATAAAGTGTTGAATAATAGATGATGTCAACAAATAAATCATATCTAAAAGAAATGTAAGGACAGAGTGTGGTGAGTGCCCAAGGGAAACAGAGTTCAGTGAGGGGTTTGTTTGAACAGGGCTTGGGGGCTGGGCAGGTCTCCCAAGGAAGGGATGTTTCCGCGCAGAATCAAAGGATGCCTCTGAGTGGAAGTCAGGGCAGAGGGAACTGGCCCTGCAGAGGCCCCGAGGCATCGGGTGGTCCAAGAATAGCAAGCAAGGGCGAGAGCCAGAGGCTGCCGTGAGGAGGCATAGGCAGGGTGGAGCGGGATGGGGCTGTCGTTGACGCTGTCCCTTTGGCTGTGGTGTGGAGGGTGGACTGGAGGCGGATCGGGCCGCCTGTTAGGAGGCTGGGGTGGCATAAACGTTTGTCAGGTTAGGTTTACATGGAAGCAATCGCATACCTTCTCATGGTGTGTCACTCTTTTCTTATTGTGTTGTTTCAGGTTAGCTTTCAAAAGGATTTCGTATTTATCAAAAGGTCATGGGTAGGGAATTCCCTGGCAGTCCAGTGGTTAGGACTCCATGCTCTCACTGTTGGGGCCTGAGTTTGATCCTGGTTTGGGAACTATAGATCCCGAAAGCCATGTGGCACAGTGAGAGAAAAAAAAAAAGTTTGTGGTTGTGTCTTATTCCAACAAATCCATATCCGATCATTTCACCTGCTTTTGTTTTTGTTTTTTTTAAATGTAACGTGTACACCCGTGGCGGATGCATGTTGATGTATGGCAAAACCAGTACAATATTGTAAAGTAAAAAATAATAATAATAATTTAAAAATGTGACTGAAAATTGGAATTCCATATGTGGCCTGTTTTACATTTCTATTGGGCAGTGCTCAGTTAGCTTCACTGAGGTTTTAGTGACGTGTTGTCTGTGCTTAGTGACTCAGTCGTGTCTGACCCTGCGACCCCATGTACTTCAGCCTGCCAGGCTCCTCTGTCCATGGGGATTCTCCAGGCAAGAATGCTGGGGTGGGTTGTCATGCCCCACTCCAGGGGATCTTCCCAACCCAGGAATTGAACCCAGGTCTCCTGCATTGTGGGCAGATTCTTTACTGACTGAGCCACCAGGGAAGCCCAAGAATACTGGAGTGGGTAGCCTATCCCTTCTCCAGGGAAACTTCCCAACCCAGGAATCTAACTGAGGTCTACTGCGTTGCAGGCAGATTCTTTACCAGCTGAGCTCCCTGGTAAGTCCTTCATTGAGTTATTAGTGACATACAACATGCAATTTGAAGCTGTACAGCATGACGATTCGATACATGTATATATCGTGAAATGATTACTACAGTGAGGCTACTTACCACCACTATCCCGTCACAGTAATTACCTTTTTTGTCTTCATTTTGTGGTGATAATTGTTAAGACCTGCTCTCTCAACCATTTTGAAGTATACAATACCGTATTACTAATTGTAGTCACTACCCTGGACATTAGATCCCCAGAACTTACTCATCTTACAACTGGAAGCATAACCTTTGACCAATATCTCCCCATTTTCCCCAGCTTCAGCCCCTGGCAACCATCATCTTCCCTATTTGAGTTCCGTTTTTCTGGGTTCCACATATAAATGAACAGAGAGCACTCTCTTTGTCTGACATTTCACTCAGCATGATGCCTTCAGGGTTCACCTGTGTTGTCACAAATGGCAGGATTTCCTTTATTTATGGTTGAATAATATTTTACTGTGTGTGTGGATCACGTTGTCTTTACCCGTTCATCCATCGCTGGGCACTCGGCTCATGTCCACGTCTCGGCTGTTCTGAATAATGCTGCGGTCGGTGAATGTGGGGCAGAGTGATTGCATTTTCTTCGGGTGTATTTTGTCATGCTTTAAGGACTCTATCCCCACAGGAGTCCCTGGGTCAGTGTTCATCTTTAGTGTCCTGATTCTCATTGTGTGTCTCTAGGTTATCACGGGTACCCTGGGCCACCTTGATTTCTGCCTGCAGAGCTTTCAAGCGACCAAGGGAAGCCGTGTTGGTCTTCGGGTCAGGCTATCCATGTTTTCTTTAGCTTAAGGAGTGATTTCTAAGGGAATTCATTGTGTCATTGTTTGGAATAGCAAAAGGTTGGCAGTCACCCAAGTGGAGGGCAGTTGGGACTGTGCAGAGCGGATGGACTTAGGGGAAGAGGAAGGAAGAGTAACTTTTTACTATTTGCCTTTATATATATATTTTGGGGCTTCCCTGGTGGCTTAGGCAGTGAAGAATCTGCCTGCAATACAGGAGACCTGTATTTGATCCCTGGGTCGGAAAGATCCCCTGGAGAAGGGAATGGCTACCCACTTCAGTATTCTTGCCTGGAGAATTCTATGGACAGAGGAGCCGAGTGAACTACAGTCCATGGTATGTGTGTGTGTATACACACACATATATATACACACATGTATGAATTTAATTTGAGTCATGCATGACCTTTTAAAGTGAACTTAAAAATGAGTCAATGTTTTCCATCATTCCCAGCTCCCCTTAGGGGGAAGCAAGGACAAGCCCATCCTTCAGGAAGGTGTCAGAAGTGCCCTGGGCTAGCAGAAGCCAGGGCGTCAGGGAGCAGGTAACATGAGGCTGACCTTGATTCAGAGCAGGGCATGGGCAGGGGCCAGGGCCTGCAGGAGGGTGTGGAGGCGGGCAGGTGTGTCTCTTGCTGGGGGCACCCCTGTCCAGCCCTTGTCCCCTGCTGGCTCTGCTGTATGAGTGTCCTGTGGCTGCTGTAACAAATCACTGCAAACTTTTGGCTTAAAGCAGCACAGATTTATTCTCTTAGAGTTTGGAGTTCAGAGGCCAGAATGTGGTGCTGTGTTCCTTCAGTTGGCTCTTGGAGAGAGCCCCTTTCCTTGTGTTTTCTAGTGTCTTGAGGCCACTCACCTGCGTTCATTGACTCCTGGTCCTGCATCACTTTGACCTTGGCTTTGGTCAACACATCTCCCTCTCAGACTCCAGCCCCCCTGCCTCTCTCTATACCCTTGTGATTCCCTTGTGAGTCCATGGGGCCCACCTGGATCATCTTGCATCTCAAGATCTTCAACTTAATCACATATGCAAGGTCCCATTTGTCAAGTATGGTAATACCCTCACTCATTCTGGGACTGGGAGGTGGGCATTTTGGCGGACTCTGGCCACAACAGTTCCTAGCACATTGTGGGGGCACAGAACATCTTTGTTGGCTGAGAGAATCGTTTGGTGAGGCTGAAAGGGTGGAAGGGACAGAGTGAGAGGTGGACCCCTGGCAGTCAGACAGGGGTAGCAGGGACATTTGTTGCCCACCTGCTGTATGCTCTGGTTCGTGCTCAACTGAGTGTGTGTTTGCATCATCTGATTTGTGTTCCCAGTTTACAGATGTGGAAACTGAGGCTTAGTTGCTTGCCCAGTGATGCATGGTGGGGAGCTGAAACTCTGTCTGCCTGATAAAGGGGTTGGGGAATATGGCCTCTAACCTTGGTAAGGGGCCAGGATTCTATTAAAATGGGATTTCTCAGCCTCAGCTCTACTGACATTTGAGGCCGAGTGATCCTCTGCTGGGAAGCTGTCCTGGGATTGTGGACTTTAGCAGTAGCCTTGACGTCCACCTGCGAAATGCCCAACCCCATTTCAGGAATGACACTGAAAAGGCCTCCACACATTGTCAGATGTCTCCTGGGGGATAACTTGCGTCTGGTTCAGAACCACTATCTGAAAACATAAAGCGGATGGTGACACATCAGATCCACAGTATCCATGTCACTCAGTGAAAGTCGGAATCCCTCCGATGGCCTGTGAGTCCTGCACGGTGCCCTTCCCCGCCCCCCACCTTCCTCCTTGACCGCATCTGTCGTTACTCTTGGATCATATTGGCCTCTGTCTTACTGCTCCCGAATGCCGGATGTGTTCCTACCTCCGGGCCTTTGCACTTATTGTTTTTTCTACTTGGAGTGCTGTTCTCTCAGATTCTTTCTCCAAACAGCTTACTTTCTTGTTTCCTTCAAGTCCTTACTCACCTGTACCTTGTCTGAGTCCTTTTGATCATCATCATCACACATACACATTATATATGTATTTTATATGATGTGTAGTGTGTGTGTATATGTATTCCCTCTAGTTGATGCTCTGTCTCCTGGCATCAGTCTAGACTGTCAGTCCCAGGAGGGTGGGCCCTTTGTCCCTGCCGTTCACTGCAGGGCCCTCAGCGCCTGGAGTGGTGCTTGGTGGATGGAGTGACGTTGTCTGTCTTGTTCGTCCCCAGACATGTTCCTGTGCCTGGCACATGCGTGACCCCTTACCGGTTCCTGGAACCTGACCAGATGGAGGCCTCGGTGAAGCCCCGGCGTCTGATCCGAGGAGTCTCAGCAGAGGGGTCGGGGTGGATGGAGAGCACGGGGATAAGCGTGTGCTTTGCGGGGAAGGGCCCTGGAGAGGCCCCGAGGTGCTTGCTGGGCGGGTTGGGGTCAAGGCAGGTCGGAGCAGGCCGCCCGAGGCTGACACTCAGATACCCGTGATGGGCAGGCATGGCTGTTTTCTTCTTGGCTCTGGAAGTGCTGTTTAGGCCGGAGTCTTAGTTTGGCACATCTTTCCTCTCCCTTTCTCAGCAAAGTGTCCAAATCTGCAGCCTGGGTGTGAGGATTCAGCAAGGATTTGGGGGCTCTCCCCTGGGCAGGGCCAGGGCCTTCCCAGGCGCTGGGGGTGAGGGCTGGCTGGCGCCCCGCCCCTCCCCCCAGGTCCCTGGGCTTTATTCTTAGCTCTGGTGAGTCAGAGCCGAGGGAGTGCTTCGGCTCTGCCCACAGTGTGATGCTGGCACAGCCGCCTTCTCCACCGCTGTGTCGGGCGGCGGCCTCAGACCTTACCCGGCTCTCTTCCAGGACCGCGTGGGGCGCTGCAGGCCCCCTGCTGTCCCTGTAAACAGGATTAATGTCCTGAAGCCCAGCAGGGCCCCTGACCTAACTTGGACCTCCCAGCTTTCTTCCTTTCAAGCTTCCCTTTTGCTCCAGAGCTGCTCCTTTGCCGGGGATCTCGCACCCAGGACAGTTCTGCACATGGGCTTTATCCACGGCCTGTTGCCTCTCTCTCCACCCCCGTCCGTCCATGGTGGGCCCCGGTCCTTGGCTCGGTCCTCCCGATCTCATTCCTCCCTTTGCTGGGCAGCTGGCCCAGTCTCTGGGTTTGAATCCGGGCTCCGCCAGGTGCTGCCCAGGTCCCTTACAGCAACTCTTCTCACCTCCGTTTGCCTCTGTGTCCCTTCCTGTAAAATGGGAATAATCAGAGCCTCCCTCACAGGGCGGTGATGGTGATGGTGAAATGGACTGATGCACATTAAACCCAGAGCATGGTACTTGGCGTCACAGTCAGGCTGCCGTTTAATTACTGCTGTTACTGCTATTGCTGGGCTGTCAGCCCCCTGGGTTTGCACCCTGTATCATGGCTGGTGGCACTGAGCCTCGAGCCTTTCTGTAATCTCTCCATCCCAGCATCCCAGCCGCTGCTGCTGACGGGGCCCCTCCAGCAAGCCAAGTTCTCCCCATCCTACCCCCTGCCCACAGAGGATCCGAGTATTGATGCCATTATTAGTTCTGTTGTGCAGATGAGGGGCCAGGGTGGGAGAGATGAGCTAATTTCTGAAGGTCGAGAGCCAAGTGGCAACTGGATTTAAACCCAGGCTCACCGGCTCCAGGGTCCCCACGCTTTGTAGCTGGTGCTGCCGTTTGCGTTCCTTTTATTTCCTTTCTCCTTTCTCCCCCTCCCTCTCTTACTTCTCCACTTCTGAAAGGGTGGACAGGCACCGGGCTCTCGTCCCCCTCCTTGTACGTGTTTCCCCCATCTCTGAGCGGCTGGCTGCTCCTGACCCTTCCCAGACCCTCACCCTGTTATGTTCTGTCCATCACTTTCCCCCTTCACAGGAAGCGTTGTCCTTTGTAATTATGTTTTGATTTGTAAAGTTATATCTTGCATGGACTGTGAGTCTTAAGGGGGCAGGGTTTGTGCCTGATCGATCCCTGTGTCCCCACGCTGAGCCCAGAGCTTGGCACAGAGTAGGTAGTCAGTATGTATTCTTGTATGATGGAGTAATTGAACAAATGAATGAATGAAACCTTGCACTTGAGTTTGTTGATTAGCCTCTTGGCCAAGAACTGAAACTGGAGCCTTTTGGACCATCTCACCCTTTTGATCATTCTACAATAGGAAGGTCCTGGAATTAAGTCTCATTTCACAGATAAAGAAACCCAGGCCTGCCAAGGCCACTGCATTAGTGTAGTGGGGGCAGTTTGTTCATCTTCCCCCGCCCCTGCCAGGGGGACGTTTGGCAATCTCTGAGACATTGTAATTGTCACAGCTGGCTGTATATGCCACTCGCAGGTTATGTGACCTTAGTTTCTTACTCTGTAAAATGGGTTTAATTATAATACCTGCCTCCTATGGAGGTTTGGGGGGATTCAGTCTAATGTGTGCTATTGGCCTGTACCGGGTGGAGGTCAGACATGCTGCTCAACACCCTACAGTACACGGGCCAGCCCCTTGAAACAAAGAGTGTTCCAGCCCCAGTTGTTAGTGCTGAGCTCGAGAAGCCTTGTTTTGGGTCAGTCATCAGTGTCCTGAAGGAGGCTAGAACCCAGACCTTGAACCACGGTTCTTAACCATCACCCTGCATGGCTCACGTTGAGGGGACGAATTGTAGAAGATTTCTGTGTCTGAGTCAGTACATTGCTTCTCCGTTTCGTACAGATGACCTTGGAATCCCCAAGGCCTGAGGACATCATGGCCCTCCAGGCTGCCTCTGGGGTGCAGCCATTGGCCTTGCAAAGCCCTTAGCGTTCCAAGAACCTGGCTCAGAGATGGTGGAGCCCAGAAGTTAAGAACTCAGGGTCAGATGGTGTGTGGGGTCAAATCCCTATGCTGCCTGCGTCTTCCTGGCTGTGTGACCCTGAGCCAGTTCTGTAAACTCTGTGAGCCTCACAGTTCTCCCCTGAAAAGGTGGCGTTTTCACAGTCCTGACTCTGCAGGGCTGCTTTGAGGTTTAAAGGGACTGATCTTTAGAAAGCATCGTGTGCCCAGTCGCATCCGAGTCTTTGCGACCCCGTGGACTGTAACCCACCAGGCTCCTCTGCCCATGGAATTTTCCAGGCAAGAATACTGGAGTGGGGTGTCATTTCCTCCTCCAGGGGATCTTCCCTACCCGGGGATCGAACCTGCATCTCCTGCATCGGCAGACAGATTCTTTACCACTAGTGCCACCTGGAAAGTCCCCTTGCAGGGTCTGGCGTGGTAACTGTGTCCTAACAGAATAGGCAGCCCCCTTATTCCCAGCTCAGCATTTGGAAATTTCTACATTTAATAAACTCCTGCTGCTGCTGTTTATTTAAAGTGTGAACTAGTTTTGTTTTTGTTATTTTTTAGAAGTAATACATGCAGAGTGAAAAAATTCAGACAGTACAAAGGAAATAAAACAAAAGCTAGTAGTCCCCTTCCTCTCACCAGCTTCAGCCCGACCCCCTGGAGATAGTCACTCTCCATGTTAACAAAATGTTAGCTTTTGTTGTTCTTGTCTCCTGCTAAGAAAATGTCCCTGCCTGGACAAGCATCTATATCCTCTTCGATACTAATTTTAAATGGCAATAGGGGTTCGTGAACATGACAAAAATTGCAAACAGTACATTTTCTATGTACACAGATGCGTCTGCACTGAAATTCAGATTCTTGGCTATTCATGTCGCCTACAGGCTATAGGACGCAGCCTCAGTTTCTATATCTGTAAGATGGGTTCAACTGTTCTCTAGGCCGAGATGTAAAGCACTTAGATCAGTCCTGGCACATGCTACTAAGAACCTTAACCAGCCCTCAGTCTTTCTGTTTCCATAGAAAGTAGAAGGCAGCACACATATCATCATTTGCTTCACGTCTTCACTCAGAGGTCATCTTGGCCCAGAGCCCTTCCCTGTCCACCTTTTATAGGAGGAGCATCCAGCGCCCACCGCAATCCTCTGTTTCCCTGACTCTTCATCAGGGCGTTTGTTGTCTAGGCATACATAGAGTTGTTTGTTTAGTAGCTAGCTCTTGTAGTAGAATGAAACTGAGAATGGAAACCTTATTTACCTCTGAAGGGTATTGACACATAGGAATCTCATGATTAAGAATTGTCCATTGAGCCATAGAAACCTGCTGGTTGTAAGTTATTGAGACAGTTGAATGGGGAAACAGATGTTCAGGCCCTGGGGAACAGCGTGGTCCTGGTAGGTCCTCATTACTGGACAGCATCAGAGCGACTCCACTCCCCGATGCTGGTGACACTGATCAGCAGTTCAAGTTCACAGTCATACCCCCCGCCTGTTGTCTGCCCATCCTCCTCTCGGCAGCTTCCGTCCTGTCTTGAGGTCGGCAAGCTGGGTCCTAGGGAGGGTTATTTCTGTTGCCTCCTTAGACCCAAACAACAACAACAACAACTACTCAGGCCCCAGCCAAGTATCTGTGAAGCTGTGTCGGCCAGGCCGGGGCTGTAGGGGTAGCACCGCAGAGACCCTGGGTCTAGCAGAGGGGACAGCCGGTACCCAGGCACTCCTGGGACAGCACAGCTGAGCTGAAGGGGCGGTTAGCATCCCAGCAGATGGTGTGAGGTCTTGCCTGAAGCTGGCAGGACTGTGATGGCTTCTGAATCTGACCCAGCTAAGGGGAGTGATGGTGTCCCTGGACATCCATAGAATGTTTGGGATGGACCAGAATAAACCCAAGGGCGTGGTAGGCAGAACAGTGGCTTCCACACAGATGGCTATAACAAATCCCCTGAACCTGTGAATGTGTTATGGTTACGTGGCCAAAGGAATGAAGATGGAGCTACGGTTGCTCATCAGCTAACCTTGAAAATGTGCCATCATCTTGGGTTATCTGGGCGGGCCCAGGGTAATCACCAGGGTCCTTATGAAGTGGAAGAGGGAGACAGAAGAGAGAACCGGAGAGATGGCAGTCTGAGGAGGACCTGACCTGACCCTGCTGGCTTTGAACAAGAAAGAATGCGCCGTCAGCAAGGAAAGTGGGCGGCTTCTGGGAGCTGGAGAAGGTGAGGGAATGGATCCTCCCTGAGAGTCTGCAGAAGGAATTCAGGTCTGACAACACCTTGACTTTAGCCTGGTCAGACCTATTTCAGATTTCTGACTTCTAGAACTATGGGATGAAAAAAAAAATCGTTTTGTTTTAAACCATGATGTTCATGGTATAAATAATTTGCATCAGCAGTTGTAGGATGCTGTTACAGGTAATTGGTTCTGAACTTGATGGTGTTCGGATACGTTCACATGTTCTTGGCCTAGATAACCTGTGGGTATAGGCATGTGCTCCAGAAAATCCTGTTAAAATTCTTACATTGCCCATCACTAGGAGTCATTGTCAGGGATGGGGCGACTCAATAGTCAAGCTTCCTAGGTTTGAGCCCCAGCCTCATCCCTTACAAACTGTGTGATCTCAGGCAAATTATTTAACTTCTCTGTGTCACAGTTTCCTCTTTCACCAAATGAGGGTCAAAATAGAACCTGCCTTCTGTGTAATCATTAAGAATAAATGAGTTTATTCACATGAAGTGCAGGGAAGCAGTGCCTGGCATATAGTTAGTGCTCAGTTAGAGCTAGGTGGTATTATTGTCAATACATTGTCATATTGAGTATAATGCTATAAACTTCATTTATTTTTATTACTGATGTAAGAATTAAGGTTAGTGACAATAGCTCTTTATCAAGTGTTAATATATGACACTGAGCCCTGGACCCATAGCTATCAGTTCAGTTCAGTTGCTTAATCGTGTCTGACTCTTTGGGACCCCACAAATTGCAGCATGCCAGGCCTCCCTGTCCATCACCAACTCCCGGAGTTCACCCAAACTCATGTCCATCGAGTTGGTGATGCCATCCAGCCATCTCATCCTCTGTCGTCCCCTTCTCTTCCTGCCCCCAACCCCTCCCAGCATCAGAGTCTTTTCCAGTGAGTCTTTTCCACTCTTCACATGAGGTGGCCAAAGTATTAGAGTTTCAGCTTTAGCATCAGTCCTTCCAAAGAAATCCCAGGGCTGATCTCCTTCAGAATGGACTGGTTGGATCTCCTTGCAGTCCAAGGGACTCTCAAGAGTCTTCTCCAACACCACAGTTCAAAAGCATCAATGCTTCGGAGCTCAGCCTTCTTCACAGTCCAACTCTCACATCCATACATGACCACTGGAAAAACCATAGCCTTGACTAGATGGACCTTTGTTGGCAAAGTAATGTCTCTGCTTTTGAATGTGCTATCTAGGTTGGTCATAACTTACCTTCCAAGGAGTAAGCTTCTTTTAATTTCATGGCTGCAGTCACCATCTGCAGTGATTTTGGAGCCCAAAAAAATAAAATCTGACATTGTTTCCAGTGTTTCCCCATCTATTTCCCATGAAGTGATGGGACCAGATGCCATGATCTTCGTTTTCTGAATGTTGAGCTTTAAGCCAACTTTTTCACTCTCCTCTTTCACTTTCATCAGGAGGCTTTTGAGTTCCTCTTCACTTTCTGCCATAAGGGTGGTGTCATCTGCATATCTGAGGTTATTGATATTTCTCCCAGCAATCTTGATTCCAGCTTGTGTTTCTTCCAGCCCAGCGTTTCTCATGATGTACTCTGCATATAAGTTAAATAAACAGGGTGACAATATACAGCCTTGACATACTCCTTTTCCTATTTGGAACCAGTCTGTTGTTCCATGTCCAGTTCTAACTGTTGCTTCCTGACCTGCATACAGGTTTCTCAAGAGGCAGGTCAGGTGGTCTGGTATTCCCATCTCTTTCGGAATTTTCCACAGTTTATTGTGATCCACATAGTCAAAGGTTTTGGCATAGTCAATAAAGCAGAAATAGATGTTTTTCTGGAACTCTCTTGCTTTTTCAATGATCCAGCAGATGTTGGCAATTTGATCTCTGGTTCCTCTGCCTTTTCTAAAACCAACTTGAACATCTGGAAGTTCACAGTTCATGTATTGCTGAAGCCTGTCTTGGAGAATTTTGAGCATTATTTTACTAGCGTGTGAGATGAGTGCAAAACTATAGGAGATAAGTATTCTTAGCCATCCTATCTTTTTGCCTTTTCATACTGATCATGGGGTTCTCAAAGCAAGAATACTGAACTGGTTTGCGATTCCCTTCTCCAGTGGACCACGTTTTGTCAGAACTCTCCACCATGACCTGTCTGTTTTAGGTGGCCCTGCTGGCTCATGGTTTCATTGAATTAGACAAGGATGTGGTCCATGTGACCAGTTTGATTAGTTTTCTGTGATTGTGGTTTTCATTCTGTCTGCCCTCTGATGGATAAGGATAAGGGGCTTATGGAAGCTTCCTGATGGGAGAGACTGACTGAGGGGGAAACTCAGTTCCAAATTGGGAAAGGAGTGCTTCAAGGCTGTATATTGTCACCTGGCTTATGTAACTTACATGCAGAGTACATCATGCGAAATGCTGGGTTGGATGAAGCACAAGCCTGAGTCAAGATTGCTGAGAGAAATATCAGTAACCTCAGATATGCAGATAACACCACCCTTATGGCAGAAAGCGAAGAAAAACTAAAGAGCCTTTTGATGAAAGTGAAAGAAGAGAGTGAAAGAGCTGGCTTAAAACTCAACATTCAGAAAACTAAGATCATGGCATCCAGTCCCATCACTTCATGGGAAATAGATGGGGAAACAGTGGAAACAGTGAAAGACTTTATTTTTGGGGGGTTCAAAATCACTGCAGATGGTGACTGCAGCCATGAAATTAAAAGATGCTTGCTCCTTGGAAGAAAAGCTATGACCAACATAGATAGCATATTGAAAAGCAGAGACATTACTTTACCAACAAAGGTCCGTCTAGTCAAAGCTATGGTTTTTCCAGTAGTCATATATGGATGTGAGAATTGGACTATAAAGAAAGCTGAGCACCGAAGAACTGATGCTTTAGGACTGTGGTATTGGAGAAGACTCTTGAGAGTCCCTTGGATTCCAAGGAGATCCAACCAGTCAATCCTAAAGGAAATCAGTCCTGAATATTCATTGGAAGGACTGATGCTTAAGCTCCAATCCTTTGGCCACCTGATGCAAAGAGCTGACTCATTGGAAAAGACCCTGATGCTGGGAAAGATTGAAGGCGAGAGGAGAAGGGGACGACAGAGGATGAGGTGGTTGGATGGCATCACCGACTTGATGGACATGAGTTTGAATAAACTGCGGGAGTTGGTGATGTACAGGGAAGCCTGGCATGCTACTGTCCATGGGGTCACAAAGAGTCAGACGTGACTGAGTGATGGAACTGAACTGATTCTTAGCTGTAGTCATAAGTGAGGCTTAGAGAGGTTAAATAACTTGTCTAAGGTCACACAGCAAACAAAGAAGAAAACTGGACCTGTAAGAAAAGGGACAAGGGGACAGTTAGTTTTGAGTGGAAGGTAGGAGGGGTGATGAGAAAAGAGAATAGGAAGAAGAATAAATTCCAGAATTTCAGCTGAAGAGCTTATAAATAATAGTAAGAGTCAATATTTATTAGGGCTTTTTATGATTCCCTGTGAAGGAGATGATAGTACCTCCATTTTGCTGGTGGGCTTTTTGAGCCTGAGAGAACAGCAACCTACCCAGCAGTATGCTACTAGTAACGGTGTATCTGCGGCCTAAATTCACTTGTGTCAAATTCTGAATTGTACTGTTGAATAAAAGTTGACGCAGTGGATCAGAACTTGTATTACTAGGATGATTTGTGTTGCAGGTGAGAGTAAATTTATTCCAAACTTGTGTAACAGTTGAATTTATTGGAGAGATTCACTGGGAGGGCATGCTGCAGGTGACACTTGATCCAGCAGCCTACAAAACACCAAGCTCCACTTTCTTTCATCTCTGCCTTTCATGACATCAGCTTCATTTTCACACGTGCCCTAGTGGTGCCACCCCTTCCCTCCACTGCCCACTCTTGATGCTTTCCTTTTAAATGGCTGTTGTTCAGTTGCTCAGTCTTGTCCGACTCTTTGTGATCCCATGGACTGCAGCACGTTAGGCTTCCCTGTCCTTCACCATCTCCCGGAGCTTGCTCAAACTCATGTCCATGGAGTCAGTGATGGCTCAGTATAAAATGGCTAAAACACCTGTAAACCCCATATCCTCACTCTGTATCACTGGGGACAAGGGAGCATGTGTCCTTGCAGTGATTGGATTGATTTGGACCACATTCAGGAGCTGCTGATTAGCAGACTTATTCCCTGGAGCTTTGCCCTAAGCATGTGGCTGACCAAAGGATTTGTGTAAGAACAAGAGTTCCCGCTGTTATCAAAGAAGGGAAAATATGTGTGGGCCTTGGACAACTCATATCCACTGCAGCATGACTTTTGGGAAAATGTCTTATCTTGCCTCAGTTTCCTTATCTGTGCAGTGGGGATAACAGCAGTGCTACTTCTCCTGAGGGCCGAGTGATGAGCATGGCCCATGGTGCTCAGAACATGCTGGCTTTGAGTGGGGTAAGCGAGGTAAGAGTACCACGTGATACCACACAATAGAAGTTTTATGAACTCCCAAAGTTTGTGGTCTCAGCAGGCTTGGAGCGTGTTCCACAGATCCTTGAATTTCAACGCTGGGGAGAGAGGGACATAAAAGGGTGACGAACATGTCTTGCAAAGAAAAGCCTCAGTTGCAGAGATCGGGGGTGCCTTTCTTTCTCTAAGATTTTCTTGGACCAGAGCCCTGGAAATGCAGAGCCTGGGCCAGTGCTGATGTTCATGTTCTAGACTGTGTCTCCCATCACTGAACTTTGTTTCCCAGTGGTGGAGCGGACTGTGGCTCAGATCATAAACTCCTTATTGCCAAATTCAGATTTAAATTGAAGAAAGTAGGGGAAACCACTAGACCAGGTATGACCTAAATCAAATCTTTTACGATTATACAGTGAAAGTGACAAATAGATTCAAGGGATTAGGTCTAATAAGAGTGCCTGAAGAACTGTGGGCAGATGTTCCTGACATTGTACAGGAGGCAGAGATCAAGACCATCCCCAAGAAAAAGAAATGCAAAGAGGCAAAATGGTTGAGGAGGCCTTGCAAATAGCTGAGAAAGCAAGAGAAGCTAAAGGCAAAGGACAAAAGGAAAGATATACCCATTTGAATGCAGAGTTCCAAAGAATAGCAAGGAGAGATAAAGCCTTCCTCAGTGATCAATGCAAAGAAATAGAGGAAAAGAATAGAATGGGAAAGACTAGAGATCTCTTCAAGAAAATTAAGGTACCAAGGGAACATTTCATGCAAAGATGGGCTCAATAAAGGACAGAAATGGTACGGACCTAACAGAAGCAGAAGATATTAAGAAGAGGTGGCAAGAATACACAGAAGAACTGTACAAAAAAGATCTTAATGACCCAGATAACCCCAATGGTGTAATCACTCACCTAGAGCCAGACACCCTGGATTTCAAAGTCAAGTGGGCCTTAGGAAGCATCATTATGAACAAAGGTAGTGGAGGTGATGGAATTCCAATTGAACTATTTCAAGTCCTAAAAGATGATGCTGTGAAAGTGCTGCACTCAATATGCCAGCAAATTTGGAAAACTCAGCAGTGGCCACAGGCCTGGAAAAGGTCAGTTTTCATTCCAATCCCCCCAAAAAAGGCAATGCCAAAGAATGTTCAAACTACTGCACAATTGCACTCATCTCACACGCTAGCAAAATAATGCTCAAAATTCTCCAAGCTAGGCTTCAACAGTACATGAACCATGAGCTTCCAGATGTTCAAGCTGGATTTAGAAAAGGCAGAGGAACCAGAGATCAAATTGCCAACATCCATTGGATCATCAGAAAAACGAAAGTTCCAGAAAAGCATTTACTTTTGCTTTATTGACTATGCCAAAGCCTTTGATTGTGTGGATCATAACAAACTGTGGAAAATTCTTCAAGAGATGGGAATACCAGACTACCTTACCTGCCTCCTAAGAAATCTGTATGCAGGTCAAGAAGCAACAGTTAGAACTGGACATGGAACAGCAGACTGGTTCCAGGTTGGGGAAGGAGTAAGTCAAGGCTGTATATTGTCACCCTACTTATTTAACTTATATGCAGAGTATATTATCTGCATGAGAAATGTTGGACTGGATGAAACACAAGCTGGAATCAAAATTGCCAGGAGAAATATCAATAACCTCAGACACACAGATGACACCACCCTTATGGCAGAAAGTGAAGAACTAAAGAGCCTCTTGTTGAAAGTCAAAGAGGAGAGTGAAAAAGCTGGCTTAAAACTCAACATTCAGAAAACTAAGATCATGGCATCCAGTCCCATCACTTCATAGCCAATAGATGGGAAAACATTGGAAACAGTGTCAGACTTTATTTTTTTGGGCTCCAAAATCACTGCTAGTGACTGCAGCCGTGAAGTTAAAAGATGCTTGCTCCTTGGAAGAAAAGCTATGACCAACTTAGACAGCATATTAAAAAGCAGAGACATTACTTTGCCAACAAAGGTCTGTCCAGTCAAAGCTATGGCTTTTCCAGTATTCATATATGGATGTGAGAGTTGGACTATAAAGAAAGCTAAGTGCTGAAGAATTGATGCTTTAGAACTGTGGTGTTGGAGAAAGCTCTTGAGAGTCCCTTGGACTGCAAGGAGATCCAACCAGTCCATCCTAAAGGAAATCAGTCCTGAATATTCATTGAAGGACTGATGCTGAAGCTGGAAACTCCAATCTTTTGGCCACCTGATGCGAAGAACTGACTCATTGGAAAAGACCCTGATGCTGGGAAAGATTGAAGGCGGGAGGAGAAGGGGATGACAGAGGATGAGATGGTTGGATGTCATCACCGACTCTATGGCCATGAGTTTGGGCAAGCTTTGGGAATTGGTAATGTACAGGGAAGCCTGGCGTGCTGTAGTCCCTGGGGTCACAAAGAGTCGGACCCAACTGAGCGACTGAACTGAACTGATGGAAGCTCAGCAGAATCAGGGCAGTGTTCCAACCAGCTTGATTTCTGGAACTCCCTGTGTGAGGAGGCAGAGACCCTAGGGAGGAAAACTAGGTTTAGCTGTCGTCTCTGAGATTGGGGGCAGCAAGTAGCTGGTGGTCTCCATGAATCCTCCTTCCTTAAGCCTTTTAATGGCCCTCAGCATTCCCTGTTTCCCCCGGAAACCCTTAGTAGAGGGGATCCCACTGCCTGTCTCCAGGAGTTATCAAGGGCATCGGGGCAGGGATCAGTTTCCTTGGACAGTTGTTGTTCAGTCACTAAATCTCGTCTGACTCTTTCTTGACCCCATGGGCTGTAGCCCTCTAGGCTCCTATGTCCATGGGATTTCCCAGGCAGGAATGCTGGAGTGAGTTGCCATTTCCTTCTCCAGGGGATCTTCCCCACCCAGGGATTGAACCCTGGCTTCCTGCATTGGAAAGCAGATTCTTCACCACTGAGCCACCAGGGAAGCCCCCTTTGGACAAAGGATTCATCAGAGACCTGGCCAGTGAGGAACACACCAGAGGCCCCTGACCTTGTTACATCACTGCTGTGACAGTTGTGGTCAGGGCCACTATTGCTGGGTGTCCGTGGAGGTAGTGCAAGTTCAAGGTCACAGTCAAATTTCCTCTTCTCAAGCCCTGCCTCCTTCCTCCTCTGCCCTCTCAGTCAGGGCTGGCTATCTGGCTCTGGGGAGGAAGCTGCCTTCTGAAGAATAAACCCAAACCCCTTCCTTTGCTAAGCATTTCTCCGACCTCTCCTTCCCCGGAGTTCTGTGTCCTCGGGTGCTCCCGAGTTTCCGCTTGCTCACTTCCGAACTCGAATTTTTCTTTGTCTTTGAAGCTTCCTAATGCTAGGCAGCGCTGAGGGTGGCGGTGGTGATTATTATTAATTATTGGTCTGCAGCTAATAGCCACCACTTACTACCTCTAGACCATGCCAGCTGGTACAAAGCACAGACCCGTTTGATAGTTCTTCCAGGCCTGCATGTTTTTCCCTGGCCACATTGGTAAGGAGATGGAGGCTTGGAGACATTAAGTGACCCGCCCAGGTGCAACTGTGGTCAGTGCCTGACTTTTAATCCACATCCATCTGACCAGAAAGCCAGGGTCATAGTCAAGTTCTACCTGGATGGATTGTTTCCTGAAAAACAAAGTAGCAAATAATGCTGGGGACGGGAGGCATGGTTTGGGTCATTTGTTTACTTAGTAACCTCTGGGTCCCTGCTAGGTGAGGAGGAGAAGAGTCAGAAGTCCTGGCAGGACAGATGTACTGATGGACAAGTAAGTCATCATTGCAGTGTTGGGGGGCTGTTCTCATAGTTTGGAGAGTGAGGCTGCTCTTTTTTTTTTTTTAATAATTTTGTTTATTTGTTTTGGCTATGCTGGGTCTTTGTTGCTGCTTTTCTCCAGTTGCAGTGAGTGGGGTCACTCTCTAGTTGCAGTGCCTAGACTTTTCACTGCGGAGGCTTCTCTTGTTGCAGAGCCACGGGTTCTAGGCAGGCGGGCTCCAGGAGTTGCGGCTCCCGGGCTCTAGAGCTCAGGCTCAGTAGTTGTGGTGTGTGGGCATTAGTTGCATCACAGCCTGTGTGATCTTCCTGGATCAGGGATCAAACCTGTGTCTCCTGAATTTCAGGTGGATTCTTTGGCACCCCACTCCAGTACTCTTGCCTGGCAAATCCCATGGACGGAGGAGCCTGGTAGGCTGCAGTCCATGGGGTCGCTAAGAGTCAGACGTGACTGAGCGACTTCACTTTCACTTTTCACTTTCATGCATTGGAGAAGGAAATGGCAACCCACTCCAGTGTTCTTGCCTGGAGAATCCCAGGGACGGCAGAGCCTGGTGGGCTGCTGTCTATGGGGTTGCACAGAGTCGGACACGACTGAAGTGACTTAGCAGCAGCAGCAGCTTTACCACTGAGCCACCAGGAAAGCCCAGGAGAAAGGCTTCTTAAAGGAGGTGTCTCTGAGTTGGATTTTGAAGGATGAGTAGGAGTTTGCTACTATGAAAAGGCAGGAAGAGCATCTAGCAAGACATATCCCAAAGCATCAATCATTGGATCAGCAATTGGGGAATGCATTAAAGGCGGGGACCACAGGCCTTCCTAAATCTCTAGTTCCTTGAACGGTGCCTGACACAGGCTTGATAAATGCTTCTTTGAATGAATAGCCAAGTTAACACATTGGGAAATGGGGCGGGAGAAATCGTAGAAGAAACAGATGGAGCTTGAATGTGGATGTGGAAGGCCTCATGAAGCAAGCAAGGATTGGCTCCGAAAGGTGATGGGAAACTATTGGAGGTTGTTACCCAGGGGAGATGGGTGTTCAGATCTGTCCCATTTAATAACTCATAGGTATTTAAGCCTATGGTTTTTCCTCTTAGGAGAAGAAACTGCTTTTAACACACAAAGTGGCAAAATCTTCAGTTTCATTCATCATTAAGAAGAAAGGAAGTGAAGCTACAGGGAGATATTTTCCACTATCAGATTGGCAGAGATCAAAAGCTTATAATATACTGTAGTTTGGGAAGCAATGACCCTGGTACTTTGTGTGGTGCAGAATAAACTGATGATACCCATTGGATTCAGCAACCGTTTAAATTTTAAATGCATACACCCTTTAATCCAGCAGGTCCACGTCTAGAAAGTTGTCTTACAAATGTGCTTGCTTTGTGTGAAATGAGGCACTTCCTAAATTTATTCACTGCTTCATTGTAAGAGCAGCCTAGTGCCCCGTTAGCTGATTATATAAGGTCAAGCCCATCCATATGAGGAAAGACAAAACAGCTGGAGCAAAGGATGAGGAAATGTGCAGAGTAGAATAATCTCTCTGATCTGTTCTTAAGAGATGAAAGGATGGTACAGAACAGGGTATGGAGTATGTTTCTCTCCATATGATTACAGAAGATATGTATTTATTTTTGTTATAGATGCATAAAATGTTTCCTGGAAGGATACAGAAGAAACGGATGGTGTCGCCTCTAGAGAGAGGGACCAGTCTGGGACCAGGAGGGGGAGGTAGCTTGTCACTTCTACCCTTTGTTCAAAAGAAATGAAGTTAAACTAGCAAGAATAAAGCAGATCTCTGGCACTGACAGAGATCGGTTTCTAATATTAAGGGGAAAAAAGTGAGGTGCCAAACAAGTATGTATTATGGCACCTTCGGGGGAAACAAAGTAGATAAACTATATTTGGAAGAATAACGATATATTGTTAGCAATATAGGAGTTTTGCCTGTGGGGTAGGAAGGGAGAGCTTTGAGTTCAGGGAGCAAGACTTATTTTTCAGTGTACCATTTTGGGTAGTTGGGGAAAGTTTAGCACAGAAATGTGTTACCTATTAAAAGGAAATTAATACGAAGAGAGGCCAAGTGGACACATTGGGAAATGGGGCGGGAGAAATTGTGGAAGAAACAGATGGATGAATGCCTGGGTGGACAGGTGGGTGGATGGATGCATGAGTCAGTGGGTGGGTAGGTGGGTGGGTGGATCACTGGATGGGTACATGGGTAGAGGAGGTGGGTGGGTGGATAGATAGGTAGATGGATGAATGACTTGGTGCCTGGATGGTGGGTGAGATGAGTGGATAATTATATCTGGATGCATGTGTAGATGTATAAGATAGAAAATGTATTTGGCTGTGGTGGGGAGGACTAGGTGAGGCCCAGAGGGTCTGGAAGCAGGGTGTGGCTAGCAAGCTACTGTAGCAGTCCAGTCAAGGAATAACTGGGGCAAGGATCAGGTGATTAAAATGTCTCATATATGAACCAAGCTTCTTATAGACATAGAGAAGTGAAGTGAAAGTCGCTCAGTTGTGTCCGACTCTTTGTGACCCCATGGACTTAGTCCATGGAATTCTCCAGGCCAGAATACTGGAGTGGGTAGCCTTTCCCTCCTCCAGCATATCTTCCCAACCCAGGGATCGAACCCAGGTCTCCCACCTTGAAGGCAGATTCTTTACCAGCTGAGCCACCAGGGAAGCCCTTCCTACAAGGGAAGTTATATATATAATTCTATATTAAGTTTCGGTATTGTTTTCTTAGTACAAAGGCAAATTCCTTTGGAATGAGTTTTTTCTGGCCAGAATCTGCTTTGATTATAATAACCACCAACAGTTAAATCCCCCTTTTCACCATCATCTTAAGAATTTTAGGTGTGAAATCAGTTAAAATAATTAGTCTTTGATATAAACTACTCCTCTCCATGATCAGGTAAATTATTTCCAAGGCTGTCTTCCAAGTGCCCAAGTCTACAGAGGCATGAACTTTGTCCTTTTTAGGGTTTCTTTGTGTCTAGAAGTTTCCTAGCTAAATTCCTTTGTCTGTGTTGACCTTTTAAAGTTTATTTTTCAATAATTCCTTGTTCTTGGTTCTGGAAAAATAACCATTTATATCATAGAATAATTATACCTCTGAAGAACCAGTTTGGGTACTTACTTAATACTAGATCTTTGTCTCTCTGTTTTTAAAGTCAAGTCTTTTCTTTTTCTTCTTCCTTTTTTTTTTTTCTTTAACCATCTTAACCATTTTTAAACCTAGATAGTGTATTAAAAAGGAGAGACATCACTTTTCTGACAAAGGTCGGTATAGTCAAAGCTTTGGTTTTTCCAGTTGCCATGTATGGATGTGAGAGTTGGACCATCAAGAAGGCTGAGTGCTGAAGAATTGATGGTTTTGAATTGTGGTGCTGGAGAAGATGTTTGAGAGTCCCTGGGACAGCAGGGAGATCAAACCAATCAATCCCAAAGGAAATCAGCCCTGAATATTCATTGGAAGGACTGATGCTAAAGCTGAAGCTCCAATATTTTGACCCCCTGATGGGAAGAGCCTACTCACTGGAAAAGACCCTGATGCTGGGAAAGATTGAGGGCAGGAAGAGAAGGGAGCGGCAGAGGATGAGCTGGTTGGATGGCATCATTGACTCAGTGGACGTGAGTTTGAGCAAACTCTGGGAGATAGTGAAGGACAGGGAAGCCTGGTGTGCTGCAGTCCATGGGGTTGCAAAGAGTTGGACATGACTGAGCGACTGAACAGCAGCAACCAGTTTTAAGTGTACATCTCAGTAGCATTAAGTATGCTTGCATTGGTACACATCTAGGTCTCTTTTATAAAGCTCAGAACATAGATTTTGATTGATCATCAAATGTAAAATGGTCCACTTATTCCCATTACTTTCTATTCTGTAATGTTCTTTGATGTGGCTTTAAAGCTTGCATGAAGTTTTAAGAATCCAGGTTCCTTGGAGTTCCTTGGTGGTCTCTCTTAATCTGATTCTGGGAAGGCTGTTGAAATCAGAGGTGTCTGGAGAGCAGATATCCAGTGGTGGGGAGACAGTGCTGTGGGGAGGGGGCTGCACGGGGACTGGCCGCTGGACGGCATGAACCTTACCCAAAGACTGGCTCCTCCCTAGTTCCTTCCACTGGCTGTGAAGCGGAAATCTGGGCCCAGTGCTGCCAGACTTTCTGGTTTTTTATTTTTTAGAGAGACACTGTAAATCCAACTTTTATGTGAAATTTCCTCATTTTTAAGTGTTGGCAGCTAAACTGAGATTTTTTTTTAAAAGGCATGTTTAAAGTACCAACAATAACTGCAGATCATCTCTGTGGGCCTAGTCAGCCTGGGAATCACCTGTTTCAGACCTCTAATTTTATCCCGCCTAATTATGGTAGAGATAGGAAATTGAAACCTCTGGATAGGGTAATACCTTTCCCCAAAGTCATATAACAAACAGTTCAGTGGTCAGATCAGGGCTTGAGTTAAAATTTCCATTACAGAAGTCTGAAGACTGGTTGAAGTTTTTTTCTTGGGCAGATAATACCTGCTCTATTTATGTATGTGTTTATCTTTTTACCTATTTGGCATTGTCTCTTATGCAATACAGGTGGCTTCTTAAAAAGATAAAAGTAAGACAGATTTGTTTCTCAGCCAGGATAACTTTGTGCTTAAACGCAGGAACTCCAGAATCGAATTGCCTGAGTCTGAGTCAGGCTCCAGGTCTTACCAAATAATGGGGTAGGTACTGTGAGATACTGGGCAAATCACTGAACCTCTCTGTGCTATAGTTTTCCCTTCTAAGAAAGAAATGATAAAGTAATTATAGAACTAAAGGAGATAATACATACAAAGAACTTAGAATAGGGCCTAGAACACAGAACTGCAATTTGGGTATTATCTATGGTGGTGGTGCTGTTGGTGGTCATGCTGCTGATGGTGATGCTGCTGATGGTGGATGATGGCGATGCTGATGCCAGTGACAAAGATGGTGGTGCTGATGATGGTGGATGATGGCGATGCTGATGCCAGTGATAAAGATGGTGGTGCTGATGATGACCGCTATAGTGATGCTGATGGTGCTGATGAAAGTGATCATGATGTGATCACTGTCATGCCATCACTGATGCATTGATACAGTGATATGGGGTCATAGGGATGATAAAGAAGAAAATATTAGAAAGCTCTTAATTCACAGGATTGTAAAGTAGGCATGATTTATGTGATTAAAGGATGAGTCGATTTATAGGAGAATACCCTTAAGGATTCCTTTAAGTGGTGGTCTCCATCTTTTGTACAATAATGGAACCTGTCCATTATTGTCTCAGGAACTTACCTGTGAGGGAAGGTGAGACATAACTTTCGTTTGTCATTCTTTGTTTGAAGTCTTTCTGGCTACTGATCTTTCCAGTTTGCCTGTTCTGCCTGGGAGGGCATCCTAGTTCCTAAACCCCACAGCAGGTAGCTTTGAACTCTACGCAGGCCCCTGGTCCACACTCCTGGGGGCGTCCTGTTTACCTGGGCCTGTGTTTGTGTCCGCAGGAGTGGAATGTCACGTGGAACACCAGCAACCCCGACTTCACCAAGTGCTTTCAGAACACCGTCCTCGTGTGGGTGCCTTGCTCTTTCCTCTGGGTCTGCTTCCCCTTCTACTTCCTCTATCTCTCCCACCATGACCGGGGCTACATTCAGATGACACATCTCAACAAAGCCAAGACTGTAAGTCTCGTGGGGTTTTATTATGATGTGCGTGCGTATTGGGGGGTGGGGTGTGTGCTGCGGTAGGGAAGACTGCTTGTGATAACTGACATGTTCCTTCTGCTTAATTCCCCTGAACTGCCTTTTACTAGGACACAGAATAATAATGTGGTGAATAAAGCCTGGGGCTCTGAATTCAGACGTGGGTTCAGATGTTGGCATTGCCACTTATTAGCTATATGACCTTGAGCAAATTTCTTTCTTCTTCCAGTTTTATTGAGATCTAACTGACAAACAGCACTGTATTAAGTTTAAGTGTACAGCACAATGATTTGACTTACATAGGTCATGAAGTGATTATCGCAGTAAATTTAATGAACATGCACCATCCCATATAGATACAAAATTAAAGAAATGGGAAGAAATTTTTTTTTTAAGAATTTTTTTTCCTTGAGCAAATTTCTTAACCTCCCTGAGCCTCAGTTTCCCCATGATTGCAGTGGGGGTGATATAATCTATCTCACAAGATTATATGGAGGTCTTCCTCCCTGACCAAGGATGTCTTTTTAATTAAAAAAAAATTTTTTTTTAATCTTGAAATAGTTTCAAACTGCAGAAAAGTTGCAAGGATAATATTAAATACTCCCTCAGCCCTGAATACCCATTATTTATAGTCACCGATTTTTAACATTCTGCCACATTTAACATTTTAGCATCTTCTTACTCTCTTTGCTCTCTCCGTATACACACAGTATTTATTTTTTTCTGAATTATTTGAGAAAAGCTACCATCCACCATGCCTCTTTGCCCCTTCTTCAGTGTATGTTTTATCGAAAAAAGGATATTCTGTTATGTAACAACAGCACAATTAAATGTAGGAAATGTAACGTGGACACAATACTTTAAAAGAAAAAATAAAAACTACTATGTATATTCCACTTTTGTCCCTTACCAAAAGGGACAAGGATGCTTGTCCTTTCTAGCATCCCCTCCTCCTCCCCCCAATTCAGGGTCATTCATTGCACTTAGTCACACTGTTTCTTTATTTTTCTGTTATTTTGGAAGAACTTTTCACCATTTTTTTTTTTTTTTTATCATGCTGACATATTTGGAGAACATGGGCCAGTTAATTTAGAGTCAGTTTCTCAACTTGGGCTCTTGGGACCATGTGTTCTCACGGTTTGATTCACTAATGCCTGTCTGGCTGGAGAACTACAAAAGGGCCACGGGGTCCTTCTCTGGGGTACATCTAAGGTCACGTGGTATCCATATGCCCCTCATTGATGGGCTTAATTTTGGTCATCTGGTCAGTGAGTCTGTTTCTCCACTCTACAGGTGCTGGTATGCCCCTTGTAAGAATGAGCTTTCTGGGGGAGACACATGAAGGGCATGTATATATCCTGTATGTGTGTGTGTGTGCATTCCACTTTCTCCTCTTAGCATGTGTCTCTCTGTCCTTTATTAAAGCCCCATTTCCCGAGATTGATTTCCATAAGCCCTTGGCAAACAGGTAAACTTGAATGATTTTACCAAAGCTGTCCCCTTGCCTGTGATACCATTGGTCAGACCACATTCCAAGCCCATCTCACCATGCTGTCTGCTCCCCTGTCTTCAGCTGGATCTGGTGTCTTCCTCTTAGACCTCTGGCAGCACTTTGTACTTTTCATGGAGAGCAACCTCTCCCTTTAACGTGTAAACCAGAGGACTTCCCTGGTGGTCCAGTGGCTAAGACTCCATGCTCCCAGGGCAGGGGACCCTGAGCTCAATCCCTTAGGGGAACTAGATCCCACATGCCACAACTAAGGCAAGGCACAGCCAAAGAAATAAAAATATTTTTTAAACAACTGTAAGATTTTGTCTGTGCCTTGCTGAGAAACACTCTAGTAACTTCTCATCCTAGGGAGTAAAACCTGGACGTCTGCTCAGTGGCCCAGCTTCATGTGGCTCCAGGCTCCTCTTAAGCCACCTCCTGTCACACCCACGGCTCATGCCACAGCAGGCATGAACCTGCTGAATACATTTCTGCCTCAGGACCTTTGCACTTGCTTTGCCTTCTACCCGAATTGTTCTCTCCCTCAAGTAGTCACCGTTGGCTCTTCACCAGATGTCACCTGATGGGAGAGGCCTTCTCTGACCACCCTATCTTATCTGTTTTATTTCTTCTTCCTGATGGCTCAGATGGTAAAGAATCTGCCTGCAAGGCAGGAGACCCAGGTTCCATCCCTGGGTTGGGAAGATCCCCTGGAGAAAGGCATGGCTACCCACTCCAATATTCTTGTCTGGAGAATTCCGTAGACGGAGGAACCTGGGGGTGGGCAGCTACAGTCCATGGTTTCATAAAGAGTCAGGCACCACTGAGAGACTAACACTTTCACTTTTCACGCCACTCATTCCTCTCTAGCGTTATACTGTGTATTTTTCGGTTCATCTCTTGCCTGTTCTATCCACTGGAATCACAGCTCCGTGAAAGCAGTGACTTCTGTCTGTTTTATTCATCGTTCTATCCTTCACATCTGTGGCCCATAGGAGGCCCCAGTAAATTTTGGTTGGCTTAATATTGTTGGATGAATGGCCATCGTGTGAGGGCCCCCATGTAGTTCATGGATGTCGATAAGTCAGAGACTTGAGTCTTCAGGTGCTGGGGAGAATAGGACAGACAGAGTCATGGCTGGGGTACAGAGGAGACACAGACCAGCATGGGACGGCATGGATACTGGCTCACCCTGCCTAGGACTTGACTGGATCCCAGAGGATGTATACTGTGTCTGAAGACCACAGGCAATGGTTAGGGGGTAGCCGGTTCCTCCGAGGCTGAGCTTTTTGCAGGGATGCTGGGGGAAGTTCCAGGGCTGTCCATTGTAAGATGTGCACATACTTCTCTTCCAGGCCTTGGGGTTTTTGCTATGGATCGTCTGCTGGGCAGACCTCTTCTACTCTTTCTGGGAAAGAAGTATGGGCAAGCTCCTGGCCCCAGTGTTCCTGGTCAGCCCAACCCTCTTGGGCATCACCATGGTAAGTAGTGGCCGCCATTTGGAAATGAGAAGATCTTACAGTAGAAATACGGGTGTCTTGGGTGAATTTGGTTTGGTCTTGATGGGAGGAGGGAGGAAAGGATGATGGAACTTAGGCGTAAAGAATGAGCAGGATGTTAAAGTTGAAGGGGCTAGAGATAGGGAGGATCCAGTGGCGAGACCAGCACGTGCAAGTGATCTGGGGTCAGAGCAGGGGAGACTGAGCGTTGGCCAGTGTGGCTGGGGCAGAGGCAGTGAGGAGGGGCGCAGGGGCACTGGAAGGGCAGGGGGCTGACTCTGAAGGACCTTGAGCTGCAGGGTGAGCGGGATTTGCCTTGTTTTTCAGTCCCAGAGTTGGGTTTCCAGACCTTTTCTGTGCCACACACCCCTTTCTTCTTTGCCAGTCTGGTCTCAGAATAGTGTTCTTAAAATCATCAAACACACAGGCTTGTGGAGGAAACCAGTCATACACACATATGTGTATGTATGAAGATCTTAATGAGGTCCATTTATGTTTTTACTTGAGGTTTATTTTGCATAGGGTAAAATTCACTTTTTTCCTTGAACCATTGATGAGCTTTGATAAACCGATACTGTCAGGTAAGCACCATGCCCACAATGGAGATTCACAGCAACACAACAATTCATAGCCCCCCGAAACCTCCCTCATGCTGCCCTTGCCCTCCCCCACTCCCCAACTCCCGCTATATTTTCTGCCCCTGTGACTTTGCCTTTTCCAGAAAATCATGTGCATGGAACCCTGCAGGCTGGAGCAGTTGGAGTCTGACTTCTCAGCCTCTGCTGTTCCAAAGACCTTTATTTTATTTTATTTTTTTCCACAATTGCTCAGTGTGTTTGATTGTATGGACTGTATAGATTCTTCAGTTGCAGGACATTTGGGCTGGGAAACCAGTTATCTTTAATCACAGTTTGCAAAAGAGTAAACAGCAAAAATATGGGCTTCTTTATCAGTGCATCTCAACTCAGGGTCCACCAGCAGGTGTGAGACCTCCTTAGTTTCCAGACAGCAGCCCAGCGTCCACGGTAGCTGGAGGAGAGGCCTTTCGCTTTTTGTCTTCGGGTGTGACTTCTAGTGGTGACGGAGCCCCGGGCACTGCTGGTGCCATTGAGCTTTGTTGCTTTCCATTGTCATTGGTGGTGCTGATGAGGGAAAGCGAAGCTATGATTGTTTCCCGTCCGAGTTCATGGACCCCCTGGCTTCTATCCAGAGCCTCATGGACCCTGGGTTAAAACCCCTCACCCGAAAGGGAAAGGTGTGGCATGGCAGGCTGTGCTTATTTAAGAGCTGAGCGTGGTGAGAATGGGTTGTGAGCAAGAGTGGAAGCTGGGAGGCCAGTAGGGGCCCAGGGGCACCTGGGCCAGGGGCATGGAGGCTGAGACCAGAGTGAGTGGTGGGTCAACTGAGGGTGGCCTTGGTGGCAGAGCCAGGTGTGTTGCTGATGGAGAGCTGCAGGGAGGGAAGGAGACGAGAGGACCGGGGATGAGAACAGACATCCAGGTTTCTGGCAGCTGGGGGCTGAGGGGCAGTGCTGTGGGTGCCCATAGCTCCTTGGGAGTCGGGTTCATGACTGTGGCCAGCATTGGGGTCTGCCTTCAGAGGGCTGTCTGCGGAAGGGCAGGGGCATCTCCTTCTTTCAAGGAAAAGTGGTTTCATCGTTCTTTCTCCTCGATCACTGAGTCACATGTAAAACGGAAGTCATAGCTCAGGGTACCAGGAAATGAATCCCCCCCTCACCGTCATTCTAATGAAGTTCCGTGAAGACAACTATGTATCTGTCTGTAGCAGGTTGAGTAAGTTTCCTGATCTGCAAACTGGGGCTGAAAACAGGTTGCACTGAGTCAGTGCAGGTGAGTGCGTCCTAGAGGCAGAGCAAAGAGAGGCTCAGTAAAGGAGAGCGGTTACCACTGCTGCCCGAGGCAGACGAGCCCACTGCATCAGGCTGGACTTCCTTCTCTAAAGCAGGGGGTGGCGCGCAGCCTGTTTTTGTAAATAAAGTTTTATTGGCAGGTGACCATAACCACTCTTCCCTGTCTCATGGGAGGCTGCTTTCATGCTACACTGCAGATGGGAGTGGTTGTGAAAGAATCTCCATGGCCCACAAATCCTAAAATATTTACTCTCTGGTCCTTTAAGAAAAAGCGTGCTGATTTCTGTGATAAACTGAGCTCCCTGCCCGTGCCACCCTCTCTCCTCCCGCCCCCAACTTTTCCATCCCTTCCTGGATCTTGTTACATTCTCATGGCTTTCGAGATGAATACTGTTGTCAACTCCGTTTTGCAGATGAGGCAGCAGAGGCTCAGAGAGGTTTGGTGACACGCCCAAGGTCACCCAGCGAGGCGAGAGCAGAGCTGGGTCTGGAGCCAGGCCATTCTGCTACCACCGTCCTGGGGGCAGCCCTCCTCTGGGCCCTGCATCTGCCAGGCCCCAGACTGGGGAGGCCGTGGGGACCCGACCTTCTCCTGACAACTCTTGTCGCATGCTTTTCTCTTCCAGCTGCTTGCTACCTTTTTAATTCAGATCGAGAGAAGGAGGGGAGTCCAGTCCTCAGGGATCATGCTCACTTTCTGGCTTATAGCCCTACTGTGTGCCCTTGCCATCCTGAGATCCAAAATCATGACTGCCTTAAAAGAGGTAAGTGTGACCTCGTTCCATGTCTTCCTTTAGCAGTGCCCGGGAGATGCCTGTTCCTTCTGTTCCATGGTTTCTCGCATGGAAACCATGCATTTCCTTGGGAACCAGAGAATGGCTACCACATGGGTCCAGCTTCTTCCCTGGGGATTTCCCTTCCCCCCATGCAACCTTAGTTCTAGAATCTTCTTTCCTCCAAGCCCCATTTGTCTGTGCCTCTGTCAGGGGCAGGAGCAGCAGGCAGATGCACACCATACTTTGAGCCTCTGTCAGTGGTGACAGCCGAGCAGGTCTGCTCTCTGTGTGTTTCATCTGGAATGCAGCCGTGTGGGGAGTGGTGTTTGCAGGGCGACTGCCCCTGGGGGGCCCTGGACTAGTTCCCACGTTGCGTTGGTGTCACTCTGGCTGGGAAGTGGCCCTTGTTGCTGCTCCTAGGAGTCGTGAAGAGCGGGTCATTTCAGACTGTCCCGCTGTTCCCTGCTGCCTTCGGGCTAATCGGAAGCTGGCATTAGGCAAAGCAAGGAGGAGAGACCAAACGTTTATTGAGCACCTACAATGTACCTTTCAGCGGTCTTTAATAGTGATGGCAGCTGCCATCTGTTGAGTTCGTGTTTTCAGAGTGCTAGGTCGGGGACTGAGTCTTTTTCGTGAATAATCTTACTGCCATCTCACAGTCACCCTGGCAGGGTGTCTCAGCCTCAGCAGGGATTGGCGTTTGGGGCCCGAGTCTTCCTTTTGTTTTGGGGGAGGGCTGTCCTGTGCTTTGCAGGATGTTGAGGGGCCGTGGCAGTAGCCCTCCCACCCCTGAACAGAAATGTCTCCAGAAACTGCCAGATGTTCACTGGAAGGCAAAGTTACCGCTCCTGTTGAGAGCCACTGATCTGTTTGTCGGTGGGGAAACTGAGGCACAGAGAGGTTAAGTAAGCTGATCAAGCCCCATGGCCATGGCCAGTGTGAGCTGAGCCAGGCCTTGAAGGTAGGTCTGATCCACTCCCAAGCCTGGGGCTCCTCTCCATGTCAGCTGGGCTGACCAGGCAGAGTGGACCACACCATGATGTAAACACCTGTCTTCTTTATCTTGAAGGGGCGATAACCCGGAAGATAACCCGCCCCCTGCAGCTGCTTCTAGAAAGTGATCTTTTCTCCTTCTCCTCCTTCCCCTCCTGTGCAGGATGCCCGAGTTGATGTCTTTCGCGACGTCACCTTCTACATTTACTTTAGCCTTGTGCTGATCCAGCTCGTGTTGTCCTGCTTCTCCGACCGCTCGCCCCTGTTCTCCGAAACCATCAACGACCCCGTAAGTGTGATCACAGATGAGCACAGAGACACGCATGTGTGCATGTGGGTGTGTGCAGAAGACACAGTATAGCTTACACTGATATGAGCCAGTACCGTCCACCTGGGAGCTCATCCTCTCTTCCCCAAACACTTGGCCATAGGTAACGTCTTCCTCCCTGCTTTACCAATGGAAAAACCAAGCCGCAGACGTGGCTGGAGGGTACTTAAGGAGGGTGTCCCATTCCTAGTTGTAAACAGCTGTGTCTTCCAGCCCATTTGGTGGGCATAGTGGTTTTAGACAGTACGAATGAACATTTAAATATCAGGAAATTCCACAGGCGTTCTTAACTGTCCAGGTTTTCTAGAAAAGTGTTGTGGCAGCGTTAATGCCATTAGGGTGGCCGCTCTTCTGTTGGTGGGAGGAACGTGGCTGTTCATCACCCTGGTCCTCCTCCTTTCTTCCTCCCCGCTTCCCTCCATGCCATTTCCCTTCCTCCTCCCCCGCACTCCCTTCTTCCATCCAGGCTGAGTGCCAGGCTCTGACCTGGGCACAGGGCTGTAGCAGTGAATAAAGCAGAATTCTTGCCACTTGGAGCTCATGTTTTCATGGGCAGGGGCACAAACAGTAGCCCAGGACCCAAGTATATATATCCTACCAGTTAGGTGGTGGTTAAAGCTGTGAAGAAAAACGCAAAGAAAGGAGGGGGAGATGATGGTTGGGGGTTGTGTGTGGTTTTGATAAAAGCAATCAGGGAAGCCCACCTTACCCGATCCCCCTCACTGGAGCAGAGACCTGAAGGAGCGAGGGAGCCAGCCAGGCAGGTATCCAAGGGGATAGGTTTGAGGTGCAGAGGCCCTGGGGCAGGGCTGCCATGAATGTTGCCATCACAGCAGGAAAGGCCGGAGCAGCTGGAGCTGCAAGAGGCAGGAGGAGGCTGGGGATGGCCTCCAAGAGGTGGGACAGTCACTTCTGGGCCTGGTGAACTGTTTGGATTTTGTTCCAAGAGGGATGGGTAGCTTTTGGAGCAATCATCTGATGCATTGTTCATGGTTAGTCAGCTGCTAATGGGTGAAATTGCAGTAGGAGCAGTTTTTGGATGTGGTTCTGTGGGGTTTGGCCTGGACCTCAGCAAAAGGCTGTGGCTGCTTTTGTGGGCGATGAAAGGACCTGGGTGGGAGCATCAGCTCAGAGGAGGCAGTGATGCTCCAGTGTGAGCTTTAGAAACTAGGGAGCATGTCACATCCTAGGAGAGGCCCTGTTCTGCCATCTCCCTGCTCTAGGAGGAGCTGGATTGGAGAAATTAGCAAAGTGTGTGTGGGTGTGTGTGTGTTCATATGTGTGTTTATGCACATAGGTGTGTATGCGTGAGGTGTGTACATGTACATGTATGCATGTGGATGTGTGTGAATGTGCGCATTTGTGTGTTTTTGTGGGTTTGTGTGTGTGTGTTGTGTACGTATAAAGTTCACAAGGGCAGCAGCCATGCGTGGGCACCAGGGGATCCGGCCCTTCCCTGGCACAGAGGAGAGGCTCAGATGTCTCTGGCTCTCATGTCTGCTGTTGATCGATGTTGATGTGCACGGGTGAGGGTAGATATCAGGCTCTTCTGTGGAGCTGGGGATCATAAGGAACAAGTCATAGCCCCCTGAGGGGCTGCAGACCCTGGGGTGCTCTGGGGTTAAACTGAGCCCGTGGGAGGCAGACAGGCCCACGTGCGGATCTTCCGATTCTTCAGGCTCGCTGTGGACTGTTGCTGATGCTTTATGGGGAATTACTGATTTCTGGTCCCCTCTGGGATCCAGATAAAATTCCTTTCCCTTCTCTCCTGGGTGTGTGCGCTCTGGGGTGACTCACAGAGCTGACTTCCTCCTCCCATTGAACTTCCTGCAGTTCCTGGGCGTGGGGCCTGCCCTGCCACCCTGGGGACTTAGAGCCTCAGTCTGATGGCATTGTGGTAACAGGAGGAGAGACTTGTTTTGGAGGCAGGCAGACCCTGGGCTTTAATTTCACTTGTGTCCCTTTATCCCTTCAGTAGATAATTCTTAGGTATTGGTTGTATATGGTGCTTGGTTCTGGGGACACAGCAGTGTGTGAAAAGATGTGGTCAGTGCCCTGCTGGGCTTATTTGTTACTGCCTAACACACCCACCCTGAATTTAGTGGCACAGGACGGCGACAGTCTTTCGTTAGGATGTTCCACAGGCCTGGGCATTGGCTGGGCTCAGCCGTGTGGTTCTCACTGAGGGTCTCTTCTGCAGTGGCCCTTGGATAGCAGCTGGAAGGCTTCCAGGCTCACAGGTCATGTGGTTAGTGCTGGCTCCTGGCTGAAGGCCCCACGTGATCTCCTCCCAGCTGCCTGGGCTTCCTTGCAGCCTGGCAGCTGGTCTGTAAGAGTGTGTATTCTGAGAGAGTGAACTCTAGACCTGGAGTGGCCAGGTCTCATTGTAGGACCAGCATGTGAGATGGCAGGTGATGCCTGGCTGTCTTTGAAAAATACTCTCTACCTCTCGCCCCCAGGGAAGCTTATTATCCTGTTGGCAGATCAGCCGACCATGACTGAGATGAAGACTGGGGATCAAGTTATGTGACTTTTGGATTTGACTTGGAGTGAGTCACTCCTCCTTAGTGTACCATCCTTGAAAACGGGTTGAGGCTCAGTTTGATGCCAGCTGCCCCCCACCACCCGCCACCCCGACCCACTCCCACCCCAGAGCCGAGGCCTGTGACCTGGGAGGAGGACATGTCAGGTGACACCTCTGCTGTCCCCTTGTCACTCTCTGGGCTGGCATCACAGTGGAGCCGGAAAGTGGGGCCGGTCCAGCCCCAGTCCCTGTCCCGTTCTCCGAGCAGCCGTCACATGTCGCCTGTCCTCAGCGAGAGTGGTCAGCCAAGCCCAGGGTCAGGTGGGGCTGGCGGTGCCGGCCCACTCCCCCTGCTGAGTCACCGAGCGCCGTCCTCCCCAGCTGGCCCCGTGCCCGATGTGTGACTCAGAGCCGTGTCCTGGCCCTGCTTCCTGGCGGGGCCGCTCCCCTCCGCATGCAGGCCTAGGGCCCAGGCCTCGGGGGCTTTCTGGGGCTCCTGCCTGTCCCCAGGGTCAGATCTTTTGATCTTCTGGCCCCGAGGCTACCACTTAGGGCGTGGGGTCAGGGTTGCCATCGGCAGTTGGGGGCATCAGGAGCAAATGTGGCAGGTAGTGGACCGCCTCCCCCCCCCGCCCCCCCCCCCGACTGCCACTTCTCACAGTGGGGGTCCTCGGACCGGCAGCATCAGCACCCCCACAGATGCACATTTGAAATGCAGAGTCTCAGGCCTGCCGAGTCCCGCTGAGTCAGGGTCTCGTTTTCACAACATCCCTGGCTGGTTCATGGTGGAAAAGCACCAGGTTAGCACATTCTTAAAAATTACTCAGCTCATTTGGTGGAAGAGGTATTTTTATTCCTGTTTCATAAATATGGAATATTTTACACGGAGCATTTCAAACCTGCAGAAAAGTTGGAAGATACAGTGAGTACTTGCCATCTACCTGCCAGCTAGATTGCCTACAAGTTAACATTTTGCTAAACTTGTTTTTATCACGTATCTGTCTAGCCAGCCAGCCGGCTAAGATTTTTGGTATTTAAAACTGACCTTGAAATAACACCAGTATCCTTCATCCGCACACCTAACCATGCGAATCATTAGCCAGAACTCAATATCTCTTTATGGTTCTATTTTGGGTTTTTTTTTTTTTTTCTTCTTCCTTCAAGTAAAATTACATAGTGACATTCCTGAATCTTAAGTTACCCATTTGATGAGTTCTGACAAATGATAACTCAAATTCCTGTCGAGACAGAATATCCCTGGAGCCCCAGGAAGTCCCCTCCTGTTCCTTCATGCCAGCCCTACCCCTTGCAGCCCAGAGGCCACTGCTGGGCATAGACTGTTAATGAGAACATGGGAAACTCCATTTCTAATTCCTTTCTCCACCGTTTAGTACTTCATTGTGCCAGGGGCTCTGCTGGGCTCTGAGTACCTAGAAATGAACAGACCTTGACCACCCCAAAGAAGAGATGGAGGAGGAGGCAGAGGGCCAATAAGCCAGTGCTGTGGGATGGATAGAGGGTTCCCAGGCAGGGAAGTGCTGGGGGCTATGGAGGAGCAAGGAGCCAGTGGTCCTGAAGTCAGCCCGGGGCCCCAGAGCTGGCATCCAGATGAGGGGATGCCTCGGGCCAGTAGGGTAGAAGGCTGGAAGATGGATGGGAAGGTTCTCCTGCTGGTGGAAACAGCATGTCCACAGGCCCAGCGGTGTGATGGAATCTGTGGGTGTTTGGGAACTGCATGGCCTTCTGCTTGGCTAAGTTAGGGGAGCCAGGGAGCTGAGCATGAAAGATCAAGGGTAGAATTGAGTGTCACCATATGGACTTGGAATTATAATCTGAGGGAAAGTTTCTCAGCTGGAGGTGGGTGACACACTCAGGTTGGAAGATCCCTCTTCTTTCGGATGATCCCTCTGGCTGAAAGGAGGGTGCAGGAGGCTGGTGGCACCATTACCGGAGCCCAGGCAGGTTGAGAGGAATGCTGTCCCGAAGAGTGACCCTGTTCAAAAGCCGAGGAAAGAAAACGGACAAGTTCATGGGAAAAGCACACGTGGTGTGTGTGCTATGGTAGAAGAAACTGTGGTCCTGAGCCTGGAGGAGATTTGCATAGCTGAGAAGCAGCAGAACAAACAAAGAACACCAGTGTCACACACTGTATCACCAGATTTCTTACTGTCAGACGTTTGGGTGGTTCTAATCAATAATAGCAGCCTTGTGTTAATAAAATTAATTTATTTAATCCTCACAGCAACCCAGCGTTGAGGTAGAACTATGAGTCTCCCCCCATTTTACAGATGGGAACGCTGAGTTCAGGGTGGTGTAGTGTCACCTAAGTTCATAGGGCTGGATCGGGGGGTGAGCCCTTCATACCTGAGCAGGCATCAGCATCACCTGGAGGGCTTGTTACAACTCAGATCATTGCTGGGTCCCCCCTGCCCCGCAGAGCTTCTGAGTCAGTCGGTCTGGGTGGAGCCCAAGCCTTTCTGTTTCTAACAACCCCCCAGGCCCGCAGATGCTGGTGATGAGGCGGGGTTTGAGAACCTCTGGTCTGAGCCACACTGCTGCTCACGCATCTCTTACGGCTGGGCATTTAGGCATGCCGAGTTGGAGTCCTCTGCAGAAAACTGAACTAAAAAGCAGAATCAAAACCAGAAAGGCGGGGGCACCCAGAGAATTTCTGATGGAAAGAGCTGAGGGCTAAGGGCCCCACACAGGGTCTTCCGAGCGGCCTGTGCGAGGTCATGGGGGACAAGTTCCCAGAACCAGCACCTGGGGCTGTTGTGCCAAATTAGTTTAAACCTCCCGTGCCAGGTAAAGATGCCAAAGAACAGCTCCCTCTGTATGAACAGCTTATTCCTCTTCATCCACCTTCACCTGAGTTAATCTCGTTTTCACTGAACGGGGGATCGGTCATTAATAAGCCTCCTTCCTCCTGGGACAGCAGTTCCTCTATTTTAGTCTCAGAGGCCCATAAGCCCCAAGCCAACATCCTTGCCTTCTCCACTTTGTGCATTAGAGCAGAAAGCTCTGCTTGGTTTCAGCTGAATGAAGTGCTGCTCGGATCCTTGGCCAGCAGCCCTCCTTTTTTTTTCTTCTTCTTTAACGATCAGTTCTTGATTACTTCAGACCTCTGATTATGTTATCACATAAGGCCTCTCGTGTCAGATAGGGACTTCCAGAAACCGGCTCCCAGATTACGTAATTTCTTGTCTGGTGATGGGACCCGTTGTCCGCCCAGTGTGATCTGAAAGTCTATGTCTGGATCCAGGGGGAGGGAGCAGGGCTGGGGAGAGGAACTTGGGGACACTCCCAGATGCTGCAGCTTAGAAACTGAAATGCTCCTGTTGCTGACCCAGCCTCACCTGCATCTGGGCTGGGGGGAAGGCGGGGTTGACTCTCCCAGGGTAGAATTTGTACTAGTCAGAGTGAGCAGTAATCTCTGCCCCTGGGCCGTCGTCACTCCCGGTGGTCTCAGGTAGGACTCCATCTGGGCACAGTTGGGTATAAAGGGGTTGAATTCATCTCCACTTATGCAGCCTTCTCCCCTCCCCGCCCCCCAGTTTTATTGAGGAATATTTGACATACATCCGTGATTTAGCTTAAGGTGTGCAACATTGATGGTTTCATATACATATATTGTGAAATGATTACTATAGTAGGTTTAATTACCATCTGTTGTCTAATACAGACAGAAGAAAAGGAAAAGAAAAAAGCAGGTTTTTTTTGGGGCTGATCTACACCAACCAGGATCCTTGCGTGGCTTACAGGATCTTAGTCCCCCAACCAGAGATTGAACCCAGGCCCTCAGTGAAATCACAGAGTCCTAACCATTGGACCTCCAGGGGATTCCCCCCAAAAGCAGCTTTCCTGGTGGCTCAGATGGTAAAGAATCTGCTTGCAATGCAGGAGACCCAGGTTCAATCCCTGGGTTGGGAAGATCCCCTGGAGGAGGAAATGGCAACCCACTCCAGTATTCTTGCCTGGAGAATCCCCATGGACAGAGGAGCTTGGCGGGCTACAGTCTATGGGGTTGCAAAGAATCGAACACGACTGAGTGACTAACACTAAATTTATAAATGTTGAGACCAAGACTGAATACTTCCACCTCTCCTTCCTCATCCTCTCCTCCCAATTTTATCATATGTTAAATTATATCACTAACTAGTGTTTCCAGCATTATAGCAATTGTAAATATTTTTCAACGGCAGAACCAACTGGAGTCCTATGTCTACATGTCCTTTTTTAAACCGGAAGTATAATTGACCCACAACACTGTCAGTTCTAGATACACGTCATAGTGATTCACTTACTATATGTTTACAAAACTATCGTTATAAGTCTGCTGCTGCTGCTGCTAAGTCACTTCAGTCGTGTCCGACTCTGTGTGACCCCGTAGACGGCAGCCCACCAGGCTCCCCCGTCTCTGGGATTCTCCAGGCAAGAACACTGGAGTGGGTTGCCATTTCCTTCTCCAATGAATGAAAGTAAAAAGTGAAAGTGAAGTCGCTCAGTCGTGTCTGACTCTTAGCGACCCCATGGACTGCAGCCTACCAGGCTCCTCCATCCATGGGATTTTCCAGGCAAAAGTACTGGTGTGGGGTGCCATTACCTTCTCGGCATTATAAGTCTAGGTTGGTTCATTCTTTTTTTTTTTTTTTCTTAAACATTTATTTTAATACCCTCCTCACCCCCCAAATTGGGACAGGCCAGAACAGTCTGGGCTGGGTTTAATTTTAAATTAATACACATTTTTTTTTTTGTCATTGTTTAAATCAACATTGTGGCAATAAGGGATTATCCTTGGAAAAAGTGAAACCCATGTTAACAAAAGACATCAGGGAAGAACTCCACTTAGTGATTCACTGGCTACTTACAAGTCTCCTTGCTGTTCTCTGAAACTCTGCATTCAGCTGGGTATATCTTCCCCTTTCTCCTTTGCCTTTCACTTCTCTTCTTTTCTCGGCTATTTGTAAGGGCTCCTCAGACAACCACTTTGCCTTCTTGTGTTTCTTTTTCTTGGGGATGCTTTTGGTCACCACCTCCTGTACAGTATTACCAACCTACGTTTCATGCGCTCTGTGTACCAGATCTAGTCCCTTGAATCTATTTGTCAGCTCCACTGGATACTCATAAGGAATTTGATTTAGGTGATATCTGAATGGCCTAGTAGATTTCTGTACTTTCTTCAATTTGAGCCTGAATATTGCAATAAGATCTGTATAGTCAAAACTGTGGTTTTTCCAGTAGTCATGTATGGATGTGGTAGTTGGACCATAAAGAGGCCTGAGTGCTAAAGAATTAATGCCTTTTAAATGTGGTGCTGGAGAAGACTATTGAGAGTCCCTTGAACAGCAGGGAGATCAAACCAGTCAATCCTAAAGGAAATCAGTCCTGAATATTCATGGGAAGGACTGATGCTGAAGCTGAAGCTCCAGTACTTGGGCCACCTGCTGTGAAGAACCGACTCACTGGAAAAGACCCTGATACTGGGAAAGATTGAGGGCAAGAGGAGAAGGGGGTGACAAAGGATGAGATGGTTGGATGGCATCATCGATTCAATAAACATGAATCTGAGCAAACTCAGAGAGAGAGTGAAGGACCAGGAAACCTGGTGTGCTGCAGTTCATGGGGATGCAAAGAGTCAGACTCGACTTAGCGACTGAATGGTAACAACAGCTTACAAGTCGGACTTATCCATGCAGTGGAAAGAGGCTTTGCCCAGACTCACTCAAGCCCAGTTAGTTCCAACCAGGCCCTAGAACTAAAAAGAGCAAGAAGAGAGGGCATCGCTTCTTTAGGATGAGGGCAGAAAAAGTAGCTCGCCAAATAAGATCCTACAGCTTTCCTCCTAAGGACTTGGGGGAAAGGAGGCAGGAGCTTAGAGGGAAGGCTTAGAGATGCAACATTCCATCCTAGGCTGTTTCATTCCTGATCCACATCCAGGCTTGCCTGATCGCAAAGGAATGGCAGGATTTGTGAGGCCCCTGGGCATAGAAGTCTGACACCCTGACAGTTTGCACTGGGGTCTCTATGCAGGTTGGAGAAAGGCACCTGGGGACCCCCCTGGCAGTTCAATACTTACGACTCTGTGCTCCCACTGCAGAGAGCATGGGTTCCAGCTCTGGTTGAGAAACTAAGATGCTACATGCCGTGTGGTGCAGCCAAAAAGAAAAAAAAATTTTTTTTAATTAGAAAAAGGTGTCTGGCCCCCCTGGGTAGGTGAATTTGAGAAAGGCCCTGCATCCTTCCCGCTAATGCAGTCCCCCCTCCCTCACCGCCCCCTGCCCCCCAGGTCCAGGCACCGGCTGAACTTCAGCCCCCACCTGCCCCCTTGGCTGGGCATCTTTGTGCAGGGCTGACCCTGTGTTGATGCCAAGACCAAAAGAAGCTGCATTTGAGCTCCAGTTCCTCTCTTTAAGAATCACCATCTTTAATGTCATGATGTCTGATGTAAGCAGGGGTTAGCCAACTTTTTCTGTAAAGAGGTAGATGGTAGATAGTTGTAGACTACACAGTCTCTGTTGCAAGTACTTAGTTCAGCTGTAGCTCAGAAGCAGATATGAACAGTACGGAAATGAATGGGCATCACCATGTCCAAATAAAACTATTTTGTAAGCGGCTGGACTGTGGGCCTGAGTTTGCCAGTCTTGACATGAAACATCTGCTTGGTATGTCAGGGTCTGCAGGAAACGGTGGACTTGTTACTGGGGTTACCATTAGAATTAATGTTAATACTGCTAATGTCATCGCTTGAGCTTTTACTCTGCGCCAGGAACTGTCCTGAGTACTTCACAGGCTTTATCTCCTTTACTCTCACCATCACCAAGTAACATGGCCCAGGCCCCTCAGCCAGTAAGTGGCAGGGCTGGGATTCAAACCGCCTTCCAATCACCTTGCTCTGTGTTGCTTCACCTCTGGGTGCCTCCTACCCTGGAACCCGCCCTCCCCCTCCCCACCAGGCTCCTTGTTTTGTTGTTGTTCTCCTCATAGCTTTGACCATTTATCTTTATATATTTATTTGCATCCCTGGTAGCTCAGACGGTAAAGCATCTGCCTACAATGAGGGAGACCTGGGTTCGATCCCTGGGTCAGGAAGATCTCCTGGAGAAGGAAACGGCAACCCACTCCAGTATTCATGCCTGGAAAATCCCATGGACCTAGGAGTCTGGTGGGCTACAATCCATGGGGTCGCAAAGAGTCAGACATGACTGAGCGACTTCTCTGTGTGTGTGTGTGTGTGTGTGTGTGTGTGTGTGTGTGTTGCTTACTGTCCTGGAGGTGATATAGGGCGAGGACCTCACTGTCTGGTCTTGGATGTAATGATGTTTAGCCATCTCCTGGCATATAAGCAGGCCCGCCCTCAGTATTTGTCTAAGAAATAACTGAGTCATTGTCCCAAGCATCTCCTCCTCTCTCTGCCAGCTTTCTTCAGGGGCAGGAACTAGGCGATAGCTGAAGTGCATTTGTGACTCCTTGATAACCTGCCCACTTCCGGGGGAGAAAAAAACAGCCTACAAAGCAAATACCACCACCTCCTCCGGGAATAATGCTGCGGGCTTGGGTTGGAAAAATTGCAGCTTCCATGCTGTCCCAAGGACCTCATTCTTCCTGGGAGTCTCCTGGGGGAGGCTGAGCAGTGTGACTCACCTGACTCCCATTTCCCAGGTGTGAAAACTGAGACTCTGGGGTGAAAGGACTTGCCCAGGGCCATGTAGGTAGAAAGTGCAGGGTTGGGGGATTCAAACTCAGGGCCATCTAGCTTTTGGTTGGTTCGGAATGTAGGTCTGTGGGCCAGCTGCATCTGATGAAAGGTACCCTGATGCCAGGCTCCCACCCCCAGAGAGGGTGATATAGTTGGTCAGGGCACCTGTGTTTATGACGCTCCCCAGGTGATTCTGGGACAGATAGTACTAGTGAAGCCCGGTGGTTCTCAGCTCAGGCTTCATATTTGACTCATTGGGGAAGATTTTCATGATAGAAACTTTCAGCTGTGTGCAACAGTGGACAGCATGGTATAATGAGTGCCATGGACTATTTAATTTATTTATTTAAAATTTTTACCTGCCATGGACTATTTACCCTGCATCACATGTAAACATTTCATTAGGTATCTGCAACAGATAAGGAATTTAAAATTTTTTAAACATTTTATTTTGAAATAATTTGACCCACAAAAAGTTACAAAAATGGTGTTGTTCTTGTATACCCTTCTCCAGCTTTCCACAATAATATCTGAGAGATAAGGATTTTAAGTAATACAACAATGGTACCATTATATGGCCTAACAACTTACTAATTCCTTAATATCACCAAGTATTCCAGAAATGCACTGTGGTGCAGAGTGGTGCAGCCTCTTACGTGGTATTGTTCCTTCTCCACCTGATAGCTGAACCATTTTACACAAAGACATGTCCCCTCATCTCTTTCGTTACCCTGTGTTGTCATAGACAAATGCTTGTTTCTTTCCTTCTGTTTTCAAAACAGTGACTTGGTTCTCTAGTATGTTTTCATCACTGACACCAAGAGGTTTTCCTTCTCTTCCAGTATCAAGGTGGGCTTGTATATTTAAAATGTGATGCGTCTCAATCCTTTTGCCTTACTGTCTGTATTGCAGCTCAAATGGTCCCTTTCTGGGCTCGTGAGAGCCACTTCTGGTTGCATCTGAGGTTTTTTACCTACCCTTGTCTTGTTGGGTGTGACAAGATATTCTGGGCTTATCTTGTACATTTCCTGCCCAGCTACTTGGCCAAGGAGACTGGGAGCTGAAAACAAAAACAAGAATTCAAGTATCTGGACCCACCCCAAACCAGCTAAACCAGGAGTCTCTGGGGAGCGGGGCAGATATAGTGCATTGTCTGAGTGCCCCCAGCCAGGGTGGACAACCGCTTGGGTAGAATGTGTTTCCTCTTCAGTCTCTCTAGTTTTTTTTTTTTTTTTTTTAGGATTTTAAAAATATCTTTATTGAATTTGTTACAATATCATTTCTGTTTTATGTTTTGATATTTTGGGCCACTAAGCATGTGGCATTTTTGTTCCCCGAGAGGGATGGAACCCACACCCCCACATTGAAAGGCAAAGTCTTAACCACTGGACCTCCAGGGAAGTCCCTCTCCAGCATCTTATCTCTGAACAATTCTGGGGCGGAGAGCAACGTCCTTGGCTAGTGATCTCGTCGTTAGTCTGGTGACCCCACCTTTGCCAATGCTCGTGTCCCCAGATTTAGACTTGAATGTATCAGCCCTCATGTGCAATCCCAAAGGCTCTGTCTGAGGGCCTTGCCTGTGTGGCCCTGAACTGGAGCATCTTTGTGGCTCTGGGAAAGAGGTTCTTTGAAAGCTTGCTTAGAATCTGTTGATGACTTCCTGTTGCCCTTGGGATGGAGACCAAAATCCCTTATGTGGCTTCCAGTGTAGACTGACCACAGCTTCCAGTGTAGACTGCTCAGGCCCCCTCTTGTTTGCTGGAGCCCACTATGCTCCCCTCTGCCTCGGGGCCTCTGTACACATCAGTTGCTCTGCTGGGACCACCTCACATCTCCCCCTTCACTTAGTCATCCTCTCCTCACTTTGCAGACCCCAGCTTGAATGCCTTCCCTGACCTCCATCAACTGGATCAGCCCAATGAGGTCCCAGTGATCTCACTGGTCATACTGACCTGCCTCTGGGATGTAATCCTTGTCACAGTTGTGGTTTTGAATTTGTTCACGTGATTGATTAATGTTTCTCTCTCCAGACCCTGACTATTTGGGACTCATGTTCTGTCTCCACCGCTTCCAGCTCTGGCACCCTGGGCAAGGCTTTTCATCTCTGCCCCTCGGTGTCCTTAACTACAGAATGGAGACGATGCCTTTATCTAGTTCCTAGTGTGATTATGGGGCTTCCCTGGTGGCTCAGACGGTAAAGCGTCTGCCTGCAATGCGGGAGACCCAGGTTCGTTTCCTGGGTCGGGAAAGATTAAAAGAGATCATTTTCATAAAACATGTAAAACAGAACTGTTACTAGCTAGCAGAGGGTGTTAGCAGTTGGCCTGGATTAGGGTTATGTCTGTTAGTTCAGATTTGTGTATAGTAGGTGCTCAGAAGATACTTGTAGAATGAGTGAGTGAATGAATGAAAGAAAGAGGAATAGAGGTCATACCAGGTTCTGTGAGGATACGAGATAATGCTAGTACTTTGTCTGTGCCTGCCACTTTGTAGATGCTCAATAAATACTGGTGGAATAAATAAATGGACTAATAAATGAATGAACCATTGGCCCACTGGGAGGACCAGGGAGCTGGCTGCTCCCTGCCTGGAGCTGGCATAGACGAGAAGTTTAACCTATCATTTCCTCTGGGTTCCCCACCCTGTGCTCTCTTTCCATAGAATCCTTGCCCGGAATCCAGTGCCTCCTTCCTTTCCAGGATCACCTTCTGGTGGATCACAGGGTAAGTCCTGGCCCCAAAACCTTGGGCGGGTGCTGGGCCACCAGTGTGCAGCTCTCCCTCCCTTGCGCTTTCCGACAGGGATGTGTTCTGAATGTGTGTGCCCTGGGCATGGGTCTCAGAGACACCGACCCTGAGCCCACAGTCATGTGATACATGTATAAATAGCTCGGCCTGGGCAAGAAACTGCACACTCCTGGCTCAACTTCAGATTTGGTTGTTTTTGTTTTGCACTGGGTGTAATTATTATCATTATTCCCCTTCCCCCCCGAGATAAATAATGTTCGCGCTGCCCCCGCCACCCCCTGAAATAAATAACATAGGAAAAGGGGGTGAGAGAAGTGTGTTTGGACCAGTAGCAGCAGAGGCGCCGCCACCTGCAGCTCAGCACACTGCCTGCTCGGCCTCCTTTCGTCTGCATGTTGTTTTCTTCACATTGTCATCATCTTACTGGGGGTTATTTAAATCCCTCCTTCTCCCCCAAGCATTTTTACCTTGTCTTTATGAACTTTTTACACTCTTAATTTAGTGTTTTTCTTAACTGTTTTTCAATTGCTCTTAAAGAAGAGCTCTGGGACAGTTGATGGCGTTTGGACATGGCCTGCAGGTCACGCCAGCCAAGCTCATGTTTCTGATTTTGGTCACTGTCCTCTGGTGATATCAGAGCGTGTCCTTTCTCTTAGGGGGATACACACTGATATTTAGGGGTGAAGGTGTGGAGGGTCTGCAGCCTCCTCTGAAATGGTTCAGAAAAAAGATAGAGGCATACTTCATTACGCTTCCCAGCTACCGTGGTTTTTCCAAATTGAAGCTTGGTAGCCACCTTGTGTCAAATGAGCCTGTTGGCACCCTTTCCCCATCAGCTTTCGCTCACTTTGTGTCTCTGTGTCACATTTTGGTAATTCTCACAATCTTTCAAACGTTTTCATTATTATTATATTTATTATGGTCATCTGTGATCCTTGCTATTCTTACTGGATTTGCTGAAGGCTCAGATGATGCTTAACTTGGCATTATTTAGCAATACAGAATTTTTAAGCTCTGTATGTTACTTTTTAGACATAATACTAGCGTAAATATAACTGTAGTGTGGGAAACCAAAAAAATTCTTGTGACTCGATTTACTGTGATATTCACTTTATCATGGTGGCCTAAAACCGCACCTGTTAGTATCTCCGACATCTGCCTTGTATGTGTTCGCACACATGTGTATCTAGAGACAGAGACAGATAGCAGCACATGTGAAATGTTAACAGTTGTGAGCTTGGTGAAGGGTCAACAGGAATTCTTTGTACAGTTCCTATGGTTTTTCTGTGAATTTGAAATCTTTCAAAATAACAAGTTAAAATACTAAGTTTCCCCTTTTATAATGAAAGTGTTCAAAGCAGAAAAACTAGGCTAATAAACCTTAAACTCATCACCAAATATAATGATGGGTAATGCTCTGCGATATTAGCCTTAAAATTTTTTTTGGAAAGTAAATTAGAAACATCCTGCTACTTTCCTCCTAAATACTCTGTATGTTTGTCTAAAAATGAGGCCGTTTTTCCTGGGGGATCTAACGGAATTAGCAGTAATGATGCCATGTGCCCACATGTCCATTCATACTGAGATTTCCCTGATCACGGCTGCCTGCGGTTGTGTGGGCCGCGGTAGCAGGGAGGGCCATCGTGTCATCTCCTGCTGACTCTCATCGCCTCCCCTCTTGTGTTTTGGCCACAGGATGATGGTCCAGGGCTACCGCCAGCCCCTGGAGAGCACCGACCTCTGGTCCCTGAATAAGGAGGACACGTCAGAACAAGTTGTGCCCGTCTTGGTAAAGAACTGGAAGAAGGAATGTGCCAAGTCCAGAAAGTAAGTGCCAGGCATCTGGCCACGGGCAAGCCGGACGCTCACTAGGTTGGCCTGGTAGCCCCGTCCCTCCACTGTGGCCCGGGATGGTCTCAGTGCCACCCCTCAAGTGTCATAGCCCTGGGCGGGCTGCTTCCCTTCCCAGAACCACGGTTTGCTCACCTGCGAATGGAGTGGAGTCCAACATGTAGCTCAGGCAATTTGGATAGAAAAGAAAAGAGAAAGACGTCAAGTGAGTGGATTCTGTTTGCCGCGACCCTCAGCGACCCCGTCCTCCCGGAGTTGTTTCGTTTCCTCCCCTTCTCTCTGAGCAGCTGGCATCCTGAGCGTTCTTACTGTTTTAAATGGTTCGGTTTAACACGCCAAATCAACTGCTTCTTGAGGTGTTCAGCTTAAGAAGCCCCAATTGAGAGTGATTTGGGCTGTACTGGATTTTTTTTTTTAACAGAGTTTTATTTTTTGGAGCGCTTTTAGGTTCGCAGCAGGTCTGAGCAGAAGCTGCAGAGTTGCACACACTCCTCCCCTGCCCGCTGTCAGGGTACCCCCACCAGAGGGGCACGTCGGTGACGGCCTATAAGACCACACTGAGTACGTGGTTTACATCACTGTTCACTCTCTGTCTTGGATTTCACACCCTCCCCCCTTGCAAGCTGTATGCCAACCCCAAGCTCTGTCATCTGGTTATTTTGGGAGTCAGGCGAGGGCCTCTGCAGCACGTATTGTGTCTTATTTCTTCAAACATAAGACGTTATCACCTGTGCTGTGCATCATTATGATGTCATCACCTGTGTGATGCGCCAAGGAAAAAGGAAAACAGCTGCCAGTTAAACCAGGATGTGACATTGACTTAAGATGCATCCCGCGTCCAGAGAAGCCAGACGAGAACTCGCAAGGGACTCTGATGGCAGGGGGTGGTGTCAGGATGGCCACCTCCTGTGGTCATTATGGCATGGTGCCCGCCTTGGAGCGCTGGCTGCCGAGGCCCAGCCTGGTTGCGTGCACGTGTGCTAAGTCGCTTCATTTGTGTCCGATTCTTTGCAGCCCTGTGGATTGTAGCCTGCTCGGCTCCTTTGTCCATAAGATTCTCTAGGCAAGAATACTGGGGTAGGTTGCCGTGCCCTCCTCCAAGGGATCTTCCCTACCCAGGGATCAAACCCCTTGTCTCTGGCGTCTCCTGCATTGTTTACCACTTGTGCCCCCTGGGAAGCCCCAAGCCTGGTGCACAGCCCCACAGAGCAGCTGGCCTCCCAGGAGAGGAACCCCGGCTCTCCCAATTCCTTACCTTTTGCAGGAACGCCCAAGCTCCAGGTCTTCAATCTGCATCAGGCCGTGGGTGGGGAATGTGGGACACTGATGCTGCTGGCCACTAGGACATCAGCAGAGGACCTTGTGACTGTCTGCAGTGGCCATGAACAGAGGAGACGTTGTTTCCTGGGAGGTGGGTTGAGCTGAGCCTCTGTGGCCTTCGTGGTGAGGAGGTGCTCTGTGCACATGTGGCTCTGGCTGGGCACCGTGTCTGTGACCCAGATGGAGGTTCTTGGGCATAGTTGGGGTTTCCAGTTCCCTTTGGCCTGGCCTGCAGCCTCCTCCCTGATGAGAAGGTGTCTCCTTAGGCTTTTTCCCACCCGGGGTGGCAGGGGGTTCCCCCCCGGCTGTCCTCTGGGGCTCCGCCCGTGAGCCGGTTGCTGCAGCTGTGGGAGAGGTCAGCAAGGAGACTTGCTAGGAGGAGGACCGGCCTTGCAACGTGAAGCTCCATCACCGGCCTGGCCCTTGGTTGTTTCGTTCAGCAGATAGAGTTGCTGACTGCTGATGTGCTGAGCGTGGTTTTGGCCCTGGAGGTTAAGAGAGTGGAACGGGAGAGACAGGATCCTTGTCTGGTGGAACTTAGATTCCATGTGGGATCCAGGGCTTAAGGAGTCAAACACACCTTATGAGAAGCTGGAGAGAGCGTGAAATGAGATGATGAGATTAACAAGGAGGGGCCATGAGGGCCAGAGTGATCGGGAGCCAATACGGGTTGGGTGGTCAGGGGTGGCCCCTCTGAGTGGAGATTTGGTGTCGAAGGAGGGAGGGAGCTTTGCAAACGTGGGAAAGGGCTTTCCATTCGCAGGAATAGCTAGTGCCAAGGTCCTGAGGTAGAGGTGAGGTGGCGTGCTGACGGAGCAGCACAGGGCTTGTGTGGCTGAAGTGCAGTGAGAGGTGGGGAGAATGGGAGGAGAAAAAGCAAGAGAAGTATTTGCAGGGTTCATAGGCTATGGAACTGGGCTAGGGTTTGATCCCAGATGTGGTGAGAGGACAGGTGGGCTTTTTGCAGGGCAGTGGCACATCCTCCGGGTCTTCCTTGTGGCATGTGAGATCTTAAATTGTGGCACGCAAACTCTTAGTTGCCGCACGTTGTGGGATCTAGTTGACTGATCAGGGATCGAGGCTGGGGCCCTTGCATGGGAAGTGTGGGGTCTTAGCCACTGGACCACCAGGGAAGCCCCCAGGCGTTCTGTTTTGTAACAATCAGTTGGGGTGCTCTGGGGATGGTGGATCGTGGGACGAGAATCGAGGGAGATGGGTCCCTGGCTCTACTCCTGGAGGTGTGAACCATGCCAGCACCTGTGACCCCTGGGGTGTGGGTGTAGGTGGGGAGAGTCTCCTGGGCTCCCTGGGGCTCCTGGGGAGCAGGGGACCAAGGCCTGGGCTGGAGGGCCGCCTTGGCATCTTGGGCTCAGGCCTCCGCCTCCTCTCCTCACCCCTGAGCGCCTCCTCTCAGGGCAGGTCCTAGCTGCTTCCCCCACTCCCCTGACTTTTGGGTTTTAAAATCCAGTTGTTCATTGGGTTTCATCAGATGATTTTGAGTATAACAAAAAAAGAGTGGAAATTTCTCAACTTAACGGCCTCCCATAGATTAAGGCCACTCTGGACTATGGTTCCTGTTGGAACGACTATAAAATGATTTGGCAGCTCTGAAAAAGACTTGGGCAGTTTTTAAAAAAAAAAAAAAAAAACTTAGGGACTTCCCTGGTGGTCCAGTGGTTAAGACTTCACCTTCCAATGCAGGGGTGGGGTCCAGGTTTGATCCCTGGTCCAGGAGCTGGGAATCCCACATCCCTTGTGGCCAAAACACCAAAACATGAAACAGAAGCAATATTGTAACAAATTCAATAAAGAGTTTAAAAATGGTCCACATCAAAAAGTATCTTTTTAATTTATTAATTTATTTTAATTGGAAGCTAATTACTTTACAGTATTGTGGTTTCTGCCTTACATCGACATGTATCAGCCACGGGAGTTAAACAGTTACGATACCAGCCAGCCATTCTACTCCTAGGTATATACCTGAGAGAACCGAAGATGTATGTTCATGAACTCGGGCAGAGATGTTCATAGCAGCTTTGTGTGTGGTGGTCAGAGCTGGGAGGAACCCAGACAGCTGTTAACAAGTGAGTAAGTGATAGTTTGTCAGTCGTGTCTGACTCTTTGCAGCCTCACGGCCTGCACCCCGCCAGCTTCCTCTGTCCATGGAATTCTCCAGGCAAGAATACTGGAATGGGTTGCCATTTTCTTCTCCAGTTAACAAGTGAATAGGTGTGCAAATCTTGGTGTAGCCATGCAAGGGAGCACTTCTGAGCAATACAACAGAATAAACTATTGATACACTCAGCAACATGAAAATCTCTAATTAAGCTGCGTGAACAAAGCCAGGCAGCGGTACCTACTAGGTGATTCCTTTTATGTACAAGTCAAGAAACATGAAAGCAAGTCAGTAGTGACAGAAATCAGATCAGTGGTGGCCTGAAGGAGGAGGAGGTGGTCAGATGGGAGGGAGAAGTTCCAGAGAGAGGAGAGCCCTGTGGAGGTGATGGGCGTGCTCATTGTCTTGATTTCCCTGGTGGTCTGACAGGTGTGTAAATATGTCCATAAGGTTGTGCACTTGAGGTGTCTGCATCGGAACCACCAGGGAAGCCCTGATCTTATATCAGTTATACTCATAAGAAAGCAGTAGTGTTTAAAGAAGGGGTGACCATGTTAACTTAATTGTCTGTATTTCATAAAGGAATGCAAACAGCAAATAACAAACAAAAAACAAAAGGCTCCAAAATACAGGTGTTAAGCTGTGGTTCCCAACCTTTCAGATCCATTGCCCCCTTTAATAAGAAAGACATTATTATTAAAGATATTAAATATAGATATTAGTATAACACCTCCTTAAATGTAAGGTAATCCATTAAAATAACCCAACCATGTGTCTTAGTTTAAAAGTCAACAAAATGTTCTTGCTAAGCTTTAAAGCTACAAGGTGAGTGATTTGTAATGAATCGCCACGTGTGTCTGTGTAAACGCTCAGGCAGGCACTAGAACAGAGATCGAGGAATTGCTGTGTGCTCATAAGTGGAACCTTTTCTGCGGCAGCTGCAAGTTCTGACCAACTGGGTCTGGTGGTTCTGGAGACCAGAACCATCATCACCCTCACGCACAGGGTTTTGCAAAGTGGCGATTCATACTTGGCAAAGTTCTGAACAAAACTTAAATTTGCATGCTGACTGCAGTTCTAAAAAATCGAGGTGTATTTCATCTTGCAAAAAAAAAATACTTGCTGTGTATGGATTTATCTCAGTCTTTCCCAGCATTAGGGTCTTTTCCAATGAGCCGGCTCTTTGCATCAGGTAGCCAAAGTATTGGAGCTTCAGCATCAGTCTTTCCAATGAATATTCAGAGTTCATTTTCTTTAGGATCAACTGACATGCTGCAGTCCATGGGGTCACAAAGTGTCAGACACAACTTAACGACTGAGCAACAATAACAGCAGTGAATTTATGCTGAAGATGGAGTTAGAGTCGAGATTTGGGTGATTTGGGGTGCTTCCCTGTTGGTCCAATTGTTAAGACTCTGTGCTTCCTCTGCAGGGCACTTGAGTTTGATCCCTGGTCAGGAACCTAAGATCCCACAAGCCGCACAGCATGGCAAAAACAAACAAATCCATAGATTTGGGTGATTTTAGGCAGACTCTGCAATGAACATGAACTTGGGCAAACTTCGGGAGATGGTGAGGGACAGAGAGGTCTGGCCTGCTGCTGTCCATGAGGTCGCAAAGCGTCAGACATGGCTGGACGGCTGAACAACAGCAGGGCAGGCTCTTCACCTCCATGGGTGCCTGGTGGGATTGTCTTCCTCTGGTGTGGTCCAGTACGTCAGTGGTTCCCAGCCTTTTTGGCACCAGGGACCAGTTTCGTGGAAGACAGTTTTCCCATGAAGCAGGAGGTAGGGGATGGTTTCATGATGATTCAGGAGCATTACATTTATTGGGTGCATGCTCGGTTGGTAAGTCATGTTTGACTCTTTGTGACCCCACAGACTGTAGCTCGCCAGGCTCCTCTGTCCATGGGATTTTCCAGGCAAGACTACTGGAGTGGGTAGCCATTTCCTTCTCCAAGGGATCTTCCTGACCCAAGGATCAAAGCTGCCTCTCCTGTGTCTCTTGCATTGGCAAGTGGGGTCTTTACCACTGAGCCATCCGGGAAGCCCTAACTTTATTTCTGTGATTGTTACGTCGTGATAATGTGGTAATAATACAAGCGGGGGAGAGCAACTGTAAATAGGGGTGAACCTCCACTTGCTCATCGGCCCCTCACCTCCTGCTGTGCAGCCCATTCCTAACAGGCCGCCGACCAGTACCAGGGCTGGGGACTCCTGCTGCATGTCAGAGGGAGCCTGGTCTCTGGCCCAGGCACTGTCACATCAGAGGCTGAGAAACCCCCTTGACGGCCTGTTCTTGAGAAACAAAAAGTACTCTCCAACAGCAACAACAACAGAAAGGGGGAGAATGATCTTGAGTTGTTTGTATGTGTATGGGACACAGTTAAAATCCTACCAGCTGTACTTTAGTTGGGGTGGGGAGGTGGTTGCCACGCCCATCTGTGGTTTCCAAAACCATCATCCCTACAGCTCTGAGGAGGATGAAAATGTGCATTAAGGGTGTTAAGTTCTTTCTCTGCCCCTCTGTATTACACTGGATATTACGGATCAAAGACCATGCTCAGAGTACATCCATAAAATTGACTGAGCTATGACCTTTTTCAGTTTGAGATTTTTGCCTTTGGCCACAACGTTAGAGATCTTATTTATTTTTTTATAACAAATGACAAGCACAGCCTTGTGCTTGTGGGAGCACATGGGAGCTCCTCGTGGGCCTCTGGTTGGTTCACTCCCTGCCCAGTCTGCTCTGGTTCCTTGAAGTTCTTGGAATGGCTGCCTCACCTCTTTTCAAAATCCCTCAGTTCCAGGCCATGCTGATCCGGTTCCTCCTGCCTAGAGTGCCCTTTCTCTCCCCGAGTGGACTCGCTCCCTCATCCTGCAGGTCTCAGCTTTGATGTCACCTCCTCCAGGAAGCCTCCATGATATACTCCCCTCCACACACAGAGTGATCAGTTTCTCTCACAGGGCTGCTTGATGGCGGGGCTTTCCCCATGGCTCAGCCCCAAGCAGGGCCTTTGTGGAGGAGAGATCGATGGGCAAGTTCCAGCTTCCAGCTTCCCCACCCTTCCTGTTCCCCTGTCCTGGGCAGTTTTCTCCTGACTCAGACCTTCCCTCTCCAACTTTCCTTCCATTCCCGGCCAGACCATCCAGATGCCCAGCTTTCTTCCTCCCTCCGAGAGCGCCTGCTTCCCTTGAAAGCCTCTTGTTCACTGGATTTTTTTTTCTCTCCTGACTCGCTGTAGCTGGTCCCGCCCACTGTTCTTCCACCCAGGCCTGAGCCTTCCTCCTCTCTGCCCATCTGAGACCTTCCCCCAGGCCCTTTGGCTGCCCGTGTACTGGCCCGCCAAAAACAGCCCTGTGTCAGCGGCAGGGCCCAGCTTAGGACGTGGTGCAGAGAATGAATGGGGGGTGTGGGGGACGAAGCCACTTCCTGTCCCCCTGCCCTGCCTGTTGTCCTCCTTTCCAAGAGGGCATGTGTGTGCAGAATGAAATCACACTAAAAATCCCCGCCAGGATCCCAGCTTCAGGGCAAGTCAGTGAAGTGAGCGGGGAAAGAGCTTTCACTGACAACACAAGAGTAGTGATAATCCTCTGTGGTTGGTAGAATGTCCCCCCACCAAAAAAAAAAAAAAAAAAAAAAAATCCGCATCCTGATCTCCAGAACCTGTGTATACGTTACATGGCAAAGCTCAGCTCAGGGTGTGCCCAGTCATGTTGAACTCTTTGTGACTCCATGTGACTCCTGTAGCCCACAGGACTCCTCTGTCCATGGGATTTCTCAGGCAAGAATACTGGAGCAGGTTGTCATTCCCTTCTCCAGGGGATCTTCCCAAGCCAGGGATCAAACCTGCGTCTCTGGTGTCTCCTGCATTGGCAGGCAGGTTCCTTACCGCTGTGCCACCTGGGGAACTGGCAGAGTCCCTTTGCAAATGTGATTAAGTTCAGGATTCTGAGAAAGGCGACTATGCTGGTTTTTTTGGGTGGGCCTGATGTAATCATCATGAAGGTCCTTATAAGGAAGAGACAGGAAGTCAGAGAGGCAAAGTGTTGAGCTGCTGGCTGGACGAGGAGGCAGGAACTCCGTGCCCAGGTGTGTAGGCATCTTCTAGATGCTGGGAAAGGTGAGAACAGCTTCTCCCCTGGAGCCTGCAGGCCAGCTTAGACTTCTGACCTCTACAGCTATGAGATGTGAGGTTCGTGTTGTTTCAATCCACTCATTTGTATTCACGGGTCGCAGCAGCCACAGGCAATCCTACAGCTTCACCCAGAATTTACGTTTGAGTCTGGACGCAGCGGGAGGCCAGGAGTGGAGCCGAGGTTGGGGAATGAAGCGCTTTAGGAGGATCCCATTGGCTGCCATGCAGGGCCTTGGTTGTCAGGGAACAAGAGTGGAAGGAAATGGGGGAGCAGGGAGGGGGCCCCAGTCATGGTCACTTGTGTGGGTCAGAGGCCGTGGTGATGGATAGCATGGATGGATGACTGCACACACATCCCAGGAGTGGGACATATACGACACACACCTGATTGGACCTGGGAGCTTGGAGGAAAGGGGATCAGGGAGGAGTCCCATGTTTCTGGTTCTTTCCTGAGGTGGGAGCATCGAAAGGAAGGATCTGGATTTGACAGAGCCCAGACTAGTGCCTGGATCTCTTACCACTTCCCAGCTGGTGCCAGTGGTAAAGAACTTGCCTTCTAATGCAGAAGGTGTAAGAGACGCAGGTTCAATCCCTGGGTCAGGAAGATCCACTGGAGGAGGGGTTGGCAACCCACTCCAGTGTTCTTGCCTGGAGAATCCCCATGGACAGTGGATCCTGGCGGGCTGCGGTCCAGAGGGTCACAAAGAGTCAGACACGACTGAGTTTCTTAGCATGCATGCACGTACAGACCAGTGCCCATGGTTTGGAGTAGGGATAGGGGAGGGAACCAAGGCAGATCAGGAGGCTGTGGTCTCCAGAAGGGCGTTTCAGCTGATCTAGGTTGTTAGGTGTGGCTTGGATGGAAGAGGCAACAGTCCCCTGTGATTAAGTGCTGTTCAGTGAGCTCCTGCTATGGACCAATTCTATAAATTGTGAACCTTACGACTGTGTGCAGAGGAAGCTTATGTGCATATTTCAAGGCTGGAGCTCACATTTGGCCATTTGAGGGTGTTGCTTTGACTGCATTTTGTGGGAGAGGGAAACAACCTATTGCTACATAACAGGTGACCCCAAAATGTAGCAGGCTTAAGGAAGAATGAACATTTACTGTCTCATACTGTGTCTCTGGGTCAGGGATCCGGGATGGGTCTGGCTCGGTGGTTCTGGTTCAGGGTCTGTCATGGCTGCAGTCATCTGAAGGCTTGGCTGGGGGCACAGATCTTCTTCCACGTTGCACATGGTGGGCGTCACTGTGCTGGCTGTTGGCAGAGTCTCACCATGGGGTCTTCTCCAGAAGGCTGGTTGAGTGTCCTCATGACCTCGTGGTTGGCTTTGCCCAGAGTGAGTGATTCACGAGAGGGCAGGACAGAAGCCACGATGTTTTCTGCAAGCTAATCTTGCAGGTGACAACTCTTTCTCCATTTTTTGACAAAGTTGTGAAGTCATTTCTCCAATATCCTATTCCGAGTGGGAGGGGACTTCACAGGGGCGTGTATGAGAGTTCCGATTTCTCAACATCCCTGAAACCTTGTTATCTGACTTTTTGATGAAAGCAATCCTAGTGGGTGTGAAGCAGTGTTTCATCCTGGTGTCGGTTTGCCTTTCCCTGATGACGTAAGGAAGTTAAGCAATATTTCATGTGCTTATGCCATTCACATGTCTTCTTTGTACCTTTTAAAATTGGGTTGTCTTTTTTCTTACTGGGTTGTTAGAGTTCTTTATTTGCTCTATTTATCAATTCAAGTCCCTTATCAGATTTTTGATTGGCAAATATTTCCTCCTATTCCATGGGTTGTCTTTTCACTTTCTTGGTAACACCTTTTGAAGCACAGAAGTTTTTGGTTTTGATAAAGTTCAATTTATTTTTTCTCTTGTTGCTTGTCCTTTTGGTGTCGTATTTAAGTATCCATTGCTAAATCCAAGGTCATAAAGATTTTGCCCCTTGTTGCCTTCTAAGAGTTTTACAGTTTTAGTTCTATGTTAAGTCCTTCATCCACTTTGAATTAATTTTTATATACGGTGTGAAGTAAGGGTCCAGCTTCATTCTTTTGCCTGTAGCTATCTAGTTTTTCAATACCATTTGTTGAAAAAACGATTCCTTTCCCATTGAATGGTCTTCACAACTTTGTCAAAAATCAGTCGAATTTATTTCTGGATTTTGAATTGGGTTGCATTGATCTCTGTATATGCCCCTCCTCATGCCTGTCTTGGGGGTTTCCCTGGAGGCTCAGACAGTAAAGAATCCACTTGCAATGCAGGAGACGTGGGTTCGATCCCTGGCTTGGGAAGATCCCCTGGAAAAGGGAATGGCAACCCATTCCAGTATTCTTGCCTGGGAAATCTCATGGCTAGAGGAGCCTGGTGGGCTACAGTCCTTGGGGTCACAACAGAATCGGACATAACTTAGAGACTAAACAGCAGCAACATGCGCGTCTTGATTATGGTTGTCCGGTAGTAAGTTTCGAAATTGGAAAATGTAAATCCTCCAACTCTGCTTTTCTTATTTAAGATTCTTTTGGCTCTTTTCAATCCCTGGAGCTTCCATATGAATTTTAGGGTTAGCTTGTGCATTTGTACAGAGCGCTCGGATTCTGATAGAGATTGCGTTGATTCTGTAGGTCACTTTGAGACTGGCGCTTTTCTGAGCCCTTTACCTACAGTAAGTCATTTAGTTTTCACAAAAGCTCTGGGAGGCAAGTCCTACTTTTCCCCCCATTGTACAGATGAAGAAACTAAGAGCTAGAGAGGTTAAGACACTTGCCTGAAGTCACACAGCTGGCTGGGGTCCTGAGTCTGTGGTCGTAACCGCCACGCTCAGCTGCTTCTCCGCAGTGACTGGTTTTCTGGGGCCAGGCCTCCGTGGGGGTGGGCTTCTCCGGTCCTCTCCCGGCTGGTGGGCTGAGGCCCTGGCAGACCCCACAGCCGCTCCTCACTCCTTGTCTTCCAGGCAGCCGGTGAAGATCGTGTACTCCTCCAAGGACCCCGCCAAGCCCAAAGGAAGCTCCAAGGTGGATGTGAACGAGGAGGCCGAGGCTCTGATTGTCAAGTGTCCCCAGAAGGAGCGGGACCCGTCCCTGTTCAAAGTGTTATACAAGACCTTCGGGCCCTACTTTCTCATGAGCTTCTTGTTCAAAGCTGTGCATGACCTGATGATGTTTGCCGGCCCAGAGATCTTAAAGTAAGCCCCCCACCCCACCCCAGCCGGGCAGTCCTTTGCATCCTTGACCTTCCACTTGCGACACCCCTCACCCTCCCCTGGGGTCACACGCTCAGGGTTCTCTGGGCTCAGAGCCAAGTTTCCCCATCCTCACTGGCTTTGCCTGATCTTTGCTTTAATAAGCCGTCTTAAAGCCTTGTTAAACCACGATGGTTGTAAGAAACAGAAACCTTCAGGCTCCCCTGAAGCCAGAAGGGAGAAGACGGAGGCTTATCTTGGGAAGTCAACAGCAGGGATGTAGGGTAAGGGAGTTAGAGAAGGCAAGGTTCCGGAAAAGAACGAGACAGGTACTTTGCAAGAACAGCTCACCTTTAATGAGGTGAGAAGGGGCAGCAGTCACGTTAGTGAGCCGCTGCACTAACCCAAGAAAAGAGTAAGTATATATAGGCATATATGTGGAAAGCTACTGTCTTAAGGGGCCTGTTCTTCTCCAAGGTTGTTCAGATTAGTGAGGCTGGGACCAGCTGGGAGCTGGGCGTAATCAACCTTACTGTCCATTGTTTTCTTCGGGTGAGAGTTCTTTGTTTTGCATAGAATGGTGGGGAGGACCCTAGGAGAGTTTTCACTCCAGGCTATTTTGAGCTCTGTTAACTTTCCTTCAAGGGAGTGTCAATTGTGTGAAAGCTGCAGCTGAAACTGGAAAGGAGGTTTCCCTCTCTCCCTCTCTCCCTCCCTCCCTCCATCTCTGCTTCTGTCTCTCTAGGGCCACTCATTTGTTCTCTTTCCCTCCTTCCCTCCGCCCTGTGCTCCCTGCTGGGTCACTTTTGCCTGATGAGGCAGAGCGGTCAGTGTGAGGAGCCCGGGGCTTCACCCCTGCACGGGCAGCCCCGTGTGGGTTGGGCTTCCCATCCTTGAAACTGAAGCGCGAGTGCCCGACTCACCCGGCTGGCTCGGGAGAGCGTCACTTGCCAACACCAGAGGGCTTGACCTGTGAGGACACGTGTTGTCACGGTCTCTCACGCCGGGTTCTGTCCTCGCTGCCGCACAGGTTGCTCATCAACTTCGTGAACGACAAGAAGGCCCCGGAATGGCAGGGTTACTTCTACACGGCGCTGCTGTTCATCAGCGCCTGCCTGCAGACCCTGGTGTTGCACCAGTACTTCCACATCTGCTTCGTCAGCGGCATGCGCATCAAGACGGCCGTCATCGGGGCCGTGTACCGGAAGGTGGGGCGCGGCCCCCGCGGGACCCTCGGGGGGCCTGGCCAGGTCACCTCTCAGGCCCAGCTTGCAGAGCAGTGGCATGAAGGTGGTCTGAATGGCTGTGGTTTGGCAGGGGGTGACCATCAAGCTTGACAGCTTAGCAGAGCTGCTCCTAGAGGCTTGTCTGGGGGTGGGGGTGGTGCCCAGGAGCCCCCCTGCCCGGGTCCACTGTGGGTAATTGCATTTCTTGACTTGGGACGATCCAGATCCTTGCCCTGCTGTTAATGTACTACGTGTGAGCGTGTTCTGACTCTCCATTTGAACTGAGAAGATGATACCTTCCCTGGATGAGAGACCCTCAGCACAGACAGCCTTAAGGGAACTGAATTACCTCCTCGGTCCCTTCATTTCTTAGCCTCTGGGCCCCACAGGTTAGGAAGAGACTCTTCGGCAACTGGTAGAGAAAGATGGATTTGATCATTGGCTCTTAGCCGTGTCTGCATGTTAGACTCAACCAGAGAGCTTCAGAAACTTCCAAGGACCAGGCTGCACCCAAATCAAGTCAGAATCTCTATTGGGGGGTCGGGGGCCAGGCATCAGTATTTCTAAAACTCCCTAGGTGACAGCATGAAACCATCGAGAGCCAGGGCGAGTTTAGCCCTCCGGGATATGTTGGCAGTGTCTGGTTGTCATAACTGGGGGTGGGGGCGGTGGTGGAGTGGGGCGTGTATCTAGGGGGTGGAGACTGGGGATGCTGCTGAACGTCCTGCAGTGCACAGGACAGCCCCCCAGAGAATCATCTGACCTCAGGTGTCAGTAGTGTCACAAAGGAGAAACCCTGGCTGAGACCTTGGTCCTTCAGGGTGAAGTGGGGACCAGCATTGTCAGCATCTCCTGGGGGCTTTTAGCAATGGATAGTCCCCCTCCAGTCTTACGGAATCAGAAATTGCCTCATAACAGACTCCCTGGGGTGGTTGTGTGTACACGTACACACTCAAGTGCATGAAGCCCGGGTTTAGGCAACCTCTGAGGTCCCTTCTGTACCGAAGAGCTCAGGATGGGGGAGGCAGTAGGTGCTGTCGATAAGAGACGGGCCTTTGTGACGAGACACACGGGCTGGGAAGGCAGATAAGCCTCCAGGGGAGGAGAAGGCAGCGACCTCTCGGCTGGTGCGCTGTCTCCTTCCTCCACGTGGGCCTGGATGGGGGCCCTGGCTGTCTCCCACCACACCCACCCTCTTTCCCTCTCCTTTGTCCCGCAGGCCCTGGTGATCACCAATGCAGCCAGAAAGTCCTCCACAGTCGGGGAGATCGTCAACCTCATGTCCGTGGACGCCCAGAGGTTCATGGACCTGGCCACATACATTAACATGATCTGGTCAGCCCCTCTGCAAGTCATCCTTGCCCTCTACCTCCTGTGGCTGGTGTGTGTTTGACGTCATTCCCGTGGCACATGGGGAGGGACCTCCATGTGTGGGCAGTGGGGGGACGAGGGAGTGGGTGCCAGGGATGAGAACCTCTGTAGCTCACTGTCATTTCTTTAAAAAAAAAAAAAAAAACACAAACTTTTGTTTTGTATTGGGGTATAGCCGATGAGCAATGTGATAGTTTCAGGTAGACAGCGAAGGGACTGAGCCACACATATACATGTACCCATTCTCCCCCCAAACCTCCCTCCCATCCAGGCTGCCACGTAACATGCTTGCTGGCGTTTCTTGACATCGTTCACATTTTATTTTCTGGCTTGTCAGCCAGCTCCTGGATATTTTGTTCCTTTCTTCAGTTGTTGGGCTATGTTCTCTCGGGTGGCATGGTATTTATTTGCACGTGTCTCTTCTTGACGGTGTGTGTAGTTAACCACCCTATGACATATCCATTGTATTTCTCCCTCTGTGTCTTCCCAAAGACTCAGCAAACTCCTTTATTCATGAGTCCTAAGTTATGTTGGTCTTTCGGTTGCAGGGGGTAGAAGTGCATTTTAGAGCAACATAAGCAAGTAAAGGGAATTTTATGGGTGGGGGTAACTGAAGAGTCTAGGGGACTGGCTTCAGGTATGGATGGATCTTGGAGATCTGGCAGTGCTGTAAGGACACAATCTCATGCCCTCATCCTTTCTTAGCTTGGTGTTTCTCTGAGTTGATTTCGTTCTCAGTGGGATTTCTTCACACGGCTTCCATAGCTTTGGGTTTATAGCATCTTCACAGGTGTTGGTGCCAGACAAAAGAGAAGATACTCCTTTCCCGTTTGTCTCAGTCAGACTCCCAGGGAGCACTGTGGCTGAGCACAGTCCTAGTCGCATCCTTGAAAAAATATCAGGCTGAAATAGGCAGCATTCTCTGATTGGCCAGCCTGGGTCACGTGTTCTCTCTCAGTGTGAACAGGGTGTGATTGACAGCCCTTCCACATGGGGAAGGGCACCTCCCAAAGTATGAAGATGATGAGCCAAGATGCTCTTAGCCTAATCCAGGCCTTACTCTTTCTACCTCTGGGCCTTTGCACATGCCTTTCCTTCCACCAGGAATTCCCTTTCCTCCCTACTGATGACAAGAACTTCCAGACTATCCCAGACTTTAAGGCTGTGATAAATACCACTTCCACTGATTTTTTCCCCCTTTTAATTAGGTGGACTTCTTCATCTGGCAGGTGTCTTGGGGCATCTACTTCCCCAGAAAGTGCTGTCGTGGAACAGTCCTTTTAGAATTGCCTTCAGGGTTGATTTGTGAACCACTAAGAAAATGGCTTTATTTTAAATGAGAGTTGCTGAAAGTGTTATTGATACGTGGGGCAGGATAATTCTTCACTGTTGGGGGCTGATCTGTGTGTTGTAGTATAGTATGTTTAGCTGCCTCCCTAGCCTCTCCCCAGGAGATACCAATCACATACCACCTCTTCACCCCCACACTCCCACCGCCACTTGCGAAAAGGTCTCCAGACGTTTTCAGATGTCCCTTGGGGGAATATACCTCACTGGTAGGGAACTGCTGCTTTAGACCAAAACCAGGGAGAAGGCAATGGCACCCCGCTCCAGTACTCTTGCCTGGAAAATCCCATGGACGGAGGAGCCTGGTAGGCTGCAGTCCATGGGGTTGCTAAGAGTTGGACACGACTGAGCGACTTCACTTTCACTTTTCACTTTCATGCTTTGGAGAAGGAAATGGCAACCCACTCCAGTGTTCTTGCCTGGAGAATCCCAGGGATGGGGGAGCCTGGTGGGCTGCTGTCTATGGGGTCGCACAGAGTCGGACACGTCGGAAGCGACTTAGCAGCAGTAGCAGCAGCAGCAGGGTTTCTCTGACAGTCAAGAACATAGGATAACAGGCAACAAGATGGCTCTGAAATCGGGCTGCCCTGGTTCAGATCCTTCCTCTTGCTGCCCTTATGGCTTAATGTCACTACGTCTTGATGTCCTCATCTGTAAACTGTTGACAGTCAGGAAACGTCATTGCAGTGATTGATGTCAGGACAATTGAATGAATTGCTGCCGGTAGTGTTCCCTGAGCCATACGTGGTACAGAGATGTGCCTGGTGTCTTTTAACTATGATTTGCTTTCAGAGTTGATTCTGAATGCTTCAGATTGTTGGTAGAAATCACCTTCATTCTTAGAGGTGGATTAATCGTCACTGAGCAGAGCTGCATCACAGAAAACATTTGGAGCAGTTGTTGTTGTTCAGTCGCTCAGTTGTGTTCAACTCTGTGACCCTATGGACTGCAGCACACCTGGTTCCCCTGTCCTTCAGCGTCTCCCAGAGCTTGCTCAGACTCATGTGCATTGAGTCAGTGATGCCACCCAACCATCTCGTCCTCTGTCGTCCCCTTCTCCTCCTGCCTTCAGTCTTTCCCAGCATCAGGGTCTTTCCAATGCATTGCCTCTCTGCATCAGGTGAACCAAGTATTGGAACTTAAGCTTCAGCATCAGTCCTTCCACTGAATATTCAGGGTTGATTTCCTTTAGAATTGTCTGGTTTAATCTCCTTACTGTCCAGATGACTCTGAAGAGTCTTCTCCAGCAACATAGTTTGAAATCATCAATTCTTTGGCACTCAGCCTTCTTTATGGTCCTACTCTTACACCCATACATGACTTCTAGAAAAACCGTAGCTTTAACGAGACAGATTTTTGTTGGCAAAGTGACGGTAGAGCAGTAGTTTGGAGCAGTAGAGCGGCTTTTTGGTAACTGGGACTGGAGCACCCAAGGCTGACTCCTTGGAAGGGACTAACATGCTTACCCTCTGGTTCTGACCGTCCGTCTCAGCTGAGAGCGTATACACTGGGCAGACTCCTCAGGCTGTCTCTTCTGATGTGTGTAACGTGCAAGTTGAAAAATGTCGATCAGTATCTTGCCTCAGTCATGATCTCTTAACCTTTCTGAGGTGCAGTTTCCTTAATCTGCAAATGGGACCACAGAACAGTCTATAGCTTCTCATCTACAAGTCCTTGTATCAAAAAGCTCTAAAAACCGAAAGTGTTTCTTAACTCATTTGGTGGCCAGACCTGACCTGAACAGATGTGTGATTTATCATCTTGATTATCCCTCTCAGTGGGAATTTTCCCATTTGCTACTGAAAAAAAGAATTGCATTTGCTTATGGAATGCTGTTCCATGGCCTGGTGGGGTACGATATACAGGCATATCCACCTATGTCAGGGGGTCCTAGGACTCCAGCAGGTTCATGATTCGCTAGGGTTACAGCAAGATTAACAAAGGTTGAAGGGGGATCAGGGACAAGCTTCCAGGCGTCCTCTCACCCTGGAGTCAACAAGAGGTACTTAATTCCCCAGTTTGGATGCTTGTGACAACATGTGTGAAATGTTACCAGCCAGGGAAGCTTGTGAGAGACCCCCTAGTCCAGGGTTTTTATTGGGGGCTGATCACACTGGCAGCTTCTACCTGGCACAGACCAAACTTGCAGACTCCCAAGGGGAAAAGGCTTAATCAGCAGAAGCTGTATTGTTTGTACAGTTTAGGCATAGTGAGTCAGTCTTAAATCAGTTCTGACAATTTTGGGAGCCCTCCCCAAACCCAAGCACCCGGCCCCTAGCCAGGGGCCTTTGAGCAAGATAGACAGTCAGGTGGGCGTATTCACTGTTTTCTGTTTCACATCTCATTACCTTTCTGAAATCCTTCAGTTCTCGTTTGCAAAACCCACCCTGTTGGTAGAAACCAATAGAATACTGTAAAGCAATTATCCTTCAGTGAAAAATAAATAACAGCAACAACAGTAAAAACCCCAACCTGGTCTTAAGGGTTTCAGATAAAGGATCGTGGCCTTAATATTCGCACAGGGTTTGTGGGGCCCCGAGGGATGCTCTGGGATAAGTCTGAAAAGTGAAAGAACTGCATGGGGTGGCTCAGCCCAGGAGGCGCTGTGCTGAGGCTTTGTTCTCATTCCTCCCGTAGAACCTGGGCCCCTCCGTCCTGGCGGGGGTGGCCGTGATGGTCCTCATGGTTCCCCTCAATGCTGTGATGGCCATGAAGACCAAGACGTACCAGGTAAGGGGGTGTCTCCCTGGGCTCCGAGCCAGGCCCCTGCCTGAGGCCTTTCCACTAAGTGTCGGCTGACTTCCTTCTGCACAGGCCGTGGGGGCCTCAGCCTTGCCTGCCTGTGGGAATCCTCTGGGGCACTTTCATAAATGCTGGTCCCTATGCCCCATTCTGGGAATTCTGAGCCACCTGATATGGGTGGGGCCTGGGCATCAGGGATTTTTAAAGCTTACCATTGGGCTGCCAAGGTTGAGAGCTCCTGAAATATTTAGACCTCGTGGGCCAGTGTCTGAAGCCGCATCTGTGGACCTCTGGAAGAGTCCTCATTTCCCGTGGGTTCTATTCCCTTATGGGTGTGCATTGTCCAGGGCTGAGCAAAAACCACCCCTTGCTTTTTACCCCATCACCTTAACGCTGGTCACAGCTACTTAGTATTTTTTAAGTTTTTAAATAGTCAAGTAACAGAGTGAATGTCTTCTCATTATATTTAAAAAGTTCAAATAATACAAAAGTGTAGGGCCTGTCCCCTTCCCTGTCCTCTCAACCACAGTGAACACACTGAAGCAAATCCTTCTAGAACTTTCTGTGTGGTTATGTAGAGATCAGACTCACTGTAGAGTTAGGCTTGGTGTGAGTAGTGTGTGCATTATGGTGCTATCACCATATATATTTTAACACACACAGGCTCTTTTGGCAGCATGATTTTGTCGTTTGATACCATGCCTGGGGATCTTTCTGTGGCATGCCATGTGGTCTGACTTCATTCTCTTGAGCTCATGTCTAATGGTCCATAACAGAGATGGGCCAGAGTTCTTTTTTTTTTTTTTTGCTCCCCCATTGATGGCTATTTATGATGTGCCTGTGGAATTTCAAATGAGAGAGCTTGGCTGCACTGATGATGCTATAGGAGAGACAGATTCCAGAACATGGGCCTGGTGGGATGAAGTTTGCGGGGGTAGGGGGATGATTATGGCCTCTCATCTTCTTCCCTTGAATGGTCCACCTCTGAAGCAGTTTCAGTCTCTGGCCTTGACCTCATGTTGCTTAAACTGTCCTGTTCCATGACCCAGGAGTGACATAGCACTTAATGATAGGGTTCTTGTGAGCAGGACTAAATGCCCGTGAAAAGCTTAGAAAAGTGTCTAGCTTAAGGAAAAGGCTAGGTGATATAAAAAATATTTAACAGCTCTATAGCACGGGTACCCAATGGTCAGAACCAGTGCTGGCTGGTACAGAAACACTTCAGTATTGTAACAGCATGTACTGGCTGATAAGCAGTAAAGAAGATAAGAAAATGGAGGGGGGAAAAAGTATCATCTCTCATATTTGGATCAGCAGAGTAAGGCATGTGCCCCTTCCTCCCTGGATGGCTGTAAAGTTTTTCTCGCCTCTCTCCTAATTTTAAGAGGTTTTGCTAATAATGTCAATCTAACGTAATTCAAAGCAGTTTTTTTGCCTTGAAAAAACGAATCCTTTGGAGGGCTGTCAGGGTTCCCAGGGATTGCAGGCCCGTTTTCCCACCCTCAGGAAGGCCCATTCTTAACAGATGGGGTTGTTAGTCTGGTGCCGGGGCCAGAAGTGAGCAGCCAGCCCCTGCCCCGGTGAGGTGTTGACCGCTTTCCTCTTCCAAGGTGGCCCACATGAAGAGCAAGGACAATCGGATTAAGCTGATGAACGAAATTCTCAACGGGATCAAAGTGCTGAAGCTTTATGCCTGGGAGCTGGCATTCAAAGACAAGGTGCTGGCCATCCGGCAGGAAGAGCTGAAGGTGCTGAAGAAATCTGCCTACCTGGCCGCTGTGGGGACCTTCACCTGGGTCTGCACCCCTTTCCTGGTGAGTGAAGCCGGATTTCTCCTGGCCCACACGGTCAGACGTTTTGTTGTGTCGTCGTTGCCTAAGTATTTTTCGGAAGTCGCTATTTCAGCACAGTCTTCTCCAACCACTCTTTTTTAAAAGTACCACCCCTGCCCTTTGTTTTATTCACAGCACTTAATAGCTTCCAGCCCAGGGCTGCCCCGAGCAGCCAGTTCAGGAACTGTTACAGGTTCACCATGAGCGGAGAAGCTTGTGCTGGAATGTAAACCTCTTCTCTCTGCGTCCTTCATCGAGAAAGTCTGGCTAAGAAACAAAAAAAGTCAGCAGGACTAAGCTGCGTGCTTGGTGCCTTAGTTGAGCCACTTGATGGTGTCAGCTCCTTATCTGTCTGTGGGCTGTGGGCATCTGGTCACACACGGAGGGTTGGCAGTGACTTGTGGACCACACTCTAAGTGGCCATGCCAGACACACTCTAAAAGTCGCTCACTGTTTCATGAATTGTCTTTCTTCACTAGAATGTCAGCTCCAGGAGGGCAAAGATTTTTTTCTGTTCACTTCTGTACCCTAGTGCCAGAACCAGTGCCTAACAGGTGGTCAACGAATACTTCTCATTCATTGAAAAAATAATTCAAATCATATGCAAAGTTATGCAATAAAAAGTAATAAAAGTATATTATCCTTCCATCTATCCCTTTCCTCCAAAATGACAGTTTTGTATATCTTTTTAGGAAAAAAATGTTGATGTGTATAGATATTTTTAAAATATTTATTATATATTCAAAAGGAGTCATACTTACACGGTGTTCTGGACCTTTAGATTTAGTATGTAACTGCTCAGTTCATGCATTCAGATTTGCTTCATCTGTTTGAACGATGCATACTTGTCCGGAGCGTGGGTGTGCCGTTGTGGACTTAACCCATCTCCCATGGCTGGCCTTTTAGGCTGCTCCTTGTTCTTTGCTGTTACTTAATGTTCTGATACACTTGCTGTACTGAATGTTCTGATACACACGTCTTGGGTTACTGTAATGGGTCTGTTCCTAGCTGGCCATCCTTGAAAGGTTTAAAGATGAGTGTAAGTTACTATTTTCCCAACCTGGCCGCAAACCAGGAACCATATAGAGAGGGACTGTGGAAGCCCTTTAAGCACAGTGGGCAGTTAAACATGGTTAAGGATGACTTCAGATCATGTCCCCCCACCACGCTTCTTTTTTCTTTCTGTCTTTGTATTATTAACTATGTCATTCTTTTTTAAAAATGTTATGCTAGTAGTGAGTGTTACTTCTTACTTACGTTGGCAAATATGTATTCCTATGGGAACTTCCTATGACCAAAACCACAATTTTCATAAATAAGAAAGAATTTTCTAATAGGCTACCATCTGCTTCATCACAGTAGAGTTGCAGGTGGAATGTTTAAGGAAGCTCCTGCTTTTTTCGATGTTTGTCAAAGTATATTCATTTGGATACTGGATTTTGTTAGGCTCAGCTTGATGTCTCCTAGATTCTTAACACACACACAAGGCAACGTGGCGGATTCAGTGATGCTCCAGCTTGTGCAGGCCTCACACTCACCTGCAGGCCTTGTTAAAGCCATGCTCGCTGGGCCCCACTCAGTTTCAGATCCAGTCTGTCTAGGAAGGCCCTGAGTATTCACATTTCTAACATGTTCCCAGGGGCTGCTGCTGCTGGGGCCTGGGGTCCACACTTTGTCCTCAGCAGTGGGGCCCATAGACCAGTAGCATTGGCATCACCAGCTTGCTTATTAGAAATATAGACTCTGAGGCCTCACCCCAGACTAAGCTAAGACAGATCTAAATTTTAGCAATTTCCCCGCCAGGGGATTTGTATACACATTAAAGTTTGAAAAACATGGGCAAAAAGGTGGAGTAAGCACAGTTTTCTGTATAGGATCACCCAGTGCATAATTTAGGCGTCCTTGGCCGTGTGATCTCTGTGGCAACTGCTCATCTCTGCTGGTGTTGTGCAAGAGTGGCTATGGATGGGACTTGACCGGTGGTCCAGAGGTGAAGACTTCTCCTTCCAAAGAGGGGCACAGGTTCAATCCCTGGTCAGAGAACCGAGATCCCACATGCTGTGGGGTGTGGCCAAAAATTAAAAAAAAAAAAATAGGTATGGATGAGACAGAATGAATGGGTATGGCTGTGATCCTATAAAAATTACTGTATAGACACTGAAATTTGAATTTTGTATACTTTACTACGTGTCATGAAATGTTTTTTTGGATCATTTAAAAATTGGGGTTTTTTTAGATCATTTGAAAATGTAAAATCCGTCCTGAGTTCATGGGCTGAGACATAACCAGCTGAGTCTTGGCTTAGAGGACTGGAATGTTTCTCTGAGAGTCAGGACCCCTGCTGAATTCTCCTGCCAGCTCACGGAGTACCTTCAGCTGGTCATTTTACCTCGCTGCCTCTGGATCTTTGAGCAGGAGAGATGAAGGGATTGGAGCTTTTCTGGTGGCTCAGTAGTAAAGAATCTGCCTGCAATGCAGGAGACACATGTTGGATCCTTAGGCTAGGAAGATCTCTTAGAGGAGGAAATGGCAACCCACTCCAGTGTTCTTGCCTAGGAATCCCCATGGACAGAGGAGCCTGGCAGGCTACAGTCCATGGGGTCGCAAAGAGTGGGACATGACTGACCATGAGCGTTTGGCTTGACTTGGCTTTGATAAAGGGATTGGGCCCCAGGGCTGTGCGTGCGGCCTTGCCCTCTGCAGGCCCCTTGCCTCAGCCGACACCCCTGGACAGTCATGGTGCTCCCTCCCACTGAATTATGCTCAAGCAGTCCTCCAGGCGAATGAACACTGCCAGTGGACTGGAGTTGGCCCAAGCAGCAAGGTCACTTAGCTATTCTGGGACTCTGTGTTCCCTAAGATCCCCTCTGGCTCAAACTCTCCCACATTCCAGGCTGGAAGGGTCTGCTATCTCATTCTTTTCACACTCCAGCCTCCCCAGCCTTCTCCAGGTCCTTAGTGACTCTCTTTTTTTTGTTAAAAGTAAAAAATACAATACTGCGTGGTAGTTAACAGGGGTTGTTCTTATTTTCTTCCAACTGTTCAGTCCCGCCAGGATCCTCTGTCCATGGCTGGAGTGGGTTGCCATTTCCTTCTTCAGGGGATCTTCCCAACCCAGGGATCGAACCTGCATCTCCTGCATCAAAAGCAGATTCTTTACTGTCTGAGCCACCTGCTGGAGGCTCGACTGTTCAATAGTCTCTATGCATTAAATACAACTGTTAAATAGTCCTTACTGTATATATGATGCATTTTATTTTAAAAACAGAAAGTAATGCATTCATGTGGTGAAGATAGTTAAAGCTGTTCCAAAGAGTCTGCAGGGGAGCTTCTCAACTCCAGCACTGCTGACATTTGGGGCCGGATAATTCGTTGTTTCTTTGTGGGGAGCTGTCCTGTGCACTGTAGGCTGTTGAGCGGCATCCCTGGCCTTTCCCCACTAGATGCCAAGTGGTACCTCTCCCCCCATCTCCCCAATTATGATGATCAAAATATCCCCAGGTGAGAAGCCCGTGTCTGCAGTGAAAGGCACTGCTGTTGCCTCCACAGGCCCCCATCGCCCAGCTTCCTTGTCCATACCAGTTTCTTCTGTGTGTTTACGGAAAGAGCCTGCATGTATACCAGCATAACATTGACTAAATACAGTAAATGTACTTAAACTGCTACATCTATTTTATTTACTTTCATACTCATGATAGCAAATCACACAGAAATCCAAGATGTTTGAATTCCTTTTTTTTTTCTTTTTTATAAATAGGCAAAGATCTGAAGTCAGAGGGGTCATCTGAGTTGTGTTATGCTTAGGAAGAAAGGATCTTTCCCCATAACCCTTTGCTCTGCACGTCAGATCCTGTGACAAAACCTGGCCATTTCTAGCTAGTCACCCAAACTGCCAACTGTTTAAATAATCATTTCCTGCCCTGGTCTCCCTTAGGAAAGCACAGCAGGAGTTGCTTAAAAAGTATGACTGGCTTTTCTTGACCTTCAATTTGCCATTCAGATTTGGGGTGATGGTGGACTTCCAGAGACAGAGTTAGCTGAGCTGTTTGTCATGAAACAGATGAGCCTGGGAGTCAGTCGGGGACCTTGACCCTGGCTGAGACATCGAAGCCTCTGCCTACATTAGGATAAAATATGTGGCCTCTGGTTCCCTTGGAAGGTATTTGCATGTTCTTTCCACTGGTGGATTCCTGCACTTCAAGGATGATGATGTGTTTACCCACCGGTAGGTATGATGGAAGACAGAGTCCTGAGGAGGTCAGGCAGGAATGGGGATGCCATGTGGCAGGATTGATGGGATTGTTTTTCTGGAATATAGAGCCTGGCATTTATCATGTCCTCATGTCCACCTAATGCACTTTCCTAAAATAGCATCCCCAGGCAGCCGTCAGTATTTAGCATTTGCTATCTTAGAAGGTTTGTGAGCTTCTTGTCATCTCTGTGCCTTGTATGTCCCTGCTTTAGAATAATTACCCTTCTATATGCTGATTACCTGCTGTGCAGTTCTCCACTGACCAGAACATGCATGGCTCTTGTCTTTTATTGCTTGTATCCCTGAAACACAGTGCGTGCTAAATTGCTTTAGTCGTGTCTGACTCTTTGCAGGTAGCCCACCAGGCCCCACTGTCCATGGGATTTTCCAGGCAAGAATACTGGAGTGGGTTGCCATTTCCTTCTCCAGGGGATCTTCCTGACCCAGGGATCAAATCTGCATCTCTTAAGTCTCCTGCATTGCCAGGAGGATTCCTTACCAGTAGCACAACCTGCGAAGCCCCTGAAATATAGTGGACTCAGCAAATAGTACCCACTCGTTAGGTGTATATAGAATGACTGACTAAATGAATAGACTGAAGATTTGGATAAACTGTATTAGTTAGGAACCGTCTTGCAAGTGGCAGAAACCTAACTTAGATCCACTCAAGTAAAATAAAAAGAAGGGAGATTTTTGAGTCACAAAACTGAAAAGTCTAGGAAGGTGTTGGTTTTAAGCATGACTGGGGTTTCAGGCATGGCTGGATCCAGGCGCTCCAAAGATAATGTTGGGTATAATTCCTTCCCTGTCTCCTACCTTTGCTTTCTCCATGGTGGTTTCTTTGTCAGATGCAAAGTCAACATGCAGTTACAGTTGATCCTGTCATCTCAGTAACCACAATGAGGAGAGAGCTCCCCTTTTCCCATTAGTTCCCACAGCAAAGCTGTGGGGTTGAGTCTCACTGGTTACGGTTGATTGAGCGCTTGTCCCTGATTCACTGGAGTCAGGGAACAGGGATGCTTGGATTGGCCAGGCCTGGATCATGTGACTTCTGTCAGAGATTAGGCTGTAATGTGGACGTTTGATCTGTGGCTGAACCTCATGGACTGAAGTTGGGGGAGATTCAGCTCCCCAAAGGAAAACTGACGTGTTGTTACAACCAACAATAGTGGACGCCAACCAGGCAGAAGGAGCAGATGTTCTCGTGAAGACACGGCAGGTTTTTAGGGATTGGGCTGGGGTAGTTGGTTCGGTCATTTGCCCCATTTCTCAGTGTGGAGGGAGGCTCTGTTTTCACTCAGAGTGGTCAGTAGTTCTTCCTTGTTTGTGAAGGATTTTCCAAACCTTTGACCCTCACCATTTGTAAGGCTGTGGCAAACCCCCTCCCCAGCCACCTCCACACACTGGCAGACGCCCCTGCTCCAGAGACCCTGGTTTAGTACCTATTTCCCACTTGACTGTGAATCTCAGGATCTCCAAGCCTGCCTTACACAGTGCCTGGCACACAGAGGGTGCCCAGTTAGTAGTTGATGGATGAATAAATGCCCTCTACTTCCTGGAGAAGTGGACGCTGCAGATCTGATGGGGGCCACTCAATGCGCTCCCCGTGCTGCCAGCAGTCACCCCATCAGTTGGGCCAGTGCAGCTGGGGTATCCTGGTGGTGAGATGCTTGGTTTCTGTGTTGTTGAAGAGACACCCCTGGGTGTGTGCTTTCTTGCAAATCCATCCACCCACTCACCCATCCATCTACTTACCTATCCCACCCATCCACTCACCCACCCACAAACATTTTCTGGGTATCTGCCACGATCCAGGTGCTGTCCCAGGCACTGATGACAGAGCAGTGAATACTACAGACAAAAACCCTCACCCTCGTGGGGTGTTCGTTCATTCATTCTAACTTGGAGAGATAGACTATGCACATAATGAACGCATAAAGAATATATAGTATGCTAAACTGTCATAAGTGCAATGGGAAAAAAAAAGGTTCTGGTTAGAGCAACTGTGAGGGCTTACAGTTTTTAAACTGGATGATCACGGGACTTCCCTGGTGGTCCGGTGATTAAGACTCCACGCTTCCACTGCATGGGCCATGGGTTCTGTCCCTGGTTGGGGAACTAGGATCCTGCAGTCTGCGGCCCCCAAAAAAAGAAGATGATCCAAGACTTCACTGAAAAGGCAATACCCGAGTGTTAAGCTGGTGGCAGTCAGGGGCCTGACCTTGAGAAGGAAGACTGAGTGCAGAGGCGCTGTGGCAGGTCTGTGTCTGCCTCACAGAGGCCGTGGGGCTGGAACAGAGGGAAGAAGCGGGGAGAGTGGTGGGAGAGGAGGGCAGACAAGTTCAGAGCTGTGTCGTTTACCAATCAGTCAGATTCTGGGGCCTGAGTCAAGACTGTGGCTTCTATAGTGAGTAAAATAGACTGATATTGGAAAGGTGATTTTTTAAAAAATTTTATTTTAATGATAAATAATTCACCACATCTGTGTGTGCAGTTCAGTGGTGTTTATTGTATTCACAGGGCTGGGCAACCATCCCCACTGCCTAGTTCCAGAGCACTTCCATCACCCCAGAAGGAAACCCTGTACTTAGGGGAGTCACTCCCCATCCTCCAGCCCAGGGCATCCTCTCATCTACCTCTGTCTCTGTTGCTGTTCAGTTGCTCAGTCGTGTCCAGCTGTTTGCGATCCCATGGACTGTAGCAGACCAGGCTTCCCTGTCCTTCACCATCTCCTAGAGTTTCCTCAAACTCTGTTCATTGAGTCAGTGATGCCATGCAACCATCTTATCCTCTGTCGTGCCCTTCTCCTCCTGCCTTCAATCTTTCCCGGCATCAGGGTCTTTTCCAATGAGTTGGACCTTCACATCAGATGACCAAAGTATGGAGCTTCAGCATCAGCATCAGATATTCAGGGTTGATTTTGATTTGCCTAGTCTGGATATTTCATTTAAATGGAATCATATATAATGTGTGTGGCTTTCATGTCTGTCTCCTTTCATTTAGGATCATGTTTTCAGGGTTCATCCATGGTGCAGTGGGAGTCAGCACTTCAGTCCTTTTTATGGTTGAATACTGTTCCTCTGTGTGGATCTGGTGGGGGGAGTTTTGAGTGAGGAGACTCTCCAGGTAGGAGGCGAGTGTGTCATCAGAACCTGGAGGAGAAGAGCCAACATGTGCAGTCATCCCAGGGATCGGGTGTCTGTGGCTTTTTGAGCACCTAACCTCCCTCTTGGCCACGGATCCTGGAAAATTTCCATGCCTTCCCTCAGGGTCACCTCCCTTGTTAATGTCAGAACCTGCTCTGCTTTCCAGTGCCCTGTTCTTGGTGGTTTGGTTGCCAAGTTGGGTCCGACTCTTGCGAGTCCGTGGACTGTAGCCTGCCAGGTTTCTCTGACCATGGAATTCTCCAGGCAAGAATACTGGAGTGGGTTGCCATTTCCTTCTCCAGGGGATCTTTCTGACCTAGGAATCGAATCTAGGTCTCCTGCATTGCAGGCAGATTCTTTACCGACTGGGACCCAGTTTATAGATTCTTTGGAAAAATAGTCCAAGGACTTTGAACTGAGTCCTAAAACAAGAAATAAACAGCCGCCATCTACTGCATTTTACTGTTCCCCAGGCACGGGGTTAAGCACTCTTCACTAGTGCCTGGCTCCTTGCTGCCAAAAGCCCTGTGCGTGCTTATCCTGATTTCCCATTTCATCGATGGAAAAACAGACGCTGTCTACTGCCCAGGGTCACACAGCTGGTAAACAAACAGAGCTTATGGGTTTAATGTTTAAGATATACGACCTTCTAATAGGTAGCAAAGAAATGAGGCAGCTGAGACCCTGAAAATACCCTGGACCTCAGCTGCACCAGAATCTTGGCCACACTGGGATCTCCTGATTGCTGGCCATCTGTCCTGAGCTCAAGAATGAGGTCCCAGGCGGTTTATTTCCCCCCAGGGAAAGCCTTTAATGGCTCTTGGAGCCTGGGCTAACGTGGGGGTGGAGACTTGCACCCATCTGCTGGGTCCAAGGTTTTCCAGATTGCCTTGGTAATGTGTGCAGGTGACCTCCGGGGGATGTTGTTAGCCTCCCGGCAACACCTGGTACTGTGCTGGCCCCAGCAGGAGGTGGGGCCCGGGGAGACACTGTTGATCTTTTCCCACCTAAACGGTGTGTCCCAGCCCTGGATTATTCGGGGTCTTTCCTTTTTCCTGGTGAGGGAGGGCCTGCTGTCTCAGACAGCTGAACCCAAATTCCCGTTGCCTGGGAGTTGAAATCCCAAGCCTCCCCACAGGACTTAAGGCAAGTCTGATTTTGTGAGGAAGGGAGTAGGCTTCAGAGGACCTTTGGCTGTTTGTTTTTTCTTTTTTTAAAAAACCTACGTTCCTTTTCTGGGGGTGCTCTTAGCTGGAAGGAGCTTTCAGCAGTGGCATGAGTCCTCCACGTCCACCCCATTTCACAGATGAGACAGTGGAGGCTGGTGAGAGGAGGTGACTTGCCTGAGGTCTCAGGGCTCCTGTGTGCTCAGGGTCATTCTAGGCGCTGAGGATACAGCCACATACATAGGTCCCTACCTTTGTGGAGTTTGCATTTCAGTGCAGAAGACAGACCCTCAATATCTGTGATCTTACAATGTAAGGTAGTGATAGGTGTTACGAAGAAAAATAAACCAGGATGTAAGGATGGTGCTGGAGAAGACTCTTGAGAGTCCCTTGGACAGCAAAGAGATCAAACCAGTCAATCCTAAGGGAAATCAACCCTGAATACTCAGTAGAAGGACTGATGCTGAAGCTCCAGTACTTTGGCCACCTGATGTCAAGAACCAATTCATTGGAAAAGACCCTGGTGCTGGGAAGGATTGAAGGCAGGAGGAGAAGCGGGCAACAGAGGATGTGATCCTTAGGTAGCATCACTGACTCGATGACCGTGAGTTTGAGCGAACTCTGGAAGATAGTGGAGGACAGAGGAGCCTAGTGTGCTGCAGTCCATGGGGCCACAAAGTCAGACACAGCCTGGCAACTAAACAGTAGCAACAAGGATGGAGAGCGGTCGCGGGGCTGTTGTGGGTTGGGCATCCTCCCTGAACAGGGAGGATGGGAAAGTCATTTTGGGCAGAGGGCACTGCACTGACATTGGCTGAGAGGTTTGATCTCTCGTGGTGATGTTGAGGGACCCCTTGAATGCCCGTTCAGTGTCCCGTGGAGAACGGTGGCGGGAATGGCTGGGACTTTGGCTCCTAGCCATTGGTTCATCCAGTTCATTCTCTGGGTGTTAGTGAGTGCCTGCTGTATGCTAGACTTTGGGCATGTGTCGCTGCTCTTGTGACTGCGACGCTGACCTGTCTGCTTGCAGGTGGCCCTGTCCACGTTTGCCGTCTACGTGACCGTCGACGAGAACAACATCCTGGATGCCCAGAAGGCCTTCGTGTCCTTGGCCTTGTTCAACATCCTCCGCTTCCCCCTGAATATCCTCCCCATGGTCATCAGCAGCATTGTGCAGGTACAGGCGAGACCGGGGGGGTTTCAGGGAAGGGGCTCGGGGGAAACGAGCCCAAAGGGCACGAAAGTCCCCTGGATGCAGCTGCCTGTGTGTGGCTTGTCCCACTGTGCTCAGGGCGGGGGGACGGTGATGGAGGCCCAGACCTTGTGCTTTTGTTGGTCCTGCTCTAAAGAAAAAGAGACGTTTTTATTTGTTGACATGCATACTCAAGTGTATGTGTGTGTGTGCGCGCGCTCAGTCAGTCCTGTCTGACTCTGCGACCCCAAGGACTGTAGCCCTCCAGGCTCCTCTGTCCATGGGATTCCCCAGGCAAGAATACTGGAGTGGGTTGCCATTTCCTTCTCCAGGGGATCTTCCTGACCCGGGGATCGAGGCTGCATCTCTTGTGTCTCCTGCATTTAGCAGGCGGGTTCTTTACCCCTGCGCCACCTGGGATGCCCCAGGTGTATGGAACAAAAGTTACTGCAGCTAGGCTTTCCTGAGCGCTGCAAGATTCTTTCTGAAACACTGGATCCTCTCTGCTCTAATTGAGTCTGTTCCACCCTGCCCTGTCGTACTGTGTCCTGTTTCTTACACCTCCAGCCACTTCATGTTGATGTATTACAGAAATCAAACCAAATATTGTAATTGAAGCAATTATCTTTCAATTAAAAATAAATAAATTTAAAGAAAAAATGCCACCACTAAATTGATTTTGCAACCCACTCATGGGCTTGGCTCACCATTTGAGAAACTCCAGCTGGATGCCCTAGAAGCCCCCAGCCCGGGTGGTGATTCTAAAGGAGAAGAAGCCACTCAGTCACACTTACACCCTCTGAAGCTCCTGCACTTTCCTGCCCACGGTGTTTGTGACACTCTTCTCCCTAATTGTGCACACGTTTCCATGAAAACCGTATCATTAGCCACATTGACAAATAAGCCTTAAGGTTTCATTGTCCAAGCCCTGGTCAAGGCTTTTAAAAAAATAAGCTAGTAAAACCCCTTCTTATTATGACTGATTTCATGTGTATGCAGAAGTGGCGAGAATAGTATAAGAATGCCGCATGCCCATCACCCAGATCCAGCATTTTGCCTTGATTACTTCATCTCATCCTCTGTCTTCCTCCCTCCCTCCATTCCTTTCTCTCTCTCTCTCTTCGCTGAAGAATTTTAAAGCAAATCCCAGATCTCTTGGCATTTCACCCATAAATATTTCAGCATGCATTTCTTCTTACATAAGTAACACCATTATCAGACCTAACAAAAGTAACAGTAATCTCTTAAAATAATACTTGCCCCATATTAAAATGTTCTGGATTATCTCTCAGCAATGTCCTTGCTATTGGGCTGTTTAAATCAGAACCTTTGCTTTTTTTTTTTTTTTAATTTGTTTTTGTTGAACATATGTTCAGTACACGCAGCATGGTGATTTGATACATGGATTTGTGGCACTGCTGTTACGACCATAGCGTCAGCTATACCTCAGTCACCTGTCACGGTTATCGTTTGTTTTTTTGTGGTGGGAGCCATGCAGTTCGTCTCTTAGCAGCTGTGAAGTTTATCATACAGCATCCTTGGCCACAGCACTGTGCAGTGCATTCAGCCTCCAGGACACCTTTATCTCCGAGTTTCACGTTTGTCTTAAGACCATTGCCTTCAGTTGTTTCTCAAGTCTCTTGTCTGGCCAGGACGGTCCCCCACCCTCCTCTGTAATGCCACCTGTGGGCTTTTTAAAGGAAGACAAACAAGAACCCAGACCCATTTAATTTTTTTCTTCTGAGGTGTCCGCTCGGGGTAGGAAATGCAGAAACTTCAGAAATAAGGGAGGATGTGGGCCCTTCCGCACCCAGGGGAAACCACTGTGAGTTAGCCTTGGTCTGTTTTTGCAAAAACATGTTTAAAAATAACCGCAGCTTGTTGCTCTCCGTGCAGGCGAGCGTCTCCCTGAAGCGCCTGAGGGTCTTCCTGTCCCACGAGGACCTGGACCCTGACAGCATCCAGCGCCGGCCCATCAAAGACGGTGCGTCCCGGGAGCGTGGACGACCTAGGCCTTCCCAGGAGGGTGAACGCGCACCTCTCGTATCTCGCCTTCTTGTGAGAGGCCTACCCCTCCCCAGGGCCAGATTCCAGGGCCCCAGCTTCCATTCCATTCTGGGCAAATGAGCAAACTAAGGAAGGGTCGCCAAACGCCACCCCTGTAGCTGTGCCGCCTCAGGCAGGTCACTTTACTGGTCTGAGCCTCACTTTCCCCATCTGGGCAATGGAAAGGACCGTGCCTTTCTTTTTTTTGGTAGATTTGTTATTCTGTAGCTTATTAATTTATCCTTTCCCAGTGGACCCCTGAGCAGGGATCTCCAGGCACTCAATAAGAAATATTCATAGAACTAGTGCTAGTGACCGCTTCCGTTGTAACGACACGCCCGCTAGGTGTGTCCTCTCCTAAGGACGTCACCATACTCGCCCGTCCATGGCTCACCGCAGCTCACGGAGGGGCGCTGTGGAAACCCCCCATCAGCAGATGAGGACGCTTGCCTGGGTAACTCGCACAGCAGTAAGAAGTAGTCAGGATTCACATCCGCAGCCCGTCAGCAGAATCTGTGTTCTCACCGATGGTTCCGCGTCTCTGCACTGAGATTTACCGAGCAGCCGCTGTGTGTCAGTCGTTGTTCTAAGGACTGTCTGTGTTGCCTCCTTTTTCTCCTCATGACAGCTCTGTAAGGTCGATCCCATTAACAATCCCAGTTTACAGATGAGGAAAGTGAGGCACAGAGAAGTGAAGTAACTTGCCTGTGCTTCACCAGCTAGGAAATGGCCACACGGAATTTGAACCCACAGAGTCTGGCTCCCAAGCCCAGTAGATGTGGTCAGAGGAATGAATGTGTGTATGCATGTGAGCAGTCCATCGCGTGTACGCACGTAAGCAGTGTAGCATGTGTGTACATGTGAGCGGTGCAGCAGGCATTCAGATGTCCTCAGTGGCGTGTGGAACACCCAGCACAGCACTTGCCAAACAAAGATCATGGTAGTCGATCCCCCCCCAGTGTATGTGAGAGGCGGTCGGCATGGGGGGCCGCGTTCCTCAGCCTCAGCACCACCAACATTCGGGTCAGGGTCACTTTGCTGTGGGGATGTCCCATGCGTTGTACTGAGTTGGCCAGAAAGTTCATTTGAGTTTTCTGCATAACGTTACGAAAAACCCAAACAGACTTTTTGACCAGTGCTCTAGGCTGCTTGAGCAGCACCCCTAGGTGCCAGTAACACCCATCCCAGGTTTGACAACTGAAAATGTCTCCAGACATTGTGTCCCTGGGGGATCAAAGTCACCCCTAGTTGAGAACCACCACTTCCTGGAACCTCCCTCCCGATTTCCCTGGCCTGTGGTTGTCCAGTTTCTGTTGTGTTGAGGATCGAGTTATTCCCCGCCCCCAACACACACACACATGTGTACACAGACATGTACACACACAAGTTGCAGAATGATGCCGTCTACTCCAGGGTTTGGGGTCAACCAAGGAGGTTTCAAGCTCCCCAAATCAGCTCACAGCAAGAGTCATGTTGGAAAACCCCTGGGCCTGGGTCCAGGCCTCAGTTGAGGTCTCAGCCCCTATTCTCTGCCCTGAAGGCAGCCCCTCTTAGACGCTCAGCTTCTGAGATGTTTATCCACACTCTCCGGGTGCCAGATGGGGGCCCTTAGGCAGCTCCCGGCCAAGTCTTGTAGCCTCTAGCTTGACCAACTCTAGTGGCTTTTCTTAAATTCCTTAAATAGCACCTTCAAGCTTCCTCCTTGTTTTCTGTTTCAGGGGACAGATGGGGGCCAGGCAGGTTAAGTTCGGTTAACCAGTAACTTCCTCTCCTCACAGATTTTGCTGCTTTGGTGGGTGGGGCAATTTATTTATGCCTTTGACAACCTAGAAGCACCTCCCCATCTTCTCTTTAGATGGTTTCAAGTTGGCTCATCATTTCAGTCAGAAGTTGTTTAAGTGAAGGGCATGGAGTAAAAAGAGAATAAAAGGAGGGAATGTTGATGGAGGCAGAGGGGCTAGAAACACGTAGGTCCGCCTTGCACAGACTTTGTCTGGCTTGCCTTCCCCTCCCCCACCAGGATTCCCCATTTCCTGTTGCATCCCCGAGTTTGCACAGTTTACAGAGGTGGGTGTTGAGGGGAAGACCGACCTGCCCTGACCTGAGCGGCGTGGCTGGAGGAAGGGAGAGAGGGGATGCAGGGAAGTGAGTTAGGCTGCCCTGGAATCTGGGAGTTTCAGGGTGAAGGACCCTACTTCGAACATTAAAGGAGGGGCCCTGGAGGTGTAATGAGGGCCGTGGGCCAGCCTGAGCTGATCAATCACAGGCGACTGCATGAGGGCGCTGCTGGGGCCCTGTGACCTTAGCTTCTGCTCACCCCGCCCCTCCCCCAGAGCTGCCGGAAGCTCCCAGGGATGAGTGCGGGAGGCCCCGGGTGTCCCTGGCCCTCCCAGATTGTGCGGCCGCCTATCTTTCAAAGGCAGAGCCCTCTCGTGGTTTCGGCTCTCTGGGTGGAGGCCGTCTCCAGAGCTGCTGGTTGAAGTTCTTCAGAAACAGTGACTGATGTGACCAGATAATGCCTAGGATGGGTGTCCAGCCTCTGGAGTTGAACAACCTGATAAGGAAAAACAAAAAGTAAGAGCCTGCTGCTCAAGCGCAGGCCACGGCTGCACCTGCGCCTGACGTGTTATATCTCTGGTGCCTTCCAGCTGGAGCCACGAACAGCATCACCGTGAAGAACGCCACGTTCACGTGGGCCAGGAATGACCCCCCCACGCTGCATGGGTAAGTGGGACGTGGAGAGAGCCACGGGGCTCTGGGCAAACGCAGGTCCGAATTCCAGCCGAACTCCAGCTCTGTAACCATGAATGGGTCACTCTGCCTTTCTGAGCATCAGTTCGGCTCATCCGGCTGGTCCCGTCGCACCTGCTTGGGCTTTGGGGAGGAGCAGATGACCGTGGGCCTGGCTCAGAGGGTTCCCTCAGACTACGAGTGACTCGAACCTTGCCCAGATAGGCTTAGGCAACAAGCCTTCTGGTTCACATAACTGCCAAGGTTCACGTTCAGGTTTGGTGTGATCCAGGGACTCAGACAGTGCCTCTCCTTCGTGTCCTTGTTCCTCAGCTATCTGTGCTGCTTCCTTCTCAGACGTCCTCTTCCCTCAAGATCTAAGTGGCCCCCATCGACTCCAGGTGTCCCTCGTATGTCATCAGGAGACCCAGTCTCTTATTGGCCCAGGTTGGGTCACGTGCTTCTCCCTGAGCCAATCGCTGTGCCAGAAGAGACAGAGCACACTGATTGGCTGGTGGGTCAGAAGTTGTGATGGTGGCAGGAAGGCTTGGGTCTGCTGAAAACTTGTCCGCTCACGTGTGGTATCAGTCTGGGTTGTTATCCATCCTCTCCCCCAGCTGCCTGGTTCACCCTTTCCCACCATTTCCATGTCTGGGACACTGCCCACCTCAGTCCTTATTTTTATAAGTCACAGCATCCTGGGAATTGACCTGCTTCCCTGGCTACTTGCAAATGCCTCTGAGTTCTTTCTAACTGCAGGCCTTGCTCCGGGGATCTCAGACTTCCTTAAGGAGTCCCCCATCACAGGGCCAGACGGGACATTTTTAGGGGCCAGATTTATACCCACCCATGCCCCCAAACAGAGAAGGCAATGGCACCCCACTCCAGTACTCTAGCCTGGAAAATCCCATGGACGGAGGATTCTGGCAGGCTGCAGTCCAGGGGATTGCTAAGAGTCGGACACGACTGAGCGACTTCACTTTCACTTTTCACTTTAATGCATTGGAGAAGGAAATGGCAACCCACTCCAGTGTTCTTGCCTGGAGAATCCCAGGGATGGGGGAGCCTGGTGGGCTGCCGTCTATGGGATGGCACAGAGTCAGACATGACTAAAGTGACTTAGCAGCAGCAGCATGCCCCCAAATAATTGCCCCCTTACTGAGTAGCCAAATTACTGCTGTATTTTATTTGAGGATGTGGGGAGGGGCAGATCAGACTTTCTGGAGAAACGAGTCTGTGTAACACTACCCTGGATGGGACTGCATGTTTAGGAAGTTCTTCCTTATGTTTAACTTAACTCATGTCAGCTTCAACTTCAGCTTTTCTCTTGTCCTGCTTCATAAGTGAGTAGTCTGTCTGTGCCTCTGTCCCTCTGTCTGTCCTTCTAGCCTCAAAGACCTTCTTGTTCCCATCACCCTCCCTTGACCAACCCATTGAATATCCACCCGTCAACCCCCACCGACCCCAGGTTTCTCCATCCAAACCTGTGCAATGTTCCCGTCTTGCCTGGGTGATCACAGGAGCTGCCTCCCTAGGCTGACTGTTCTGTTCTGGCCCCTTCATCCATTCCCCTCCCAGCATAGAACAAAAGAACAATCAGTGTGACCACGTAGCAGGTACGGAAGAATTGAACAATGGGAGCAAAGCCATCAGCCTTTCCACCAATATGTTGAAATCATAATAGCAGAGCTTGGAAAGTGCAGCTGATGTATAGGTGAACCCAAGGAGGCCCTGGACATGCCCACCCTTCCCCAGTGGGTGGGATTCCCCATCTCCACTTTGCTGTCTGCTGTGGAGGGCTGGGCGTGGTCCTATGTCGTGTGACGCCCATCTTGTCAGCAGAGTGTTGAGCCTGTTGTGTTGGGTTGGCCAAAACGTGTGTTCAGAGTTTTCCGTAGCAGTTTATGGAAAACCCCGAACAAACATTTTGGCCAACCCAATACGATTACTGTTATATCTGCCAAAGGGCCATGTCAGTAGAGACATGTTTCTGAAACTCTGATTCAATTGTGTTAGGCCCTCCTGTCTGGCTTCCAGCTGGGAAGTGTGTCCTCTGGGGCCCTCTCGGGTCTGGACACCACCCACCCACCTCTTCAGGACTGACCTCCCACTCCCTGCCTCATCTTGTGTCATTGACCTGTCTACCTGTGGTCACGCCTGTGATTTCACACCCATAGGCCTTTCCTCACGCTGTCTCCAGGTGTCTGGGTTGTGCTCACCCTTCCTCTAGGCTTGGTTTTGGCGTGGCCTCTTTGTTGAGCGTCCCTATTGGTTCAGTAGTAAAGAATCCACCTGCAATGCAAGAGGTGCAGGAGATGTGTGCCCGATCCCTGAGTCAGGAAGATCCCCTGGAGGTGGGCATGGCAGCTCACTCCAGTATTCTTACCTGGAGAATCCCATGATCAGAGGAGCCTGGTGGGCTACAGTCTGTGGGGTCGCAAAGGGTTGGACATGACTGAGTGACTGAGCACACACGCACCCTTCCTTGAGCACCTGCATCATGCCCCCAGGTGAAGTGGATCCCCCTCCACTCAAGCCCCCTTCTCCTGTCTCGGTCGCTCCTGCAGGGGTCTTTCCTAAGATGCAGCTGTGTCCAGCCTGGCACAGAAGCCTCTGCGGCAGTTCCCTGAACTAATAAGTTCGTTGTAAGAACAGCAGGAGTGATGTCCAGGCCTCAAAGACTCCAGACAACCCTGCCTTCCCTCTCTCCCCACTCGGGGCCCGTCCAGCGTCGGGAAGCCAGGCTCCCCCATCTGAGCCCAGGGTGTGTCATGTCGTTTCAGCATCACCTTCTCTGTTCCGGAAGGTTCCCTGGTGGCCGTGGTGGGCCAGGTGGGCTGTGGGAAATCGTCTCTACTCTCAGCACTCTTGGCCGAGATGGACAAGGTGGAGGGACACGTGACTGTCAAGGTAGGAGGCCTGGGTGGGGGCCAGGTAACTCACTGCCAAGGGGAAGGCCAAAGGGCTATGCGGCGTTTCCTTTTATGAGCTTGTTAAGCAGGTGGGAACTCCTTTTGTTCTCTTCTTCTCTCCCCTCCTGGAAGGCAAGATTGTGGTGTCATTTAGTTCCTGCTGTGTCTCAGCACCTAGAATAGTGCCCAGGATGTAGTAGGCACTGGATAAGTATTTAGTAAACACACGAATGCCCATTGGTCCACCCTCTGCCCTCAACTCCCTCCCCATCGCCGGCCTGCAGTGTGCATCCCGGGGCCTCCTTAAGCATGGCTTTTTCAGGCTTGTTCTTTCTCTTTGTGGTTCTCCGTGTATCTCTTTTGGCAAATGTAACAACACTTAAAATTTTTTATTGATGTCATTGGAATATTTCCTTGGAGAATTCTTTTTAAGGGACTTATTTAAATTCTCAGTGTTTGTTGGATTCTTAATATGGGGCTAAAGGGAGACTGTTTTTACTGCTTTTAAAAACAAAGTGTTTTGAACTGAGTTGCAGTATGTCTTGGGAGAGAGTTTAAGAGGCTGCCTTAGTGAACAGATGTGTCGCATCAGAATCAGGAGCCTTGTTTGGCATTTAGCTCTGTCCCCCGCCCCCAAAACCCTTCCCTGGGGTTGGGGGTATTTTCTTCCAGAGTTTTGTTGACACCAGCATTTCCTGGTCTGCAGCAAATTCATCTTACTATTTAGGGAATAAAGAGTCCTGGGCTCAAACAAGCTTGGGAAATAGTACAAATTCTGATTCCTTCCCTGTTGGACACTTAAAGGCTCTGATAAGTCCTACAGGGAGGAAAAAAAAAAAACAAAAAAAAACAACCTATTTAATTTTGGTTAATCCTGCATGTCCCAGACACATTTGCCTGCACCTCTTTGTTTTCTAGACAGCAACTCCTTATGTCTTAAGATTACTTTCTCCTGGAGTCTACTTTTGGGGGATGCTGGTTTGTGCCATAGTTTTCATTTCAGAGCAAAATCCTTTCTTTGCTGATGATCATATGCCCATTGAGCCCTGTGTGCCTTAGAGAAAGTGTATGATAGTTGGGTCCAGACTAACGAGGGTTTTCCAGGAGGCACTAGTGGTAAAGAACCTGTCTGCCAGTGCAGGAGACACAGGAGACAGAGGTTCAATCTCTGGGTCAGGAAGATTCTTGGACCTATTGTTTTAAGAAATGATCTGTCATTACTTTCAAATACATGCTATAAAGTAAGGTTCATAAGCAGCATGAGCTGGGTTAATTGGAAGAAGACTCGGGATCATGGTGGGATCCACACTGCCTTCTGTTTGATTAACCCTGGGTTTCCACAATCAGAGCCCTATTGACGTTTCATGCCAGATAATTCTCTGCTGTGGAGGCTGTCCTGTGCACTGTGGGGTGTTGAGCAGCATCCCTGACCTCTGCCCACGAGATGCCAGAAGCAGCCACAAGTCATAACAACCAAAAGTGTCTCTCGACATTGTCACTTATGTCCCCTGGGGGGCAAAATTACCCCCAGTTGAGAACCACTGAATACAGAGATGATGGACCAAAAAGTGAGGGTGCGTGAATATTTGGTTTGATGAGGTTGTAGATTTATTCGTGACTGGTTATTTTGCCTTGGTAAGGGAAGGGCTTCCCTCGTGGCTCAGATGGTAAAGAATCTACCTACAATGTGTGTAGACCCCAGGTTCGATCCCTGGGTCAGGAAGATCCCCCGGAGAAGGGAATGGCAACCCTCTCCAATATTCTTGCCTGGAAAATTCCATGGACAGAGGAGCCTGGCGGGCTACAGTCCATAGGGTCATACAGAGTCGAAAATAACTGAGCAACTAACTACAAAAACAAGGAAAGTGCGGGAAATGTATTTAAAATGTTTATTTTGTCTCAGCAGTTTAGTTGGTAGGGCTCATGCATACTGTGGGAATTACCTGTGGGTTCTGCAGTGAGGCTTTGTGACAGTCTGGCCACTTTAAGTTAGGATATTGGAGTCAGCAGTTTGGTTATTTATCTGAGAATGGAGATGAAGAGCTGGGCTCCCTGGGTTTCATTTCCAACCTCATCCTCCTAGCCTCCCTTTATTTAACAGTCTTTGAGAGCTCCCCTTTGCCCTTTTAGTGAAGCTCATACTCCTCACCCCGGAGAAGGGAATGGCAACCCACTCCAGGATTCTTGCCTGAAGAATTCTATGGGCAGAGAAGCCTTGTGGGCTGCAGTCCGTGGGGTCGCAAAGAGTCAGACATGACTGAGCTACTGAACTGATCTGAACTGAACTGAGCAACTAACACACACATACACACACTTGTCACTAGGACCACCAGCCTTGTGTGAGTCCCGTCCCACCCCCCGGCTCCTTCCTGCCTGTCTTCCTCTCACATCATGGTCCCATCACACTGGCCTTCCTGTTGCTCAGACTTGCCAAGTTCCTCTTGATTTTGGACACACACAGCAATCGGCGGCAGCTTGCAGCAAGTAGCAGTGAGCAGCAGCTGGCAGCCAGCTCTTAGTTTCCTGAACGGGGAGTCCTAACCCTGGACCACAGGAGCCAGCAGTGAGGGCCTGAGTCCCTAGCCCTAGCCCTTGCCCACTTGGTCAAGAACAAATTCAGGAGAGGAGGCAGAAGGTACAAGTAAAGTAAAAAGTTTGTTGAAAAGAAAAGTGCCTGCAAAAAGGTGCGTGGGCAAACTCAGAGAGTTGTGCTTTTCAGAAGTTTAAATCCTTTATAAGGGGGCCGTTTTCCAGGTCTTTGTCTTCCCCTGAGGTGTGCATTAAGAAGAGGTGGCAGGAATACACAGAAGAACTGTACAAAAAAGATCTTCACGACCCAGATAATCACGATGGTGTGATCACTCACCTAGAGCCAGACATCCTGGAATGTGAAGTCAAGTGGGCCTTAGAAAGCATCACTACGAACAAAGCTAGTGGAGGTGATGGAATTCCAGTTGAGCCGTTCCAAATCCTGAAAGATGATGCTGTGAAAGTGTTGCACTCAATATGCCAGCAAATTTGGAAAACTCAGCAGTGGCCACAGGACTGGAAAAGGTCCGTTTTCATTCCAATCCCAAAGAAAGGCAATGCCAAAGAATGCTCAAACTACCGCACAATTGCACTCATCTCACACGCTAGTAAAGTAATGCTCAAAATTCTCCAAGCCAGGCTTCAGCAATACGTGAACCGTGAACTTCCAGATGTTCAAGCTAGTTTTAGAAAAGGCAGAGGAACCAGAGATCAAATTGCCAACATCCGCTGGATCATGGAAAAAGCAAGAGAGTTCCAGAAAAGCATCTATTTCTGCTTTATTGACTACACCAAAGCCTTTGACTGTGTGGATCACAATAAACTGGAAAATTCTGAAAGAGATGGGAATATCAGACCACCTGACCTGCCTCTTGAGAAACCTGTATGCAGGTCAGGAAGCAACAGTTAGAACTGGACATGGAACAACAGACTGGTTCCAAATAGGAAAAGGAGTACGTCAAGGCTGTATATTGTCACCCTGCTTACTTAACTTATATGCAGAGTACATCATGAGAAACGCTGGGCTGGATGAAGCACAAGCTGGAATCAAGATTGCCGGGAGAAATATCAATAACCTCAGGTACTCTTGCCTGGAAAATCCCATGGACGGAGGAGCCTGGTGGGCTGCAGTCCATGGGGTCGCTAGGAGTCGGGCACGACTGAGCGACTTCACTTTCACTTTTCACTTTCATGCACTGGAGAAGGAAATGGCAACCCACTCCAGTGTTCTTGCCTGGAGAATCCCAGGGATGGGGGAGCCTGGTGGGCTGCTGTCTCTGGGGTCGCACAGAGTCGGACATGACTGAAGCGACTTAGCAGCAGCAGCAGATATGCAGATGACACCACCCTTATGGCAGAAAGTGAAGAGGAACTCAAAAGCCTCTTGATGAAAGTGAAAGTGGAGAGTGAAAAAGCTGGCTTAAAGCTCAACATTCAGAAAACGAAGATCATGGCATCTGGTCCTATCACTTCATGGGAAATAGATGGGGAAACAGTGGAAACAGTGTCAGACTTTATTTTTTGGGTTCCAAAATCACTGCAGATGGTGACTGCAGCCATGAAATTAAAAGACGCTTACTCCTTGGAAGGAAAGTTATGACCAACCTAGATAGCACATTCAAAAGCAGAGACATTACTTTGCCAACAAAGGTCCATCTAGTCAAGGCTATGGTTTTTCCAGTGTTCATGTATGGATGTGAGAGTTGGACTGTGAAGAAAGCTGAGCGCCGAAGAATTGATGCTTTTGAACTGTGGTGTTGGATAAGACTCTAGAGAGTCCCTTGGACTGCAAGGAGATCCAACCAGTCCATTCTGAAGGAGATCAGCCCTGGGATTTCTTTGGAAGGAATGAAACTCCAGTACTTTGGCCACCTCATGCGAAGAGTTGACTCATTGGAAAAGACTCTGATGCTGGGAAGGATTGGGGGCAGGAGGAGAAGGGGACAACAGAGGATGAGATGGCTGGATGGCATCACTGACTCAATGGACGTGAGTCTGAGTGAACTCCAGGAGTTGGTGATGGACAGGGAGGCCTGGCGTGCTGCGATTCATGGGGTCATAAAGAGTCGGACACGACTGAGTGACTGAACTGAACTGAACTGAACCTTAGCCAAGATAGATCTCAAAGTGAAGGCTTCTGGAGGAGTAAGACTTATTATGGTCTGGCATTATTCTCTGACTTTTGACCCTAAGGAACCTTCCCATGCATGTGTAGTGTCTCCTTTGTTCCAGAAAAAGGAGGGGAGTGGAGATCCCTTAATCCTTTACCCAAACAGGATTTTGCCTTTCTTTGTCCTGGCCAAGACTATTAAGGATATTTACAAGACAAAGACCTACTATTTACCCTGTTTCTGTTGTTCCATTTTGGTGGGCAAATAGGCTGACTGTAAATGCCTTAACTGGAGCCCACCGCTCTCTTGTCTCAGGAAATGCAAAGAGGAGACTAGTTTTAAGTATCCAACCTGAAGCCCACTTCTTCTTCCCCCATGATATGCAGGCAGAGGCCACGTGTAAATGTCTAACCTATAGCCTGTCTTTCCCCTTCCTCCCTCTCACGAAGTTCCTCAGACTGAAATGCTCTTTCCTCTTCTCTTTATCAGACCAACTTATTTTCACCTATCAGTCCTTGTTAAAAATATTTTTTTCAGTTACTGAAATACATGAAACAAATGCCCTCCTCGTAGTCTTTGTTCTTATGCCATTCTGACACCTTGTATTATGTGGAAATGTACAGCAACTTTAGAAATGGACAGTTTTTATACAAGATGTCTTTGCTTAAATTTCATCAAGGAAATCTCAAGGGCTCTTTTAATGTTGTCTCAAACTAAGTCTCCCTTTAAAAAAAATTTTTTTTTTAATTGAACTATAGTTGATTTACAATGTTGTGTTAGTTTCTGGTGTGCAGTGAAGTCATTCAGGTAAATGTGTATATATATTCTTTTTCAGATTCTTTTCCAGTATAGGTTAAGTCTTCCTTTTAAAGGACTTTTTTGAAAGTCTCATATTTTTCTCTCTTAGCCTGTACCACAACAATAATCAAATAATTTTTTTTTTTTTTTTTTAAATTCAGGTACTTCCCATTCTTGGGAACCAGGAGGTTTTGGTTGTTGTTTATTTTAAAATTTATTTTATTTTATTTTAAATATTTTAAAAAATTTCTTAAGTTGATATATAGATGATGTGGGGGCTTCCAGGTGGTGCTAGTGGTAAAGAACCCACCTGCCAATGCGGGAGACATAAGAGACAAGGGTTCGATCCCTGGGTTGGGAAGATCCCCTGGAGGAGGGCATGGCAACCCACTCCAGTATTCTTGCCTGGAGAACCCCATGGACAGAGGAGCCTGGTGAGCTACAGTCCATATGGTTGCAGAGTGTCAGACATGACTGAGGCGACTTAGCACACAGATGGTGTGCAGTATTTTATCAGATATAGGTGTGCAGTGTAGGGGGGCTAGGCATTTCGTTTGCTGCTATTCCGTTAATAGTTATTAAATATGTAACTGTAATCTCATTAACAAGGATTTCAGCTCTCAAACTCTCAATATTGGAGCCAGTGACTGACCTAGAATGGACTCTGACCCCAGCCCTGGTGTCTGTGGTCCTTGGGGCCTTGGTTTCCCTCTTGTTGAAACCATAGATGTGACGAAGGTATCGTGTGAAGTAAGGCCTTCCTGGCAGGGAGTAGGCCGCCGCTATTTTGTTAACCAAGTCTGTCTGTCCTGCCACCTTCTTTGTTTGCCACCTAGGGCTCAGTGGCCTACGTCCCACAGCAGGCCTGGATTCAGAACATTTCTCTCCGAGAAAACATCCTTTTTGGACGCCAGCTACAGGAACGGTATTATAAGGCTGTGGTAGAAGCCTGTGCCCTCCTCCCAGACCTGGAAATCCTGCCCAGTGGGGACCGGACAGAGATTGGTGAGAAGGTCAGTAGACTTGAGCGTGGCCCCTGTATCAGTCAGCTATTGCTGTGCAACAAACAAGCACAAAAATCTCAGTGGCTTATGATGTTAAACACTTTGCTGCTTATGGGTGGGTCAACTGTGACTGGGTGACCCAGGCTAGGCTCTGCTGGGTGGCTCTGCTCCACATTGCAGGCCAGCTAAGCCCAGTTCCAGGCTGTGGGTTGGCTCAGGTCTCCCCAGTGGCTTCTTACTAGGGCCTGGGTGAAGGGACAGCAGCTCCCCAGGGGGAAGCTTTTTCAATGGCAGCAGCAGAAGCCCAAGAGAACAACAACAACAACAAAATGTGATGTCTTTTAAAGCACACCATCCTTTCTACCCATAAAGCAAGTCACTTGGTTGAACCCAAAGAACCAGAGAGTGCATGTTACTTTTGTGGTCATGTGACTGAAAAGTCCCAAGACCATTGGCACTATACAGGGCACAGGGGTGTCAGTGATTCCAGTGTCCACAGCCCTTTTCAAAACATTATCATTATGTTAATGATAAACATAATAATGCAAGAGCTCACACTTATGGAGTAATCGCTACGTGCCAGGCACAGTGCTAAACACTTTATACATATCTTGTCCTTACAGCAAGCCCAGGAGATGGGACTTACTGTTAACCCTGTGTAATGGTGGAGGAAAAGGAGGCACGGAAAGGCCAAGTGACTTCCGGAGCCCCTTCCCATCTCAGGGCCTTTGCACATGCTTTCCCCTCTGCCCGGCTGGCTTGCTCAGTTGCCACCTGGTGGTTAAGTGGTGTGCAAATGGTCTGGAGCCGACTAAAGAGCTTTCTCGTCCTTGTTTTTAGTTATTAATACAAGCCAGTGGCTCAACCAACTTTCCTACTTCGTGAGCTATTTCTTTTATTTGGGTGAAATCTGCAGTTCCTTGGAAAGAAAAACAAAATTATTAGAGCTTTTGGGGTTTTCAAGTGGCAAAGAATCCTGAGTGAGAACTGAATTTACAGGCATTGTGTGGAATCCAAGGGCTGGAATGTGGCGGGGCTCAGGAAGGGACTGATTCCTCCTCTGAATTTCATCTCTGCTTTTCTGCGGAGCTTTGTTGTTGTTTTCCAAAATGTATATATCTGCCACTTGAAGATTCCTCACCCTCCCTGTTTAGGCCCTAGTAACCAATGTGGGGGCTTCCAGGTGGCACTAGTGGAGATGTAAGACACGCTGGTTCCGTCCCTGGGTTGGGAAGACCCCCTAGAGGAGGTCATGGCAGCCCACTCCAGTATTCTTGCCTGGAGAATCCCATGGACAGAGGAGCCTGGTGGGCTACCTTCCATAGAGCTGCACAGAGTTGGACATGACTGAAGTGACTTCTCAGGCACACATGCACCCAGTTTTGGAGGGAGAGGATGTGATTGGCTTAGTTTGGGTCTGATGTCTGCCTGGGGCCAAAAGCTGTGAACTAGAGGAACTCTCAGAATGAGCCTGGCTGCCAGGACCCTGTCTCAGAGCAGGGGGAGGGTGGGCATGTCTTGGGGAGAGGGGCTGGGTGGTTAGCTTCGCAGGTGTCCACTCTGACTCCAGCCAGATATGCAAGTGATGCTGGCTTACCTGCTGCAGGAGAGCCCTGTGGTCCTTGTGCCCTGGTTCAAATTAACAAACTGTGCCCTTCCTGCTGGCTGGCGGGGTGCAGGCTGGATTGTAGCATCCCTGGGGCACAGCCTGCCTTGACCGTGTGGCTTCACCAGTGAGCGAAGCCCCAAGATCACGAGCCTTCCTGTACCCAGCACTGTGTGGTGCCACCAGCCTCACCTTCCTGACCGTGCCCTGCTCAGCAGCACCCGGCGGCTCGGGTTTTCTCTTTGCCGGTTTCACAGTTGAGGCTGAACCTGGAGCCGGGACTTGAACCCACGTTGGCGCAGGCGCGATCTCGCTCCGTCACCGCTGCTCCTTCCGCAGGAGGCGGACGCAGCCCTGTGGGGCCTCAGGCGAGGGGCGATGCATGGTGATCCGCTGCACCCCTCTGCCTGTCTCGGCTTCCCAGAAGGCCCAACTTTCTGCCGTGTTTCTCCGCAGGGTGTGAACCTGTCCGGGGGCCAGAAGCAGCGCGTGAGCCTGGCCCGGGCCGTATACTGCGACTCAGACGTCTACCTCCTCGACGATCCCCTCTCAGCCGTGGACGCCCACGTGGGCAAGCACATCTTTGAAAACGTGATTGGCCCCAAGGGGCTTCTGAAGAACAAGGTACCTGCTGCGGGGGCAGCTTGGGGGCTGGTCCCCGCTCTTTGGTCAGGTCGCGGTGTGTCCCCTTTGGGACCCCTTCGCTTGACTGGACTGGAGAGCATATTTTCAAATCCATCCCTTGGCAGCCTTCTGGGGACAGCCGTCTTGTTCTCATTGCCTCCGCTTGGCAGAAAGAAGCCTTTCTTTATGCTTAAACAATAGGGGTGGTGTCTCCGAGGGAAGTACCCCCCACCACCACCACCATCCCCTGTCCCCAAGGAGCCGGCCCTCCTTTCCCAGCTGAAGTGGCCGTGGGCTGAGGGACAGAGGTTTGAGCAGGAAAACGGCTACTACACCTTAACATGGCAGGAAAGGGTTCCTTTCCTCTTTTCTTCTTTTTGAAATTTGTTTGTTTAGGGGAGTTACAGAGGCTCTTCTTCTGCCTCTCCCATTAAAAAGTAAGACATGCCCATGGGAAAAAATGTAGCAAATCAGAAAACCACGAAGGATAAAAACAATTATGCATCGTCCCACTGCGTAGAGATTTTTGTATTTCTTTCAAGTCTTTTTGCTGTGTATATAAGCTTTTTTTGTTTGTTATTTTTGGCTGCACTGGGTCTTCCTTGTTGCCCACACTTTCTTTAGTAGTTGGGGAGGGCCTGGAGCTGGCTGGCTACAGCCTAGTTTCCATATGCGCGCTTCTCATTGTGGTGGCTGCTCTTGCTGTGGAACAGACTCTAGGGCACAAGGGCTTAGTTGCTCCTCACATGTGGGAACTTCCCAGACCAGGAATCAAACCCGTGTCCCCTGCACTGGCAGGTGGATTCTTAACCACTGGGCCATCAGGGAAGTTCTGTATAAGCTTTTTAATATGATTATCACATCATGCATATATATATACACATACACACATATAATAAGCATGCCACTTAATCTGTTGTAAGCATTCCCCTGCACCCCATAAGAATTCTGTTTAATTTTTAAATATTAAACACCTGTTTTGGTTGTGAAAGAAATACATGCCCATAGTAACAAAACCAGAGAGTGGATGTAAAGTTAAAAAAAAAAAAATTCTCCCTCATCCTGCAGCCCTAGCTGCTCTCGAAAGCAGGGGCCAGCGAATCCAGCCTGCTGCCTGTCTTGTAGGCAGCCCACCAGCCAAGAATGATCTTTACATTTTTAAGTGGTTGGAAAAAAATTCTGAAGACAAATATTTTGTGACATAGGAAAACTGTATTAAAGTTACACATCCGCTTCCATAAATAAAGCTTTACTGGATCATGGCCAGCCCATCTGTTTATGTCTTGTGTATGACCAGAGGGGCCATAAAGCTGAAAATGTTTACCATTAGGCTGTTTTAAGAAAAAGTCTGCCAACTTGTGTAAACGGTTTGATGCACATCCTCCCAGACTTTCAGTTAGATAAAATAGATACCCATGTACAAGCGCTGTAGTCTTTTGGGGGTGGGGAAACTTGAAACACTCAAGTCACAGCATGCACAGTTTTTCGTAGGAGTGTCATTCTTTTATTCATCTACACATGGATGGTTCCTTCCCTGCATCTCCTCCAGATTTTTGTTCAAAACCAACTTCCCCCATCACCCTTATTAAAATTGCAACCCCCCCCCACCCCCATCTCAGTATCCTTTCCCCTTTGCTTCCACCTGCTCACAATACAGCACACAGCATTTTACTCATATCTGTCTGGACCCTAGAATCTGGAGCAAGGATCATTGTTTCCCTCACTCCTGCCCACCCCGCCCCAGCTCCCAGCCTGCAGATTGCAATGCTTCTGTGTGCCTGCATCCCAGGCGCATGTACAGGTCGGGGGGTAGGGGGAGATTCCTTTTGTGCGCATGCGCTAATGTGGCCGTGTCTCCGCTCTCCCTGCAGACACGGCTCCTGGTCACGCACGCCATCAGCTACCTGCCCCAGATGGATGTCATCATAGTCATGAGTGGCGGCAAGATCTCCGAGATGGGCTCCTACCAGGAGCTATTGGCTCGGGACGGCGCCTTCGCCGAGTTCCTGCGTACCTATGCCAGCGCGGAGCAGGAGCAGGGGCAGCCGGAGGACGGTAGGGTTGTGTGGGCCTTCGGTGTGGGTGGTGCCCAGTTGGCCCCAGGTCTCCCCTGAAAGTTCCCACCAGCTGCCCTGGAAGCTCAGGAGGGCATCAGGTGGGGGGCTAGGCCAGGGCCTCTCAGGAACCATCTGGAAGGACTTTCAGGGCTGAATTGAGAGGGAGTCCCAATACTTTAGAGAGCTGGGTCAGCAGAACAGGACACAAGTCCCGGTACTTTAATGCAATATATCTCTGGGCCTGTGGAGTTACAGGGGTTTCATGACAAAGATGGAGGTAGTGATAATTACAGTCCTCCTGACTCCCAAGAGGCTGTGAGAAGCCAGTGGCACGTTCACCATGTTGTCGATGAGTTGCTCAGTCGTAGCCAACTCCTTGCAACCTCGTGGACTGCAGCACGCCAGGCTTCCCTGTCCCTTGCTGTCTCCCTGAGTTTGCTCACATTCATGCCCATTGAGGCAGTGACACGGGTCATGAGGCCAAACCTGGTGGTTGAGCCTGCAGGTTGGAGGTTGGCAGGACCTGAGTTCCAGTCTCAGCTGCTGCTCTTTCCAGCTGTGTGATGTCTGGCCATTCCTGATGAAGCAGTGAAAAACAGACCCGACCTTCTGGCGCCTGAATGTGCTAGATTACTGGAGCCTTTGGCACAGTGCCAGTGACAGCTGCTGCTATTACTTTTCTTGGGAAGAGTGCCCCCTGATACCCTACGCATGTGGCATCTGGCAGGTTCAGGTAGACCTGCCCGCTTCTCAGCCACCACACCTGCTCTGTCCTCACAAGAGCATGCTCTGAATTCCGGGCTGGGGCCTTCCCCTGTCTTTATTTGAAGCAAACAGGGTGAGGTGTCTAAGAATCCTGTTCTCTCTTATTATGTGTATGTGTGTTAATCACTGGGTTGTGCGTGACTTTGCAATCTCATGGACTGTAGCCCACCAGGCTCCTCTATCCATGGGATTCTCCAGGCAAGAATACTGGAGTGGGTTGCCATTTCCTATTCCAGGGGATCTTCCCTACTCAGGGATTGAACCCAGGTCTCCTGCATTGCAGGCAGTTTCTTTACTGATTGAGCCAGCAGGGAAGCCCCATTCTCTCCTTTAGTTGGTTTGAAATTCAGGGAATCGGTTGGCCTGCGGGCTGCCCTGTATTTATGTCAGATGGGCATCTGGAACGGATCCTCTGCTGGTGCTCCCCCACCCTCCAGGAGCCTTGACCTGCCTTACACAGAGAGGAAAGAAGTCATCTGATGCCTTTTCTGCTTTGATTTCAGCTGTTGCTAAAAAGAGTGGAACTAAAGCGAGATCGCCTGTCCTGCTGTGATCTCCCTCTTCCAGGAACTAATTACAGACTCCCTGGGCCCCTGGGGCGTGTTTGTTACATGCTCAGTCCCCAGGCAGGTCTCAGATAGGCTGTCTCCCACCCCCCACCCCCCTGGTTGGGGCTGCAGGACTGTCCCGTTGCACAACTCCCGTGGGCAGAGTTGTCATCGGGTGTCTGTGATGTGAGGACACGCACATCAGTGAGTGAGTGTTGACTGCTGACCAGGGCTTGTGTCCCTGACAGGGGTCATCACTTTGGCTCACTCACTCCTCACAGCTTCTCATGAAGGAGGGAAGATGGTGGTGCCCGGTCCACTGGGGAGGAAACTGAGGCTTACAAGAAGCTCGTCCCGGGATTTCCCTGGCACTGCAGTGGTTAGTACTCTGTACTTCCACTGCAGGGGGCTCGGGTTCAGTCCCTGATTGGGAAACTAAGATCGCACTTGCCAAGTGGTGTGGCTAAACTAAAAGATTAAAACAAAAACGGGGTCTTGTCCCTCATGTGCCAGGGGCAGGCGGATCCCTGTCTCTGTGAATGCGGCTGAGCACTAAGAGAGCTATTTGCCATTCACTGATTTAGTCATTCAGTTGGTGTTCACCGAGCACTCAGTCATGTGTTTAGCACTCGGTTGTTCTCCTAGGCCTACTGTAATGAGAGTCCCCCTAGCTTAAACAATGGGAGTGTGTTGTCTCACAGCCCTGGAGCCTGGATGTCTGAGATCAAGGTGGCGGCCTCCTGAGGGCCATGAGGGTGCCATGCCTGTCCCCCAGCATCTCGTGGTTGCTGGCGCTCTGTGGCATTCCTTGGCTTGCAGGAGCATCAGCCAGTTCCGCCTTCCTCTTCACATGGTGTTCTTTTTGTGTGCGTCTGTCTCCAGATCTCCCCTTCTTATGAGGCACCAATTATATAGCATTAGGGTCCATCCTCAGGAGCTCATGTGAACAGTTAACATCCAGAGACCATGGCTGCACGTGCAGTTACATTCCTAGGTACTGGAGGTCAGAACTTCAATGTATGAATTTAGTTGGTGGGGGATGTAGTTTGGCCCTTAAACTAGTAGCGTTCTAGATTTGGGGGAGACAGAAGTGAGCAAGATCCAGGCAAGTCCTGCCCTCACAGAGCTCAGAGTCTAGTGGGAGAGAAAGGCAGCAGTCAGCCAATGGAAATGGTTCTGTGCAGCATTAAGTGCTGTGAAGGAGAGCACGTTGGGCAAGGGGCTGGAGAGTTTGGGGGTTCAGGCACCTCGGGCAGCGTGGTCGGGGTTCCCTCTGTGGGGAGCAGTGTTCTGACGCAGGTGACAGCACAGGCCTCAGCCCGGCATGAGCTCAGTCTGTTCAAGGAACAGGGAAGAGGCCAGTGTGGCCACACCATGGTGGGCAAGGGCTAAGGGTGGGAGATGAGGCTGGCGAGGGGTTTACCCGTCCCGGTCTTTCAGCGTGAGGAGTTTGGGGTTTGTTCTCATTGCAGTTGGGAAGCCAATGAATGTCAGGGGGGGAGGGCCCACAGCCTGATTGCACAGCTTAATTCCTCTGGGTGAGAGTTTGCTGGAGTCCTTGTGGTTTGGGGTTTTGTTTTTTTTTTAAATGTGAGCCATTTTTTTTTAAGTCTTTATTGACTTTGTTACAGTGTTGCTTCTGTTTCCTGTTTTGGTTTTTTGGCCCTAAGGCATGTAGGTTCTTAGCTCCCAAGCAGGGATGGAACCTGTACCCCTAGCATTAGAAGCAAAGTGTTAACCACTGGACCACCAGGGAAGTCCCCCTGGTGCTGCTGCTGCTGCTAAGTCACTTTAGTCGTGTCTGACTCTGTGCGACCCCATAGACGGCAGCCCACCAGGCTCCGCCATCCCTGGGATTCTCCAGGCAAGAACACTGGAGTGGGTGGCCATTTCCTTCTCCAGTTCATGAATGTGAAAAGTGAAAGTGAAGTCGGTCAGTCGTGTCCGACTCTTAGTGGTTTTTAATAAGGCCTTTATTGAGATATAATTCACACATCATATGATTCAGTGAGTTTTAGAAATACTCCAGTATTTTATTTGTGCAGCCATCACCAAAATGAATTTCAGAACAGTCTCACCCCCTCGAGGAAACCTCACATCCATTGGCAGCCACTCCCCACTTCCTCCCCGCCCTCTAAGTCCTAGGCAACCACTTAATCTGCTTTTTTTCCTTCTGATTTTTGAGTTGTAATTGCTTCTGATTTGTAATTTACAAAGAGCACTGTGTAAATCTGAGGCATGGGATTTGACTTAGTACATCCTGAAATGTGACCATAAGAAGTTTAGTGTACATCCATCATTTCATAAAGATGCAAAAGTAAAGAAACAGAAAAATAATTTTTTTTTTCTATGATGAGATCTCTTAGTAATTACTAAGCAGTTTTAATTATATTAATGATGTACATTATATTTCTAGCTCTTACTTATTTTATAACTGGCAGTTAGTGCCTCTTAGGAGAAGGCAATGGCACCCCACTCCAGTACTCTTGCCTGGAAAATCCCATGGACGGAGCAGCCTAGTGGGCTGCCGTCTATGGGGTCGCACAGAGTCGGACATGACTGAAGCGACTTAGCAGTGCCTCTTGACTACCTTCATCCAGTTCTTGCTCCCCCCACCATCTCTGGTGACTACAAATCTGGTCTTTGTTTCTATTTTGTTTTTAAAGCATAACTTACCTACAACACTGTGTTAGTTCCCAGTGTACAATATAGTGATTTGGTATTTCTATATGTCACAGTGGGCTTCACACAGATCTCCTTTCTGTGTAGATTTGTCTTACTCTGAACATTTCTGTATGAACAGAATTCTTTTGTGACTGGCTTCTCTCACTTAGCATGACGTTTCTGAGGTCCGTCTGTGGAAGCTTGCATCAGCACTTCATTTCTTCTGATTGTTGAATCATATTCCATGGTGTAGACACACCACATTTTATTTATCCATTCAACGGCTCATGAGCACTTGAGCTGTTTCCAGTTTTGGGCTGTTATGAATAGTGCTGCTGCGAACCCTAGAGGTTTTAAAAGAAAAGTATTTTCTTTCGCCAGCATGAGATAGCCAGCTCTCCCTCTTAGTATTTAAACGCCCAATCGAATGAGTTTCTACATGTCTATGCTCCTGTGGTCGGAAAGTTCTGCTGTAAGTATAACCAGCTCTCCTCTTGCTACAGAGTCTCCTTTCTTGGATTGTCTCTTAGCCCAAGTCAAGCCAAGGTCACACAAAGCATGGTAGCAATTTTGAAATAACTTACATTTCCCGCATCTGCTTGGTGGGCTATATTTAGGCAAAAATAACGCTCTGTGGATTATCTCAGTTTTTTTCCCCAGAATGAATTCCCTCTCTTCTCCCCATTCTATCCAGGTGAGTAATTATGGATTATCTCAGTTTTTTCCTCAGAATGAATTCTCTCTCTTCTCCCCATTCTATCCAGGTGAGCAAGGACAGTCCTTGCACCCTGTTGGCCACAGAAGGGATTTCTTTTTCCCCCTTCTCTTCGTCCCCAGCCACACACATATCCAAAGCAGATTATGCGGAACATGGGATGCTGCCAATTAAAAAATTTTTTGTGTGTGCACGTCAGCATTTAATTTTGGTGGTAAAAATACCATCCAGCGCCCCTGCACCGCTGTGGGGTCATTTCCCCAATTTAGCCACTCAGCACCCTGCAGGGCAGGTCACAAAGGTCCTCTGGGTCTAAAATAATTAGCTCTCTCCCCCCACCGTCTTTTCGCCTCTCTGGAGGGACCCTGGCGGTAAGGCCTGGCGTCAGGGTCCAGTCTTGCTCAGCTGTGGCCAGTGCCACTGACCTTGGATTTGTCTGAAACACATTTTTGGCTTCTTCTAAAGGGAAATTTTTGTTTCCGTGTTGGATTAATCACGTCTTTTGCAGAACACCCAGGCTGGAGGGCGAATGTTTGGTTTGGGGGGAATTCTGTCTCTCAGATGGAGAATGGGAGCTAGGCTTGGGATGGGGGTGGGGTCGGGAGCGGGGGGTCGGGGGGGGCTACTGACTCCCTCCCTGGCAATATGCCTTATCCTGTTTCTAGGGGACTTTCTATTTGTTGGCAAAGAGATTGACAAAGTGGTTCATTAACCTTTGTACCTGGAAGGTATAGAACATTTTTATTTACTCTGGTGACTTTATTAGGAACCGAAAACCTAGAATGGCAGTTTGCAAACATTTGTGCCTCCTGGGGACACTTGGCAATGTCTGCAGATGTGTTTGGTTGTCATAACGAGGGAGGGGGGCACCCCTGGCATCTTATCAGGAGAGACCAAGGATGCTGCTAAACACTCTGCCATGCACAGGGCAGCCCCCTCTGCCCTGCCCCTGCCACCCCCCAGGAGCAGAGAATCACCCCGCTACGATGTCAGTGGTGCCGAGGGTGTGGAAGCCGCTCTGCTTTGACTTCTTTCTGCCCAGGCTCTTCCTTTGTTATCTTGGGAGAAAGACCTTGACTCCAGCAATGTGACCGCTTTTCAAAACCTTATTCCAGTCTTATTCTCTCAACCTTGTCACTCAGTCGTTTTCCCCTCTTTTCCGTATTTTTGCTGAACTTTTTTTAACCTGATTATAAAATCAATATGTGCTGCTTGTAGACCACAGCGAACGCTAGAAAAGCTCCAAGAAGCAGCAAAAAGAACGTGCTTCAGCTCTCCCACCGCCACGAGGGGAGCTGCCCTGGTGTTTGGCCTGTTTCCCACCTGTCGTTTTCGTTTAGGACCCTTTTCCTCGGGTGCGTTTTTGTCGCCAGTTTTCCTGCCCCTCTTTTTTGTTTCTTTTCTTCACACTAGGTCCCAGGTGCCTCCCCTTGCTGCAAAAGTCAGTCGTAAGCTCCGAACAGCAGCTGGAGAGCCCGTCAGACTGACGGCTCATTCCTCCCCTCTGTCCTCAGCGTCCGTGTTTCTTCCCCTTTTGAGTCTGAAGAACTTGCAGGGCTGAGGCGGGAGGCTCGGGCCGGGTGATGCAGCCAGTCGATTCCGTTTTTGGTCAGAAACCCGGCATTGCCTGTAGAGCAGTGACTTGAATTCTTCCCTCAAGGGGGAAGCTTGCCTGCTGGCCCTTGCCCAGGCAGAGTTCCAGAACCTTCTTGAGAATAAACAGCGAGCCTGCGAGGTGCCAGCCTTGAGGATGAGCGGCCAGCCGAACACACGGCCCAGGCAGCGCTTGTGTGGTTCAAGGGCCAGGAGGTGCCTGGTTACCAGCATCACAGCCCCGTCCCCTGGTGCTCGGAAGCCCTCAAGGGAGAGCCCGTTGGGTTATAAGTCTTATGTCTTTGCTTCTGGATTATTTTACGTGATCCTCCCTCTCCCAACTCCCCCACCCCCGCACCATTCATATTTTCTCCTTACCTGGCTTTCTGTTTCTCTGTAGCATTTAATGCTGCCTCACGGTAAATTCTGGATCTGCTACCTTATAGTCTCTTTCTCTCCCTTGGAATCCAAGCTCTGTGAGGGCTTTTGGTCACCTCTGTGTCCCCAAGACTGAGAACAGTGCCTGGCACATCACAGATACACAGAGAGTGTGTTTAAATAAGTGAATGAATGAGTTACATCTTTATTATTTAAGGCATGTCCTGCGTAATGGTTGGACAATAACACAGCTGTGTGTATACCCCAGATTGGGAACAACTGTGAGCTGATTTTACACATTTCTCTCAGGGCTGGTTCAGAAACCAGCTTTGTGGACTTGGGCTATGACATGGCATCACTGTGTCTGATACGGTGCCTCTTCCGGCATTGGAAGGTCATCTCTGCTTGTTCACGTGGCCATTCATTTGTTAATCTGTCCATCTGCTTCTCTGCTGTGTGCCACGGGGACATCTGGTACTTGAGCTACCATGTGGAATGGTGCCCCGTGGATTGTGCAGTGCACATCCTGTGCAACCCCACATGGCCATCAGATGCACAAAGTGCTGGGGATAGAGTGGTAGATAAGACCTTGGAAAGCGTTGGAGACAAACGCTAAGTAATCAAGGGCATCACGGTGCTAAACATGTAAAGGAGGTGAGCCTGGGGAGTTGGAAGGACCCTGAGATGGGTCCCTGTCCTAGCCTGGGAAGGTCCAAGATGATATCTGAGCTGAGTCACCACCCCTTCCCCCTTCTCTCTACGTGGAACTGGCTCAGAGCAAGGTGCTCGTGCCCTTGAAGAAGCAAAGACTGTGGACTGGCTAGGGGCCTGTGCCACCTCCTGGCTGGCACGCCTGCCCTTCACACTGTAATACTTTCTCTCTCTCTCCCTCTGCTGCCTGGAAAACAGGCGTGAAGACAGAAGGTCAGTCTGCATTTTTCTAGCTTGTCTTATGTTTGAACACTTACAGCTTTTAGAGAAGGGAGCCGGCCCCAGGCAGTACTGTTCTTGTCAGGGATACACCCAGATCACGTGGGACGGGGAAACCGAGGCGCAAATGCAACAAGTCCCTTAGCTGTCCTTGCCCCTCACCTTTAAGGAAAAACATTCATCTACCCTCTCTGGGCATTTAAATGGGGGTCTCACGGGGAGGGTTCTTTTGCCTTGGTTCTTAACACTTTCTTGGGTCTTGTGAATTCCTAGGCATCAACGTGGTGGATGAGGAGGAAGGTCAGTGACAGCGGGTTGGAGTTGGCTGTGCCTGCAGCGCGAGGCTGCACATGACTTGTCTTGCTGCTGCATGCCTGAGGAGGGGCCCTTGAATGTCTGCATTTCCATCCCTTTCCGTCATTCATCTAGCATTTATTGGGCACCTACTGTGTGCCAGCTTTGTGGTTGTCACTTGGGGATACAGATAGAATCTCCCCATCTCTCATTGGTCAACTGAGTGACCTTGGCTAAGCTGTACTGTTGCAGGTCAGATGACCACAGCCAGCGAGCCTTGAAAGAGATCCTGGTTTTGAAATGCCCAGCACCCAGTAGGTAGAAGATGCATGGTAACAGTTTGGTTATTACGATCCCACCCACACCTCCTGGGCATGATTAAGACCCAAGCACAGGGTGATGAGCCCTTCATGGAGTAGCTGCAGGTGCCAGGGGTGCCCAGAGGTGGCATGTCTTCTAGAAGAACTTGAGCGGGAAAGGCTGCCCAGTCTTCCTCTAGTGACAGAAAGGCATGAACTGGCCCCAGAGCAGACCCATGCCTCCTGCCTTCCAGAGCCAGCAGTGTGTGGCTGGGGGTTCACACCGAGGCCCCTTTTGACAGCGACTGAAACTGATTTTGGCCACTTAAACAAGGGTGTTTACCAGAAAGATTCCAAGTAGCAAAAGGAAATCAAAAGCAGACAGCAGAAATCAGAGGCAAAAGTGGACGATCAAGACTTGGGCACTGGGAGCTCTGGATGTGAGACTCCTTTGGGGACAGAGCAGTTGTGCAGATCTTTGGTCCTTGTGGGGCCACCACTCAAGTCCTCTGGGGGAGGGGTCCTGATGGACTGACCTTCGGCAGGTTCCCCCTTGGCTGGGAAGCCTGGGCATCCTGGGAGACAGGTCTGGGAGACTGGGGAAGTGGGCAAGTCCCCTGCAAAGAACAGGACGATGCAGCGCACACATTCCCTTTCTCCTCCTGGGACTCACGGTCCCTCCCTTGCAGACGAAGGTTTTCCAGCTGCACCAGTTGGTGTATCGCCAGTGGGCTAATAGGGTTTTGATGAAGAGGCCACCATGGAGACCACTGTAAGGACCTCCACTGCCTGTGAAGCAGGAGGGGGGGGAGGCTCAGGTTTCCAGAGGGCGCCTGGGCAGCTGGGCAGGATGGGGCTCTCTGAAGCTGAAGTACCTGCTGAAAGACGGGGGTCTCTGGGAGTGTTGTAAAGCACCCCCACCCCCGCACAGCGGAAGACAGTCAAGGTCAGGCTTGGGCCCCAGTGCTTTGCATGTGTGTGTGCTCTGTCTGCAGGCCGCTGCATGGGAAGTCCTGCCTGTTATCACTCTTCGTTTTCATTTGTTTTAGTTTTAATTTTTTCCCAATTAAAAAAAAGATGCTGATTTTAAAGGAAACATTTAAAGCAGTGATTCTCAGTCGTGGATGTGCCCCAGATTTATCTATGGGACAGGTTTAAAAATGCACATAACAGTAAGCACCATGTCCTCTCTTCCATTCACCAAGCGCGGTGTCATTTCTTCCTCCTGCTCATGGGGGCTGGTGCTGCTGTTCCTCCCATTCTGCAGATGTGGAAAGTGAGGCCCAGAGAGGTTCATTGCTTCCCCAGTTCACACAGCTAAGAGGTGAGCGAGCACTTCCCACGCATCCCAGCCCCCTGACTGCTCGCAGCGTGGGGTTGGCCTCCCTGGCAGAGTCGGTGCAGGGACCAGGGCCGGCCCCAGGGGATGATTCACGCACGGCCAAGATTGAGAATCACCGGCTCAGGGCCCCCCCATCAGCCCAGGAACGACCCCCAGCCCTGCTTCCTTGCCATCCTCTGTCACTTCCCATGGTTGTTGCCTGAGAGAGTCACTCTTTCTGGATTCTGCTTTAATTCATGTCGCATCAGCATGTTGGCGGGTTCGCTGCCGGCTGTGTATTCATACCCTTTCATAACTTCTCTCCTGCATCCTCTGCCTGGGTCAGCCCTTCGGAGTCCTACGTTACGTTCTCTCTCCTGCTCTCTGTCTCCCGGCACCAAAGAGTGAGGAAGTCAGTGCAGAGTGGGCGGTAATAAACATATCCCTGACTTGTCAGAAGATTAAAGGAGATAATGTATTTCAGCAGAGTGCAGCGGCTGACACTGAATAAATGTCAGTGAGCCAGTCAGTCCGCTGTCTCTAAGGTGACAGGGATCAGTGTTAATGCTGGGCGGATACTTCCTGGCATTGGAGCAGATATCCGGCTGGTGTGCCCATGGTGCCTGTATCAGTTGTTGAAATAGTTCCGTTTTACTGGGAGAACAGCCACTGCCCCAGCAGTCCCAGGTAACCCCTTACCCCGATCTTCAGGACCTCCCCTTGATCCTGCAACCAATGGGTTAACCGCTTGTCTGGGGGCGCTTGAGACTCCAGTGTCTGATGCCCTTGTCCATAGGAGTTGTTATTTGGGGTTTCACCCCTGTCTGGGATGCTTGGGGACCAGAAAAGTGTGTCCTTTCCCCTGCATGGTTCATTTGTATCCTGACCCCATGAGCCAGGCTGCACACAGCCAAGAGACCATCAGCAGAACTGGATTTTGCTGGTCGCTGCTGGCACAGGGTACTTACTCAGAGTTCTTGAGATGGTTGCAAAACACCATCCCTATCCCCAAGAGAGCTGGCCAGCCGGGAAGCCTGTCTGTGGCCGCTGCAAAGCAGATTTTGCCTTCTGAGCTTCCTGGCGGCCAGGTTGTCTGCCATCGCCCCACACGGTGACAGGTGTTGGTGTCCAGCCCTTGAAATCACCATCCGCCCCCTCCTCCTTTCTGCCAGGATTAGCAGGTGTCGGCGGTCCAGGGAAGGAGGTGAAACAGATGGAGAACGGCATGCTGGTGACAGACACTGCAGGGAAGCAAATGCAGAGGTGAGGCGGAGCAGGCCGGGGGACCCTGTGGATTTTCCCGGCACCACGTGTCTCCCCCTGCCAGCGGGGAGGGTGGAGGAACAGGGTGTCCGCAGCAAGGCTCACCGCCAAAAAAAAAAGCCTTTAGCTTCTGATTCCCCGGCCCCCCCACCCCGAATCCTGGCGGAACCTCACTTCCCAGAGAGCAGAGGCCCAAAGGGGAAGCCTCGTTGTGCTCCTGCCAGGGGGCATGGCTCACACAGGCCTCACGGTTGGATTTAACCATCCGTCTGCACTTCTGACACTCAAGGTCCCTACATGGCGTGGCTCTTTGCTCAAGTCACTCAGCAGGGCCTGGAATGTTGAGGCTATAAGAACCAACAGCCAATTCAAAATAGTCACAGTAACAATAACAGCTGCGTTTTATGTGCCATTAGGAGCCAGGCGCAGTGCCAAGTCCTGTACAGTCCATAAACCTGGAGGTAGTTTCTCTCATCTTCCCATTTTACAGGTGGGCAGACTGAGAGCTGTCCACAGGCCATACAGCCAGAGAGAAGCCAGGCTTGACTATTTGAACCCGAGTTCAGCCTCTGAGCCAGTGCTCCTAAGTTTTATGCTTTGGTGCTTTAAAGAAGGTTGCTTTTGGTCAGATCATAGGGTAATTGGAGGAGCGGCATTGACCTGTTGGTGTCTTGGTTTCCTCCGTTGTCGAATGGGGTCTTTGGTGCCCCTGCCGTGTAGGATTGTAGGAAGGCCTCTGTGATATGGCATGTGGGCACTTAGAACCGTGCCGCCTGCCTTCGGCGCTCAGTAAATGCCGCTCAGTTATTATTTAGGTGAGCTGGAGCTGCCTGGGGTTACTTCTTTTGGGGTGGGGGAATTTCACAGACATGGGCTAGGAAGAAAATGAGCTTGAGCGTCTGTGCCCCTCAGAACCCTGCCCACAGTCCCCTCCTGGGCCCAGCTGTGTGTTGTACACGGCACACTTCTCTGCTGGGGCAACAGTCAGGGTGTGAGCTCGGCGTGTGCGTGCAGCACTCATAACAGTGCCTCGCCTGGAGCATGCAGGGGGCTGAAGGGGCACTGCCCTGTTCTGTGCAGGCGGCTAGCATAAGGTAAGAATTGGCTGAGATGGGGCAGGCGCCTGCAGGCAGTCCTGGGATGTTGGAGCAGGTGACCACAGGACGCTTGCTGTAGCACACCGTGGGTGGATCCAGGAGAAACACACAGAAACTGGGTATTCAGTTTTCTATTGCTATGTAACAAGTGATCACAAGCTTAGTGGTTTGTCATCTCAGTTCCTATGGGTTGGGGTGTCAGGGCACAGCTTAGCTGGCTCCTCTGCTCAGGGTCCCTCAAAAGCTGTACCCCAGGCATCAGCCAGGCTGGGGTCTCAGCTGAAGGCTCGTCTGGGGAAGGATCCTCTTCCAAACGCACGAGGCTTCTGGCAGGACGTGGTTCCTCAGTCCTAACTGGCCGCATCCTGGAGGACCCCTCCGTCCCCAGCTCGCTGGGCCTCTCCCGCCTCCACACTCACCGCATCGGGGCAGACAGACAAACGAAGAAGGCAGTAGAGTTGACTACAAGATGGAAGTTGTACGCCATCCCTTTGCTCATGTGGATTTGAGCCGTGTGCACATGCAGACACATATGAACATATACACCCCACGTCGTCCCGCGAGCACACACTTCCCCAGGGAGGAAAGCTCTCTGGGTGATGGTCTGTCATGATCCTCATAAAGCTGATGAGCACGGGGTGGGGATGGAGAGGAGATGCTTTTGGAATAAAATCTGCCTAAAGGAATAGTTCTCCCATGGGACCCTGGGACCAGACCCCTCCCGTCTATGAGTCTCCTCTACATAATCAGGAGCGTGAACGAGGCCTGGTGCTTAGGGCAGGGGCACCGACCCTGCCCAGGGCCTTCATCTGGGGGACACAGTGTGCCTTGCTTCCCCAGGCAGCTCAGCAGCTCCTCCTCCTACAGCGGAGATGTGAGCCGGCATCACACCAGCACTGCTGAGCTGCGGAAGCCCGGGCCCACGGAGGAGACCTGGAAGCTCGTGGAGGCAGACAAGGCTCAGACGGGGCAGGTGAGGACGGCGGTCAGGTCGCTGTGCGTCTGCAGGGGCTGGGCCCTGGGCGGGGTGCTGTGGTCATCTTGGCTTACGTCTTCCTCCCCAGGAGGCTTGAAAAGGTACTGTTTTAAGCACTGGAAACCAGGGTGGAGGGCCAAGGTGACTTGCCACAGGTCACGGCTGGTGAGCAACGGAGCTGGGATGTGAACCCAACACTCAGACTCCAGGGTTGGCATCTGTAGTCTCTGCCTGCCTGACCGCTGCCTCCTTTGAGCAGCTGGGGCCTTGGTGGCCATAGATGACGTGATGCCTTGAATCCAGGCTGCAGCCTCACAGGGGTCAGCTGTGTGTGGGTTGGTTTCAAGTCATCACAGACGCAGCCCTGAAGAACATTAATTGTGTCATCAGAAAAGATTATCTTTCACTTCTTTTTATTTTCTATTTTTGCCCTTATTACAGGCAGATCTTGTTTGATGGCACTTGGCTTTGTTGCACTTCACAAATGCTGTTTTTTACAAATTGAAGGTGTGTGGCAGTCTTGTGTTGAACATCAGTGCCATTTTCCCAGCAGCATTTGCTCACGTTGGGTCTCTGTGCCACATTTTGGTAGTTCTTGGAATATTTCAAACTTTATCATTATTATAGTTTGTTATTATATAAAATATTATATTTGTTATTGTTATACTATGTTGACATTATAATATTTGTGATCTTTGATGTTACTACTACAACTCACCGAAGGCCTAAATTATTATTAGCACTTTTTAGCAACCAAGTATTTTTTAATTAAGGTGTGTGCATTGTGTTTCTAGTCATAGTGCTATTGCACACTTAATAGACTTCAGTATAGCATAAATATAGCTTTTATATGCACCAGGAAACCGGAAAATTCACGTGACTCAGTTTATCGGGATATTTGATTTATTGTAGTAGTCTGGAACCAAGCCTACAAGTGTCTGAGGTGTGCCTGTTGATCAGTGAGAAGGTCTCAGCTGGGGCTTTGTTTTTAATACCTGTCTTAGTCCCTTTGGGCTGCTATTAACAGAAGACCATGGTACAGGTGGCTTAGAAACAACATACATTTATTGCTCATAATTCTGGATGTTGGCAAGTCAGGGATCATGGCGCCAGCAGATTCTGTGTCTGGTGAGAGAACTCCCTGGCTCATAAATGGCTATTCTCTTGCAGTATCCTCATATGACAGACGGGTGAGGGATCCCTTTTATAAGGGCACTAATCCCATTTATGAGGAGTCCACCCTCATGAAAAGCCTGATGTGACAGGGAGCGCACACACAGGGAAAGATACCCGGAGTTTGCCAAATCCACAGCACGCAGGTTGGGTGTCAGGCTGACTCAGAGCGCACTGCACCCAGCCGTGGTGTGCAGCTGCGCTTTGAGTGACCACGTGTAAATTACATGGACCCCACGCGGGGCTCCACAGGAGACACCGGAGTAAAAGAGGCCCCTGGCTGTCACTCCATGGAGCTGGGAAACAGGCTGAGCAAGCACCAAGCGCTTAGAGGCCAGTTGTGACAGGCAGGAATTGGTGTTGAGTGTTCAGAGGACTGAGGGTGTGGGGAGTAGATGTGACACTTGGTCATGGTTGCTAGGCAACATGTCCCCTCTTCCCATTTTCTTCAAACTCTTCAATGCCTTCCTGATAGTCCTGGAGTAAAACCTAATCCTGTCCAGGATCTCTCGGGTCCTGTGTGGTGCAGCCACTCCCTGTTCTCCAGCTTTACTGTGCTCCAGCTATCCTTGCCTCCTTTCTGCTTCCCTCCTACCTCAGGGCCTTTGCACGTGTTTGTCCCTGTGCTTGGAATGCTTTTTTTATTTTTCATTTTCACCTGGTTAATTCTTTGATGTCCTTTCCTTATGGAAACCTCCTCTGATTCCTCTCCACCCTGGGTTAAGTCAGGATACCCAGTAATACATTCCCGTGGAATCATGTGCCACTTCCAGCCCTTCTTTGGGATTATACATTTATCTGGGCAGTTATTTGATGAAAGCCTGTGTCACTGCTGAACTGGAAGTTCCATGAGGGCAGAAACCTTTGCTTCTGCTGATTTCTTTGCCAAGTAACTAAGGGGAAAGGGATTATAGGCTTGAGAATAGGTGGGGGCTGTGGACTGCACAGGGTCTGTTGAGGCTGCTGACCTTGGGTGGGCATGGCTGGGGGTGTGTTCTGTAAGATGCCTTCTCTCCTGGTCTCAGGTCAAGCTGTCCGTGTACTGGGACTACATGAAGGCAATTGGACTTTTCATCTCCTTTCTGAGCATCTTCCTTTTCCTGTGTAACCACGTGGCTTCCCTGGTCTCTAACTATTGGCTCAGTCTCTGGACGGATGACCCCATTGTCAACGGGACCCAGGAGCACACGCAAGTCCGGCTGAGTGTCTATGGAGCCCTGGGCATTTCACAAGGTGAGCCTCCCTTGCTCCTCACCTGCTGTTGGCACTTGGAGCCACTTCTATTTCTTGTTAATAGAATCAGGTCCCCCAATTTGTCAGGGTTTAGACCCACAAACCAAGCCAAATACACATGAACACGAACTATCACATAATAGACACTCAGATATTTGTAGAATGAATGTTTCTCGAATGCTCTGTTTCGTGTGGCTCTAGGAGACAGAGGGGAAGGGAGCTCCACCGTGCCTATTTTGCAGATGAGTTAAGTTGAGAAACAGAAGGTGATTAAGGACCCTTGCCCCTCATTTTTCTGGCAGGGTGATGGAGTTTCTGTGAAGTCCTATTTCTGGACTTTTGCCTTCTGCCCAAAGATGGGAATTAGTTTCTACTTGTGGTTCGTAACGCAGGCAGTGCTACCCTCACGTCTAGAAATACTTAGAGTTTAGTCATATCTAGAGATACTTGGAGTTGGCACAACTTCCCCACGGGGGCAGGTGCTGCTGGGATCTAGAGGCCAGATGTTGCTAGACGTCCTGCAGTGCCCAGCATGGCCTCCACAATGGAGGATGGTGCGGCCTCAGAGGTTAACAGGGAGGATGCTGAGAAATCCTCTGTATACCCTTCCTGTGGTCCCGCAAAGATCCCCAGACACAGCAGCATTACCAGTGATAGCTAACGTTGACAGCACTTACTTGGTGTCTGGTTCTGTTGTAAACACTTCACGGTGTTTTATTTTACTTTTGCAGCAGTCACATGAGGTAGGAGCTCATTTTTCTTTGTTTTAGAGATGCAGAAACTGAGGCCCAGAAGGGTTTAGTAAGTTGCCCAAAGTCACACAGCTTATTCGTGGCAGAGCTGGCACTGAGCAAGGTAGTGTGGCTCAGAGCCCACCCTCTTCTTCCTGAGGGCAAAGGAGTTCACTCACCTGAGCTTCAGTTGAGCTTCCCTGGTGGCTTAGCTGGTAAAGAATCCGCCTGCAATGCGGAAGACCTGGGTTCAATCTCTGGGTTGGGAAGATTCCCTTGGAGAAGGGAGAGGCTACCCACGCCAGTATTCTTCCATATTGTAACATGGGTACTAATAGAACATACACAGGGTCCTCAAAAGGATTAGATGCACATAAAAGACACGGTGAGTTTTGCACATAGTATGTGCTGGGTTAATAATAGCCACCATTGTGGTTGTTACTAGAAGCTGGGAGTCCAGGCTGCTTTGTCCACACGGTCACATGGCTCCTTGCCCCTGCCCCCGCTCGGTCCCTCTCCTGCCGTGGAGTTTGACGCGAGAGTGTTTGTAGGTATCACGGTGTTCGGCTACTCCATGGCCGTGTCCATCGGGGGCATCTTCGCCTCCCGCCGCCTGCACCTGGACCTACTGCATAACGTCCTCCGGTCGCCCATAAGCTTCTTCGAGCGGACCCCCAGCGGGAACCTGGTGAACCGCTTCTCCAAGGAGCTGGACACGGTGGACTCGATGATCCCGCAGGTCATCAAGATGTTCATGGGCTCCCTGTTCAATGTCATCGGCGCCTGCATCATCATCCTGCTGGCCACGCCCATGGCTGCCGTCATCATCCCGCCCCTGGGCCTCATCTACTTCTTCGTGCAGGTGAGAGGTGGGTCCTGGGGTCCAGGACGAGCCCTGCTGTGTATCGCTGTCCCGAGAGAACCATTTAAGTTTAAATGGTTTAAACTTTTTATTTTACTTTTAACTTAAATGGGGACCATTTAAGTTTCCCCAGCATGAGGCTGTGGAGGATGTCTCAGAGGAGGGTTAAGGTTTGTTTTTGTCAGTCTTGATTACCTAAGTTGGTGGTTTTCAGCTTGCAATATCCAGACATCCTTTTTTCCTAATAATAAGGATTTTATTAAGCTGAAAGTTTTAAAAGGAAATAAGTTATAGCCATGAAGAAGTGACGGAGAAGGCAATGGCACCCCATTTCAGTACTCTTGCCTGGAAAATCCCATGGACGGAGGAGCCTGATAGGCTGCAGTCCATGGGGTCGCTAAGAGTCAGACATGACTGAGCAACTTCACTTTCACTTTTCTCTTTCATGCATTGGAGAAGGAAATGGCAACCCACTCCAGTATTCTTGCCTGGAGAATCCCAGGGACGGCGGAGCCTGGTGGGCTGCCGTCTATGGGGTCACATAGAGTCAGACACGACTGAAGCGACTTAGCTTAGCTTAGTTTATGAAGAAGTGAAGTGAAGAGAAGTCGCTCAGTCATGTCCGACTCTTTGTGACCCCATGGACTGTAGCCTGCCAGGCTCCTCCATCCATGGGATTTTCCAGGCAATAGTACTGGAGTGGGTTGCCATTTCCTTCTCCAGGGCAGATAATAGAGACATGAATAATAACAGCTATGATATTTTTTCCCCTGTAATAGAGATCTAAAAGTGAATGTGGAAGTGTGAGTTGCTCAGACATGTCCGACTCTTTGCGACCCCATGGACTGTAGCCCACCAGGCTCCTCTGTCCATGGGATTCTCCAGGCAAGAATACTGGAATGGGTTGTCATTCCCTTCTCCAGGGGATTTTCCCAACCCAGGGATTGAACCTGGGTCTCCTGCATAGCAGGCAGATTCTTTACCATCTGTGCTACCAAGGAAGCCATAATAGAAATTTAGAAATATGCTATTCAGGGCTGATATGACAGCTTCCGGCTTCCCAGGTGGCTCTAGTGGTAAAGAACCCACCTACCAATGCAAGAGACATAAGGATGTGGGTTTAGTCCCTGGGTGGGGAAGATCCCCTGGAGGAGGGCATGGCAACTCACTCCAGTACTCTTGCCTGGAGAATCCCATGGACAGAAGAAACTGGTGGGCTACAGTCCATAGGGTCACACACAGTCAGACATGACTGAGTCGACTTAGCACGCACGCACACATCTGACAGCTTCATGAGTTTGGTAGCTTCAGAGTCCTTCACTGTTTGGTTTTGGGGGTTTTTTTGTGTATGTGTTTCTGTCATCTTTGCTTTCCGTTGTTAAGTTGGTTTCATGGTCCAAGATGGCTGCTGGAGCTCCAGCCATCACAAATAAGCTCAAGAAAGGTGAACAGAGTAAGGGAGCACTTGATGGCTGTGTCAGCTTCACTGTGGTGCTTCCAGTTAACAGATCAACATGTTGAGGTCCAGGGGGCAGAACTGGGAATGTGAATTCACATCTGATGTAATCGTCACTGTGCTTTCCTGCCCCTGAAAAGGACACCTTTTTACCTTGCTCATGCTGATTCTAAGTGTTCTAAATTCAGAGTCATCAAATACATGTATGTTAGTAAACATTTTTTTTAATTAAAAAAAGCAGCTGCAGCATACACGCTAACGGACTGCTGTTTAGATGGGAGCCTAATAACTGTTGCACAAAATAAGAATAAGAAGCCACAGGGTGCTCTGTACCTCACACTGCACTGTGTGTGGCCTGTTGGTGTGGGTTCCTGGAGGCCTTGGCCGGGTCAGCCAGACCCCACACCCTAACACACTGTGGCTGGGCATCACGCTGTGGCCCAGCATTGGTGAATGTGAACAAAGATGGAATCAGAGCACATCCAGTTCCCAGACCCTCTCTGTGTTCTCTTTAAGTCGAGCCAGCTTTTGTGGAAAGTCCTCCAGCTGCATTTATCAAAAATGTTACCCGTGTTCTGACCCTGGCTGGACCTTTTCCTGGAGGACCCAATTCAAAAGAACAAAAGAGGAGGCCCAGGGTGATGTTCAGGGCAGCTCAGATGCCTGCCAGCAGCAGGGCCTTGAGCACACCGTGGGTAATGTGGCAATGGACTGCTGACATCCCTCTAACAGGAGAACTGGGAACACACTGTTTCGGCACCAACAGTTTTATTTTTAAACAACAAAGGGAAAGAAGTTAGCCAAGACCCATGTTGTCGGCACACTGTCATTATAACTAAGACAAAATGCGTAATGTGCGTGGGCAGGACTGGAAATGGAGGTAGAAAAATGAAAACACTGCCTTACTAATCCTTAGAGATCATGGGAGGATTTTTTTCATAGCTTTTAACTATATATTGTTCAGTGGCTAAGTCATGTTAAATTCTTTGTGACCCCTTGGACTGCAGCACACCAGGCTTCCTTGTCCTTCATCCTCTCCCAGAGTTTGCTCAAACTCATGTCCATCGAGTTGGTGATGCCATCCAGCCATCTCATCCTCTGTCGCCCCTTTCTCCTCCTGCCCTCAAGTCTTTCCCAGCATCAGGGCCTTTTCCAGTGAGTCAGCTCTTTACATCAGGTGGCCAAAGTATTGGAGCTTCAGCATCAGTCCTTCCAGTGAACCTTCAGGGTTGATTTCCTTTAACTCAGCAGTCTCACTCAGTGTGTGTGCTAGGAAAGGGACTTCCTTGGTGATCCAGCAGCTAAGATTCTGAGCTCCCAATACAGGGGGCCTGGGTTCTATCCCTGGCTGGGGAACTAGATCCCACATAAAACAACTAACAGTTTGAATGGTGCAACTGAAGATCCACGTGCCACAGCAAAGAGCGAAGAGCCCTCGTGCCTCAACTAGGACTTGGCACAGCCAAATAAATAAACTTAAAAACAACAACAAAAAAGAAGAGACTGTATCACAGAAACAAATCGGCTAGAATGTGCTTAGCGTTTTGATTCATAATTACCCCAAATGTCCGTCACAGGAGGATGGATGCATACACTGTGGTATATTTATACAAAGGATGTGACCCAGCAGTAGAGAGGAATGAGCTACTCATACATACAAGAAGGATGAGTCTCAGAGATACTATATCGATCAGAATAAGCCAGACACAAAAGAGTACATTTGTGTGATTCTGTTCTTATGAAGCTGAAGAACAGGCATGAGCAATGAAATAGAAGTCAGAATAGTGGCTCTACGGGGAATTGACTGTGAGAGAACGTGAGGGAATTTCCTAGATTCTGATCCGGTGGTGCATATACAGGTGTAGATAAATGTTAAATTCACCAAGCTGTAAAGATTTAGTACACTTTCCAGTGGAAGTAAGTTGCATCTCAAAAAGTGCCTTTTAAGGATGTATGTGTGTAAGGGTGGATGTTCTTTCTCTCTCTCTGGAAAAGAATTAAAACATTATACACTGAAATCAGAGTATGCTTATCTCAGGATCATAGACTTAATGTAATGTTTTTCTAATCATCCTATCTATATCACTTGAAAAAAATTTTAAATGGATATACATTAGTGTATATCTAATATACATGAATTGTTTATTATATCAGAGAAGGCAATGGCACCCCACTCCAGTACTCTTGCCTGGAAAATCCCATGGACGGAGGAGCCTGGTGGGCTGCAGTCCATGGGGTCGCTAGGAGTCGGACACGACTGAGCGACTTCACTTTCACTTTTCACTTTCATGCATTGGAGAAGGAAATGGCAACCCACTCCAGTGTTCTTGCCTGGAGAATCCCAGGGACGGGGGAGCCTGGTGGGCTGCCATCTGTGGGGTCACACAGGGTCGGACACGACTGAAGCGACTTAGCAGTAGCAGCAGCAGTATATTATATACACTATAATTATACTATATTAATAATTAATATACACTAATATAGAAGAGGGCTTCTCTTATAGCTCAGTTGGTAAAGAACATGCCTGCAATGCAGGAGACCTGGGTTCAATCCCTGGGTTGGGAAGATCCTCTGGAGAAGGGAAAGGTTACCCACTCCAGTATTCTAGCCTGGAGAATTCCAGGGACTATACAGTCCATGCATGGGGTTGCAAAGAGTTGGACACGACTGAGCGACTTTCACTTTCACTTTCAAATATAGAAGAAAAGCTATGACCAACCTAAACAGCATACTAAAAAGCAGAGACATTACTTTGCTGACAAAGGTCTGTCTAGTCAAAACTATGGTTTTTCCAGTAGTCATATATGGATGTGAGAGTTGGACTATAAAGAAAGCTGAGTGCTGAACAATTGATACTTTTGAACTATGGTGTTGGAGAAGACTCTTGAGAGTCCCTTGGACTGCAAGGAGATCCAACCAGTCCATCCTAAAGGAGATCAGTCCTGGGTGTTCATTGGAAGGGCTGATGTTGAAGCTGAAACTCCAATACTTTGGCCACCTGATGCAAAGAACTGACTCATTAGAAAAGACCCTGATGCTGGGAAAGATTGAAGGGAGGAGGAGGAAGGGACGACTGAGGATGAGATGGTTGGATGGCATCACCGACTCGATGGACATGAGTTTGAGCAAGCTTTGGGAGTTGGTAATGGAAAGGGAAGCCTGGTGTGCTGCAGTCCACGGGGTTGCAAAGAGTCTGACAAAACTGAGCAACTGAACTGATACATTAGTGTTTGCAAGTCAGTTTTAAGAAAAGGAATGTAAGAGGTAAGGTGATGTGGAATTCTGTTGGGGCTTCCAGGTTGTTGGAATAAGTCATTTCTACCCCCGGAATTGCATGGCATCTGTGAAAATTCCCTGGCACTTCCCTTAGTGTCTTAGCTCTCAGCCCAAGCCCAGCACAAGACAGGTGTAGGTTGAACATTCATTTTCACTCATGAGCACCAGGCACTCCTTGGAAGAATCAGGAGAGTCCACGGGGTGGATTCTCTCCAGGAATAGAGCTTAAAAGGAAAGCTAATAATTATTTTTTAAAAATCAGACTATTCCATAACAAAAATAAGTCTTGGGTTCACTTTTTAGAGGAAATAAAATTCAGAGGACATGACAATTGGAGTAAGTTGAGCAGGTCAAACATTTTAGAGCAGTTTCCATCCAGGAGGAAAGAAAGTCGGGAGAGGAGGTGATCCCAGGAGAGGGTAATGGGGGCAGATGCCAGGGTCCTTGAGCCAGACCACGGGGTCTGGACTGTGTCCCAAGGCAGTGAGAGCCGCCGGAGGACAGGTGGCATCTGACCATGTGCAGGGATTGGCAGAACCCCTGATCTGAGGTGGCCCGGGTTGGTGTGACCCCTGGGTTAGTTCTCAGAGTTTATGGGGCCCCCAGAGGGCTCCCCAACATGTGGTTCAAATTCCCATGTGAGCTGACATCCAGAAAAAAATTTGGAGAACCCGTAAGAGCCACCCACTCTGTTCAGTGTTCTCCATGAAAGGTCTCTGCCCCTAAAGATGGCCAGGGCACCCAGAACAGCCCAGGAGGCAGAAGACATGTCCCTCAGCACCTGTGTTCATTTGCCCTGCTCTGCTGTTGAAGCCAGTGCAGACATGTTACATCTTCAGCACATCCGGGAGAGGGAACTTCGGTCTCAGCGGGTCCTTTTGTACAGATGCAGAAACTGAAGCCAGGAGAACAGAGGTGTCTTCAGATGGCCAGTCCAGCCTCTGTCACAGCTCCTCAGTGCTCCCAGTGGGCTCTTGTTCTGTCTCTTAACAAGCTGAACACCCGGGTTAGGGCAGGAGTAGAGTGGATATGGTCTCTGTCCATGGGGATAGGCAGAGGCAGGGTTTATGCTGAGCTCTGCTTGTCCTAAAGCAATGCTGTGGGGTCCATAAACTCTCGAGGTCAGTGGCATCAGAGAGGCCATGCCGTGTTGAGGTCAACACTTTGAGGCTGGACTGCTGGTGTTTGAATCCCAGCTCTGCCACTTCCTAGCCACATGGCCGTAGGGAAGAGGTTGACCTCAGTTTACTCCTTGTGAAACAGGATTGAGCGCCTTATAGGTTTTTGATGAAGATTAAAGAGCTGATGGCTGTGAAGGTGCTTAAAGCAGTCCTGGGATGCTGGGCTCCACGTGTAGTGTAGTGAAAGTCACTCAGTCGTGTCCGACTTTCTGCGACCCCGTGGACTGTACAGTCCATGGAATTCTCCAGGCCAAAATACTGGAGTGGGTAGCCTTTCCCTTCTCCAGGGGATCTTCCCAACCCAGAGATCAAACCCAGGTCTCCTGCATTGCAGGCGATTCTTTGCCAGCTGAACCACAAGGGAAAGCCCAAGAATACTGGAGTGGGTAGCCTAGCCCTTCTCCAGCGGATCTTCCCAACCCAGGAATTGAACCAGGGTCTCCTGCATTGTAGGCAGATTCTTTACCAGCTGAGCTACCAGAGATCCGGGCTCCACTGGAGCGTGAGCTATTATCATCACTGCTGCCGCCCTGGTTATTCTTGTAGTCAGTACACCTGCCGTTCCTCGGGTGAAAGCAGCCCCGGTCCAGCATTCCGCCCCCAGAGGGGTCATTTACGTCCAGACTTTCTCCAGCATGGCCCTGGAAGGATGGGATGAGGGGCCCCTCGCCCACCTCTGGTCCGTTCTCTCCCGCAGAGGTTCTACGTGGCCTCCTCCCGGCAGCTGAAGCGCCTGGAGTCGGTCAGCCGCTCGCCGGTTTATTCCCACTTCAACGAGACCTTGCTGGGCGTCAGCGTTATCCGCGCCTTCGAGGAGCAGGAACGCTTCATCCGCCAGAGCGACCTGAAGGTGGACGAGAACCAGAAGGCCTACTACCCCAGCATCGTGGCCAACAGGTGGGCGCGGGGCTGTGGGGGAGGCTCCCGGAGCGGGGCGGTGGGGCCCAGCGCCGGCCTCTCGGGAGGGAGGCTTGGACTCGGCGAGAGGAGAGGACGGAAGGACCATTAGAAAGAGGAGCGCGGTCAGCCCGCATGTTGCCGCAGGGGCCGCTGAAGCGCAGGTGCAGGGAGTTCTGAGTCGGGAGATGCCGCAGGGCAATCCTTCCGCCGTGCCCCTGGTGACACAGGACCATCGGTGACGGCGGCCTTGGCTCCTGAGTGTTCTCGTCACATGCTTCTCTTCACCCCCGCCCCCGGGTGATGAGTGTGGGAAGCAGTTTTATTAGTAATAGTATTAGGTTAGACCGTGTGAAATTGCCCTTTGGGGGGATCAAGCATGGTTGAATAGCATCGGGCTTAAAAAGGAGTAGAAGTTGGCTAATTATTGATTGAATCTAGAACATCCCATCCTCACTTGCTTACATCCTAAGATGTTTTTTGAGATGTGAGAAAGGGAAGACTCCGGGGAGGGGTCAGAGCACCCTGGCAGTGACCCACTGCACACCGCATAATCCCTGAGTGTGAGACGGGCAGGAAGATAGGGCATTGCTGGAAAGACCTTGCAATTCCCTTGCAGAGTTTGTTTGGGGAGTTTGTTGAAATCTGGATTTCTGTGGGAATAACTCACCCTGAGGATCCGTCACATGGATCTTTAAGAATGTGGTGGGAAAAAAAACAGATTGCTAATACTGCCTCTCTAGAATGCTTTACATTTTCAAACAAAAACAGTGTTCCTATGTGATAGCATACAAAAGTTAGCTTTAAACATGTAGATCTGTCTGTATTTTAAGGGAAAGATAATACATTTTAATGTTTCTAAAATAGTGGTGATCTAGGTCTGGGGACCCTTTGGCTGTGCTGGCTGTGTTTATTTCTCACTTTCCCCTCCCCCCACTCCTGCCAAGAGACATTTGTTTTAAATCAGGGGTGCCTCTCAGAGTTGATGATTTTTCTAAGCATTTTGGAAGTTTCTGAGACATCTTTTTTTAAAAATGCACACATGGGTGTATTTTTAAGGTTTCATTGAGAAAAGGTTGGCTCTTAAGAAAGCAAGTTTCAGTTTCCTGGGAGGATCACTTCTGGAAAACTCTATTTTAGTCCCTGGGGTTGCCAGACCAATGAGGAATTCCTGAAATTGTGTCCTTCAGCCCTTCTTCCCCATGCCCCATGAACTGGGCAAACAAGGCCTCTCTTAGGAACTATTGGGGAATTATTTCAGTAAGCAGAGTGGCCACCCAGCCTCCCCACCCCCACCCTCAACCGGAAACCAAGCCTCTGAGAAGCTGACCTGGGCGTGTGTGTCTGTGTGTGTGTGTGTGTCCGTGTCCCTGTCCCTCTGCCTGTGTCTCCATGCAGGTGGCTGGCCGTGCGGCTGGAGTGTGTGGGCAACTGCATCGTCCTGTTCGCCTCGCTGTTTGCCGTGATTTCCCGGCACAGCCTCAGTGCAGGCTTGGTGGGCCTCTCGGTGTCTTACTCCCTGCAGGTAAGATGGGCGCACTCCCAGGTGGACTTTTCTAATCCTCTTGCTGGGGAGCCGGTTGTTAGGCACTTGGCCCTTTACTTTGAATCTCTGTGGGTGTGGGGGAAGGGGACGAGGGCTAAGTGGAGTTGAGGTGCAGCTCTAGAGCCCAGTGACTGACTGAAGCAGGGGAGAAATCAGAGGTGCAGCCAGAACTCCCCCATCAGCCAAGGAGCGTCCCTGACGGCCTGAGAGGATGCCTCCAGCTACCAGAAGAATGCACTCAATACTATAAATTTCCCTCGAGGCCCTGCTTTAGCTGCATCTCCCAAATTTCGTCGTGGTGTGTTTTCTTAACTATCACCTGGTTGGGAATACCATCTCGTTTCCTTTCTGATTGCTTGTGTAGCCCCGCGGGTTATTTTGAAATGTGGCGCTGGGATAAGAGACGCACAGTAGCAGGTCTGGCCATGGTATCTGAGGTAGCTGTCTTCTGGGCCTTCATTATCTGAAACATTTCATAATTCATGCTGCCTTCGTGAGAAGAAAACAACTCATGCTCACTCTAGACGCTCCATCGGATGACTCTTCCCCTCACAGGTCACCACATATTTGAACTGGCTCGTTCGGATGTCGTCCGAGATGGAGACCAACATTGTGGCCGTGGAGAGACTCAAGGAATATTCGGAAACTGAGAAGGAGGTAACGTAAGCCCCCTGGCCTGACGTCTTGACCATGATCTTCAGTGTAACTTGACGCAGAAGAATCCTCTGAACCGCAGCATGTGCCTCCTGCAGGCAGCCTCCACCTGACCAAAAAAAAACCCCTCTGTTATTTGTTACATGTTTTGAATGGGGACTTCCATTACGCAAAATGAATCATACTAATTTTCTCTTTAGATTTAAAAGTTAAGTACAAGTGAGTCATTTAAAAATACCAGGTATCAGTAACAAGAGAGTCAGGATATGGATATTGCACAAATCATGCTATTATTGGCAAGGAGTTCACTGAAGTTTGGGAAACCCTGCAGTTATTTAACCCAAGTCCTCATTTTATGGTTGGAGGAAAAGGGCACGTAGTGAGGGACGACGGCTGGTCTGAGGTCAAGTCCGTGGTCAGTAGGACAGCTGGGAGTAGGACCCAAGGCTCTGGTGTCACGTTGCCCCTAATAACTGCCTTATTCTGTCTGCACACCATCTCTGAATAGCAGGAGCTGTGTTAATGACAGTAGCAGTAATGCCTGGCGATAACTCCATCCCACCACCACCAAGAGTAATAGGGACACACATTGTGCCCTTGTGTGGTGTCAGGCCCTGTGCTAGACAGTCTGTGTAGAATAATCCATTTGTCCTTTACACAACCTTGCAACTCACCTTCTACTATCACCCCCATTTTGCAGGTGAGTAAACAGACACAGAGAGGATAAGATCACATGGGCTTGCTTCCCTGTAGCTCAGACGGTAAAGAATCTGCATGCAATGTAGGAGACCAGGGTATGATCCCCTTCCCAAGGGTCGGGAAGATCCCTTGGATAAGGGAATGGCAACCCACTCCAGTGTTCTTGCCTGGAGAATCCCATGGACAGAGGAGCCTAGTGTGCTACAGTCCACGGAGTCTCAAAGAGTTGGACATGAGTGACTATCACTGCATTCCAAAAAAATGCCCCCCAGGAATGAAACTAAAGGGACCCTGGTTAGAGTCTGACTTAGGGATTCACTGAAGTGACCTGTGCCAAGTCTTTGCATTCGGTGAACCAGGGCCCACCTCATCAGAGAGCATTCTTCAGAATGGTGTGAGTGCCCCCTGTGGACATAAGAGCACATTACACCAGCAGGTTCCCACCCTACCTTGATTTATTTATATCAGCTTTTGAGGTATAATTCATATGCCATGCAGTTCACTCATTTAAAGTGTGAAATTCAGTTTTTTACTTTTAAAAATACTTATTTTCACTACTTTTAATTATTTATAGTTTTAGAATAAGAGCAAATTTTAAAAATACAAGAAAAAGATCACCCAGAGTCTTACCACTATTAAAATGTATGTTTACTTACGTGTTTGTATATATTACATACGATATATATTTACAGGTACAAAGTTCCACCAATTTCTCTCAAGTCTCCTCCGTGTTCTTATAGCAGTGTCTCCTTATTTACATGAGGGGTGTAAAAAAATTAAGAAGTTTATGGGGGAGAAAGGATGGAAGCCCTCTTTCATTGTCCTCTCCATTCCTCTTCCCTGAAGAGAGTCCGGAGCATAGCCCAGAGCATTTCCAGGTGTAGACCTCAGGAAATGTGAACTGAACGAAGTAGCTCTTCAGAAATAGGGGCTGTGTGACTCCAGGCAAGCTGCTTTCACTCTCTGTGTTTCAGTTTCCTCGTGTGTAAACTGGGGATGGAAAAGGACTCCACTCTGGGGATTGTAGTGAGGATTAAAGGAGTCATGTGATAGAGTGACCGTTGAGTGTTGGCTGCTGCTTTTATTGTCGCCCTCCAGGCCATGGACTTCCCTGGTGGCTCAGACCGTAAAGCGTCTGCCTACAATGCGGGAGACCGGGGTTCAATCCCTGGGTTGGGAAGATCCTCTGGAGAAGGCAGTGGCACCCCTCTCCAGTACTCTTGCTGGGAAAATCCCATGGACGGAGGGGCGTGATAGGCTGCAGTCCATGGGGTCGCAAAGAGTCGGACACGACTGAGCGACTTCACTTTCACTTTCCAGGCCTTCGAAGCCATCAGAGTATCTCCCCTTTAGCTTTGTGTCTGTCTAGAGGAGACCGCCCATTCATTGATTCAGTCCACAGATGTTTATTGAGCACCTCCTACGTGCTCTGGGCTCTAGGATGTAGCAGTGAACAAGTGAAAGAACCTGTTCTTGTAGAGGGGCTGTTCCAGTGGCGTGTGGGTGACAGAATACAGAGATACTTGCTTAAAATGCCAGGAGGTGGTGAGTGCTCTCAAAGAGAAAGGACACAGAGAATGTGGGATAAGAGGAGCCTAGGGCTCGGAGGGTGGTTGCATTAACCTGGGATCCACAGCCGTCAAGCAGGCCGAGGGGGTAGTTTGGCACAGAATGTTCCAGGCAGAAGCCACAAGTGCAAAGGCCCAGAAGCAGCACACGTGGGTGTGTTTAGGGAACAGTCCAGAAGTCAGTGCAGGAGCAGTGAGGCAGTGAGTGGGAAGGAGGGGGCCGTGAGGTCAGAGGGGTCATGGAAGCTGCTCACGTGGAGCCCTGGGCCACGTGAGACGGACTTCAGACCCCTCACGCCCACCCACTGCCCGCTGTCATCGCAGGCTCCCTGGCAAATCCAGGATATGGCACCGCCCAAGGACTGGCCCCAGGTGGGCCGAGTGGAGTTCCGGGACTACGGCCTGCGGTACCGAGAGGACCTGGACTTGGTTCTGAAGCACATCAACGTCACCATCGACGGTGGGGAGAAGGTGGGTGCCCCTCGACTCCTCCCCGTCCGTGGGCAGGCACAGGCTGCCACCAGGTTTTCCATGCCCCGAACCACAGGATGGAGGGGGAGAGCCTTTGGCAGTAAAATCTGCTCAGAGCGTCCCAACTGCACACTGGTAGCCCAGGAGCCAGAGGAGATACGTTTTGGAAGTTGCCAATACTGAAAAATCTGGAATGTTTTATGTTAAAAAAAAAAAATCCATTTCCTGCTTTTCTTGAAAGATCAGAACTTCTGGCAGCACCGGGCCCATCCTCCCCACCTGGCTCTTTCTAGATAAAGACGTGAGCCTCCCAGTTTACTGACTAGTCCCTTCCTCCCCTTATCTTGTGCCCCCTTGGCCCCTAGGCCTCTAGAATAGAAAGATGCCCTCCTCACTACTGGGGACAGCTCAAGGGGATCGCTGCTCCGATAGGACGTCCTTGCCCTGAGACCCTCAGACCTTCCTGAGGAATCAGACCGAGGGTCTTTCTGGCCATTTGCCAGAGGCCAGTGTTTCTTTCTTCTCTGAACCTGCAGGAGTTGTTAAACACCCAATCGGGAGGCCCAGAATCTTCCGTTCCCATGAGAGAGTTTCTCCAACTTGTAACAGAGGAGGAACAGAGTGGGCGGTGTTCTCATGGAGGCTTTCTGGCTTATGTTGCATAATGAAGCTGCCCTGTGAGTTGCTGTCCCAGGGCGCAGGAGCCTGCCTCTCTGGAGCCCAGATGAGAAGGGGAGAGTTTTGCCTGGAACGTCAGTCATTAGCCATTAAGTGGGGAGCCCAGCTCCCTCAAGAGGATAAGTGGAGGCCAGGTCGTACCCGTGACCTCTGCTCACTCAGCTGGGATACAGGGGCATCTTCCTGAACCTTTGAGATATTCCAACACCTCAGGATGGGGAAACTCACCATCATAGAACTGAAAAACCATTTGATTGTTACTTAATACTGTCTTGAGTTGCAAATAACTAACTTATTAAAGGAACTGATTATAATTTTAATTTCTAAAAAGAGCTGGCAGAGAGAAGGAAGTCCTTCTTGACCTTTGCCCAAAACAGCCCCTAAAGGAATGTCTCTGGAAACTGCTGAGGGGAGTAGAATACTGGGGGGAAGGATGGGTTGACCAGATGACTGAACTGCTCTGTGGCTGGTACTTAATGCAAGGGGTAGGAGGTCAGCCCAGATACGAGCGTTCCCACTTCATGCGGGCCCTTCCTGCCCCACAGGTTGGCATCGTGGGGCGGACAGGAGCCGGGAAGTCATCCCTGACCCTGGGCTTGTTTCGGATCAAAGAGTCAGCCGAGGGAGAGATAATCATTGATGACATCAACATCGCCAAGATCGGCCTGCATGACCTCCGCTTCAAGATCACCATCATCCCCCAGGTGGGCGGGGTCACACTGAAAGTGACGCATGTGTGTTTTCAGAACAGATGGACGTTTGTTCCTGCTTTGTGGTTTTCATGACTTTTTACTGAAAGTATGCTGTGTTTCTTCATGGAATCTCCCCTTTGCACATAATGAACAGGGAGAATTAAGTAGGTTTCATTCATTCCTTCACTCCTGCCACCCAGTAGGCAGTGTCCTAAGCATCTCACAGCATCCAGTTAAGACACTGGCTTCTCTGCTGGACAGGAATCTCTCACCGTCCCAAGAGCTAGGCGAGAAAGATGAATTTTCTAGACTGATTCCTGTAGGTGGCGATTGCATAGTATGTTGCCCTTTAGTATTGTGTTGCCTTAAATTTCTTCTCAGATTTTAATTTGGAGGCAGGAGATGGAGCGGAATCCATGTACCTTGGAATTAGGAATTGCCCTAATCCACATGCTGGTTCTCACTTCCAGAAAGTTCCCAACACGCTTGTGTACTGAATGCTCTGGGAAATATGACAAGAGAGAAATCTGTTTTATTTCCCTTAACTCAGAGTTTTCCAGATTTTTTCCCCCCATCTTTGACATCTTCAGAAGTGGTGATTTGGAGGAGCTCCAAAACCCTATTTTGAACAATTCTGGCGAGAACGTTCTACATCCCACCTATTTGCCCCACCTGTGTCCAACCGTGCCTTGAGCCTCACGCCATCTGCCGTCTTCCCTCCAAATAGGACCCCGTTTTGTTTTCGGGTTCCCTCCGCATGAACCTGGACCCGTTCAGCCAGTACTCGGATGAAGAGGTCTGGACGTCCCTGGAGCTCGCCCACCTGAAGGGCTTCGTGTCGGCCCTTCCCGACAAACTGAACCACGAGTGTGCGGAAGGCGGGGAGAACCTCAGGTAGGCGGAGTGATGCCCAGCCGGGCCTCCGCATCACCTCTGTCGGGGCCTTGGTAGGTTTTGTCTGTTTGCATCAGGTTCAGACCTGGGCTTGAGTTCCAGCTCTGCCACATGAGCCCTTTGTCTCCTAATCTCTTGGGCCTCAAGTTTCAGTATCTAAAACGGGTTTCATGCTGGGCTCATTTTTACTGTGACGTGTAACCAGGATGGTCAGAACAGCTCCTTTGTCACACCGGGTCCCTTCAGTGGAGAGTGAAGTTGTTACATTTTGGAAAGGCTTCTCTCCCAGTCGTAAATAGCACTGCTCTGGGCCCTCCCTGCTCCCACCCACGGCCCCAGCTGCCTGGCCCTTCTCCCAGGCTCCACCCGGGATCCAGCAACTAAAGCGGTAATGCCTGGCACAGCACAGCAGGGATCCTCTGCCTCTCCCACTGCATCCATCACCATGATGACCAAGCACCAGCCCTCAGGTGTGCTCAGCAAGAGCTGGGGCCACTCACACACGGGGGCGGCCAGCCAGGCGGCTCTGCTGGTCTTGGCTCACCCACGTGGGTGGGGGCCGCTGGCTGCAGGCGGATATTCTAGCTGGCCTCCACTGGGGCCGTTAGGCTCTGCCCCGTGTGTCCCTCCTTCCCCGGCAGACCAGCCCAGGCTTGTTGTCACAGTGATGGCAGAGGTGCAGGCGTGAGCACACCCTGGTGTGCATCCCTGTTCCAAGCCTCTAGGTTTGCCAGCATCCCAGTGGCCGAAGCCAGGGACAAGGTCGAGTGCAGAGTCCACTGAGAGAGGCCCTGCAGAACGCAGTTTGCCTTCTGGGGCAAACTTTGCTTGGGGCCAGTTTGTTAATTGTTCTACTTGCTATACAGAACTGATCAGATATCTTGGCTATCACCTCCGAGCTCTGTGTTGAGAATGAATCTGAGGCTGCTTCTAGCTCAACAGGAAGACCATGCTGATCAATTAGTGATGGCCGATGTGGGCGTGGATGTGGGGGTTGGAAGTGCCCTCCTGGTCTGAGCAGCAGACAGTGTCTCCTCTCCCTCCTCTCAGCTCAGGCCTGGGCTCAGTGTCAGGGGTGTTTTTGACACTCGTTTCCTGGTCTCTCTCTCCCGGTCAAGCGTCGGGCAACGCCAGCTTGTGTGCCTGGCCCGGGCCCTGCTGAGGAAGACGAAGATCCTCGTGTTGGACGAAGCCACGGCGGCCGTGGACCTGGAAACGGACGACCTCATTCAGTCCACCATCCGGACGCAATTTGATGACTGTACCGTCCTCACCATCGCTCACCGGCTCAACACCATCATGGACTACACGAGGTGATGCCCTTGGCCCAGAAGGCCTCCAGGCCTCACAGTCCACCCACCCACCCCGTTCACCCACTCATTCATTCATTCATGCAACACTGACCTCATGCCTAGTGACAGCCCTGGTGTCTCTTTGTCCTGGTTAGTACCAGACATTTTTGCGATCACTCAATCAAAAGTTAACGTGTGTGAATGGTCTGCCACATTCCTGGCCCTGTTCCAGACACTGGGGACCGAGCCGGGAGCTGTCACACAAGGACCCTGCCTAATGGATTAGTTGGGGGCGGGGTGCAGAGATGGACAATAAACAGCAACCAATAAAAGCGAATTGTGCTGGGAGGGAAATACACCAGGCGGTAAGAGAGTACTGAAGGTGACGTCACGGGACATTGACTAGAACTGGGGTTGAGGACAGGCAGCCAGGTGGATGGCTACTGCAGCAGGCCTGGCAGAGGGTGTTAGGGGTCTGACCCAAAGCAGGGACTTGCCCAGGTAGACTCCTGGGGCACGGGGTGCCAGCCCCTCCCCCATGCCTCACGTCTGCATCCTTCCCTTGCAGGGTGATCGTCCTGGACAAAGGGGAGATCCAGGAGTGGGGCTCCCCCTCTGACCTCCTGCAGCAGAGAGGTCTCTTCTACAGCATGGCCAAAGATTCTGGCTTGGTGTGAGCCTGGAGCGGGTACAGCTGGTCAGAACTGCAGGGCCGACCTGCCAGCAGTCAGGGACGAGTCAGCATCCCTGGGAACCCAAGCCTCTCATAGACTGAAACCAAAAAGAAAACCCCCCAAACCAAAACATACACAGAGCAGCGGCCCTCTGGCCCTTTTCCCTGGAACTGGCCATGAGGAAATGGGAGAGACGCTGGGATGCAGCTCCCCCCAACAATGCACACGCCCTCGGCTCTGTTATCTCCTGCAGATGCACACACGTTCTCACGCCCCTGGGAGGGCACGCATGTTCTCCCTGCTCTGTGGGGACATTTGGGCCACCAGACTTCCAGAGAAACCGGTTGCGTAAAATCTGCTAGTGACCAAATCCAGCCAACTGCCTCATGTCTCTCCAGCTGAAGTCTGTGGATTCTGCGCCTTGGGGAAGCTCGCTGGTCCCCGGCACCTCTCCGTCCTTGTCTGGCTTCCCCTAGATGCTTGTTTCCCCAGGGCTGCAATTGGAGGTGAGGGGCTTAGTGAAGCCCATGCTCACCCTCAGGCAGTGTCCCGAGGACCACCGACAGCCCTCTCACCAGCCATCTGGTCTACGAGGTCCTCAGCTGCTGGGAACCAGCCTCCTAGCCCTGCCTCCAATGGGACTTGCTGTCTGGACTCCGAGTGACCGGGCCTGGAGGTCCAGGCTGGGAGAGCCCTCTCAGTGCCGGCTTCCCCGCTTGGCTGCTCACCTCCTTACCCACCTCAGTCTTTGCCTTCCTCCCTCCGTCTTTTTACCCACAGCTAGAATGGGTTTACGCCTCCAGGTGCCTGAGAATGAAAACCTGCTCATAGTTAACGAAGCGTTCTAAGCCAAGAGCGCCAGTCCCTCCAGGTGGGAGCAGCTGGTACTGAAAAGAGCCCCTGTGAGTCTCCTCCTCATTTGTAGATTTCAGTTTCTCACCGGGGGCCACTGGTTCACTGTCAAAGCCGGCACGGTGGATGACTTGACTTACGGTTACTGAGTCTCTTCTGAGACAAGAAAAGGCCCTTTTCACAAGGGTCAGTGATTTTCTTTCTTTTTTTTTTTTTTTTTAAAGTACTGCTCCAGGGAGATGAACAGTCTCAAGACTTTAATTTCTTGGGAGGAAGCGTTAGGCTGAAGACTGGCACCCCAGGGAATGGCCAGGTTGGTCCAGCATCTGGAGGTTGGGGGCTGTCTTCTCAGCCCTGTAGGTCCCTCAATTGGAGGCCAAAGTGAGACCCAAAAAGCAGAGAGAGGTTGCTATTCATGCTCGCTATGTGAATTACATTGCTGACTTCAAACCAGAGAAGCATCTGTCTCCTTTTAGGTGAAAATATATATTTATTTTTTGTAAGTTAAACCATTCTTTCACATTAGATAAACCAAGTGTTTCTTGGGGATCTTTTTGTAATGACTTACACTGGAAACGTGAACATTTGCAAATAATTTGCAGTAAAAAAAGAAAAATTTTATTTCTTTCTAAACGACTGTTCCATTTTCTTTCTAGCGAGGATTCCCGCTCTCTCTCCAAGAGTCAGGATGGGGCACTTCTCGTCTGCTGCTGTCCTTCCTTCTTGGCAAGCGTGTTGTTTCTAGAGGGAGCTCTTGGAATTGGGAACCTAGAGGTGGGGTTTTGTGGGGACTCAGCGTGGCATGGTGGACGGACTTGAGGCCTGCCCTCATCCTCTGCAGGCTGTGTGACCCTGGGCGAGTCACTCCGTCTTCATCCCTCCGTTGCCTCGTTTGTAAAATGGGGCTGATCATACCTGCCTCCTGGGCTTGCTATGAAGATGAGCACTGATGGTGGGTCTTCTGTGCATGGCCCAGGTCAGGTTCTAAGACACAGGCAAGGCAAGCATCACGTGTGGCAAGAATTTCCCTTGGGAGCTTCCCTGGTGGTCCTGTGGTTAAGAATCTGCCTTCCAGTGGAACGCATTCCCCCCACCCCAGCACGACGGTGTCCCTCTCCCTCCAGGCTGCCTTGCTGGAGGGGCTGGGGGGCGGGGGGTAAGATGCTCAAGGAAAAGCAGCTGCAAGGTTGTAACCCTTAGAATGAGAGCCACGTGGGAGAGCCTGGTCGGTTTTAGATGTGCGTGTGTTTGTCTCAGGGCCTGATGCTGAGTGTTAAGGTCCCGGGTCAGATCCCACATGGCCACAGGACCCACGTGTGCCTGTGGGTACGTTGTGGTTGAAGTTCACCCGCTTCATGAAGAGGGGCGGGTGCAGCATTAACCCTGAGGAAGGGGAGGAGGGGGCCCTGCACACCTGCCCTTCCAGGTGAGCGCCCCAGTGCCGTGGGAGGAGAAGGGGGACCAAGCTTGGTTGTGCACCTGCTGTGTTTCAGGTCTGGACTTAGCACTTTGCACAGCTCTCCCCTGGGAGGGGAACTGGGCCAGAGAGGAGCCCCAGGCTCACCCGCCTGCTCACCTCGCTGCTGTTCTTCCAACCTCAGGGTCCTCCCTCTTCCCCCAGCTGTTGGCATCCCCTGCTCTCTTCCCTGTTTGACAGTGGCAGCTCCGTGCGAGCAGGGCTGTCTGTTCCTTGCTGAACGCCCACCTCTAGAGCAGGGCATAGGGTAAGTACTCAGTGACCACATTCTCTGAACCGGACCTGAGCCCAGAGTGGAGTTACTGGGGCCCTAGAACTTGCCCTTCCGGAGTCACGGCCTCACTGGTAGATCTGGGATCCTCGTATCCACCTGACCAAGTGGCTGTGAGGGGAAAACTGATTGGGGTAAAGCACCCAGCGTATGCCTAGCCCTTAGGACGCCTTCTCACATGGTGATGCCACTTGTGCATTCATGCGTCTGTCTGTCTGTCCATCCACCTATCCATCTCTCCCTCCATCCATCCAGTCATACAGTCGGTAAATGTTGACCCCTCCTATACGCTTTGTACCGTGCTGGGGCCAGGGAAAGCACAGCCAACACAGATGCACCAATCTCCCATCTCGGCCCAAGAAGAAAAAGATCCCTTTCCCTCGGGGCAGGTGGGGGGGGGGGGTGGATTCTGGAGTGGAATTTAGCTGTTATCTGTGAGCTGATAATTAGAGAAATGTGCAAGGAGTGGTGTGGCACAGTACTTCAGTCGTGGGCTCTGGAGCCAGCCCGCCTGGATTCACATCTCTACTTACACTCTGTTTTGCTCACCTGTAAAAGGGGCCTCATGATACCACCTCCCTCAGCAAAGCATCCTAAGAAGGTGCAGGGTGACATAACTTCCCTTTCCAGTTGTGAGGATTAACTGGGCAACAGGCATTTAGAGCCTGGCTCTGTGTTGGCAGTGACCAGTGGGACTCGGGTGAGGTTGAAGGACCTACTGAGAGAGGCACCGACCAAGGAAGGTCTGTATGTGGCTTTCCTGGCTCTTCACTGTCTCCGCATGCCAGCCAGGCGCTGCTGGCAGGACCCACAGCAGGGGGATTAATGGCCCGGGTGGCCGGTGGGCTGGTGTCCAAGGAGCCATGGGGTGCGCCCGACAGCAGCCTTGTTAGCAGGCTTTTGAGGGTGCTGGCTCCATGGCCCACACTCTGCTTCCTGGCAAAACACTTCCCTCCATGAAGGAGGCTCTTGTGGCCCTGGAATGACCCCAAGGGAGGGTGCCAACCACACAGCTGCTGCCCATGGGGGCTCTCCCGGGGTGGCAGGTGGCTCAGCTCCAGGCAGAGACACAAGCAGCGCTGTGTCTGGTCCCTTCCTGCATGTCGCCGCAGCTTGCAGTTGGATGGACACCCGCCTGAGATGATGTGGACTTTGGCGGCAGGCCCAGGGTAGATGCCCGCTCTGCCACTTCCCAGCAGAGTGGGCCTTGCCAGGTCATGTCCACTCCCCGAGCCTCAGTTTCTTCATCTACAGAATGGGGCAAAATCACTAGTAATGATATTTGGCTGGCATGACGGGCAGGCAAGAGATGCCAACACTCACCCCATTTTGAAGTTGTCAAAATGAACTGGTCACCTCCTGAAAAGCGGGAGGTAGCAGCTGGGTTTAGATTACTCTGGGCTGAAAATCCCAGGTCAGGATGGACGCCCCGAGCTGGGTGGGACATGGCAGGCTGTGCCCTGACAAGTAGGTGGGTGTCGACAGGCTCCTCTGACTCACTACCACAGTGCCCAGGTATTGGTGCATTGTTGATGGCGGGGATCAGTGATTCAGTGGGCAGTCACTGTTTCATCTCAACTAGAGGAGGAGGTGCTAGTGGCTTCGAGTGGGTGGAGGCCAGGGATATCGCTGACCATCCTGCACAGGGGGCATAGGACGTCCCTGACCTTGGCCTTCCAACAGCATCTCCCCCCTGGCACCTGGTAGGCAGAAGTGTGACCAGAAATGCCCCGGGTGTTCCAACTGCTGCTGAGGCAGAACTCGGTCTTTGATAAACAAATGGATGAAACACTCCAAATCCTGAGCAAATTCTCCTGGTGAGGCCCAGGAGACCTGGCTCCTCACATCTCGGTTTTGGAACTCAACTGCATGCTGGGTTTGTGCCTGGAGAGGGCCGTCCCTTGTATGGGTTGTGGTTTGCACATCTGTTCAGACAAGATACTCCCAGGAGCTCAAAGATGAGGATGGAGCAGTGGTCCTCAGTCCTGGCTACACAATGGAATCACATGGGCTGGACACCACACCAGTGATGATGGGGGTGGGAGGGAGGCGGGTGTGGTTGAGGGGTCCACGTGGAGATGGAAGCGGGCAGCATCCCAACTGTGACGGATGCAGGAAGTTGTATGGGCGATGCAGCTGCATAGAAAGTAAACACATACACTGCTGCTGCTTCTAAGTCGCTTCAGTCATGTCCAACTCTGTGTGACCCCATAGACGGCAGCCCACCAGGCTCCCCCGTCCCTGGGATTCTCCAGGCAAGAACATACACAGTGAGGACAAGTAAAGCTGGGAGTCTGAACACGTTCTGTGGGTTGTACCAATGTCAATTTCCTGGTTGTGATATTGAGCTATTGTCTTTTAAGATGGTACCGTTGGCTTCACAGGTGAACTCTATCAAACATACCATACCTATCCTTCTCAAGCTCTTCCAAAGAACCGAAGAGGAGGGAACACTCTCAAAGACATTCTATGAAGCCACCATCACCCTGATACCAAAACCAGACAAAGACATCACCAAAAAAGAAAATTATGGGCCAACATCTTTGATGAATATAGATGCAAAAATTCTCAACAAAATATACATAAACTGAATCCAACAACACATAAAAAGATCATACACCACAACCAAGTGGGATTTATCCTAAATTCACAAGGATGGTTCAACATACATAACCAATGTGATACACCATGTAAACAAAAGATAAAAACCACATAATCACCTCGATAGATGCAGAAAAAGCATCTGACAAAATGCCATTCATGAGAAAAACTCTTAACAAAGTGGGTACTGAGGGAACATATCTCAAGATAATAAAAGTCATTAATGACAAACCCACAGCTCAGAATACTTTGAAAGCCTTTCTGCTAAAGTCCAGAATAAGACAAGGATGCCCACTCTTACTTCTTCTGTTCAAGATAGTACTGGGAGTCCTATTCACAGCAATCAGACCAGAAAAAGAAATGAATCCAAATTGGAAGGGAAGAGGTAAAATGGTCATTATATGCAGATGATATGCTACTATATATAGAAAACCCTAAAGACTGCATAAAACCTACCAGAACTGATAAATTCAGCAAGATAGGATACAAGCTTAACATACAGAAATCTGTGCATTTCTTTACACCAACAATATGTCAGAAAGGGAGAGTAAAAAAAACTTTCAAAATTGCAACCCCCCAAATAAAATACTTAGGAATAAACCTCACCAAGGAGGTAAAAGACATATTGCTGAGAACTCTTAAGATATTAATAAAGGGAATTTGTGGTGTTGGAGAAGACTCTTGAGAGTCCCTTGAACTGCAAGGAGATCCAACCAGTCAATCCTAACTGGAAATCAATTCTGAATATTCATTGGAAGGACTGATGCTGAAGCTCCAATATTTTGGCCACCTGATTCTAAGAGCCAACTTTTTAGAAAAGACCCTGATGTTGGGAAAGATTGAAGGCAAAAGAAGGGAGCCGCAGAGGATGAGATGGTTAGAAAGCATTATTGACTCAATGGACAAGAATTTGAGCAAACTCTGGGACACAGTGAAGGACAGAGAAGCCTGGCGTGCTGCCTGGGGTTGCAAAGAGTCTGACACGACTGAGTGACTGAATAACAACAACAAAGATGGTTCAAAGAAACAGATACTCCATGCTCTTGAACTGGAAGAATTAATATTGTTAAAATAGTCACATTTTATGACTATTTTATGATGTATATATAGCACAGGGAAACTATGCTTAATATCCTATAATCATAATGGAAAAGAATATTAAAAATAATGTATATGTATAATCACTTTGCTATACAGTAGTAATTATCACAACATTGTCAATCAGCTATACTTAAAAAAGAAAGACGTTACTATTAGTGGGGAAGGGGTATACAAGAGCTCTCTGGACTATTTTTTTCTTTCTTTTTTTTTTACTGCTTGTCAATCTGCAATCATCTCAAAATAGAAGGGGTACTCTGTGAAAGGTACGCATACCACTGCTCCAATCCCAGGGATTCTGATTTCATTGGTCTGTGGTGGAGCCTGGGCACAGACAGGTCTGGGGGTCCCTGGTTGAGTCCAGGGGGCAGCCAGGGCAGAGAGCTGCTGTTGACTTTGGTTCTGGGATAGAAGGGGTTGGATGGGCCCTGATCAGGCCGACTTTGGGGTGGCTGCGTCCTCCTGGCTCTGGGATGATATGGCAGTTTCTCCTCCCAGAGACTAGAAAGGAGTCTAGACTCAATTCCACGGGGCCACTGATGACCCCAGGTCAGCACGTCTCTAGGGCTTGGCAGAATCTCCGGATTGGTGGGGCTGGAGGAGGATGGAGGGGCCATGCTCAGACCAGGCCTGACTCCTGTGCCAGCCTGTAAAACAGGCCCTTCTGGGCCAGCAGCTGGGCCGGGCTGCCACTCTCTGCCACCTGCCCCTCGTCCATGACCAGAACCCTGTAGGGGAGAGACAGACAGGCAGCTCCTTAGACTCCAGCCCATGGACTCAGTTGCTCTGAAGGCCCAGCATGTCTGCTCTGTGAGAGTCTGGCCTTCCATGTAGCTTCTTGACCCTGATGACCCAGTTGGAAGCATCTGCAGGACATGTGTCCTCAGGCTCATCCTTCCCTTGTGGGCACCAGTCTTGCCATCTGTACAATGGGCACTTGATAACGTATTCCAGAGCCCTCTGGCTCTAAATCCTGATGCAGGAGTGCCAGCTACATGGAGTAGGATTGGGGGGAGGGGGGCTTACCTGGCACAGTCCAGCACGGAGCGCAGGCGGTGGGCAATGAGCAGTACTGTGCACTGTGCAAACCAGCTCCCCAGGGCGGCCTGCATCTGGCGCTCGGTCCCTGGGTCCACAGCAGCCGTGGCCTCGTCCAGAATGAGGATCTGGGTTTTCCGGAGAAGGGCACGTGCCAGACACAGGAGCTGCTTCTGGCCCACGCTGGGAATGAGTGGGACAGTCAGGCCAGATGTCTGCACGTCGGGCCTGACCCGCAGGGCGTGCCCACAAATGTGTCCCCATTCCCACGGCAGCCACAGGAGCGTGGGATGCGTGCCCCTACTTGCGGGTCCCCTGTCTACAGAGCTGACAGGAATCCTCATCCTGCCATTGTTGAGCAGAGTGACATTAGGCAAGTCATACAAAGCCTCTGTGCCTCAGTCTCCCCATCTGTGGAATGGCTATTTCTATCTCTATTCCACGGCCTTCCCTGTGTGCCAGATACATCCCGTGTGCTGGTGGATACTGACTTATCTCATGGAGACCACAAAGGTGGGAGTTATGTTACAGAATCCTTCCTCACTAGGTTGTAAGGACAAGCTAAGTCACGTAAAAGCCGTGATCATCACAGCGTAAGTCCTTCTTTTACCCCAATTACAGATGAGGAAGTTGAGGGTCAAGGACACGCAGTCACTGAGCTCCCAGAGCCTGGAGGCTCAAGGGTGTTTGAGGGGCTATTTCCTGCCATGCTCAGCTTCTGCTCCGAGCAAACCCTTTAAGGAACCTGGACTGACTATGGCCTGGTGGGTGTCAGATGCCTGGACCTTGCTCCAGACTCACCACTTGTGAGCCAGGCAAGTTGGTAAGTCTGAAGCCCAGATTCCAACTCTGTGAAATGGGATTAGTGAGACTGTGGCTTTGAGGATTAAAATGAATCATGAAATGAATATTTCTTATACACCAGGCACTGTATCAACAAGTTTACATGTATTATTCAATCCTTTCATGGGTAGGCAGGTTCTAATTATTATTCCCATTTTGCAGATGAGGAAACTGAAACACAGGGGATTAAATAACCTGCACAAGGTCCTCCACTTATGTCTGTGCTCTTGACCACCAAGTTCTGCTGCCCCTCTACTGCCATTACCACCCATGGGCCCTTACCCTAACACCTTCTGGGTCAGGTGGGTTGAAGAATCCAGAATGTCTTGAGTTTTAAAAAGGCACACACCTGTACATCTATGTTCACAGCAGCACTGTTGACAGTAGCTAAAATGTTCAAACAACCCAAGCATCCATCAATGGATAAATGGATAAGAAAAATGTGATCTATCCATACAACAGAATATCATTCAGCCTTTAAATAAGGAGGAAATCTGGCACTTGTTACATCATGGGTGAACCTGGAGGACATTATGCTATGTGTGATAAGCTAGTCACAGGAAGACAAGTTTTATAATATTCTACTTGCTAGGTAGTTAAAATAGGGAAACAGGGCCCCAAATGGTGGTCCAAAATGACAACGGGAGAACATACTCACACTTCTTTCCCTGATTGGACCTGCCAAGTTCATGCTTCATTTACATTTGCACAACATCCTCCTCTCAGCCCCTGCCCTCATTGGTCTCAGCTTATGCTTCATTTGCATAAGAAATTGGAGCCCAGAGGGAAGACACAACCCCTTCCCTGATTGGTTTTGGGCTCATGACTCATTTGTATGGGGCACAACCAATCAAGCCCCAGGAACCACCAAAGAGGAAGTAACGAGATATAAAAAGGAAAACTGAGACAAGACCATTCCTACGGGGATTGGTCTGCTCTCACATCCCAAGAGAGTACTGCTTGCTTAATAAAACCTGCCTGCTTGAGCTGTCCTTTCAATCCTTTTGTCATTTCAATCCTTTGCTATGACAAGACAAGAACTGAGGGAGAAGAACTGACCCAACATACTTATATGAAGTACCAAGAATTCTCAAACCCAGTGAAACAAAGTTAAATGGGGCTGGAGGGAGGGAAGAATAGAGAATTGCCATTTAACGGCTACAGAGTTTCCATTTCACAAAATGAAAAAATTCTGGAGGCACAATGATGTAAATGTACTTAAGTCTACAGAACTGAACACTAAAACATGGTTAAGATGGTAAATTTTATGTTATGTGTATTTTACGACAATTTCTTAAAGCTTTTAAAGGCATACATCATATGTTACTTAACAACCCCAGTGAGAAAAATAAAGACATAAATTGCCTTGTGTCAGCAGAGGTTGGCTTTTGCCACCAAAGAAATTTAGAAACAAATTTAGGAAAAAGAAACTTGATACTCAGAGATTGTGTTGGAGTTAGAATTGCTTATGAGGGATGGGATTTGTACTGAGGTTACAAACAGAACAGGGTTGATAATCCTATATGATAACCCTATGGAGATGACTTCCACGGCATATTACTCTGGTGGTGGTGGTGGGGGGGGGGGGACATTGGCCCCACCTGTCTCTCCCCCAGCACCTCACAAAGCTTTTGGCTGGCTGGGGTGACCCTACCTCAGGTTGTCACCTTGGTCGGTACACTCGTAGTGCAGCTGGCCAGGCAGGCTGGCCACCGTGGCTCTGAGCTGCACTGTCTCCAAGACCTCCCAGATGGCTTCATCCGTGTGCTCTTGTAGCATGTCGAGGTTCATTCGCAGAGAGCCAGGGAACAAGATGGGGTCCTGGCCAGGAGGGACAGCAAGTCAGAGCTGGGTCCAGTCACACCTCCCATCTCTGCCCATCCCTCCCACCTCTGCCCACCCCTCCCACCTCTGCCCACACCTCCCATCTCTGCCCACCCCTCCCCAGGCCTCACCTGGGGGATGATGGTGACCCTGGACCGCAACGTGTGCAGCCCCACTTGGGCAATGGGGACCCCGTCGATCCAGATCCCGCCCTCAGCCGCCTCCACGAGCCGCAGCAGGCCCCCGGCCAGGGAGGACTTTCCGGCCCCTGTCCTGCCAACGATGCCCACCTGCCAGGGGATGGGATGGCATGGCCTGTTCCAACCAGGCCTGGCCAGAAGGCAGGCCACAGAGGGTTCCTGGACATGCACCCAAGGTCCATCCACCTATCATCATCCTTTGTGCATCCGTCCTTCTATATGCCCATCCGTCCTTCCATCTGCCCACCTGTCCATATATCCACCCATCAATCTGCCCAACCGTCTGTGTGTTCGTCTCTATCTTTCCTCATCCTGATATATCTCTCCCATCTTTTCATTCATTTCCCCACCCTTCCTTCTGCTCCTTCATCCTTCCATCCTTTCCTATCCTTTCATCCACACCACTCCATCATTCTCATCTTCCCTTCCATCCCATGTCATCTGTTTATGTCCCATCCTTCTCTCAGTTGCCCTTCCTCCTATCCCACCCTTCCTTCCAACTACACTGATCCTTTCATCTGTCCATCCTTTCTTCCACACACCATCCTTCAATGCATATTCCTTCCTTCTGTCTCTTTCACTCCACCCTATCCATCCATCCATCCTTCCATCCATGCCTCTTCCTTCCTTCCATCCAGCCCCCAACCCAGCCATCCATCCTTCACCCTTCCATCTACCTGCCCATCTTTTAATCCATCCCCCATCCTTCCTTGACATTTTGTGGGGGATCAACACGGTTTAATAAATGAATGAAGCATCTGTGTCACCCACTGTATGACAAGCACTCTTCAAGGCAACAGGAATACAGAAATTAAGGAGTCCCTGCTCCAAAGGGCTCACCATCTGGTCTTGGAAATAGTGCCCTTGAGTAAACTTAATTTTAACCCAGTGTGATGAACAAGCCCTCTCTATAGTCAAGCTCTGGCCCTGCAGCAATGGAGGCAAGCACGGAGCTGTTGTTCATGTTGCCTGGGATGGAGGTTATCAGAGAAGGCTTCATGGAGGAGGGGATACTTGAGCGGAATCTTGAAGGATAAGCAGGAGTTCAGGGAGGGCGAAGGTTCCAGCTGAATGATACCAAGTACTCGGCTGTAACCTCTCCGAGGGCATCACCGTGTGTGCATCTGGCCTAGAGGCCGCTGCTCCCCAAATGTTGCCTAATCCCTTGTAGGACAGTGAGTGAAGTGGGTAGCTGGGCAGGGCCTTGAATGCCAAGCTCAGGAGTTTGGGTTTTACCAGAAGAATGTGAGGAGGGAGGGAGGTCTGGAGCAGGGAAATGATGCGCTCAAATCAAGATCACAGGAAAACAGGTTGGAGGGTGTGAAACAGGAGGTTGGGGGGGGGCCTGGAGCAGTTGTGGGGAGGGCAGAGAGGAAGTACCACTGTGTGGGGAGGGTAGAGAAGGATTCAGGGATTCCGTGAAGCAGTCTGACTAGGCATCTGTAAATGGAATGATGCTAGGCTTGATGTTGGAGTAAAAATGCAAATAATCATGAGTAAAAAAGAATTGGTGAATACTTTTATAGCACTTGCTATGTGCCAGGTAGGCACTGCTGTATTCAGTTTCTATGTATTAACCCAGTTAAATTTTTCAACAGCTCTAGGAGGTTGACATTATTATTCCCATTATTACAGATGAGAAAACTGAGACCAAAACATGCAGTGACTTGCCCAAGGTCAGTCAGAGCAAAGCCAGAAATGGAGCCCACGCGAACTGGATAATATGTGGAACAGTCAACATAGCACCCAGCACATAGTAGGTGTTCAACTAATGACAGAGGAAAAAGAAAGAAGTTGGGGAGATGCTTCATTATCTGAGACATCAAGAAGGTGAGTGGTTTCACCGAGAAGGAAATTGGTCTGGGGAAGATGGTAAGTCCCATCGAGGGAGTGAGGGGTCTGGAGACTGGGGACCTGAGGCGGGGAGGGAAGGAGGAAGCTGGTGCTATGGACCTGGACCCTGGGGTGATGCCCAGCCTGGCCACCATGAGGAGGGAGTTGTAGATGAGCCACTCACCTTCTCTCCTGCGTTGATCTTGAAGGACACGCCCCGCACAGCCAGCGGGAGCTCGGGTCGGTATCTCAGCCCAAAATCCCGGAACTCAATCTGCCCCCTACGAGGCCAGGGCGGGTGGGCTGCACAGGTAAGCGGCTTCCAGGGAGCCTGAGGCAGGAGGGGACACTGGGTCAGGGGAACCTTTCTCCAGGCTTCTCATGAAATGGCCTACCTCTCTGATCCTCAGTTTCCTCATCTGTAAAATGGGCATGCATGCTAAGTCACTTTAGGCACATCTGACTCTTTGGGACCCCACAGACTATAGCCCGCCAGGCTCCTCTGTCTATGGAATTCTCCAGGCAAGAACACTGGAGTGGGTTGCCATGCCCTCCTTCAGGGGAGCTTCCCAACCCAGGTCGATCATGTCTCCTGCACTGCCAGGTGGATTCTTTACCTCGTAGTGCCACCTGGGAAGCCCCATAAAATGGGCATATTTATTGCTATTCTCTAGGGTTCTTACGGGGCATATAGCAAGGCTAAAAACAAATAATATTGAGTATTGTGAAAATTATAATGGTGTTGGCTACTCTTTAAATTATTATTATTAGCCAGTATTAACTGTCAAATAATATTCTTTCACTAATAGAGGTAGATACTCTCCTTTTTTCTTAATGAAAAGGGCAACTCTGCACAGTGTGGAGACTGGTGCTGCCATACGCTATTCCTGTGACCTTAAACAGGTCACTCCACTCTCTTGAGCCTTGACTTTCCCATCCATGAAATGGGGCTAATCAGAGTGGTGGACATGTGTTGAGCATTTACGGTGTATTGGACTCGGTATGAAGTCCTTTACTGTGGGATGACCTCACCCCGAACTGTTAGGCTGCTGCTGTGTTTCTCTTCTGCTCCTACAATGCTGCCATTATGTTTCAGTAAAACCAACCTCATGGACTGTAGCCTGCCAGGCTCCTCTGTCCATGGAATTCTCCAGGCAAGAATACTGAAGTAGGCTGCCATTTCCTTCTCCAGGGGATCTTCCCAATCCAGGGATCAAACTCAAGTTTCCCGCACACTGCAGGCAGATTCTTTACCATCTGAATCACCAGGGAAGCCTCCAACTATCATGTTACCATCATGCTATTGCTATGTTTCTATAATGTTGCCATCATATCACTATCGTGCTGTTACTCATGGTGCCCTGTCATTCGGAGTGCCCTGCTGTGCCTAAGCTAGGAAGCCGAGGAACCAGGATTTGACCTCGTTCCAGACCCTACCCTCTTAACTATGACTGCCGCCTTGGCTGTGACTCCGGTCTACAGTGGTGGGGGCCCTGAAGCCAACGGCAGATGTCAACCTGGGTCCGCCGTCCTCTGCTGTGAAGCCCGGATGGGACCTGCTGCCCCCGCCCCACCTCCCGCCCGTCACCTCCTTGGGCGTCTGGGCGTAGTCCTTCAATCGTTCCACCGACACAATGCTGCTCTCCAGGTCTGTCCAGCTGCGAACGGCCCACTGCAGCATCTGGGTCACCTGATGCAAGAAGACCCCTCAGGACAGCATCAGCAAGACCACCCCAGGTGAGGCAGGGGCTGGGAGGTAGGATCCAGGGCAAACAAGGGGGCAGAGTTTGACTGTAGCCACAAGGACCCCTTTAGTCAAACTGGAGTATGTGGACCAGAAACGAGCCCTCAGACATCAGCTTGTCCAATCCTTCTTGAAGCAGGTAGGGAGACAGGACCAGAGAGGGCGCACAGCCCTCCCAAGGACACCCAGCAGGGCCCAGGCCCGCTGACTTCCATTCAGAGAGGACTCCCAGCACTGACTTCCGTCACACCGGGAACCTCACTGAGCTCCTCACCAGGGCCCACTTGCCCTGTCTGCACCAGCCCTGCCCCCAGCCCTCCCAACCTCTCCCTCTAAGCTTGCCCTCAAACACTCTCTCCAGCCACACCGCCTTTTGTGCTGTTCCTCTAACACCAGTCGCACCTCTCCCCCCATGCCAGGGCCTTTCCTCCTGCTGATGCCACACCAGGACCACCTTCCACTTCCCTTCCCCGTCATCGCACTCGAGAGCTGCAGATCTTAGGCTCCCTCCTCAGAGACGCCTCTGGACCACGCGCTAGAAAAGCACCCTCCTGTCAGTCAGGCTACCTCCTCTTACTTGCTGCATCCTTAAGCTTAGTTGCCTCAACTACAGAATGAGGACAATAACAGTACCCCTGAGGGGGCCGTGGGCAGGACTGAATGAGCTAGTGTTATAAAGCTCTTAGAACAATGTCTCATTCACAGTGAATGCTACTTGCATATGCACGTGTGTTTATATATATATGTTTTTTTTCCTTCCCTTAGAAGTGAAAAAAGTGAAAGTGTTAGTTGCTCAGTCGTGTCTAACTCTTTGTGACTCACACACTGGAGCCTGCCAGGCTCCTCTGTCCATGGGATTCTACAGGAAAGGATACTGGACTGGGTTGCCATTCCCTTCTCCAGGGGATGTTCCTGACCCAGGGGTCAAACCCAGGTCTCCTGCATTGCAGGCAGATTCTTTACTGTCTGAGCCACCAGGGAAGCCATCCTTTACAGATGTCATAACCTGACACTAGATATTGTTATTAAGAGTTAACAAAACATTAACAACACGCTGGAAATGGACTCTATATATGTTATCTCAATGAATCTTTACAACATCTGGAAGGAAGGGGTTACTGCCCAGAGGAGTACACTGAGGCTCCAAGAGGGAAGAAGAGTCTTGCCCGAGGTCCAGCCTAGGCTCTGGCAGAGCCGTGTTTTCCCCAGTGGCTGGTAGGCTGGACTCGGGTCCTTGAAGGTCCCCTGGCAGGGGTCTGCGTGCACTCTGCCCACAGCCTGGAGCCCAGGTTTGGGGGTGTCTGGAGTACCTGGAGGGCGGCAGAGACAGAGAAGCCCACGAGGCCGGGGCTGAGGTGGGCCTTGCTCAGCACAGCACACAGGGCAGCCACGAACACCAGCCCGTTCCCCACCAGCTCCAGGTTGGCAGCGAGCCACCTGCGAAGGGACAGGTAAGAGTAGCGTCAATGGGGGCCTCTCAAGGGACACCTGCTTCCCTGGGCACAAGGGCTGTGCCAGCTCCAGTGCCCACAGGGTCCCGGCTATGATCTCCTCCACACCCAGGCCCTGCCCGAGCTCGGAGGGTGGGGGAGGCCCAGGCTGCCCCATTTCTCCTGAGTCCAGCTCAGAACCCAGCACACAGTAGGTGCTCAAGTAAGCTCTGCTTTTTGTCCCTGGGCTGTGGTGAGCCACATCCCCTGTGTTCCCCCTGCCTAAACCCCACCTCCGTCTTCACCTGACCAACATCCTTACCCTCACACAAGTCAGCTCAGATATCACCTCCTCAGAGAGCCCTTCAGACCACTCCTTCCTTCTATCACTCTTGAAAACTAAACTAATCTGTCCTTGACTGTCGGCCTCCATCAGCAGATCGTGAGCTCCATGAGGGCAGCAACTTCATCTCGTTCATGGCTCTGTCCCCACCGAGAACCCAGCACAGGATCCAGCACATAGTGGGTGCTCAACAAATATATATCAAGTGGCTGAAGAAATACACACCCCTTTTATTGCATTCCTGCTCTACCATCATTTGTTTATTCATTCGTTCAGCAGATGTGTATCAGGCACCTACTGTGTGCCACACATGCAGGAGATGCTGGGGACAAGATAAAAAACCCTGTCTTCAGGGAGCTTTGGGTTTCACTGCACATAACACCTAGTCCTCCTAACAACACCACGGTGGGGAGACTCTTGTCCCCAATGGACAGATGAGGACACGGGGGCTCAGAGGGTCCAAGTCCAGACACATAATAAACACAGTGATTTGAAGCCACATCTGCCTGATTGAGGGTCCGCCACTTCCTAGATGGCTGACCTTGGGGGAGTCCCTTCACTTCTTTCCTCCTTGGCTTACCCATCTGTGGGATGAAATAATATCTGGCTTATTACAGTTGAGAGGATTAAATGAGATACACCCGCCGTATATGGTGCAGAAATCATTGACCTCTGGACAAAGTAGGTGCTTCCTAAATGTTTGTAAGGTTCCTCCTCCCTAGGCTAGGACCCCAGGAAGGGGCCAGGACAGGTCCCCCAGGGGGCAGATGGAGTTGAGACACTACCCACAGCTACAGAGCTTCACAGCCCCAGCTGGCTGGGGACCTGGGCAGAAAAGAGAGGAACTGACATTTACTGAATTCACATCTGCTATAGGCTTGCCCTTCTCCACACTCTGGCATCACACTGCCTGGATTCAAATCCTGATTCCACCACATATTTGCTGTGTGGCCCTGGGAAAGTTCCTAAATCTCTCTGTGCCTAAGAGTCATCCTCTGGGAAAGAGTCTCTGCCTGGTGGCGTTGCTAAAAGGATTAAATCAATTAAGCCACAGAAGATGCTCAGGACTGTGCTGGGTATGTGGTGAGCACGTTACAAGTATTAGCGATATTTGTTTAGTCTCAACAGCCACTCCACGAGTGCAAACCCACTTTAACGAATGAGGCTCAGAGAGATTATGTGACTTGCCCAAGATCACCCAGCTACCAAGTTGGAGAGCTGGGATTTGCACCCGTGGCTGTCTGTTCTCAAAGCTGGGGTTCTTATTCTTGCTTAGTACTGAAAGGAGACTGAGGATATTTATGTAGCTCCCTTGTCATCAAGGCAACAGAGGGTTCTGCCCTTTTTCTGACATCTGTACCTCCTGCCCACCTGCTGTCGGGGAACCCCAGGCCAATCTGCATCTGCTCATCTGTGAGCCATGTGCACCCCTGGGATCTAGGCTCTGTTTACCCTCGACTCGTGGTGTGACCCTGGGCAGGCCACTTGACCTCTCTGGCCACACAGTATGACATTCTCTCATTCTCAGGGGACACAGATGGATTACAGGGTCTTTTCTGACCCCTTCCTACCTGTCAGCCACCAGCCGCGGGAAACTGACTCTCTGGCTTTCATCCACGTGTGCGTCATTCTGAGCCGTAAAGGGGCCCTGGACCCGGAAGGCCCTGACCACTGGCCCGCCCTGGAATGTCTCGGCCACATGAGAACATACATATGAGTATCTGGCTGACTCCAGGCGTCTGAGCTGGCACGAGCTGGCCACGTATAGGCTCTGAAGCAGGATGGCAGAGAAGTCACAAACACAGAGAGAGTCTGAGAAGCAGAGGGAGTTGTTACCAGCTAGCTGTGTGACCTTGGGTCAGCTGCCTCTCCTCTCTGGGCTCCAGTGTCCTTGCAGAATCAGAGTTCCATGGGTCATTTTAAAAATCACCTGGGAAGCCTCAAAAACTCCCAGTGCCTCACCCCAGAACTATTAAGTCCGAACTTCTGGCATCATCAGCATGGCTTTGGAATTTTTCAAAAGCCTTCAAGTGAGTCTCAAGCACACCCAGGGTGGAGAAACCACTAATCTGTTGTACATGTCTCATTCTCAGCTCCAAGGCCAACTGCTTCACTCAGGGCCAGTCACTGTGGGAGCAAAGCCACAACAGGCAAGGAAGGCAGCTGGACAAGTCGAATGCATTCACTTAACTCGAGGATTACATGTCCAGTGCTGGGAACACAGTGATGAACACAATGTATGTTGTTATCTGCTTTGACATGGGAAGTGTTGTACAGCTGGCAGGGGGGGAGGAACCTGCCTTTGTGATCACCGGGCTGCATGCCAGGCTCTTTCCGAATACAGCTGACTCTTGAACAACATGGGTCTGAACTGCATGAGTTCACTTATTTGCGGATTTTTAGTAAATCTCAATGGGAGAAGGCAATGGCACCCCACTCCAGTACTGTTGCCCGGAAAATCCCATGGATGGAGGAGCCTGGTAGGCTGCAGTCCATGGGGTCGCTAAGAGTCGGACACAACTGAGCGACTTCACTTTCACTTTACACTTTCATGCATTGGAGAAGGAAATGGCTACCCACTCCAGTGTTCTTGCCTGGAGAATCCCAGGGACGGGGGAGCCTGGTAGGCTGCAGTCCTTGGGGTTGCACAGAGTCGGACACGACTGAAGAGACTTAGCAGCAGCAGCAGCAGTAAATCTCAATAGTAAATACTACACTACGACACAACCCACACGTGGCTGAATCTGTGGATACGAAGGAACTGTGTATACAGAGGAGCGACTGGAACTCAGAAGCACATTTTCAATAGCAAGGAGGGTTGGTGCCTCTAATCTCCATGTTGTTCAAGGGTGAACTGCAGTATTTGGTCATGGTGAGGTGGGCATTTGGAGGTGGGCAGTGGTGTGAATATAGAAGCAGTAAGCATCGTTCACAGCATATACATAAGAACACCAGGGACTCAGAGGAATTAAGTGGACCAAGCCTCTACAGCACACAAGTGCCAGGACCTGGGTTCAAATCCATCTCTGCCCAACTCCAAAGCTTCAGACAGAGAAAGCAGTTCCTCCCCCAGCTCAAGAGGGTAGAGAAGAGACTTGGGATAGTTGTGGAGGGAAGTGATACCATGGATATTGTCTGGTTATCATGTTGTTTTTTTCTACTTCTGATTTTTGTCTGGCTACCAAGGTTTTTTTCTACTTCTGATTTCCTTGAGGGGATGGGAGGTTAGCTGTCACTAATAAGATCTGATCAAGGAGGTAGTCACATGACATAGCCCTGCTAGGCAAAGTAAACTATTCCTTTGGTCACAGTGATGAGTTCAGGATGAACATATGCCCCATGAAGGGCCAATCTGAATCTTCCCTGGAACTGATGTATGATTGCTGAGCTGGAGAAAGGTTGCTTGTGCTGGGGTTGCTGAGGTGGGAGGCTGTAAGTACAGGGTTGCCCTCTGGAGAAGACATGTGTGCAAAATTAGGCCAAGCAGAGCTGAATAAGTGAGTCTTAAATATTGGCATGGATTGGAATTATCTGGAAGGTTCTTTAAAATCCAGATTTCTAGGCCCCACCTCCATAGTATCTGAATCAGGGGGTCTTGGATGGGGCCTGAGAAGGTGTATTTCTAACTAGTTCCCAGGTGAAACTGATGCTGCTGTTCTGATAACACACTTCGAGATCCACTAAAGGGTGATGTGGAGTGACAGCACCCTGATAACAGCTGATCCCCTACACCCTGGGAGCATAAGTCATTGAATTGGGTTCTTGTGTTTAAGCTAATTTCAGTTGGTCTCTGGTTTTAACCATTGAAAGAGTCTAGCCTAATACAACAGTCTTCAAGAGCTTGCAATGCCTTCTTGGTTTCCAGATCACTGGAGAACAGGAAGCTGATTTCGGTAGCAGCCTGATAAACTATTAGACATTAAGAAGTTTGATGTGAACATTTGAGAGACAGAGATGAGAATAAGTGTTAGACCATGGTGTCTCTGTCTCTGAGAATTCTTTTAAGGGTGGCCCCTAGATGTCCAGCTGCATTGAACCTCTTACACTGAGTCCTGTCCAGACACAGGGGACTGGAGGTGACCTTGGATGACCCCAGGAGCCTCCTTGAGCTCTCCTTACCTGAAACCCAGCATAGAGGAGGAGCAGTGGCAGGATGGCCACGACAGCCAATGGGGTAGTCACTGTCACCACCAGCCCAACTTCCAGGAGTCCGAAGGCATACATCAGTAGAGACCGGAGTTTGTCTGGGATGTCCACATCTACTATGTCTGTCTCCTTGGAGAAGCGGTTCAGCAGGTTCCCAATGGGCGTCCTCTCAAAGAAGCCAATAGGAGACCGGGCCACATCCCACAGCAGCCCCCGGAAGAGCAGGCTCGATGCCCGGATCCCACCGAGGAGCACTGTGGCCATGGAGGCAAACAGCCCGATTGCTGGGGACAGAGACATCAGGGCATCAGGGCTGGAGACCCCCATCACCCCATGGTGACTATCTTATCTTATGACCACCCTGATTATCCCTTGATGGAACCACCATGTAGAGGGTTGAATAGTGTCCTCCTTCCATATTCATGTCTACCAGGAATCTCAGAAAGTGACCTTATTTGGAAATAGAGTCTTTGAAGATATTATTAGTGAATGAGCTTGAGATGAAATCATCCTGGATTTAGGGCAGGGTCTAAATCCAATGACTGGCGCCATTGGATAAGAAGAGAAGATGCTGTGAATATGGAGGCAGTGATGCAACACAAGCCCAGGTATGCCAAGGATGGCCGGCGACCAGTAGAAGCTAGGCGAAAGGCATGGGACAGTTTCTCCTTCAGAGCCTCCAAGAGGGACCGATTTTTGCTGACCCCCTGACTTTGGACTTCTGGCTTCAGAATTGTGAGAGAATAAAATTTCTGTTGTTCTAAGCTACCAAGCTTGTGGTAATCAGTTTTATGGCAGCCCCTTTGTTCTTGTTTAGCTGCTTAGTAGTGTCTGACTCTTTTGTGACCTCATGGACCGTAGGCGGCCAGGCTTCTCTGTCCATGGGATTATTCAAGCAAGAATACTGGAGTAAGTTGCCCTTTCCTCCTCCAGGGGATCTTCCTGACCCAGGGCCTGAGCCCGCGTCTCTTGCATTGGTAGGTGGATTCTTTACCACTAGTGTCGCCTTGGGAAGCCCACGGCAGCCTTAGGAAACCAACACACCCACTTCCTCCCAGAGCCCATCTACGTTCTTGGAATGGAGCTAACTTCATTCTTTGTTTCTAGAGTGGGGAGAATTTCATCCCCGGACAATCCAAACCTCTTCAGTTAGTTCAGGGGTGAACACATGACCCAAGTCAGGCCAATAAGAGTGAGACCTGGGACTCTGCTAGGACTTTTGGGAAGAGGTGCTCACTTTTTTGAGGTGGCCAGACTGGAGCTGTGAGATACCATCTTACCACCAAAGCAGGTTGCCTGCCTGCACAGGAAGCTATCATAGAGGAAGAAAAGGAAGCTAATCTTCCAGCATTTGTTGAACCTCTGGATCCAGCCATACCTGAAGCTAGTTACCTATGGATTCCAGTCGCATAAGCCAATACGTTCTCTTGTTGTTTAAACTAGGTTGAGACATATAGTTTTATATAGTTAGTACATTATACCTATATAGTTTTTAGCTATATTAATTTCAAATAGAGCAGACTTTAGAGTAAGGCAAGTTATCAGGGATAAAGAGGGCATTATATAATGATAAACGTGTCAGTTCTCAAGAAGACAGAACAATCCTTAATGTGTACTGCCTAATAACAGGGCATCAAAATATGTGAGGCAAAAACTGGTAGAACTGCAAGGAGAAATAGATGCATCCATTATCATAGTTGGAGACCTCAACTCCTCTCTATAAGAAAAGGACAGACGCAGTGGGCAGAAAATCAGTAAGGCCAGAGATGAACTCAACACCACCATCAGTCAACTGGATACAATGAACATCAATAGAGCACTTCATCCAATGGCAGCAGAACACAAATTCCTAAGTTCATATGAAACATTCACTAAGATAGACCACATTCTGGGCCACAGAAAACACCTTAACAAATTTACAAGAGGAGAAACTTTACAATGTCTGTTCTCAGACTACAGTGGAATGACACAACAATACTTGGAAAATCCCCAAATACTTGAAGATTAAACAACACATTTCTAAGTAACACATGGGTCAAAGGAGGAACCTCATGAGAAATCTTAAAATATATTAAACTGAATGAAAATAAAAACACGGCATCAAATTTGGAGGATGTAGTGAAAACAGTACTTAAGATGAATGGAGAGCACTGAACGGGGCTTCCCAGGCAGTGCGAGGGCTAAAGAGCCTGCCTGCTGATGCAGAAGACATAAGAGATGCAGGTTTGATCCCTGGATGAGAAGATCCCCTGGAGGAGGGCATGGCTGCCACTCCAGTATTCTGGCCTGGAGAATCCCATGGACAGAGGAACCTGGGGGGCTCCAGCCCATAGGGTGGCAAAGAGTCAGACCGAAGCGACTTAGTGAGAGCCTGATAGTACTGAATAAGCATATATTAGGAAAAAAGGAAGCTCTAAAATTCACCATCTGAGCTTTCACCTTAGGAAACTAGAAAAAGAAGAGAAAACTGAAGCCAAAAGGAGCAGAAGAAAGTGAACAATAAAAAGCACAGTAGAAATCAATGAAATGGAAAACGGGAAATCATAAAGAAAATCAATGAAAACAAAGCCAAGGTCTTTGAAAAGATAAAAAAAAAATTTTTTAAGATAAAAAATACAAGCTTATAGCCAGACTAAGAAAAAAGAGAGAGGAGACAAATTACTAATATCTGAACTTTTAAATAAAAGGATGTCATTACAGATCCCATGGATATTAAAAGTATAATAAATGAATACTATGAATAACTCTATGCCTATAAATTTGACAACCTAGGAGAAATGGACCAATTCCTTGATAGATACAATCTACCTAGACTTATGCAAGAAGAAATAATCCAAGTAGGCCTATTCAGAAACTATTAGAGAAACTGAATTGATAATAGCTTTCCAAAACAGAAAGTGCCAGGCTCAGGTGAGTTCCTCGTTGAGTTCTAACAAATATTTAAAGAGAAATTACATTAATCTCTACAATCTTTTTCAGATTCTCTGTAATATCGTTCAGAGGATTGAAGCAGTGGGAGTATTTCCTAACTTATTCTATGAGGTCAGCATTCCTTAAAGCCAGAATCAGACAAACATTACAAGAAAACTGCATAGACCAATGTCTCTAAAGAACGGACATGCAAAAATCCTCAACAAAATAACAAATGAAATCCGACAATGTATGAAATGAATTATACATCATGGCCAAGTGGAATTTATCCCAGATATGCAGAGCTGCTTCAACATTTGAAAAATCAATTAATGTAATCTACTACAGAACAGACTAAAGAAGAAAAATTACATGATCATATCAATAGATGCAGAAAAAGATTATAAAATCCAGCACTTGTTCATGAAAAAAAAAAAAACCCCAAACAACAAAAACCTCTTTCAATAACATATGACTACATTAAACTAAAAATCTTTTGCACAGTGAAGTAAATTATCAACAAAATGAAAAATTAGCCTACTGAATGGGAGAAGTTATTTGCAAATGATATTTCTAATAAGGGGTTCATATCCCAAATATACTAAGAACTCATCCAACTCAATGTCAAAAAACCAAACAACCCAACTGAAAAATGCACAGAGAATCTGAATGGACATTTTTTCAAATACGACATACAGATGGTCAGCAGGTGCTTGAAAAGATGCTCACCATCACTAGTCATCAGGGAAATGTAATGAGATATGATCTCACACCTGTCAGAATGGCTATTCTCAAAAAGACAACAAAACAAGTGTTGGTGAGGATGTGGAGAAAAGAGGACCCTTATGCGCTGTAGAGGGGAATGTAAACTGGTGTGGCCACCATGGAAAACTGTATGGGACTCCTCAAACTATTAAAAGTAGAACTTCCATACAATCCAGCAGGTCCAAGTCTAGACATTTATTCCCCCCAAATGAAAACACTAATTTGAAAAGATATAGGCACCGCTATGCTCACTGCAGTATTATTTACAAAAGCCAAGATATGGAAGAAACAGAAGTGCCCACTGATGGATGAATGGATATACAAGACGCAGTATATATACAATAGAATATGACTCAGCCGAAAAGAAAACTCTTGCCATTTGGGACAACATGATGGACCTAGAAGGTATTATGCTAAATGAAAGGACAGAGAAAGACAAATCCTGTGTAATTTGACTTATATGTGGAATCGAAAGAACAAAACAAATAAACAAACATAACTAAACAGAGTCACACGGAGAGAAAAACAGGAGGTTGCTATAGGAGAGGGGAGTGGAAGGAGGAGAGAAATAGATCAGAGAAGGGACAAATTTCCCTTTACAATATAAATGGGTCAAGAGGTATGAAATATATAGTGTAATATTGTCAATAATTATCTAATATCTTTTTATGGTGGCAGAGCATAACTAAGACTTCCCATGGGCACCATTTTGAAATGCAGACAAATATCAAATTACTATGTTATGGAGCAGGAAACTGGCATGAGACCAATAGTCAACAAGTACCGTAAGGGAAAGTTGAAAACTCTGAAGAGGAACTAACACAGCGTTGTATGTATTACACTTCACAAACGAACACACTCATATCAGATTTCTGGTTGCCAGAGGTGAGGTGTGGGGGGAGGGAGAACTGGATAAACGTGGTCAAAAGTTAAAAACTTCTAGCTATTAGGTAAGTAGATACTGGGGATGTAATGTACAACATGATCAATATAATTAACATTGAAAGTGAAAGTGTTAGTCAGTCGTGTCCAGCTCTTTGCAACCCCATGGACCGCAGCCCGCCAGGCTCCTCTGTCCATGGAATTCTCCAGGCAAGCATACTGGAGTGGGTTGCCATTCCCTTCTCCAGGGGATCTTCCCGACCCAGGGATCGAACCTTGGTCTCCTGCATTGCAGGCATATTCTTTACCGTCTGAGCCACCTGGAAGCCCTAATTAGCACTGATGTATGTTGTATATGAAAGCTAAGAGAGTAACTCCTAAGAGTTCTCATCACGAAGAAAAATTGTTTAATATTTGTTTAACATTTTGTATCTTATACAGAGATGACAGATGTTCACCACACTTATTATGGTAATCAGTTCATGATGTAAGTCAAATCACAGAGCTGCGTGTCAACTACATCAATAAATGTGGAAGAAAAATACAGTATAGAACTCAGAAAAAATAAAAAAGACTGTGTGGTATTGGTGAAAGCACAGACAATCAGATCGATGAAACAGAGGTGAAGGTGTAGAGCACAGATAATTGTAGGCAGTGAAACTATTCCATATGACACTCTAATGGTGAATATATGTCATTATACATTTGTCCAAGCCTATGGGATGTACTGTATGCAGGTCAGGAAGCAACAGTTAGAACCGGACATGGAACAACAGACTGGTTCCAAATAGGAAAAGGAGTACGTCAAGGCTGTATACTGTCACCCTGCTTATTTAACTTATATGCTGAGTATATCATGAGAAACACTGGACTGGAAGAAACACAAGCTGGAATCAAGATTGCCAGGAGAAATATCAATAACCTTAGATATGCAGATGACACCACCCTTATGGCAGAAAGTGAAGAGGAACTCAAAAGCCTCTTGATGAAAGTGAAAGTGGAGAGGGAAAAAGTTGGCTTAAAGCTCAACATTCAGAAAACGAAGATCATGGCATCCGGTCCCATCACTTCATGGGAAATAGATGGGGAAACAGTGGAAACAGTGTCAGACTTTATTTTTTTGGGCTTCAAAATCACTGCAGATGGTGATTGCAGCCATGAAATTAAAAGACGCTTACTTCTTGGAAGGAAAGTTATGACCAACCTAGACAGCATATTGAAAAGCAGAGACATTACTTTGCCAACTAAGGTCCGTCTAGTCAAGGCTATGGTTTTTCCAGTGGTCATGTATGGATGTGAGAGTTGGACTGTGAAGAAAGCTGAGCGCCGAAGAATTGATGCTTTTGAGCTGTTTTGTTGGAGAAGACTCTTGAGTCCCTTGGACTGCAAGGAGATCCAACCAGTCCATTCTGAAGGAGATCAGCCCTGGGATTTCTTTGGAAGGAATGATGCTAAAGCTGAAACTCTAGTACTTTGGCCACCTCATGTGAAGAGTTGACTCATTGGAAAAGACTCTGATGCTGGGAGGGATTGGGGGCAGGAGGAGAAGGGGACGACAGAGGATGAGATGGCTGGATGGCATCACCGACTCGAATGACGTGAGTCTGAGTGAACTCCGGGAGTTGGTGATGGACAGGGAGGCCTGGCGTGCTGCGATTCATGGGGTCGCAAAGAGTTGGACACGACTGAGTGACTGAACTAATGAACTAATGGGATGTACAACTCTCAGAGTGAACCCTGATGAAAACTGGGGACTCCAGGGGACTTCGCTCCTGGTCCAACGGCTAAGACTCCGCACTCCCAATGCAGGTGGCCCAGGGTGGATCCCTGGTCTGGGAACTAGATCCCACATGCCGCAACTAAAGATCCTGCATACTGAAACAAAGATCAAAGATCCCATGTGCCTCAACTGAAGCAAAGCACAGCCTCCCCCTGCCCACCAAAAAAAAGAAGAAGAAGACTGTTTAAAAAAAACTGTGGACTTCAGGTAGCTAGGATATAGGTTCATTATTTGTGACAAACGCACCACTGGGGGATGTTGATAATGACCTAGGCTATATACATGTGGAAGTGGGGGGTATATTTCTATACCTTCTGCTCAATTTTGCTGTGAACCCAAAACATAAAGCTATTTTAAAAAAGAGAGAGAGAGAGAAGTTAGGGGGCATTGATGGTGGGGAAATGGTCCAGGACCCACCTCCTCTGGGGGTTGGGAGGGGGCAGCGGCAGCCATGTGGGAGTGCTGGAAGCCAACAGCAGCCAGACTTTGGAGCGGTTCTCTGCTTGGGGGAGGGAAAGAGTCCAGCTGACCTGCTGCCCCACCTAAGTGCTCAGGTGCCCCCAAACCTGGGAGCCAACATTCTGCCTTTGCCAATGAGGCTGGGAGAAACTCTAAGGGGTCTGTAAAAGTAGGGACTTCCCCAGCCCCAGCTTAAGGATGCAGGTCTGTGTTTGCAGCCAGGACCGTTGCACAGATGTTCAGGAAAGAGAGGATGAGCCTAGGTGTGTAGGTGAGGCAGCCCCGAGGCACTCTTGGGTGCAGCTGGAGGATGGAGGGGGGTACCTTGGAGACAGCCCAGGAGCCCGAAGACCCAGCCCCGCAGGGCCGCGTGAGTCTGCTGCCCGTCCACGATGGGGTCGTCTGCCCACAGGCTCAGCCAGTAGCCACGGCAGAAGGAGGCCACTTGCTGGCAGAGGAAGAGGAAAAGTGCATAGAGGCAGAGCGGGGTGCCCACCGCTCGTAGGTAGGTCAGGTACATGGTAGCCTTCACCTGTAGCACACATAGGAGAGATGGGGGCAGAGCGAGGCCCCAGGGGGAGACAGGAAGGGTCAGGTGGGGCTCCCAAAGCACGCCAGCAGGCAGACGGAGCCACCATGCAGTACCTCCCGCCTGGAGCACCACCTCCCCCCAGGCCCGCCCAGTCTCAGGACCCCCTTCCTCTATGGCTCCCAGGTGGCCAGTGGGAGCCTTAACGGGGACAGGTGGTGGTACTTCCTGGGTTGGGAGTGGTTATTTGAACACCTACTATGGACAGGCACGTGTCTCTATCCTCATACTTCCCACTTGAGAGATGGGGAACTGAGACGCAGAGTGGGTCATTTATTTAAGGTCTAGTTCCTACAAATATGAAATTCTGCATGCAGCTGCACCCAGAATGAACTTGTTCAAACATCCACCTGACCCCGCATTGCTGTTGCTGACCTGCCCTTGACTTTCTCTTGCTCTCAGAAGACATTCCGAACCTCAGTACACCCTCTGACCTCACCCGCCCGCTATGCACTATCTGGCGGTCTCATGGGATCCTTCTCTCTGGCTTCTTCTCACTTCAAGGCCTTGACCCTTGCTGTTCCCCCTGCCTGCAACGCTCTTCGCTGCTCTTTCCACGGCTGATTCCTTCAGGGATGTCAAATGTCACTGCTCAGAGCATCCTATCCAAGCAGGCCCCCGACTCTTGGTCCCTATCTCATCACTTGTCTTTATTTTATTTACAGCATCTATCATTACCTGATATCACCTTTCTTATTAGCCTAATTGTTTCCTAACCCCACCACCACTGGCCTGCAATCTCCACCAAGGCAGAAACATCGTCTGGCACGCAGTGGGAGTTCTGAAAATGTTTGCTGGGTGGATGAGTAGGTGGATGGTTGAGTGGACGAATGGGTGAGTGAACAGGTAGATGGGTGGGTGGAAGAGTAAAAAAGTGGGTCTGTAAGAGGCTGGGGGGATAGACGGATGGCAGGATGGGTGGATGACTGGGTGAGTGAAGAGTTAGATGACTGGGTGAGATGGATAGAAGCCTGAGTAGATGGGTGGGTGAGTGGGTGGAAAGGAAAATGGATAAATGAATGAATGAACAGGTAGGAGTGGGTGGGTGGACAAAGCAGCATAGGAAAGAAGAAATACTGTAAACTTCAGATTCAGACTGTCCTGAGTTTGAGTCCCAGGTGGTCACTTGCTAGCTGTGAGAACACAGACAAATCTCTAAACTCCTTAAGGACTCAGTTTCTTCCTCCCTAAAATGGAGCCATCATCATCTGAGTTTATGGTGGCTGTGAACATTAAGGAGTATGAAGTGTCTGGAATCTTACTTGGCACATAGTAGGCGTTCAATAAAGGTGAGTCGTGCCCCCCAGCCTCTTCCCACACCCAGTGCTGTGTATGCTGGGAGGTCCCGAGCCCTGGGCGGCAGCAGCAGCCGTGGGTGTGGGGTGAGGGGAGCAGCAGATGGTTACCCTGCCATATTGAGTGCCGTCTTTTCCTTTCGGCTGTCCTGGCCCCTCAGGATCATCCAGGGGAAGCCCTGTCTGGGCCTCTGAGGCAGCGCTGTCCTTCTCAGGCACTAACTTCATGAACCTGTCATTTAGAGCAAATAAAGACAAATCAGTGTCTCTCCTCATGCCGTGTATGGTAGCCACTGAGCCACTCACTCACTCATTCATTCATTCAACTAACACTGTGAGCACCAATTAGGTGCCAAGCTCCCATTCTTCATCTGCAGTGCCAGCTAGATGCCACCTATTACCCCAGAGTTGGCCAAGCCTGTTCTTCCAATGCCATCTCACTGAAGGAGCTTCTCGGCTTTCATTTTGGCCTGAGCATTGCTGCAATCATTTTGCACCTGCTGTTTACTCTCAGATTTGTCAGTCCAGGTTTTCAGGAAGTCTGCTGAACGCTTTCGGATTGTTCCTATTAACTGTGGCTGAGTAGGCAGATGACCTTAAGTATGAATTGCCATTTACTGTGAAACCATGGGGCAGTTGACTAATCTCTCCATGCCTCAGTTTCCTCAGATGTAAAATGGGGATACTCTATGTCTGTCTGACTATCTATCAATCATCTATCAACCAATCATCTACCCATCAATCTATTTATTCATCTATCAATTTATCTTTGTGATATTGTGATTTATGTTAAGAAATATATATTTGGTCTTTGACCCCATCCCTGGCACAGAGCTCCTAAAACCCTTGTAAATTCCTAAGTGAGAAGAGCCTTGAGAGCATCTCTGTTCTACTGAGATGACTCTGGCTGGGTTTCTGGATGGGGGCTGGTAACCAGAAAAACTAAGCCATGATTACAAGCTTGGGATTTTCAGCCCCACCCCAATTCTCCAGCGAGGGAAGAGGGGCGGGAAATGGAGTTAATGATGAATCATGCCCACATGGGGAAGGCTTCACAAAGCCCCAATAATATGGGATTTGGGGTGCTTCCAGGTTTGCGCACACACCCAGAGGTTGACACACGGGGCTCCATGCAGACAGAAGCTCCTGTGTGCGGGACCCTCCCAGACCTCGCCCTGCGTGTCTCTTTATCTGGCTGTCCACTTGACCGCACCCTTCAATACACTGAGTGCTGTGGGCTATTCAGGCAAATTAATCAAACTCAAGGAGGGTGTGACGCAAGCCCCCGATTCGTCCCCAAGTAGGACAGAAGTTGTGTGAACCCTGGGGACCTACTACTTGTGACTGGCATCTGAAGTGGGGGGAGCAGGTTTGAGGGATTGAGCCCTTCACTTGTGGGAGCTGACATTCTTTCCAGGTGGTCAGCGTCAGAACTGAGTTCAATTGTAGGACATCCTGTTGGTGTTGGAGAATCGCTTGCTGTGAAGGTTTGTGGGGAGTAGGGGAGCACCTATCTGGTGTCAGAAGTGAATGATGTAGTTGTGTGAGAGCTTCCCTGGTGGCACAGTGGTAAAGAACCTGCCTACCAATGCAGGAGACACAGGTTTGAACCCCAGGTTGGGAAGATCTCCTGGAGAAGGAAATAGCAACCCACTTCAGTATTCTTGCCTGGATAATCCCATGGATAGAGGAGCCTGGCGGGCTATAGTCCATGGGGTCACAAAAGAGTCGGGCACAACTTAGCAACGAAAAGACAATGATGGAGAGAAAGGGGGTTGATGATTAGCAAGTTTTTCCAATACAATATTCATCTACCTGCATCTATGTATCTGTTTTTCTCTGTCTTGCTATTTGTCTACCTACCTACCTACTTACCTCTCTATCTATTATCTATCTACCCATCATCTATCTACACGTCTATCTATCTGCTCTTACTTAGGATACTATACACCGTGGGCCTGCCCAGCGAATGGCCCAGGAGTGTGCTGGGTGACTGGCTGTGATGGGAGGAACTGGGCCCAGCCTCAGGGACTGAGGCCCCTCCACTGCCCCTTGTAGTCCCCCAACAATTGGCACTTAAATTCTCACTCTCCGGTGCCCAGTGGTCTTATTGTTCTGTTTTACAAGGTCACTTTCCATAAAAATGGAACGCACAGGTGGCCCATTCCCCTGCTGCAGATGGCACCTCAGTGAGTCCATCAGTGAGCGGCTAGAGGGAGCTGGAGAAAGGGGGACACCAGGCCTCCCCCTGGTGACCCCGCCAGCACCAATTTACGCCAATGCCCCTCAAAGCATGAGCCATAGGGCCTGGCACGGACAATAACAAGCATGGCCTGACTCCTTCTTTGCATCGGCCCTGCCCCGCTGCAGCCACAAGACAACTTTGACAAACTCCACGACCTTCATCACACCTGAGGGCAGATTGGTCATTCTGTGAAAGGCACACGTGGGGACTCAGTTATTTTGGCTAACTGACCAGCCAGCGGTCTCTGGTGAGTCGTCCTGCACTGGGCCCCGTGGTGGGTCTTCAGCAGGTGTTCAACCCAGAATGGTTGGGGCCGCCCCACCCTCCTGAAATGCAGGCGGTATAACACAGTGCCTCTGCTTCGGCCTCGGCTTTCGGGCCCTCCCTGTGCTCAGCACCACAGCGAACTCACCTCTCTGATCTGCCCTCAGGCCTCCCACCTGCAGCAGAGCCTCTGGGGTCCTTGGCACCGGCCGGGGGTTCTGTGTCTGCAAGATCAAGAGAGCCGCGTCACTCAGTGGGGTCCTGATGCTGGCTCTGACACCCACTGGCTCTGCTGCCTCCACTCACTGAGCATGCGCGTGCTCTCACCTGGCTCCTTCTCTCTCACCCTGTCCTCCCTGGGTTCTTCCCAGAACCTCATTCATTCACTCACTTATTCACTTGGCAAAAATAACCAAGCATCTGCTATGAACTTGGGGCTGGGAAACAGTAATAATCACTGCACCAAGTCCAACCGCTTGAGTCCCCCTAGTGCCCTTGCAAGCAGTCCACTGTTTCTGGAATGTTCTTTTCCATGTAGCTCTCACCCAATCTCAGATGTCCTCTCCCCAAGGAAAGACCCTCCTGCTCACCATCCCCCAGGCTGGGAGGGTCCTATCTTCAAGCCTCAGGTGGGTGACACAGTGAATCAATGTTTAGGGACTTAACCAGAGTGAGCTACTGCTTAGCAGAGGAGGCGGAGCCTGGGATGGGGGAAAACTGGCTGTGAGCCCCAGCTCTGTCTTGCAGGGGCAGCAAACAGCATACAGATGGAGGTTCAAAGCCTGACACTGCCACTTACGAATCAGGTCAATTTGGACCAGTTCTTGAACTTCCGGGCTTCAGTTCTCATCTAAAAATTGGAGGTTCCCCGTGTCATACATCAAACTCCCACGGGCTATCTATTTTACATATAGTAATTAATGTATGTGTTTCAGGCTGATGCTCTGTGACAACCTGGAGGGTTGGAGTGGGGAGGGAGGTGGGAGGGGGGTTCAGGAGGGAGGGAGGGGACACAAGTATGCCCGTGGCTGATTCATGTGGCTGTATGGCCAAGGCCATCACAATACTGTAATTATGCTCTGGTTAAAATAAATAAATGTTTTTAATGAAGGTAAATACAGTACTGAGCTCACAGGTGCTAAGTGGTGATTAAATGAGTTAATGGAGGTGATCTTGGCAGTTCTTTATCATCACTGTGGCTGAACGTGGATCGCTGACTTTCCTACCAGAACACTGTCAATTTTTCCAGTAAGGACTGTGTTCTCTGGGTAGCTAGAACCCCTAGCTGGCCCACCCGGGGCCTCTGGCCTCAAGACACCAAGTGACCTCCTTGCTCGGCCCCTGTAGCAGTTACAAGCACAGACTCGAGAGCCAAACATGCCCAAGTTCTAATCTTGAGACCTTGGGCAAATTATTTAACTCTCTTCTGGCTGAGTTGCTCCTCTGAAAAGTGGCTGCGATAATTGCACAACGGGGTGGACTCACAGAGCACCCTCGTGAGCACGTTGTGGGCCCCTTCCTGCTCCGACCTGGACCCTGCTGCCGAGCCCCCGCGGCCCCGTCCCCTTCCTCCTTGGCCACCATGAGGCCTTGGGGGTGCTGAATGCGCTTGGGGTCTGGGGTGGTGGGTCCTGTCTGAGGGCTGGCGGCAGTGGGCGCCTAGAGTCCACAGTTGTGCCGTGAATCTGCTGCCCTGGCACCTGGTCCTGAGGAAGCTCTCGGCCAGGACATACCATGCAGTGTGGGGGGCTGAATGCATGGCCCCAGCACCAGGAACCCAGAGTCTTAACCACTGGACAGCCAGGGAAGTCCCATCCAACAATGCTTCTGATAACGCTACATAACTCAGTAGGATTAATCATGGCATAAATAATAAACTCAGGATGAATCTCCTGCCCCAACACAAACATCAAACTTTCAAACTGCTGGCAATTCATTGAGCAAGCGCATACCCCCCATCTAATAACAAAATCAAATGATACCTCTGTGGTACATAGCACCCACAAAAAACACAAAACTTTCTTGCATGGCTGTCTTGAAGATTTGTATGAATACCTACTTATCTATACCTACTTGTTTCGATATAAAATGCTATAATTTACTTACCACTAAGTTACATTTGCCAATCAAGAGCTACATTCTTATTGCCTTACTTGGTATATCAAAGTACATCTAGGTATTCTAGTCTGTTTTCAGTCACTAGGTCATGTCCAACTCTTTGCGATCCCGTGGACTACAGCCCACCAGGCTCTTCTGTCCATGGAATTTTCCAGGCAAGACAACTGGAGTGGGTTGCCATTTCCTACTCTAGGGGATCTTCCTGATTCAGGGACCCAATCTGCATCTCCTCTGTCGGTAAGCAGATTCTTCACCACTGAGTCACCAGGGAAGCCCTCGTACTAAAGCTGACCTTCCCTGAGAACTCAGCAGGTAAAGGATCTGCCTTCAATGCCAGAGACACAGAGGACGTGGGTTGGATCCCTGGGTCAGGAAGATCTCCTGGAGAAGGAAATGGCAACCCACTCCAGTCGTCTTGCCTGGAAAATCCCATGGACTGAGGAGCCTGGTGGGCTCAAGTCCAAAGGGTCACAAAGAGTCGGACACGACTGAACAACTATGCACGCATGCACTTGACCCTGGCCAAAAGGCTGAGAAGCCAGTCTAGGGATATCATATTTGGGTCTTCTTACTCAAAATGTGGTATGTTGACCACAACCATCAAAAGCCTTTGAATCCCAGAATCTTCATGGGGAGAGCTTGGAATGGCATTTTAAATGAGTGTTTCAAGTAAATTTTTGCATCCAAAAGTCTGTGAACCACCACCGTGATGAACAGATGTGAGCCTGGCTCATGTAAAGACACAGACACATGAAAGCTGGACTCGTAAGCTGCATTTGCATAAAAAAATGAAAAATAAGGAGAAAAAAATAACTGCACAGTGCCTCATAGAGGGGTTGTGAAGACCAAATAAGACAATGCATGTTTATAGAAGCACTTAGCACAGTCCCTGGCTCATAGAAAGTTCCACTGGCACCAACTGGGGGACGGGTGGCCTCATGGAAGAGCTGTCTGCCTCTGGCCTGGGCCTCTAGGGAGGGTGTGGTCTGAAGGCTCCACTCTGGCCAGTGGGAGCTGTGTAGCCTCCTCTCTGAGGGTGGCAGAAGCCAGGCACAGAGAACCAGCAAAGCCCAGCCTGTACCTCCTTCTCCTCCATCTCCTGGCTGGCTGGCTCCATCCAGAAGGCCCACCAGGGCCCCTTTCCTGTGCAGCAGCTCCTGGAAGGAACCCATCTCTGCAATGGCCCCATCTTCTAGCACCACGATCCAATCAGCCTGGGGCAGGATGTGGAGTGCATGGGTGACGAGAATCCGAGTCTGGCAGGAAGGGATGGAAGTTACACTCACGCACTTGACCACTGTTCCAGAGCTGGGGGAGGGGGCTGGCTGGGGGAATGTCCTGGGGCTCAGAGTGGGAAGACTTCCCCTTCTTGTGCTACTGCCCTGTTTCTTGAAAATGGCATGTCCCAACAGAGAAGTAAAGGAGCTCCTTCAACCTGTCATGAAACCAGAAGACACAGTTCACCTGAACCTGGCCAGTGACCTGACGCAGAGCTGTGGTAGTTTAACCACAGGCCCGTAGGCAAGAATTGACTGAAGATGTAAGCCACTGAGATTTGGGGACTGTTTGTTACGCAGCGTGGTCACAGCAAAGGCTGACCATTACAAAGAGGAAAACTGAATTCCAGGAGGGTGGTGGTGAGCAGATGTAGGATAGAACTTTCTCTACCTTTGCACTATGGCCTCTGAGACATTTTTCCAAACTTACCGTCCCCTGGAGCAGCCCATCAGGCCCAATGACCCGGTTGAAAACATGCTGGCCAACTTGGGCATCCAGAGCTGCCAAGGGGTCATCCAGCAGGTACACAGCAGCCTTCCTGTAGACGGCCCTGGCCAGGCTCAGCCGCTGCTTCTGGCCCCCAGAGAGATTCATGCCCTGTGGTGACAAGGGACGGACAGGAACCTGGGTCTACATCTACAATGCCAGTGTGATGGGGGACACGCCTGCTCACCAGAGCGAGCTATGGCTCACAGTGCCTGTCCTCCATGGCCACCTCCGACCTGAAGCACTTGCTCTCAAGACAACATGCCCCCAGCCTCCACCTGCCTGGCCTCTCCCCTTTCCAGCCAAGCTTCCTGCATCTGCCTCTCCCTCCCCTTGAGTCCGGATTCTATGCCCATTTCTCCACTGATAAAGCCTTCCTCATGGACACTGGTCACTCCCCTGTTGCCTAATCCAGTGGGAACTTTTCAGTCCTTACTTTCATTCATTCATCATTCCACTCATATTTACTGCCTGGCTATTATGTGGGGAGAGGTGATGTTGGGGTGGGGCGTGGAACAGTCTGGGTCTACCTCAAAGGGGGATCCAGCAGGATTTGCTGATGGATTAGACATGGGTGTAAGAAAAAGGCAGAATCAAGGACACCAAGGTTTGGGCTCTGAGCTCTTTAAGGATGGAGCTTCTGTGACCCAGGACGGGGTGGGCTTCAGGGGAGCAGGGAATGGGAAACCATGATTGGTTTAGGGTGTGGCACAGGTGCACAGAGGTGGACGGCAGCAGGCACCCCACTCCCTCCACTTGGCTGCAGGACGCTTTGTCTTTCTCCCCAGATGTGCCTTCTAGCTGCTCTTTCTGGCTCCTCCAGACCCTTTCCTGGAAACTCTCCTCTTCCTTCCAGGAAACCTTACCCATTTACTTAACTTTATCTCCCATTTTTCCACTCTCAACCCCTTAATCCAAGGGTCAGCAAATGTGTTCTGTAAAGGGCCAGATAAGAACTACTGAAAGGTTTGCAGGGGCTTCCTTGGTGGTGCAGTGGTTAAGAAGCCATCTTGCAATGGTTTGATCCCTGGTCTGGGAAGACCCCGTTTGCTGTGGAGAAACTAAGCCCGTGTCCCACAACTACTGAACCCACATGCTGCAGCTACTAAAGCCCTGTGGACCACAGAGTTCATGCTCTGCAACAAAGAGAAACCACTGCAGTGAGAAGCCTGTGCACTGACACTAGAGCAGGCCCCACTCTCCGCAACTAGAGAAAGCCCACATGCAGCATCGCAGATCCAGTGCAGCCAAAAATAAATAAATAAAGCTTTGCTGCCCCACCCCCACCCTAGTCTCTGTCACAGCTGCTCATCTCTGCCCTGATCGTGCAAGTGCAGCCACGGACCACAGGTAAATGAATGTGTGTGGCTGGGTTCCAATAAAACTTTATTTACAAACCCAGCTGGTGGGCTGGATTTGACCTGTGGGTCATAGTTTGTCAATCCCAGCCCAACCTGTAGCTCTGGATGCACACATCCTGTTTATTAAACATCTCAGCCCAGATCTTTTGGTGAGGTCCTGAGAGAGGAAGCAATCTGACCATTGTCACGCAGAGAGGCAGGGCAGGAGCCTGGGTCACCTCATTCCCAGCTCTCCAGAGAGCCCCCACCCCCCACCCCACCAACCCCTGCCATGTCTCCTGGCCTCTCTTCAGTCTCCGTTTTCAACCATTCTCATTAAAGACTATTTATTGAGCACTTGCTATGTTCCTGGCCCTGAGCTGGGCCCCTTTCCTCCCCTACTTCCTTGCCCACTCTGTCTCCCCTGTATCCTTCCCTCACAGGTCAGGGCAACCAATGGCCCCCAGCCACCGTGCCTCCCTGGCCCATGAAGGCCCCCCAGGACCCTCACCTGCTCCCCGGTTCGGGTGTGGACCCCTGCAGGGAAGCCATCCACATCTGGCCACAGGGCACAGGCCTCCAGGACCGTCTCCAGCCACGGTGCATCCAGCTCCTGCCCGAAGCACACGTTGTCCACCACAGACATGTTCTGGACCCAGGCCTCCTGGGGCACATAAGCCACCGGACCCTAAAAGACAAACAGGCTGATGGGGACGGGGTTGGGAGCAGTTTTGGAGGAGCGGTGGGAGCCAGGTTCTTGGCAGTGGTGAAAGGCAGAGAGGAGCTTAGCTGTGAGACGGTGAACCGGGAGGAGCAGAGGCGGGGGACAGTCCAGTGAACGGCAGGGGCCCGGCCTCACCTTGATGCTCACGGACCCCTCCACCTTGGACAGCTCCCCGAGGAGGGCAGACAGCAGGGAGGACTTTCCTGCCCCCACGGGACCGACAACAGCGAGCAGGCAGCCCTGGGGCACCGTGAGGTTGATCCTGGCAACACAGAAGGGGCGATGTGTCCCTGATTAGGACTCAGCCTGAGTCTGGGCAGAGTTGGTGAACACCAGACAACTGGCCTCGGCTCCTGGTAACTCATCCAGGATGGGGGGCCACTAAGAGGATGTCTGGGGCCCCCTTCCTCTCCCAACCCCTGTATGGCTATGCGAGCTGCCATCCTGCATGCGACTGTACACGTGCCCACACATGCATGCACATGTGTACACAGATGCACACACACACGGGTCTGTGCACACTCACTATACCACACTCGCATGCACATGTGTACACAAATGCACACATGCACACACACAGGTCTGTTCACATGCCCTGTACCACATCCACATGCACATGTGTACACACATGGGTCTGGGCACACTACACCACACACACGTGCACACATGTGCACATGGGTCTGTGCACACATATCACACATGCATGCACATGTGTACACAGATGCACACATGCACACATGGGTCTGTGCACACTCACTACACCATACCTCATGCACACCTGTACACAGATACACACATGCCAGCATACCCAAGGGCACATGTAACTGTGCCCACATGCACTATACACACAGACTGCACACAGATGCACACCCTCACACAAGTACACATACACACGCACACCACACATGTGCACAGAGACATGCACATGACATATGCACAATCTGTGCACACACAAGTGCATACACAAGTGCTCTCGCACACACACCTGTGTGCATACACAGATGTACACCCATATGTACACATGTACTCACACACAGAGTGTACTGGTTGGGAGGATCTAACTAGCATCCCCTGTTGCCCAGGTCACAGCCACAGGCTCCTCATTGCTCTCCCTACTGAAGCCCTTGCCCCCCACCCTGTCCATGCCCTTCAGTCCATCCCCCACACACAGGCCCGAGGGACCTGTTCAAACCCAACTCCCCAGTGGCAGCCCCAGCAGTTCCCGCTTCACTTGGGGTGAAAGGTGAGGTTCTGACAATCCTGAAGGACGCCCAGCATACCATCACGGCAGCCATGCTGATGTCCTGTTTCTCACACACACCTGGGCGATCGTGCCCCACAAGTGTCAAGTGGCAAAGTCTAGAGATTCTTTCAGTTGTCACACCTGGTGGGGCTGCTCTCAATACTGGGACTTCTGCTAATCCTGCGACAGGGCACAGGACAGCCCCCACCATACAGAACTCTCAGCCCCAAATGTCAGTGATGCAGAGGTGGAGAGTCCTGGGTCCAGGCACACACCTGCCTCAGGACTTTGGCACTTGCTCTTCCCACTGCCTAGAAAGCTCCTCTCCCAAACACATGCAAGGCTCATTCCTTCCCGTTATCTGACCTCTGTTTAAATGCCAGGCCTTCCCTCACTGCACATACCCCTCCCTTGACATCACTCTGCCCCCTCACCCTGATTTCTCATTTGTGTCCGCTGCCCCACCCCCACCCCACCCCACCCTCTGCCATCAGAATGTCGGCCCCAAGAGCACAGGGCCCTTGTCTGTTTTCTTCACTCTGTTCCCAGTTCCTAGAACGGGGCCTGGCACATAGCAAGTGCTCAATAAACACTATGAAATGAGTGGATGACATGTAACACAGATACAGTCCAGGGTGTTTCCTCTCCCTTCACAGGGAGCTTTGCTATTGGCTGGGGTTTTCTGCCACAGAGACCCAGCCAAAGAACTGGGGGCTGGAGGTGACAATGGCCAGTTTGACATAGCAGGGACAGAAGTCGCCAGGGCTTACCGGACCCTGGGGCTCCTCTTGGCCAGGCCTCCATCAACATCAACATGACCAGCCTGGGGACCAGAGGGGCGTCTCCTCCCTGATAGGCAAGGCTCAGAAACCCTGTTCCCCGTCCGTCTGTGGGAACTCTTGCTTTCCCGTCTGCCTCCCCCACCTCGCCAACATCCAAGGGAAGGCTGTTCCGGGGGCAACCAGCTGTACCTGCGCAGGCAGGGAGCACTTTCCTGGGACCAGGTGAAGGTGCCTTCCTGTATGCTGATGCAGTCCTCCCCAGCAGCTACAAGGCATACAGGCCAGTTACACAAGATGCTCCCGGCTTGCCCCTCCTCCAGGACACCCACGGGCCGCAGGAAATCTCCCCCACTAAACAAACTGTTCCTCCACGCACGGGCTTGTGTGACCCTGAAGTGGTCACATTCTCTCCCTGTCGGATGGTTACATAACTCAGTGGTTGGCAAACCACAGCCTAGGGGCCAGACCCTGTCTGCTGCCTATTTTCATAAAGTTTTATTGGAACACAGCCACGCCCATTCATTTATGTATTCCTGGGGTTGCTTTCACACTAGAAAGGCAGAGGTGAGCAGTTATGACAGAGAAAAAAGGACTTGGAAAGCTTAAAACAAGTACAACTGGGTCCTTCACAGAAAAGGTTAGAGGGCAGCTGATACAATTTATCACCTGATCCAGGACCCTGGAGATGGAGTGTTATTAATTTCACTGGGACCACTGATGTAACCAGGAACATATAGTCTCCCCATGTCTCTGGGTCTCAGATATTTTATCCATGTAATAAGTGAGGCACCAGATTAGTGGTTTCAGACCCTGAATACACATTTAGAATCACCTGGAAAGATTTTTTTTGAAAAACACAAAGCTCTCCATGGTTCAGCTCAAACCAATAAAGGAGACTCTGCTTGAGGGTGAGGCCTGAGAACCCTACATTTAATAAGCAGTCAACACCCACTGAACTGGATGGTCTCTAGGGGAGGGTTTCAGACTGCAGGATGCCCAGTTATATCTGAAATTCAGATAAACCATGAGCACTTTTTCAGGATAATTTTGCCCACACGTTACATGGGAGATACTTATGCTAAAAAAAATCCGAATTTCTTAATATGTGAAATTCAGATTTAACTGGGAGTCCTGTGTTTTCCTTTGTTGAGTTTGACTACCCTGCTCTGGGGGCTTGTCCTTTCTTAAGTCTGGGGTGTGGGGGTACGTCTTCATTTCCATCTGCAAAGGGGGTGGGTCATGGGAGCACCTACCCCGTGGTGCCGTGGTGAGGTTCAAGGGGGTCATCACTAAGTAAAGCATTTCCAAAGTGCTGGCTCATGGTAAATGCTTGGTCACTGCCAGCTGTTGGTGTTTGTGTTAATCTCACTCTCAGGGTGTGTGAGAGTGCAAGGACTGGGGTGGGGGCAGGGGGGTGTGGTGAGGCTCCGGTCATAGGCAGGTGATCAAGTATGTCAGAATCATGACTTAAATAACACTCAGGGGTTTCTGGCCCATGGGGCCTCCTGCCGGGATTCAGGCATGACATCTTGGACCCCAGGCTAGTTATTGGGCATCTCCCGAGAGTCGGGGGCCTGCTCTCTCTTGATGGCCCTCAGGACGGTCCTCAGGACAGTGGAGGTGGGTTGCCACAGTGGGGAGCAGAGGCCAGGAGTGGGGCTGTTACTGCCTGGGCCACACAGCAGCAAGGCAATCCTGGGATTCCAAGCCAGCATCCACCTCCAAACACCCAAATCACATCAATTCGGCTAAATGTGGCTGTGCCCAGCTGAAAACGTGCCAGAACCGTGAGGAGCCTCAGAAACACCAATCTGGGGTTATTTAGAGCTCTCTTTGCTGACGTAAGTTTTATTGGATTATTGGATTTTTACCAATAATAATTCTAATAATAACTAAAATGCATTGGATGCTGACTTGCTGCAGGGCCCTGCTCTAACTGCGAGGCTTCAGAGGACCCATTCAACCCTCACAACAATCCTGTGCAGAGGTGCTGTGATGATCACCATGTCCATTTTGCAGATGGGAACACTGAGGCTCGGGCAGATTAATAACTGGTCAAGGTCACCCATCCTGGGGTCTGTGCTGGAGCCAGAATTTGGATTCGGATGATTTCTAGGTAGGCAGCTTGAAGCTTGCTTAGTCACAAGGGGAGGATTCATACACAGTGCCTGTTCCAAGTAACACCACCTACAGCATGGTCTGCACATGCAGTCCCATCGCTGGCAGCCCCCAGCTGGGGTCCTGGCATTCCACCAGTGGGAAGGCGGGCCCTGCTGGTTCTCTTGTCTCTCCCACCCCCTCCTGCTGAACTCAGCTCTCACCGCATCTGGAGGGACTCGAGTCCACAGCCCCAGGGTCAGTTTCTTCCAGGGAGAGGAAGGCAGCTAGGCGGTCAAAGGACACCCGGGCCTGGAGAAACCAAAGCCTTAGGGTCAGCTGTACAGTAAGGGCCACAAACGAACTCAGACTTCGGGTGTCGGGTGCCTCAGGATACTGGGAAAGCTTCCTGCCTACCAAGCCCTACACATTTACAAGGCACCAGCACAAAGCTTTCCAGGTCACGGATGATGAAGCGCATGAGGTTGGAGCAATGCTGGTGGTGAGCTCCCAGCTCCTTGCTTCCATTCTGCAGACCGGACCAGGGAGGAGGACGGTGGCTTTTTTGATTGCCTAACATCAGGAACAATTACAAACTCTGTCCATCTGGGGGTGTCTCCACTCCCAGCCCCAAGCCTGTCTTCCGGGATGAAAGAACAAACAGGAATGTCTCAGCTGGAGCAGTTTTCTCATTTTCATCACGTGCAAGGAGGCACAGTGTGAGTAGAGACAGTAAAAGAAGAGAAATGAAATGAAATCCATTTGTATTAATGTAAAAAAGGGACCAGAATGGATCCTCACAGATGGGTTTGCTAGAAAGGTGATGCTGCCTATTTTGAGGATGCTTGCTGGCTTCTTCCCACTGTTCCCTGTGAACGGCCATCTCTTTCCCAGTTTTGTTTCCTTGCTCCAGCCTAGCCTGCAAGGTTCCTCCCGGACAGCCTCCCCTCCCCGCGGCCTCACCTGGACGATGGAGTGGATGGAGAAGGGCAGGAAAGCCTGGGCCTTGTTGAGGATGTTGAGAACCGTGAGGGTCACGAAGGCTTTCTCGGCGTCCATGGCGTTCTCCTCGGCCACCAGAGTATGCACAGCAAAGACAACCAGGGCCACCTGGGTGAGACACGGGTGGCGACAATGAGCTGCTAAATGTGGCCAGGGAAGGCAGGCTGGCTGCGGGTCTCCAGGGGCCAAATGGCCACACCTGCCATGTTGCAATGGCTTCTCTTCCACCTAGATCGTCCCCCAAATTCTGCTATTGATGGAGGGAGTTGTGTGTATGTGGCCCCCACTCTTAGTATCAGAAACTCTTAGTTCCAGGTATTGGATGATGAGGCATTTTTCCATCTTGTTGGCATTTTCGTGGTTCTAGACAACAATGGGATTTATGACTCTAGACTCTGGGAAGATGACTCAAGTTGAAGGTATCAGCCACCATGGAGTACTCTGGGTCCTGGTGGCACTTGTGGTTCTAAATGTCACTGGGTGGGGGGTTCATTTCCAGGGGTTGGTGGTGTTATGTTTCCGGGTGTTACTGATACGATGGTCATGCTAGGTGATGGTCAGTCTGTGACAGTCACTCGGTGTGATGGTGACCCCATGAGCCTATATGGGGAGCCCTCATCCTGCACCCCCAGCATTCCCCCCCACCGAGTCCTTGCTCTGCAGGGGGACCAGAGTGACATCACCAGAAACGTGGACACTTGGAAGGACACCAGAGACACGGAGAAGAGGAGGCTGGAGGTCTTCAAGGCGCCCAGCTCCTGGGCCCGGATGTGCAGGACTCTGTCCAGAAAGGCTCCCTCCCAGCCATGGTACTTGACCGTCCGCACGTTCCTGAGGATGCAGCTGGTGAGCCGCGCCCGACAGTCCTTCTGCCTCATTTGCTCTTGCTGGGACCAGAGGGAAGAAGACAGGATAGGATAGGAAGTCTGGAATGTTCCTTCTCTGCAACCGCCACAAGCCCCCACCCCTATCCTGCACCTGCCTCCTCCCCGCTGCCCTGCACCAGCACGGGTCCTGAGACCTACAGGCTTGCCACCCCCTTCCAGCCTGGAGTGTCCCTTCTTCCAAATGCCAAACCTGATGGTGGTTCCTCTTCTTGGTGATGAAGAAATTCAGAGGGAGGAGGCTCACGAAGACAGCGATGGCGGTGAGGGCAGATGGCCCTAGAAGCTGGATAAAGAGGGGGCTGGATGTCATGAGATGCCTCCAGGAGCCCAGCTGTCAATACGGGGCTGGTTGTGGATGTGGTTGTGGATGGTTGTGATGCTCAGACTCAGGTCCTAAGGCAGTGAGGTGTCAGAGAGTCCAATGAAAGCAGCCACCAGGTCATAGAGACCGGGACTCCTGGGCTCCTTAGAAGGGAACACGCGGAAGATGGAGCCCACCTGTGTTTGGTGGGGGAGGGAAAAATGATGAACCTCACATGATGGAGGGGGGCGATCATAGTCATGACAGGACATGCATCCAGATGGGCAGGGTTGTGCCTGGCTACTATGATGAAAACAGACTCTGGATGGGGATCTGGGTTCCAATCCTGAATTTATGCCACACTTTGGTGTGGCCCTGGGCAAGTGACAGCTGGACCCATAAAGAAGGCTGAGCGCCAAAAAATTGATGCTTTTGAACTGTGGTGTTGGAAAAGACTCTTGAGAGTCCCTTGGACTGCAAGGAGATCAAACCAGTCAATCCTAAAGGAAATCAATCCTGAATATTTACTGGAAGGACTGTTGCTGAAGCTGAAGCTCCAATACTTTGGCCACCTGATGCAAAGAGTCGACTCATTAGAAAAGGCCCCGATGCTCGAAAAGATTGAAGGCAGGAGGAGAAGGGGACATAGAGAATGAGATGGTTGGATGGCATCACCAACTCGATGGACATAGTTTGAGAAAGCTTCGGGAGTTGGTGATGGACAGGGAAGCCTGGCGTGCAGCAGTCCATGGGGCCGCAGAGTCAGATAGGACTGAGCCACTGAACAGCAACACCTGGGCAAGATAGTAACCCTCCCTACGCTGCAGTTTCCTCATATTAGAGGGGAGTGGAGCTGTTTCCACCGCCTGTAGCAAGGGCTGCTGTTATACAACCATTAGCTGAATCTTCAATTCACCCCCCCGCAAGGGTCGCCACACTTAGCAAATAAATATATTTAACTGCAAGCCCAGTTAAATCTGAATTTCAGATAAACAGCAAATAAGTTTTTAGTGTAAATATATCCCATGTCATGTTTGGGATAGACTTACAATAAGAAATACTTCTGTTGATATGAAATTCACCTTTAGTTCGATGTCCTGTATTTTCTCTGGCTGCCCTGCCCCCACCAGCTTTGTGACTGGGGACAGGTCTCTTCCCTCCCTCTTTGGTTTCTCTCTCTGGAAAATGTGAAAGTGGCCAAGAGGATAAATGATTTTTATGTGGCTGAAACAGTAAAATGAAACAGCTAGCCCGTCTGTTTCATTTATGCAGCAATATCGCCACCCAGGGGTCACATGGAGAGGCTCCCAGAAGGCAAACGCCTGCCAGAGCTGGGAGAATACTCAGAGGACTGTGAACAGAAGGTTAAATAAGCTCTCTCTGGACAAAAAATGCTATAAACGCTAACCCCAATGCCCACCCCTCCCCCTTTACCAGGGTCTCCTGGTGACTTTCTGAAGTTAGGGACCGTTTGCCAAGAGGCAGACAAAAGTGATGGGTGGTGTCATCTACAGATTCACTGGGGTGGTTGGTCAGCTTGCTTCACTGCCCTGCATTTTCCCCCGTGTCCTTCCTCCCTTTCTCTCCAATAATAAGCGCTAACATCTATTTACTTGATGAGGATTCACTATGTGTGCTAAGTCCTAGACTGCAAGGCGGCAAGTCAAAAAGCATCCAGGCTCTAAGCCCTCGTGGGGAGGGTCGGGGTAGAAGCAGCAGCAGACGTGTAATAATGATAACACACAACTGGTATTCTGGAACATTCCACACTCACAGTCAATAAGCCGTTGATACACCCACCCAGGGGCCCATGAAACCCAGCATGCAGGCCAGATTCCTCCACCTGTTTATGTGCAGACCTCAAGCTGTACAAAATGATCCATAGGTTTTCCACTACCAAATGACTGATAATGAAAATCAAATGAAGATTCTACAACACATGGAAATTATGTGAAATTCAAACTTCAGTGTCCATAAGTGACTTTATTGGAACCCCACCGGGCCTGTTTGATTAGTATGGTCTGTAGCCGCTTAGAAGGGCACAGTTGAATAGTTTTAAGAGAGACCCTACTGCTCCTAGAATGTCACACCCTAAGAAAACCACAGTTTAAAAAGACACATGTACCCCCATGCTCACTGCAGCATTGTTTACAATAGCCAGAACATGGAAGCAACCTGGATATCCATTGACAGATGAATGGATAAAGAAGACGCGGAACCTGTATGCAATGGAATATTACTCAGCCATAAAAGGAACACATTTGAGTCAGTTCTGGTGAGGTGAATGAACCTAGAGCCTGTTATACAGAGTGAAGTCAAGTCAGAAAGAGAGAAAACAAATATTGCATATTCATGCACATATATGGAGTCTAGGAAAATGGTACTAAGAAATCTATCTGCTGGGAAGGAACGGGGATGCAGATGTAGAGAACAGACTTGTAGACACAGTGGGAAAGAAGATGGCACGAATTGAGAGAGTAGCGCTGACATACATACACACTGCCGCTGCTGCTGCTAAGTCGCTTCAGTCGTGTCTGACTCTGTGTGACCCCATAGACGGCAGCCCACCAGGCTCCCCGGTCCCTGGGATTCTCCAGGCAAGAACACTGGAGTGGGTCGCCATTCCCTTCTCCAATGCATGAAAGTGAAAAGTGAAAGTGAAGTCGCTCAGTCGTGTCTGACTCTTAGCGACCCCATGGACTGCAGCCTACCAGGCTCCTCCGTCCATGGGATTCTCCAGGTAAGAGCACTGGAGTGGGGTGCCAGTGCCTTCTCCGATATATACACTACCATGTGTGAAGTAGCCAGCTGGTGGGAAGCTGCTGCATAACACAGGGAGCCCAGCCTGGCACTCTGATGACCTAGAGGGGTGGGAAGGGGGGTGGGAGGGAGGCTCAAGAGGGAGGGGATATAAATATATAGACAGATAGTTATAGTCATGACTGATTTGACTTGTACAGCAGAAACCAACACAACATTGTACAGCAATTATCCTCCAAATACAAAAGTTAAAAAAAAAAAAAAATCTGACCTGGTCCTCTACAGAAAAGTTTGTGAGCCTGACACCCACACCTGGAGCAGAGCGGAAGATCTTTAAAGAGCTCCATCCCTATGTGTAATCAACAAGACAAACACTTATAGGGTACAGCTGGGTCTCGCTGTCTACGCGCTCACTGAATTCAACTCAAGGGCAGAGGCCCTTTCTTTAATTCCATATGCAGGGTATGATGTTGGAGGCAGTAGGGTCTCTCTTGGAAAAGTTACTGATTATTTTGTAGAGCTTGAGGTCCGCACATAAGCAGGTGGAGGAATCTGGCCTGCATGCCAGGTTTCATGGGCCCCTGGGTGGGTGTATTGGTGGCTAAATAGCTGTGGGTGAGTGTGTGGAATGTTCCAGAATACCAGTTATGTGTTATCATCATTATTTTACCTCTGCTGCTGCTTCCATCCCCACCCCACCCCCGTAAAAGCTTGTAGCCTGGATGCTTTCGACTTGCCACCCTGCAGTTCAGGACCCAGCACACACAGCGGGTGCTCAGCAAGTACACAGACGTTAACTATTATTATTGGAGAGAAAGGGAGGAAGGACACGGGGGAAAATGCAGGGCAGTGAAGCAGGCTGACCAACGACCCCAGTGAGTCTGCAGATGACACCACCCATCACTTTGCCTCTTGGCAGACGGTCCCTAACATCAGAAAGTCACCAGGAGACCCTGGTAAAGGGGGAAGGGTGGGCATTGGGGTTAGCAACTGTAGCATTTTTGCCAGAGAGAGTTTATATGTCATTATTACTTTGCAGATGAGGAAATTAGGCACAGAGGGGCTAGTTATGCGAAAGTTTCGCAACTAGCAAGTGATAAAAGCAGGGTATGGGCTCACTGCAAGGTCTGATTTTAATTAAAAATTTTAAAAGAAGGGAATTCCCTGGCGGTCCAGTGGCTGGGACTTCAAGCTTTCACTGCCAAGGGTGCAGGTACAAGCCCTGGTTAGGGACATACGATCTCACAAGCTGCGTGGGCAACCAAAAAAAGGTCCTACATCACAAAACAGATGTAAGGGAGTCAGAATTAAGTTCTGATTCCGCGCCCCGCCCCTGCCCCCAGTGGCTACTTTATGTGTTTTAAAAACTAAATAAATTCCTGCCCCTAAATTTTCTTTCATTTTTGTTTGTGGTAGTGCTGGTGACCCCAGCATTACTGATAACTTCAAAACGTATCCTGATGCACGCGTGCGTGCATACATGCGTGCTAAGTCACTTCAGTCGTGTCTGATTCTTTGTGACCCTATAGAATGGCAACCCACTCCAGTGTTCTTGCCTGGAGAATCCCAGGGATGGGGAAGCCTGGTGGGCTGTCGTCTATGGGGTCGCACAGAGTCGGACACGACTGAAGTGACTTAGCAGCAACAGCAGACCGTAACCCGCCAGGATCCTCTGTCCATGGGATTCTCCAGGCAAGAATACTGGAGTGGGTTGCCATTTCCTTCTTGAGGGGACTTTCCTGACACAGGGAGCAAACCCATGTTTCTTATGTCTCCGGCATTGGCAGGCAGGTTCTTTACCACTAGCACCACCTGGGAAGCCCCGATACCACACCCCCAAAGTGCCCATGTCATCACCATCATCATCATTATTTGACAGACGGGGAACCGAGGCCCAGACAGGTGAGTATCCTGCCCAGGGTAACGTGAAGGCCACCCCTGGCCTGAGACTTTGGCCATAACAGCAGCCCACAGGGTGCGGACAAAGACAGGATTAAAGGGGACAAGGAGGATGAGGGTTCTGCTCAAATCCCACTCCCTCTGCCCCAGCACACCTGCCAGAGGTAGACAAAGCACACGACGATCCAGATGAGCGGCAGCCACAGCCCGTTGAGGTAGGTGACGCTCTCGGTCAGCCGCTGCACGTCCACAGACACCAGGTTGACCACGTCCCCCACTGCACTGGACTTCCTGGAGCTGCTGGACAGAGCCAGGACCTGGGAGGGGCGGGCAGATGGAGACCTGAGTCGGAGGGAAGCGGGGGAGGCCGATGGCTTGGACTGAGCAAGAGCCCAGCCACCTGGCAGAATGGGCTCTAAGTTATGCTGCCCCTGCTGGCTGAGGCAGGTTTCTTTACCATCTGAGCCTCAGTTTACTCATCTGTAAAGTGGGCTGATAAAATCTCCTAAGCATAACTCCCAGGACCACTGTAAGAATCCAGGGAGATGACAAAAATGAAAATACCTTGATATCCCTGAAGTAGTGGAAACAATAACAATAACACAATACATCAAAACCTTGAATTTATGATGATAATGGTAGCCATCTGCCGGGCACTATGTCCTAGCTGTGCTGTTCTGTGCCCAGTTGCTCAGGCTCAGTCGTGTCTGACTCTTCTGTGACCATATGGAATGTAGCCCTATGTAGCCCTATGGAATATAGTCCACCATGCTCCTCTGTCCGTGGAATTTTTCAGACAAGGATATTCAAGTGGGTTGTCATTTCCTTCTCCAGGGGATCTTCCTAACCCATGGATTGAACTCACACCTCCTGCATTGACAGGTGGATTCTTTACCACTGAGCCACCAGGGAAGCCTGATTGCAAAAATATAGTGTTTCATCCACAGTGTTTTAAATTAAATGACACATACTGTGCCTGTTACATTCAGCTGTCTGTTGTGTCCCATCATGGAAAAAATGATGAAAATCTTCATTTATTTAGCACAGTGCCCAGGATATAGGGTTTCCCAGGTGGGGCAGGGGTAAAGAATCCACCTGCCACTGGAGGAGACCCAAGAGACGCAGGTTCAATCCCTGGGTCAGGAAGATCCCCTGGAGGAGGAAATGGCAACCTACTCCAGTATTCTTGCCTGGAGAATCCCATGGACCCAAGAACCAGGCAGGCTACAGTCCATGTGGTCACAACAGAGTTGGACATGACTTAGCAAGTAAACAACAATTTTTGTATCACTTTGGGGGAAAAAAAATCAAAGCCAACCATTCAGTAAATTAAAACATCTTGATTAAAAGAGGAAAGAAAAAGTGAAACGAGAATCAATGAGATGGATAATTATTAATCTCATTTCACAGACAAGGAAACTGAGGCACAGAGAAATTGACCAACTTGCCCAAAACCAGAAGGTTTAGATTGGAATCCAGGATAACAGAGGCTAGACAGAGTGTTAGACTGATTCCCCCCAGGCATTCAACATGCCTTGTAGATACTAACCTGGTTTTCTAACAGCCACACATTTGCCCTGATTCTGGGGTCACAGTGGACCCCTTCCAGCCTGTTGAATACTACATTCTACTTGCAATCCTCTCTGCTGGGTGTGTCAGGGAAGAAGTGAGGGGGTGAAATGATGAGCTGGAAACAAACAAGTATAGAAATTCTCCAAAAAAATTTTCCAATCTTTACTGAGCACCTGCTCTGGGCCTCACTCTGAGTTCTATGGTCAAAAGAGGCGAGGTGCTTGGTCTCCTGGGAGTGGAGTTTGAGCTGGGGAACAAAATTAAAGATGTACACAGTTCACCGTTTAATAGTAATTATGATGAGTGTCTGTGGTGTTGGAGAAGACTCTTGAGAGTCCCTTGGACTGCAAGGAGATCCAACCAGTCCATTCTAAAGATCAGCCCTGGGATTTCTTTGGAAGGAATGATGCTAAAGCTGAAACTCCAGTACTTTGGCCACCTCGTGCGAAGAGTTGACTCATTGGAAAAGACTCTGATGCTAGGAGGGATTGGGGGCAGGAGGAGAAGGGGATGACAGAGGATGAGATGGCTGGATGGCATCACTGACTCGATGGACGTGAGTCTGAGTGAAATCCGGGAGTTGGTGATGGACAGGGAGGCCTGGCGTGCTGCGATTCACGGGGTTGCAAAGGGTCGGACACGACTGCGCAACTGAACTGAACTGATGATGAGTGTCATGAAGTGTTTTAAAATATAGGTTTTATTATTATTCAAGTATGGCAAGCCCACAGACCAGAGAAGACTAATATTGACAAGAGGGTTTATTACACTGAACAATCTCAATAGAAAGGGGTATTCCACACTATGGGGTGGGAGCACCTGGGGAAGCACTGGAGTGGGGCAGGGTGGGATGAACCATAGGCAAGAGCTTGCTGTGGTTTTCATGGGAAAGTCAGACAGGGTCGGCAGGTTTAGCATTGGCTAGTTTGAGTAATTCCAGCTGCTCTGGGCATAGGAACTGGGCCTCATTGTCTGATACGTGGCCCTGGGGTGATTATAGCAAGGACGATGGCCAGAGGCTGAGGGCCTCAAAAGGAGGCAGGTGGAGTGTGAGTCAGGGTGGGTTGGTTTGCATGTGAAAGGCATGCTTTCCGATGAGTCACGTACCATCTGGAGGAACTGGCTGACCTCGGAAGGGACAGAGGGACAGTCCCTCCAGGGTCAGCAAGGCCCCAGATGTCGAAGCACCAGACAGAAAATAAGGAAGCACAGCTGGACTTACCAGGTGGTCCAGTGGTTAAAAATCCACCTGCCAATGTAGGGGATATGGGTTCAACCCCTGGTCGGGGAGGATCCACATGCCTCTGGCAACTAAGGCCGTGAGCCACAACTACAGAGCCTGCCCAGTAGAGCCCATGCTCCACGACAAGAAAAACCACCACAACGAGGAGTGCATGCCCCGCAACTCGAGAGTGGCCCCTGCTCACCGCAACTGGACAAAGCCCGAGTACAGCAACAAAGACTCAGTGCAGCCAAAAAGAAATAAATAAATTTTAAACCTGGTTAATACAGAAGCAGCCCAGAGGGCAGACTGGGGGGTCTGACCCATCAGGAGATGAAGAGGCTGCCCTGAAATTCTCCAAAATATGGGAAATGCAAAGCCCTTAGGCTGCCTTCCCACAGCCTCAGCTCCACATGTGGACTCAAAAGACAGGACAGGTCACACCCGTTCCCAGCGAGCCACGTGGTCGGGAACTCAGGAGACACACAGCCACCCTGGAGCTGTTCCCTTTGCTCCCCTCCTCTCCCAGGTGACAGCTCAGGTGTGAGAAACGGACTCAGCGGGGACTGGGTCGTCTTGGCTCAGAGGCTGCAGACCCAGAGGGGCCAACATGTCTTAGAGCAGCAGCCTCACGGGCTTCGTTTCCAAGAATGACCACACAGAGAGAAGCCCAAAGCGCTGGCTTCCCTCCAGGTGTCACAGTTCACTGACAGAACTTCCAGCCCAGATTCCATTTACCGGTGGCTCAGGGGTCATTTCAACTGTAAGCAGTGTTACCTGGTCAAATAGCTGACAGTCTACCTTTATCTCGTTTCCACACAGCCCAAAGGTTAGTCCTTTATCCACAGAGAGATGGGCGGAAATTCACTACATGAAGAATTGGGGAAAGGGTGCCCAGGCAGTGGGAACCACACATACAAAGGCCCTGAGGTAGGAGGATGCTTGAGGAACTGAAAGGAGACTGGTGTGGCTGGAGGAAAGGAAAGGAGGTGTGAAGGAAGCATGTGATGTAATCAGACAGAAGAGGTCTCAGGGTCAGATCACACAAGGTCTTACAGAAATAACCAAGAAGGTGAGAGTGCAGTATGAGCAACTATGAGAAACGTGATGAATAAGTGTGCTTGGGGGCGCAGATGAGAGTTCAGTGGCGTGGCTCTCCTTGGCTGGGACATCTGTGTGTAAATTGGGACAGGCTGGAAAGAGAGGAAAGGCCACGCCCCTCCCCCGGGGCTCACCTTTCTGTACACCAGGCCAATGATGGCTGTTCGCAGCCTCAACTGTAGCACCTTGAGTCTGTACATGTGCTGCTGCTCGAACAGCGTTTGCAGGCAGGCGGAGAGGAACATCAGCACGGCCAGGAGATAGCCCTTCCAGGCTGGGGTGTTGGGGTCCCCGATAAACTCCAGGAAGAGGCTTGCAGGAGGAGAAGGAGGGAGAAGTTGGTGAGAGAGGGTGCCCATGGCTACTGCCTCTGCCTAAGCCTGGCCAGGTCTGGAGGACCAGACAGTACTGGAGGGTCTTTTGTTTTTGCAAAAACGATTGCAACTATTTCTCCCACTGTCCACGCTCATTTCCACCATGACTTACATCTCCAATCAACAGGCAGAGTTTTTATCCCCACCTCTTATGGCTGAGTTGTGTCCCCCCCAAATGTATATGTTTAGGTCCTAACCCCCAGTGCCTCGGAATATGACCGTGCATTTGATGACAGGGCCCTTAAAGAGGCGATTCAGTTCAAACAAGGCCGTTAGGAGGGGCCTGAATCCAGGACAACTGGTGTCCTTAGAAGAAGAGGAAATCTGGACACAGAAGGAGACCCCGGGGGTGCGTGTGTTCCAAGGAAAGACCATGTGAGGATGCGGAGAGAAGGCAGCTGTGCACAAGGCAAAGAGAGGCCTCAGGGCAAACAACCTTGATCTTGAACTTCTAGCCTTTGGTGATGGGAAGACAAAAGTGTCTGTTGTTTAAATGGGACCTAATTGAATTTAGAAGCTTTTGTACAGCAGAGGAAACCAGAAACAAAAATGAAGAGACTACCTCCAGACTGGGAGAAAATGTCTGCAAACGATGTGACCAACAAGGGATTCATCTCCAGAATCCACAAACAGCTCCCACAGTTCAATATCAAAAAAACAAATAACCCAAATAAAAAATGGACAGAAGATCTAAATAGACATTTCTCCAAAGAGGACACATGGGGCACATGTGGACAAAAATGCACATGAAAAGATGTTCAGCGTTGCTAATTATTAGAGAAATGCAAATCCAAACTACAATGAGGGATCACTCCACACCGGTTAGACTTTGTTGTTGTGCAGTCGCTAAGTCATGTCCAATTCTGTGCGACCCCATGGACTGCAGCACACCAGGCTTCCCTGTCCATCACCAACTCCCAGAGCTTGCTCAAACTCATGTCTATGGGGTTGGTGATGCCATTCAACCATCTCATCCTCTGGTCAGAATGGCCATCACCAAAATGTCTACAAACAATAAATGCTGGAGAGGGTGTGAAGAGAAAGAGATCCCTCCTACACTGTTGCTGGGAATGTAAATTGGTGTAGCCACTATAGAGAACAGTATGTGAGAGGGGTAGGAATGTGAGAGAAAGTCGCTCAGTCATGTCTGACTATTTGAGGCACTATGGATTATACAGTCCTTGGAATTCTGGATTCATGGATTATACAGTCCATGGCCAGAATACTGGAGTAGGTAGCCCTTCTCTTCTCCAGGGCATCTTCCCAACCAAGGGATTGAACCCAGGTCTCCCACATTTCAGGCGGATTCTTTACTAGCTGAGCCACAAGGGAAGCCCAAGAATACTGGAGTGGGTAGCCTATCCCTTTTCTCGGGGAAGAGAACAGTATGGAAGTTCCTTAAAAAAACTAAAAATAGAACTACCATATGATCCTGCAATCCCACTCCTGGGTATATCCAGAGAAAATTATAATTCAAAAAGATGTGTGTGCGTGTGCTCAGTCGCTCAGTCGTGTCCGACTCTTTGAGGCACCAAGGACTGTAGCCTGCCAGCCTCTTCTCTACATGGAATTTTCCAGGCAAGAATACGGGAGTTGCGTACCATTTCCTACTCCAGGGGATCCTCCCAACCCAGGGATTGAACCCTCATTTCTTGCGTCTCCTGCCTTGGCAGGAGGATTCTTTACCACTAACACCATCCCAAAATATACATGCACCCTAATGTTCATTGTTCCACCCTAATGTGGAAGCAACCTAGGGTCCATCAACAGATGAACAGATTAAAGAGATGGATACTACTCAGCCATAAAAATGAATGAAATAATGCTATTTGCAGCAACATGGATGGACGTAGAGATTATCACACAGTGAAGTAAGTCAAAGATAAATACATGATATCACCTACATGTGGAATAAAAAAAAAATCATACAAATGAACTTACAAAACAGTAATAGACTCACAGACATAGAAGACAAACTCAAAGTTACCAAAGGGGAGGAATAAATTAAGAGTTTGGGATTAACTATTATAAAATAGTAATAACCAACAAGGATCCACTGTACAGAATAGGGCACTGTACTCAATAGTTTATAATAACCTCTAAGAGAAAAGAATCTGATGAAACGGAATCACTTAGCTGTACATCTGAAACACAGCATTATAAATCAACTAAACTTCAATTTTACAAAAAAGAAAAGAAAGAAACGACAGTAGAAAAGATAAGCACCGGGAAAAGGATTTCTGCTCAAGACACCCAGGCTGTAGTCCTTTGCTACGGCAGCTTGAGCAAAGTTACAGGCCACCCCTTGAATCTGGGCTGGCTGTACAACCAGCTTTGGCTTCAGGAGAAAAGGGCTTTGTCTAGAGACCCTGCCAAGCAGCCCTGCAAACGAGCTGGAAATCAGCCTTTTGAGGGTGACAGACCATCAGGGGAGAGACGAGATGTCCCAGCTGAGACCACCTTGGTGACTGCAGACACACGACTGAACCCTCCAAGGCTGCGCCCAGCATGAACTGATGCCCCACACCATCACAGCTAAGGAAGCGGTTTGAAGCCCCTCACTTTTGGGGACTTTTGTGGTACAGTGAAAGCAAAGTGATGCAGTCAGCCCAAATTCATTCATTTTCTCTCCCCGAGGGAAACGGGAGTCACTTTTTCATTTATTTCTGTTCTTCCTCAGCACCCTTTTCATCCACCCTCAGTGCCTTGAGCGCCAGAGGTCCAGGCAGGGGTGGAAGGAGAGTTGAAGGCCCTCCAGGTCCTGGAAGGACACCGTTCGGGGACCACCAGCCTCAACAAAACACCCAAGGCCTGGACCCACCTGAGGAGCTTGGGCACCGTGAACCTGAAGACATCACTGACGATGAGGCTGAGGGTCCCCAGGAGGAAGGTGGAGCGGCCCACCTGCCAGATGGCCCTCAGCAGCGGGCCCCTCTTCCCCCGCTGTTGCGGCAAGAGGGTCTCCGTCTCTGGGGCCTCCTTGTTACGGCTTCCTTTCCTTTTAAATGCTGTCGCCTTGATGTGCCTTAGGGGAGAGAAGACATCAGCTCTGGGCCCTTTTAATAGACTGAAGGTTTTTGTCCCCACCTCCATCCCGCCCACCACCCAAATTCATGTTGAATCTAATTCCCAGTGTGATGGTATTAGGAGGTGAGACCTCTGGGAGGTGATTAGATCATGTGAGTGCAGCCCTCATGAATAGGATTAGTGACCTTAAGAAAAAGATCCCAGAAAGCTCCCTCGGGTGTTACCCCATTTCACAGATGAGGAAACTGAGGCTCAGAAGGTAAAGCTGGGGAAGGATGCACGGTTGAGAAATGAAAGGGCTGGGATTCAATCCCAACCTTCAGAGCACTTTCTGATCCCTTAGGCAGCCCACCCCAGCCAGCCCTGAGGTGGTTTAGAACTGGTTGAGGACCAGTTTAGAATCACTGCTGAGGTCTGAGCCTGGCACCCCTGGTCTGAGTGAAACCACAGATGTAAGCTCAGGCAGCTGTGATGTCTAAGATCCCAGGCCCTGGGTTATCAGGGAAAGGTTCGGGGGAAGAAGTGACAGGAGGATCGGGGAGGCCCGAGGGCCCTTCCAGAGGCAGGCTTTGGCCGTAGGGAGAGCCTGGCAGCCATGTGGTTGCTGTGTGGCCTTGGGCAGGCTGCTCCCCTCCCTGTGCCTCTGTATCCTCATGCAAAGATGGAGCTGGCCCCACTCTGGGTCCCTTCCAGCTCTGACAGCCTATGAGATTATCAGAACTTCAGTGGTGCTGAGAGCTGGGACCTGGGGCCAGGCACTAGGATCAGTCCTTCACACACATAAGCTCATCAACTCCCCTCAACCTCCCTGCCCCCTGGGTGTCACAGGATCCCCATTTGACCTCAGAGAAGACTGAGGCTCTGAGAGGTGGTGACAGGTGCCTGAGGTCACACATGGAGGACAGAGCAGGGATTTGAGCCTAGAATTTTTTTAGAAGATTTTTTTTTTTAATGTAGATAATTTTTAAAGGCTTTATTGAATTTGTTACAACATTGTTTCATGTTTTGGTTTTTTCTCTGTGAGGCACCTGGGATATTAGCTCCCTGGGCAGGGATTGAACGTGCATCCTCTACATTGGAAGGTGGAAGTCTTAACCACTGGACCACCAGGGAAGTCCTGACCCCAGACCTTGATTCACAGTTCACACAGAGCCCCCTCTCTCACCAAAAAATTAAAAAGAAAAAAGCCCTTGATGAGGGTAGGTTCCCAAGCCCTCACGAACAAAGTCAAGGTCTTGCCCCTTCCGGCTTGACCTGGCTTGTGGTTTAGCTTGGCATCTCTGGTGAGCTGTGGCTTGGCCTCCATCATGAGCTGGGCATGGCCTGACACTCACATTTGGATATTTGGGTCTTGAGTGCCAAAAGGATATTACCTTCTTATAAAGGCCATCCCTGCCCACTCCTGCCCACCGGCTGGAATAATTTCATTCATCACCCTCAGAGCCATGCTGTCTCCAACTCCTTTTCTCATCTGTCTTGTTAGGACTCCAAGTGGGTAAACTATTTTTTTTTTCCTGCATAAAATCCTTCAATGGTTTAATAAAATGTCTCCATTTCTAGACACAGTCTTGTGTGGCCTGGCCCCTGCCCACTTCCCCACTTCATCCTGGTCCTCTTTCCTGGGCTGGTTTTCTTTCTGCTCCTTGACACACCCACAGCTCACCTTTCTCAGGCCTTGGCACAAACTGCCCTTGATCTGGAATGTCTCTGCCCAGTTCTTCCCAAGGCTTGACTTCATTTTAGCATCACCTCCTCAAAGACACTTTCCCTGCTGGGAAACTGCAGTAGCCCTGTTTCCCCATCCCAGACCCTTATTTCTGTCCCAGCATTGACTTCAACTTGCAAGTATCTGTCTTCTCCACCAAAAAATCAGCTTTCTGGAAAGAGAGGCCTCAGCTGTCTTGTGTATGGCTGTATCCCCATCATCCAAACAGGGTTTGGCTGCCAGGCCCTCAGTCAAGCACCCACAGCCTGGGAATGGACTGACTTCTCCAGATTTCCTCCTGACACTCGACTTAACCCACTGGTTGCTTTTACTAGAATGCTGTGCAACTAGTCTCCTGGCCTGGTTTTTAACAGAGCCGAGTTTCCAGCTGTCCTGCAGAGCAAATGGCCCAGCCCTCCTCCACGTGAGTGAGTTTAAGGATCAGTGGCGTGCCTGGGCCTTTTTCTTTAGAGAGACAACTTGAGACATCCCCATTCCCTGCCCCGTCAATGTCAGCCTTTATACTCCCAGAGCCCAGCTAACGGGGTGAATACCCGTCCACCACAAGCTGGGCCTCCAGTCCCCCTTCCCCTCTCAAGAATCTTCTGAGCATCTCCTCCAGATGAAAAGTGTGAAAGTGTTAGCTTCTCAGTTGTGTGCAACTCCATGGACTGTGGGTCGCCAGGCTCCTCTGTCCATGGAATTCTCCAGGCAAGAATACTGGGGTGGGTAGCCATTCCCTTCTCCAAGGGACCTTCCCGACCCGGGGATTGAACCCAGGTCTCCTGCATAGCAGGCAGATTCTTTACTCTCTGAGCCACCAGGGAAGCCCCCCTCAGGATGAAGGGGAAGGACAAATCTCAACTAGCAGTCCTAGGACAACTTGGTATTTTTAGCACAAAAGGCTACAAGGAGCCAGTCATTACCACTTTGCTTGCAAAGAAATAAACAAATATTAGTTTACTACCTATCTTGAAGCCTACCCCTACCCCAGCCTCTGAGGCCAGCAGTATTTCTAATTCAACCATTTTTCTAACCCTGCACTCACATCTCTACCCTGGTCATCCCTGTAGCCCCAAGATGTCACCTCTCCTTGGCCCCGGCACCCAGGGATCAAACCCAGGTCTCCTGCAATGAGGGCAGATTCTTTACTGTTTGAGCCAGCAGGGAAACCACTGGACTTGTTGGCTGGTCTTCCGTGTCTGGTCCCAAAGCGATTTAGTGCCAGCTCCAAAAATGACCACAGAGCAAGGAAGGGGGTGTGAGGGCCGGGTGTTGCTGGGGGATGTAAAAGGGAGGGGTAGAGCCTGTGGCAAACTGAAGCACACACGCCCTGTTCCACAGGGCAACCACTTCCCAGATCCACCCTCTCGCTGTCATGAGGGATACGACCTAACACTGCCATTCCACTTTAAGAGACACCCAAATTCCATATTTTTGTGACATCTCCAACAGCTTAAATGTTGGCAACTTACACAAAAAAAACAAAACAAAGCACAAACCTCAAACAACAGCACGATACATGCTGGCCAAACACACCTGTGACCCCGACTTGGCCAGCAGACGAATCGGTCTGTGACCTCTTAAGATGACGTCCTCGCCCTTCCCGCAAAGGTTGCAACATATTTTAGAAACAAAACCAAAGTTCTTTCCTATGTATAAGCAGTGAGCTCAGAAAATGCCTGAGCCAGATCTCTGTATAACCCTGCCACTCTGCTTTCTTACTGTCAGTTGTTCACAGATTCTCAAGCCGTTCTGGAGAATGCTTCTACTTCAGCTCTAATACTGGGTGACCATCATTCTTATGGTGGCAGGGGAGAGCAGAGCTGGGAGAGGGTGGACAAGACCTCCAGGGCCCTTTGGGTTGAACTCAAAACTCATTTAAGAGTGCAGGGGCAGTACAGCAAGATATGCCTGAGGTGAGAGAGAGCTGCTGTTTCGATCTGTCATATTATTTATCCCTTTTGGAAAACATACACCTTTCCTTCCGGGAGCAGCCCCTCCCCTCCCTGTGTGGCTCTGAAAGGACTGCCAATCACGTGGCCTGCCCTTCAGCCATGGGATTGGCTCCTGAGAGGCACATGACTCAGCCAGCCAATCAGAGTCCTTCCTTGAGTTTTTTTTTTTTTTTTTTAAGGTGGATGGTGAGGAAGTGGGTGTTGAGTTGGCGTAGTATGGGACAGGCCTTATGGAGAGACCAGTGTCGGACAATAGTGAACATCACGCAAGTTCTGAATCCAGCTACACCTGAGGCCAGACCCACCTTCTCAGCTATATGAGCCAGTAGGCTCTGTCTCTCTCTGTCTCCTCCTAATGTGTGGGATTTAGCCATCGATAAGTCCTAGAGTATGCAAGGGAAACTTCTCAGTCCTGCCACAGAGCTACTTTTGTCTGTGCCCTGAAACATCAAGCTCCAGTGAGGTCAAGCGACTTGTCCAAGGTCATCAACCACTCGACGGCAGGGCTACATTTAACCCAGGCTTAATTATACCTATTTGAGAACTTATTTCTCGGGGACTCAGCCCAGAGTAGGGGCGGGGTTTGTGGGACCAAGGGCTTTGCTGACCAGCTTCGGGCTAAGCGCCCACCTTCCACACACTCACCGCTGGGTGGCGCTGCGGTTCCTTGTCCATTCCTTTTCAAGCTGGGAAACCAGTTCTTCAGAGGAGTTTTTGCTCCCAAGTGACCAGAGGTCTTTTGGCCCCAGTGGCCTCCGGTAGCCCTTCCAGACCAACCTATAAAAGAGGGTCACCACAGCCAGCCCTTCCCGCGTCCACCTCTGCAGTGCCCTGGTTTGGTAGCTGTGTGATCCCTGGTAAGTTGTTTGCCTCTCTGCACCTGCGCTGGCCCCTCGGTACAAGGAAAGCAATTTATCTAACAGTGGTGAACTCCGGGAGTTGGTGATGGACAGGGAGGTCTGGCGTGCTGCGATTCCTGGGGTCGCAAGGAGTCAGACACGACTGAACGACTGAACTGAACTGAACAGTGGTAGGCGCTTCCCAGTCTACAAAGATTATCATTTAATTCTCACATGAGCCTATATGATAGATTACTATTGACCCATTTTACAGATGAGGAAGAAAACAGAGGCTCAGAGAGATTAAGTGACTTAACCAAGGAGTAACCTGTAACAGGGGAAATAAATAAGCCTCCCTAGGAGTCAGAAGTCCAGAGTTGAAAACTGTTATAGTGGAGGAAACTTGAACTTCTCCCCATTCTCCTCCTGGTTCACTGCTCCAGCCACCTGGCCTCAGGACCTTTGCACATGCATGTCCCTCTGTTTAAAACTCTTTCCCTGCCACTTCTCACTTGTTCTTCATCTCTGGCTTGGACATGATTTCCTTAAAAGCCCACTTGATGACCCCCACACCTGAGTCCAGGTAGATTCCCCATTGCAAGATCCCATAGTTTCCTGAGCTGTTTCTTTCTAATGCTTGCTGCGATGACCACTGTTTACTTTTTTTGGTCGGATTATTTATTTAGTCTTTCTCCTCCATTAGCGATAAGTTTCATGGAGACAAAGATTCTCCCTCTTCTATCACCACCTCCCAGCTCAGGGCATGTGTGTGCATGGGTGCTAAGTCGCTTCAGTTTTCTTCGACTCTTCTGTGACCCCTGGACTGTAGCCTGCCAGGCTCCCCTGTCCATGGGATTTTCCAGGCAAGAATGCTGGATTGGGTTGCCAGGGAATCTTCCTGATCCAGGGATCAAATCTGCGTCTCTTATGTCGCCTGCATTGGCAGATGGGTTCTTTACCACGGGCTCCGGGCACAAGATTTGTCAAATAAAATCACCACTTTTCAGTGCTGTGACCTTGGGCAAGTCACTTGCCAACAATGGACCTCAGTTTTCTCACCTTAAAATGAGAATGTTTTCTCGATCTTGGGCCTGGTATATGAGATGACTGTAGTTGGTGCACTGTTGAAGGAGGTTATCTAGAGGATGTGGCCAATGGTGCACCTATGACCTGGACCCGGGCAATCTGAGCTCCTCCCTCCCCTGTGCTTGGAACGTACGTTCTGCCCACTGTTCCCACATTAGGAGCTACTTTGAGAGTAAGTGTTAGACTATCTGGATGATGTACATGTTTGAACCCCGTTAAGGCTTCTCTGTAAACTCTAGGGAGTCCAGTGAGATGTACTCAGCTTGCAGGGCCCAAGACAGGCCTCGTATGTAAGATCCCTGGCTTGTTGTTAACCCTGCCTCCTTCCAGCCTGGAGTGGCTGCCTCTTTCTTCTGTCTCTCCTTGCCCTTGGTTAACGGAGGCCAGTTTTCAAACCAACGTGCATACACGAGAAATTAACTTCCCTGGTGGTTAGGAATTTAGGAATCCACCTTCCAATGCAGAAGAAATGAGTTTGAGCCCTGGTCAGGGGACTAAGATCCCATATGCCTTGGGGCAAATAAGCCAGCAGGCCATAAAGAAAAGAAATTAACCACTGCAGACTTCCACAGCAGGAATGTTTTTTTTTTTCCTTTTAGGTCTCTCATCTTTCTTGTGACACCAAGGAGGCCTTGTTTGGAGCTGGTCTTGAGCTCCTTTTTGAGACTTTTCAAGTTCCCTTTTCTAATACAGAGTAAACTCAGGCAAGCAACAGTTTGAATCCAGAAATTATTCATAATATTTGTTTTTCACTGAAACTACTTTTAGCATTCTACATGGCAAGGGATTCTAGATTTTTGTGATCTTGGTAGTGATAGGAAGTTTCCCTTATAACAGGTTACTAAAGTAGAGAAAGGAGACGGAAATGGAAACCCACTCCAGTATTCTTGCCTGGAGAATCCCATGGACAGAGGAGCCTGGTGGGCTACAGTCCATGGGGTCACAAAGTCAGACACAACTGAGCGACTAAGCACACACACAAAATAGAGAAAGCAAATTAATCCAAAGAAAGAACATTAAGTAAATTGAGTATAAGTGATACCCAAATAAGGCAAAAAGCTTGAGGAATGGCCCATAAATGCCTGCATTTGGTAAACAGTGGGCTAGATTCTCTTCAGAGATGTTTAGCAAACTTCCAGGCTCTTTTCACCAATTCCATACCCTCCACCAACTCCATGCCCTCCACCAATTCCGTTCCCTCAGAGTAGTCTTCGTTGTTGTTTAGCCGCTTAGTCATGTCCGACCCTTTGTGACCCCATGGACTGTAGCCCTTTAGGCTCCTCTTGTCCAGGGGATCCTCCAGGCAAGAATACTAGAGTGGGTTGCCATTCCCTTCTCCAGGGGATCCTCCCAACCGAGGGATCAAACCTGTCAGCCGCACTGCAGGAAGATTCTTTACCATCTGAGCCACATGGGAAGCCCTCAGAGTAGTCTGCTGCTGCTGCTGCTAAGTCGCTTCAGTTGTTTCTGACTCTGTGCGACCCCATAGACGGCAGCCCACCAGGCTTCCCCGTCCCTGGGATTCTCCAGGCAAGAACACTGGAGTGGGTTGCCATTTCCTTCTTCAACTGCTGCCGCTACTGCTAAGTCACTTCAGTCGTGTCCAACTCTGTGCGACCCCATAGACGGCAGCCCACCAGGCTTCCCCGTCCCTGGGATTCTCCAGGCAAGAACACTGGAGTGGGTTGCCATTTCCTTCTCCAACACATGAAAGTGAAAAGTGAAAGTGAAGTCGCTCAGTCGTGTCCGACTCGTAGTGACCCCATGGACTGCAGCCTACCAGGCTCCTCTGTCCATGGGATTTTCCAGGCAAGAGTACTGTAGTGGGGTGCCATTGCCTTCTCCACAGAGTAGTCTATCCTTCATTTATTTAACAACCACTTTATATAAAACTTTTTATGGGCCAGATTCTAAGTGCTTCAGAAACCTCATTTCATTTAATCCTCAAAACCCTGTGAGGTAGATGCTATTATGATCCTCATTTGACAAGTGCAGAGACTGCAGCACAGAGAGGTTAAGTAGCTTGCCCAAGGTCACACAGCCAGGAAGTGGTGGAGACGGAATTCAAGTATGATCTGATGGCAGTGTGGTCAAGAGAGGGTCCAGGAGGTAGGTACCTCCTCCATGCCTGGTGTGCTAACCCTGGAGAAACATCTTCTCCACCAGCCTGGGAGCCTCTAGTGAGTAAAGATTTGGTCTTTTGCCTCCTCACCCTTGGTGTTTAGCAGATAGTAGGTGCTTATTAAACACCTACTATGTTGGTGGAAGGACTAGATAGAGATATGATTTTATTGAGTGCCTTCTATATACAAGCACTAAGTACTTTACATTTAATGAAGGTAGAGTTGTTCCCATTTTACAGAGGGGAAAACTCAGACTAAATGCTTGTGATGTGGCCAGCTAAGAGACAGAACCAGGACTCCAATCTCACTCCAGTGAGTGAGTAGCAATGGGATATGGATGGTGGACACACTAAAATCCCAGCACCCAGGCTGGGATGGAGAAAGCCTGGCTGACTTTGGTAGGCTTGGGGAAATCTCCTTGGGAAAGAGCTGTGGTAACAAACAAGAGGGGCACATGTAGGTGGGGGGGGGCACCCCCCACCCCCACCCCAGGCCCCTTCCCTGCTTCTTTACTTACCCAGAAACCCACCAGAACATGGCCTTCGAGGGGAAGGAGGCCCCAGCCTTAGGACATGGATTCTGCAAAGACAAAAGATTTAGAAGTGGGAGGACTTGGTCTCATAATGGCCAGTATGTGGCAAGCAGAGCTAAGGGCAGGAAGACAGAATGAATTGACAACAAGCTTAATACTGAAAACCAGACTGAGATGTCCTGTATATTTAACCACTGCTGCTGCTGCTGCTAAGTCGCTTCAGTCATGTCTGACTCTGTGGGACCCCGTAGATGGCAGCCCACCAGACTCCCCCGTCCCTGGGCTTCTCCAGGCAAGAACACTGGAGTGGGTTGCCATTTCCTTCTCCAGTGCATGCATGCTAAGTTGCTTCAGTCATGTCTGACTCTGTGTAACCTCATGGACAGCATCCCACCAGGCTCCTCTATCCACGGGATTCTCTAGGCAAGAGTACTGAAGTGGGTTGCCATGTCCTTCTCTGATACTTAACCATAGTAGATACCAAAGGGCTTGGTGCTTCCTAGCAGGCAAGGCAAAAAGGGATTTGGTCACAGGGCTGAAAGTGCCTCAGTTCAGTTTAGCTGCTCAGTCGTGTCCAACTCTTTGCAACCCCATGAACCACAGCACACCAGGCCTCCCTGTCCATCACCAACCCCCGGAGTTCACCCAAACCCACATCCATTGAACCAGTGATGCCATCCAACCATCTCATCTTCTGTCGTCCCCTTATCCTCCTGCCCTCAATCTTTCCCAGCACCAGGGTCTTTTCAAATAAGTCAGCTCTTCGCATCAGGTGGCCAAAGTATTGGAGTTTCAGCTTCAACATCAGTCCTTCCAATGAACACCCAGGACTGCTCTCCACTAGTTGGATCTCCTTGCAGTCCAAGGGACTCTCAAGAGTCTTCTCCAACACCACAGTTCAAAAGCATCAGTTCTTCAGCGCTCAGCTTTCTTTATAGTCCACCTCTCACATCCATACATGACCACTGGAAAAACCATAGCCTTGACTAGACAGACCTTTGTTGACAAAGTGATGGCTCTGCTTTTTAATATGTTGTCTAGGTTGGTCATAACTTTCCTTCCAAGGAGTAAGTGTCCTTTAATTTCATGGTTGCAATCACCATCTGCAGTGATTTGGGAGCCCAGAAAAATAAAGTCAGCCACTGTTTCCACTGTTTCCCCATCTATTTGCCATGAAGTGATGAGACTGGATGCCATGATCTTAGTTTTCTGAATGATGAGCCTTAAGGCAACTTTTTCACTCTCCTCTTTCTCTTTCATCAAGAGGCTCTTTAGTTCTTCTTCACTTTCTGCCATAAGGGTGGTGTCATCTGCATATATGAGGTTATTGATATTTCTTCTGGCAATCTTGATTCCAGCTTGTGCTTCCTCCAGCCCAGCCTTTCTCATGATGTACTCTGCATAGAAGTTAAATAAGCAAGGTGACAATATACAGCCTTGATGTACTCTTTTTTTTTTTTTAATTGGCATTAATACCAATCAAATGGCGTTGAAACAATATGGATGGACCTAGAGATTCTCGTACTGAGTGAAGTATGTCAGAGAATGACAAATACAATATGATATTTCTCACATGTGGAATCTAAAAAAAAGGCTATAAATGAACTTATCTACAAAACAGAAACAGAGTTATGTACTCTTTTTCCTATTTGAAACCAGTCTGTTGTTCCATGTCCAGTTCTAACTGTTGCTTCCTGACCTGCATATAGATTTCTCAAGAGGCAGGTTAGGTGGTCTGGTATTCCCATCTCTTTCAGAATTTTCCACATTTTATTGTGATCCACACAGTCAAAGGCTTTGGCATAGTTAATAAAGCAGAAATAGATGTTTTTCTGGAACTCGGTTGCTTTTTCGGTGGAAGTGCCTAAGTAAGAACTAACAGTTGCTCAGAACAACTTTATTAATACTGAGACCAAGAAATTCTCAAAGCAAGGACCATGCATGACACAAGCAATGTTTTCAACAATATCCCTCAGTGAATGTGACAAGAAGGTGAAGAAGAGGTGGGATTTTACCAGTGGCTCCAGGAAGACTGCACAGATTTATACTCTTACCAATAGGGCATGAAAATGCTCATTGCACCACATCTTTGCCATCAGTGTGTGTTATCAATTTTAATTTTTTTTCTGCTACTCATTGGACAAAGTCCTATTACAGTTTTAACTTAATTATTCAAACTGTTGAGCATCTTTTTAGATGATCTCCACTCAACTGTCTTTTTCTCAGAGAATTCTTTCCGGATTTCACAGTGTTATCTGCTGTAAACTCTTATGGACCATGAACTTCTCCGATGGAGCACTTCTATTGAGCAAGTCACTTTAATCCTGAATTTTTATGATCATGAGTTGTAATTTTCCACACATTTGTGTAATTGTGTGATTAATGGTTCCCCTATTGGGTATTAGTCACATGAGGACAGAGACATCACTTTTTACCAGAGATCCTCAGTACTGAGCTGGCGCACAGAATAGGTTGGCAAACTACAGCCCCCAAGCCAAATCCGGCCCACTGTTTTTCTCTGCGAATAAAGTTTTATTGGAACGCAGCCATGTTCTTTTGTTGACATATAGTCTGTCTGCTTTTTGTAAAACCTGACCTCCGTAGCTGCCATACAGAGACCATATGGCCCACAAAGCCCAGAATATTTTCTATCTTGGACAGAAAGAGTTGGCCAACCTGTGGCATAGAGTCGATATATAATACGCTTTTTTTGGCTGAATGAATAAAAAAAAATAATAAAGGCCTGTGCTTTAATTTAACTTCCTTCCATCACTTGGGGGCCACTGAGGACCAGAAGAGGAACAGGGACAAGCAAGGCATTGGTTGGAGACATGGTGACTTACAGCCTGCGGGGGCCTTTTCCGGAAAAGCGGGCATTGATCAGCGAGGCAAGACAGTGCAAACTGCGCCATCACCAGAGACAAGTACAGGTAGGGTGACAGGTGCCGGAAAGGGTCGCTCTGGAAATCCTGTGGGAGAGGAAGCAGAAGTCTCTGAGTCGGGGCTTAGGAGGAGCAGAGACTGGGGAGGGTGTCGGGAAGGGGAGAAGGGGTGGAGGCGGAATGGGGTTTCTGATGCTGGGAGCAGTGCCCAGGCCGGTGGCTGGAGCCCCCAGCCTTCCTGGCCTTGAAAACACCTGGCTTACACAGATTCTGTCCAGACAAACGGCAGGCAGGGTGTATGCCCTTAGTTAGGTGGCCACTGGCCTTAGCCACCAGGACACAGATTGAAGGACACTTTATCTTTCTCCCTGGGCAACAAAGGAGCCCCACCTCCCAATCTCCCATCCCACTCCCTGTGGCCAGTGTTCTCTGGTTTAAGAAGGGGGCTGGTTTCAGGGAGCATTCGCTCTGCCTCAGGCACATGCTGGAGTCTTTACATACACTGTCTCCTCAAGTCCCACCCCACCTTGCCCCAGGGGGCGTTTACTTGCTACGTGTTACTCAATGGGAAACCAAGGCTCAGAGAAGTGACAGTACCTTGCTCAAGGCCACACAGATGATCTGCTCCAGATCACGAACTCTTGCTGCCCTGCCATGATTGCTTTTCACCCCCTGCCCTTTCTGGCCAGAGCACCCTAACTCTTCCCCCCATGCTCAGGTATGAGGTTTATGTAGAGCTGATTCCATCCCAGCGGGTGGGGAGGGGCGGGGCAGGCAGATGATGGAGGCCTGACCAAAGAGCATGTTCTAGTCCCTGGCTACTGTGCTTGGGCTAGGAATGGACGCAGGACCTACGCTGGAGCAACGAGAGCTGGAACCATCGGGAGATCTTCCAGGTTTGCTATATTTGTGAAACGAAAGCCTGGAATAATTGGGGCTCTCCTTGCCATCCCATTGGAGAATGAAGCCAAGAGGCAAGAGCCAAGGGACAGGCAGAAATGGAGCTCTAGCTGTGTTCTCTGAATGTCTGGGCCAGCTATGCCTCCTAGGAGGTCCCAGGTATATGAGCTAATAGATACCCTTGGACTTTTTCCCCTTGAGCCAGTGTGAACTGAGTTTTTATGTTTTTAAACACGAGCCCAAGTTTCAGATCACAATTTCTCTATTGGATTTTTTACTTCCCTGTTTTTGGTTTCGTTTTGGGGGACAGATAGTATACAGTTTGATAGTGCAGCTACATTACTCCCCATAGTGTCATTTTTCCTATCGTTTCTGTCAGAAAGTTTGCCCTGAATTTGGGTGAGATGGACTTTGGCTCTGCAGTCCCGAGCTGCGTGACCTAGAGGAAGTCGCTCACTTCTCTATGGCTTAGGGTTCCTCGTCTTTAAAATTGGATCATTCAGATCTTCACTGAATTCATGACATCAAGTGCTTGCCACAGGGCCTCGCACATGGAGCTCCAGAGCATATGTAGTCCCAATATTATTCTTTCAGTGCTGTGTTCCCAACAGCTAGCTGCTAAGTCAACTGTAGAAAGCTACCCTCTCATAAATCAGTGGAGGGCCTGGGGGCTATTCCCATTAGTTACAAAAATTGCTTTGTTAAAAATCTGTCCTTTAGGATAGAAAGTGTTTCTCTGCCTTTTTCTTTCGGGATCCGAAGGGAGTAACCATATGAAATGTGACCAGCAGACTCTGATCAGTTTCCTGATCAGAAGTCTTGGGTGAGTGTGCCAGCCATGCAAGCGGTTTCAACTGGGGGTGGCTTTGCCCCCAGGGGACATTTACCATTGTCAGGAGAGGTGTCAGGTTACCGTAATGGGGTGGTACTACTGGCGTCCAGTGGGTGGAGACCAGGGATGCTATTTAACATCCCACAGCACAAGGGACAGCTCCTCTCCGCCCCCGCCCAAGAGAGAAGTAGGTAAAAGGTGCTGAGGTTGAAAAACCCTGGTTGAAGTTATAGATTTTTCTCTTTGCAGATCACGCCCCCTAATGTGGAAATACAGGTGAATGTGCAAAATGAGTGTGTAAATACAGATGCATGAGGGCACAGGTGAAGGTGGAGAATGAGGGGAGACATGCACTTACGTGGCGTCAGAACGAACACAGCTGTGTGCCAGAGAAAGTCATCCAGAGGACGTGAGCCCTGGCTGACCTGTGAGCTGGACCCAGAGGCTCCTCACCCCCACTCGCCACTCCCGCCCTTGAAGTGTGCATTCTGGCCACACTGTTCCTGCACTAGGAAGTACTTCAAGGATGCCACCTTGGAAGAGCAATGTGTTGGTGAGATCCACTGGGTGGCACATATGACTGAACCCTGTTAAAACCTCCATAAACTGTTAAGTTTCTGGCGGGCAGGTGCGGAGATCAATGTGTTTTGCAGCGGCCAAGACAAGCATCGTACGTAAGTTCCCTTGCTTATGAGAATCGTCACCTACCAACTGCAGTGGTGGTCTGTTTCTTTGGTCTCTCTTGGTCCTCCAGGTCTGGGGTTGGTTTCTAATTTCACTTGGGAACCCCTGAGGTTTTGAACCAACAGTGTGTCGGTGCCCATGCAGTGTGTGTGTGTGTGTGTGTGTGTGTGTATGAGTGTGGGACATTTGTGCACAAGCCCTGTAGGAGCTCGAAAGTATAGACACAACTGGATGGCAGCAAGTGTGAGTGTAGGCGAGTGTATGTGTGTGTATGTGATGTTTTGGAGTCTGTGGTTGTGTGATACACGAATGAAAAAAAGTGAAGTGAAAAGTGTTAGTTGCTCACTGGTGTCCAGCTCTTTGCAACTCCATAGACTATAGCCCGCCAGGCTCCTCTGTTGATGGAATTCTCCAGACAAGAATACTAGAGTGGGTTGCCATTTCCTTCTCCAAGGGACCTTCCCGACCCAGGGATTGAACCTAGGTCTCCTGCATTGCAGGCAGATTCTTGACTGACTGAGCCACCAGGGAAGCCCAATGTGTGAATGGGAGCATACAAGTGTGTGCAAGTGAAGTGTGTGACTTGAGTGTGTAAGACAATAAGAATTTCTGTTGATAAAAAGGTATGGGGTGATGAGAACATCTATGTGAAATGCCTGTGTGTGTTGCTTGAGTTTCAGTGCTTGCGGAGTGTGTGTCTCTGCAGAGAGAATAAGCCTTGGTGGAAGCGGGAGGAGGATGGATGGGACCCAAGGCCTGAAACCACTATACTGGTTCCCGGGTGACCCAGACCCCCACTTACCCCTCGTGAGGCCTGCTGGGTGGCGCTGGTGGCTGGGAAGAGAAAGCAGAGTAGCCAGTACCCGAAGAGCACCCCAGACGCCTGGACGCCCTTCTTCCTCTCGGCATGGATCAGGAACACGGCGAAGCTCTGGACAAGAGGGTCGGGTGGGAGGTGGGCCAGGGGTGGGGGACGCTGGGGGAGGAGAGGGTCTGGAGGGAGCCCCCTCTGCCCCACCCCTCCACCGGGACAGGAGAAGCAGCACCCAGGAGCAAGCCAGCAGGTCTGGGCCGCGACTCACCATTGTGGTGAGCCACACGGTGGGGTGTATGAGGAACTCGAGGGCCTGGGGCATTCCCTGCTGGATTCTCCAAAGAGTCACAGACACGCTGGAGGTGCACAGGATTATGAGGGCAAACCCAAGCACCTGGGGAAACGGGCTGGGATAAGGCTGGTGGGGGAAAGAAAGATGGCAGGCTTTCTGCCAGTCCCTGCCAACTGGACAGGGACTCCACGTCCAACTGGACAGTGGCCCCAGGTGGGGCACTGCAATGTACCAGCGTGACCACTGAACAGGGCCGACGTGAGAGAAAAAAGCTGTAAGGGGTGATGCAGCTCAAGCTTGACCTGTAACTGTCATATAAATAATGCACCATACAAATAACGTCAGTGGTTTCCAAAATGCCAGTAGTGCTCCCACAATGCACAGGAGGATGCTTCGGGATGAAGGAACAGCATGAAAAGTTATTTACTCTCCAGGTGAAAAAGTTATACTTTCTTAAAGTCTCTTTCCATCCCTACTGTTAAATCAAGGAGGAACTCTCTGTTGGGACTGATACGTTTCCAGGCCTTTGACTGAGCTGCCATTGGTCAAATCGGTCCCTCTTTTGGACAAGAGAAATCAAGAACGGGAGAGAGCACGCACACGCAGACCTGGGAGCCTCGGAGAAACCACTGAACGTCAGTTAGTCTCAAGCAGGAGTCAAAACTACCATCTGTAGTCTGAGTTTGGCCTCTTGTCTGTTGTTGTATCACCTTGGAACTAAGAGCGGGTTTCCCATTTTTCACTCATTGAACAAAACTTTAAAAAGCCTAATATGCCATGACGTGAAATTGATATGAAATGCAAATTTCTGTAACTATAAAGTTTTACTGAAACACAGTGATGTCTACTTGCTTACTGTTTGTTGTCTGTGGCTGCTTTACTGCTGCAAGAGCAGAACTGAGTAGTTGAGACAGAGGCCACATGATCCTTGGAATCTCAGACAAGTACTGATACTCTCTGGCCCTTTAAGGAGGAGTGTGCTGACCCTGGAGAGGTGGTTGGCAAGAGGTCAAATATTTACAAGGTGGTGTGGGAATAAATGAACCATGGAGGGCGTGCTTCTAGAGGTTTGGGGAACAGGAGAATGAGCAGAGATGCTCACATTTGGAATGCCAGTGTTTTTCTAACACTGGAAAACAACTACACACCAGTTTTAAGGAGTGTTCTTTAGTATCGCTGGCGGGGAAACACAAAAATCAATGCCTAAGTGTTAACATTTAAAAGGTGTGTCCTGGTGTGGCTCTAAAATCACCGTGTGTATCTCAGGAGTGTACACTGCACACTTCGGGGAACGCCAGGCTGTGGTGGCCATAAACTTGTCTGGGTGTGTGTGGGTGTCTGCGGGTGTGTTTGGGATGTACGGTTTTTATTATCTGTGATGATTGGTTTGGCAGCGTCTATGCCACTGAGTTTCCCTCTGCAGCCTCTGGGGTATTGCTCTGTCTGATTAACAGGGTCCCACGTGTCCACTTTGGGGTCTCTGCCTGATTCCAGCCTGCTCCCCCACCCCCTGACCATTGTCTGATTATAGGCTCCCAGAGGAAGGGGCTACCATCTTGGCCTTGAAGAGGCGGGACATTTGGATGTAGCCCTTGTCATGGCGGTGGATGTAGAGGAGGTGGATGGGGCCAAGGACCCAGAGGTACATGGGGGGCACCCAGACCCCTGCTGTTTTCAGAAAGCACAGGCTCAGCAAGCGGGCAGCAGCAGGCTCGGGCTCCGTCTGGTTCCAGACCTGAGGGAACACCAGGGTGACCCTTATGATGGTACAATGCAGGGGTCCCAAACTCACCACTTGGGGAGCTAGGCAACTCTTTGGACTCCAAATATTTACAAGATAAATGTGCTAAGCAATTTTTGTTGTTGTTTGGTCACTGAGTCACGTCCAACTCTTTGCAACCCCGTGGACTGCAGCATGCCAGGCTTCCCTGTCCTTCACTATCTCCCAGACTTTGCTCAAACTTGTGTCCATTGAGTTGGTGATGCCATCCAACCATCTCATCCTCTGTTGTCCCTAGAGTACTTCATAATTGAGTAACTCCACTGACCTCACCCAACTGGACAGGGGTGGTGCTGGGATCTGAACCAAGGCAGTTGGGTCCTAGAATCTAGGAGACCTGGGATCCATGATGACTGCTGGGCACAGACTTAAAACCACTCTGTTGTTGTTGTTTGGTCGCTAAGTCATGTCTGACACTTTGCGACCCCACGACTGTAGCCCGCCAGGCTCCTCTGTCCATGGGATACTCCAGGCAAGAATTCTGGAGTGGATACCATTCCCTTCTCCAGGGGATCTTCCCAAGCCAGGGATCGAACTCATGTCTCCTGCATTGGCAGGTGGATTCTTTACCACTGAGCCACCAGGCAAGCCCTATAACCACTCTAGGAGGCAGGTATTACTGTTCCAATTTCATAGACCAGGAAACTCAGAAGCCAGGAAGGTAATAGGCTCCTTTAGGCCCACACAAATAGGAAGGGACAGAGCTGACTCCACGCTGGCCTGGCTAACCCCAAAACTTGTTCTACCAGAGGTCTCCATCTGTACTTATCTCAGATCTTCTGCTGGCCTTTCCTAACCGGAGAAGTGTGAATGTGAATTTCAGAAAACACAGTTGCTTTAATTCTCTCCCTCCTACACCACTGCCACCCTCCCACTAGAGTCTTTTGCTGAGGCAGGAACCAGAGACGTGGGGAGTCCTGTAGCTGGGGGGTCTAGAGGCCCCTTTCACAGGGTTGGTCTCTTGGGGAACAGTTTGGTTGAGGAGATCGCCCAGCCCTGGGGTTAGACTGGCAGGTCTGTTACCCTCCCCGGGGGCCCGCCCTCCTCTGTATCTCAGCCCGAGACATCTGTCCAAGAGATCTCGAGCCAGCCGGAGAAGGAATACAGCGGGATGGGGACACTCACCCCCGGGCCCGCGCAGGGCTCGCCTTGCCCGGCCATCGGGCGTCGTCCGTCTGTTGGTCTGTCTGTCGGACTGTCGGGGTCCGAGGACGGCTTCCTCGGCCGCGTTCCGGCCGGGGGAAGGGGCGGGGATTCGAGCTCTCGGATTGCGAGGCCGGGGGGCAAGGTCCGGCCGGGCGGCGGGGGTGGGGCGCGGAGGGGTGAAGCGAGGCGAGGTGGCGGGGCGCTCAGGGCGGCCACCCAGGGCAGCGAGGGCGGGGGTCCCGGAGCCCCAGAAAGTGCGGTGATGTCTGCATATAATCCCCTTTCCCCCTGGCGCAAGTGTCATTCCTAACTTCCCGAATACTGTGGATCAGCAATTCCAGGAATTTATCTAGATAAACGAACCCAGCAGGTGTGCTCAAGTCCAGCGACGGACGGAATGGGGGATGGGAGGACCCGGGTTAACGTTGGAGCAGCAGCCCCCTCACCTGTGGGACCGACCCTGTCTGCCTCTAGGATGGTGGGAAGATTTTAAGATTACTAATAAAACGTCTAGCAGAGTGTTTGAACACTATAAATGTTCAATCAGAGTTAACTTTTATTAGCATTCGTAGTATTATTTCATCCCTAGGTTACTGAGCAGTGGTTCAAAATGCCATTGAAGAAATAGGTTTAATACGGAAAAACGGTTACTGAATGCTAAGCGAGAAAAAAAAAAGATTATAATACAAAATAGTTTACGATATGTGTGCAAAGAAAAAAAAAAGTATATGCTTAAGTTAGGCAAAGTGGGGAATGAATTCAAGTCATTTACCTTTTTCTTCTGGGTCTTAAAGTAATGTGTGTCCCAAGCCAAGCGTTCTTTTGGGAAATGACTTTATGTAACATATATGCATAGACAAAACGATGGAAATGCACTAAAGCAGTGTTCATGGAACTCCTACTTTTCTTTTCTTTTTTCTTGCTTTCCTTTTTCAATTTTCTTTCCTTCTGCAATGACCATGTATTCCCTTTCAAGACAGGAAGAAAAGACTGAGCTTTTTCAGACAGACAAGAACAGGTGCTCAGTTTGAGTAAAGAATTCAAATCCTTTGCACTCTCCAGGCTGCGTTGTTACTTCGGTGTCTTCTTTTTCTCTTGCCTTTTTCAGGGCCTCGACAGCAGGGGCTCCCTGGTCTTTTCTTCCCTTTCTTTCCTGAGATTCCCCAACCCTCTTCTGGGGCCCTGGCAGTATGCTTTCAGCTGTCTTCCTGTTTGGGTCTTCTGGAAGAGCAGGGATGCAAAAACTCAAAGATTTTTCTTGAAGCTGAGTGTGGCAGGTCTGCTGTTTACATTCCGATCATCTCTGTTTGTTTGAGGTGGTTTTGGTGAAGGCTGATGGAAATTATCAGGAGGCTTGAGGACCCCCCCCCCTAAATCCCCATTGCAACTGGACATGGTCGTAGAGCTTTATTTCTTTGTATATATGAAGATGAATTTGAGGGAAATGATGAAGGTTTGAGGGGGGATGGTCAGATAGGCAGAAAGCACACAGAGGAAATCAACCAGGTAAGCCAAGAACAGAACTCAAATACAGAGCCTACTTTCCAGCTCTCTGAACAGCACGTGGCTGAGTGCCGAGCTCTGATGGTGGTGGTTTAGTCGTTAAGTCATGTCTGACTACTGCAATCCCATGGATTGTAGCCCATCAGGCTCCTCTGTCCATGGGATTTCCCTGGCAATAATACTGGAGTGGGTTGCCATTTCCTTCTCCAGGGGATCTTTCTGACCCAAAGATAGAACCCAGGTCTCCTGCATTGCAGGAAGATACTTTACTGACTGAACCACCAACCCTAGATAAGTCCCCTTACCTCTCTGGGCCTCGGTTTCCCGTCTGTTAAATAAGATGATTCCATAGGCCAAGCAGTTCCTAATTGATGACTTTCAATCCCCTGGTATTTGCTAAGACAAACCAGGGATTTGTGTTAGGAAACAAATGGAAACATCTGTTTTAATTGTAATGATAAATAATGAACCTCTAAAAAATAAAACAATTACTTAAATGGTTTCTCTTTATAATCAAACAGTTGACAGTCTCACTGTATTTGGAAGGAGAACGAAGAGTGAGAGAAATCAGATGTGTTCATGGCTGAGATCCTCTAGTGCATGTATCCTTCCATTGTCGCCACTGTGTAGTGATTCATAGTTGCATAGTGCTTGAGTCTTAACCACAGTGGCGAATTTTAGTGGGAAATCTCTTTACTTCATCATTTAGGAGCAAGGTATAACAACTATCAAAATAAAAGCCCTTGATTTTCTTGAGTGAAATAGAAGAATTTCAAACATCTGGTCAGAAGGGCAGTTTTTGTCTATTTTGATATGGTGACTTGTAGTTCATCTTCATTATGGCATACATTCAGTCTTGAGACAAAACATAACATGCTGATTTTTGAACTGATTTTCAGACAGATGCTTTCAGATGATTTTCATGCATCGCCTCACAGAGCTAGTTCAAAGTAAGTCAAACTGCATGCATCTTTTGCTTCCTGGGGGAAAACCCCCAAAGTTTGTTTCTATAAAAATGTTACTAGAGGTGGGATTCGGAGAAGGCCATGGCACCCCACTGCAGTACTCTTGCCTGGAAAATCCCATGGACAGAGGAGCCTGGTGGGCTGCAGTCCATGGGGTCGCTAAGAGTCGGACAGGACTGAGCGACTTCACTTTCACTTTTCACTTTCACGCCTTGGAGAAGGAAATGGCAACCCACTCCAGTGTTCTTGCCTGGAGAATCCCAGGGATGGGGGAGCCTGGTGGGCTGCCGTCTATGGAGTCGCATAGAGTCCGACACGACTGAAGCGACTTAGCAGCAGCAGCAGAGGTGGGATTAAATACAATTTAAATATCTTTTAAAATATTATGCTGAACTTAAACGACATGTTTTGCTTAAAAAAAAGCTAATTGATCATTTATCATGGAAAGTTACACCAGTCGACACAAATCCCTAAAAGGAGTTTGAGATGATACATCACTTGTGAAATTTACGGGTCAAATAGATTCGGGAAATTTGTTGGATACTTCGATCAATAGTCTCTCGTCATTTCCAGTTTCAGTGCTATTGAATTCCAAAGTAGGGGATTTGGAATTCCAAATTCCTAATTCCAAACCAGGAAACTACGAAATTCAACTTTTCAGTTTATGCCTGTATACCCGCCCCTTGCAACTGCACCAGCCAGACGGTGCGCGGAGTCCTCCAGGCCTCCAGAGGGCACCAATGGTCTCCTTTCATTGCTGAGCTTGTACTGTAGTTATTTGGTCTGGGGGTATGGCCGTGGGGGCGGGGTGCGCATGCGCAGTCGCGGCGTGAGGGGGGGCGGGGGGCGGGGACAGGGCTGTCAGTTGCCATCAGAAGAGGAAGCCGCCGGCAACGTGCGGAGTGAGGGGCGGGACCCGGAGGCCTGCGGAGGTTCAGGCTGCAGAGGCCGGGCCATGCGGGGGCGCCGGGGTATGGGGCCACCCGAGCCGGCGGTGGTGGCCGCCACCGTTCTGCTGCTGCTGAGCAGGGTAGAGCCGGCGTGCGGCTCCGAGGACATCGTGGTGGGTTGCGGGGGCTTCGTCAAGTCGGACGTGGAGATCAACTACTCGCTCATTGAGGTGAGTGCCCGCCCCGCGGCCCGGAGCTCGGTGTGTGACCCGGGGCCAGGCGCACAGCCTCGCTGAGCCGCGGTGGCCTCGCCTCCCAGGCGGTTGCCACCAGCCCTCCCCGCAACTGCCCGCATTCTGGGAGCCCTTTCCTCTTCAGAAGCGCTGCTTTCTGCGGGCTCTCTGCTGGTCTCCTCCCCAGTAGCGCTGGGGTGGGGGTTCTTATCTTGGGGTCAGCTACGCGGTGGGGTGGGGTGGTGGAGCTCTGAAGGTGTGTGCATGTGGGTGTGAAGGACATTTTTGGTGACGATGATAATGGTTTATAACTTTTGTTAGGTCACACAAAACTGAGGATCCTCCAGATCGAGACCCCAGATACTTAAGAAGGCAAACTCCAGATCCCCACAATGCAGGCCCGAGATCTCTTAAAACCCAGTCTCAGCAGAACGCAGACCCCAGATCCTCAAACCCCCAGGAACCCAGACCTTCTGAAACTCAGATTTCCTGAAACCTGTATTCCAGAACCTAGAGACCGCAAGTCTTAACCCCCAAAACACTGAGTTCCCCCCCAGATTCTAATCGACCATTCCTCCTACCCTCTGGGAAGCTTTAAAAGATCATGAATTCTCATCCCAGAGATCATGACCCAGTTACTGTCTCTTGGTATCTCTGGGGCTGGGAAACTATTTTTAATCTCCCTGGTTCCCCCATTGGGACCCCTTTCCTCCGATAATGAAGAGTTGTCAGCGCCCTTATCGCTGGGTATTTATTGGAATTACACAAGAGATTTCTGCAGAAGTCTTTTTATTAAGTTGCAAAGCTCTCTTCAGTTAGATGGTTATTAGCCCAGTGGAATTATGACCCAGAAAGCTTTTGTGAAGAGAAAGGGAGATAGATGGAGGTGGGCATAGAAAATCATTTGCAGGACAGATAGGAAGGGACCCCAGGGAGGGCTGGCCTCTATTTTAGGAGGGTAGTTACTGATGATGAGTCAAAAGAAGGGAATTAGAAAAGAAAGACGCTGGAGATGCCAAAGAGAAGGGAGTGGGGACCAAGACCCCAAAGGCATTCTGCCTGAGTACCTAGAGGGCTATGGTGAAGAGTTGAACCAGCGTGTTCCTACAAAGCAGGTTCCTGAGAATTGGGGGAGGGGTTGGAAGTAGATTCTACAGCTGTTTGACTTAGCCTTGCTCCAAGTCCCAATTTTTGTTCCTGTAGCATGGCGTTGGGAGAGAGGCTGCAGAGCTCAGCATCGTGTATTTCCTAAAGAAGTTACTCATCACCTTCAAGACCCCTATATCTGTGGCTTCTCCATCATTTTTGGTCTTAAGAAGTCAGGCATGGGACTTCCTTGAAGGTCCAATGGTTAAGAGTTCACCTTTCAATGCAGGGGAGTGTGGGTTCAATCCCTGGTCAGGGAACTAAGATCCCACAAACCCAGTGGAACATAAATAACCAGAACATAAATAACAGAAGCAATATTGTAGCAAATTCAATAAAGACTTTAAAAATGGTCCACATTAAAAAAAAAAAATCTAAAAAGAAGTCAGGTGTTTAATGAATCTACCCACTGGCAATGGCAAGGCTTCTAGGATCTCTGGGTGCCCATGCCACCTTCTGGGCTGTGGGCACAGGGCATTCCAGAAGCTGTCTTGAAAGGCTTTGCAACTTGTAGCTTCCTGGGGCTTCAGGAGAAAAGTGTAGAACGCTAGGGACACTCCCACCCCAAACACTTAATAGTGACTATGAGAGTGGAGGGCAGGTTTTGTGACCTAGTGTGAAGTATGTTCCCTAAGCCCTAGGGCTGCCTGTCCAGATGGCCTGAGAAATTCATTCTTTCTTCATTTCTGATTATGAAATCTAGTGTTTCATACACATAATGTATCTTGTCATTCTGTGTCCTAACCTGTGCTTTACAGAATAAATGTGAATAAGATATTTTACAATCATTTCTGGGTTGTGTTTTCTGTGTCCCAGTAAAACTACCTTCAGTCTTCTCCACGCTTCTTCTCTTCTGGGTATTTTTCCATCATATTCATTCAGTTAGTAACTGTTGAGTGAGCCCTAGTGTGTTCTGAAGCCTTGTCCCTGGTGTTCTGAATAGTTCAGTGAACAGAGCAGACAAAGTACCTAAAAAAGAAAAACTGTATTGGTTGCTAATTTTTTAACTGTTAGGAGGTTTCACATTAAAAACTGCATTCCTGATTTCTCTGGAAAGCCAGCTGATCTTTGGGCTGCAAAACTTGGCTTGGGTTAAGAAGCAGTCCTGTCACCTTTTAGATGAATGCCCATTGACGGGACTTCCCTGGCCTCTCTGGACAGGTGGATCTTCAGTCCCTGCTTTAAGTGCATGCATCTGAATTTCTTTTTGGCCTGTGAATAAGGTCGGGTATTTGTGGAGTATTTACACTGCATAAGACACTCATGAAGTGTAAGCCATGGTCACTGCCCATGGGAGCCTGCAGTCTGTACGTCATTTCACAGTGTTCCTTTCCTAAGCACACACATTGTGGATTTGCTGCTTTCTACATTGTCTTAGCTGATATGACTGGGTTCTGTCATTTTCGTGTTATACTCACAGATTACTAACATTGAAAGTTTTTAGATGGATGTTCAGTTCAGTTCAGTTCAGTTGCTCAGTCGTGTCTGACTCTTTGTGACCCCATGAATCATTCTTTCCAAAGAACACCCAGGACTGATCTCCACTGGTTGGATCTCCTTGCAGTCCAAGGGACTCTCAAGAATCTTCTCCAACACCACATTTCAAAAGCATCAATTCTTTGGCATGCAGCTTTCTTCACAGTCCAACTCTCACATCCATACATGACCACAGGAAAAACCATAGCCTTGACTAGACGGATCTTTGTTGACAAAGTAATGTCTCTGCTTTTGAATATGCTGTCTAGGTTGGTCATAACTTTCCTTCCAAGGAGTAAGCGTCTTTTAATTTCATGGCTGCGGTCACTATCTGCAGTGATTTTGGAGCCCCCCAAATAAAGTCTGACACTGTTTCCACTGTTTCCCCATCTATTTCCCATGAAGTGATGGGATCAGATGCAGTGATCTTCATTTTCTGAATGTTGAGCTTTAAGCCAACTTTTTCACTTTCCTCTTTCACTTTCATCAAGATGCTTTTTAGTTCCTCTTCACTTTCTGCCATAAGGGTGGTGTCATCTGCATATCTGAGGTTATTGATATTTCTCCCGGTAATCTTAATTCCAGCTTGTGCTTCGTCCAGCCCAGCGTTTCTCATGATGTACTCTGCATATAAGTTAAATAAGCAGGGTGACAATATATAGCCTTGATGTACTCCTTTTCCTATTTGGAACCAGTCTGTTGTTCCATGTCCAGTTCTAACTGTTGCTTCGTGACCTGCATACAGGTTTCTCAAGAGGCAGGTCAGGTGGTCTGGTATTCCCATCTCTTGAAGAATTTTCCACAGTTTATTGTATCCACACAGTCAAAGGCTTTGGCATAGTCAATAAAGCAGAAATAGATATTTTTTCTGTAACTCTTCTTGCTTTTTCAGTGATCTAGCGGATGTTCGCAGTTTGATCTCTGAGAGTTCCTCTGCCTTTTCTAAAACCAACTTGAACATCTGGTTCAAGTTGAAGTTCACAGTTCACGTATTGCTGAAGCCTGGCTTGGAGAATTTTGAGCATTACTTTACTAGCGTGTGAGATGAGTGCAATTGTGGGATAGTTTGAGCATTCTTTGGCATTGCCTTTCTTTGGGATTGGAATGAAAACTGACCTTTTCCAGTCCTGTGGCCACTGCTGAGTTTTCCAAATTTGCTGGCATATTGAGTGCAGCACTTTCACAGCATCATGTTTCAGGATTTGGAATAGCTCAACTGGAATTCCATCACCTCCACTAGCTTTGTTCATAGTGATGCTTTCTAAGGCCCACTTGACTTTACATTCCAGGATGTCTGGCTCTAGGTCAGTGATCACACCATCATGATTATCTTGGTCGTGAAGATCTTTTTTGTACAGTTCTTCTGTGTATTCTTGCCACCTCTTCTTAATATCTTCTGCTTCTGTTAGGTCCATACCATTTCTGTCCTTTATTGAGCCCACCTTTGCATGAAATGTTCCTTCGGTATCTCTCATTTTCTTGAAGTGATCTCTAGTCTTTCCCATTCTGTTGTTTTCCTCTATTTCTTTGCACTGATCACCGAGGAAGGCTTTCTTTTCTCTTCTTGCTATTCTTTGGAACTCTGCATTTAGATGCTTATATCTTTCCTTTTCTCCTTTGTTTTTCACTTCTCTTCTTTTCACAGCTGTTTGTAAGGCCTCCCCAGACAGCCATTTTGCTTTTTTGCATTTCTTTTCTATGGGGATGGTCTTGATCCCTGTCTCCTGTACAATGTCATGAACCTCAGTCCATAGTTCATTAAGCACTCTATCAGATCTAGGCCCTTAAATCTATTTCTCACTTCCACTGTATAATCATAAGGGATTTGATTTAGGTCATACCTGAATGGTCTAGTGGTTATATACACGTATAACTGAATCACTGTGCTATACACCAGGGACTAAGCACAACACTGAAAGTCAACTATATGTCTTTTTTTTTAAGTACCTTCAGTTCAGTTCAGTTCAATTGCTCAGTTGTGTCCGACTCTTTGCGACCCCCATGAATCACAGCACGCCAGGCCTCCCTGTCCATCACCAACTTCTGGAGTTCTCTCAGACTCACGTCCATCGAGTCAGTGATGCCATCCAGCCATCTCATCCTCTGTCGTCCCCTTCTCCTCCTTCCCCCAATCCCTCCCAGCATCAGAGTCTTTTCCAATGAGTCAACTCTTCGCATGAGGTGGCCAAAGTACTGGAGTTTCAGCTTTAGCATTATTCCTTCCAAAGAATACCCAGGGCTGATCTCCTTTAGAATGGACTGGTTGGATCTCCTTGCCGTCCAAGGGACTCAAGAGTCTTCTCCAACACCACAGTTCAAAAGCATCAATTCTTCGGTGCTCAGCCTTCTTCACAGTCCAACTCTCACATCCATACATGACCACAGGAAAAACCATAGCCTTGACTAGACGGACTTTAGTTGGCAAAGTAATGTCTCTGCTTTTCAATATGCTATCTAGGTTGGTCATAACTTTTCTGCCAAGGAGTAAGTGTCTTTTAATTTCATGGCTGCAGTCACCATCAAAACGCAATTCCTGAACTCCACTTCTGTTTCTAAAACAGAAGGTCTAAGGTGAGGGCCTTAGACCAAGGACCTATCCTTAGACCTTCTTTTTTAGAAACAAGTGGAGTTCAGGAATTGCATTTTTTAAGGTACTTAAAAAAAAAAGGAAGTATAGTTGACTTTCAGTGCTGTGTTTAGTCCCTGGTGTACAGCACAGTGATTCAGTTATACGTGTGTATACATTCTTCTTCGTATTCTTTTTCACTGAGGTTTATTGGAGGATATTGAATGTAGTTCCTTGTGCTATTCAACTCTACCTGGTTGTTTATCCATCCTGTATATACAATAGCTTGCTTCTGGTGGTCCCAGATTTCCAATCCAACCCTCCCCAGGAACTGCATTTTAACAAGCCCCTTTCTAACAGCAAAATTGGTTTTAGACCCCAAAACAACATAGAGACAGACTAAAATAAACTGAAAAGCATTGAAAAGTACAACTTTTAGTTTCTAATCTGAAAAATAGCGAATCACATTATTTGGGATGCTTTGTGTTATTTCCCTCTGTCTGTAATGCCCATTGTTCTCAGCTTCCTAAAGTAGGTCCTCAGCAAATGCATTTTGACTGAATGCATTCAGGTTCATTGTATATAGCTAATTCTCAATGGTGATAACATGACTTCTCTTTCCTTTCTAGATAAAGTTGTACACCAAACATGGGACTTTGAAATACCAGACAGACTGTGCCCCTAACAATGGTTACTTTATGATCCCCTTGTATGATAAGGTGAGAGAGCACTTCAGTGGTTTATGATGGGAGGTTGTCAGTGTGGCCCACAGGGCTGTGCTAACTGGGAGAGTAGCTTTCCCAAGTGAGCAAATACACCTCTGTTTTGTAAGTTACAAGCGGAATATGGCAGTTCTGGCCAAACTATGAGGGTGACGGCTTATGTACTGGTTTGATTGAATAGCAGTGATTCTCAATGTCTCCAGGGATACTTGGCAGTGTCTAGAGACATTTGGGCTGTTAGAACCGTGAGGGAGGGAGAGTGGTCCATTATCTCCTGCTTGGAGGCCAAGAATGGAGCTGAACAGGCTGCCATGCTGTGCAGGTCAGGGAAAATGTCAGTGGTTCCAAGTCTGAGAAACCCTGACTTAATAGAACTTCCTATTAATACTTGCAAGCAGGTTAAAACATTGTTAAAAAGTATTACACAGGGCTTCCCTGCCAATGGAGGGGATATGGGCTTGATCCCTCTTCCCGAAAGATCCCACGTGCTGCGGGACAGCTAAGCTCGTGCGCCACGACTACTGAGCCAGTGGTCTACAACGGGAGAGGTCACCGGAGTGAAAACACTGGGCACCTTGGAGAGTAGCCCTTGCTTGCTACAACTAGAGAAAGCCCACGCACAGCAGTGAAGACCCAGCACAGCCAGTGATAAACAGACAAACAAGTGATTTTTAAAAAGTATTATACAAGTAGTGTGTGAATTCATAAGTATTGTGGGGGAAAAAAAAAATCAAAGTTTTTAGAAGTATATAAAGTATATTTTATCTTTTATCCCCCAAGTCCCCCTGATGACTTCTGATAAAAGTTTCAGTGTGTATCCTAGCAGATGGCGTTCTCAGTGTTTAGAGTTGTACGGATATCCAAGAATATACATGCATATACACGTATGCAGACATGCAAACACGTGTGCTTAGAGATGGGTATCCGCATGCCTGTATTCCTACTCCCCATCCTCCCCACATTTCAGCTTTTTATGTGGAAATGTAGATAAACACAGGAAGTTACAAAAGTTATTACTAACAACACGATAAGTGAATTATAAGAGATAAATATTCTTGAACTTATATCTATGCATAATAGCTAAGATTGTTTTCTAGAGGTGGACTAGTTGATATTGTAATCTTTTTTTTTTTTCTTTTAAGGATTCTCAAGGAACCCTTTACTCAAGGGTGTATGAATAAAATCTCGTTTTAAGAATTGGCTTTAGTTTCTAAAGGTCTGGCTGACCCTGGCAGACTTCAGGGTTAACATATGAAGGGTAAACATGAAACAGTAGAATGTTTGGTATTGAAAGACCTTGAGTGGCTGAATACAGTGTCTCCAACTCTTTGCTGGATTAAATAGGAGTTTCTGGGGTTGAACTTGCCACACTGGTAGGGAGTCAAAAGTCCACTCCCATTTATGAGCCCAAAGTTTACACTTGGAATTCCATTCCAGGTGTGAAAATTCTACTTTACATGATTGTAAAAGTTGAAGGGTCATCAGTTCTTAGTCTTCTGCATTAATTTTTTTTTTTCCCCCTCATAGGGAGATTTCATTCTGAAGATTGAGCCTCCTCTAGGGTGGAGTTTTGGTAAGTTAACAAATAACCAGGTATACTTTGTAAAGGATTAGGCTGTATGGTGAATATTAAATTGATGGAGTGCAGAGACTGTTAAAATATGAAGGATTCATTTCTAGTGTGCAAGAGCGTTTTTTTAACTCCTCCATCCCTGTTACTTTAGAGTAGATTGGATTTACTTTAGACCTATCCTAAGGTTTTCTGTCTTGTTTCTTGAAATAGGCATCTTTTCTTGTACATCATAGGAAATTCCGTTTTTGCAGCTTCATTCATTTAGTGCCAGAAGAACTTGATGCCTATAGGGGTCAGGAGTGGGGACTTGATTTCTGGCCTGGGATGGCTTCTTTCTTAGCTCCCTCAGTGTTTTTTTAATAAACATTTTTTAGTGAATTAATGGTAATATTAAACATTGTGAAATTTGACATAAAAATTCAGATCTACTTAAGAAATCAGAAGATCTGGCAACCTTGAGGCCTTACCAGCTCTGTGACAACTTTGGACAATTATTTCCACTGGGTCAGCATCCATCAGGCTCCCAGATGGCTCACTGGTAAAGCCTCCACCTGCCAGTGCAGGAGACACAAGAGACACAGGTTCGATCCCTGGGCCAGGAAGATCCCTTGGAGGAGGAAATGGCAATCCACTCTGGTATTCTTGCCTGGGGAATCCCATGGATTAAGGAGCATGGTGGGCTACAGTCCATGGGGTCACAGAGTCGGACACAACTCTTAAAATGTGTGCATACGTGCTCAGTTGTGTCCGACTCTTAAAAGCAGTCTTTCTGCACACAGAAAGGCTGCAGACTTCCCTGAGGTACGTGTCTTAGCACGGTTGGAGGAGCGAAAGTGGGGTTGATCAGAAGAAAGGGTTCTACCCTGGTGTGGCTGATATTTTTGGAGAGCAGAACCTGGATATTTTGGTAGAGGTGGGTGTGTGATCCCAGTTCTGTAGCCTGGGGGGAGAAAGGGAGCCCAGTTGTTCCTACCAGGCCTGCCTGTGAGTTAGGGGAGGAGGAATTGAGTCCCTGCTGTCACAGAGGCAGCGGCTTGCATCTGGGAGACGAAATTCTTTCTCAGGTCACAGCCGGGGCTGCCTGACTGCTGGGGTCCAGACACTGGAGGGGAGTCAGAGCCAAGCCCTGGCCTGAGAGGTTGCAGATTGGAGGCCTGCGGGAGTGTTTTGTTTGAATCCCCTCCCTACTTGTCAGTTCTTTTTCTTTTGATAAGCTTGTTAATTGAATCATAGCATGCGTGTGTGCATGTGTGCTAAATCGCTTCAGTCACGTCCGACTCGGTGCGGCCCTGTGGGCTGTAGCCCACCAGGCTCCTCTGTCCATGGGATTCTCCACCCAAGAATACTGGAATGGATTGCCATGCTCTCCTCCAGGGGATCTTTGCGACCCAGGGATAGAACCCGATTCTCTTGGTTTCAGAAATTCTTGTGACAGAGGTATCAGGCAATGAAGTTCAACAAAGTGAACACACATAACCACCTCCTAGATGAGGAGACAGAACCTGACCAACTCCCAGAAGTGCTCCACCCCAGGTGCTTACGAACTGCCCTGCCCGACCTAAAATGATAGCTTATTTTACCTGTTTTGATTAAATGGAATCATCCAAGGTACAGTTTTGTGCCTGGTTTCTTTCTCGATGTTGTTCATAGGATTCATCCTTGCTGTGTGTTACTATGTTAGTTCATTCGATTGCTGTGTGACAGAAGGTGATTTACCCCTTCTGCTGTTGGTGGGCAGTTGGGTCTTGTCCCGATTTTGGCCACTGAGAATAGCGTTCTGTGAACGTCCTCGTTACTCCTGTGAATCTTGTGGTGCACACGTGTCTGCGTTCCTGTTGAGTGTTAATATATACCAGGGGTGGAATTGCTGGGCAGTAGACTTTTTACGTGTAATCCAGCCCTAGTAGAGATTTCTGGGCCAGCAGAGCAGGTGTTGCAGAGCTTTGCTTTAGCAGCCGTGTTTAAGAGTTCAGTCCTCCACATCCTCACCAGCGTTGGCTGTCAGTCTCTTTTAGCTGTCCTGATGGTGGGGCGGTTTCAGCCACTCACTGTGGTCTCAATTTGCATTTCCTGATGGTCCATGATTTGAACACTTTTTCATGTGTGTCCTGGCCATTTGGATATTCTCTTTTGTGAGGTGCCTGATAGATTTTATCCATTTTCCACTGACATCTTCCCTTGTGTGTGTTTGTAATTCTTTATTTTACCTGGAGTTCTCTTTTTAAAAAAGTCATCTCTCTTTTTTTTTTTTTGGCCGCACCACATAACATGTGGAATCTTAGTTCCCTGACCAGGGATCGAACCTGGGACCTTGGATTGGGAGTACAGAGTCCTAGCCACTGGACCGCCAGGGAACTCCCCTGAAATTCTCTTGATTTGTCCATTTTTTTTCCTCTCCCTATCACTTCACATTCTTCCTAACTTTTTAAAAACTCAACTTTAACCCATATTATGATGAACTCTTCAGTTATTTTTAATTTCCTTGAATTGGTTGCTGATACTGAAAAATCAGGACACAGCAGATAAGACCCAGATTTTCAGTTTTTCATGAGAACTTGGAAGCTCGGGCAGCACTGGGTCATGCAGCAGTAGTGGGTGGAAGCTGTCCCCTTTTTTCCATTTGCCTCAGTCCACACTTGGCCTCTGCTGACTTCCAGTCCCCCAGTTTACTATGGACCCTGGAGTTTATGGTCTTGGTATAATGTGGCTGAACTCACGTACTCGATCAGGAGACAGATCTGGAGCCAGACGTTTGGGGTTGAGAGTGGGCTCTGTCCCTCAGGAGCTCTGTGATTTTAGGAGAATCCTTAACCTTTCTGTGCCTCAGTTTACCCTTCAATAAGCTGCAGTGTTACTACCTACCTCTGAGATAGTTGTCAGGGTTAAGTGCACCTGGCTCAGTGCCTGGTCTCTGGTGGGTGTTCAGTAAATAAAAGTTTCTGGTGCTTACTAGATTTTCCATGGGACTCTGAGATACAACTCAGCCGCGAGACTGTTATAAACGTATCTTATACTCTTAACCCTGGTTCCCTCTAGGGTGGGGGAGGGAGACTTTTCCCTCCTCCTCCTCCCTTTGGATTTCCAGCCACATGAGTGGCTCAGAAATGAATACAGTGAAAATTAAGCAGTGCAGTATGTTTTATGTGACAGTTTGTATCCTGTCCCAGAACTCAGCTTGCTCTTGTGTCCTGTCCCCTGTCCCCCTCCCCCTACCCCCCTGTCATCGCACAGAGCCGACCACCGTGGAGCTGTACGTGGATGGTGTCAGCGACATCTGCACGAAGGGCGGGGACATCAACTTCGTGTTCACAGGCTTCTCCGTGAACGGAAAGGTCTGGCGTTTGTCACGTTTGCTCTGTGGTACAGACTCAGTCTCCTCTTACCTTTAAAAAAGTGAGAGTTTTGAAACGGGGGCTTTGAGGCTATGAGGGATGCACAGACAAGCTTCAGGAGGGCCTGGGAGCTCGATGAAACTGTATGTAAAATGTGGCGGGTGTTCTAGGGGGCTGGGTCTGGGTTGCTGGTCACTCCTTTGTCCGAGTACAGACAGCAGGATGGCCTTGTAGGGAGACAGGGTCTGAGGGGCCAGTCTCCCCTGCGCGGCCTGCAGTGCCACGGCTGAGATGCACTTGTTATTGCCTACCTTTTCTTCACAGTGGGTTTATGCTCCTTTCCCTTTACCCTGAGAGGGAGGGCCTTTGGTCCTGGCTTTGTGTCTGGGTTTCTTGTTGGAGATGGGGACCCCGGGCATTTATTCTTTCTCTGTGGCCTGGTCGTGCATCTTTAACTGACGATGCTTTAGAGTCACTCTCAGAGCTGAAAGAGTCCACCTGCTAACGCAGAAGACAAGGGTTCACTCCCTGGGTCGGGAGGATCCCCTGGAGAAAGAAATGGCAACCCAGTCTGATACTCTTGCCTGCAAAATTCCATGGACAGAGGAGCCTGGCATTCTGCAGTCCAGGGGATCACAAAGAATTGGACATGATGGAGCAGCCAAGCACGCAATAGAGTCAATGAGCTGAAGTGTCATTTTCCTGTTGCTGTTCCTTCTCCCTGTGCTCCTGCTTCCCCAGGAAGGGCAACCACGATCTCTACCATCTTTTCCAAGGAATCCTGACCCAAAGAAGGTCATGGCAGCAGGCGCAGACTGGACAGTGCTGCTGAGGGGAGGATGTGGCTGCTGGGTGGCTCCTAACCTCCTCCTCCTTCTCCACGGCAGGTTCTCAGCAAAGGGCAGCCCCTGGGCCCCGCAGGAGTTCAGGTGTCGCTGCGAAACACGGGCACCGACGCGAAGATCCAGTCCACAGTCACACAGCCTGGCGGAAAGTGAGTTAATGCTGTGCCGCCCTGCCCTGCAGCTACAGCTGGACCCTGATGCTGGGGGTGGGTTCAGACCCTGATTCAGCCTCTTACCCTCAGACAGGCTCATACCCCACAGGGCCTCACGTTCCTTACCTGTGAAGTGGAAGTCTTTTGACCCATATCTAGCGGTGATGAGATGATTAAAAACGAGATAAATAAAGCACCCGCTGCAGGACTAAGCCTTCATTTACTGGCTGGGACTGGCTCTGGTTCCCAGGTGGCTCAGTGGTAAAGAACCTACCTGCTAATGCAGGAGACGTGGATTTGATCCCTGGTTTGGGAAGATCCCTTGGAGTAGGAAATGGCAGCCCACTTCAGTATTTTTGCCTGGAAAATTCCATGGGCAGAGGAGCCAGGTGGGCTACAGTCCATGGGGTCACGAAAGAATTGAACATGACTGAGCATGGCGTGGTGTGGCACTGGCTCTGGAGTCCAGCAGCCGGTTTGAATCCTGTTTCTCCCATTTGCTGGCTGTCTGCCCCACGGCAAGTTACTTAAGACTGCTATGCTTTGGTTTCTTCATTTATGAATGAGGATAATCATGGAACCTACCACCTAAGGTTATTGAGAAGATTAAATTACGGTATTATTGTTTCAAACTGTCTGGCATAGAATATGCACTTAATAACTTTTAGCTCAATACAGATTAGCTCAATTACAATTTTTAAAAATCATTTTATCACTATTACATCGCAATCATTTTGTAGTTGGAACTGATGACTATTTAATTAACCTTGTTGAGTCAAATTTAAAGCATTTATGTAATGGATTTATATTGTTGCGTTGTAAATGTTAATAGATGTGCCAAGATTAATATCCGAATAGTTCCAGCTGATCATTTTGAAAGCATACAAATCACCATTGACTGCGTCAGTACACAAATCTGACTAAACTGCAAAATAGAAATTTATAATGAGCCTGTCAGTATATCATCCAATTTTTAACTGATGCTTGTTGGAATTATATTTCAGTTTTGAAAAATACTTCTTGTTGCCTCTCCAGCCCCCTCCTCTGATCTGTAGAAGGGAATGTAGGACTTTCATTCTCTCTGGTCTCAGTAATTTGCTGCTGGCCCTGCTGGGGACTTGAGCTTTCTGAACCCCTTCCTGCGCGCACGGAGAGTCATGTGCAGAACTGGGGTGCTGTGAGCACGAGCTAGAGGCTGAATCTGACCCAGACCGAAACCCAGTGGCAGTATCAGCACCCCTGTGGCCAGCGCGGCCCTGTGCAGTTATTACAGGCGACATCTGATGTGATAAATGCCACCGCGGAAGAAGGAGCTGAGTTGAAACTTTGGCATTCCTGTCACTGGAATTAGCCTGCCTGTGGTCTGGTGCTTTTGCACATCTGAAGGGCTAACTGTGTCAGAATCCTGGACGCAGTGTTTCCAGCCTCAACTCATCTCACCCTGGTCTTGGTTTGTTCACAACTGCTAGAACAGTCTTTATCGGCTTGTGGTTTCATCACAGTTGCTTTGCGCAAGAGCCCAGAGTGGCTTCTGTTTGTTCCTGATAACAGATCTTAATAAACTGTCTGGGGTTGGAGTCAGCTCGTTATCACCTGCCCCTGACGCTAGTGTCGTCTTGGGTCAGCGTCCGTCAGCTCAGCGGGCCTGTCCGCCGATTTTTTCTTTCAATATTCTCCTTTAATTTTTTAATGAGTTCGATTAGTCACTTGATTATGGCCTTTTTTTTTTTAATATTATTTTTCGTCCTCACCGTGTGGCGTGTGGGATCTTCATTCCCTAACCAGGGGTTGAACCCATGCCACCTGCAGTGGAAGCGTGGGGTCTTAACCTCTGGACCGCCAGAAAAGTCCCTGTCCCCCATTCTTCACACATCTTTCCTCCCTTCCCACTTCTCTTCGTTTAGACACTTCCCCTCTCCTCACCTCTTCATGCCTCTCTGTCGGCACACGCTTGAATGATCTGTGACTGACCCCTGCTGAACCACAGGGGCTGGTGTTTAGACTAGAATCCCTGGGGCTGAAGGAAAACATCAGCCTTCCTTCTCGTTAGCACACGAGCCCCTCTCCTTGCACACAGCCAGTGCCCAGTAAGTGCTGTCTGATGAGGATTTGAACAGCGAAGGATTGAATTTCATTTATGCTCCTTTAACTGGCTCAGGGCAAGTTTGTGGTAACTCATGCATCATTTTCTTGTGCTTGGAAGAGTAGTCCTAAATTAGAAATATTCAGGTTGCTGGGAGAAAGTGAAGTGGTATTTTTTATTTCTTAGGTTTGCATTTTTTAAAGTTCTTCCTGGAGATTATGAAATCCTTGCAACTCATCCAACCTGGCCATTGAAAGAGGTGAGCATTTATTTCCATTATGTTGACGGCCATGCCAACAGTGTGCTGGTTTGGGGACAAATGGAGTGGTTTTCAATTTCGGGTATGAAATTATTTTATGTTTTTTCTAGAAGTTCATGGAAAAAACAATGATACTGCTGATTAGTTTGGTGGTGTTTATACAGGAAAACTCACACACTGTAGCAGATGTTGCTTACGTTGGTTTCTGTTTTAGGTAACGACATTGTCTTCCTGCTGTGAAGTTGGTTTGTTATTAACTTATGCCTATTTTAAGCTAAATCAACACCAGAGGGACCTGATGAGATTATTTTATTGTTCTTTTTTCTGTCTGTAACAGCAATACTTATTTTGAATTCTTGTTCTTGTGCCCAAGGAGAATATGTAAGAATGTTTATTGCAGCTTTGTTCGTAATAGCTGAATATTGCAAACAGCCTATATGTCCATGAAGGGGAGAGTGGACTGTGGTTTCATCGCATGATAGAATTCTGTATATCAGCAATAATGAATGAACCAGAGCCACGTGTATCAATATGACTGTACTTCAAAATGTAACATTGAAGGGAAAAGGCAAGCTGCTGAAGGTCAAGGAAATATGATGCCATTTATATAGTGATTAGAAACACTTGTGATCAGAACCACTTCTGGATACATTCATATGTGGAAAAACTATAAAGATGCTGCAAATGGGAATGGCGAGCAGTGTATTCACCATGGTACTGATGTCTGCAGAGGGAGGGAGGAGGGGGTGTGCAGGTCTGCAGGGTCTGGAATTGCATTTCTTCTCTTTTATTCTTTGGCTGGTTGGAGCTTATGTAGGTCTTCTTTGGTATAGATCCCTGTATCTTTATGTTTGACTGAAATAGTTTATAGTAAAAGATCGAAAAAAAGAAGACACTTACTAAATGTGGTTCTGTAAATAGTTGAAAAAACAGTTTGAAATAAGACCTAAAGGACATTTCAAAAGGTTAGTTTTTATATTGGTTTTTGAGGCTGTGTTTCATTCTTGCTAAAGAAGCATCAGAATTTCAGTTTTTACTCTGTGAGTTTTATGCATTTAAAAGTGATGATATAATTTCACACCTTGATGTGTCTGTATACTGTTTATGGTCTGGTTCTTAGGATTTTTCTCTTCTGGTCAACATTTTAAAATGTTTCACTTAAAACTCAGTAGCTTACACATTATAAATAGAATACGTTTTAAGATTTGCGTTTGTTAGTTGTATGCAAAAGGAATTTGAGTTTATTCATGTAAAATTGTGTTTTAAAGTAGTGGCAGATTCATTTTGATATTTGGCAAAACTAATACAATTATGTAAAGTTTAAAAATAAAATAAAATTAAAAAAATAAATAAAATAAAATACAAAAAAAAATAAAAACTTTGAAAAAAAAAAAAAGTAAAGCAGGCTATTAAAAGTCAGGAAAATGGTTGCCCTTTGGGGGATCAGTATCAGGAAAGGAGCAGGAGGGGGCTTCTGAGGACCCAGTGTCTGGGTGCTGGATGCATGGTGTGTTTGGGAAAATAACTGTTCCTGTGTGAATTGTACTTTTAACGAAGAGATTAAAAATACATGGATGCATACCATTCAACATAGAAAAAAATGTTCATTAAAAAAAAGTCGGAACATACAGAAGAACATAAAGGAGTGGAAATGGAAAATTTGGAAGGTGGAAAAGTGTAAAAGAAATAAAATGCCACCATCGTCATTTCCATTTTTCCGCTTTTCCCTGCACTTCATCTTGCCCATGAAAAACAGTTGTGATCGTGCTACACATTCGTACGCAGTTTTATACCATTTCATTTGTTGCTTTTCTCCAACTTAATATTTTAGTGGAAGCATGTCCTCCTGTTGTTAAACGCTTTGTGAGCGTCTGTCCTTTTGGAAGTTAAAATCTTCTTTTGTAGGCGAGCACCACTGTGCGAGTGACCAACTCCAACGCCAACGCCGCGGGTCCCCTCATAGTGGCCGGCTACAACGTGTCTGGCTCTGTCCGCAGCGATGGGGAACCCATGAAAGGGGTGAAGTTTCTTCTCTTTTCTTCTTTAGTGACCAAAGAGGTAAGCAAAGAGGAGTGAAGAACAAGAGAGACTGTGGGCAGGGAGTGGAGGAGATGGGAGATCAGAGACTAAGAAATTCAGGTCAGTCACAGACATGGAAAACAAACTTAGGGTTACCCGAGGGGAAAGCTGGGCAGGGGAGGGATAAATTAGGAGCTTGACATTAACATATGCACACTACTGAATATAAAATAGATAAACAATAAGATCCTACTGTATAGCACAGAGGTGCATACGTACTCGGTCATGTCTGACTCTTTGTGAGTCCATGGACTGCAGCCCACCAGGCTCCCCTGTCTATGGGATTTTCCAGGCAAGAATACTGAACTGGGTTGCCATTTCCTCCTCCAGGGGATAGCATGGGGAACTATATTCAGTATCTTGTAATAAACTGTATAATTGTGGTGCTGGAAAAGACTCTCGAAAGTCCTACGGACTGCAAGGAGATCAAACCAGTCAATCCTAAAGGAAATAAACCTTGAATATTCACTGGAAGGACTGATGCTGAAGTTGAAGCTCCAGTACTTTGGCCCCTTGATGTGAAGAGCCAATTTACTGGAAAAGACCCTGATGCTGGGAAAGGTTGAGGGCAGGAGGAGAAGGGGGTACCACAGAGGATGAGATGGTTGGATGGCATCACTGACTCAATGGACATGAGTTTGCACGCTATCTGGGCAGTAGTTGAGGACAGGGAAGCCTGGTGTGCTGCAGTCCGTGGGGTCACAGAGAGTCAGACATGTCAGTGACTGAACAACAATAAGCTGTAATGGAGAAGAATCTGAAAAAGAATGTACATATATATATAACTGAATCACTTTGCTGTATAGCAGGACATTGTAACCAACTGTACTTTCAACATGGTAAACCAACTGTACTTCAATTAAGTAAAAAAATCAGGTCAAAGTTGATGGATAGTCTCACCATCTAAGAACCTTGTGTCTCTCTTTTGCTCACAAGAAATTGAATGTCTGCTCTGGGAGGCAGTGTAATTCAGTGGAAAGTGCCCAGGCTTTGAAATCAAACAGACCCAGCTTCAGACAGATCCCAGCTCTGCCTCTGAGCAGCTGTGTGAACTTGGGCCAGTATGGTTTCTCATCCGGACTATGGTGATCCATGGTAGGGGAGGACAGGTGATTTTTTTTCTAAGAAGGCTATACCATTTTTAACTTTGCAAATGAAAATTGAAGTGTTAGTCACTCAGTCATGTCCAAGTCTTTGCAACTGCGTGGACTGCAGCCCACCAGGCTTCTCTTTCCATGGGATTCTCCAGGTAAGAATACTGGAGTGGATTGCCACTTCGTTCTCCAGGGGATCTTCCTGGCCCAGGGATCGAACCCAGATCTCCTGCATTACACTCAGATTCTTTACCATCTGAGCCCCCTGGGAAACCCTTAACTTTGCAAACTTGTATGTAAAAATTTTTACATTGTGCTCTGTTCTCTACTGCATCGTAGGTTTCAGAAATATTTTGTGAAATAAAACTTCTGCAAATTTTTTGAAAGGTGGCTATTTGATAATAATCAGAACGTGGAAGTGGAAAAGGAAGTCATTTTGGCCTTTTTCTCCTGACATAGGATGTCCTGGGCTGCAACCTCTCCCCGGTGCCCGGGTTCCAGCCCCAGGACGAGAGTCTGGAGTACCTGTGCCATGCGGTCTCCAAAGAAGACGGCTCCTTTTCCTTCTATTCCCTGCCGAGCGGGGGCTACACTGTGGTGAGGAAAGCTGACTTCCATTCTGTTTGTGTCTGGGAGTCTTACAACAGGAGGTATCAGTACCCTTGGGTTATCAAAGGACCGAATGGTTGGCCTGCAGTTCCACAAACATTTTATTTAGCAGTAATTTAAGGTGTGGCTCTGTCTCCTCAGTAACAGGTGCAGAAAGCCTAAGTCTTTCCTCTTTTAAATGTGAGGCCATTGTGATTAGTAGTATCTGTTTGCCCACTTTGAACCCCTGGTTATTTGTGGGCTGCTGGCTTTGAGTGTTAGTATTGATGGTTGAATCATGTTCCTGGCTCTTGGTAATTAACAGACGTTTCCTTCCAGATTCCGTTCTATAGAGGAGAGAGGATTACCTTTGATGTTGCTCCTTCCAGACTTGACTTTACCGTGGAACATGACAGCCTGAAAATTGAGGTAAGACCTCCCTGCCTTCTGGAGGGACAGGTGTTGGAGTGCCCATTCCTGGGCACGGGTATTGCAAACGTGTTAAAAAACAATTAATATTTATCTAAAAGTGCTGTTGGAAAAAGCAGACTCTTCCACTTTCTTCCACTTTATTCTGGGATCCACGGAATCCTTCACATCGCTCACTTAACATCTGTATCTGAGTGAATCGGAGCCCTAGTTTTATCTACTTCATTCAGTGAGATGTGTTCACTGAGTGTCAGTGACATATATTTCAGGTACTATTCCAGTGTTGGGCTTATTGGAGTAATTGAAAGAGGCAAAAATTCCTGTTCTTGTGTAATTCATGTTCTGATGGCAGAAAGAGACAATACATTTATAAATAAGTAAATCAGAAAGTATATGAGAAGGTCTTGTGTTCTTTAGAAACAAAGCAAGAAAGGAGATTATACCGTTTCAAGGTCAAGTGGGGGTTGAGGTCTCCTAGGTTGTACTTGGGAAGGCCTCACCGGGAGGTGACTTTTGAGTAACAGCCAAAGGGGAAGAGGCAGTGAAGTGTGCTTACGTCTGTGGGAAGAGTGTGTAAGACACGGGCGTGGCAGGTGCGAAAGTCCTGAAGCAAGAGTGTGGCTAGGAGGTGTGGGGAACCCCCAGAGGCCAGGGTGGCTGGAACGGAGGGAGTGAAGTGGGGAGGAGGAGAGGTGATGGGGCAGGTCGTGCAGGTCCCGCTGGGCTTTCTGGGTGACAGTTGGCACCACGGAAAGGTTCTGAGCAGAAGCAGGTGTGCCCCCCTGCCTGCCTCGTTGAGCAGAGTCTGCAGGGGGCAAGTGGAAGCGAGGGACCAGCCCTGAGGCTGTGGCAGGAGACCAGGTGAACTGACAGAGCCTGGGCCATCTGGGGTGACAGGTGAGGCGATGGGTGGGGTGAGAGGTGGCCTGACAAGCTCCTTAGATCTAAAACAGGTGGTGAACGTGTTCTTCATCACATTTCCATCTTTAATTACAGAGGTAGAAGATGATTACTATAGAAAATGTGCTGGGTCAAATCCCCAAAGAAAACAGCAGCCTTTTATAAGTGGGCCACCTAGGGTTACAGTTATTGAAAAAATGAGATTTTAATCGTTTTCTTTTACGTTAGAAAGGACTACATTGAAGTGGCTTAACCGGGTGGAAGCTAGCTTTTAGGTCACATGCTCAGCGGGATTCTGACTCTGCCTTTAAGATCCACGAAAGCATTTGACTGTTCTGTGCGCTGAAGGGGGGATGGGAGGGCAAAGGTCAGGCCCTTGGTGCTTCAAGGGACTTGCCAGGAAGGATGGGGGCAGGTGACTGGGGAAACACATTTCCCGATTGCAAACCGAAGTTTTAAACAGACGTGAGTGGAATTTCAGGAAGCAATCTATAAACTAAATAATGTAGGACCGTTGAGTCTCGTTCTTTTACTGTATTTCGCAACTTGTGGTTTAGTGGCAGGTACATGGCAGGTGCCTAATAAAGATGATTGCTGCGCGAATAGGCGATTTAATAAGTGGGTTAACCACGTCTTTTTAGACAAAGAGCTATCTGACTAAAGAGGAAGCCATTTTCTTAAAGCTCTCAAATACTGTCACATGCATGCATTCCATCCATTCATTCAGGAGTCATTTATTAAGTGCCTACTGTATACCAGGTGACTAAGACAGAAGAGGTCCCTGTTTTCATGGAGCTCATGTTCTAGTGGGAGGTAGACAAACTAGGAAGAAATCAAACAAGGACATTGGAAAGTTACTGGCTATTGGGAAGGCTTTTGCTGAAGCCTCTAAAGTAGATTAGTGTGATTGTCAGTGCATGGCTGGGGCAAGAGGCAGGGGCTCCCAAGAGAGCGTAGTCAGGGAGGGTGTCTCGGAGGTGGTGACGGTTTGAGCAGAACCTGAAGGATGAGATGGGGCGGCCCGTCTCCCATCTTCTCCAGATGTGGGAGGAGATCCAGGCTGAGGGAGCAGTTGGTGTAAAAGCCCTACATGGTGAAGGCATGTGGGAACCCCAGATCAGGGTGGCTGGAGCCCAGCAGCTGCGGACGGCCGGGCCCTGGCCCTCACAGGCATAGAGGGTGTAGACACATAAACTGAGCTGAGAACGTGTGGTGAGGCGATGCGCAGCAGCAGGGGCTGAGTGAGGGGGTGTAGGCGGACCTAGGGCTTGAATTCTGGTGTGGCAGGAAAGCAGAAGGGCCCGAGAGACCTTGCAGAGGTGGAATCCATGGGACTGTGATGCTGGCAGGTGGGCAGCAGGGTGCACGGTGATCCTTGGTCTAGGCTGGGAGACTACGGGGTGGCCTGGCCCCCCGGAAACAGCATCTGGAGGGGAGCAGGCGTGGAGGGGTGCTCTCACAGGTCTGACTCAGTGGTCTCTGGGGAAGTCAGTCTCTCGATCTTTTTCCTTCAGTTATTTGACAAATACCCATGTTTTGGGAATCTAAGGAGGAAGACAGGTGTGGGAAAGGGTTGCTGATGGGTGAGTCGGGAGGGAGCCGGGCTGTCGCGGGGGACCAGGAGGAGCCAGCGTGGGCCGGCGTGCCAAGCGGTGGCCTGAGGGGCCTAAGCGGGGCTTCCTCAGCTCAAGTACATGACAGCTTCTCCCTGTTCTCATCTTCAGCCGGTGTTCCACGTCATGGGATTCTCTGTCACCGGGAGGGTCTTGAATGGACCAGAAGGCGAAGGTGTGCCGGATGCGGTGGTCACCCTGAACAGCCAGATCAAAGGTGGGCAGACACGCTGGGCCCAGGCCTGGTTCCCCGGGCTGGGTTTTGCTACCGGGGGAAATGGGAAGGAAACAAAATCTTAACGCCTCTGTGAAAACAAGCCAGCTTTCGGTATCGCCGCGTAGATGAGGGACATGCAGCTGTTTTTGGCTCATCCTTTGTCAGCATGTTTTTGTTCTACAGTCAGAACAAAAGCTGATGGCTCGTTCCGCCTGGAGAACATAACCACGGGGACGTACACCATCCACGCCCAGAAGGAGCACCTGTACTTTGAAACCGTCACCATCAAAATCGCACCCAACACGCCTCAGCTAGCGGACATCATCGCCACGGGGTAAGGGGATCGTGGGGGGCCGCGGGGCTCACGCTGGCAGTCAGCAGAGACCAGAACACCTCCGGTCTGACCGTGTGTTTCTGCCACGGAGTCTCATCCAGTCTCTGACACCTGTGGAGACGCAGCTGGCTTCTTTAGAAAGATCAGAGCTAAATGTTATAAACTGAAAGTACTTGGCTGTTGGCTGCTTCCGGAAAATCATCTTGCTTCAGAATTAAAGTGGGTTTACGATAGGAGAGGATCTGTCGTGCCTGACTTCACATCTGTGGGGCCTTCCTTGGCTTAATCGGAAGGCAGTGTAGTTGGTTGAGAACGTTGTTTGTAAGATGCTTCGGGTCATGGTCACAGTTCTTCCTGTTTTGTTGTGCTTAGAGTGAGTTGTGAGGGGACATGCCGTGGTTGAATTCCTGTAGTTTCATCACACAGTGGCAACGTTTAGTGCAGAGAACCCCGGCCTTGGAGTAGAGTCTGGGTCTTTCTTATCTGCACGTTCCCTAGAGAGCGGAGGTGGGGGGAGGCTGCCATCTTTTCCTTGGCAATAGGTGCTCACTAAAAAGTTACTTGGTGGCTCAGTTGGTAAAGAATCTGCCTGCAGTGCAGGAGAGACCTGGGTTCAATCCTCGGGTCGGGAAGATCCCTTGGAGAAGGGAATGACCACCCACTCCGGTATTGTTGCCTGGAAAATCCCATGGACAGAGGAGCCTGACGGGCTATGGGGTGGGGCAGGGTCTGCGTGGAGAGCGGCCTCTCAGAGCAGCATGGTGTGGGTGAGGGATGGGGGCACAGCGCCTGGCGTTGCTGGAGTGGAAAGTGCTGAGCAGACGGAGGGAGCAGGTGTCGCAGGGCCTCTTCATGCCCCATTGGAAGTGGGGGGCATCAGGGAGAAAAGTCAAAGGCCAGTGAACAGTTGTAAGCATGGAGGTAACATGGTTAGATTTTTGTCTTCAGTAAGACACGTTGGTGCCACGGCGGGGAAGGCCTCGAAGGGGCGAGATGAGGGTGCGGGAGGCCTGAAAGCAGAGTTGATGAGGGCCTGTCTGATGGAGAAATGTCTCGGGGTTCCCAGCCTGACGAGGGCCTGTCTGATGGAGAAATGTCTCGGGGTTCCCAGCCTGACGAGGGCCTGTCTGATGGAGAAATGTCTCGGGGTTCCCAGCCCGAGGGGCAGTGTGGCCGCAGCCCTGGAGAGGAGCCAGGTGGGGCTGAGGCATCAGTTGTGACCACGGGGTCTGCAGGCCCACTAGGTGGCACTCTTCACCAGGTGCTCAGATGGACTGTGAATCCGGAAGACCTGGTGGCAGAACCTTGGAAAGTGTAGGAGCGGGTAGAAGTGGATCTGTGGACCGGAAATAGAATGTCAGCCCTTGAGGGGCCGGGGCTTTAGATGTGACCTCCCGCCGGTCACGGGGGTCTGGGAGCTGAGCCCTGAAGACATGCTTTACTGGCCTGGTCCCTGAGGAGGTTTTCTCTGGGCAGGTGGGGCTCTGGGTCAGGGCTTCAGCGAGGAAGCAGACCCCTGAGGAGCCTCAGGAAGTGATCCTGGGCTTCAGTTCTCCCTTCACGAGCAGTTCTGAGCGGCAACTCTGGGTGAGGCACCGAGGTGAATGCTGGGTGTGTACAGTGAGCCAGACCAACATTGCAAAGGCAGGGCTGTGGTCTTCCTGGGCTTAAGGTGAGGAGTCAGTGACTGTAAGTTACGGGGGGTGTGTCGGAAGCGCTTGGGGACCCCCAGGGGACTTCCTTCAGGTTGGGGGCTGTGGAAGCCAAGACCTTCGGGAGGACTGAAAGGTTGCCGAGTGGACGACTTGGCAGGTGGAGGGGTCAGTGTGTTGCAGGAGGGGGGCTCCTCCTGAAAGGTTCTCTGGGTAGAGGGGTGGGGGGCACAGACAGCATGGGTGGGGGTGACGGTGAGGCCTTGTGGCCATCTTGTGTGGGTGAGCTGTTCCCCAGGTGAGTGGAGACCCTGGATGGGTTTTCAGCAAGGGAGCTGTGAATCAGGGTGCTTTGGAAAGATTTTCTTTTCTTCTCCTGACTGCTGTGTGGGGAATAAATGGGGCGAGGGGAGCCAGAGTAAACTTGAGGGAGTAAATAGGAGGTGCTGGAGGAGTTTGCTGGAGGAGATGGTGACCAGTGGGACCTGAGACCGGGTTCTGGGGGGAGGGAAGGAGTGGGTAAGCTTGATGGGTGATAGGCCTGTGCCTCAGAGCCCAGGTTTCCTGTTTCAGCCATTTGGGTAGATGGAGGAGGTACCATCCCCATTCATGGAGGTAGGGAAACATAGTTTAATCTTGCATTTATTCTTTGAAATGGAATTTTGAATCAAAGAGAAACAGCATTCTTTGAATATCTTTGGAAAAGCTGATCATTTTTCTTTTGGTTCATATAGCACGTTTGTCTTTTAATTCGTTGATATTTCTTACTTTTTCTTTCATGCTCTTTTAAAACATTATTTATTTGAAAAAGAAAAAACTGAGTTAAATGACAGAATGTAGCTATCTCACTAGGCACCAAAATTACTAATTTCTCTCCATAAATGTATTAAATTCTGATGAAAGAATTTTTTTTCAGAGTTTAAACTTTTATTTTGTATTGGGGTATAGCCCATTACCAGTGTTGTCTGATGAAAGAATTTATTGACACAAATTGATTTTTAAGGGCTTCAATATAACAAACACTTTCCTACCAGCTTTTTAGTTCTTTTTCTAAATGAATGTGTATTTGAGGTGTAGTGTAATTGGTCACTTGTCTTTAATGGCGAATATGAGCTAAAACACATCATATGGTTAAAGTATTAAAACTTAAGGAAGGGGGTTCAACTTGTAATGAATAAGGGGACCTCCCCCCTGAAAAAGACACAAATGAAGAGCGTATGGAAGGGCCTTGAGAACAATTTTTCAATATTCCCTTCCTGTCGATTTTCTCTGAAAGCACACAGCACAAAAAAGAGGCAAACCTTTGCATCCAGATCAGGGGTTGGCACACTTTTTCCATCAAGGACCAGAGAATAAGTATTTTAGACTTCATGGGCCCATACAGTCTTTGTGACGAAGCCCACCACAGACAATTCATAAATGAATGGGTGTGGCCATGTTCCAGGAAAACTTAATGTGCGCACACTATAATGATATACTTTTTATATGTCACGAGATAGTCTTTTGATTTTTTTTTCCTTTTTAACCCTTTAAAAGTGTGAAAACCATTCTTAGCTCATGATCCCAACCAAAACAGGTGGCTGGTGTGACTTGATCCGTGGGCTGTGGTGTCTTACCCCCTGCTCTCCAGCCTGAACCCTGGTGGCCAGCCTGCATGTCCGTCTAGAGCAGTGGTCCCCAGGCTTTGTGGCACCAGGGACCTGTTTTTTTTTTCTTTTTTGAGATCTGTTTTTTGGAAGACAGTTTTTCCATGGTCTAGGGGAAGGAGGGGGATTCTGTGATGATTCAGGTCTTTATTTATTTATTGTGCGCTTTATTTCTTTATGACATCAGCGCCACCTCAGATCATCAGGCATTAATTAGATCCAGGAGGCTGGGACCTCTGCTCTGGAGAGACGACTGTGGCCTGCACCGCTTTGTGGTTCCTTCTGCTATTTTTTCTTTGCAGCCGAGTGGGCATGCCAGCATCTAGTGCACCCCATTATTGTCCAGCACTGAATCCAGCATTTTTTATTCGCTTCGTGTCAAAAGTAACAACTGATTTTTATCTAAAGCGATTCTCTTGAAGATTACAAAATGTAAATTTTAGGCAGTTGAAGAATTGCTGTGACCTCCGGCTGTGGGACATGATTACAACTGACTAAACGTGAAGACGGCCACTCAGTGGACACTGGGCTTTGCTGGTTTTTATTAGTGGGTAGATGTGCCTTTCATGTGCTTCTGGAAATGTGCCATGTTGTACTTTACACTCTGCTCATTTGCAATCTCCAGTCTGAGTCATTACCTTAATAGGGCTTTTCAATTATAAGTTGCTTCTGTAGCTCCTAGCTCCTAAGGAGTTCAATTTTAGCTCTGCATTTCTTTAAACTTAATTACCTTTCCTATTCAGATCTCTCAGATTGCTTTTCTCTGTGCATTATATATAATCACAGGCGAGGAAGCCGTCTTTGATAACCCTGCCTTGTTTTATCGCCTGGGTAATACCACACTTCCTTAGGCAGCTTACAGCTCTTGCTTTTAAGGACTCATCCGCATTCTTGGTTGTGGCTGCTCCATCGTCAACGACCCAATTACCTGAAACATTTTTATCATCCACAAATTGTCTGAAAACCGCTTCTGCAGTGGGGAATGGCCAGCTGTCACCCAGAACACACAAACAGCCCCAGGCCCTCCCTCTGCCTTGCCATGTGCAGAAAGAGGTCCAATCTTCTTTCTAATGATTGCTTATAAAACTGGAGTCGTTTGGTCTGTATTCCTGTCTCTTCATTAAGATCACACTAGTCTCAGGGATGAGGGCTGGAAGCGGGATGCAGAGTCTGGGTCGCCAAGCACCTTTCCTGTGATAATTGAGTTCTCCTGCTGGGCTGAATGGTCCTCTTGTTGCAGGTTCAGTGTCTGTGGCCAGATATCAATCACTCGCTTCCCTGACACAGTGAAGCAGATGGGTAAATACAAAGTTGTCCTGGCCTCTCAAGACAAGGACAAGTCTCTGGTCACCGTGGAGACGGACGCTCAGGGATCTTTCTGTTTTAAAGCGAAACCAGGGACCTATAAAGTTCAGGTATGACGAGTTTTGTTCTGTTTAAGATATTTGAAAAACAAACAAACAACAACAACAATGATTTGAAAGGATTGTTTTAAGATGGGATCAGAGAAGGAGCATTTTCATTCCCAGCTGCTTATTTTGGCAACTTTACATTCCTGCGTGTCACAGTCAGTAGAGCAGATAGGCAGCCGGCTTGAAAGGATGCAACAGGTGTTTCTCTTCCCGTCCTGATGTTTATTAGGGGTTAGTGTCAGGCTGCCAGTCACATGTCTACCTTCTCAGGCTCTGGCTGCTGTAGATTATCCATGGGTCCCCAGAAGAGATCAGAGTGAACTCTCTATTAGTGACAGCTCAGTTACATCCACAGAGCATGGCTTCTGGACCCTGAGGCCAAAATGGAGCTTACATTTCCTGCCCTGCTGTCAATTGGAGATGCTGAACAGGCACCCCCGATTCCTCTATCCGTCTCCCTGGTGAAGAAGCCGGGGAGACCCTGGCCTGTGGTCTCACCACAGGGGTGAAGGCCTGAGCACAGGTGGGGGCGGAGGTCAGAGGTAAGACAGAAGCAGAGGTTCAGCCCACCAGCCCCACACTGAGACCATGTCAGCTGTTGCTCCTTCTCCTCCCTCGGGGAGGAGCAGGGGCTGGGCGAGGGGAGGGAGTCAGGGAGGGTGCTTCTAAGACTTTGCTCTCCTCCCGGCCAGTGGGATCTCCCCACTCTGAGGAGGTGGGGTAGGGGCACAGCCTTCCCCCTGCTTCCACGAACAGCATGCTGTATGGGTGGTCAGCTCCTTTACCAGCCAGCCCGCTTCTTGTGATGTTGGCCACATAGACAAGCCTTTGGAGACTCCTTCAGAGGCACAGTCAGGGACTTTTCCAAGGAAGGGCAGCTCTGGAATGTGATCTCTCTAGGGATGAAGAAGGCCAGCACCGCCTCCTCTCCCAGCCCCTCTTGTGAGCCTGAGAAAGGCACGCAGAAATGAGGGAGGAAGACATGGCCCAGGTCCACTATGGTCATCCATGTGGGTCCACGAGCTCACAGTTCATATCACGAGTGACCTCACGCGAGAATTGGGTTCTAGGGTTTAGTGTGGTCTCCACCCAGGATACACATGATCGATAACAGCTTTGTGTGCCCCGACACGCTTTTGTGTGCACCCTTACACCACGGAAGGCTGGTGTTCTATGTCTGATTAGAAATACATTTTCTTCACACCAGCAATATGCAGATTTGTTGTGATTCTAAAACTATGCCTAGGAATGAACCTTCTCCTGAATCCGTCTAGCCTCAGGCCCAGATGGACGATCTGGTGTCCTGTTGCCCAGGGAGCAGCGACCCTGGTGCAGCCGCTGACCTCGTCCTGTGTGTCTCGCAGGTGATGGTTCCTGAGGCAGAGACCAGGGCGGGGCTGACGCTGAAACCCCAGACGCTGCTGCTGGCTGTGACCGACCGGCCTGTGATGGACGTGGCCTTTGTGCAGTTTTTGGCATCGGTTTCTGGGAAAGTCTCTTGTCTGGGTAAGACGTCAGTTGAAAGCAAGAACGGATGAGTTCGAAGAGGCAGGCTGAGAGAGGTGGGATTTGGGTGGGCTCTTCCTCACTGGGCGGTGGCGAAGGTCACAGCAGAAGCTGCTCGGGGGAGTGCTGTGTGTGAGGCCGTGTTGTGTGCAGTTCTTTCTGAATAATCGCCGCAATCACCGGGAACATTTTACTGGGAATACTCCTGCTTTGGCTCCCAAAAGAACATGTGGGATTCTTTTTCTGAAAGGAGTTTGGCCCCGGTTTCAGTCCCAGCTCTGTCATTTACTAGTATAAGACTGTAAGCATTTACTTGCCCAGCCTCAGTTTTCTTTCAATAAAATGGGAATACTGCTGCTCTCAGAGGGTTTTCATGAGGCTTAAATATGGTCATATCAAGAGGCTGTATAGCGTAGTGGTTATGACCATGTCTCCAGAGCCAGACCACATGTGTTTGAACCATTGCTGTGTGATGTAGGGTAAGTGACTTAACCTCTCTGTGCTTTGAGTCCCTCATCTGTAACGTGGGGATGTTAATAGTACCTGCCTCACAAGGTTATTGTGACGATCAAAGGAGTTAATGTGTGTATGGTAAAGAATCTGCCTGCAATGTGGGATACCCAGGATTGATCCCTGGGTCAGGAAGATCCCCTGGAGAAGGGCATGACAACCCCCTCCAGTCTTCTTGCCTGGAGAATCCCATGGACAGAGGAACCTGGCAGGCTACAGTCCATGGGTTCTCAAAGAATCTGACACGACTGAGCAGCTAACACTTTTTTCATAGCCATTAGAAGTACCTGGAACACAGCAAGAGCCACATAAATCTTTGCCATTATTAGTAATATGATGATGATGATGATGATGATAAAGGGCCCAGTTCTGTACCTGGTATGAAATGGGCATTCAGGAAAGTTTCATTGCCTGTCTGACTTTTTCTCTGGCTCCCGTTGGTGCTCCATAGATACTGTTTCGGAGAAGGCAATGGCACCCCACTCCAGTACTCTTGCCTGGAAAATCCCATGGATAGCGGAGCCTGGTAGGCTGCAGTCCATGGGGTCACTAAGAGTCGGACATGACTGAGCGACTTCCCTTTCAATTTTCACTTTCATGCATTGGAGAAGGAAATGGCAACCCACTCCAGTGTTCTTGCCTGGAGAATCCCAGGGACTGGAAAGCCTGGTGGGCTGCAGTGTATGGGGTCGCACAGAGTTGGACACGACTGAAGCGACTTAGCAGCAGCAGCAGCAGCAGCAGCAGCAGCAGATACTGTTTCTGCCAGTGCAGTAAATGCTGGGCAGCCTCATTGCTTGGTGCCAGTGCCTTACGTGGTGGGAGAGGTAGGGATGTGGGGAAATGCCTTAGAATCAAGTAGATGCCTGCAAGCTTTGAAGGACCCCTCCTGGGGCTGCCCTCCAGGAGCTAAGTGGTAGCAAGCAATACACAGCAGCTGAGGGTTGGAACAGGTGCTGTGGTTCCCAAAGCCGCCAAGCGAGGCCCCTGCATCTTTTCTCTGCAGACACTTGCGGTGACCTGCTGGTGACCCTGCAGTCCCTGAGCCGCCAGGGCGAGAAGCGGAGCCTCCACCTCTCCGGCAAGGTCAACTCGATGACTTTCATGTTTGACAACGTGCTGCCTGGAAAATACAAGAGTAAGAATTGAAGGCAGCACTTCCTGTCTCTGTAAAGTTTCTGAAAACTCGCTCTCTAGTTGCATCCCAACTATACTTGTTTAACTCTTGTTTGTCTTTGTCCTTTGACCTTGAATTTGCATTATTTAGCTTGGGCAGTAATGCAGGAGTTGAGGTTTCTGAACCAACTGCCACCTCATCAGGATGATCCACACACTTCTCATGACATTTTATTTGTAAATTCCTGAAAACAGTGTCATATGATCACACTGACGTGTTCTACCACTTAGCAGCTGTGTGAGCCTGGCAGCTTACTTGATCTCCCTGGGACTCGGTTTCCCCTTCTGAAGTAGGAGTCACAGAACCTTTCTGCAGAGTGATGGAATCCGGTTTGTAAAGCCCCGACACAGTGCCTGGGAAGGAGAAGGCACTTTTCCTCATCTTCCTCAAGAAGCTGCCCATTGCCTATATTTTTGCTCTGTCAGAATTCAGCTTGAAGCTGCTGGCTGTAAACAGCCTCAAAAGTAGTAGACTGATTTTTCAGGCAGATTGTATTTTCTGTTAATGTCAGGTGTTGGCAAACTATGATCTGAGGGCAGCTGCCTGTTTTTATGAATTAAGTTTTATTGGAACACAGCCACACCCATTTGTTTGTGTGTCATCTGTGGCTGCTTGTGTGCTGCAGAGGCCGAGTTGAGTAGTTGAGACTTGTGTGGCCTGCAGAGGTGAAAATATTTACTCTCTGGTCCCTTAGAGAGCAAGTTTGCCAGTGTCTGAATATCTTACCTATAGCCTGGTCTTAAGCTCAGTTGGATTTCCTTGTTAGTTATTTTAATGGCCATTGGTTTCAGTTTTTTTTTTTTTTTTTTTAAGCAATTACTTATTCCCAGCATGGCCAGCTCTGTATATATACCTACACACACATACTTGTTTGTATGTATGTGCATATAGGGGCTTCCAAGGTGGTTCAGTGGTAAAGAATTTCCCTGCCAAAGCAGGAGACAGAGATTTGATCTCTGGGTTGGGAAGATCCCCTGGAGAAGAGCATGACAACCCACTCCAGTATTCTTGCCTGGAGAATTCGATAGAAGAGCCTGGCAGGCTACTCTCCGTGGAGTCTCAAAAGAGTCAGACAATGACTGAGCGACTTAACAATAAGAACAGCATGTGTATAAACTCACTCACGCACTTCATTAGCACTGTTTTTCTGGGGGTATTCAGGGAGGTGGTGCGCTCTGCCCACATGGGTGTCCATGTCGTGTCCTTTGCAGTCAGCATCCTGCATGAAGACTGGTGCTGGAAGAACAAGAGTCTGGAGGTGGAGGTTCTGGAGGACGATGTGTCCGCCGTTGAGTTCAGGCAGACGGGCTACATGCTCCGGTGCTCCCTTTCCCACGCCATCACTCTGGTAAGTGGCTGCTGAGGATGCTCTTATTTGGAAGGACACTCGCCTTTTGGAGAGTGAGAAAGACTAGTGTGCCAAGAGGATCATCAGCATAGTCAAGCCAGATTTCCTTTTCTGCCCCTCAGCTCACCCACCTATTATGGAAACACTGTCAGGAAGCATTTTAAGTCCCTTAGTGGAAAGATGCCTTTGTTGGGGAGAGTTCCTCGTCCTGGTTCCATGTTAAACTCTAACTTTGACTAGTGATTTTGGAAAGCCGTTGATGTAGTGCAGAGCATGTGGGCTTTGTAGGCCCTGCCAAGTTAAGTAATGTTTGTGGGCCTCCATTTTTCCTTCTGAACTTGAGATCGTAATACTCACTCCCCAGGGTTGTAGTGAGGTATGAGCAAATCTCTCACGTATTTGAAGTTTTCCTGTGTACCCTGCTCTTTCTTAGGAACAGGTGTGGCTGAGCAGAGTTGGTTGTCCTCTTGCAGTCTCTGTGGCTGGGTTGGCAGTTACCCAGTGGGTTTTAGGATGGGAGCACCTGTGTAGCCCTGCGTAGGTCTGTTCCTGAACTTCGTATAATCTTCTGACTTCTAGCAATGGCAGGTGTCATTGTCAGGTCTCAGTGGCAAAACAGGGGCAAACGACAATTAAGTGGCTACTTATGTTAGACACCAGAGCAGTGAGACTGGTCTCTCTAATGCCAGTTGAACGCTCGAACCACTTATCTACAAATGGTCCACAGACAGCTTTGTTACAGGAAACGGGTTGATTAATATCCAGTTGAGAACAAGTGAGAGACATTTGGGAAACCAGTCCTTGATTTCCATTTCTCTTAGACTAAGAACCCATCTCACCCCTACCCCTTACCCCCTCGTTCACTAGCTGCCTCCAGTTCCGCACCAAGCTCGATCCCTTCTCCGGGCCTTTGCACATACTCTTTTCTGCCTGAAATGCTGTATCTTCTCCACAACTGAGTGTAGTTGCTTTTTTTCATCATTCAGGCTGAAGCCCCAGTGTTACCTGCTCGGGGGGTAGGGGGTGGGGGCGCCTATCCTGAGGCCAAGCTGAACAAGCCTCTGCGGAGGGCACTCTGTCCTGCTCCCTGTTTATTTCCCGCTAAGCTCTGTGACTTCCTAGATGACATCTACTGACTTCTCTGTTGACTGCATGGATTTTCTGTCTTCCCATATCAGAACGTAAGCCACGCTGAAAACAAGAGCCGTGGCAGCAACCAGGGCCCAGCCTTGGGTCAACCGCATGGCAGGTGCTCAGTAAATGTTCATTGACTGAATGAAAAAGATCACGTTTCTGTTGGAAGTTTTGGAAGGCTTTTAATTTTCCCCTGGCATCCAGCTGTTCAAATGATTAATGTGCAAAACAGATGACTGGTTCAGAAGCAGAAAGCTTATTCCTCGTCTGGCTGTCTCCGTCTTCCCTGGTAAGGCATCGTCTTGGATTTGTTCCCGTAGGAATTTTACCAGGATGGGAATGGACCCGAGAACGTGGGGATTTATAACCTCTCCAAAGGAGTCAACCGGTTCTGCCTGTCCAAGCCCGGTGAGTCTGGAAGGATCGATGTCCTCTGAGCGAGGGAAATGGAGAGGCTCTCGAGAGTGTTTTCAGAGGTGTTTTTCCCCATCTCGGTTCAGTTTGCATCAAGCTATCGATTTTGGTTGTGGGTAACGCCTCTGGAGGGAGCAGCAGTTTTACCCAGAGAATTAGAGCTGGGGGTTGGCACATGTTCCCAGGCTCTTGAGTTTGAGTTGAGTCCAGACCACGGGGCCCTTTCACGTCGAAAAATCGAACACCATCAGCCCATGATCTCTCCTGCTGAGTGATCACTCCCACCTTGCTTAAAAATCCTCCAGTGGCTGCTTTCTCTCTTTGTTAATCACTTTATTGAGATGCAGTTTGCAGACCATAAAATTCACCCACTTAAAGTGTACAATACTTTTTAAAGTGATTTTTAGTAAATATACCTAGCCATACAGCCATATAATCCAGTTCACAACATTTTCATTGTTCCAGTGATTCCTTCCTACATGTTTACGATTCATCTCTATTCCCAGCTTTTGGCAGCCACTAATCTGTTTTCTGTCTCTATGAATTTGCCTTGTTTGGACACTTCATATAGTGAAGTCATACAATACTGTTATTTTTTAGGCTCCTTTCACTTAGCATAATGTTTTTGAAGTTCATTCAGGTCATAGCAGATATTAATAATTTGTTCCTTTTTATTGGTGAACAGTATTCCATAGCATGGATATATCACAGTTTGTGTATCCATTCACCAGTTGGTGGGTGTTTGAATTGTTTCCAGTTTGGGGCTATTATAAGTAATGTTGCTGTGAACATTTGTGTACAGGTTTTGTGTGGACATCTGTTGGGGAGATATCTAGGAATGGAATCAAATGATAAATTTATGTTTAATTTTTTAAGAAACTACCAAAATATTTTCTGAAAAAGCTGTATTTGCCATTTGATATTCCCACCACCTATGTCTGAGGGTTTCATTTTTCTACCTCTTTACCATTATTTGTTACTGTCTTTTTGATTTGTAGCATCCTGGTGGTTCTAAAGTAGTATCTCATTGTAGTTTTATTTTGTGTTTTCCTAAGGAATAATTTAGGGACTTCTGTTGGTTCTCAAGATAAAGTACAGTAACCTCACTTCCCACAGTTTCAGTTACCTCTGGTCAACTGCAGTCCAAAAATATTAAATGGGAAATTTCAGAAGTAAACAATTTATACCTTTTAAATTGCGTGCCTTCTGAGAAGCATGGTGAAGTCTTTGACTGTCTTGCTCCTGTCCGGCCCTTGGGCACATCTCCATATATGTTACCCACCTGTCAGTGTAGGTAAAAACTTGGTACGTTTGGTACTGTCTGCGATATCAGGCATCCACTGGGGGTCTTACCATGTATATACCACAGATAGGGCACAGTCATGTATAGAACCCTTATTCAGACCTTGAACTCCTCTGTAATCTAGCTCTACCTGTCACCCTCTGTTCCAGCCACTGTTTCTGTGTTTTAATTAGGATGCCTTTGGCTGCAGGTACCAAAATCTGTATGACAACCCCTGACAAGTGGGGTTAATTTGATTCATTAACAAAGACTAGCAGCGGAACTTCTCTGGTGGTGCAGTGGTTAAGATTCTGCCCTTCCAATGCAGGGGACACGGGTTTGATCCCTGTTTGGGGAACTAAGATCCCGCATGCCATGCAGTATGGCCAAAAAATGAAACAAAACAAAACAAAACAAAGACTAACAGCTCAGGCGTGGGTTCAGATGGTAGGTGTTAGGGTTGGTGTCTTTGTGATTCTTTTAGTCCTTTCTTTTTTTTTTTTAATGAACTATGCACTTCCTTTTTTAAAGTGTATTTTGTGCTTGGTCTTCATTAGTTTGTGGGCTTTTCTTTAGTTGCAGTGTGCAGGCTTCTCATCATGGTGGTTCCTCTTGTTGCTGAGCGTGGGCTCTCGGGCACGTGGGCTTCAGTAATTGCAGCTCCTGGGCCCTAAAGTGCTGGCCCAATAGTCCTGGTGTAGTGGCCAAACAACAGCAGAATGGGCTTAGTTGCTCCATGGCATGTGGAATCTTCCTGGACCAGAGTTCAAACCCTTGTCTCCTGCATTGGCAGATGGATTCTTTACCACTGAGCCACTAGGGAAACCCCCACTTGGTTTTTTTTTATTTTCTGCTTCATGTTTTCAAGGTACCTACTGTTGCTCCAGAAAACTTATGTCTAAGGCAAGAAGATGAGAGGAGGGGTGGGCAAACATTTTCCATGCCACATCCTCCAGGAAACTTCCTTTATGTCTTATCATCCAGAACCATGTCTCATGGCCACTTCTAGCTGCAAGGGAGCCTGGGGCAGCTGGATTTGCTGCTGGAGGCTGGCATGCTTTCACCCTGAGCATAAGCGGGAGCTGGTTTGAAGGCAGGAAGGCAGCTGTTAGGGAGGCAGCCAGCAAGCCCGTGGTTCAGATGCTGTGCTCTGCCGCAGCACCCTCCACCCCACCTGCCTTCACTTAGCTCTGCCTGCCCGCCATCACTTGTTGGCTCTGATGTTCCTCCCCAGGGAGGCTAGTGCCCCAGTGTCGCTGGGATCTCTGCTGTGCTCATGCCCACGAGGCCCAGCTCCTCCCCGGACCGCACCTATCACACCTGGTGGCTGTGGAACCCTTCTCTCTCTCTGTAGATGGCAGGCCCCATGAAGGCAGGGACTCTGCGTGTTCCCCACTCTGTGTCAACACCTGATGCAACACCTGGCCCGAGTGTTGCCCTGTCAACACTTGTCAAATGAAAGAACAAAGAAAGTGAATGAAGAAACCTAACAATTTTTTTTTTTTTTAGGTAACTGCACTGAGGCTTGATCAGTGTGATGAGAACGAATTTGAATGAATTTCATGTTTGGGTTGGGTGGATGGCCAGAATGCTGGTGAAAGATCATTTGGGAGAATCCGCTACTACACTTGGCTCCTTCCTGAAACTGTATTTTTCTGGCAAATGACATCATATGCCCTTAATCTGAGTGTTAGCCTGATGCGCTCATGGCGTGGAAGTGTTTTCTGCAGTTATTTCTTGGTTTTCTGGGACTTCCCTGCCCCATGCACCTTTTAGGAATATTTAGAGGATGGAGTCCAGACTCTGGCTGTCTTTGGATCTTTAACAGAATCTGTTACTTAGGAAATTCTCAGTCTGAATCCCAGTAGAAATGTACTTCCTGTTCCTCCTCATGCATGTGTCTGTTAGCTTGGTCTGCACAGAATAAACTACTGTGAGCTGTTAAATGATGGAAAATGAAAATCCTGACGTGGTGGGCAGACCTTTGAGTGGATGGGTCATTGGTAAGAAGCCGTCTGTAGGCAGCACAAAAGGCTTTTCAGGTCCCGTATGTGATCTGTTAGGAAGGAGAGGCACTGCCTTGGGATTCCAGATGTTGGAATTGCTCAGTGGAATAGATGCTCTTCTCTGAAAATGACTTTTGATTTCCTGGCTGCAGGCGTGTACAAGGTGACCCCTCGCTCCTGCCACCGGTTCGAGCAAGCCTTCTACACCTATGACACGTAAGCCGGGTGCCGACTGCTCTGTGCTGTCTGTGGAGGGCGTGAGCGCGGATCTCTGCCACAGTTACTTCTGAGAACAAGGGAGTTGTTTTGTATGTTTTCCGGAAGTAGTAAGGTTAGGCAGTGAAAAGAATTTGCAGATAAGGATTTTAAGACACTTGGGTAAATAACCGAGGAAGTGAAGATACAGCTCTTCCCCAAGAATTCTGTAAACCCAGGATGGAAGGCTGTGGTTTGGAACTGGCTTGAATGTAACGTCTGTTGAATCTTCCAGCCTCACTGATAGGAATTTCTCAAGCTCAAGTCTGCCATTTTCCTGTTTTCACAAATGCTTGTGGGTTTCACTGGAAATTAGAGACATAAAGTTTGGGAGTGGAGAATCAGTTGACCCTTAAAGACACTTGTATGTATTTCAGAAGTTTTCTCATGCCAAGCTAAGAGCAGTTTCACGTAGTATATTTCAGGGTCAGGAAGGCCGCCCATAAAGGGCATTGTTTGTGATCCTTTGAGGACGTTGAGGTGCTGTTATGGTATTTTCTTTCTCCCTCTCTGATTTACAGGTCTTCACCCAGTATCTTGACATTGACAGCCATTCGCCACCACGTCCTTGGAACGATCACCACTGACAAAATGATGGATGTGACCGTGACAATCAAGTAAGGCCGATGTTCCATGGTGGGCCGAGCGTGGGAGGGTGGGGGGCCAGGCCGTCTTCTCTCAGAGCTGCTCTGAAAACTATTTTTGATTTGTTATCTCTAGGTATACATACAGATGGCCTTCGCTCTTATATGACACGGCCATAAATTCACAACAGCCCTCCTTTCCTTTTATGATTCAGGAATTAACCGTGGATGAGGAAGAGCCTCCTGACAGCTCGCTTCAGTGCCTCAAATTTCTGCCTGAACTCTTTATACTTCCTGTCTCTGCTAAGGGAAAAAAAAATCTCTGGTTTGTTCACTATATTTCAAGTGTTTTAGGAAATTCAAAAACATATGCCTATTTTTCTTTAGACCCTTTCTCGAAGGCTTGGGAAATAGAGATGACACCTCATGTGAGAAGGGTCGTGAGAGAAAGTGGATGAAGGGCGCTCTCGCTGAGGGTCAGGTTTGCTCGCATGGCGCCTTTGAGAGGAATGCTTGCCTGTGGTGGCTGCATCTGACACCCTAATTTTCTCAAGAAATGAAAGGGTTTTTTTTTCTCTTGCATCGCATACCTAGCTGATCCACCTGCAAATCCTGGGCTCTACAATCCATGGGAGTTAATTTCAGGACCCCCCGTGGTTACAAGAATCTGCAGATGATCAAGTCCCTTATAAAGCAGAGTCCCTTTGCATATAACCTACTGCACATCTTCCCCTATGCTTTAAATATACTGTAAGTCATCTCTGGGTTACTTACAATATCCAGTGCAATGTAAATGCTATGTAAATAGTTACCAGCTTGTGGCAAATTCAAGTTCTGCTTTTTGGAACTTTCTGGAACTTTCCCCCCCAAACATTTTCCGTCTGTGATTGGTTCAGTCCTCAGATGTGGAGCCTGTGGAGACGGAGGACTGACTATATGTCCGCCATCCGTCCCTTTCTTAGCTCTCGGCCTCTATGCTTTGGTTTGACCCACTCTTGTCTCTTCCAGTTTTGTTGCTGTAGCTTCCTGTCTGACGTCTGTGTTTTGGCTGTTGCTTCATAACAGTGTTGTTCATGTGGAATCAGAGTGACCTTAGTAGAAGTGAAGTGAAGTGAAGTCTCTCAGTCGTGTCCGACTCTTTGCGATTCCATGGACTGTAACCTACCAGGCTCCTCTGTCCATGGGATTTTCCAGGCAAGAATACTGGAGTGGGTTGCCATTTCCTTCTCCAGGGGATCTTCCCAACCTAGGGATTGAACCCAGGTCTCCCACACTGTAGGCAGACGCTTTACCGTCTGATCCAGGAGACCCTGTCATCTCTTTAAAACTCCATCCAGCCTGGGTCCACACCAAGGTTTGCAAAGCCTTTGTCTGACCCCTAATCTGACTCTGCCTGGGTCCCTCTGTCCCCCTTCCTGGTCTCCTTGCTGTCCCTGGAGCATGGCCAGGGAGTTGCCTCCAAGGCTCTGAGACTTTGCACTTATCACCTCTTGCCTGGGGCCTCCTCACCCGGAGCGTGTGGCTTTTTCTCTCCCTTCCTTCAAGTCGGCTTGGTGTCACCTTATCAGAAAGGCCTGTGCTCAGTTGTATCTGACTCTCTGTGACCCCATGGAATGTAGCCCGGCAGGCTCCTCTGTCCATAGGATTTTCCAGGCAAGAATACTGGAGTGGGCTGCCATTCCTTCTCTGGGAAAGGCCCGAGTCCCTAATAGAATATAGTTCCCCCTCCATCCCCGCCCGCCCAGCTCTCTGCTCTGTCCACGCTGCTTTAGTTTTCTTCATTGTACTTATCATTGTACTTGGCATCATTTTTCTGTTGGTCATCTGCCTCTTCTCACAGAATGTGGATTCCACAGGTTAGGGGATGCTGTTTGTCCTGTACAGTCTCCCCAGCCCCTGATTCTCTTGCAGAGTACATTCTCAGTAAAGGTTGAAAGAAAGACAGAAGACGGTAATGTGAAAGGGACTCCACATCCTTCAGGAAGTTGACAGTTTCCTTCAGATCATAAAGTCAGTGATATTTCATCCCAGCCCAGATCTCCCAGATGCTTCCACATGGCAAAGAAGTTCAATTTCCGTTTTTTCTTTTTTAAACTGTTTATCCCAAACAGGAGAAGACTGTGCCACAGTTGGTTGTCTGATGAGGTCCTTGGTTTTTATTTAACCGATTTCGACCGACCTCAGGGGTCCCTGACTCTGTGTTCTGGGCTGCTCCTTTCTTCCAGGTCTTCCATTGACAGCGAGCCTGCCCTGGTCCTTGGCCCCCTGAAGTCTGTGCAGGAGCTGCGGAGGGAGCAGCAGCTGGCCGAGATCGAGAGCCGCAGGCAGGAGAGGGAGAGGAGCGGCGGAGAGGCCGGAGGCGAGGGGAGGACCAAGCCCCCTGTGCAGGAGATGGTAGACGAGTTGCAGGGCCCCTTCTTCTACGACTTTTCCTACTGGGCACGGTAAGTGCCCGTGGTGGGCTTTCCCTGCAGGGTCCCCCTGTTCGGATGTCCTTCCTTCTGGGGGGACAGGCCAGCCACATTGAAGTGTCTTAATTATTTTAGATCCGGAGAGAAAATCACTGTCACACCTTCATCTAAAGAGCTGCTCTTTTATCCTCCTTCCATGGAAGCCACCGTCAGTGGAGGTAAATGTCAGCTCAGCTCGCCGACGGCACGCCTTCACACCTGTCTTTTCCCTGCCTTTAGGGTTCTGTTCTGTGCTGTTTTATAGTGAAGCCGTCTTCCTAAGGCATCTTCAGTCCCCGTTGGTGCATAGATGTTACTATCTGACGAGTGAGTGAATGAGTGAGAGGTCTAAATCGGTAAATGTAACTCTATCACTGTTAGAATTGGGGATCTTTTTGAAAAAAGGACTTGCTTTTCCTTGATGTTATCAGGTGGACACCAGAAGGCAGATGAAAAGCAACAGCATCCGTGGTTGAAACGTCTGAAATGTCTTCATGTATCTGAACTGTTCGTGATGTTTGTTTTGGGTTGGGGTGATGGAAGGGTCTTTTGGGGATGAGATAACCAGGTGCTGGTGGAATGTTTAGGCAGCTTTTGCCAGCATCGCGGGTTCAGTAAGCCCTGAACATTTGTGTGTTTGGAAGGAGAGTGTTGAAGGGCGTGGCTGTCCAGTGGGCAGCCTGTCTGGGGCCGCCTTCCATGCTGGGTCCTCTGAGGTCTGGCTACAGAGGCCCTGACCTGCGGTACTGGCTTCTCTCCTCACTTGTGGTCAGTGAGGTCTGAGGAAGAGGAGCTGGGGAAAGCCAGCTTTGTTGGCTATTCCTGCTAACATTCCTGACAGTTTAACAGGGCCGTTCATAAATGTTGAGAGGCTTGGGCCTCTTGTAGTAACTGAGGATTCTGAGGTAGTCAAAAGCCTCACTGGAGTTAGTTTCGAATATCTCAGTTTTAGGCCCTTCTTTAATGGGAAGCCCCCCTCTCTTCCTCTGTTTGTCTCTTTCCTGTGTAGAAAGCTGCCCAGGGAAGCTGATCGAGATCCAAGGGAAAGCAGGCTTGTTTCTAGAAGGCCAGATCCACCCAGAGTTGGAAGGAGTTGAGATTGTCATCAGTGAAAAGGGGGCAAGTTCACCCCTGATCACGGTCTTTACCGATGACAAAGGTGCCTATAGGTAAGCCCTTGACTAAGAACCAGTTATTGGGACCAGTCGGGGAGCCCATGCTGAGTCAGACGGTAAAGAATCCACCTGCAATACAGGAGACCTAGGTTCGATCCCTGGGTTGGGAAGATCCCCTGGAGGAGGGCACGGCAACCCACTCTTGCCTGGAGTGTTCTTGCCTGGAGAATCCCATGAACAAAGGAGTTGGCGGGCTACAGTTGATGGGGTTGCAGAGAGTCGGAACACAACTGAGCAACTAACACTTCCACATTTTCATTCGGGAAGCCCAGGAAAGAAGCTGGGGAGCCAGGTTTCCTGGGGGCAGGTGATGCTTCCTCTAGGATGTGAAGCAAGGCATCACCAGCGTTTCTTTCTTTTATTCAGCGTTGGGCCCTTGCACAGTGACCTGGAGTATACTGTGTCCTCGCAGAAGGAGGGCTACGTTTTGACTGCAGTGGAAGGAACCATAGGCGACTTTAAGGCTTATGCCTTGGCAGGCGTGAGCTTTGAGGTAACACTGTGTGCTTTTAAAAAGCAGTTTTATGGAGTATAACAATCATACAATACACTGCACGTAAAGTGTGTAATCTGACAGTCTCGACACATGACAACACCCGTGAGCATACCACCAGTCAAAATAGCGGACACATCTGTCGCCCCTCAGAATTTCCTCGTACCCTTGGTAACCCCTCTCTCCTGGCCCTCTCCACCCCTCTGATCTGCCTTCTGTCACTGTGGATCAGTTTGCATTTCTTAGAATTTTATATAACGGAATTATTCAGGCCGTACTCTTTTTACTCTGCTTTCTTTCACTTGTAATTTTGGAGATCTGTTGACTTCAGCTCGTGTGCATACCTTCTGGGAAGCATTTTAAGCCTTCATCCTTGACTCTGTTCTGTGTCAAAGGACACAGAATGTTCTTAGAGTGAAGTTGATATCTTTCTCTCTTCCTTCCTTCCTTCTTGGGAAGAAGCATGCTGTGTGGTGGCCAGAGTGAGTCCAGAGACCCTTGAGGCTGAGTGTTGCCGATATCGAGACCAAAAGAGGAGAAACATCCCATCACCTAATAAATTAAAATTCTGCATTGCAGAATGCCTTTTAAAACAAATGGAAAGATAGTCCAACTGGAGAGAAATATCTATTCCATAAATAACAACCCCAGTTTACAAGAGTCTCCTAAAACCAATAAGAAAAAGACAAGCCAAAAAAAAAGAAAAAGACAAGCCAACAGAGAAAAGGTGAATCAAGGACACGAAAGGCCATTCACAGAAGTCATCCAGGTCACTCATAATCACACGGGGAACACTTGACTTCGATAGTGACCAGGCAAACGTAAAGAAGTTACCATCAAAACACTGGGTTTGGGGTTATAGTTGTAATAATGAAGACAATATCCATTTTTTGGCAAGTGTGTGTTTTCCCACACACAGGTAATTTAGGAGCTGGAAATGGTTACAACCACCCTGGAGTTCAGATCGGGGGTTTCTTTCTGGATTTCAAGTGCACACACCCACAAAGTCATTTCTACTCTTAGGAATTGACTCTTTGGAAAAAGAAGAACTTAATTGTGCAAAGATACACACGCTTGGGGACTTTCACTTCATCCCTTCCTTTCCATCACAAAACTCAGAGACTGGCCTGTGTGCCATGGTTTGCCAACCTCTGCTTTAGAGTGAGATGCAGCTCTTCTGAAACAGTGAGGCCGACTGGTGGGGACTGGTGGACGAGGGCAGTGGGGAAAACAGCTGAGGCCAGAGAACGCGACTTGGCCAGAGGGTTTGGGGGCCCTCCTCCACCCCACTCCCACCCAGTCGCTTATGAAGTCCATCAACAGTAGCCATAGTGTTGATAAGATTTGTGTGGGCACAGAGAGTTCTGGAAGGCTGCAAAGCAAATTGTTTATACTGGTTACCCTAGGGGAGGAGAGGAGACCTTCTGATCTTCCCCGTGGGCCCCAGTGAATGACAATAAAAGAAAAACTAGCTGCTGATAATTACCTCTTGACACCTTCATGGTTTGTATGAGTTAATCTTGCTCTGGGGTTCCTTTCTCATCCCCAGATAAAAGCCGAAGACGACCAGCCCCTCCCTGGGGTCCTCTTATCCCTCAGCGGTGGTGTGTTCCGTTCCAACCTCCTGACTCAGGACAACGGTATCCTGACCTTCTCAAACCTGGTAAGGTGCCCACTACTGCATCGCCTGCTTGGCTCCCCCATGAGCGCGCAAGGACATGGCGGCCATGACTTGTGTATTGCTTGACAATGTGAGAACAGAAAACCATTGTGGAGTGCCTCACATTTCTTTGGGGACCAGCCGTAATTAAGGATGGCTCTCACTAGAACTTAATGCTGCTGATGCATGTTCCCTTCTGCACAGACGTCTTGTTTTCTGGTCACCCACTTGTCACTGAGACAATGTAATTAATTACCCTGGCCCCAGCAGCTCCTGTCTTAAGTGTCCCTTTGTTTTACCACCAGATCTCATTGTTTATAATGCCAAGTCTCGTTCAGGGGGTGAGCTTGTGTTTCTTCTGCAAAGCACGCTCCCTGCGGTGGGTGGACAGCACCCATTTTCCACTGAGGATGTAGTCTGAAGCCCTCAATGGTGGACACGTCAGTTGGTCATCTTGTCAACCCTGGGAATAAAGTCACCATTCCAGGGATGTCGCAAACAGGCAGTGAGGTGTAGCCGAAAGATCCCAGACTGGGACGTGAAGCACGCCCACCTTCGAATCTTCCCTCTGCTACTTAACTTGCCATGTCGTCTCAGGCTAGTTACTTGACCTCTCTGAGCTTCAGTTGCTTCATTCATAAAGTTCAAATGTGATTTCTACCCTGCAGAGGTACTAAAGGTGCGCAGTAATGACAGCTGGTGTTAGAATGGTAATTGCTGTCACTGTAATGATTGACTGTAGAGTTAGTTACCATCTCTGTGTGTCTGGGTAGCCTTAGGGTTCTTGGGGCCTCATTCTGGCCTCTTTCCTTCATGACTTGAGCCGCTCCCTCTAATGCCACCCCTCGACTTGCAGCAGAGGCTCAGCTCGTGTTTGTGTCTTGGCAGAGCCCTGGCCAGTACTACTTCAAGCCCATGATGAAGGAATTCCGGTTTGAGCCGTCCTCGCAGATGATCGAGGTGCAGGAGGGGCAGAACCTGAAGATCACCATCACGGGCTACCGCACGGCCTACAGGTGGGCTGCCCCCTCTCCCGTCTCCCCCGGGCCGGGCCGTGGGATCACTCACACACTCTTTTCTCTTGGAACCCATCCCAGTCTTCAGGTTGGTTCTGTTTGGAAGACAAGAGCCATGAGACACGAGTCCACAGGTTCCTGACTGCAACCCTTTTCTCCTAATATCCCCCATGAATGATTTAGTCACAAAGCTCCTCTTTTGAAATTGGCCTGTGAGAACCTACTGAGTTCCTAAAAATTTTTATTTTTTTAAAGTGTTTGAAACATTAGTTGGATTTTGGAAAGGAGGAAATGCATTCACTTGAACAAAATTTGGAAATGTTGAAAAGAAGATATTCAGTGTGGAGTTTCCCTTCTGTCCTGGCCTCCCAGCCACCTAGGTGTTCCAGCATTGCTGAGTGCATCCAGAGATGGTTTATTCACATAAGTATTTATAATTATAGGCACACGCGTATGTATTTATATACATGTGTAGAAGCACTTCAAGGTTGATTAATCAGAAGGAACAGGTTTAGAAAAACGGACCATTTTCAATTGAATATAAAAATAGAATGAAAGGGGAAGTTATTTATTTTCATTTTATTGGATGCTTTATTATTTAAAATAAAGTTTAACAAAAAATGCAATAAAGCGGAGTGAAAGAAAGTTTAGCCTTTCTAAATTACGATTTTCTGGAGCACCCCTTAAAATGTATGAGAAGAGAAATTGATGATAGGAGTGGCCTGAGCCCTCTGGCAGGAAGGCTTAGCTTGCAGGTGACACAGCTGGAAGTGCGTTGTCTGGGTCATTTGGGGTACTGTCCTCCACCGAGTTATTTTGCACCATAATTGTTGGTGAATGCCGGACACTGTCCCTGGAATCTTTTGTGTGCATCAGAAAGCCCTGAGAATGTCGTGTTCCGTTTCTTCTCTCGTCTCTCTAGTTGCTATGGTACAGTTTCTTCCTTAAACGGAGAGCCAGAACAGGGTGTTGCCGTGGAAGCAGTGGGCCAGAGCGACTGCAGTATTTATGGAGAAGACACCGTGACGGACGAGGAAGGGAAGTTCAGGTTACGTGGATTGCTGGTGAGCCTTTGGATGTGTTTCGTTAGTGGATTTTTTCATACTGGCTTCAGCGGTGCCTGGGTTCAGTGGTGCCCCCAAGACGCTAGGAATGAGGGCAAGAGGGTTGAGAGGGGGCATGGGGCTCTGAAACTCCCCAATCCTTGTCTTAACTGACATGCCCAACACTTATGTAGCTGACGTACTGGGTTGTGGTTTTATGGCAAAATACAGGTAGAAAACCATGGGTTTGGTGCAGAACAGGTGGTCTGGCTTAGGCCAGCCTCTCACATCGGATACCTGTGGGGCTCGAAGACAAGTGTAAAAGGCTGGAGTGGACTGGGTGCCTGTCGGGAGCAGTGTGGACTGTGGACCGTGGACAGGTCCTGGCCCAGGAGAAGGGGCAACAGCCACACAGCTCCAGCTCTTCGTAGCCATGTGGGAAGATAACTCAGGGTTGCCAGATGATTAGAGTTTGTAAAAGAGAAGTCAGAAATTCACATTTCCACGTGACAACTCCTGATTTTTAGATATTAACCACTAATTTAAAAAAAATAGGGGCTTCCCTGGTAGCTCAGATAGTAAAGAATCTGTCCACAATGCTGGAGACTAGGGTTTGATCCCTGGGTCAGGAAGATCTCCTGGAGAAGGGAACGGCTGGCTGCCCACTCTGGTATTCGTGCTTGGAAAATTCCATGGACAGACAGGAGCCGGACAACCATGGGGTCACAAAGAGTTGGACGCAGTTGAGCAACTAACACTTTACTGGGGCCATGCTGTCCTTTCCCAAAGTTAAGAAGACCATGTCCCGTGTCCAGGTGTCCTCACTCACCAATATTGGGAAGTCAGGGCAGGAGGTCACTTGGTGAGTGAGGAGCGTTCAAGGCAAAGGAGGAATGCAGGCCTGGGGGTGTCTCCTGGGGCTGTGCTGAGGACTGGAGGATGTCTGTTCTCGTGGGCCAGCTGGGTGGGCTTTCTTTGGGGTCTGGCCAGCCTTTCTGTGATGCTCCCTTCTCCGCCTCTGTCCTCGGGGAGGCCCTGCCCGCTCCAGGGAACGCTGATGTTCACTCAGCACTTTCAGTTGTGTGGAGTTGCCCCCTTGTGGCTGCTGACCTGTTCCATGGAAAAGGCCTCGGATGCTGGAGGAATAGCCTTAGACGGGGAGCGGGCTGTCATGCTGCCCTCGGGACATGTTCCCAGGGCCCCAGGGCGCTCCCTGCTGTCCCCCAGGCCTGCTTCCCTTCCTCATGGCAGTGGTTCCAGAGAGAACAGGTGGGCCACATGGGTGTCCCCCGCCCCCAGGCCGGCTGCAGCCAGGACCCCGGGAAAGGCGATGGGTCCTTAGATCCGGGTCTCTGTCGCATGTGTTCATGCAGATGCAGGCTTTGACACTGCGCCCTTAGTTGCCTTTCTGCCTGGGTTTGAACCCTGCCTTTGTCATTTCTTAGCTGCGTGAGTTCAGGCAGGCATCCCATGCCTTCTGTGTCTGTTTCATCATCTGTAAAGTGAGGATGAGGATCACGGCTGCCCTACAGGTTGGCTGTCAGTACGAAGTGAGTTAATACACACGGAGCGGTGCCTGGTGCACCGACTCTGCAAGTGGTTAGAAGCAAGGTCAGACCACTCCTTTCCCTCTGGTGAGGCAGTTCCTCACCAGAACTGCCAGCTTGGGTGATTGTGTGCAGCTTTCCTCGGTCCAAGCCACAGCAGAAGGTAGGCCTGGGGGGTGTCTGTGGCCTTCAGTCTGCCTTCTTCTTGGGTGGACCCAGTGTTCCTGGCTCATCTCCCTTTTACGGTTGCAAGAATTCAGATTCTGCATCACCGTGTTGACTCCCCCCGGGGTCTTACGGGCCCATACATATTTTTCTTTTTTTAAATTGGAGTATAGGTGCATTACAATGTTGCGTTAGTTTCTGCTGCACAGCAGCGGGAATCAGCTCTATGCATACATATATCCCCTTCTCCCTCTTGAGCCTCACTCCCACCCCGACCCCCATCCCCCCGCTGTAGGTCATCTCAGAGCCCTGAACTGCGGTCCCCGTGCTATACAGCAGCCTCCCATTAGCGATCCATCATACACATGGTAGTGTATATATGCCAGACATGTGTTTCTAAACTCACCAACTTAACACATTTTATTTAGCTAAACCAAATATAGTTTCCTTCTCCACCGTGATAGATTCACGTTTCAATTAATGCTCCCTCACACCCTCCTCCTTGTAATAGATGTTAATTCATTAGCACTTAAAATGCTATGTGGAGTCGCCCCCTTGTGGCAGCCAAAGCCTTCCACGTGCCAGGCCTCAGATGCTGAAGGAATGAATAGCCTCAGATGGTTCTCGTCAAAGGTTTGGACTTGCGTTTGCCAGGCTCCTAGGGGACACCAGGCTGGAGAGCCCTGGTTGAAGATTTCCTCAGGATTTTGACCCCGAGGAGAATGCATTTCTGCAGTTGATCTTTCTGGGCAGGGTATTTGGTGAGGCATTTTGGGTGAGAATCTGTGAGGCATTTTGGGTGAGAAGCTGCCTGAATCTTGCTGCCAGAGGCTGAAGGTGAACCGCTGAGTCAGCAGCCAGGAGCGAGGAGCCGGGTGGTTAGGGTGGGCTCCTGCGCTGCTGGGCATGGGAGCGAGGGGGCAGTGCCCGCGATCCCCATCTCCAGCAGTGCCGTCTCCTTTTTTTCACACCTTGCTACCTTTTTCTGAGGTGCAAATAGCTGTTGCTAAGAGCTGTTTTGAAGAAACCCAGTGCTGCCAGTCCTCACTGAGCTATAAAGTGAATTAATTCGTCTATTGGTGATCATAAATTTGACTTTTCTCGGTTTTTAAAAAAATAATAGTTTTATTGTCTTTGTAAAGGTTCCATGTGCTCATTATAAGATAGTTGAAAGCAACATAATGAAAAGGACAAAATTTTGAAAGGGGAAAAAGTAGATCAGCCTTACACTGGCCTCCAGGACTCGTGGTTAATATAGAGGGAATGTTGTTTAAGGTGCTGCTCTGCTCACACACAGAGAAGGTCACAGTGCACGTGATTTAGGAAACCGGGCCGTGTTATCCTCGCTAGTGTACAAATCAGCAGTTAGTCTCAGGGTTGTCCCCTCTTGGACACACACAGTCACCTTTGAACTCGGCCCCTGCCTCTAGATGCTCATGTGTCATCAGATTTGGTGTGCAGTTGGTGATCAGAAGTTGGTTATTTTAAAAGTTCTTTAAACCCTGCTAGTATAAGTGATCTGTCACCCTCTGGGGAAAGATGTAGATCTTTTCTTTTAATAAATGTGTAAGGAAAAAAAAAGTTCAGAAGTTGACAAATGGTGGGTTCATTTAGACTATTAAAGCCTTCGTAAAGCTGAATTTTATCTGATATGCAGCGTTTTGAGAAATTTCCTTGGAACTCATATGTCTTTCTCTCTCAGAGTTGCCGCTAGCCCACATAGCAACGCATAAAACAACTGTATTTCTTCAAGGCGGTTTGTCGTTGTTGCTTGTTGTCTAGTTGTTGAATTATGTCCGACTCTTTGTGACCCCATGGACTGTAGCCGGCCGGGCTCCTCTGTCCATGGGATTTCCCAGGCAAGAATACTAGAGTAGGTTACCATTGCCTTTTCCAGGGGATCTTCCTGACCCAGGGATGGAACCCATGTCTTCTGCATTGGCAGGCGGATTCTTTACCCCTGAGCCACCAGGGAAGCTGTCGTAATGTACTGGCTTAGAACAAAGTGCTTTACTGCAGTCTGCTAAAAAATGATCTGAGTAAATAATGTACATCCTTCATGTGTGCAGTGTCAACAACAAAAAGTTTTTTAGAATAGTGAGTTTTGTTTGGGTAAACATCATATGTCCCTATACATTTGAGGAATAGAATAAAATGTATAAAGAGGAAATCTGTTGTAAAAAAGGAAATCTGTTGTAAAAAAGGAAAAATCTCAAATCCTACTTCACAGAAATAATACCCCTTGGGAGTGGCATTCCAGACACTACTCAGTACATACATACAGGTGCAGGGGAGGGATGGACAGCAAAAGGGAATAATTTCATCATATTTATTAAACAAGAATAAGCTTATCTTGTTTGCAATTTTGAAATCAGAAACCACATTTAATTTTCCTTGGGTAGAAAAAGCTGAATACAGTTTGAAGGAATTGTAAAACTTCAGAAAAAGGTTTCTACATCAGGGTACATTTTCAAGGAACTCTTAAGAAAGGTGATAGGCCTGGGAACCAAGGTGGGACAGAGACTTGTCCACCGGATGGGGGCCTGCAGGCAGAGCAGGCTCCAACCAGGTCTCAGGTGATAAGCCCTTTTCCAGATAAGACTCCTGCATTTGTTTGCAGCCGGGCTGTGTGTACCACGTTCAGCTCAAGGCAGAAGGCAACGACCACATCGAACGAGCCCTCCCCCACCACCGGGTCATCGTGGTAAGACATGGAATTCTTCAGCAGAATCACTGCATGATTGCATCTCTGGTCAAAAATCCTTCAGCGTTCCTCTGGCTGGCTGCCTTTCATCTGTTGTGGGGGGGACTTTACATCCTAATTAAGGGTCCTCTCAGAATAGTGTCATCTTCAAGCAGCGTCTTCTGTGGGCTTTTAATGAACAGCAGCACTGTCTTGCATCCGGAGCAGAAATCTGAGCTGTTGTTTCCCCACTTCCCCTGCTAGCTCTGATCATTATTCTACAAGTTGAGGATCTTAAGGCCTAAGTAGCATTTTAGATCAAGGGAGGGAATAAAGGGAACATGGGCTTCATCAGTGACAGGGCCACTGACATTTCTTATCTTCTGGTGACCTTGTTCTTCCCACCAAATAGAGTCTCTTGATCTTTAAGATCATGACTCAGCTAACTGATCCCTAAAGAGGCAGCCCTCCAGGTCACAGGAGGTGTCCCTGGCATCATTTGCAGTGAAGTTTTTTCCCATGGAATAAGTCTCATTTGCTAGACCAGAGGATTTGGGACCAGACAAGAAGCCTTTGGTGGCTTTATTAGGTGCCATTATGGATAAAGATTACGATGGGTCCAGAGACTGGTTGGCCATTCAGGATTTTTGGCCTAGACAATGAGTTTTCTTGACGTCTTTATGGCATTTGGCGTTTAAGTGGTTGTGATGGCTGCATCTTATGTTATATTTTCCTGCCATGGGGATTCAGATCGGGGTCCCGGGCAGTCATGTGGACTGTGGCCCCACAGATGAAAAGGTGACTGATGGAGGCACGTGCCCACCCCGGGGGTGCGGGGGAGCTGGGGCTTGACTCTTGCCAATTCCTGCCAGGCAAGAGCATCCTTCTCTTTTTCAAGAGCCGCTGGGAAGTCTGGTTCTTTTACTATGAAATTTCTTTTTGAAAATGTTGATAAGTCAAACTTAAGGAAAAAAGTACTGTCTTTGTCAAACAGCACGTCCATGGCCAAGTGTCACCCGTCTCCTCTCAATTTGGGACCTTAGACTCAGGCTGCTCGGACAGCAAGCTTTGCTCCCTGAATGCGAAGGGAAGTCGCTAGGACATAGAGCTCCGGGGATGTCCCCTGCTGGAGCAGAGGCCCCCGTCTTCCAGCTTCCTTGGCCCAGCTTGCTTTCTCTCTTTCCAGGTCGGGAATAATGACATTGATGATGTGAACATCATAGTTTTCCGGCAGATAAATCAATTCGACTTAAGTGGAAATGTGATCACTTCCTCTGAGTATCTTCCTACATTGTGGGTAAGGCCAGCTGCTGATAGCTAACGTGCTCTAGCCCTTGTTTAGCTGAGGGTTGAGGTTGAGATTAAGAATCTTCAGGCCCAGCATGTATCTGGTGGAATGACTGCCGATTGCTAGAGAAAAACGTGGTCTGGTTTCAGATGACAGTTTTGCCAGCCTTGTGTGTCTTTAGAAGCATCACAGAAGCCTCATGAATGAGCAGTGTGATCTGGGGTCTAAAGCAGAGAGATGGCTTTAGGGCAAAGCACCTGGTCACTTTCTAAATTCTACGCAAGGTGCGTGTGGCAGGCAGTGGACTCAGAGTCAGACGATGGTGGGAACAGGCAGCGAACCTGGGCTGGAGAGAAAGAAAGGCCACCAACAGAACACTAAACTGCTCCTGGAAGCAGCCAGGAACCCAGTGCAAAATGGGAACGTGTTTGGAGTTTAAGGAACAGCTGTGGGGTTGAGGTGACAGTACGTGGTGGGGGGCACGCCGAGTGAACAAGGCTGGCGGTGTTGACACCAGGTGACCAGGCTCTCTAGGTCTCCACAGGGACAACAGTGATGCCTGTTTGGGAGTCAGGGTTGGTGACGATGTATGTGAAGTGCCTGCCCCACGCCTGGCATGTTACAGATATATTAGAAGCTGTTCTCTTTAATGTTCCCACTACACTAACAGGTGTTTACTATTTTGAGCATTAACGTAAGTTGTCAGAATCTTAAATTTAAAAATTTTAACATTTTGACAACTGTCACATCACTGGTGTTTCAAAAGCATTAGGAACGGCCTGTTGCGGGAGGACGGTTGCCCTTTCAAAGATCCGTGTTTCCAGAGTTCCTCTCCCCTCAGAGATAAGCCATACTAAGGTGTCGAAAAGGTGGTGTTTATCGTGTTGAAGTTTTGAAAGCACGCCCTGCTTTGTCGCTGCCCTCCAGGTGAAGCTTTACAAAAGCGACAACCTCGACAACCCGATCCAGACGGTGTCCCTGGGCCAGTCCCTCTTCTTCCACTTCCCGCCCCTGCTCAGGGACGGCCAGGTGAGCCCGCTCCTCTCCGCGCTGTCTTTGCTGGAACGACTCCCCTTTTCCACTGAAGGAACTCAGTTTTCCCATTTTGTCCCCTCATGCCACCTTGCTGACACAGTTGAATCAGAGGAGGTGGGGCTCTCTAGGGATTTTTTTTTCCGGAATTAGCTCTTTTTCTGTTATAAAAATAATACACATTCATCACGGCAGGAGATCGGGGAAGGGGATGGAGATCAGACATAATACTGTCATCCAGAAGCAGCTGTTAACATGTCCATAGTTTCCTTTTGACCCTTTTTGACGCATGTGCATGTGTGTATAAATATAAAAACGTGTATTCGTTTAGTGATACAAAGCTGGGACTGTTCTGTACATTTTCTTGTAATCTGTGCTTTTCACTGAAGACTTTCTCACCCGTACTTTCTCATGCATGGTATTTAATGACTGCACAGGAGACCATGATAGAGAAAATACCGTAATCTATTTAACCAAGGTCATCATCACTTATTGATGACGGGATGTTTGCCGTCAGCTCTAATTGCACAGAGCCAGCTATTGTGGCTGCCCCGGTGGCAGCAAACTGTGGAGAGAACTTGGTTCCTTTTGGGGACTTAGCCTGAGAGCGTGAGTGGTGAGCCTTTGTGGTTCCTCCCCTGGCTTCCTGCCACCTGCCACAGGGGTGATCCTCTGGCCTTTCCCCGTGTGAAGTGGCCGTGAAATAACAAAGCAGGTTGTGACAGAGTCTGGGGCCTCCCCTGCACTGCTCCAGGTGCCCTTAGTAATCGAACCTCTTCCGGCAGCACAGCAGTGTGGTCACAGGCTCCCCGGGGCGCGCAGCCTGCTTGGCGTCTTAGCAGCTGAGTGACCCTGGGCACGTCACGTTTCCCTTCTTCCGGCCTCTCTCCCTCCATCTGTGAAATGGGGCGATAATTCTGATCTTGTCAGTGGTTGAGAGCACAAGCCTAGTGTGGTCACAGGCTCCTCAGGGCTCGCAGCCTGCTCAGTGCCTTACCAGCTGAGTGACCCTGGGCACATCATGCTTCCCTTCTTCGGGCATCTCAACCCCCATCTGTGAAATAGGACAATAGTCCCGATCTTGTCAGTGGTTGAAAGCATACGCCTAATGTGCTCACAGCTCTGGGCCCCTGGCTGGGGCTCAGCACGCAGGCCCGTGACGGTGACCAGGACCTCTGCAGAGGACGCCGCATTCTTAGAACTCACCAGCTAATGAGCCAAGAATTGTCGCTTGGAAGTCAACCTTGTTTTGGATGAAAAACAGTCTTCCTCAGTTTAACCGCGTGTCTCCCTCATCAGAATTGATTCATCAGAACTGTGTGTGTTTTGTAAAGTCAGGTTCTCTAAGGACCACGTAGCTGCCATGGTTGGATACACTTAGAAAGACGAGCCGCGGGCTCCGAGCGCCTGTTTGGAGATGGCAGGGTTGCGTGGCTGACCCTGCTGGACTGGCCTGCTGAGGCCGCCATGTGCGAGTTAGTGACCTAGGTGTGGAGGTGTAAACTTGGGGGTTCCTAAAGGAAACAGCAAGTCCTTTGCATCACAGTCACACATTAGGACTTAGTGTTCGTTTGCTTTGCCCCAACTGCCCTTTGTAAAGACTGCCCCTCCCTCCTTGTGCACAGAATTACGTGGTCCTCCTGGACTCCACGCTGCCCAGGTCCCAGTACGACTTCGTCCTGCCACAGGTGTCCTTCACGGCAGCGGGCTACCACAAACACATCACCTTGGTCTTCAATCCCACGGTAAGGAGAAGGGGGCTTCCGGCATGGAGTATGCAGTGGTTCCAAGGTGCCACTGAGCACTCTTCAGACCTCCGTCCGTGTGGGAAGTTGGCGGGAGTCCTCGTCCCTGAGGTAGAGAGAAGGCGGGAGGCTCGTGCATGGGGAGCCTGGACTTGGACGCGGCCCTTCTGCTGGTTTCTGGCTCGTGCTTGGTGACTTGGCCTCCACGATCTTACCCTGAGTAGAAGGTTCCTCCTCGACCCCAGGAGGAAGCACTTGTCTCGTTCACCTCAGCAGAGACTGAGGAAGTGACAGAGAAGAGCAGGCCGGGAACTGTTTGTCTCCGTGTGGAGGCGCACGCAACCCCAGGGAGGAGCAGTGCCTCCGTGGAGGGCAGTAGGGCTGCAGCCTGGACGTCCGCCGGGCACCTCCCAGCTCCGGGGAGTGCGTGGGCAGCCCAGGCAGGATGGAGGTGCTGCCTGGTGGGCCCAAGCGAGCAGGCCTCGTCCCTGCTGCCAGGAGTGTGGTCCCACTTCTGAGACCGTGGGAGCAGAGCCACCTGCCAGGGGAGGGAAGGCCTGGTGGGTCCTCATCCCAGTCCTTCGTGGGGAGGTGCCTCTCTTCCATCCTTCTGGCAGCTCACAAAGACTGAGTGACTTACCTGAGGGTGCTCGGCAGAGCCAGGTTCTCTCGTCCCGGCCGCTGGCCAGGCGGCTCAGCACCATACGCCTACGAGGGTCGTCAGGGCGCTTCCCTGCATCCCGTGCTGAATGTCAGTACCGACAACCACGTTCCTCACGCATCACTCAGTGTTTCACGCACTGCTAACCACTCCACACACCTCGTCATTCCCCACAGTAGGTGCTGTTTGTATTATCGCCATTTTATAGTTGAGTCAACCGAGTCTTAACGTGACTGCCCAAGGTCACACGGGAAGACCCGGCCTGGAGCCTGGCTTGCGGTCCTCAAAGCTTCGCCTCATAGTTGCTCTGCCTCTGCCCACTGACTCCAACTTGCTCTTAAGGATTTACTTTGATGGAAACTGGTTTGGGATCTAAGACAAGTCAAAACAAGTGGGGGCAGACAGTTAGGGATTCTGCGCTATTCTGTTTATTAAGGGAGCGTCTGTCTCCGGCTATTGTCTTGGGTCAGAGGCCCTCTGGTCCTTCTCCTTCCTGTGTGTCCGCAGATGCTTTGATCTTGGGACCTCTTTACACTGTTAAAATTAGTTGCGAATCTCAAAGACCTTTGGTTTGTGTGGGTTATATGTATATTTATCATATTAGAAATGCAAACTGAGACATGCGTAAAACACAAGCATCCATAGGCCACACGTCCCGTTACCTGTCAGAGTGAGGACATCGTCAGGTGCAGCCTCTGGGAACGTCCCCTGCCCCGTCGTAGGAACATGCAAGAGAAACTGGCACGTTGTATCTTCACAGTATGATGAGAACAGTGTAGACTGTGCAAATCTCCTGAAAGAGGCTGTACCTTGAGAACAGCGCTATGGCTTGTTAACCTGTTTTATCATCATCCGAAAGTTCTTTATTTGTTTCCATTGTCGAGGTGGAGTGAGCTAGTTGGGATATAGGTTCATTTGCTATTACAGAGACCCAGCACTTCAGGGCTTCAGCAGGAGGGAAGGTTCTATCTTATGTTGACCTTCCGGGGGTTGCGCGGAAGCTCCTGGGTGTCAGGCTCCTCCTGTCCGTGGCTCTTCTGTCCTTCAGCACATCGCCCTTCCCGGGATGGCACAGGTGGCTGGAGGCTGTCCGGTCAGCAGGGAGGAAGGGCACACCCAGGGTACGGCCTGGGTGTGGCACTTGTCACTTCTCTTCCTGTTCTGTGGCCAGAGTTGACCCTGGGGCCCCACCTGGCTGCGAGGGAGGCTGGGAACTGTGTTCTGTTCTCACTGGCCCTGCTGACAGTCTGGGCTCCCCTGGAAGGAAAGGTGAGCGGCCCCGGGTCCCCAGCACTGCTTAATCGCCTCACTGGGTGTGACCTCTGGCACTTGCTTGGTGCTCACCGTGCCCCCGAGTCTGGGAACAGTGGGTTCTCGATGCCTCCTTAGAGGAGAGAGTCCCTGGGTGCAGCCGGGGCTCAGCAAAATGAGCTCCTCGTACTTTTCAACCACAGGGGTCCCCTGCCGCCCGCAGCTCTGTGTCTCCTCAGTGTAGATAGTGAAGGGTCCGGGGGTGGGGAGCACCTTGTTCTTGGAACCTGGTTATTCCCGAGCTTCAGAGAGCAGGCAAGGGGAGTTTGTGCAGCAGAGGATTCACTTAGGATTTAGTTGTGTCACTTCAGTTACTTCTTTTGGGTACTGAGGGTCTGGGTCACGTGGGTGCTTGGGGTCTTGAGGAGGCCGGGCAGGTCTGGGCTGTGGATGGGGTGCTGGCGGAGAGCTGGCCTGGGGTGATGGTGCTCTGGGTGTTCGCAGAGGAAACTGCCTGAGCAGGACATCGCCCAGGGATCATACATCGCCCTGCCCCTGACGCTGCTCGTCCTGCTGGCCGGCTACAACCACGACAAGGTAGGGGACCCGAGCCCTCAGGGCAGCAGGCGTGCGGGTGGGGGGCGGATCCCTCATAGCTGGGATGTGGCCGGGGAGGAATGTCCATTGTTACAGAGGTGACCGCGCTTCACGATAATGGTTTAATAGCTGGGTCCAGTCCGACTCTTGCAACCCTATGGACTGTAGCCCACCAGGCTCCTCTGTCCATGGGGTTTCCCAGACAAGAATACTGGAGTGGGCTACTATTTCCTTCTCCAGGGGATATTCCCAAGACCAGTGCCAAGGCCTCCTTTCAAGGCTAGAAGCCTCTTGTATCCCTCCTACCCCTTAACCCTGAAGTACTTCCGGGTCTCTGGTGACCCTCTCTGGTACAAAGACCTGCGCTCGGCTGGGCTGAGAGCACAGAGCGGCAGGGATGGGCCAGGGCAGGCTGGGGGCGGGGACTTTGGTGTCCCGCTGGACAGACGTCTTTTCCTGGAGCCCCCCTCTCTCATACCCTTTTTCTTCCCAGCTCATCCCCTTGCTGCTGCAGCTGACAAGCCGCCTGCAGGGAGTCCGAGCCCTTGGCCAGACAGCCTCTGACAACAGCGGCCCGGAAGACGCAAAGAGACAAGCCAAGAAACAGAAGACAAGGCGGACGTGAGGGATCTCCCTCGGGACAGGCCCCTGGTGTGGAGGATGCGTGTGACTCTTGTCATCAGCTCCGCGGGCGTAGCCACCCGTCAGCCTCCCCTCCCCGGCCCCGATGTGACACCGTGAAGGGACCCTCCTGTCACTCTGCAGAGCACAACTGATTTTCTGAGTCAAAGATAATTTATTATTTTTATTTTTGTCAAAGAAGTGTTTAAGCTGTGCTGGTGGTGTGCGAATGTTATCCTGAGTCTTCCAGCTTCATTTGCAAAAAGAATTCCAGTAAATGGGTGTCTTGACTCCCAAATCAAGCTCCTGTTGGACTGACCCTCCCCTTAACGTCCCTGTGCATCTGAGGTCCCTGCTGGAAACCGCACAGCCTGTGTGTACTCCTAGGAGGGTGTGTTATGCGGTAAAAAGTCAATAAAATGGCCCAGTTGTTTGTGTTGTAGCTCATCTCGGGTGCAGTCCTTGGAGGGCCCTGGCCTAATGCTGGGGTCACGATTGCACCGCCTGGAGGGACACGTGGGTCCTGAGTGAAGCCGAGATGACACGTGGCAGCTGGCTTTTGGCCTCAGTGATAGGAAAACGGGAGAGGTGGTGAGGGGTGACGGCGTCAAGGGCCCTACCTTGGTTGAGGGTGGGGGGTGATGGTGTGAAGAGCCCCGCCTTGTCTGAAGGAGTCCGAGAGGCCCTCCCACTGTGCTGCGGGATCATGTGTTTACGTCTCTAGAGAAGCCGGAAAAACTGAGTTTTATGTGAACTCTTCCAAGTTTTAAATGTTAGCGACAAATTCAGTTTGTAACTTCTGGCGAAACAAAATACATATGTAGGCTGTGTGAAGCTTGAAGGCTGCCAGTTTGCATAAGGGATCCACAGGAATTCTCAGCATTTGAACGGCATTAATTTCATTCTTATGGGAAGTAATTAAGTTACCCTGGAAGCAGGGACATCCAGCCATCCAATGCTTATTGAGCCCCACGTGTGACAGGCACCGGGGCTATGAGACGAGCAGAGCAGACAACAGTATAAACTTCAGGAGCTGGATGAGGACGAACCCGCCCCCCGCCTCCCCCCTGCCCCGCTTTGTTCCTTGTTGTGTCCCTGGCGCTCCGTGTGGAGTGGGTACTTTAGAAGGAACGAATGAATGAATGCATGCGTGGAGAGGCGAGGATGTGGACACGTGGCACCCGCTCTCAGAGCGCACGACCCATCCATCGTCGGGTGGAAGACAAGCTGGTCAGGGGACAGGGCAAGGCGGAGAGCCAAAGGCTTCCTGGTGGAGGAGGCTCAGGTGGCCAAGGGGGCACAGAGCAGAGGTCAGGTCCCACCTGAGAGCTTAGGGAAGCTTCCCCGGCACGATGTTCAGGCCGGGTCTGGAAGGACCCGAAGGGGAAAGAGGAGTAAGGCAGAAGGTCTTGTTGGGTGCCACGATCAGTGAGGACGGTCAGCTTGAGGATTCCCGGGCTCCAGGGGCCCTCCCGAAGAGCTGCTGCACTTCCAGCCCAGCGGCTGTTGGGCTCTTGGCCATTTCACAGGTATTACTTTTCACTGTGGAAGGAAGTATGCTCTTGGAGATCTGGGAGAGACGAGATGCATAATCCATTTTTTGGAGTGTTTTCTAACACTTCTTCCAAGTGGACACCCAGAAACATGCCTTTTAAATGTTAATGGGGCTTTTTATTGACGCAGTGTAAAGGTTAAGAGCTCGTGGAAGATACCACTAAATGTCAATATGTTCCATCCAGTTCTGGACGCCGCCACTAAGGGGCAGTCTTCCCCCGTCGCTGCTGCAGGTCACCTTTCTTGCTGGTGGATCTTCTGAAAGGGCTCTGTTCCTGGAAAAAGGCTGCTGCCTTTCTCAGCCCGTATGCAAGTTCGGCCTGTTGCCTGAGATTGTCTTCATTTTCTGGCAATCTCAGGACAACTCCCCTGTCCCCTCTGTGAGGTGTGAGAATGAATGGATAGAGAATTTTAAATGCAGCAAAAGTTATATGAGACAGATTTCTTTTCCCCCCTGAGAAATTAAAGATGTCTTAAATGACGGGTCCCTGAAGAACTCCCTTGCTTGCGCCTTTTTGCTTATTAAAGTAGCCCAGCCTCAGCGAGGATACCCCCCGAGACTGACAGACAGGGAGGTGCCATTCTAAGGTGCTGGTTTCACCTGAGTCTTCCCTGGGTTTCCTTTGTTTGGAATGTTATCATCCAACCAGCAAGGACGGTTGGACATGGGTGGAGGGGTGCTGGAGGTGGGCATGGGGAGTGTGTAGGGGGCAGGGGCTCCAAGAGAGGTAGGGAGAGGAGGTGGTCCTCGTGCTCAACTCTCAACGGTCTGTGTTCAACTCTTGAGAGACGAGTCATGAGATAAGGGGAAAGCGAACGATTACCTCCCTGAGTGACGAGCAGTGGCGGAAAGGAGTGGTGACCATGTGCCAGGCACCGCACTGAGTCCTTTCATGCATGAAATGCTGGGTCTTCAGGACCTTCCGACATGAGTATGTCTTCAACTCCACCTTACAGGAGGGAACTGAGACTTACGAGCGTCGCAGCCACTAAGTGGCAGAGCTGGGGTTTGAACCCGGGTGCAGGAGTTCTTAACCATGTGCTCTGCTGTCTCCTGCTCTACAAAATGAGACAGGGCATCTGTGTGCCAGGTTGGGGATAATTCAGGTGTTGAGAAAGAGAATATCATATGCCAGAGATGGGGGCATGAGCTGTGATAAATTTAGTCAAAGCACAGTGACATGTAGCCATGTGTGCAACGGAGGGTCAGGCCTTTAACTGTTCCTTCAGCATTGTTTCTAGAACCAGAGTTACATGGCTAAATGCTTAAACCCAATTCCCCAAATCCAAATCCAAATCCAATGGGCAGCATTCCCCCTTTCCTCAAAAGCTGGAGCCACCTGATGAGGGGAGTTGGGAAGGATTCTGGGAACAAAGTTTGTGTGGTTCCATTCCATTCTGTCTAGACCAAGTGCTCACTGGGAATGAGGACTGTGTCTCAGCCATCTGCGGTTCCAGGCCCTGCACACAGTGGGGGCCTGAGGAAGGGAGCCCGCCTCAGATTGACTGCCCCCAACCATCCCCACGGCCTTTTCATATGGGCTCCCCTTGCACACTGAGTCAGGGCTGCACTCAGATGTGAGTGCTGACGTGTGCCTTCTCAGATGGGGTTATAAAGGGCATCGCATAGACAGATGAATGGATAAAGAAGATGTGGTGTGTGTATATATACAACTCAGCCATAAAGAAAAGCAAAATAATGCCATTTGCAGCAACTTGGGTGCAACTAGAGATTATCATGCTAAGTGAAGTAAGTCAGACAGAGAGAAAAATACTATATGATATCACTTATATGTGGAATCTAAAATATGACACAGATTATGAGACAGAAACAGAATCACAGACAGAAGAGATGGACGGTTGCCAAGGGGAAGAGTGGGAGGGAGAGGAATGGACTGGGAGTCTGGGGTTGGTAGATGCAGACTATTACATTTAGAATGGATAAACAACGAGGTCCTAATGTATAGCACAGGGAACTATACTCAATATCCTGTGATAAGCCGTAGTGAAAGAGTGTGTATAGTACAGTGTATGTGTATAACTGAGTTACTTTACAGCAGAGGTTGGCACAACATTGTGAATCAACTATACTTCAGTAAGGGCTTCCCAGGTGGCTCAGAGGTAAAGCATCTGCCAAAGCAGGAGATGCAAGAGACTCAGGTTCAATCCCTGGGTTGGAAAGATACCCTGGAGCAGGAGATGGCAACCCACTCCAGTATTCTTGCCTGGAGAATTCCATGGACAGAGGAGCCTGGTGGGCTACAGTCCCACCCTTTAATAATACAGTCCCTTTAATAATAATAATAAAAAAATAATAAAGGGCTTTGCACTCGCCATTTTGTTCCTGGAGAAAACCAGCTGCCTTGTGTGGGGATACATAGGCAGCCCCTTGGAGAGCTGAGTTCCCTGGATAGCAGCCAATCCAACTTGTCAACCAGGCACTTCAGGGGCCCTGGACCTGGATCCTTCAGCCCTGGTCAAGCCTTTGGATGACTGTAGCCCCAGCCAACATCAGACTGCTGCTGCTTCAGAGACCCTTTCAGAAACCCTGCCTGGCTGAGCTCTTCTCAAATTCCTGACTCAGAAATCTGTGAGCATGATGTATGATTGTATTAGGCCTCTAAGTTATGGGGTAATTTGTTATGCAACACTAGGTAGCTGGAACAGTACTCAATAAAGGTCTATCATCAATGGACAGTGACTGAGAGACCTGCAGTAAATCAATGTATTTCTACCTGTATTAGTCAAGGCTATTTTCATTTCAAGTAATAGGAGCCCAACTCCAACTAGCTTAAGCAAAATGGGGCATTTCACTGCCAGTGCAGTGGAGAACCCCAGGAGTGTCTGGCTCCGTTGGTGGCTGCATCCAGGGTATGTCTTAGCCTCCCAGTTCTGTTTCCCTTTGTGAGTTGACCATGCTCTTCCCTCCATCAAGGCTCTACGCCAGCTCTCAGTGCTTAGCTCTGAAAGAGCCCTTTGCTGGAAACCGACCGACTTTGAAACCAGGTCCACGGCTTCTTGCTCAGTTGTGCTCTGCCTGGCGCAGGGCAGCTGTGGGGAGACTTCCACTGTGAGTGAAGTTTGGGAAACTGGCTTTTGACTTCTGCCTGTCCTGCTTCTGCAGAAGGTGGTCACCCTGCAGCTTTAGGCCTAAATCACCCCAATTTGCAGGCCCAACAGAAAGAGAATTCCCAACCCACAGACCCTGTGTCCATCTGGGGAAGGTGGACTGATGGGCAAACTGCAGGATCTGATGGGCAAACAGCAGGATTGCAGGGGCCTGGCCAGGCCCCAAGCCACAGCTCCATCTATGCCATGCAAAGCTCCCGCAGTGGGGATGTGCATTTCCCAGAGAAACAAGGGATCCTGGCTGGGCAAAACCAATAGAAGTCAGCTCTCCTCCCTTCACGGCTTGATGACCAGGTCACAGTCACTCATCATTTCTGGCTTTATCTTTTCATTAGCAAATAACCATGGCTTTGTTACAACATGCCCAGGGGAGGGAAGAAGCTCATCTTCCTGTGGGCCTACTGTGTGCCAGGCCTCAGAGGGAAGGTATGCAGAGACCCCCTTCCTCCCCCTTATCGGGGCGGGGGCGGGGTGTTCATGCTTCATGATACAGTGGTGGGATTGCAGGGGGATCTTGACCATTGTCACTAAGTCCTGCTGTGCCCCCACACCTGGGTTTGTCTACGATGCTGCGCACTTCCATACCCTTTCAGATGAGTGACTGTTTCACTGTTCCACCGTGTGGATGAAACAGCAGCCCATCTTGCATTTGCTTTTTGGAATTTGAAGATTCTGTAAAACAGATGAATGCATTGGAACAAGTGGTCCCCACGTCTGTGCAGAATCTGTGCCTCTGGGGACTGATGGCTGCCCCTCCCTGTCTAGTCTGCAGGGGAGACGGCTGGCAAGAAGAGGGAAGCTGACAGCTGCTGCATTTTTATCCTGTTTCTACTCTTGGAGCTGAGAGGAAGAGGTGGCTGACCGCTGCTGAGTGATCAAACTCCAGATGGGCCTCTCTCGCTTCCTCTTCAGGGCTGGGGTGGATGGGTATACGGAGAAAGAACATTTTGCTGCCAACCCCAGATGCTTCTTCCCTTGCCAGTTTTGGGAACACTTCACCGAAGTGATGACTGATACTTAGTTAATGGTGGCAAAGAACGGATCACGTGTGAAGGCGAGGTCTAAGCGTGACGGTGGTTGAGGGTGGGGGTCTGCAAACCCTGGCCCCCAGAATCTACTTCTGTTCTGCAAATAAGTTTATGTGTATAACTTTTTAGAATTCCATATATGAGTGATACCATATGATATTTATCTTCGTTTGATTTCACTTAGTATGATATTTTCTAGGTTCATCCATGTTGCTGCAAATGGAATCATTTCATTCTTTAAAAAAGAAAAACTTTTAATTCTGTATCGGAGTATAGCAGATTAACAATGCTGTCATGGTTTCAGGTGGACAGCAAAAGGATTCAGCCAGACATATTCATTCTTTAATAGCCGAATAGTATTCCATTGTCTATATGTAGCACATCTTTGTGATCCACTCATTTGTTGAAGGACATTTAGTTTGTTTCCATTTCTTGGCTATTATCAATAGTGCTACTATGAACATAGGACTGTATGTATTTTTTTGAATTACAGTTTTCATCTTTTCCAGATATTTGCCCGTAAGTGGGATTGCTGGATCATATGGTAGCTCTATTTTTTATATATATTTTTAAGGAGCCTCCATAATGTTCTCTATAGTAGTTGCTTGCAGACATAGAAAACCCACTTATGGTTACTAAAGTAGGGGAGGGATAAATTAGGAATTTTGGATTAATACACTCTTTAAGACTTATTGTATAGCACAAGGAACTATGTTCCATGTCTTGTAATAACCCATAATGGAAAAGAACCTGAAAAAAAAAAAATATATATACACACACACACACATATATATATATATCTGAATCACTTTGCTAACAGGGTAAATCAATTATACTTCAATTTAACAAAAGTTTCAAGTTGCTAAAAAACAAAACAACCCCCTCCCCAAAACTACAACCCCACCAGGCCAACTAGTTAGCTACTGTGTTTGTAAATAAAGTGTTATGGGAACACAGCTATGCCCTTTCGTGCAGATTGTCTGTGGCTATTTTAATCTGACAACAGTGGAGGTAAATAGTTGGGGCAAAGACTGTATGACCCACAAACCGTGAAATATTTACTATCTGCCCCTTTATGGAAAAGGCGTGCTGACCTCTAGTCTAGTGGGCACTTTGTAAAGTTTGATTTGCGCGGGGAGACACTGGTTCATTCGACAAGCATTATCTGAGCGTCTAGGCTATGCCAGACCCTGCTCCATGACCGAGGGTTTAGTGGTGGGAACGTGCAGCCAAGCTTAAATGCCAGGCTCCTCCGTCCGTGGGATTCTCCAGGCAAGAATACTGGAGTAGGTTGCCATTTCCTTCTCCAGGAGATCTTCCCGACCCAGGGGTAGATCCCAGGTCTCCTGCATTGCAGGCAAACTCTTTACCAGACATCTGAGCCACCAGGGAATCCCAAATGAATGAATGGTCATTAGTAATAATGTTGGTCGTGATCCATCCACATGACTCATATTGAGACCATGTCACCAATTCACACTTGTCTTCTGTTTGGGATGAACCGTATGAAACTGCCACTTTTATAGGTCAAAATGGTTGACTAATTCACACCATGCCCCTCCTCCAGGGGAGCTTCCCAACCCAGGGAACAAACCTGAGTCTTTTACGTCTCCTGCACTGGCAGGCAGGTTCTTTACCACTAGCGCCACCTGGAAGCCCAACCATTATACATGCATACTGAAATTAAACAAGTAAATGGACAGTGAATGTGGGAGCCAGTTTCTCACGGTTGGAGTGGAACGATACAAGTAAGCAAAGAAGACTAGAATGATCCATGTGGTGATGGATTAGAGTTGGAGACGTCAGTATGAACTCAAGTTTCATATAGACACAGATGGTTGCATTTGGAAATATTTATACGTATGTGCACACACACAGGCTAGTAACATACATATGCTTCCTTGCTCTGCCAGCTGAGTGGGGCTGGAAGGAATGACAGCATAGCAGCAACAAACCCCCAGTGCCTAGATCCCCGTTCTCTAACAATGCCCCTTTTCGATAAAAAGCACCAGGGCTCCATGGAGAAGTGTCTGATTCTAGGACTGGGGTGGGATATATAAGATGAGCTGGGAGCATCCTATAGTGTCAGAAAGTAAGGAAGTGATACTGACCAGGGTTCTTGGCCTCCTCAGTCAATAGAAATTGATAAGAGGCCAGACAAGACATTCAGGCAAGGCTTTATTGGGGTACCTGCTACAGCAGCAGGGAGCAAACACAAGTAATAGTGTCCCTTGCTTGCTCTGCAAGGTGGGACAGGCTGGTTCCTTATGTGGCTTGAGGGTAGAGGTGTGTCTGGGGATTGGGCAGGAAGGGTGGCTTAGGTGGTTTGCCTATCTCTTTGGTGTTGGTCTGGCTTCCCTGGTGCCTCAGATGGTAAAGAATTCGCCTGCAATGCAGGAGACCTGGGTTCAAACCCTGGGTTGGGAAGATCCCCTGGAGAAGGGAAGGGCTACCCACTCCAGTATTCTGGCCTGGAGAAGTCCATAGACAGAGAAGCGTGGCAGGCTATATATAATCCATGGGGTCGCAAAGAATCGGACACGACTGAGCGACTTTCACTTTCACTTTGGTGTTGAGCGCAGGGGGCATGCACAGGACCCTGTTTTTGCTCCCCATCCTCTGATTTTTCTGCTGGCTCTTCAAAAGTGGCAGTTGGGTTTTTGGTCGCTTGGTATCTTGTCGGCCATAATTTGCTCTAACCGTGCATGCATGCAGTTATTTTTAGTCCATCATCGTTTCTCTGTGTTTTGTTGCTGGAGAGGGTTGTCCAGCAAACACTGCAGCAAAGGGTCCCAGGTCCCAGCCTGTTTCAGGAGCACTAAACAAATCAAGACAAATCAGCACATTGATGATGGGGAGTGGGGAGGGGAGCATCTCAAATGGACACAGGAGCAGCTGAAAGAGCTCTCGCAGTCAAAGCTGGCACAGTTTTGACCAACAAAATGAATAAAGTAGTACTGGATTATAACTCAAAGTATAGAATAAATACCCATGGTACCATACTGGCATAGATTAATGACTGAAGAAATCAAGGGCCCAGAAAAATGATACTAACTAAAAATGAAGAAATCTGAATAAATTTGAGCTTTAATTAATAATAATGCATCAATATGTGGGCATACAGAAACTGTACTATCTTTCCCAGAACTGTTCTAAAGTAAAAAGTTTAAACATTTATTTAAAAAAAGATCGAATGTGGCAATGTCACATGCTCAGCCTCGTAGTGTTTTTCCTGGTTTAGTTTGTGGGCATGAATTCATATTATGCCATCTAACCTCTGTTGTCTGACCTTCAACGTAGCCAGTGACCCCAAGGGACAAAAAGCCCAAGTTAGGGATATGTCCTGAGGTCAGGAAATGGCCCGGCATCCAGACTGCACACATTGGTTACCTGGAAAAGCCAAGGAATAGGATAGACAGGGGGTGGCCCTTGGGTCAGATCTGGGGGAGGGATTTTTGTCAATAAAAGTTTATTGGAACATAGCCAGCCTATTTATTTACATGTCATCTATAGCTGCTTTTGCGGGACAATGGCAGAGTGGATTGTTGCACCAGAAATCCACATGGCCCACAAAATATTTATAATCTATTTGTTCCTTTAAGGAAAACGTTTGCTGACCCCAGGATAGGGGACACAGTTCTGTCACCATCCTTTAGCAGGAAGGGCAAGGAATCCCTATCTCAGGACAGGTCAGTCTTTTTAACAGTGGAGCACACAGCCGGGCAAAGCCCACACTCACTTCCTTGGGGCTGAAATGGATCATTAATATTGAATGTTAACAACCTACTTGCTCCAGATGATTCCATTTAATTCTACCGTCTCTTGCAACAGGGCTCTCATGTGCAGGGGTCGGGGCTGTTTGTCTTCCTCGGCTTTCTGAGGCTTCAGAGCATATTGATTCTGTGAAATGTACATTTCTCGGGAAACAGCATCTCCCAACATGACAGGAGATCACACATCACTTGTTTCCTGTGCCTTTCATTCCCCTCTGAACATGATAAAATCATGATCCCAGCGTCACCAAGGGACCCTCGTGTCTCTTGGAAGCAGGCCTTCTTTTGTTTGCTTTCTTTTTTAATCTCTTTCAATCAGTAAGGCAGAGTGGAAAACTGTTCACTGGCTTGGAGGCAGGCAGGTCTGAGTGTGAGTCGTCCCCCAGTTGCTTGCTGGGCTGCGTGACTTTGGACAAGCTGCCTAACTCTCTGGAGCCTGTGGCTGTTCCATTGTAAAGTGGGGAGCAGGGGGCCATTACTGGGGATCCCGTGAGGATCAGGAGAGTGATGCTCAGAGAGCACCTGCTGCTGCTGCAGGGCTTGCCTCGTGGTGTAATCCCTTCTCAGAGGCGGGGTTGACATTAGGTGATACCCACTGGTGTGGCTGTGACAGTGGAGTTAGTTGCAGTGTTCTGGTTGGTCACTACCCACACCACAGCAGATGCTCAATATTCTGAAAGGCATCGATGAGTAGAGATGAATTCTCTCCTTCCTTTCAGAGCTTCAGACAATTCCATCGGCCTACACTGTGCAGAGGCCATCGGAGTCTGACCCAGAGCCCGCTGGCCTGGCCAGGGCACCTTTTCCCAGCCGCCGCCGTGCCTTCTCTGGAGAAGCGCCCTCTCCAGGTGGGAGGGGAGCCCTTGCCCCAGGGAGTAGACGCAGCCGCACGGTTGGCTGGCCCCGCCTCTGGGTGCTGCAATCTGCGCTCCAGAGCACAGGTCGAGGGAAGACATTGTCTTCTCGCTCAGCTCTTTCCCCTTAGCTTCCTCAGGCCCCCACCTCCCTTCTCCTGAAAGACCCCCACCCCTTAAAAACTCATGCCCACCCAAGTCCCTGTCTTTGGCTCTGCTTCTAGGAAACCTGGCCCGAGGCCACCAGTGTCCTGCTGTTACATATCTTTATGCAACCCCTGGAATACTGATCAATCTTGGGGACCCTGTGAGCAAGGGTCTGAGTGGCCATGTGCATGGAGCTGGTTGGGTGGGGTCTTCAGGGGGAACATGATGCAAGGGTTTTGTCAAATATTGCTATCCCCTTGACACATGTAAAAAATGTGAGGTCATGCTCCAGGCTTTCCCCTACAACACACTGGCCCCTGCTGTCTGCTGTGTTACCAGCAGGTGTTGAGTTTGGGAAGAGAGTGTGTGTGATGTATGTGATGTATATGTGTGGTGTGTGTGTGATGTGCGTGTGCATGAATTTATATATGGGGTTCTCTGTGTGTGTGATGTGTGTGTGATGTGCATGTGTGATGTGTGTGTGATGTGTGTGTGGATGCATTTATATATGGGTTCTGTGTCTTGTGCGATGTGTGTGTGTGATGTGTGCATGTGTGATGCACGTGATGTGTGCGTGGTGTGTATGTGATGTGTGAGTCTTGTGTAATGTGTGTGATGTGTGTGTGATGTGCATGTGATGTGTGTGATTGTGTGTGTGATGTGTGTGTTCATGGATTTATATATGGGGTTCTGTGTGTGATGTCTGTGTGATGTGTGTGGATGCATTTATATATGGGTTCTGTGTCTTGTCTGATATGTGTGTGCATGTGTGATGTGTGTGATATGTGTGTGTGTCATGTGTGATGTGTGTGTGTGATATGTGCATGCATGCATTTATATAGGGGTTTCTGTGTGTGTGTATGTGAACTGAGGTTTGAGCCCCGCTTCTGGCTTGCCTCTGCCTGGGCCTGCCTCATCCACCTGTTGCTCTGGGTCCCTCGGGAGTGACTGGCGGGCAAAGAAGGAGGGCACTGGAATGCCTTGTTCAAGGGACTTTGGACCATCCCCACCATATTGGGCCTGTTGGCCTCTGGGGCATAACTTGGCCTCTTCTGGCTTTGAGGGCCTGCCAGAGGTGCCATCTGGTCTGGGAGGTGTTCTCAGACTGGGCACAGCCTGCCGGTCTGTGATGTCTCTGAAAACAGCCCAGCCTGACCTGAGTGGGCACCAGGGGTGGGGCTACATCTTGGGAGAGGCTGCTTTGGGTGAACCTGGTTTCTGGACTTGGTTCTACCACTAAGGCACAGAGGACACTGGGCCCGTTGCTGCCCACTGGCCCCATCCTAAGCCTGCCTGGGGGAGAGCCCACCTCTCTCTGGGTGTGCCCAGGCTGAACCAGCTCTGCCTGGGTGATGAGCTGGGAGACAGACAGTGACCTCTGGAGCAGCGTTGGACTAGTCAGCACTCTTGTTTGCGAGGGTTGGAGACCAGCTTGCGTTAGCTTAGACAAACGTCTCCAGAATCCAAGGAAGGGCAGGATGTGCTGGGCTTCCAGAACACTTGGAACCACCGGCCGAGCCCCTTCTTCATCTTTGGCACAGAAGGAAGGGACTTTATAGTATTTTTCTCATTTGATACTCAACAGACTGCTAGAGGAAACGGAGACTCAGAGCAGCTACTCTCCCAAAGTCACACAGATTGTAAAGGTGTCACTGACTTCAAAGCCTGAGTTCTCAGCCACCAGGCATTGATTATATCAGTGTATTCATGAGAGGCGGCTAAACTTTTGTAACAAATAGACCCAAACCCAGTGGCATATACACAATGGAAGTTTATTTCTGACTCAGGTTAACTGTGACGGGGGTCCCAGGTAAATGGGGGGAGGGGTGGTTTATGGTATGCACAGCTGTTTGGGGCACAAGCTCACAGAGTCTCTGACATCTCCAACTTGTGTCTTCCAAGGAACTCTTGGAGACACAGCATGGGGGAGCATGCGTGGTAGGAGTTTATGGGCCAGAACAGGAAGTGGCACATCACTTCTGTTCCCATTCCATTGACTTGAACTCAGCCATGTGGCCCCACCTAGGTGCAAGGGCTGCTGGGAAATCTGGTTAGCCAGTCCTTGAGGAAGGGCGGGACCAAATCTGGTGGGCAGCTTGCAGTCTCCACCACACTGCACAAGTGTTTCCATTACTTCTTGCTTTCTTCTAGTCCTTGCTCATAAATAGTTTTCCTACTTGAGCCAGAATATATATATATATATATATATATATATATATATATTCTAGTTTTATCTGCTTTCTTTCACTTAACATAATCCTTTTTCTATATGGTTCCACTGAGTTTTCATAACAATCATGATTATAGGCCATGTACTCCAACTGCTGCTGCTGCTGCTAAGTTGCTTCAGTCATGTCTGACTCTGTGCGACCCCATAGACGGCAGCCCACCAGGCTTCCCCGTCCCTGGGATTCTCCAGGCAAGAACATTGGAGTGGGTTGCCATTTCCTTCTCCAATGCATGAAAGAGAAAAGTGAAAGTGAAGTCGCTCAGTCATGCCCGACTCTTAGCGACCCCATGGACTGCAGCCTACCAGGCTCCTCCACCCATGAGATTTTCCAGGCAAGAGTACTGGAGGGGGGTGCCATCGCCTTCTCTGGTACTCCAACTGTTGGACAGTTAAGCCACTCCAGATCTTTTCAGATAATAAAAACAGTAAACACTTTTATGCAAAAAAAAACTTTGCTACTGTTGAATTATTTCCTTAAAGTTTTAGGAGTGGGAATGCCAAGTATAATGAGTGAGCAGTTTTATGGCTCTTGACGCTTATTATTTCATTGCTTTTCAAAGGGTTTGTCATCATCCACAATGATACTCATTGTCTTACCAATGAGTAAGCCCTGGGTGCTATACTTTTTTTTTTTTTTCCTAATTTAGTTGTTGGAAACTGGTTTATTATCATGGCCTTTTTCAGGTCTCACTATATTAGGGGACTTTGTGTGTGTGTGTGCATCTGGCCTAATTCATCCCTTCTGTAATTTTAGCCTCTTCTTTTGTCTTTGGAGGTGACAAAATCATTTATTCACTCAACAAAAATTTAAGGCATGCCTGCTATATGCCCAGCAGTGGTCTAAGCCCTAAAGCATTTAGGGGAATAAAAAAAGACAGTCTTATAACGGGACCTAATAAAACTTAAAAGCTCTTGCATAGCAAAGGAAATCATCAACAAAACGAAAAGACAACCTATGGAATGAGAGAAGATATTTGCAAATGATGCAACTGACAAGGGGTTAATATCTAAAATATACAACCATAAATACAATAATATAAAACCATAATATACAATCTTAAAACTCAATACTGAAAAAAAAAAATGGACAGAAGACCCAAATAGACATTTCTCTGAAGAAGACATATAGATGGCCAATAGGCACATGAGAAGATTCTCAACATTGCTAATTATTAGAGAAATGTAAATCAAACCACAATGAAATAACGTCTCACACCAGTCAGCATGATGATCACCAAAAAGTCTACAATAAATGCTGTAGGGGGTTAAGAGCCCAGACAGGAAGGCCAGCTGGGAGGTCAGTGGATTAATCCAGTGGAGACACAGTGGAGGCTTGGACCAGGGCAGCAGTAGTGGATGTGAAGAGAAGCCGATGGGTGTGGGGTGTGCTTTGAAGGTTGTGTTGACATGAACTGCTCTGCCCAGGGAAGCCTCTATCTTTTAAAGATGTCTCTTGCAGAGGTATTGAATATCTTAATATCATAGTCTTTGGGTTTAGATCTGAGTACAGTCTGCTAGTCAGATGCTTGGAATGTAGTCACTCTAGCCTCTGGATACCAAATAACTCGTTCAAGTTGTGTGGCTAGGGGGTGACAAGACCAGCTTTGACCTTAGTCAATCTGGCCCTGGTGCCCCAGTTACAGTCATCACGCTACACTATCTCTCAGCTCTGGCAAAGACTCTCATCACCCCATCCAGCTAGTATCTGATGCTCAGAGTTCTCTACGACACCTGCCGGGGGGTCTGGAGGCTTTGTAGGAATGCTCCCAGGGGTGGGAGCTCACCACCTCTCCAAGTCTCTCTTTCTTGAGACAACTCTGGGTATTAAAATACACAGATTAATAGTCATGTGTATGGATTTACTGGCCATGTAACTTTGGATGTCACTTTTTTTCTCAGAGCCTTGGTTCCCTCAACTGAAAACCAGGGTTGGCAGAGAGTCCCCCTGGGGTTACTGGGAGGACTGGGTGAGCATCCAGCCCCGAGACTGGCTCACACATGACAGGTGGCTCGTGATGCTGAAAATGTTGTTCCTTGTTCACTTACTGCTCTACTTGCCATCTTAATTTTTAAAGGAGATTTCTGTGACTTCTGAATATCTCTGTTTAGCTCATGTAGATGTTGGTGTTTATTAACTTGGTTTCCCATGAGGGTGGAGGCATCTCTCTCCTTCACGAAGGTTTGAACTCCCCTAGAGCAGAGCCTGGGCTTGTGGTCAGTGAACGCTGCACGCATGGCCCCTGCACACTGCTGGGCACAGGGGGCAGTGTGAATAAAATGCAGGGCTCTGCATTTGCTGTGAACTCCCTGGAGCAGCTCTTGTGAACCCAGTGACCCCATATCCTCACTCACCCCAGTAGCTTGTTCAGTGAGCTAAATAAACATTAGGTGCTAAATAAATGTAAATGTGAACACTGAAAAACATATTTACACTTAGAAGAGGTTTGTTTGGGATCCTTATTTTTTAAAGATTTACTTTTTATTTATTTTTGGTTGTGCTGGGTCTTCATTGCTGTGCACGGGCTTTCTCTAATTTGCGGTGAGCTGGGGCTACTCTGTGCGGCGATGTGTGGGCTTTTCACTGCATGCCTTCTATTGTTGCGGAGCATAGGTTCTAGGTGCGGGCTTCAGTAATTGCAGCTCATGGGCTCTAGAGTGTGGGCTCAGTACTTCTGGCACACAGGCCTAGTTGCTTCGTGGGCTGTGGAATCTCCCTGGGCCAGGGATCAAACCCGTGTCCCCTGCATTGGCAGGCAGACTCTTAACCACTGGACCACCAGGGAAGCCCTGGATCTGTTATTAAAAAGATTCAGTGGTGCTTCAGTATGATTTGGGGACCAGCAGCCAGGACTGGCTGTACAATCTGTGAGGCATGATATAAAATAAAAATGAGGGATTCCATACTAAAAAATCAAGAACCTAAAGGTGATGACAGTGAAAGGCACTCAGTTGTGTCTGACTCTTTGTGACCCCATGGACTATACAGTCCATGGAATTCTCTAGGCCAGAATACTGGAGTGGGTAGCCTTTCCCTTCTCCAAGGGATCTTCCCAACCCAGGGATTGAAGCCAGGTCTCCCACATTGCAGGCGGATTCTTTACCAGCTGAGCTATCAGGGAAGCCCTGATGACAGCAGAGCATTAAACCAAGCCCAGGGCCTTTCTGAGCCTGGGGTCCTGTGGGGCTTCGTGGCCTCTACACCCACGAAGCTGGTCCTGCCAGCTGCATCAGCGCTGCCTGGGAGTTGGAGAGCCATGCAGACTCCCAGACATACTGAGTGGGAGTCTCTGGAGGTGGGGTTCGGGAAGCTTCCTGGTGATTCTCATGACAGAAAAGTTGGAGTTCTGCCTTAATCTCTGGAGGAAGTCACAGAGCCCGTTTAGAGGCAGAAGCCTGCACGAGCTGCTTCACTGGCCTGATCCAGGCCAGCATTTATCATGGGATAGTCTCCCTTTGGGTGAGTGGCTTTGACAAAAGAAGCCATTGCTTAAGTTGGTCAGGAACCAGGCACTTTATCTGCTCCACCTGTCCGATCTAGCGGCTTGCTCATTCTTCAAGTGCCTTCCTCTGGCGCCTAGTCCATCCATTGCCTTGGATGCAGTGAAATGACTTTTTCTGAACAGACCGTTTGAATCTCATCTGGGTCTGGCAAGGTGAGACTCTTTAGATGCTGATTCTCTGCTAGAGGAGTGGTGAGCTCCCCGTCATGGGGACTGGGGAGGTCGGATGATCACCAGGCAGGGATGCTATCAGAAAGAGCTCAGAATTCAGTGTGATATCAGACTGGATGGTTTTGAAGGTCCCTCTCATTAATGAGCAGCACTGCCCCTCTCTTTTTAGCATCTGCATCTCTTTTCTTTTCCCAGAAGCTTGTTCCTCACCACAATCTATGCACGGTCTCAAGCTGTGTGAGAAGGAATAAGGATGAATAATACTGAGTATGGTAGAATGTAGCAGCTATGGATTTTAGTCAGATGCTATTGTGCTGAACTACCCCAGCTGTGCTCTAGATAACCGAGTGACTTGGGCATGTGTAGTGGACAGTTTTGTTGCCCTGCCCCCAACCCCAGCTTAGTGATATGCGAATATCAGAGCCAGCTGTTAAATCTCGGGGAATTTTGCAAGGCAATTGATATCGCATGGGTAGCTTGATATCACAGGGGTGGCGGGCAGGAGGAGCTACCCCACGCCCCTAATCCCTAAAACAGGGGTGGCGGGAGGGAGGAGCTACCCCACGCCCCTAAACCCGAGGCCAGGGGTGGTGGCCGGGAGGACCAACCCCACACCCAAGGAGCCGTGGCTGTGCGGGTGCAGGAGGGCCTGGAGGAGCTATCCCACATTGAAGGGCGCGATGAGGAGATAGCCTTCGTCCAAGGTAAGGAGCAATGGCTGCGCTTTGCTGGAGCAGCCGTGAAGAGATACCCCACGCCCAAGGTAAGAGAAACCCAAGTAAGACAGTAGGTGTTGCAAGAGGGCATCAGAGGGCAAACACACTGAAACCATACTCACAGAAAACTAGTCAATCTAATTACACTAGGACCACAGGCTTGTCTAACTCAATGAAACTAAGCCATGCCTGTGGGGCAACCCAAGATGGGCGGGTCATGGTGGAGAGATATGACAGAATGTGGTCCACTGGAGAAGGGAATGGCAAACCACTTCAGTATTCTTGCCTTGAGAACCCCATGAACAGTATGAAAAGGCAAAATGATAGGATACTGAAAGAGAAACTCCCCAGGTCAGTAGGTGCCCAATATGCTACTGGAGATCAGTGGAGAAATAACTCCAGAAAGAATGAAGGGATGGAGCCAAAGCAAAAAGAATACCCAGCTGTGGATGTGACTGGTGATAGAAGCAAGGTCCAATGCTGTAAAGAGCAATAATGCATAGGAACCTGGAATGTCAGGTCCATGAATCAAAGCAAATTGGAAGTGGTCAAACAAGAGATGGCAAGAGTGAATGTCGACATCCTAGGAATCAGCGAACTGAAATGGACTGGAATGGGTGAACTTAACTCAGATGACCATTATATCTACTACTGCGGGCAGGAATCCCTCAGAAGAAATGAAGTGGCCATCATGGTCAACAAAAGAGTCCGAAATGCAGTACTTGGATGCAATCTCAAAAACAACAGCATGATCTCTGTTCATTTCCAAGGCAAACTATTCAATATCACAGTAATTCAAGTCTATGCCCCAACCAGTAACACTGAAGAAGCTGAAGTTGAACGGTTCTATGAAGACCTACAAGACCTTTTAGAACTAACACCCAAAAAAGATGTCCCTTTCATTATAGCGGCCTGGAATGCAAAAGTAGGAAGTCAAGAAACACCTGGAGTAACAGGCAAATTTGGCCTTGGAATACAGAATGAAGCAGGGCAAAGACTAATAGACTTTTGCCAAGAAAATGCACTGGTCATAACAAACACCCTCTTTCAACAACACAAGAGAAGACTCTATACATGGACATCACCAGATGGTCAACACCGAAATCAGATTGATTATATTCTTTGCAGCCAAAGATGGAGAAGCTCTATACAGTCAGCAAAAACAAGATCAGGAGCTGACTGTGGCTCAGACCATGAACTCCTTATTGCCAAATTCAGACTTAAATTGAAGAAAGTAGGGAAAACCACTAGACCATTCACGTATGACCTAAATCAAATCCCTTATGATTATATAGTGGAAGTGAGAAATAGATTTAAGGGCCTAGATCTGATGGATAGAGTGCCTGATGAACTATGGAATGAGGTTCATGACATTGTACAGGAGACAGGGATCAAGATCATCCCCATGGAAAAGAAATGCAAAAAAGCAAAAATGGCTGTCTGGGGAGGCCTTACAAACAGCTGTGAAAAAAAGAGAAGCGAAAAGCAAAGGAGAAAAGGAAAGATATAAACATCTGAATGCAGAGTTCCAAAGAATAGCAAGAAGAGATAAGAAAGCCTTCTTCAGCGATCAATGCAAAGAAATAGAGGAAAACAACAGAATGGGAAAGACTGGGGATCTCTTCAAGAAAATCAGAGATACCAAAGGAACATTTCATGCAAAGATGGGCTCGATAAAGGACAGAAATTGTATGGACCTAACAGAAGCAGAAGATATTAAAAGGAGATGGCAAGAATACACAGAAGAACTGTACAAAAAAGATCTTCATGACCCAGATAATCACGATGGTGTGAACACTGACCTAGAGCCAGACATCCTGGAATGTGAAGTCAAGTGGGCCTTAGAAAGCATCACTATGAACAAAGCTAGTGGAGGTGATGGAATTCCAGTTGAGCTATTCCAAATCCTGAAACATGATGCTGTGAAAGTGCTGCACTCAATATGCCAGCAAATTTGGAAAACTCAGCAGCGGCCACAGGACTGGAAAAGGTCAGTTTTCATTCCAATCCCAAAGAAAGGCAATGCCAAAGAATGCTCAAACTACTGCACAATTGCACTCGTCTCACACGCTAGTAAAGTAATGCTCAAAATTCTCCAAGCCAGGCTTCAGCAATATGTGAACTGTGAACTTCTTGATGTTCAAGCTGGTTTTAGAAAAGGCAGAGGAACCAGAGATCAAATTGCCAACATCTGCTGGATCATGGAAAAAGCAAGAGAGTTCCAGAAAAGCATCTATTTCTGCTTTATTGACTATGCCAAAGCCTTTGACTGTGTGGATCACAATAAACTGTGGAAAATTCTTCAAGAGATGGGAATACCAGACCACCTGACCTGCCTCTTGAGAAATTTGTATGCAGGTCAGGAAGCAACAGTTAGAACTGGACATGGAACAACAGACTGGTTCCAAATAGGAAAAGGAGTTCATCAAGGCTGTATATTGTCACCCTGTTTATTTAACTTGTATGCAGAGTACATCATGAGAAACACTGGACTGGAAGAAACACATGCTGGAATCAAGATTGCTGGGAGAAATATCAATAACCTCAGATATGCAGATGACACCACTCTTATGGCAGAAAGTGAAGAGGAACTAAAAAACCTCTTGATGAAAGTGAAAGTGGAGAGTGAAAAAGTTGGCTTAAAGCTCAACATTCAGAAAACGAAGATCATGGCATCCGGTCCCATCACTTCATGGGAAATAGATGGGGAAACAGTGGAAACAGTGTCAGACTTTATTTTTCTGGGCTCCAAAATCACTACAGATGGTGACTGCAGCCATGAAATTAAAAGACGCTTACTCCTTGGAAGGAAAGTTATGACCAACCTAGATAGCATACTCAAAAGCACAGACATTACTTTGCCAACAAAGGTCCGTCTAGTCAAGGCTATGGTTTTTCCAGTGTTCATGTATGGATGTGAGAGTTGGACTGTGAAGAAGGCTGAGCGCCTAAGAATTGATGCTTTTGAACTGTAGTGTTGGAGAAGACTCTTGAGAGTCCCTTGGACTGCAAGGAGACCCAACCAGTCCATTCTGAAGGAGATCAGCCCTGGGATTTCTTTGGAAGGAATGATGCTAAAGTTGAAACTCCAGTACTTTGGCCACCTCATGGGAAGAGTTGACTCGTTGGAAAAGACTCTGATGCTGGGAGGGATTGGGGGCAAGAGGAGAAGGGGACGACAGAGGATAAGATGGCTGGATGGCATCACTGACTTGAATGATGTGAATCTGAGTGAACTCCAGGAGTTGGTGATGGACAGGGAGGCCTGGCGTGCTGCGATTCATGGGGTCGCAAAGAGTCGGACATCACTGAGCGACTGATCTGATCTGATCTGATCTGGGTAGCTTGAAATCCACCATATTTACACCACAGAAATCAACAAATATTACACATTAGGGCTTTTTTTTTTTTCTTCTTTTTCATCTCAAGAGCCAGTCGTTAAATATAGGGCTGGCCAAAAAGTTTATCCAGCTTTTCCCATAAGATCCTATGGAAAAACTTAAATGAACTCTTTGACCAACTCACTATTTACCACCACACCATGGCTCTGGTCTTCCTACATCAGTAGGTATTGGTAACTTCCATCTGTCTCTCCTTGCCTGTGGGCTTTCTCCAAAGCTGTGGAATGTGACCCTGTCCTTGCAGAGGGCAGGCTGGGAATTAGTGCTCCTGGGAGCAGCCCTCAGGTGTGTAAATACCCTGGTTCCCCTACCCCATGGCTGGGATGGCTCTGAGGTGTTGGTTTCACATGGACTCATGGCCCTTCTCCGTCGGATTATGCTCTAGTGGTGACAGCTGGAGTTGTCTTGAGACCAGTCTTTTTCAGTTGCTTCCCTTCCTTATCTCACGTCCCCACTTGTAGACAGGTATTTTCTGCACTTCCCAAACCCTTGTGTTGAATCCCTGCCTCAGGTCTGCTTCTGGGGGAGCCCAAACTAAGACTGCCTGTGATGTCAACCCTGCAGGCTTCAGTCCCCCAAAGAGAAATGGGGTGCTAACTACTGGCTCCCAGGCAGGTGTGAAGGTTGACTAAGCAGAAATTGGTCTACTTTGAAGTGCACGGATGTGCTCAGATAACATGACTGATAGAACATAGTACATAGTAAACACTCAGCGAGTGATCCAGCAGCATCCACTACGGCTAATCCTAATCCTACTGATCCCATCTTCAGCTTCAAGTGACCAAGACCACCTCAAGCATACTTAAGCAATATGCCTGGGTATTACAGGCATATGGAATGAAAGGGGTTGCTTCATGGACCATGGACAGGGACTTGGTGATACCAAGATGCTATCCATCTGTCCTCTCTGTTGGTGTTAACATCTCTTGGTGATTTGCCTTATTTTGTCCTAGAGCAGAAAAGCTCCTTCCTTGTAGCAGGGAACTTGGAGGGAGTGAGGAAGAACTTTTATGGCACTAAGTTACTGACATTTGGGGATTTATTCACCACTGCAGCATACTCATAGACTTTCCCCACATTGTTTATAATTTTCTCACCTGCCTTACAAAGTAGGTATTCGTATTTCCACTTATCAGGTAGGAAAAACTGAGGTTCAGAGAGGTCGAAAAGCTTTCTCCTAAGATCACCCATCTAGTACATGGTAAATCCAAGAATCAAAGTGAGCTCTGATCAGTTGTAGGGCCTGCTTTCTTGCCTCACCAAGCTGGGGGTCTTAAAGGTGTAAATCAGGATTGAGGAGGTGGGGGAGGAGGAGGGTAGCAGAACTGAAAAATCAGATGACATGGAAATGAATGTCAGTACAGCCCACCTCCTGCCAAAACCCCAACTGTGGAACGTAACAGATTACACAATGAGTCTGGCGCTTGGGATATTTTCAGATGAGCTGGCTGTTCTGGAGCATTTGCTAACACTCTGGATGAGTCTTCAAAAAACCCTTTCATATTTCATGCAGGCAAGCAGAGCAGGATGATAATGCATGCTAATGCCCCTTCAAGGGAGTCCAGGAGGACTGTTCTCTTTAGTCCCTCATTAAAGTTGTGTGTGCACTTCTAGGGAATGATGGCCAGCATCTGGACCAGATGTCAGAAGGGTCACAGCTGGGAGGGCCCTCAATCCTTGGCCAACTGGCTTCTACCCATTGAGGCTTCTGGGCAAACTTCACTTGCTCTCAGGATGAAATAAATGCTAATGTCCCCAGCATGCTGCCTCCCTTCTCCTGAGAATGACTTCCCATCCCTCCCATTCTGACCCCCTAGTGGGGTCCTGCCTCCACCTCCCATTGATTGATTTGGCCACAAGTGATTGGTCCAGAGGTTGGTTCGTGACCCAAGCTGGGCCAATTGGGGTCCTTCTCTAGGATTTTGAACTTGGAAAGGGAGAGAGTATCAGTCTGTCCTTCTGTCTGATGGAGGCTATGAGACATGAGGCCTGGGGCTCATCTCCTGCCAGCAGCAGGGAGGTTCATCTGCTGGGAGAAGGAACAAACTGACAGAGGCAGAGATGAAGAGCATGTGCTGTTGCAATTCAAGTGCTTGTTTTCAGTCACACTTGTACACTCTTGCTCTTCCGGTTACTCCATTGACTGTAGTCTAATGGTGGTAGGTACAGTCACCAATTCACACAGCTCAAGCCTTAGCTCATGGCCTAGGTACATGACAGCAGTTTTTGCCTTCTGTAAAAAAATGAGATAAATGAGCATACCTGCCTCACAGTGTGGTTGTAAGGAATAAGAGATACATGTAAAGTGCTTGGAATAGCATCTGGGAGGTATTAAATGCTGCATAAATGTCCCTTCTCCTTTTTCTCCTCTTTCTTCTTCCTCCTCCTAATAGTAATAATAATAGCAACAACCAAAATCTTATATCTACTACTACTACTTAGATATAATATTCCCCCAGATTGATTGAGATATAATTGACATATAGCATTGTGTAAATTTAAGTATGCAACAAGCTAATTTAATATTCTCATATATTACAAAATGATTACCACCATATTGTTAGCTAACAACCTCTAGCACATCATAGGATTTCCTTTTTGTGGTGAGAATATTTAAGATCTGATCTCTTAGCAATTTTCCAGCATATAATACAGTGTTATTAACTCTAATCACCATGCTGCACATTAGATCCCCAGAACATATTCATCTTATAACTAAAAGTTTGTACTCCTTGGGCTTCCCTGATATCTCAGTTGGTAAAGAATCTACCCGCAATGCAGGAGACCCCGGTTCATTGGGAAGACCCGCTGGAGAAGGGATAGGCTACATACTCCAGAATTCTTGGGCTTCCCTTGTGGCTCAGCTGGTAAAAAATCCACCTGCAATGCGGGAGACTTGGCTTCAATCCCTGGGTTAGGAAGATCCCCTGGAGAAGGGAAAGGCTACCCATTCTATTATTCTGGCCTAGAGAATTCCATGGACTGTATAGTTCATAGGGTTGCAAAATGTCAGACACGACTGAGTGAACTTCACTTTTGTACTCCTTGACCAACATCTCCCCATTTCCATAACCTCCCAGCCCCTGGTAACTACAATAATATTATTATTATATCTAATAATAGGAATCTCAATAATATGCCACTATATCTGATACATGACTACTATTATATCTAATGTCTAATAATAATCTTATTATTTTTCATTCCAATCCCAAAGAAAGGCAATGCCAAACCATGTTCAAACTACTGCACAATTGCACTCATCTCACACACTAGCAAAGTAATGCTCAAAATTCTCCAAGTGAGGCTTCAACAGTACATGTACCGAGAACTTCCAGATGTTCAAATTGAATTTAGAAAAGGCAGAGGAACCAGAGATAAAATTGCCAACATCTGTTGGATCATTGAAAGAGCAAGATAATTCTAGAAAAACATATACATCTGCTTTAATGACTACACCAAAGCCTTTGACTGTGTGGATCACAACAAACTGTGGAAAATTCTTAGAGATGGGAATACCAGACCACTTAACCTGCCTCCTGAGGAAATCTGTATGCAGGTCAAGAAGCAACAGTTAGAACTGGACATGGAACAACAGACTGGTTCCAAATCAGGAAAGGAGTATGTCAAGGTTGTATATTGTCACCTTGCTTATTTAATTTATATTCAGAGTACATCATGCTAAATGCCAGCCTGGTTGAAGCACAAGCTGGAATCAAGATTGCTGGGAGAAATATCAGTAACCTCAGATATGCAGATGACATCACACTTATGGCAGAAAGTGAAGAAGAACTAAAGAGCCTTTTGATGAAAGTGAAAGTGGAGAGTGAAAAAACTGGTTTAAAACTCAACATTTAAAAAACTAAGATCATGGCATCCAGTTCCATCACTTCATGGCAAATAGATGGGGAAACAATGGAAGCAGTGACAGACTTTACTTTTTGGGACTCCAAAATCACTGCAGATGGTGACTGCAGCCATGAAATTAAAAGATGCTTGCTCCTTGGAAGAAAAGCTATGACCAACCTAGACGGCATATTGAAAAGAAGAGATATTACTTTGCTAACAAAGGTTCGTCTAGTCAGAGCTATGGTTTTTCCAGTAGTCTTGTATGGATGTGAGAGTTGGACCCACAAAGAAAGCTGAGTGCCAAAGAATTGATGCTTTTGAACTGTGGTGTTGGAGAAGACTCTTGAGAGTCCCTTGAACTGCAAGGAGATCAAACCAGTCCATCAATCCAACCAGGCAATCAGTCCTGAATATTCATTGGAAGGACTGATGCTGAAGCTGAAGCTCCAATACTCTGGCCACCTGATGTGAAGAACTGACTCATTGGAAAAGACCTTGATGCTGGGAAAGATCGAAGGCAAGAGGAGAAGGGGACAACAGAGGATGATGGTTGGATGGCATCACCGACTTGACGGACATGAATTTGAGCAAGCTCTGGGAGTTGGTGATGGACAGGGAAGCCTGGCGTGCTGCATGGGGTCGCAAAGAGTCGGACACCACTGGGTGACTGAACTGAAGGATCAGATAATGTGGTGTGTGTAAATGCAGTTGTTTTTATTTGTACTACCTATTTTGATGATCTCTATTCTTGTGCAGGCCAACTATATTTTTTCTTCCTTTTTTCTTCCCACCCTTGAGTTGTTTGGAAGTTATTTTTGAAAGTCTTTGAAATGTCCTTTTCTGTTCTTGGCAAAAGCAAAATGGAAATTGATAGTGTTGTCATCAGCAGGACCCCCCTCCCTCAGGCTGCCTGTCTGGAGAACAACTCTGGCAAGACATGGGGCGGGGTGGGGGGTGTTTCTGTTGAAGCTGCAAGTTTGTTACTGTGTGAACATTTCTTGCAAGGCCTGACGGGCTCTCCTTTAAAGCAGTTTCTCCTTTTCTTGTTCTTTCTCCTTCTGGCCAATGTCAGGTCCTCTGTGTCACTGCTGGATTCAGAAATCCAGGCAGCTGGAGTCAGACCCCAATCTGGCCACTTCCAGCTGCAAAGCCCTTCAGTGGCTTCTCTTTGCCTTAGAATAGCATCCAAATTCTTTATTGTCACCACAGGCCCCGTATGGTCCACCTGTCACTCCCCCTCCTCATTTAGCCCCACTCAAGTGGCCTCCCTCTATTTCTCAAATGTTCACATTCTTTCCATGATTTCGGTGTTATCATTAATGTAATTATGGGCTCTTCTCTCTGCTTGGAACCCTATTCCCTCCTTGTCAAGGGTGTCTCCTTCGTTGCCATCTCTGCTCAAATGTCACCTTCTTAGAGGGCCCTTCCCTGACCACTCCCCGCAAGTTGAAAATAAATCCCCTTTGCTATTCAGTCACAGTCGGACATAACCTCAGTTAAGGTTTCCAGAGAAAAACAGGGTTTCCAGTTAAGTTTGAATTTTAGATCAACATCGAATAACTTTCTAGTATTGCAGGAGACATACGGTACTAAAACGTATTTATTGTTATCTGAATTTCAGCTTTAACTGAGTTTTGTTTGCTTAGTCTGGCAGTTCTGCCCTCAAGATCCATGTTGAACAAGTGAATGAAGTTCTGAGCACAGAGCCCGGGGCACGGCAGTCCCTGGAAGCATGAGAGCCGGCATCTTTGTCCTCCTCCTCCTCCTCTAGTTGCTTCTTGGAACGAGGTCTCCCTGCTCCCTCTTCCCTCTTTGGAGATGGACGCGAGAATGTTTTCTACCAGAGGGCCATCGCCCAGCTCTTTAGAATAGCATGAAATATTCTCTGCTGCGGCTTTGGAATCCAATTGCGGTGGTGTTTGGCAGGGAAATGCAGTGAGTTATCACAGAGCGTTCCCCCCAGCGCTGGGTCATGCAAATATTTATTGCAAGCGTTAAATAATAAATGGAACAGCCTGCCCAATGGTAAATCTGTCATGTTTGGTTTCAGCCAGGAGTTGTGACGGCTCCGGAATTGCTGCCCGTGCTGCTGCCTCTGCCTGCCCTCCAGAGGGGCAAGGCAAACAGCCGGCTCTCCAGGGCAGACTCACGGGGGCTGATTAGACGCCTGGACATCAGAGGGGGCGGCAGGGGATGCTCAGCCAGGCACGGACAACTGGCAGGTAAGGACAGCCTGTGGTGGAAACCCCAGCCTGTGAAGGAGATGCTGGGCTGGCCTGCACCAGGCCGCCACACCTCCGCCGTGGTTCTCAGGGAGGCAGGGCTCCTCGGGGCCACATCTCGAGTCATCCCTGATATTTCCCCTGATGCATCTGTCAGCTTCATTCAGGCAGACTGGGCAGAGCTGGGCAGCTTCTGAAAGTGGCGTCCACATGCCGCCCCCTTCTCTTCCCTGAGTGGTGAGGGATGAGAGAGAAAGGAATGTATTAGACACTCAGATGCAGTGATGTTCCTAAACTTCTGACATGTGCTCAGGTTCCCTGCGGACATTCTGCTGTTTAATCTAACCTTACAGCGTGGAACTCTAATGTGTGGGTGTGTGAACCAGACAGATCTGAATTGGGATCCTGACTACTTACAAGTGGTGCGACCTTGGGCTCAGCCACTTAACCTCCCAGAGCCATAGTTTCTTGAGCTGTAAGGTCAGGGGAACAGTGGTCCCACCTCCTAGGGAGAGGTGTGAGGATGAAATGGGCTCATGGAGGTGAAGGACTTCCACAGTGCCTGGGACCTGGTGCGTGGTCACCAGATGCCAGCTCTAATGCTTACTCTTGGTTCAGAGAGGAAAGTAACCTGCCCAGATCCCCAGACAGAGCTGCTGCGTTAAATCACACTGATGGACGGGCCACATCCTGGAGCATGGGGTCAGCAGTGTTCTGGTCACACGGCCACTGAGTGGTGGGGTTTTGTGGCCTCCAGATAACGCTCTTTCTTCTGCCCCAGGTCTGCCCTCGCCCTTGTAGGATGGTGGGGAGTGCAGCCCGTGTGCCTGACCCCGACCTTCATAGCTCAGGGTTGGTGGTGTCTCCCATTGTGAGGGGTGGAGTTGGAACCTGCCTCAGGGCTGCACAGAGTGGGACCTCGTAGGATGTGTTGGGCTCTGAATCATTAGGAACCTGACCGGAAGGGGCTTGGACAGCAGTGGTGGTTACTGCTTCACAGAAGGCGACCCGGTGATCGGTTCATTCAAGGGCCTCGCCGTGTAGTGGCCGATCCAGTCTCTCTTCACCTTTCTGCTCTTTTGCCCTCCACAGCATATACCTTTTATCCTCAGGGGGCCCTTCTTGGTCTCAAGATGATACCGAAAGCGGAGGACAGAACCCAGTCTTTCTATTTGTGCCTCTTTTGATCACTTTCCCAGAAGCACCCCCCAGCTGACTTCCCCTTGAGTCTCGTTGGTCAGAACTATATATCACATGCCCTTTTCTAAGCCAGTCACTGGCAAGGGAAGTGGAATTACCATGATCAGCATGGACCAGAGGTTCTCATAGTGTGAGTCTCAGACCTACCTCATTAACATCACCTGGGAGCTTGTTAGAAATACAAATTCTAGCCACACACCCCCCTCTTCTACCCTCCAACCTGCTGAATGAGAAACCCTGGGGTGAGGCCTACAATCTGTATTTGAATAAGCCTTCCAGATGACTCTGATGGACACAAAGTTTGAGAACTTCTGGCTTAGACCAGGGATCTTTTACTTTGAAGAACCAGATAGTAAATATTTTAACTTTGCTGGCTTACAGTCTCTGTAGCAACTACTCAGTTCTGCTGTCATAGTATACAAGTAGCCACAGATAACAGGTAAATGAATGAGCCTACTTGTGGGCACCGAAATTTGAATATCATACAATTTTTGTGTTAGGAATATTTCTTAGGCAGATTTTTCATTTTTCCACTGAGGACAGTCTTCATTGTCCTCAGAAACCTGGACATAATCTGTCTCCTACCCGAAACTCCAGCTCATAATCCTGGTCGTGTCAGAGCCAGGGGAGCTAACAGTGTGTGTGTCCAGTACGCTGTTTCAAGCTTCCAGCACCTTCTTTGTGATCCTCTAGGATGGAAATCCCTACTCACATTTTGTAGATGAGGCAACTGACAACTGAGTGAAAGTTATTTGCTCAGTCATGTCTAACTCTTTGCAACTCCATGGGTTGTAGCCCACCAGGCTCCTCTGTCCATGAAATTCTCCAGGCAAGAGTACTGGAGTGGGTAGCCATTCACTTTTCCAGGGGATCTTCCTGACCCATTGGACCTGGGTTTCCTGCATTGCAGTCAGATTCTTTACCTTCTGAGCATTGAAAGGTTACAGGCCCAGCATCGGCAGCGACCTACAGCTTCCCAGTCCTGTGATCTTCTGCCAGTCCTCTGGGCTACTCCTTGTGGGGGTCAGCAATCTGTGGTCTGGCTGATAGCCCTCCTCTTTCCTTAGAAATAATAAAAATGCTGACAGTAACAATAGTAATAAACAGCCACCATGAGATTAAACATTTACTGTCTTCCAGACACCATCCTAAGCACCTCCTTGAACTTGTATCCATAATGTAGGCGAAGAAACTGAGGCACTGAGAGGTGAAATAACTCAAGATCACCACCAGTGAAAGGGGGGCTGACCCAGTTTTGAACCCAGGCTGTTGGCCCCAGACCCCGAGTTGATCGATTACTAGAAGGAGGCTCAAGATGAAAATAGAATCCGAATAAATAAACAGGAAGCTTTACCTCTGCCTTCTTCTCCCATCCCTTACTTGACATCTTTTGAACATGGACACAGTGGTTTTGTTTTGCTTTTGTTGCCTTTTTCTGGCCAGTTGAGGTCCAGTACACCTGTTAAACAAGGTGGTGCTAGTGGGGAAGAACACTGCTGCTGGTGCAGGAGACTTAAGAGATGTCGATTCGATCCCTGGGTCAGGAAGATCCCCTGGAGGAGCGCATGCAACCCACTTTAGTATTTTTGCCTGGAGAATCCCAGGGACAGAGGAGCCTGAAGGGCTACAGTCCATAGGGTTGCAAAGAGTTGGACACAACTGAAGTGACTTAGCATGCACACCTGTTAAAAGAGACATGCCTCTCAATTTTAGAATTGCTATGCTGCTGCTAAGTCGCTTCAGTCGTGTCAGACTCTGTGCGACCCCATAGATGGTAGCCACCAGGCTCCCCCATCCCTGGGATTCTCCAGGCAAGAACACTAGCCCTTCATAAATAAGATAATGGCTAAGAAAGGGGATTGCACTGTTGTTTTCTAATATAGAGAAGAGAAAATAGAGGTTTCTTTGATCTGTCATGAGCCATAGATTGAACTGTGTCCCTCGAAAAGACCTCACTCCTAGTGTGAAGGTATTTGGAGATGGGGCTTTGGGGAGGTGATTAGATTTAGATGAGCTCAGGAGGATAGCATCCTCATAATGGAGTTAGTGCCCTTATAAGAAGAGGAAGGGGCTTCTCAACTGGCCCTAGTGGTAAAGAATCTGCCTGCCAAAGCAGGAGATGCAAGAGACTTGGGTTCGATCCCTGGATGGGGAAGATCCTCTGAAGTAGAAAATGGGTACCATCTCCAGTATTCTTGCCTGGAGGATCCCATGGATAGAGGAGCCTGGCGGGCTACAGTCCATGGAGTCACAAAGAGTCAGACACAGCTGAGCACGTGCATGCGCATGCACACACACACACACACACACACGAAGAGGAAGAGACTGCAAAGCTGTCTTTCTCTCTTCCATGTGAGGACACAGCGAGAAGGCAGCTGTCTGCGAGCCAGGAGTAGTGCCCTTACCAGAACCCAGCCACGCTGGCACCCTGACCTCCAGAACTCTGAGAAAATACATTTCAGTTGGTTAAGCTACCCAGTCTGTGATTTTTTTTTATGGCAGCCCAGGATGACTCAGAGGATGGGAGTCTGTCCTGGCCTGTCAGGAGTATCAGGGCGCTCAGAAGAAAGGGTGGAAGGTGACTGCTTCAGAGTTTCTCAGTTTTCTGGCCCCCACCCCTTATCGATCCAACCAGTCCATTCTGAAGGAGATCAGCCCTGGGATTTCTTTGGAAGGAATGATGCTAAAGCTGAAACTCCAGTACTTTGGCCACCTCATGCGAAGAGTTGACTCATTGGAAAAGACTCTGATGCTGGGAGGGATTGGGGGCAGGAGGAGAAGGGGACGACAGAGGATGAGATGGCTGGATGGCATCACTGACTCGATGGATGTGAGTCTGAGTGAACTCCGGAAGTTGGTGATGGACAGGGAGGCCTGGCGTGCTGCAATTCATGGGGTTGCAAAGAGTCGGACACGACTGAGTGACTGATCTGATCTGATCTGATATGACCCACTATCAACATGGGTCCCTCCAGTTCAAGATGTGGATGCACCTGGTGAGGAGTTGAGAGGGGCTGGAACTCATGGAGACTTGAGAGATTGTTTTTGGCTCTGGTCAGCATCACGGGGACCCTCCTGGCCTCCTGCTCTTGGCTTCAAGATGGCTGCCACGGCTCTAACCTCACGTCCTCATGTGTCTAGGTTCAAAGGCAAGATAGATTCTGTGAGGGTTCACATCATTCCTTCTTGTGTTAGTTATCCATTGCTGCATAACAAATTACTCCAAAAATTTGAGGCTTGAAACGATAAGCCTTTATTGTCTGTGGCCAGGAATTCAGTACTTTACCTGGGTGGTTCTACTTTGGGGTGTCTCGTGAGGTTTCAGTCAAGATGTAGGCTGGGTCTGCAGTGTTCTGAAGGCTTGATCAGGGCTGGAGGATCTGTTCCAGTGTGACTTTAACACGTGGCTGGCAAGTTGGATTGGCTGTCATCTGGAACCCTTCCGTTCCTCTTCATGTGGGATTCTCCACAGGCTTTCTTGGGTGTGTGTTCTCACATGACGGCCATGTCCCCCAGAGCCATCTGAGACTGAGCCCACGGAGGGAGCAGAAATACCTTTCACATTCTACTCTTGGAAGTCACACGTTGTCACTTCCGTTATATTCTGTTCATTAGAAGCGAGCCACTAAATTTTGGGGTTTCCAGGTGGTGCTAGTGGTAAAGAACTTACTTGCCAGTGCAGGGGACATAAGAGACACAGATTCAATCTCTGGGACTGGAAATATCTCCTGGAGAAGGGCATGGCAACCCACTCCATTGTTCTTGCCTGGAGAATCTTATTAGACAGAGGAGCCTGGTGGGCTACAGTCCATAGGGTCACATAGAGTCAGACATGACCGAAGAGGCGTAGCCTGCACGCATGCACTAAGTATAGCCCACACACAAGAGGAAGGGAAGAGTGTCAAAGATGTGTGCACAAAGATGTGCAATTTATGCACATATTTTAAATTCACCACACTGATATCAACAGGTTTGTTTTTTCAGTTTGTTTTTAATTGGATAATTGCTTTACAGTATTGTCTTGGTTTTTGCCGTTCATCAGTATGAATCATCCATAGGCATACATATGTCCCCTTCCTCTTGAACCTACCTCCAACCCCATCCCACCCTTCTAGGTCAACACAGAGCACCAGATTTGAGCTCCCTGCATCATACTGCATATTCCCACTATCAACCTGTTTCTTATCAGAGAGAAAGATCTACCCCAGAGCGTCCCCACCCTCAGATGCCCCTTGTATGTATTTCATTGGCTAGTCCTGGGTCACATGACCATGTCCCATGAGGCACTGAGCCAGCTTTCCTGAGATAAGAATCCCTAACTAGAACTGGTGTTCTGTTAGCAAGAAGAGCTATGGTGGGGAGAATGGCTTTTGGGCAACTGTCAGCAGAGCCTACCATAGTATTTTATACATTTGATCTTCAGTTCTCCTAAAAACGTGGTAAAAGTATGACTACTACTCATACTTCGCTAGTAAGGAAGCTATGGTTCAGAGAAGTAGGTAATTCCCCTAAGGTCACACAGGACACTGCTGGGGAGAACCCAGGCCCATCTAGTTTCAAAGCTTGTGCTCTTTTCACTGTGCTGCCTCTCCCATCACAACTGTGGTTCTCAGCCATGGGCAGGCAGAGTGCATTTTGACCCCCAGGGGACATTTGGCAATTTTTGAGGCATTTTCAGTTGTCATAACTGGGAGTGGTACTGTCGTTCAGTAGGTAGAGACCTGGGATGCTTCAGTGCACAGGAAGCCCCAGAACAAAGAGTGATCTGAGCCAACATGTCCAGAGTGCTAAGGCTGAGAATCCCGGTAGTAGGAGTTCTGGGAGGGCAAGGATCGTCTCTCTCTGTCACTGCTGAATCCTCTTTGCTCAGCTTGGTCTTGGCACATTGTAAGCGCTCAATTAACACTGAATAAACGAACAAGTGAGCTTCGCTGACTTCCAGAGTCAAAGCCACGGACTTGGGAAGCTGCCGGGGTACAGGGGGTGGAGAGTGACAGTCTCCCACAGTGGACTCACCCAAGCCCCCAGCTTCCCCTGATGGCAGGAGGCCTGGCGGAGACGTGGCCCTACATCTGAACTTGGTCCAGTACAGCCTCTGCCCCCCATCAATGGATGGTCGAGCTTGGTCACCAGTTCATCTCTGATATCACAGAAATGGAGGGACTGAACAAAGAAACACTCCTCTGAATCTACCCATTTCTAAATGGGCTAACCACCGAGGGGGAAACACAATGATTCATTTCTCACTACCCATCGTTCCACACACTGCTGTTTGTGGGCAGTTGCTGGTGCTTCAGGGCAAAGATAATGAAAGTTTTTTTTCTTGTATCAAATGCCTTCCCTGGAGACAGAGCCCTGGCCATGGCCGAAGCAGAAGGCCTGGGCACTGAGAGCCTGGATCAGAGGCTCAGGATGTCCATGCTTGTGCTTCCTTGGGAACAGGCTGGACTTGGAGTGATTAACAACTATCTTATAATTGACTTTTCAATACCTGCTGGCTTCCTCATTGGATGTTTCTGTAGCACATCAGGTTAGGAGAGAAAGCGATATTCTGTAATGGCTAGACAAGACTGAACTTTTTTCCCTAGAGGTCAGTTTTTGCAGCAAGAAAAGAGCTTTGAGTTTACTCACAACATGTGCCTGGCTTGGCAGCGGAAGCGAAATGTTCATCTTATCCTCACAAACACTCATGAACTGTTATCTCCATTCTGCAGTTGAGGAACTAAGGCTCAGAGAGGTTACATGGCTTGTCCAGATCCTGGGGACAATAGGCGTAGAGAGGGAGTTTGAACACAGACTGACTGTTTGCCCCACCTTCTGTGTAGTCTCCAAGTCTCAGGACTGTTTGACTCTAAAGGCCACACCGCACCCCCTCAGCCTTGCTTTTGGGGTGACCTGCATTTCTTCTTCAGAGTCTTGCCTATTACCAGAGGCTGAGTATTTGAGTCCCCCTCAAATTCATATGTTGAAGCCCTAACCCCCAATATAATGGTGTTTGGTGGGTGCAGCCTTTGAAAGGTGATTAGGTCATGAGGGTGGAATTGGTTTAAACACTCATATCAAAGCAAAGAATTCTGAAAGAATGTGTCTCAGTTTAAGATTTAGAATGTATCCTGTTTAGGAGAGGATTGGACTCGCTCACCTCCTGAGGTATCTTAGTCTGTCAATCACTGAGCTTCCCATCTTCATGTGAACTTTTTCTGACAGAAGTATTGGTGTGATATTTGCTAAAGAAAGGAAATTTAACAAGGCTAGTCTGGAAGCTGGTATCCTGAGAAAGGCCAGGCAAATGCAAGTTAAGTCGCTGGTGGTGGCTGGATTATTGTACAGATGCACATCAAGTCATCTAGTTGTATGCCCTAAACTTACACAGTGTTGCTTATCAATTATATCTCAATAAAACTACATTTGACTGGAAACAAGGTTAGATAAGATTACATTTGTGAAGCCATATTTGGAGTTCCACTAGGAAACTGCCCTGTCTTCCAGAAACATGAACTCCCTCACCATGTAAATCTCCATCAGCCCAATAAACGTGGTCATAGCTCCGTGGCTGCAAGGCTGCCTTTTCTTTCCACGTGGACTACTGTATAAAAGACCCCATGAAAATCTCAGAAAGATTGGGGGCAGGTCAAAAGTTAATTTTTCTTGAAACAAGGCTACCAAAGCATACAACATATGAGTGACCCTGAAGGTATTTTTCACATGGTCTCCTCACCCTTTTCCCATTCATGTCTTTCCTCAGCCTCTTCCCACGGACCTGCACAGCAGACCCTTCTGCAGCTTGTTAATGGGAGAGAGAGAGCTGGTCTGAGGTTCCTCACAGCCCAGTCACACCCCTTTCCTGAGTTCTAGGTCATCTGCTGTCACAGGACCGGCTGGCAGGGAAGCTCAGTTTTCCTCTGACTTTGCTGAGGGTCTGATTTTGAAACAGGCTGAGATCAGACTGAGCCTCGGGTCCAGGCAGGTGGGTTCTGGCTCCGTGTGTGCTGGCAGGTGCCATCTGACTGTCCTGGGGGGTGGCGAGGGAAGAGGTTTGCACCTGTCAGTGTTTGAGGGAAAAACTGGCGGAGGGCTGGGTGGCTGTCTGGCTGGGAGGTGTGGGTGCAGGGTGTGCCGGGGAGGTGCGGCCAGCTGCTCCAAGGGTGCGTGGGGACTCTGCCAGGAGGCTGTGTCTAGACAGCCTCTGTCTGACCCCATCTCCTCCTCCCACCTCCCCCTAACTGCACTTCCCTGTCCTGAGGCTTCCCACCAGACTGATCCAGGGAAGTGGTGTTGAACAAAGTCGATTGGCCGTGTGCACAGTACTGGGCTAGACCTCACTGGAGAATGAAAGCCAGCTTGTCTTAGTCTGCAGGGGCTGCCATGACAAAGTACCATAGACTGGGCAGCTTAAACAACAGACATTTATTTCTCACAGTTCTGAAGGCTAGAAATCCAAGATCAAGGTGCTGGCCTGTTTGGTTCCTGGCTTGCAGATGGCCACCTTCTCTCTGTGTCCTTACATGGCACAGAGAGAGAGAGAGACAGAGAGAGAGACAGAGAGAAAGAGCACTCCATAAACCCCACTGTGAGGCCCCACCCTCACGACCTCATCTAACCCTAGTCCCCAACAGCCTCATCTCTGAATATCATCATGTTGGGGGTTAGGGTTTTAACATTCCTATTGTGAGGAGGGGGCCACATTCAGTCCTTATAGCATACCTCCTCAGTCTCAACCCAGCTCTGTGGGCAAGAAGCTACCATTCTCTCCTGGAGGCCTAATGCCTTGATGAAATATGAAGAGAGTTCCCCAAAATATACACCCAGGGAGTATGGGCCCTGCAAAGGTCATTTCATCCAGGCCTGAGACCCCAGCCTGTCAGAAGCTAGAGGCCAAGGTTAGGAAGGAGGCTGGAATCCAGGAAGCAGTCACAGGGGAGGCCAGACTCCAGTGGAACCTTGAGGAATGGCAGAAATTGGGTGTATGAGGAGGGGCACAGTAGGCAGGAAGGGCCTGGGAAAGGCCCGGATGGTGGTGGGGTGGGGGTGTAGAGGCTGGTTTGGGTGAGAACCCAGTGAGTTGAGTGGAGAACCACTGGGCAGGGACAGATACACAAATGCATCCCTGGCTTGTCTCCCTGGAGAGTGCAGCAAAGTTCCACATGACCATTCTCCATCCAGATGGGCTTCAAATGTGGTCAGGGGATGAAAGCCAGGGGGCAGGGTTCAAATGCTAGCTCTGTGTCTTTTTTAGCCACACGACCTGGGACAAGCCACTGAGCTGCCAGAGCCTCAGGCTTCTCATTTGTAAAATGGGGGGCGGGGGGAAGCTCAGTAGTTGTGGTGTCCAGATGTAGTTGCCCTGTGACATGTGGGATCTTAGTTTCCTGACCAGGGATCAAACCCATATCCCCTGCATTGGAAGGCAGACCAACAGGCAAGTCCAGAAGGCCTTCATCCCTTGCATGGTGCTCATGAGAATCTTGGGTGAAAACAGATGAGAACGTGTCTTGTAATCAGTAAAGACCTTCAACCACATCCTCTGAGCATCTCTTATGTGCTGGTCCCAGGACCAATTGCTGGGGGTCTGCAGTGGAAGAGTTTTGGGTGGTTGGTGGATAGAATGGGCTGGTGTGCTCACGGCTGGATCCCAGGCCTTCTCTGCCCTTTGCCTGCCCTGGGCAGGAGAGAGCAATGCCCACATCACCTCAGGCTTATGACTCTCAGTCCATTAAGTCCACCTGTTTATTCTGTCCTTAGACTTAGGAAGTTTCTGGCTTAGAAGGGACTCCATTTTTGCACAAAAGGAGACTGAGCCTAGAAAGGGAGATGCTACTCAGCATAAATGGCTGAGCAGCATTCCCTGGTTGGGTCCTGTGCTGGGAATTGAGTTGAATCAGATTTGTCTCTGTCTCCGTGTGTATCAAGTCTGGACCTAATACAGTTTCTCCTGAACCTCTCAAACTCCCAAGCTATCACACACACCCCTCCACCAGTACCTACTCCAGGTCACCTCTAGTGGGAAGGTTAACAATTGCACTGCCACAGTCTTCCAAGAGAAATTACTTTTCAATTTTCCTCCAGCCACAGAGCCCTGACTGCCAGCCAGCCAGCCAGCCAGCAGGCGAGCTGCCCCAGAGCACGTTGTGGAGCCTGATTCCTGGGTCACCTCTGGGTATCCAGTCTCCTAGGTCGTGTTTCTTGGAAACTGAGTCTGGGATGGGGACTTGCCTGGAGAAGGTGGCCAGGGGGGTCACACCTATGAAGAAGGGAAGCAGGATTAGGTGAAGGGAGCAGCTGACTGTGAGGAGGTAGCAATGGAGGCCTCAGTGAATCCCCCTCAGAGCTCTGAAGCTGGGGAAGACTGCCGCCTGGTGCCTGACACTGACTGACTGTGAGCTGAGGACTGCTCGCTGCGGGTGTGACCCTGGGCAAGGTAACTCTTTTTGGCCAAGGGAGACTTGGGAAGGCTCAGTGGCGTACCATCGAGAGCCAAGCGCCTGGCCACTGGGGGTGGTCTGTGCAGCCTGACAGGGTGCCCACTGCAGCTCCTGCCCTTCAGTCGCTGTCTGTAATGGAGACTGAACCCACTTGTATCCAGGACCCCTCCCCTCGCCTGTAACAGCCGTGCTCTCCACATGGCTGTGGTGGCGGCTGCTGTTTTTCCATGTTGATCCTCTGGCCAGAATGAACTGACTCAAAGGAGGGCACCTTACTGAGGCTGGCCCATTAAGATACCTGTCTTTATCGCCCCTGGTGTTTGGTCCGGATACAGGCACCAGCACTAGCCTGACACAGTTGTAATTCTTCCCTAGGAATCGGGTAGGGAGAGTTTTCTGTTGTTGATCAGCACTTCCCTGAGGATGGAAAGCCCACAGGGTGAAACTTGGAAACTTTGGTGGTTGGAGGGGAGGCCAGCCTGCAGTGGGAGGGAAGACTTTGGTGTGCAGGGGGAAACAGAGATGGAAGACAGGGACGAGTGAGCTCTGATGAATTGCAGCCTCCTGGTTCCAGCTGTTCCCGAAGCCTACCTCTTCCTTGGAGCACAAGGAGATTAAACCAGTCAATCCTAAAGGAAATCAACCCTGAATAGTCATTGGAAGGACTGATGCTGAAGTTGAAGCTCCAATACTTTGGTCACCTGATGCGAAGAGCTCACTCATTGGAGAAGACCCTGATGCTGGGAAAGATTGAATGCAGGAGGAGAAGGGGTGACAGAGGAGGAGATGGTTGGATGGCATCACTGACTCAATGGACATAAATTTGAATAAACTCCGAGAGACAGTGAAGGACAAGGGAGCCCGGTGTGCTGCAGTCCATGGGGTTGCAAAGAGTCAGACACGACTGAGTGACTGAACAACAGCAAATGGTTTGGTTGTTTAGCCTTTTAAAAAGCTATCATTTATCCTTTTGTTTAAGTCAATTTGACTCACTGAAAACCAAGTGACTCCCAGTGCATGTAAAACTATAGAGTTGTTCTTTTGAATGTGGCTTGGTTGATCATTATTAACCCTTTTGTCAACTCCATAAAGTTTCAACTTAACAAATCCATCTAGATGTGGCTCTAGAGATCACAGGCAAGGGGGACGCAAGGACTACTTCCAGTCCTCAGATGTATTTTGTTTGATTGGTATGGTGTTTAAAAAATCCAGTTTCTATCATCTGATAATTGGAAGATTTAAATGGCACCTGGCCTTTTAGCTTCTCCTAGTGTATAAGGAGGTCTGGTAGCACTGGGCCCATGTTTCCACATGAAAACAGTTGGTAGATACAAAATGAGCAGCAGCTGCCCCCCCTTTCTTCATGGGCACACACTCCAGTTTGTCGCAGACCCCACCGTTCTCTGTTGCTTTCCATCCCTGCCTCTTTCTTTGTTTATGTGACCTGCCTGCATTTTGCAGGCATGTGGCTCCTGTTGGTATATGTGTGCTGTGCTTAGTCGCTCAGTTGTGTCCAACTCTTAGCTCATCAGGCTCCTCTGTCCATGGGGATTCTCCAGGCAAGAAAACTGGAGTGGGTTGCCATGCCCTTCTCTAGGGGATCTTCCCAACCCAGGAATTGAAGCAAGTTCTCCCACATTGCAGGCGGATTCTTTACCATCTGAGTCACCTGCAGCAAAGTTCTTGTTTGTATATAGACTTGTGAACTGTATGGCCTTCTCTGACCCAATCAAGCTTCAGGTTTCCAGAGGGAGAGAAAAAAGGTTCTGCATATTGTGATGGGAACAGATGAAGCAATGTGGCTGAAAGCTCGCAGAAAGCCTAAAGCTCTCTGAAATCACAAAGCTATACAAATGAGAATCATCATCATCATCATTAATAACAACTGAAGGGACAGGAGACAGGGAAGTCGGCCCCCACTCCAGCGCCACCCCTCAAGCCCAGAAGGGTATTTGCGCCATCATGATGGCGTTTATCATCAAAATTGACAGTTATTATTAAACCACGTCAACTTGCAAATGCAAAATGTTAACAAAATGAACTAAAATGAGCTGGCAGAAATAATATCTCGGCACTGTCTACCTTGAACTGTTCTTTCTGTAAACTGTTGTGACATTTCTCCAGGGCTCAGATCAACAAGGAAGAAAAGAAAGAACCCCTGTGGCTTGTTGAAGGTGTGACTTGTTATTCCAGCCGATGTCTTGGATGTCTCACTGTCCACTCCCTGCCTCCCCGCCACTACTGATGTGGCGTCTTAGACTCTGGAGGCCATCCATCGCTGGCCAACTCCCTCCCCCGGACACATTTATTATAAAGTGGGTGGAGTGTCTCTCGCTTTGTGCCTGTCTCCTCCCCACATTGACGCTGATTGACGACAATGTACCATTTTTAAGCTCAAAGTGCAGGCAGAGGTTTGATGAAATATCTTGCTGAGATCCGCAAGTGGGCTGTACTTAGAAAACATGAAGGTTTTGTATAACCCTGTGTGTCTGGCCGCCTCATGGCTAGTGACGCCAGAGTCTCTGCGGTGTCACTTCATGCACACCCAGGAGCGCTGTAATCTGATCACATCTCCCCAGTTTGTTTCTGCTCACAGCCCCCTCCCTGCCGTATTTATGAGTGTGCCCTGTGAGCTCATGCCTCCATGCTCTTCTTTTGTCTAAAACATCCTTCCTTCAGACACCTCATCTTTCCAGACTTTCTTTGATGTTTAAGAAACTTCAGCACATACATCTTGTAATTCTGAAGATCATCTCCTAGTTCCCAGGACCCCAGAGGCAGCGGCATGGATGCTTTGGAGAGAGAATCCCACGGGCTTGAGAATCCCCTGGCTCTGCCATTTACTGTGCCTTTTGGGGCAAGTTGCTGACTTCTCTGAACCTCAGTTTCCTCAGCTGTAAAATGGGGATAGTGATAGGGCCTAAATCTTGTTTCGAGGATTAAATGCGATGGATTAAATGCCATGCTGTTTATAGATTGTACATCATCACAGTGCCTGGCACATGATGAATAGTTAACAGGAGCGATTAATCTAGCTTTTGAGATGGATTGACCTGAGGCAGATACTGGAAACATTTTAAACTGAAATCTCATCTTTTGACTTCTTGACTCCCTTTCCCTAAAAGGCAAGTGCAGAGAAGGATCTAGCTGATTTAAGTTTTTGGTTAATCAAGGGCTTGTTACCTTCAGATGACTGTGTGTTAAGATAAAGGCCAAAATCCTCAACATGGTTCACAGTGTCTCACATGGCTAGGGCCCTGATCATCTCTTTAGCCTCATATTCCACTTCTCACTCTTTGGGAGGGGCACACTAACACAGGGCCTTTGGACAGGCTGTGTTTTGTGCTGAACCACTTTAATCCATATTACCTATGCATCAACTCCTATTCATTCCTTAGAGTCCAGGCACATCCCCTGGAAGCCATCTGCAACTCCCTGTGTATCAAACCATATCTCTTCCCTACAGAGCACTTTCTCTAGTTTCTGATCCATTTCATACCCGTTTCTGTGTTTATTTGATCAGCATCTGCTTTTTCCACTGGATTGTGAGCTCCATGAGGGCAGGAACCAAGTCTGTGTGTTGCTTACAGTGGCATCCCCAGCACTTCACTGAATAGTTTGTTGAAGGCACAGGTGAACAGATGACTGATGTTTTAAGAGCATGTGCAACCAAGATGTTTTCTTGGAATTACAAAGCCCTAAAGTTGAAAAAGGAAGGACTGAGAGGTAACTCATTGGAAGACAGGAAATAGCAGGATGGAACTGGGTTGCTTCTGACATCTGGGGAATGGACCATTATGGAGGATTTGAGAAGGAAATGAGCTTGTCTAGTGTTCATGGTTAAATGGACTTCTAACTCGGGAACTGAGTTTTATTTGAGAGTAAGGCTGCTGCTGGTGATGAAGTTTCCATCCCTTGTAAACAGGGTGTTGATGGATGGGTGGCCTGACCCACCTTAGTGTTTTACAGGGTTTAAGGAGAATAGCCCTCACCTCTTAAGTTCCTGACTTGCTACCGAAAACACTCCTGAAGTAAGCCAAGCATTTATTATCCCTGCCTGCATATGCAGGAGGTTTAAGAGACATGGGTTCGATCCCTGGGTCAGGAAGATCCCCTGGAAGAGGGCATGGCAACCCACTCCAGTGGTCCTGCCTGGAAAATCCGGTATACAGAGGAGCCTGGCGTGCCACAGTTGCAAAGAGTCGACACAACTGAAGTGACTTAGCATGCATACACATCGTGAATAGAAAATGCTCAGGAAAGCAAGTGTCTTCTTCCTCCCACAAGGCTTGATGTGACAGTGTTAGCCTTGTTCCAGGAGGTTGGGAGTCCCAGAACTGCAGAGTGTCTGATTTAAGTTGTGAACAGGGGCTTTGGGAAGGATGGTGAGGCCAGGAGACAGACAATGTGCAAACAGAGGCATGGACTCGTGGAGCCCTTGATGTGACCCAGATGCTCACCAGGAGATTTTGGGTGGGGAGTACACATAAGGACCTCAAAGGTAGGATTGTCCTGATGAGAATCTGGAAGGTATGGTCTTGGAACCACTGAAATTTTCGTTTACTCACTCAGCAAGTGTTTCTTGAGTGGCTAACATGTGTCAGGTGCTGGACTAGGTGGTGGGGATTGAAAGGAACATCAACATGGCATTCCCACATATGTGTGTAAAGTGTACAGAGAGGAGTAAAGTGCACAGAGAAGGAGCCCGACATGGTGCAGCCAGAGAGATCAGTATTCATCCCTTTTCCAGGATCTGTGGTTGGTAGTTATTCCCATCTTTCCACATCTCTGGAAGGCGGTAGACAGCTAAATTTTTTGTGAAAACTTTTGTCCATACAGATGATTGTTGCAAAGATATGCTGATGCCCTTTAATACATATGTGACTAGTTGAAAGTCAGCAGTTTATGCTGCAGTTTCAATAAAACTAGCTCTGCCACCGTTGACTCTAACTTTGTTATATTATCAAGGAAACTTTCCTCAGGGCTTTGGGGTATGTTTAGTGCTCCTTCAATCACATCGTGGTCCTCGGAGGACCAACAGGTAGGTAACGTTTATTGCTTCTTTTTTTAATTACCTCAGGGAAATGATAGCAAAGCGTTGGGAAGGGAGACTTTTCATATAAGTTGAAACGAGTCATGCTTGGAAGATGGCACTTTTATTTATCTTACAAATGAAGTGGATACGGTGTGAATGAGCTGAAGGGCTCTGCAGATCAGCGAACTCAAACCAGACAGAGAGCCTTCTGAATGGGTGGGATTCTGTTATACTTAGCATCTTTCATTTTTCTGTGTCAGGGAGTCTGGAGTTGGAAAGTACCCATGGCCAATCCCAATTAGATTTCATTTCAAGAAAAATGTGTTTTTAATCCATTAGGCCCACAGTCATTCTAGGATCTTCAAATTTTTCAAGGGTCTACAAAAATGTCTGAGACTTGGAAAAAAATTATTGTCTCCAAAATGCAAAGAGAAAGCAGCGAAGTTGAAATTAATGAATATTTAAAAAACTTCTCCCACAGTGTGCTACTTTGTCAATATTGCTAATTGTTAAATTTCGTGTTCATAGAGATTTCATTACATCTGAAAACGCTGGTAGATTAAAATTTCCCACTTTCAAAAGCCTCTGAGTATGTAAATTGCCAAGAAATCACATCCAATCAGAAATTAAATAAGTCACTTATTGCCAAATAATTTCAGAAGCAAAATTTAGAAATTTTCTCAAAAATGTTTATAGCAAAAGAGCCACTTAATGTAAGATGTAGGCAAATGTGTAATATGATTGAAATGCTGTCTAGTAAGGCCTCGCAAAGTAGGTGTGTTTCAGGCCTATGAAATTCTTTAAAAGGCCTTGGCATTCATCCTCCTCCCTTACCCACCTGTAAAATAGATTAGAGAGAAGGTAGTTTTAATTTTTATTTTTATTGGCATATAGCTGCTTTGCAGTGTTGTGTTCATTTCTGCTGTACAGCAAAGTGAATCAGCCATGCATATGCAGGTATCCCCTATTCCTTGAATTTCTTCCCCATTTAGGTCATCACAGAGCGTTGAGTTGAGTTCCTGTGCTTTACATCATTAGTTATCTGTTTTATACACAGTGTAAATCTCCTGATCCATCCCACCCATCTTTCTCCTTTTGTGTCCATACGTTTTTTCTCTGTGTCTGTGTTTCTATTTTTGCACATAAGTTCATCCATACCATTTTTCCAGATTCCACATACATGTGTTAATGCATTTGTTTTTCTTTTTCTGACTTGCTTCTCTCTGTATGATAGTCTCTTGGTCCATCCACATCTCTGTAGATGGCACAATTTCGTTCTTTTTATGGCTGAGTAATATTCCATGGTACCTGTATGTACCACATTGACAGAGGATATTTTCAATGGTGGCTCTTTGGTGAAGTGTTTGAGCTTTATGGTGGATTAGGTTACTGTTCAGCAAATATTCATTCTCTCCCCTTACCTCATTGATGCTCAGTGAGGTCATATGACTTTGCCCTGATAAGGGCCGCAGGGTGCTCCCCCACCTTTTGACTGTTGAATTGGCCATGTGATACTTTTTGGCCAATAATATATGAAGGGAACTAGCTCTAGTAGATGGCTTGAACTGTGCTTCTGTGGTCAGGCTTGCCCTCTATGCTCCTGCCTTCTCCTCGAGAACAGCATGCCTTAGTCGCTGGTCCAAGAGAAATGAGAGACGCATAGGGCAGAGTTACCCAGCGTGACTTCAGACCTACAGCCTCAAGCAGAGGTGCCCCATCTGACCCACAGAATAATGAATGAGAAGCAAATGCTTGCCCAGAGCTTACAGTTGTTTGTTTCACAGCACAACTGTGGCCACAGCTGACTGATACAAGCTTGTACACACGGTGGCATTTACTCAGGTTTCTGATGCAATAATCAGTTGTTATTTTCAACCATATTGCTAAGAGCTGGGTGTCTTCAACCATACTGCAAGGCTCATAACTCTAAAAATTTGAAGTTCAGCTACTCATTGGCATATATACACTACCATGTGTAAAATAGCTAGCTAGTGGAAAGCTGCTGCATAGCACAGGGAGCTCAGCTCAATGCTCTGTGATGACCTAGATGGATAGGATGGCGGTGGGTGGGAAGAAGGCTCGAGAAGGAGGGGATATATGTATATATATAGCGGATTCATGTTGTTGTACAGCAGAAACTAACATAATATTGAAAAGCAATTCTAAACCAGTTAAAAATAAATTTTAAAAAGTTCAGCTACTTTTCACATGCTGTTCCTTCTGCCTGAAAAGGTTGCCTCCCTGCATTTCATGTGGATGTCTCTTTTTCGTCTTTGTCTCTGGCTTTAAATATTATTTCCTTGGAATGACCTCCTCTGATAAATTATTTAAGTGCCATCTGTGATGGAGCCTGCAATTTGCATATTCAAACATTCACATTCCCTTTTCTGCTCTGACATATAACTGAATTTTTTTCTTGTTTTGGAAAAAAATCTCAAACTTAAGAGAAAAGGCTCAACAACCGTCCAGTAGCCTCTCCTACCCACCAAATCATTTGTGAATAAATTTCTGATGTGATGCATCTTCATCTTAGAGAGTCAGGTTGGCTGAGGTCATGTTGGAACCCAAGTAGTCTGACTTAAAGAACTTCAGCTCTTAACCTCCATGTTAAACTGCCTCTGAGCAGCTCAGGCCTAAAGAATTTTCAAATCTGGTGGTGTTTCATAGTTTACAAAGAGCTTTCACATCTTGATATTATTTGGTCCCACAACAGCTCTGTGGAGCAGGTAAGGCAGATATTGTTAACCCCCAAATGGAGATGAAGGTACTAAGGACTAGAAAGATTAAAGAACATGCCCAAGGAGACCCACCTACGAATAGCAGGTTTGCACGAGAACTGTGATCTTCTCTTTATTAGTATCTTTGGAAAAGGTTTGTCCTGTATTTAGACACTCGTAGCATTTCAGAAGCACAATACCACAAGCTGACATTATGATACTCATTACTTTGCTAGAATGTACTCACCCATGATTTTGGTCTTATTCCTGTTTGACAAGGCCAGCAGGCCAGGAGGTGACTGCCATTGAGAAGGCATCTTGTTACTTCAGCTCCCAAGAGGAAAAGATGTGCTTTGCCATGCACGGCCACACGTGGCAGTACCAGGGTCAGTCAGGAGGTAGACAGAACAAAGGGAAAGTGTGGGCTTGACCATGTAGTGTGGTTTCCGTGGGCCAGCTAGGGGGTGTCCTGAGAAAGTTTAGGACTGGATGATTTGCATAATTTTGGCAGTCTCTGGGTTATAGGCGTGGTTGCTGGTTGTCTGATGCCTGACCTTGGTGTGATTTAAGGCAGAGGATAGAGTCCCAGACAGCAGGAGTCTGAGGAAAGGAGGGGGATGGGGATGCAGCTTGGGGATGGGCTGGTTTGCATTCAAAGGCATGTTCAAAGTCAAGTTACTTTCCTTTCTAGGAACTAGCTAGCCCTGGGAGGGGCAGTTGGTCCCTGGGTCCAAAAGGCCCCAAGATGTCAAAGCATCATAAAATATAGAAGGAAAAAAACAAAAAACAAAAACAACAACCCATGATGAATAGAGTTTCCAGATAGGAAGTGGAGGCTCAACAGATAAGGGAGTTGGCCTTGGTTGTCTGGCGTCTGCCCTCCTGGTGGCAGTGGTGTTGCTGAGCCACAACTCAGATGTGGCAGAGGTTCTGTGTGCGCTGAACCGCTTCACAGCCGGCTGGCTAGGGGAGAGGAAGGTCCGACCATTGAATCTCCCCAAGCAGAGAACAATGCGAATCAAGACAATCTCCTAAACTGGGAGTTACCATGAAGACAGTGTAAAGTGGAAGCAATTACAAAGGCATTCCACCATGGTTCTTGCAAGAGATTGAGCCAGGCTTTGTAATTGCGGATTCACAAGGATATTTCAAAGAGTTCCAGTTGTATTAATTAAAACTGGCTGGTTCTTTGTGACTGGGTCCCGCTAACACCAAGAAAACTGACTGTTACCTGTCTTCCCTGGATTGTGGAAGGGTTCAGTGTTGTCACAGACAACCGCAGTCACGACGTCAAGAAACAGAAAATCTGCAGACAACTGATTTTCATTCATTGGAGTCGCATGTTTAGTGAAAACATGATGGGAATTGTCTTTACTTCCTGGTCAGTCCCTTGTGTGGACTGTCTGTTCTGCCAGTTGTTCTGGGAATACTGCTAAGTCATTTCAGTCGTGTCCGACTCTGTGCGACCCCATAGACAGCAGCCCACCAGGCTCCCCCATCCCTGGGATTCTTCAGGCAAGAACACTGGAGTGGGTTGCCATTTCCTTCTCCAATGCATGAAAGTGAAAAGTGAAAGGGAAGTTGCTCAGTCGTGTCCGACCCTCAGCGACCCCATGGACTGCAGCCTTCCAGGCTCCTCCATCCATGGGATTTTCCAGGCAAGAGTACTGGAGTGGGGTGCCATTGCCTTCTGGGAATAGGACGCAACAAAAGCTTTTCTGACACAAGCAAACCTGCCATCCCAAGATCCCTGGTGCCACAAGGGATTTCTGGGGAGAAGGTGCATCAATTTGCAAAAAGAACTGCGATAATTTTCTAGTAGGAAGCGGAGAGAGGCCACATGGCATAGTCCTTAAAAGCTTGGGCTCTCTCATCAGACTGCTGAGTTTCAGATCCTGCTTCTGCCACTTATTCGCATGTAATCTTGTGAGATGTGCTCATATGTGCAAGAGCTGGCTGTGTGCATATCCCCAACTCCTTGTTCAGTGACTTCATGTGGGTGGTTTAAAATCAGCCTCGGTGGGAGGATTTACACCATGGCGATGGGCAAACACTGCACATCAGAGTTTAAATTTTTTTTCCCACAGAGTCCATCGTTAAAACGCTCACCAGCATATGACTGGATGTGTTCCTCACTGTTTCCCACACTTTCCCTTCAGGATTAAATGCCGGTTGTCCAGAGTGGTCACTTGCTTGATAATTCACCCTCTCTTGGCTAGCTTCTCTCCCCTGTCTCCCTTCCTCTTGATTCTTTTACCTCCAGAATAGAGTACTTGTGTGTGGACCTCAGGGTCTGTTTCTGGGGAAATCCACACTAAGGCTGGATTTAAAACCAGGCCTGTCAGACCCTGAATCCCCACGTGTTTCACCAATACCCACCACCTCTCGTGTCTTCCTCATTTTCTCAGGGCGACAAACATCCTCTGGGTGTGGAGGGGCCTCTGAGGAGTGAGACAAATGAATTATGTTGATGCAATTAGCTGGCAATTAAGAAGTTATCCTTCTTATATTAAAGGTTGGAATAATTAGATATAACATGAGGAAATCTAATTTACTTAGTAAATTATTCTTTATATAAAGAAATGATTTTAAAGCCTAGTCATGGTTTCCATAAAACTTATAGGCACCAAGATGGATTTTATTGCTCTCCTGTGTACTGATCCGCATCATGCTTCCATTTCATGCTTGTTATAATTTAGTGTTTATGGTTTCTAACTCTGTTGAAAGACCGGTTTGAATATTCAAGGGCCTCACCAGGTGGTTTAACAGATTTGACACACTGATGGTGTTGGTTGCAAACTAAAGAGGCCCTCAGAGAGATGTTAGGTGCAAACTAATAGACCCTCAGCTGAAAAGAGGCTGAAGCAAGAAGAGCTGACTTACAGTCCTTACCTGAAAGAACTTTGGGACCTTACCTGATAGACTTTTGGGACTTTTGTTCACAAGTGAAATTCAGCTCAAATGGGCCCTAATGTGTTAGGAAATTGGAAAAGAAAAAGAACTTTGTGGGACTTCCCTGGTGATCCAGTGCTTAAGAATCAGCCTTTGAATGCAGGGGACTTGGATTTCATCCCTGGTGCTGAAGCTGAAACTCCAGTACTTTGGCCACCTCATGCGAAGAGCTGACTCATTGGAAAAGACTCTGATGCCAGGAGGGATTGGGGGCAGGAGGAGAAGGGGACGACAGAGGATGAGATGGCTGGATGGCATCACCGACTCGATGGACATGAGTCTGAGTGAACTCTGGGAGTTGGTGATGGACAGGGAGGCCTGGTGTGCTGCGATTCATGGGGTCGCAGAGTCAGACACGACTGAGCGACTGAACTGAACTGAACTGAACAGGGGACTAAGATCCTTCATACAGTAGGGCAACTAAGCCCGCCTGCCGTAATTTAGACTCAGCACATCCAAAATTAAAAAAAAAAAAAAAAGAATTTCATGCTTCAGGAAATTGGAAAGTTCAAGGATGTAGATTTGGCCTCAGGCATGACTGAATCAGGGCTTTCCTGTTAAAGAAGTCTCTATCTTTCTGTAGATGATAAACTTCATAAGGACAGGCATTTTCTTTATTCCATTCACTGCAGTATTCTCCATCATATAGGACAGAGCCTGGCATGGAGTAATCATAACAACAAATATTTACATAGCACTCTGTAAGGAGATAGCAATGTTATAAGTGATCCACACATATCAACTCATTTAATCCTCTCAGCCCAATAAAGTAGGTAATTATTAACGATGTTCCTCACTTTTCTTCATGGGGAAACTGAGGACAACCCTCAGAGTCCACTAACCCACTCCCTCAAATTCATCTAGCCTGGAGATTTTATGGCCCTGATCAAAACATAGCTTCCCCTGGAGTCTTTAAAGTTAGACAAAAGGATATTCAAAATTGAGCCTGTCTTGGTACCAGAAAATATGAGATGCTCATAAATAACTAGCATCTCTCTGGGCATGCTAAGTCGCTTCAGTCACATCCGACTCTGACACAGGCTCCTCTGTCCATGGGATTCTTCAGGCAAGAATACTAGAGTGGGTTGCCATTTCCTCCTCCAGGAAATGGGGATCTTCCTGACCCAGAGGTTGAACCCTCATCTCTTACGTCTCCTGCATTGGCGGGTGAGTTCTTTACCACTACTGCCACTTGGGAAGCCCAGTATTTCTCTGTAGGTGTCACAAAGAATTTATCACTTTGGTGGACCTAGATGCAGGCTTTGTGGGACCTGAAGCTTACACAATTTCGGGCTCTTTCTGTGGGAAAAAGAATACAAAATTATGAATATAAAATTAAACACAAATGGAAATGTTTGTTTGAAATGAGAAAAGTAATTAAGACACAGATCTGGAGCCTTTGGTTATTTAAATTCCATTCTTCTGAGTTCTCTTTAGGTGATGAGTCAGAAGCGTGGACCTGAAGGGTTTTATTCTCGCAGCCCAACTTGAGTGTATGAAGTTCGGAAAGACATAGTTCAGTCTGTGACACCGTGGGTGGCTGAAGAGGGCACCATGCTGCCCCTGACCGTACTGAAACTGGCTGGTCTTGGACAGGGCTCCTGCTCCCCACACCTTTCGCCTTGCGATGGTGACCGGACTGGTGGCCACCTGAGCTCTTCATCCTTTAGTCTCCAATTCTCCCACTTCCGCAGCACCCTGAAAGAGATTATATATCTGTGTTATAAGGCAGTGGTGAAGAGTGTGGGCTCTGGGCTTAAATTTGGACTCTGCCCCTTATTAGCTGAGTGACCTTGGGCAAGTCATTTCACTTCCTCTAACCTTATCTTCCCTTTTTATAAATTAGGGATTAATGTAAGTACCTGCTACCCACATTACAGAAAGACTTAGGTGGATTAATGAGCATTAGTTAATGCTCACTGATTGCTAGCTACTATTAATAGAATTATTTTGGTTGCGAGGGACAGAAACTCATTAGCAGTAATTTAGGCAATAAAAGGGGCAATTTGTTGACTCCAGTAGCCAAAACTGGGAAGGGCAGGAGTGTAGTTGAGCAGGAGGAGCACTGGAACCATGCGGTAAACTGTCCCCATGCCTCAGATGTCTGTTTTCACTGTGGTGGTTTTGTTTGCTCAGAGTGCCTTTCCACACTTGGCTAGAACCAAGACTCTGACCTTTCCTGTTTCAGGATGAAAGAGATGCTCTCATGTGGTTACTGTGTGAAAAATCTAAGGGGAGGACTCAACTCTGATTGGCTCAGTTTAGGTCACGTGGTCACTCACATGGCCAGGTCAGGGGCCAACGTGCAGGTTCTATTAAAGCTTCTTGCTGCTGCTGCTGCTAAGTCGCTTCAGTCGTGTCCGACTCTGTGCGACCCCATAGACGGCGGCCCACCAGGCTCCCCCGTCCCTGGGATTCTCCAGGCAAGAACACTGGAGTGGGTTGCCATTTCCTTCTCCAATGCATGAAAGGGAAAAATGAAAATGAAGTCGCTCAGTCGTGTCCGACTCCTAGCGACCCCATGGACTGCAGCCTACCAGGCTCCTCCATGGGGATTTTCCAGGCAAGAGTACTGGAGTGGGGTGCCATTGCCTTCTCCAATTAAACCTTCTTCAAATCAGATCAGATCAGTCGCTCAGTCGTGTCCGACTCTTTGCGACCCCATGAATCGCAGCATGCCAGGCCTCCCTGTCCATCACCAACTCCCGGAGTTCACTCAGACTCACGTCATTCGAGTCAGTGATGCCATCCAGCCATCTCATCCTCTGTCGTCCGCTTTACCTCTTGCCCCCAATCCCTCCCAGCATCAGAGTCTTTTCCAATGAGTCAACTCTTAGCATGAGGTGGCCAAAGTACTGGAGTTTCAGCTTTAGCATCAGTCCTTCCAAAGAAATCCCAGGGCTGATCTCCTTCAGAATGGACTGGTTGGATCTCCTTGCAGTCCAAGGGACTCTCAAGAGTCTTCTCCAACACCACAGTTCAAAAGCTTAGAGCTGGGTAAATAAAAATAATGGGCATCTCCCATGTCATCTGAACGCTGTCTGTAATGAGCCTGGCACTTGGTAGAAATTAAATTCCCCCTTTTCCTCTTTCATCCTGATCCTCATGCCCACTATCTGTTATACAAAAGAGTAATCCAAAAGAAAGTCACCCTGCCTAAGGGAGCTGAGTAGTGAGGAAAACAACCTCTCCTGTGACCTGAGGTAGGAACGATGGCTTAGGCTGGTGTGGGCTCCTTATGAAATCTACCCGAGACTCTAGTCAGATAGATTATATTTCTTCCTGAAGACAAGACAGATTCCAGGCAGTGATTCACGTTTATGTTTGGAGAGATAATTGGAAATAGGTATGAATAGTCTTGGCAATTGTTAATGCCCTTTGACCCATCAAATTTCTAGTGTGGCAGGAGCCGTGTATGTGCTTAGTCGCTCAGTTGTGTCTGACTCGTTGCAACCCTTTGGACTGTAGCCTGCCGGGCTCCTCTGTCCACGGGATTTCCCAGGCAAGAATACTGGGGTGGGTTGCCTTTTCCTGCCCCAGGGATCAAACCCACATCTCCTGTGTCTTCTGCATCGCAGGTGGTCTGCTGAGCCATTGGGAAAGTCCTCAGGAACAACAAAGGGCCTGAACTGTTGCTCTACATGCAAGCTAACAAGTTACCCCATTAGCTTGTTTCATGGATGTGGGCAGAAGGCATGAAATTCCTGGGTCAGAGACAAAAGACTTCATTATTCAGAGCACAGCAGGAAGCTTGTGCTTCTCGTTTGTGCTCAATATCCTGGACCCGAAAGCTCCTCAAGGATGACGTGGAAGTGAACCCAGGTGGCTGCCTTGCATGTAGTGGATTTGCATCACGGTTGAGGAATCCCAATCACTTCATACAGGGGCTGTCCAACCTTTGCTCTTTACAGTCCTGGTCAGCCAACGAATCTGCTTTCTGTCCTGTTATCTCTCTCTTCCAGGGCTGTTGGCTATACAGACATCCTTATAAAGATAGATGGGAACAAAAGCTGGTAAAGGTGTGCAGTCATGTGAGAGATGCATGGAGAATTGTCTCCCCAATAAAGAGAACATTTCCTAAGGAAAATATATCTGACCATAACATAACGTTTATTCATAAACAACTTGAAGATCCAATATTAGGTGGGAGGTTAAGCATACTGTTGTTGGAAATAGTCTTCTGTTTCTAAAAATGTTCCGAAGCTCTTGGAATGGCAAGTGAAAATGTTCAACTTAAAGCACAAGGTGAAAAGTTCAGGCTGCAAAGTTGAATATATATTTTTGTTGACTATGTAGAACAATCTATTATGGAAAACAATTGGGAAGGAGATTTGCTAAAGTCTTGGTAGTCTTTCTCTGGGCAGTGAGTCTAGGGGTAATTGGTTTTTTTTTTCATTTTGAATTAAACTTTTTTTTCAGTTTTCTATAATGAACATGTATTATTATTTTCTATAATAGGGGGAAAAAAAAACAAGATAAACTATTTTTGAAAGTAGTGCCCAGCATCCATAATTTGGCAAAAACAAGAGACGAAAGCATGAAATAAGCAGGGAAAAAAAGGTTTCAGTTAAATTAGATGTCCAATTAAGCGATTTGCTTGGCTGCAAAGTATCTTTTTGACAGACAATTAGTTCTGGGCAAGTCAAATGTTTCAACAGTATGTTCTTATGGGACAATTAAAGTAATTCATATTTGATGTGCAGAAGTTTTGTGGTAATTGGGAAACTTTCTAGAGTGGCAGTTGAATCTGGGCTCGTTGTATTTTATTTTCCTTCCTGGAAGTTGTCTTGACTGGAGAAGAAGTTAAGTCACTTCCTTGACAAGTCAGTCATCTAGCTAGATCTGCTAAGGGGGCTGGTGGATTGAGTGTGGAGTGTGGATTGAGTGTAAAGTTGTATTCAGATCAGACTCCCAGGATCAATATTAATAGCATTAATTATAGTATCAAATATATAAATCGTGACAACAGTTATGTAATGCCTATTTTAAGTGTTTATGCTGTGCCAGATATTGCATTAAGCACTCTGTGTATTTTCTAATTTCTGCAACTGTCCAATTAAATAGGTATGATTGGGCTCTCCCTATTACAGATGGGTAAACTGAGGGCCAGAGAGGTTAGGGGACTCGTCCAAGGTCCTACAAACATCAAGTGATATTGCTGGAATCTGAGTCCAGTCAACCTGATCCTTGAGTTCTTGTTCATATGCTCCCAGACTTAGGTGCTGAAATTTCTTGGAAAATAATAACATTGTATACTTTTCTCTCTACTTTCCTGGATAAGAAAATCTGACTTTCTTCCTAAAGCAAGTAGGCTATTGTATTTGCTCCATTTGGAAGAGGCTGAAGCACAGAATGAATAGGAATGCCCTAGGCACATAGTGAAAGAACAGGAAAATTCCATGTTTAAGATAGCAGGAATTTTATTTCTGTACTCTCTGTAAATTTAAATGGATAATGTCTTTTATATTCCATGAAATTGGGTGAGAGGTAAGGTGGTATATGAGCAAAACTCTTTCAGTTACATGCTATTGTTCCATGCAACTTCAAAACCCACAAATAGGCTTGAATTTCAGGTATGGCTGGATCCAGGTGCTTAAATGATGTATTTTGGAATCTCTCTGATCTCTAGCTCTCAGTTCACTTTTTGTCTATGTTGGCTTCATTCTCAGACAGGCTCTTTTCTGTGTCCTCAACAGCTCTTGGGGCTTCCCTGGTGGCTCAGACGGTAAAGCGTCTGCCTGCAGTGCAGGAGACCCGGGTTCGATCCCTGGGTTGGGAAGATCCCCTGGAGAAGGAAACGGAAACCCACTCCAGTACTCTTGCCTGGAAAATTCCGTGGACTTGGGAGCCTGGTAGGCTACAGTCCATGGGGTCGCAAAGAGTCGGACACGACTGAGCGACTTCACTTTCTTTTCAACAGCTCTTGACTTACCCCTTACCAGCGTAGTAATCCCAGGTGGAGGGGAACTTATCATTGCTAAGAGACTTGACAGAAGCCCTGGGGCTGATTCTCATCAGGCCATAAGAGTCATGTGCCTGTCTCTGAATCAGTTATTCTGACTATGGAGTTGAAGATGGTTCTTGGTCAGTCCAGGTCATGTGCTCACCCTGAGTCCCAGGGGAAGGTGTCAGTCCTACTAAACTATATGCATGAACAGTGAAAGAAGGATTGTTCCCCAAAAGAAAACACAAATGTTGTGACCAGCAAAGGAGGGTGGATGCTGACTGGCAGAAATAATGGTTTGTGTCTGCAGCCAGCCAAAAATATCAGAAAGGAATGTATAGGGAATAAGAAGAGTTGGTGTCTGTTTCTGGCTCTGCTGCTAACTGGCTGGAAGATTGTCATCAATTACTCACCATCTCTGGGTCTCAAGTCCCCTATCTATAAAAGAGGCTGGACCAGGGGTCTGATGTTAATTTGATTTGTGGGTAGCAGGCATTCAACAAGCAAAACGTTCTCCTTGTTGCCTTACAGCTCTTCTTTAGAATTTCAGCTTCCGTTGCTAGTCAAAGATGATTGTTCTTAATGTTAGAAAAAGTCATTTTATTAAACCAGATACGTACACGGGTAGTTGAAATCAACACTTGCAAGGTTTTTTGACAGCTTCATTTCTTGAGGTTTGAGATTAGGGCATGCCTGGTTTGATTGTTATTTTCAGTCATGATGTCTCATCTGCTCCTGGGGAGAAGGCATAGCATCTACAATAGCAAATCTGATCCGCAGATGTTAAGTGGCAACTGGCCAGTTATGTTGGAGTTTTTGCTGCTGGTCTTCATCTAAAGGATAATTTGTTTAGTTTTGGTTGTTTTAGTCATAGGGAGAAAGGAAAGGAGGGAAAAGGTTTCAGAGGAAGGACAGCTAACCTTTATGGAGTTCCTTAATACTTGATTTCATTTTTACTATCACCCCAGGTGACAGTGTCTTCATGTTACAGGTGAGGAAACTGACCTTAAGAGATGCTGGATTGTTAGCACATCAAATTCATGTTCTTTATTGACAGCCATTCAGCAAATGTCTTCTAAGCTCTCATTATGATCCAGGTGCTATTCTAAGTACTGACAGCACAGCAGCATCAAGAAGACACGTTCCCTTCACGTAGAAAGCTCACAAAATAGTTGGGGAGACAAACAATAAATAGGTCAGTATATAAAGATTTCCAAGTGTAAGAAGTACTCTGAATAAATGAGCACTGGAAACACTGTGATGGAGAATGTCTAAAGTGGGAAGTGCCATTAGATGGGGTGACTGGGGAGGGCAGCTGGGAGAATTTGAGCTGAGACTTAAATTAGGGGAAGGAAAACAGAAAGCAACAATTCAAGAAGCAACAGTTAGAACTGGTCATGGAACAACAGACTGGTTCCAAATGGGGAAAGGAGTATGTCAAGGCCTGTATATTGTCACCCTGCTTGTTTAACTTACATGCAGAGTACATCATACAAAGTGCTGGACTGGATGAATCACAAGCTGGAATCAAGATTGCCAGGAGAAATAACAACAACCTCAGATATGCAGATGATACCACCCTAATGGCAGAAAGCAAAGAAGAACTATAGAAACTCTTGATGAAGGTGAAAGAGGAGAGTGAAAAGCTGACTTAAAACTCAAATTCAAAAAACAAACATCATGGCATCAGGTCCCATCACTTCATGACAAATAGATGGGGAAAAAGTGGAAACAGTGACAGATGTAATTTTTTTGGGCTCCAAAATCAGTGCAGATGGTGACTGCAGCCATGAAATTAGAAGACCCTTGATCCTTGGAAGGAATGCTATGACAAAAGTAGATAGTATATTAAAAAGCAGAGACATCACTTTGCCAGTCAAAGCTATAGTTTTTCCAGTAGTCATGTGTGGATATGAGAGTTGGACCATAAAGAAGGCTGAGCACCAGAGAATTGACGCTTTTAGACTGTGGTGCTAGAGAAAACTCTTGAGAGTCCTTCGGACTGCAAGGAGATCAAACCAATCAATCCTAAAGGAAATCAACTCTGAAAATTCATTGAAAGGACTGATGTTGAAGCTGAAACTGAAGCTCCAATATTTTGGCCACCTGATGTGAAGAGCTGACTCATTGGAAAAGACCCTGATACTGGGAAAGATTAAAGGCAGGAGGAGAATGGGATGACGGAGGATGAGATGGTTGGATGTCATCACCAACTCAATACACATGAGTTTGAGAAAACTTTGGGAGATAGTTAAGGACAGGGATGTCTGGCATGTTGCAGTCCATGGGGTTGCAAAGACGTGGACATGACTGATCAACTGAACAACAACAAAATCAACAGAATGATGGCCTGGGGAAAGATGTCCCAGCAGCGAGTAGAGCAAGTGCAAAGGCCCTGAGACCGAAATAAGCTTGGAACAGGAAGAAGGGCACCAGGGCTGGAGGAGATCTAGTGACAAAGGGTGGTGAGCAGTGATGTTAGGAGACTCGGGCAGGGTCCAAATCACACAGCTCTGGGAGGCCAGGGGAAAGGATAGTAGAGAAGGTCATTATTATTCTTTTCATTTTTTTTAAACATAGATTTTTGAGCATTAATGTGGCAGCATATTAAAAAGCAGAGACATTACTTTACTGACAAGTGTCCATATGGTCAAAGCTATGGTTTCTCCAGTAGTCATGTATAGATATGAGAGTTGGACCATAAAGAAAGCTGAGCGCCAAAGAATTGATGCTTTTGAACTGTAGTGTTGGAGAAGACTCTTGAGAGTCCCTTGGACAGCCAGCAAGGAGATCAAACCAGTCAATCCTAAAGGAAATCAACCCTGAATATTCATTGGAAGGACTGATGCTGAAACTGAAGCTCCAATACTTGGGCCACCTGATGTGAAGAACTGACTCTTTGGAAAAGAACCTGGTGCTGGGGAAGATTGAAGGCAGGAGGAAAAGGGCATGACAGAGGACGAGATGGTTAGAAGGCATCACTGACTCGATGGACATGAGTTTGAGCAAGTTCCGGGAGCTGGTGATGGGCAGGGAAGCCCGATGTGCTGCAGTCCATGAGGTTGCAAAGAGTTGGACACGACTGAGTGGCTGAACGGAACTGAACTTTACACAATGTAATTTTCACCCACTCTAAGTATACAATTCAGTGATTTTTAGTTGTTGATATCTAGAATTTATGACTATTACCAATGTCCAGTTTTAGAACATTTCCACAGTTATTGTCATTCCTTCAGTTTTGCTTATGTTTAGCCTTTACATCCCAAAGCTGATTATTAGAATCAAAAAATAATTTTTTCAGGTTTTATTGAGATGTAGTGATATATAACATTGCTTAAGTTTAAGGTGTACTGCAAACTTCAGGAGATAGTGAAGGACAGGGAAGCTGGTGTGGTGCAGTCCATTGGGTTGCAAAGAATTGGACACAACTGAGCGACAACAACAGCAAAGAATACATAGCATAATGATTTTATTCACTTATGTATTTAGCCTGAATTCATAAGTCCAGGACATATGTAATCAGTCCTGAATATTCATTGACGGACTGATGCTGAAGCTGAAACTCCAATACTTTGGCCATGTGATGCAAAGAACTGACTCATTGGAAAAGACTCTGATGCTGGGAAAGATTGAAGGCAGGAGGAGAAGAGGATGACAGAGGATGAGATGGTTGGATGCTTCACTGACTCAATGGACATGAGTTTGAGCAAGCTTCTGAAGTTGGTGATGGACAGGGAAGCCTGGCGTGCTGCAGTCCATGGAGTCGCAACGAGTAGGACATGACTGAGCGACGGAACTGATGTATTCGGCCATGTTGCTTACATATTCTTTCATTCCAGGAATGAACTCTTTTGATGTGCTGAAAAAAACCAGTTGTTTGAAAATGGAATGGTCAGTCCAAGCACTTAAGTTGCAAGGTATTTTCACTCCATTCAATTTGGATCTTAAAACCACTCTTTTTCTTTTTTTAATTTAATTTAATTTTTTAACTTTACAATATTGTATTGGTTTTGCCATATATCAAAATGAATCTGCCACAGGTATACATGTGTTCCCCATCCTGAACCCTCCTCCCACCTCCCTCCCCATACCTTCCCTCTAGGTCATCCCAGTGCACCAGCCCCAAGCATCCAGTATCGTGCATCGAACCTGGACTGGCGACTCATTTCATATATGATATTATACATGTTTCAATGCCATTCTCCCAAATCATCCCACCCTCTCCCTCTCCCACAGAGTCCAAAAGACTGATCTATACATCAGTGTCTCTTTTGCTGTCTCGTATACAGGGTTATTGTTACCATCTTTCTAAATTCCATATATATGCGTTAGTATACTGTATTGGTGTTTTTCCTTCTGGCTTACTTCACTCTGTATAATAGGCTCCAGTTTCATCCACCTCATTAGAACTGACTCAAATGCATTCTTTTTAATGGCTGAGTAATAAGAGGTGAATATCACTAGCTCCATTTTATAGGTATGGGTGGTTGTGCAGAGGGGTTAATTAACCTGTCTGAGATCACACAGCAAGTGGCTGAGAAACCAGGATGTAAATCTAGTTAAGGGCTCCTGACTTCAAGGTCAGTGCTTTCTTCTCCATGGCTAACTACTGTATTGCTGATTTCTGCTCATTTTAAATTAACCAGTTGATTTCTGACAAAACGGCTTCCTGTGACCTTTCTCTGCCTCATGGGGCCCAACCAGACACCATAAAGGCTGTCGACGAAACGCTCCGCTGCAGAGTTTGTATGAGTTCCTCTAAAAATAAATCCCTCACCGTGTCTGGACAGGAGATAGGATGCTGGGAAGATGGGATTCCGAAAATAAACAGAAGCAGGCCATCACTGAGGCTCTCTTGTACTCAAGGAGTGCTGGTGGGAAAGTTCAGATCATCTTTTTTGGGAAAAAGTTCTTTTCTATAGGCACTGCAGTTATTCCAGGGCCATGTGCATGGCCCTTGTTCAATTAGCAAATGAGCAAAGTTCATCACGCTGTATGGAGCCCTGTGAGATTCGAGTTCTTTGGGTTGACATATCCCCCAGGTGGGCAATCAGTGTGGGGATCTCTGCAAAGGGGAGGACCCAGAACTGGGAGCTGGGTTAGAGTCAGACCTGAAGAGCCAGAGTTTGGGGAATGTCAATGACTGGGGGCTGAGTGTTGAAAGCTGACTTTACAAGATGTCATGTTAGTGAGTTCCTCTGAGAAACAAGCTCTAGTATGTGACCAGACACACATGATGTTTATTAGGAGAAACACCTGTGACAGGAAATGGGGAGGAAGCCTGGAGAGGTGGGGAGAGCCCCAGTTGGGCACAGCAACTCCAACCTCCAGTGAAGGATGGAGGGAGGGAAGTCGGGTGGCATCCCCACAAGGGAGTCCTCAAGCCATCTTTGGGGACAGGACTCTTGTCTCTCAGGAAGGAGTGTCCCTGCTCTGCTCAGTCACCCCAGGGAGCGGCCTGTGGAAGCAAACAGATTTCGGAGCACAGCAGCCCCTGGTCAGTCTCATCCCCCATAGTGGAGGTCCGTGAGACTCCTCCTCAGGGCCGCCGTGTGATGGATGACCTGTGCGGCACAGGGCTGGTGGGAACATTGGTTGACTCACCATTTACATTAAAAAAGAGAGTTGCCAGCATCAAATAATCTGTATATTTTACATTTAAAATACCTGGACCTTTTGCTTCTCTTTAAAGACTAGTGGCAGCCTGGCAATATTCAGCTTCCATTTCCACAAGTCACTCAAAATGGAATCCTTTCTTTGATGAGGCATGCATTCTCTAGTTCACCTCAGACCCCACCCAGCCCTGTCGTCCTGTCTCCAGCCTTCTTCATTCATTTGTGCTACATATCTGCGTGCTCCCCCCCACCCCCGCCCCGTGGGCATATAAGTTGGCAACCCTTGCCTTAAAGATACCTGAAAAGACCTCCCTAGTGGTACAGTGGGCGAGAATCCACCTGCCAATGCAGGAGACACGGGTTCGACCCCTGGTCTGTGAATATCCCACATGCCATGGAGCAACTAAGTCCATGAGCCACAACTACTGGGCCTGTGCTCTACAGCCTGTGCATCACAACCACTGAAGCCAGTGATCACCGAAAGCCTGTGCTCCACAACACAAGAAGCCGCTCCAATGAGAAGCCTGGGCACTGCAACAGAGAGTAGCCCCTGCTCTCTGCAACTAGAGAAAACCCTCACATAGCAGTGAAGACCCAGCACAGCCCCAGATTAATTCATTAATTTTTAAAAAGACACTTGAGAAGCTGAAACTCTGAAAGTCAAGCTTAGACATGGAGTCAAATGGGTCAGAGGAAATCTGGAGGTTGGGAGACAAGGCTTGAGGTTGACCAAACAGCCAAAGAGCAGTGAGTCAGCACCACAGAGTCGATGTACCTGCTGGAGAAGCCATGGGGCTTAGGCCAAGAATGGAAGAACCAATCCACATGCAGAATCCTTGGTTAAGATGGATGTTTGAGCAGGTAGGCAGCCTGCCTTTGTGTCAGGTTGGTCCAGGAACCATGCTCCACATGCTTGCACTTGGTGGGAGTTACCCCATCCTATCTGCTCAGCATCTCAGACCATGATGGGTTTAGGTGGTTTTTTTTTGGCCCAGCATCATCTCCTTTCTCCTGTGTGGTTCAGCTAGGCTGCCAGTCCCCAGGCATCTTTCCTCTCCTAAAATAGCCATAGATCTCTTCGGCTGAGTTCCCCCATGAGAAGGCCCTGAGATAAGGATTTACATGTTAGTGGTTTTTTGTAGGACGACTCCAGGAAGCACCAGTATGAACATGGGTGTGTGTTAGTCAGGATACTCCAGAACAATGGGACCAATAGGAGATTAGTTAATTAATAGGCTCACACAATTATGAAGGCTGACAAATCCCAAGGTATGTAGGATGAGACAGCCCACTGGTGACCCAAGAGAGCTGATGTCTCAGTTTGAGTCTGAAGGAAGGAAAAAGCTGATGTCCCAGCTCAAAGGCAGTCAGGCAGGAGAAATTCTCTCTTCCTTGGGGGCATGTATGTGTGCTAAGTCATTTCACTTGCATCCAACTCTCTGTGACTCTATGGACTATAGCCAACCAGGCTCCTCTCTCCATGGGGATTCTCCAGGAAAGACTACTAGAGTGGGTTGCCATGATCTCCTCTAGGGGATCTTCCTACTCAGGGATTGAATGTGCATCTCTTAGTCTCCTTCACTGGCAGGCGGGTTCTTTACCACTAGCACCACCTGTGACCCTATTTGGTTCTTTTCAGGCCTTCACCTGATTGGTCAAGGCTCACCAAATTAGGGAGGGCAGTCTGCTTTACTAAGCACTGATTTAAAATGTTAATCTCACCCCTGAACATCTTCACAGACACACCCCAGAATAGTTTCTTACCTGCTATCTGGGTACCCCACGGCCCAATCAAGCTGACACATAAAATTGACCTTCACAGGGAGAAATGAGACAATGGAGTTTAAGTCAATACAGAATACAATAGGGCTTCTCTTTAGCTCAGCTGGTAAAGAATCTGCCTGCAATGAAGGAGACCCCTGTTCAATTCCTAGGTCAAGAAGTTCCCCTGGAGAAGGGATAGGCTACACACTGCAGTATTCTTGGGCTTCCCTGGTGGCTCAGATGGTAAAGAATCCACCTGCAATGCCAGAGACCTTGGTTTGATCCCTGGATTGGGAAGATCCCCAGGAGGAGGGCATGACAACCCACTCCAGTATTCTTGCCTAGGAGAATCCCCATGGACAGAGGAGCCTAGCAGGCTACAGTCCACGGGGTCACAAAGAATCAGACAGAACTGAGCGACTAAGCACAGAGTGCAGAAATGAGAAAGCTACTCCTACAGACACTTGGGCTCAGTCCTTTTGGTGAGCTTTAGCTGATGGTGCAGAACACACCTCAGAGGGTCCCACCTGACTGGTGAGGAAATAGATATTCATCTTCCATCTCCCATCTGACAAGTCTGAAGGATGCTGGTGGAGGGGCTGACTTCCTGGAACTTCTGGCTCATTTTGTCTCAGCCAAGAATAAGCCTTCAGGTGGTGAGTCTCAGGGATGCCTTCAGCTTGAATGGGCTATAGAAGTTCAAGGGACATGGGTGGGGCATTGCCAGTGTCTGCTGTGATGGGCAAATGGCACATGCCTAGTCAACCCAGTGCCCCCTCTGTCTGGCAGTGTTGACTGTGGCCTGACTATGTGTTGACATAGTGTTGACTGGCTTGAGCAGGGTCCATCAGAATCTCCCCTGGGATTAGTGTATCGTGGCTCCTAAAGAGGTAGGATGTGAATGTGGAGCTGTCAGTGTATGCTTTCCCTCATCCAAGGGGAGAGACAGAGAATAAAGGACAGAGATAAAGACAGAGGAGCGAAATGGGGGTGGGGAGGGTGTGTGCCTTGGTGGCAGTGAGTCCTTTCTCTAGTCTCTGGGGCTCTGGTTCTTTCCATACATCACACCAGCTGGATAAACCAGTGTATTCCTTTCATGATGATCTGAGTTAGAGTTGGGTTTCTCTCCATGAAGTCAGGAACCCTTACAGACAGTTATGGCAGGGGAGGGGAGCAGAGTGAGAGGGAGATTGGATTGAGAGAGAGATTGCCCTGGGCCTCAGAGCTTTCTCTACTTATTAGCTGCCAGTGCCTGAGATTTAAGATGCGGGAAGGAAGATGAGTTTATGGTGGAAATTTGTAACCGACCATTAACTAGAATGGCACATCTAAGCCCCTGTGCCTGACCAATTGTTAGGTCTTAACGAAACAGTAATAAAGAAGGAATTTTTACTTTCAGCACCTAATTAGCCATTCTTTTCCTTCCCGACTTTTAGTTTTATGACTCTAGCTTCTAGGATAAGATTTTATTGTACTCAAGTACAAATTAAGCCCAAAAAAAGGGCTCTCCCATGTTTCTCTCTCTTCAATTTAAATTTATTTTTTGTAGAGTGACACAAAATACTCCATTAAATGTCATGTGTAAGAACTGTAAATTTTTTGAAGAGGGAAAAGAGGCAAGCATTTATCACTGTGATTTGTGTTCTGAACACTATGAGAACTCATATTAATTAAAAAAAGTTTAATGCTGTTGTTTGTTGCCTAAAAGAAAAGAAAGAGTTTGTTTGAACTACTCTAAGCATAGACACTCCAAAATGTGCAGTGATGGAAAATTATAGTAGCTGCCATTGTTAAAAATCTATTAATACTCTGCTAGGTCCTTAACATTTAATATTTCCAATTATCCCGTGAGGATTTGAGGGTGGTTGATCTCCAGTTTCCATGTGAAGAAATGGTGGCTCAGAGAAGACTTAAGTAATTCTCAAAGAGAGAAAAGACAACGCTGGGAGCCAGTTTGCATTAAGATCCTTTGAACTCCAGAAACCTGTGTTCTTCCCGCTTGTAAAGGGTATGTGCTATGTATGGGGGTGGTGGTGTATCTGATGTGTGTTTCAGTGCCAGACATTGTGTTGGGTCCTACACACAGTAGGCTCTCAGTGGCACTTGATAGTTTTAGAATATGTAGGCAACTGAAACCTTGAGACTGAGGGAGAATTTATCTTCCCACTGTGTCTGAGCAGTGAATTTATTAGGTAAACTAATTATGCTTGTGTCATCATGGAAATTGTATTTGTGTCCCTGTATTTGAATCAAATGTGTATCAAATTCCGACTTGTATTTGAATCCCTGGATTCTTATTTATTTCTTTCTTGAACTTCAAAATTAAACAAAGAACCTTGCTGACATCTGCCTTACGTCTTCTTCTGTAACATAGCAGCGTATAGATAAGTCTATGAGAGGAGATGAACATAATCTTGTATTTGCACAGCTGTTTACAGTTTAGGGGGCTTCCCTGGTGGCTCAGATGGTAAAGAATCTGCCTGCAATGCGGGAGACTTGGGTTCAATCCCTGGGTTGGGAAGATCCCTTGGAGAAGGGAATGGCTACCCACTCTAGTATTCTTGTCTGGAGAATTCCATGGACAGAGAAGCCTGGTGGGCTACAATCCATGTGGTCGTGAGTCCAACATGACTGAGCAGCCAACATAGTTTACAAAGTGTTTGCTTACCATATCCCTGTAGATCCTCCCATGAGGTGATGAGAGGAACTAGAATACTCATTTTACTGGTAGGGAAAATGAAGGTTTGGAGAGAGTGGGTGACTTGCTGCAAGGAGATACAAGAGTTAGGTGTGAAAACCAGAAAGTGAGTGGAGTTCATTTGACTTACGGTTCACATTTCCTGAGCAAGATTTTGGAATGGCGTAAAGCTCTCTTCAGAGAAACAACTGCTTTTCAGGCATTTATAGCCCACTTTAGTAGCACTCAAGTGCATGCCTGTGATCTATATGCTAATTTTGGATACGCCTTATCTCTTAAATAATCCAAGAGTATGTGTGTGGATGCTGTTTGATTTGAAATCCTGTGTGCTTGGAACTAATGGGGTTGTAAAACATGATCCAGAATTTACCCTTCCCTAATTTGCCTTGATTTCATCCACATTAGCAGGGCCACCACCCTTCCCCCCACCTTCTGCTCTTGACTGTCCAGAGTAAAAGCACAAAGTTAGCTGCCCTCAGTTTTTCTCCAGGGTGTTGGAGCCCAGGTTGGGTGATGGGAGGGAATGGGGGTGGGAGGAAGGAGGAGATATTTGAGACCTTTTTAATTTCCTCCATCCTCTCTAGCTTGGGAAGTTCCATGCTGCCTGGAAGGTAAATATCCATTATATTTTATTTTTTAATTTTGGTTGTGCCATGTGCATGTGCGTGAGGGATCTAAGTTCCCCAACTAGGGATTGAACCCTCATGCTCTGCATTGGAAATGCAGAGTCTTAACTGTTAGACTACCAGGGAAGCCCCTTACTTAATTTTTAACAAAAAAAACAAATTGAGACTCCATCTTTAATTGGAGTAATTATTCGTGCTCTAAAGATGAATCAGCCAAAGCAGAAATTGGTGGCCAGTTGCTGGGTTCAGGATGAGCTGGCACAAAGATAATGCCAGCTTTGTGTCTGATTACAAAGGTTATACTTATTCACAATAGAGCATTTGGAATCTAGGGAAATTATAAAGAAGAAAATGCAGGGCTTCCCTTGTGGCTCAGTTGGTAAAGAATCCGCTCGCAATGTGGGAGACCTGGGTTCGATCCCTCGGTTGGGAAGATTCCCCTGGAGAAGGGAAAGGCTACCCACTCCAGTATTCTGGCCTGGAGAATTTCATGGACAGTGTAGTCTATGCTATGGGGTTTCAAAGAATCGGACACACTGAGTGACTTAAAAAAAAAAAAGAAAGAAAGAAAATGCAGAAAATTCCCCTGGAAGTCCATTGGTTAGGACTTCACGCTCTCAGTGCTGAGGGTCTGGGCTTGATCTCTGATTGGGGAACTGAGATCCCACAAGCTGAGCGATGTGACCAAAAGGAAAAAAAGAAGAAGAAAGCTTTATCTATCTTGTGTAAGTCCTTGGGCTAGTTGGTGAACCAAGAATTCATTACTGTTGAAGACATTCATTGCTCAATAGAATTATTTTATCAGAAGCCTTTTCTCACAGCAACTGAGTAGAAGGGGCTAGAGTTTGGGTTCAGAATCAGACTCTGGAGTCCAGGGTCTTCATCATTTCTTCATCCATGTATTGTTCAAGAGACAACATGATCCACTTTTGGTTTCCAGGAGAGTACATAGGAGGGAAGGGAAGGTACCAAATGAGAAAACAGAGAGCAGGGAAACCGAACTCCACTTGCTGTTCATGGGCGACAGTAGAAAAATAGAGCAAAGCTGATGGTTTCACTTGTATGTTGCCCCCTTCCAAACAGCCACTACTGGAGTGTGTACCTTCCGATGCTGCCCCAGGGGTGAATGCTGCCCCCCAAGGGTGAGCATACCTCATTTGCCTGTAATCTTCACAATTAATAGCATATTGGTCCTCTGAGGGTGGGTTGGATTTTTCAAAAGCACTTGGAAGTCATTTGTGGCCAAGTTGCGTGACAATAGTAGGCGACCAACTCGTTACTTGTTTCATTTTTATTGAAATAAAATTTATCTTACAGCAATGAGATAGATTTTCTGTGCTATTTTGGAGGTAAATTTGCCCAGAGCAGTGGTTTTCAAACTTTTAACAAACTACCCCTAAGAGGGAAGGAGAAAGAATTCAAATTCTGCAAGTGTAGCCCAAAACAGTCTCTCTAAGGGTGAACATTTCTTTGAAGTTTCACGTTTTATCTTAGATATTTGTGAATTCTGCATTCTGCTTCATGCTTCATCTATTTTAAGTTTCTTACTAAGTCAAGTGTACTGGTGCTCCAAGGAAGACGGTCATGTTTGTAGCTTTGAATTTTTCAGGGATCCAGTAGGGTTCCCCTGGGGTACCTGTGCCCCAGTTTGAGAACCATGGCTCTATCAGAAGACATCTCAAATTCTGATCCTGGTTCCTGGTTGTCCCTGAGGGCATTCTCTTTTTCTCTCACTCTTTTAAATCCCAATGTTTTGAATAGAAAGTTTAGTATAAAGTTAAAAAGAGAATAATACAAAAAATATGGTAAAATGTCTCTCTCCTGTCCCCATCTCCAGCACCTCGGTTCTCCCTAGAGGTAACCAGCTTCCAAGAGGGTCCCCCATGATTTCTGCCTTATGGCATTCACACCCTGGAGTGGTTCCCTCCTGTATTGTAATAGGGTTGGTCTTAAAAAAAAAAAATTATTTTATTTACTTATTTATTTACTGTTGGCTGCACTGGGTCTTCGTTGCCGCATCTCTAGTTGCAGTGCGTGGGCTTCTCGTTGAGGTGGCTTCTCTTGTTGCAGAGCATGGGCTCTAGAGAAGCCAGGCTTCAGTAATTGTGGCGCACGGACTCAGTGGCTCTGGCAGCAAGTGCGATCTTAGTTCCTGGACCAGGGATTGAACCCCTGTCCCACGTCCCCTGCATTGGCGGGTGGTTCTTAACCACTTTACCACCAGGGAAGTCTGCCGCGTCGGACTTTGTGACCCACAGAATGCTGCAGAAGTGATGGTATGTCACTTCTGAGGTTAGGTTATAAAAGACTGCAATTTTTGTCTTGGGCTCTTTCTGCCTGTCCATCTCTCTGTCTCTCATCAGTTGCTTTGGAGGAAGCCAGGCACCATGATGTGAGGTCACTCAGGCACCCTAGGGAGAGGTCCCTGTGCTGAGGAATTGAGGTCTCCAGCTAATAGCCAGTGAGGACCTGTGGCCTGCCAGCAGCCGCAGAAGTGAAGCTGGAAGCTTATTGTTCAGCCCCAGACAACCCTCTGATGACTGCAGTTGTGGCTGGTTTCTTACCCGTAGCCTTAAGAAACTCTGAGCCAGACCCACCCAGCTAGCTGCTTGTGGATCCCAGGTCACAGACACGGGGAGATAATAAATGCTTGTTGTTTTAAGCTGTGCTGTTTGGGGTAATTTATTATACAGCGGAGGGTACCTAATAAATCCCACCTTCAAGGCTATCTTACATTCTTTATAGAATTTATATATGTGAATAATACAAATATAAATACAAACTCTCCTTTCCCCCTTTTCTCAAAATATAATCTGCGACACATACTATTCCATACTTTGCTTTTCTTGATATGATATTTTGGGAGATATTAATACATAGAGATAGTATAGAGAAACCTCTCTCTTTTTTTTTTCCTAGCAGCTGAATGTGTGTGTGTGTGTGCTAGACACTCAGTCATGTCTGACTTTTTGCAACCCCATGGACTATAGCCCAGAAGACTCCTCTGTACATGGGATTGTCCAGGCAAGAATACTGGAGTGGATTCCGTTTCCTCCTCCAGGGGATCTCCCTGACCCAAGGATCGAACCTGTGTCATCTGCGTCTCCTGCGTTGGCAGGCAGCTTCTTTACCACTGCGCCACCTGGGAAGCAGCTGAATGTATTCTATCAAGCAGCCATACAATAATTTGTTTAGCCAGTCTCCTGTTGGTGGCATTTCCAATATTTTGACATTACAGTGTTTTTGTGAATAATCTTATGCATATGTGTACAAGTGCATTTGTAATATCAATTTCTAGATGTCAAATTGCTGGCTCAAAAGAGAAATTTGGATATGATTAAATCCCTCTTACATAGGGATTGTACCCAGTCACCTTTTCTACCCATCCTCCCCAGCAGTGTCTGAGAGTCCAGTCTCCCCAGCAAGGAAAGGAGAGCTGGTTGGATTTGAATTGATGTGTAAATGAAATTCTTCAGTTCCCGTGAGAAGTGTCTCTCTAAAGACTTATTTTACGTAGGACTAAGAAAACCTTCCAAATTTAGGTGTTTTCAAAATTTAGCATTTATAAATGAAACCAGGGTGTTCTCTGAGTTGGCTGAGGATACAGTTTGCTTTTAGTTCAGGCTGCCATGTAGTGTTAGCAGCTGCTCAGGTACAAAGTGGTAACAGGACGGGCACAGGGTTATTGGAGTCTCTTTCCTTGAAAAAGATGAGCTGCCTCAACATGAACATTCAAGAATGGAATTCTGGAGAACTCCAGAAGTGTTTCTGACAATGGCAGCATCATTGGAATAAGTAGGTACCTTCCCAGAGTGACAGTATTTTACCGTATTTCCTTATTTATAAGGTACCATTGATTGTAAGTTAGGTCATTGATTTAATAAGAGCTCTTTGGGGGGAAAAGATGCACTACATTAAAAACTTATATTGATTGTAAGATGAGTGTGTTTTAAAAGTGATGAAATGTGAAAAAGCACGTAGCTTAGATTCATGGAAACACAGACACTCAATTCAGTTCTGTTTAGTTTAACCCAACTGAATGCAAAACTATATTGGATGGCCTTCCATTCCTTCTCTCTTTCTCTCTTTAAAATTTCACACCAGGAATAATTAAGTCCAGATCTGAGGAGAACTGATCCAATGGGGCAGAGTGAGTTTTTAATGGACTCAGACAATTCTGAGTTTGAATGCTGGCTTTTACCACTTCAGTTCAGCCGCTTAGTTGTGTCCGACTCTTTGTGACCCCATGGACTGCAGCACTTCCCTGTCCATCACTAACTCCCAGAGCTTGCTCAGACTCATGTCCATCAAGTTGGTGTTGCCATCCAACCACCTCATCCTCTATCTTCCCCTTCTCCTGTTGGCTTCAATCTTGCCCAGCATCAGTGTCTTGTCCAATGAGTCCATTTTTCCCATCAGGTGGCCAAAATATTGGTGTTTCAACTTTAGCATCAGTCCTTCCAATGAATGTTAAGGGTTGATTTCCTTTAGGATGGACTGGTTTGATTTCCTTGCAGTCCAAGGGACTCTCAAGAGTCTTCTCCAACACCACAGTTCAAAAACATCAATTCTTTGGCACTCAGCTTTGTTTATAGTCCAACTCTCACATCCATACATGACTACTGGAAAAACTATAGCTTTGACTAGATGGACCTTTGTCAGCAAAGTAATGTCTGTGCTTTTTAATATGCTGTCTATGTTGGTCATAGCTTTTTTCCAAGGAGCAAGCATCTTTTAATTTCATGGCTGCAGTCACCATCTGCAGTGATTTTGCTGCTGAGTCACTTCAGTCATGTCCGACTCTCTGCGACCCCATAGACAGCAGCCCACCAGGCTTCCCTGTCCCTGGGATTCTCCAGGCAAGAACACTGGAGTGGGTTGCCATTTCCTTCTCCAATGCATGAAAGTGAAAAGTGAAAGTGAAGTCGCTCATTCGTGTCCGACTCTGTGCGACTCCATGGACTGCCGCCTACCAGGCTCCTCCGTCCATGGGATTTTCCAGGCAAGAATACTGGAATGGGGTGCCATTGCCTTCTTGGAGCCCCCCAAAATAAAGTTTCTCACTGTTTCCATTGTTTTCCCATCTATTTGCCATGAAGTAATGGGATTGGATGCCATGATCTTAGTTTTCTGAATGCTGAGTTTTGAGCCAACTTTTTCACTCTCCTTTTCCACTTTCATCAAGAGGCTCTTTAGTTCTTCTTTGCTTTCTGCCATATGGGTGGTGTCATCTGCATATCTGAGGTTATTAATATTTTTCCCAGCAATCTTGATTCCAGCTTGTGCTTCAACCAGGGTGGCATTTAGCATGATGTACTCTGCATATAAATTAAATAATCAGGGTGACAATATGCAGCCTTCACATATTCCTTTCCCAATTTGGAACCAGTCTGTTTTTCCATGTCCAGTTTTAACTGTTGCTTCCTGACCTACACACAGATTTCTCAGGAGGCAGATCAGGTAGTCTGGTATTCCTATCTCTTTCAGAATTTCCACAGTTTATTGTGATCCACACAGTCAAAGGCTTTGATGTAGTCAATAAAGCAGAAATAGATGTTTTTCTGGAAATCTCTTGCTTTTTTCATGATCCAGCAGATTTGGCAATTTGATCTCTGGTTCCTCTGCCTTTTCTAAAACTAGCTTGAACATCTGGAAGTTCATGGTTCATGTACTGTTGAAGCCTGGCTTGGAGAATTTTGACCATTATTTTGCTAGCGTGTGAGATGAGTGCAATTGTGTGGTAGTTTGAGCATTCTTTGGCATTGCCTTTCTTTGGGATTGGAATGAAAACTGACCTTTTCCAGTCCTGTGGCCACTGCTGAGTTTTCCAAATTTGCTGGCATATTGAGTGCAGCACTTTCATAACATCATCTTTTAGGATTTGAAATAGCTCAACTGGAATTCCATCACCTCCACTAGCTTTGTTCGTAGTGATGCTTCTTAAGGCCCACTTGACTTCACATTCCAGGATGTCTGGTTCTAGGTGAGTGATCACACCATCATGGTTATTTGGGTCATGAAGATCTTTTTTTGTACAGTTCTTCTGTGTATTCTTGCTACCTCTTCTTAATATCTTTTGCTTGTTAGGTCCATACCATTTCTGTCCTTTATTGTGCCCATCTTTGCATGAGATGTTCCCTTGGTATCTCTAATTTTCCTGAAGAGATCTCTAGTCTTTCCCATTCTGTCGTTTTCCTCTATTTCTTTGCACTGATCACTGAGGAAGGCTTTCTTATCTCTCTTTGCTATTCTTTGGAACTCTGCATTCAGATGCTTATATCTTTCCTTTAGTGTCTATTCTTTTCTCAGCTATTTGTAAGGCCTCCTCAGACAACCATTTTTCCTTTTTGCATTGCTTTTTCTTGGGAATGGTCTTTTTTTTTTTTTTTTTTCTTTTCCTTTTTTTTTCATTTATTTATTTTATTTTTTAACTTTACAATATTGTGTTGGTTTTGCCATATATCAACATGAATCCACCACAGGTATACATGTGTTCCCCATCCTGAACCCTCCTCCCACCTCCCTTCCCGTACCATCCCTCTAGCATCCAATATCGTGCATTGAACCTGGACTGGCGACTCGTTTCATATATGATATTATACATGTTTCAATGCCATTCTCCCAAATCATCCCACTCTCTCCCTCTCCAAAAGAGTCCAAAAGACTGTTCTATACATCAGTGTCTCTTTTGCTGTCTTGTATACCATCTTTCTAAATTCCATATATATGCGTTAGTATACTGTATTGGTGTTTTTCTTTCTGGCTTACTTCACTCTGTATAATAGGCTCCAGTTTCATCCACCTCATTAGAACTGATTCAAATGTATTCTTTTTAATGGCTGAGTAAAACTCCATTGTGTACATGTACCACAGCTTTCTTATCCATTCATCTGCTGATGGACATCTAGGTTGCTTCCATGTCCTGGCTATTATAAACAGTGCTGTGATGAACATTGGGGTACGTGTGTCTCTTTCCCTTCTGGTTTCCTCAGTGTGTATGCCCAGCAGTGGGATTGCTGGGTTGTATGGCAGTTCTATTTCCAGTTTTTTAAGGAATCTCCACACTGTTCTCCATAATGGCTGTACTAGTTTGTATTCCCACCAACAGTGTAGGAGGGTTCCCTTTTCTCCACACCCTCTCCAGCATTTATTGCTTGTAGACTTTTGGATCGCAGCCATTCTGACTGGCATGAAATGGTACCTCAAAGTGGTTTTGATTTGTATTTCTCTGATAATGAGTGATGTTGAGCATCTTTTCATGTGTTTGTTAGCCATCTGTATGTCTTCTTTGGAGAAATGTCTATTTAGTTCTTTGGCCCATTTTTTGATTGGGTCATTTGTTTTTCTGGAATTGAGCTGTAGGAGTTGCTTGTATATTTTTGAGATTAGTTGTTTGTCAGTTGCTTCATTTGCTATTATTTTCTCCCATTCTGAAGGCTGTCTTTTCACTTTGCTTATAGTTTCCTTTGTTGTGCAGAAGCTTTTAAGGTTAATTAGGTCCCATTTGTTTATTTTTGCTTTTATTTCCAATATTCTGGGAGGTGGGTCATAGAGGATCCTGCTGTGATGTATGTCAGAGAGTGTTTTGCCTATGTTCTCCTCTAGGAGTTTTATAGTTTCTGGTCTTATATTTAGATCTTTAATCCATTTTGAATTTATTTTTGTGTATGGTGTTAGAAAGTGTTCTAGTTTCATTCTTTTACAAGTGGTTGACCAGTTTTCTTAGAATCACTCGTTAAAGAGATTGTCTTTAATCCATTGTATATTCTTGCCTCCTTTGTCAAAGATAAGGTGTCCATATGTGTGTGGATTTATCTCTGGGCTTTCTATTTTGTTCCATTGATCTATATTTCTGTCTTTGTGCCAGTACCGTACTGTCCTGATGACTATGACTTTGTAGTAGAGCCTGAAGTCAGGCAGGTTGATTCCTCCAGTTCCATTCTTCTTTCTCAAGATTGCTTTGGCTATTCGAGGTTTTTTGTATTTCCATACAAATTGTGAAATTATTTGTTCTAGCTCTGTGAAGAATACTGTTGGTAGCTTGATAGGGATTGCGTTGAATCTATAAATTGCTTTGGGTAGTATACTCATTTTCACTATATTGATTCTTCCAATCCATGAACGTGGTATATTTCTCCATCTGTTAGTGTCCTCTTTGATTTCTTTCACCAGTGTTTTATAGTTTTCTATATATAGGTCTTTAGTTTCTTTAGGTAGATATATTCCTAAGTATTTTATTCTTTTCATTGCAATGGTGAATGGAATTGTTTCCTTAATTTCTCTTTCTGTTTTCTCATTATTAGTGTATAGGAATGCAAGGGATTTCTGTGTGTTGATTTTATATCCTGCAACTTTACTATATTCATTGATTAGTTCTAGTAATTTTCTGGTGGAGTCTTTAGGGTTTTCTATGTAGAGGATCATGTCATCTGCAAACGGTGAGAATTTTACTTTTTCTTTTCCAATTTGGATTCCTTTTATTTCTTTTTCTGCTCTGATTGCTGTGGCCAAAACTTCCAAAACTATGTTGAATAGTAATGGTGAAAGTGGGCACCCTTGTCTTGTTCCTGACTTTAGGGGAAATGCTTTCAATTTTTCACCATTGAGGATAATGTTTGCTGTGGGTTTATCATATATAGCTTTTATTATGTTGAGGTATGTTCCTTCTATTCCTGCTTTCTGGAGAGTTTTTATCATAAATGGATGTTGAATTTTGTCAAAGGCTTTCTCTGCATCTATTGAGATAATCATATGGTTTTTATTTTTCAATTTGTTAATGTGGTGTATTACATTGATTGATTTGCAGATATTGAAGAATCCTTGCATCCCTGGGTTAAAGCCCACTTGGTCATGGTGTATGATCTTTTTAATGTGTTGTTGGATTCTGTTTGCTAGAATTTTGTTAAGGATTTTTGCATCTATGTTCATCAGTGATATTGGCCTGTAGTTTTCTTTTTTTGTGGCATCTTTATCAGGTTTTGGTATTAGGGGGATGGTGGCCTCATAGAATGAGTTTGGAAGTTTACCTTCCTCTGTAATTTTCTGGAAGAGTTTGAGTAGGATAGGTGTTAGCTCTTCTCTAAATTTTTGGTAGAATTCAGCTGTGAAGCCGTCTGGATCTGGGCTTTTGTTTGCTGGAAGATTTCTGATTACAGTTTCAATTTCTGTGCCTGTGATGGGTCTGTTAAGATTTTCTACTTCTTCCTGGTCCAGTTTTGGAAAGTTGTACTTTTCTAAGAATTTATCCATTTCTTCCACGTTGTCCATTTTATTGGTATATAATCGCTGATAGTAGACTCTTATGATCCTTTGTATTTCTGTGTTGTCTGTTGTAATCTCTCAATTTTAATTTCCAATTTTATTGATCTGATTTTTCTCCCTTTGTTTCTTGATGAGTCTGGCTAATGGTTTGTCAATTTTATTTATCCTTTCAAAGAACCAGCTTTTGGCTTTGTTGATTTTTGCTATGGTCTCTTGTGTTTCTTTTGCATTTATTTTTGCCCTAATTTTTAAGGTTTCTTTCCTTCTACTAACCCTGGGGTTCTTCATATCTTCCTTTTCTAGTTGCTTTAAGTGTAGAGTTAGGTTATTTATTTGACTTTTTTCTTGTTTCTTGAGGTATGCCTGTATTGCTATGAACTTTCCCCTTCAGTTCAGTTCAGTTCAGTTCAGTTGCTCAGTCGTGTCCAGCTCTTTGCGACCCCATGAATCGCAGCACGCCAGGCCTCCCTGTCCATCACCAACTCCCGGAGTTCACCCAGACTCATGCCCATCGAGTCAGTGATGCCATCCAGCCATCTCATCCTCTGTCGTCCCCCTCTCCTCCTGCCCCCAATCCCTCCCAGCATCAGAGTCTTGACTGCTTTTACAGTGTCCCACAGGTTTTGGGTTGTTGTGTTTTCATTTTCATTCGTTTCTATGCAAACTTTGATTTCTTTTTTGATTTTTTCTGTGATTTGTTGGTTATTCAGCAGCATGTTGTTCAGCATCCATACGTTGGAATTTTTAATAGTTTTTCTCCTGTAATTGAGATCTAATCTTACTGCATTGTGGTCAGAAAAGATGCTTGGAATGATTTCAATTTTTTTGACTTTACCAAGGCTAGATTTATGGCCCAGGATATGATCTATCCTGGAGAAGGTTCTTGATCCCTGCCTCCTGTACAGTGTCACGAACCTCCATCCATAGTTCTTCAGGCACTCTGTCTATCAGATCTAATCCCTTGAATCTATTTGTTACTTCCACTGTATAAATCATAAGGGATTTGACTTAGACCTAAGTCAAATACCTGAATGGTCTAGTGGTTTTCCCTTAGTACCGGGGTTATCTCAGGCAGATTACTTATTTCACTGTTTTTTTTTTCAGTTTTGATGCTCTCATCCAGGTAAAGTAAGGATATTAATACCTGTCTCAAGGAATGCTTGTGGTTACAAATGCCAGAAGCCCAACTCGGGTTATCTTAAGTGCAAAGGAGGATTTTATTTTTGTTGAACAAGAAGTCACAAAAAAGGCAGAATGGCCACTGGGGTTTGGAAAACTGACTCCAGGACTGATGCATATACAGAATTGTTTTTGCGTTCCTTTATATAGACAGGAAATAAATGTGAAGGTTTACATCTTAACAGTTCAATGACCAGGAGTGAGAGTTATTCAGTTCTGTTGGTCTCAATATCCAAATTTCCAAGGAAAGAACCTTTTGACTCAGCTTCAGCGATGTGTCTTTTCTGAGTCAGCTCTGATCACAGGGGTTGGAGATGGGTTAGGGCAGTTCTTAGAAAAAGGATACTGGGGCAGAGAACCACAGCTATTCAACAAGAGTTGCTGTGAGGGTCAAGTGTCCATAATGTACCTAGTCCAAAGTAAATGCTCAATAAAATGGCTAGTATTACTAAGAATGAAGACAACAGACACTGGATGGCAAATGTTTATTGAGTGTTTTTCCATGTCAGGCACTATATCAAGGCCCTTACATGCATATCTTATCAATAAAACTTTTTGCAGTTTTACTCCTTATTACTAGTAAATCCTTTGCCCCCATCTACTTCCAGCACCAGTTAAAAATGCACAGGTCATGGGAGGGGACCCATGTGCACCTCTGGCTAATTCATGTTGATGTATGGCAGAAATCAAACCAGTGTTGTAAGCAATTATCCTTCAATTAAAATAAATAAGTTAGAAAATAGCTTTAAAAATTTGCATAAATCATAACTGACTCTCTGAGTTAGTGGACATAAAATGAGAAGTAGCTTGGGTCTGTGTTTCATGCCCAGAGATGAGTGAGTTTCTGTTTTCTGTGCATGAAGGAGAGATTGCTGATGTGGGATGACACTAAACATTTAGAAGTTATTGCACCTCCAGTTGGAGGTGAAGGGGCCACAGTGAATGAAAGATGTGTTTGCTGCTTTTGGGGTGAAGGGGTGGGAGCCTGCTCATCTGCTGGGGCAGCTCACCAACACTGCCTGCCTGGGGTCTAGATTTCTGGCATCAATTTTATTTCTTGGCTCTCTTGAGCCCTGGAGCTGCTTCCAAGTTGGAAAGCTCCAGACTTCTGGGCTCTGTAGTTACTCTACAGGGTTTGGGGGATAAGTTTCTCTTATGGACAAAATCATGGTGGAAATGTGTACAGATGAAGGTGATACTGCAGAGTTTGGGGTAAGCCTGCAGGGTGATGCTGGTGGCAGTGGGGTGGGACTGACTCTTCAAAGAGCTTTAGCCCCTCCGGGACTGGAATTGGTGGGTGAAGGAGATTTTCTTAGTGTGTCCTCTCTGCACTGGATATTTAGCACGTGCCCCTCCAGTCCTCCTGTCCACCCTTCCTTCTCCTGCTCTGTACCCCAGGAGGTTGACCTCTGTGGACTGTGTCACCTGAGTTCCCTTACCTTCTGTGGCTGGTTGGGTTTGGTCAGTGGAGGACGCTCATAGGATAGTAGAGGATGGGAAGAGAGAGAGGGTGGGGAATTTGTTCTTCTGGCTCTTCCCAGTTGACCTGCCTTGGGTAGGCTACTTTTCTTTACTGCAGGTTGCAGCTCCTGCCAGGCAGTTCTCTCCAGCAGCTCTAGCTGCCCTGCTTGGGTTCCACAGCTGTTTCATCTTTCTCTTCAGGGCTGGTAATGGCTCCTCACTCCTGCTAGTTCTGGGGGTAATGCAACAACTCTTTTTGGTTTTTCTAAATCCTCCTCATACTTCTGTACATAGCTCTTTACTAAATGCGTCTATTTTTAAGGTTAAAAACATTTTTTTTGCCTCACCACATGGAGTTGCAGCATGTAGGATCTTAGTTCCCTGACCAAGGATTGAACTCATGCCCCCCTGCAGTGGAAGCTCAGAGTCTTAACCACTGAACTGCCAGGGAAATCCCTATTAAGCCCTTCTTGATTACCCCACTTGAGTGTGCCATCTGTTTCTTGCAGTGACACCATATTGCAGAGAGGGGAGTCAGGTTGTTTAATTTTCTCACTCATTTATTCATTCATCAAACCTCCCATGAACCCATACTCTGTGCCAGGACTCATGCTGGGGATTTAAAGTATAAGATGTGACTTCTTGTTTCTGTCTCTAAATTCTCAGTTGTTCATCCCAGAAGATAACTTTAATAAAGAAAAATAATATTTTGAAGGGAGTCCTGAAGGACCAGCTAGGAAAAGGGCCCCCAAACAAGGTTGCTGTAGAGGTCTGTAGAGTGGCAACTCCACCAAAGGCGTGTGTTGGGGATAGACTAAGCCTGCAGACATCACAGCTGTCCCAGCAGAGAATCCACAGAAACCCAATAGGCCCCGTGTTCTTGCATCAGAGGCAAGTTGCAGGAGAAAGCATCTGATTGGCTGTGCCCAAACCCATGCTCAGTCACAAGCAGGGTGACCAACTGTCCTGACTTTCCTGGGACTGTGATAATTTTAGCACTGAAAATTCTGCATTCCACAAAACCTCCCAATCCCCTGATTATGGGAAGGAGACTCTGCCCCCTCTGGCTTCTGTTTCTCAAGACTGCACACAGTGGGAGGTGGGAAGGACATTTCAGGGAAGAATATGGATATTTTCAGAAACTAAGTATGACTGAAATGTAAGAAGCATTAATTAAACAATTAATTAATTCATGAATTCAATAAATATTTACTGAGGCAACTATTATGTGCCTGTCTCTATTGTAGGGGGTGAATGTATAGTGGTAAATGCAGTGTGGTCTCTGATCTTATGGAGCTTATAGAGTTGGACATTAATCATAGTCAGACAAATGTATAATTACAATTTATGACAAATGCTATGAAGAACATATTGGAGCTATGAGAATGTATGTATCATAGAATATCTTGACCCCCAGTGGGTGTTGGTCAGAGATGGCCTGGCTGAGGAAGTGACTGTTAAGTTGAAACCTGAATTATGAAGAGGAGTTATCCAGATAAGTGGGGGTGGGTGGTGGGTGGTTAGAGGAGGGATATAGAAAGCCTGAGACTTAGTAGCAGGGATCAAAGATAAGACAGCTCCTTGTAACCCTGTTCCTGAAGAGTTCTCCAGGGCCCTCCCCAGTCCAGCCACCACCTGCCACTGATGCCAGCGTGGGTGAATTGTGTCAGGAGTGAATTCCATTGTAATCCACATGTATTTGCTAGCAAGTAAGAGAAAGCTCAGATGGTTTAAAGAACCCTTTGGGGGAATTATTATCTTGCATGAAAAGGAGTCTGAAGGTAGGATGACTCCAGAGTTGGCTTATTTAGTAGTTCAGTCATATCATCAAAGACCTGGGCTTTTGCCATCTTTCTGCTCTCACTTATAAACTGTGGCCTTTGTCCCAGTCTTTTCCTCTATTGGTCACATGATGGCTGCCATAGCTCCAAACATCACACCCACATACAACAATGCCCAAAGACCAGAAAAGAAAATGTTCCTTTCTTTTGCATCTCTCTTTAACAATAAGGATGAACTTCCTATTAATAAAAGTTCCTAATACACTTCCCAACAGCTCTCTTTGGTCAGAATCCGTCATGTGTCTGCTCCTAGAGTAATTAATAGAAGAGGGTCAATATTACTATGATTGGTTTAGATCAATCAAGATTTATTCTTCAAGGCCCAGAAAGGGGATGCTTCTGAATCATGTGACTATTCAATACCTAAAAATTGGGGTTCCCTTAGCAAAGAAGAAGGGGCTCTTTCTTAGCTAAGTCACATCTACTAAAGTGTAGGAAAGGCTGGTGGCAGGTAATGAGTGATGAGGCAGGAGAGTGGGTAGGTTCAGAATATGGCATCCTCTAGGAATCTCAGAAACGGATGCCGTGGAGTCCATTGGTGGCAGAGAGATCGAGGTGCCTCAGTGAAGTCATTTTCTGCACAAAACCTTTCTGCTGAGACTGGTGACCCTTAGCTGTAGAGACACCCTCCTGACAGTGACAACCGAGGCCTCCTGGACCTGCGACTGTGCCTAGAGTGGCACTGTCCTTGGGCTTTGCATCTGTGAAGCGCACAACAGTGTATGAAGCATTTCCAAGTCTGGACTCAATTGCCCTCCACTTGGTAGTGGGGAAAACTTAGGTTCAGAGGGGTGAAAGGGCTTGTCCAAGGTCCCAGAGCTGGAAAGGGGAGCATCTGGACTCAAGCCTAGGTCTTTTAACTGCTGCTGCTGCTAAGTCACTTTAGTCGTGTCTGACTCTGTGCGACCCCACAGACGGCAGCCCACCAGGCTCCCCCGTCCCTGGGAGTCTCCAGGCAAGAACACTGGAGTGGGTTGCCATTTCCTTCTCCAATGCATGAAAGTGAAAAGGGAAAGTGAAGTCGCTGACTCGTGTCCGACTCTGTGCGATCCCATGGACTGCAACTGCAGGTCCTCATATTCTGCCCTCCTGCCTTCCAGATAACTCCTGATGGTGTTTGGTAGATCCTCAATCATGATATATTCACAATGTGAGTGAATTGCGAAAGGAAAGGTTTAGAAAAGGTGTGCAAAGATAAAAACCCAGTTGTGCCTCTCCTTGTGGACCCATGAATAAAGCAGAGTTATGAAGCAGAGACCCAGGAGCTGCCAAGCAGGATTCCCTGGGTTTGAAGGGCTGTGTCAGGCCCCTCTGACAACGCTGAGTATTTACCTTGCAGATGAATGACCTCATTTCTTGTCCCAGATGCATCACCGGTGGATAATATTTATGCAGATCTGAAGCCATTCCCCTTACTTAATTTTGTCCTGGGATATTTGTACCCCATTTGATTTTTTACCTTTCAACTTGACACTGTTCTTTGGGGGACCGCGGTGTAGGATGTATTCTGATAAACAATGCTGAAGTGACAGATTTTGGCTTTAAATGAAATTGTGTTCCATAAAGTGGGAGACAAAGGCTTATAACTCACCATCGGCTGCAGACATTTCAGCAAAAATTATCTTTCATGCTTTGATCTCCACTGTATCATTTTCCTGAGTGGCCTCGTGTGCTCTATCAATCAAACCCACTGACGATGCAGGAGAATCACATTTAAAATCAAATGCAAGTCATAGATTCATCTGCCCAGGAGGAAGAGATATGTGTCATGAATCCTCGTTTCAATCTTCCATGATTACAACTGAATTAGTTTTTGAAAACTCTAGAGGATGAAGTTTTTCACTTCTAAACTTTCATATTATTATTATTTTTTTAAAGGGGGGCAGTATCAGATCAGTGTAGAGGAAAAATGATTTAGCTGTGAGATCACAAGCTTGCCTTCCATCTCACTGTTGGTTAGGGCCTTTTAATATTCCTCTGACAGGGATTTTTCATGTAGGGAAGGATGTAAAGAAGAAAGATGTTTTCTAAGAAGAGAACATTTAGACAAGGAGGCTTTGACCTCACTCACTCATTCTTGCCTGCTCTCCTGGCACATGTGGGAACAAAGGGAGATCCAGGAAGGAGCTGTTAGCTGCTGGTCTCTTCTCTGTTTGAGGAGCTTTGCACAGATCATGCTGTTTTATTTTATTTTTTAAGGCTTTTTTGATGTAGACCATTTTTAAAAGTCTTTATTGAATATTTTATAATATTGCTTATGTTTTATGTGCTTTTTTTTTTTTTTTTTTTGCCTCAAGGACAGCCAGGGAAGTCCCCAGATTGTATCATTTTATATCCACGTATCCATGTGAGTAGGTCATTCACAGCCCTGCTTTATAGATGAGGAAACTGAGGTCAAGAAACATGTTCAAAGTCAGTAGAGCTGAGATGCGATCCCAAGTCTACCCAATTTGGAATAATATGCTTTTAGAATTTTTAAGAAGGAGTGGAAGAAGCACAAGCTGGAATCAAGATTGCTGGGAGAAATATCAATAACCTCAGATATGCAGATGACACCACCCTTATGGCAGAAAGTGAAGAGGAACTAAAAAGCCTCTTGATGAAAGTGAAAGTGGAGAGTGAAAAAGTTGGCTTAAAGCTCAACATTCAGAAAACGAAGATCATGGCATCTGGTCCCATCACTTCGTGGGAAATAGATGGGGAAACAGTGGAAACAGTGTCAGACTTTATTTTGGGGGGCTCCAAAATCACTGCAGATGGTGATTGCAGCCATGAAATTAAAAGACGCTTACTCCTTGGAAGGAAAGTTATGACCAACCTAGACTGCATATTCAAAAGCAGAGACATTACTTTGCCAACAAAGGTTTGTCTAGTCAAGACTATGGTTTTTCCAGTGTTCATGTATGGATGTGAGAGTTGGACTGTGAAGAAAGCTGAGTACTGAAGAATTGATGGTTTTGAACTGTGGTGTTGGAGAAGACTCTAGAGAGTCCCTTGGACTGCAAGGAGATCCAACCAGTCCATTCTAAAGGAGATCAGTCCTGGGTGTTCATTGGAAGGACTGATACTGAAGCTGAAACTCCAGTACTTCGGCCACCTCATGTGAAGAGTTGACTCATTGGAAAATACGCTGATGCTGGGAGGGATTGGGGGCAGAAGAAGGGGATGACAGAGGATGAGATGGCTGGATGGTATCACCGACTTGATGGACATGAGTTTGGGTAAACTCCAGGAGTTGGTGATGGACAGGGAGGCCTGGTGTGCTGTGATTCATGGGGTCGCAAAGAGTCGGACACGACTGAGTGACTGAACTGAACTGAACTGATCCTTGATTAGGCGATCCAGGTGGCACTAGCGGTAAGGAATCCGCTTGCCAGTGTAGGAGACATAAGAAGTGCGGGTTTGATCCCTGGGTGGGGAAGATCCCCTGGAGGAGGAAATGGCAGCCCACTCCAGTATTCTTGCCTGGATAATTACATGAACAGAGGAGCCTGAGGGGCTACAGTGCATAGGATCGCAAAGAGTTTGACATGACTGAAGCAATTTAACACACACACACACACCCTTGTTGATTGCCCTCTCTCTCTATAACTTTGCGCCTGGCATGTTGTAGGTGCTCAAGGGCACTTGTTCAGTGTCTAAACCAGGAGTCAGCAAACTTTTACTGAAAAGACCCAGATGGTAAATATTTTCAGCTTTTCAGGCCATAAAGTCTTTGCAGCAACTACTCAATTCTTCCTTGTAGCTTGAGAGCTGGCATAAACAATACATAAGCAAATGTGTGTGGCTGTATTCCAGTAAAACTTTATTTATGAACTCTGAAATTTGAATTTCATGTAATCTTCGCATCATGAAATATTATTCCTCTTTTGATTTTTTCCCTGACCATTTAAAATGTAAAAACTATTCCTAGTTTTCAGGCCACAGGATAACAGATAGAAGGCATTTGACCTACAGACCATATAGTTTGCTGACCCCTGGTTTGCACAATAATTACTTTAATCATCCCCTATCTAGTAGGTACCAATAAATATTGTATCTCAAAGGTCTAGTTTGGTGCCTGGCACAAACATTCTTTATCTATGGGGGAAAGATCTACTTTGAGGGGGTTCATAGCCTTCCCTGCATTTTAGGGAGAGCCCAATCCTTGTCCTGGCTGGTTCCTGGGACTTTTCTGATATGAAATCTGGGAATGAAGAGAATACAGATGGCTGAAAAGTGGAGACAAAACAGTTAAATTAGTCTACTTGATAAGGATTGAGAGGCATGGTGTTGGGGGAGGAACAAGCAACTGTCAGGTGTCTAGTGGGTCAAAAACGTTCGTTAGGGGTTTGTTATGTGGGGACTGAGAAATGCATGAGAACTGAGAAGGCAGGGAGGGGGTCTCTAGGAGCATCATTGAGGTTTAGAAATTGGATATCCCGTTAGAGATGTTCACTGGGGACTGATTTGCTCCTCCCCTCTGCTTTTTCTATTTTTTTTAAAGAATCTGTGATTTTGCTTGTCTTAACAATGGGAGGTGGTGGAGTTACTCAAAATGAGAGATGGTTTTATTAGATGCAAAGAAAAAAAATACCTACATTCTGCTTGATTTTTTAATAGTCTACCAGGCATTCATATGGGTTATGTGTGTTCTATGTCTCTTCAGTCATGTCCAACTCTTTGTGACCCCCATGGACTATAGCCTGCCAGGCTCCTCTATCCATGGGATTCTCCAGGCAAGAATACTGGAGTGGGTTGCCATGCCCTTCTCCAGGGTTCATATGGGTTAGAAAACCTGTTTATGATTGTCACACTTTGTTTTGTGTAAAGTATTGTCAAGTAGGAGTTGCCATTTTGGGAAACTCTTGACACTTGCTGTTACTCCACTGTGACACACATCTGCTCTGTCCGTATTTGTGACTGTCACATTCAGTTATTCTGCATGTAGGTGTGAGCATCTGACTACTTCACTTAGTCTCTCCATTTCAGAATATTATCAAAAACATGGGGCACTGGACCTGATGGAGCTGAGAACCCCTGCCCTGTGATATTTTTCAGCTTGGGCATGGGAACTTGCTGCTAAATTACTTTCAAGTGATTTCCTTCATAACTCAGTTGATAAAGAGCCCACCTGCAGTGCAGGTGTCTGCCTGCAAGGCAGGAGACCCGGGTTCCATTCCTAGGTCGGGAAGATCCCCTGGAGAAGGAAATGGCAACCCACTCCAGTATTCTCACCTGAGAAATCCCATGGACAGAGGAGCCTGGCAAGCTATAGACCATGGGGTTGCAAGAGTTGGACGTGACTTAGCAACCAAACCACCACCACTTTCAAGCTGCTGAAGTACATTCTTTTGACTATTGAGACTGGGTCCCTGATTATGTTAGGGTCACAAAAGCTTCAGCTGCAGGCAGCTGGCAGATTGAAATACACGGATACTTCCTTCAGGAGCAATTGCTGTCTTACCTCCTGTTTTCCTTTGGTTTGCAGGGTGAAGCCAGACTCCTTCACCTCCTGCATCAGTGCTGCCTGCTCTGGCCAGAACTTTTAAAGCATTTTAATTTCCTTTAGCTTGATTTGAAGGGAGTGTCCCTCCTCCCCCCAATCTAATTACAATTGAGGGTGACCATCAGCTTGGCTGTGCCCAGCCCACCCACTCTTGGCACTAAGATGCTTTCCTCCTCCCTGGAGAATGACTATTGTCAGTTTTACCCTTTAAGCAGCTTGATCCATCCTTCCCCTTACTCTGTAGGGGATTGATAAGACTGGCATCTCCAGCCCTTCCTTTTATGGTTGATTTTTCTTTTCCACCTGCCTAGAGTTATAGTATATGAAAAGGTTGGCTGCAGTGGGACAGACATTTTATTCTGATGGAACTTTTCACAAGGATTTTCTGTTATCACAGTAGAGTGTGGTGGGTGACTCTTTGAATCAGACTACCAGGGAACAAACTCTGCCTTCACCAGGTACTGGGAGCTGTGCGACTTTGGGGATGTGACTTAGCCTCTCTGAGTGTCACTTCTTTTACCTGAAAAGCGTGTAACTGAGTAGAACTCTATGAAGCCTTCCTGGTACAGACCCCTTTCCCCTCCAATGTTTCCCCCACCATGTCCTCTGCCTGCCTCTTGTTTTCTTGAGCACAAAAATCAAAAGCACCTTGGGGTAATGATGGGTGGTTGTTGTTAAGCACTGTCTCTGAGACAGAGGTGCTCAGGCAGCTGCTGGACAGGGTCTGGGAGCTGCCACTGGCCAGAGGAAGACGGATGGATGAGCCACGGGTGAGATGCCCCCTTGGGAATGCCATCCCATCTGGGGTGCCTGTGGCACCACACTTGGGTCCATTTGCCATGCACAGTAAAGCCATCTGCTGACACCAGATTGTGGTGAAGGAGAGCACACGGTTTATTGCAGGCACCAAACGAAGAGTTTAGGTCTTTTGAGCATTAGCTATCTGTACTCCTTGTTTGGCACCTGCAATGAATGCTATGCTTTCATTACAGCCCAGTGTCAGCAGAGTCACTTTATTACTGTGCTTGGGTGAATGGACCCACGTTTGGTTCAGTAATAAGGGTAGTGATAGCACTATAAGGATTAAATGTTATGATGCATAGAATATGCTCAGTGATTAGTACCTGGCATAAATTACCCACTCAGTAAACATTAGCTTTATAATGTCATTTATTGTTTATTGGTATACAAAAAACAAGCTATAAGATTTCAAACTCATGTTCTCTTAAATGTTTTCTAAATTATTCAGGCAAACAAAGAACTCATCTCATTTGTGTGTGTGTGCAAACCTGATATCCCTTAGCAAAATTTCCCAAGTTTTGTATGGTCTCAGGGTTATAATTCTGTTTGATTTTTCCAGTACCAGTAGCACAAAAGCACCCATGTCTGTGATGCCTGCTTTCTCTCACTGGCTTGCCTTTCCCTTGGTAAGCATTGACCAGCCATCCTTTACTGTCTTAATCAGTTTGAGCTGCTATAGCGATATATCATACACTGGGCAGCTTAAACATAGACCTGTATTTCTTAGAGTTCTAAAGTCTGGGAAATGTGAGATCAAAGTGCTGGGAGATTTGGTGTCTGGTGGATTCTTCCTGGTCTGCACATGGCCACCTTCTCATCATATTCTCACATGGCAGAGAACGAGAGAGCTCTGCACTAAATATTCTGGAGATCTGCACTCCAGTATTCTTGCCTGGAGAATCCCATGGACAGAGGAGCCTGGTGAGCTACACAGTCCATGGGGTCACAGAGTCGGACACGACTGAGCAACTTCACTTTCACTTTCATTGTTGAGAGGATTTGGGGGCATCATGCAGGTGAAATGCCTATCAAGACCCCAATAGAGTCAGTGTTTGATGCACATTGGCCATTAGTAGCTAAAATACAAAATCAGCAGTGGTTTGATTTTATTAGTGGATGACATTCCTGTCTGTTGTCATTTAGGGAGCGCAGCACCCTAAGGGGAGAAGACACAAGTCAGGAGAGTCCTGGAGGTCAGAGACATTTCCATCTAATGTTTCAACAATGGGAAAACCTGGGGACCCTAACATCTTAAAGCAAAAAATGAACTTGATAAAGGAGGGAAAATTTCAGGGAAGTAGTCAAGGAGGGGATGGGAAAAAGCATTCACTGAGTGCTCAGATGGTGCCAAGGATCTTCCATTTGTTATATCACCTAATTGAAAAACCACACTGCAAGGTGGGCGATATTAGCCTCGTTTAACAGATGAGAGGAGAGGGACCAGCCGAGTTAAAGAACAGGTTCAAAGTGGCACAGCTCAAGAGGAGTAGAGCCAAAATTAGAACCCATGGCTGTTAACACTCCAAAGCCCACGTCTACATATTGATGCAAACTTTCCATTCAGCTAGCTCAGTTAAGTAAACTGATGCACATGGAGACAAGGGGGCTGAAGGAAGAGATGTCATACTCCTCAAACATCTTCCCCTTCCCATCACCAGTTGCCACATATAAACTCTTTCACACTGTGGTAATGGTCTGAAAGAGATGGGAATACCAGACCACCTGACCTGCCTCTTGAGAAACCTATATGCAGATCAGGAAGCAACAGTTAGAACTGGACATGGAACAACAGACTGGTTCCAAATAGGAAAAGGAGTACATCAAGGCTGTATATTGTCACCCTGCTTATTTAACTTCTCTGCAGAGTACATCATGAGAAATGCTGGGCTGGAAGAAGCACAAGCTGGAATCAAGATTTCTGGGAGAAATAATAACCTCAGATATGCAGATGACACCACCCTTATGGCAGAAAGTGAAGAGGAATTAAAAAGCCTCTTGTTGAAAGTGAAAGAGGAGAGTGAACAAGTTGGCTTAAAGCTCAACATTCAGAAAACTAAGATCATGGCATCTGGTCCCATCACTTCATGGGAAATAGATGGAGAAACAGTGGAAACAGTGTCAGACTTTATTTTTTGGGGCTCCAAAATCACTGCAGATGGTGATTTCAGCTATGAAATTAAAAGACGCTTACTTCTTGGAAGGAAAGTTATGACCAACCTAGATAGCATATTCAAAAGCAGAGACATTACTTTGTCAACAAAGATCCGTCTAGTCAAGGCTATGGTTTTTCCTGTGGTCATGTATGGATGTGACAGTTGGACTGTGAAGAAGGTTGAGCGCCGAAGAATTGATGGTTTTGAACTGTGGTGTTGGAGAAGACTCTTGAGAGTCCCTTGGACTGCAAGGAGATCCCACTAGTCCATCCTAAAGGAGATCAGTCCTGGGTGTTCATTGGAAGGACTGATGCTGAAGCTGAAACTCCAATACTTTGGCCACCTGATCCGAAGAGTTGACTCATTGGAAAAGACCCTGATGCTGGGAGGGATTGGGGCAGGAGGAGAAGGGGCTGACAGAGGTTGAGATGGCTGAATGGCATCACCAACTCGATGGACATGAATTTGGGTAAACTCTGGGTGTTGGTGATGGACAGGGAGGCCTGGCGTGCTGCAATTCATGGGATCACAAAGAGTCGGACACGACTGAGCGACTGAACTGAACTGAACTGAATGGTTTTGAATTTTCCTGTCATCTCGATTTGGTATGAGAAATTTGGGATTTCCAAATTGACAGAGAAACCCAATTTTAAAGATGCTGGAAGGCAAACATCTGTGAAAAATCACAGGAACAATGTCAACATCTGTCCCTGTGAAAGAAAATTGCTGAGGATCTCAATTTACAGCCAATCATTCTTGGAGTCCAGGATGCTTGCAAATTTAAATGCATGTTGCAACTATAGGAATGGCTAATTAATTTATAATAGTTTGCATGCCTATAGGATTGTGCATTGTTTCTAGTTAAAAAAAATTCTTTTCTGAATAGGGAATGTGTGCATAGGCAAAAAATTGGAAACAGTATAAACAAAGTACAGTGAAAAAGAAAGTCTCCTCATCCCAGCCACCAGATCCCCCTCCCCAAAGGTAACAAATGTTGCTGGCTTCTTTTGAAACCTTCCAGAAGGGTGATTGGCACCCCACTCCAGTACTCTTGCCTGGAAAATCCCATGGGTGGAGGAGCCTGGTAGGCTGCCGTCCATGGGGTCGCTAGAGTCGGACACGACTGAACGACTTCACTTTCACTTTTCACTTTCCTGCATTGGAGAAGGAAATGGCAACCCACTCCAGTGTTCTTGCCTGGAGACTCCCAGGGACGGGGGAGCCTGGTGGGCTGCCATCTATGGGGTCTCATAGAGTCGGACACGACCGAAGCGACTTAGCAGCAGCAGCAGCAGAAGATACACTCTTTATACAGAAGAATGTATGGTTATACGGTCCTCTTCCAATTAAAAACTGTAAGTGATAGCAGAATGTACACAGTATTCTGGGTCTTGATTTTTTCCACTTCATAAGGTATCTTTGTTGAGTATCAGTGCATACAGAGGTGCCTTCATCTTTATAATGGCTGTAAGGTATTCCAGCGTATGCTTTGGCTAAGTCACTTCATTCGTGTCCGACTGTGTGTGACCTCATAGATGGCAGCCCACCAGGCTCCCCCATCCCTGGGATTCTCCAGGCAGGAACACTGGAGTGGGTTGCCATTTCCTTCTCCAACGCATGAAAGTGAAAAGTGAAAGGGAAGTCGCTCAGTCGTATCTGATCCTTAGCGACCCCATGGACTGCAGCCTCCCAGGCGTATAGAGATGTGTTAGTTAGCCAGTTCCCTCATGGTAAACCTTCAGGATGTTTCCTGTCGTTTTCCACCATACTTTGTGCTTGTGTGTACATCTTGGTGCACATGTGTACGTTCATCTGTAGGATAAGTGTTTAGAAGTGGAATTGCTGGACAAAGAGGACATGCATTTAAAATACTATGTCCTCTAGGGACTTGCCTGGTAGTCTAGTGGCTAAGACTCTACGCTCCCAAAGCAGGGGCCCAGGTTCGATCCCTGGCCAGGGAACTAGACCCCACATGCCAAAACTAAGATCTAGTGCAGTCAAATAAATAATAAAATAAATAATAAATTTAAAAGTATTATGTCTTCTCATTTAAAAGGGAAGTTTTATCCTTTGTCTTGGAGGGAGCATCACCTTCCTCAGGGAGATCATATTGGTGGAGCTTAGTGAGCGCTCACAGATGCTGTGGCTGCATTGCTCTTCTTCAGCCCACAGAGATGGAATGATGTCTGTCTGCTGCCTCTTTGTGGCTTTTGACTGTGCCGCTGAGATGCTGTCCTCAGAGATAACAAAACTGCCACATTTTTGCAGTTACCCCAGTCTATGGGGTCTGCTGTGTTTCTTGATCCCACACTTTCCTTCTCTCTCCTATATCCACACCAGCCCCCCTTTGACTCCAGTGCTCACTCAGTCTTGTCAAGTCAGGGTTCATTCAGACTGTTCTGGTTGAAAACCTAGTCCCTTAGCTAAACGGTCAATGCAGGATTCCCAAGTCATCCTGGATTTTAAGTCTGAATAAGTTCAAAGTTTCCCTCATCTTTCTCTTCCCTCTTTGGTGGCGGGCTTCAGTATTCTGGCCTGGAGAATTCCATGGACTGAATAGTCCATGGGGTCGCAAAGAGTCGGGCACGACTGAGCGACTTGCACTTTGTTCTGGGTGCTGTGCCGCCTGGCCCTTCATGTAGGACTGTGGAGGTGCCTCTGCCCGGCGCTCAGGCGATGTGGCTGCTGACAGCTTTCAGCTGAGCTGTGCCTCTGGCTGAAGGAAGCTACCTGGTTCCAGGAAGTCCACCTTCTTCCTGATGGCATCCATACCCAGTGATTGATTCCTAAGGGCTCCAAAGGCCGCGTTCCTTGCCTTGATTTGGGACATCTCTGAAAGGCTGTCCAGTTTCAGGGTTCCTGGTGGGATTGACTCTGGTGTCCATAGTAACTGCTTCCCTGTCCCACTCCTCCCCCTGCCTGCTGCACATTCCTTCCTGTTGATTGATGCTCCCAGCAAAGCTCCTGCACACAGGTCTCCATCTTTGCCTTTGTATTCTGGAGGGCTCACTAAGGAACACTTGCATCCAGGTGCCCTCGGACGGGGTGACGTTCCTGTTGTCCACAGGGTAGGTCCTATGTAGGGTGGAGGTGGCCCTGGTTCTAGCTGAGTGCATCGCATTTCAACCTGGTCCCACTTGTTTACTTTGCTGCCCAGAAGCTGAAGAGTTTGGCATCTTTCTCACCTGCATACTGTCTTTATGCTGCGAAGGGTTGACTCAGCACGTCTGAGGTGTTTGAACCCTGCATACATCTTCCAGAGGAAGATCTGGCCCCTGACTGACTGCTGGGAGATAAACTCTGAGTCCTTGGAATATTCTGCCTGATGCCTGTGGCGGATTCATTTCGATATATGGCAAAACCAATACAATATTGTAAAGTTAAAAAAAAAAAAAGAACGCCTTTGTTTACTGGGGCCTTGGGACTGCCAGGTAATCTATGCCAACGATGTGATTTATGGGGAATACCTATTTTGTATGTTTCAGGCTCTGCCCTCTCTGTGTGTTGGGGGTGGGGTTAGAAGCTGAGTAATAGCTAAGATCAGCTGTGAGGGTGCTCCATGCTTATGTGACTCACCCTCAATAAAAACCCTGGACAACAGGGCTTGGATGAACTTCTTTGGTTGGTAATGCTTTGTACACGTTGTCACACATTCTTTCATGAAGAATTAGGTGCTTGTCTATACAGTGCCCGTGGGAGAAGACAGCTGCGAGCTTGTGTCTGGTCTCCACTGGACTTGACCCTCTGCACTTAGATACAGTTTTCCCCCAGATTCATAAATGACATATATCATGGTGTAGGTTTAAGGTGTACAGCTGTGCCAATTTGTTACACAATTATGAGATAACTACAAAATAAGGTTAGTAAACACTGTAATCACTTCACATAATTACTTTTTTATGGTTAGAGCACTTAAGATCTATTGTGGTAGCAAGTTTATGGAATACAATTAATATTGGTTTTTTAAAATTTTTTAACTTTACAATATTGTATTGGTTTTGTCATATATCAACATGAATCCGCCACAGGTATACATGTGTTCCCCATAGTCACTGTGCCATACATTAGATCCCAAGAACTTACTCATGACAACTGGAAGCGTAACCTTTGACCAACCTTTCCCCAACATTTCCCTACTTCCCAGCCCTTGGCAACCACCACTCTACACTCTGTTTCAGTGAGTCTGGCTTTTTTAGGTTCCACATACAAGTGATATCATGAAGTATTTGTCTTTCTCTGTCCATTTATTTCTCTTGGCATAATGCCCTCAGGATCCATCCATATTGTTGCGAACGGCAGGGTTTCCTTCCTTTCCTATAACTGAAAAATCTCTATATATGTTTCTCTGTCTATCTGTCTCCATCTCTCAATCTCACGTTTTCTTCAGTGGACATTTAGGCTATTTCTGTGTCTTGATTATTGTCAATTTTGTTGTAGTGGACAAGAATATAGACATCTCTTTGAGCTTCTGACTTCATTTCCTTTAGATGTATACCCAGATACTCAGAAGTGGATTTTTTGGATCATGAGGTGGTTCTATTTTTAGTTTCCTTGAGGAACTTCCATACTGTTTTTCACAGTGGCTTCAGCAATTTATATTCTCACCAACAGCGCACAGGGTTCTTTTTTCTCCACATCCTTACCAACGTTTATTATTTGTTGTCTTTTTGATGATAGCCATTCTGACAGGTGTATGGTGATATCTCAGTGTGGTTTTGATTTGAATTTACCTGATGACTAGTGAGGTTGAACATCTTTTCATGTACTTGTTGGCTACTTATGTGTCTTTGGAAAAATGTCTATTCAGGTCCTCTGCCCATTTTTAATTCAGATTTTTTTCTATTGAGTTTATTAGTTCCTTGTATATTTTGGATTTTAGTTATATATATAATTGTATATTTTAGACATTTGGATGAAAGTGTCAGTCACTCAGTCATGTCTGGCTCTTTGTGACCTTATAGACTGTATTCTACCATTCCCCTCTGTCCTTGGAATTCTCCAGGCAAGAATACTGCAGTGGGTAGCCATTCCCTTCTCTAGGGGAATCTTCCCAACCCAGGGATTGAACCCGGGTCTCCTGCATTGCAGGCAGATTCTTTACTGTCTGAGCCACTGGGGATGCCCAATATATATAATTGTATATTTTAGATATTTGGATGTTAACCCCTTATTAGCTACATGGTTTGCAAATATTTTCTCCCATTTCATGTTGTCTTTTCATTAAAATAATTTTTTAATTTTTATTGAAGTATAGTTGATTTATAATATTTATATATTTATAATATTGTGTTTTGGGTGTACAGCTCAGTGATTCAGTTTTACATACATATATATTAACCCCACTCCAGTACTCTTGCCTGGAGAATTGCATGGACAAAGGAGCCTGGCAGGCTACAGTCCATGGGGTCGCTAAGAGTCAGACACGACTGAGCGACTTTACTTTCACTTTTCACTTTCATGCCTTGGAGAAGGAAATGGCAACCCGCTCCAGTGTTCTTGCCTGGAGAATCCCAGGGACGGGGAAGCCTGTTGGGCTGCCGTCTATGGGGTCGCACAGAGTCGGACACGACTGACGTGACTTAGCAAGCAATGTATATACATACCGTATACATATATCATCCTTGTGTGCTCAGCTGCTCAGTTGTCAAGTGCTTTGGGACCCCAGGATTATAGCCTACCAAGCTCCTCTGTCCATGGGATTATCCTGGTAGGAATACTGGAGTGGGTTGCCATTTCTTCCTCCAGGGGATCTTCCCGACTTAGGGATCGAACCTGTGTCTCCTGAGGCACCTGCATCGTCAGGTGAATTCTTTACCATTGAGTCACCTGGGAAACCAAACATATATATATAAAACCCCAGTTACTTATAGCCAGCATCCATTCTGATGAGTGAGTTTCTGTGCCATGCTAGATGTTAACTGTTGTGCATACCACCCCTTTTTCTCCTATATTTCCAGGCTATGTGGTTTGTTAGGGACTGTTCCTCATCCACCCTTTAGGGTTGAACGTGTGATTCAGTTCATACCAGCATCCTAACCATAATGATTGATTCAGTTATGAACCAACTGATGTGACCCAAACCAAGTCAATGAGCACTGTCCCTGAGATTTTTGATGGGACTCAGAAATCTACTGGAGTTGCTAAATTGGCAGAAAAGCTGAAAGTTGTTAGGAAAAGCTAGGGTATGAAACAAACTGTCTGGGAATGAAGCCAACACAAAGGAAATAATTAGCTTGGAGATGAAGTACAGATTCCTGTTTGTATCATCAGAACTCCTGGATCTAGCTATGCCTGAATGTACCCCTGGATGTAAGTTAATAAACCATTTGCTTAGACAAGTTTGGTTTGTGTTTCATTTGCATCAGAAAAAACCCTGACTGTCGCAAATCATTATGCAGTCAACTGCATTTTTTCTTAAGTCTGAGATGCTCACAGTGAAAATTACACCAAACTCTTTCTGAGACATCTGCTGGAAGCATCTGCCATTTTCTTCTGTTCTCCTTCAAATCTATTCAGGAGACAGTTGGGCTCAATGTGGGACTTAGAGGCAAATAGATATTTCATTTACCAGTTGAGTGGTCTTCTGTAGTCTATTTTCTTATCTTTAAAATGGGAAGGACACACAAGTGTGTGTAGTGGTAAAAAAGTTAATGTCATCATGGTAATATACCAGCACATAGTTAAATATAGTTCTATCTGTCATATGTGGAGAGGGCTGGAGAATGCCTTGGCAGTCACTTCTTCCTGGTGCAACTTGCATGCTTGACAAAGGAAGGTAACAGTCCAGCTCTGTCCCTCTGAGCCTTGACGCCGGAAACGGTGGACCAGCTCTGTGTCTTGGATGACTCATCCTGCCACCTGGGGAGATAATGGAACGAATTCAGGGGAAACTGAGGAGAATTGCTTATTGAGATGCTTGGCATGTCCATCATTATCTAAGTCCTCATCCCAACTCTGCCTCTCTTTTGGCTCCTGATGACAGTTGTTTATGAAATGCAGGACTGGACTCACTGCTACAGGGAGGAAATGGATGCAGAAATCTTTGTAGGGAGTTATCAGGGTGCAGAGGACCATTGCAGCCTCATCCATACCAGCCCTTCCCAGATGCATCTAACTATGCCTCCTTCTCCCTCATTGCTATGGGCTGAGTGTTTGTGTCCCCCCTGCCCCCATTCATATGTTGAAGCTTAATATGATAGTATTATGAAGTGATTAGGTCATGAGGGTGGAGCCCTCATGAAAGGGGTTAGTGCCCTTATAAGAGTCATGAGAGATATGATCTCTCTGTTCTCTGGGGCACAGCTAGAAGGCAGCTTTTCGTAGGCAGGAGGAGAGTTCTCACTAAAACCTAACCATGCTGGTATCCGGACCTTGGACTTGCCAACCTCTGGAACGGTGAGAAATGAATGTCTGTTGTTTAAGCCACCCAGTCTGTGTTCTGTTATGGCAGCCCCATCTGGGAGAGTATTCTTGACTCTGCATTTCAGACATGGTGAGGTTGGACTTCACATAGCAGAACTTGTGTTCAGGGAGATGAGGAAAATGGAAGGGGAGAGTATACAAGGGGATGTAAACTGTGTTCCCCCCAATAGGGGATATAGACTTGAACCAAGTGTCACCGTTTTTATGAGTCCACTTTGCCTTTTCTGCGAGTGTTCAGCTGCTTCCAAATTCCTTTCAGATGGTCCTGAGAATCCAGGGGGAGATTTTTTTGTGTTCTCAAACACAGCAGCCTCTTGCATTTTCTACCAGAAATCCCATTTCATCCACTGGCTGTTTTCTCAGCCTATTGCTTATTCTTCACCTCCTTTCCTTTTCTTCAGAAACTTGTCCTTCCCAGAGCCCTGGACGATTCAGAACTCTGCATAGGATATGATTCTTTTGGCTCTGGCCATGGCCAGTTGTACCTACCAAAGGGCAAATATGGATCAAAGCAAAGTCTTGTGGACTCTCTCCCAGGAATTTGGAATTTAGAGTCGCTGAGCTCATCACTGGTGGGTGCTTGAACCTAGAGGGGATGGAAAAGGGATGACAGCACAGGCATGTCTGGCCACTGGGCACCCATAGCAGAGAAAATAAGACAATATGGAGAGAGAGAGAGAGAGATAGAGGGGGAGACACACACACACACACACACACACATACACAGAATAAAACACAGAAACACAGACATGGAAGGATGGGGCAGGCAGCCTTAGAAAGATGTGGACACACTGTTTTGGCTCCTGCTGGCTTTCTACCATGAAGTCTAATTATATTTCTTTGGGTTTTGTGGAGTACCCTGTGTCATGGGTTAAACTGTGTTCCCTCAGGGACTTACTTGGTGGTCCAGCGGCTAAGACTTTCCATTCCCAATGTAGCGGATCCAGGTTCAATCCCTGGTCATGGATCTAGATCCCACATGGTGCAACTAAAAGATCCTGCGTGCTGCAACTAGCTAAATAAATAAATTTAATTTGTGCAGCCAAATAAATGAATAGAAAGAAATATTTTTTTAATTTTATTTTATTTTTAAACTTTACATAATTGTATTAGTTTTGCCAAATATCAAAATGAATCTGCCACAGGTATACATGTGTTCCCCATCCTGAACCCACCTCCGTCCTCCCTCCCCATACCATCCCTCTGGGTCGTCCCAGTGCTCTAGCCCCAAGCATCCATTATCGTGCATGGAACCTGGACTGGCATCTCATTTCATACATGATATTTTACATGTTTCAATGCCATTCTCCCAAATCTTCCCACCCTCTCCCTCTCCCACAGAGTCCATAAGACTGTTCTATACATCAGTGTCTCTTTTGCTGTCTCATACACAAGGTTATTGTTACCATCTTTCTAAATTCCATATATATGTGTTAGTATACTGTATTGGTGTTTTTCCTTCTGGCTTACTTCACTCTGTATAATAGGCTCAAGTTTCATCCATCTCATTAGAACTGATTCAAATGTATTCTTTTTAATGGCTGAGTAATACTCCATTGTGTATATGTACCACAGCTTTCTTATCCATTCATCTGCTGATGGACATCTAGGTTGCTTTCATGTCCTGGCTATTATAAACAGTGCTGTGATGAACATTGGGGTACACATGTCTCTTTCAATTCTGGTTTCCTCAGTGTGTATGCCCAGCAGTGGGATTGCTGGATCATAAGGCAGTTCTATTTCCAGTTTTTTAAGGAATCTCCACACTGTTCTCCATAGTGGCTGTACTAGTTTGCATTCCCACCAACAGTGTAAGAGGGTTCCCTTTTCTCCACACCCTCTCCAGCATTTATTATTTGTAGACTTTTGGATCGCAGCCATTCTGACTGGTGTGAAATGGTACCTCATAGTGGTTTTGATTTGCATTTCTCTGATAATGAGTGATGTTGAGCATCTTTTCATGTGTTTGTTAGCCATCTGTATGTCTTCTTTGGAGAAATGTCTATTTAGTTCGTTGGCCCATTTTTTGATTGGGTCATTTGTTTTTCTGGAATTGAGCTGTAGGAGTTGCTTGAATATTTTTGAGATTAGTTGTTTGTCAGTTGCTTCATTTGCTATTATTTTCTCCCATTCTGAAGGCTGTCTTTTCACCTTGTTAATAGTTTCCTTTGATGTGCAGAAGCTTTTAAGGTTAATTAGGTCCCATTTGTTTATTTTTGCTTTAATTTCCAATATTCTGGGAGGTGGGTCATAGGGGATCCTGCTGTGATGTATGTCAGAGAGTGTTTTGCCTATGTTCTCCTCTAGGAGTTTTATAGTTTCTGGTCTTACGTTGAGATCTTTAATCCATTTTGAGTTTATTTTTGTGTATGGTGTTAGAAAGTGTTCTAGTTTCATTCTTTTACAAGTGGTTGACCAGATTTCCCAGCACCACTTGTTAAAGAGATTGTCTTTAATCCATTGTATATTCTTGCCTCCTTTGTCAAAGATAAGGTGTCCATATGTGCGTGGATTTATCTCTGGGCTTTCTATTTTGTTCCATTGATCAATATTTCTGTCTTTGTGCCAGTACCATACTGTCTTGATAACTGTGGCTTTGTAGTAGAGCCTGAAGTCAGGTAGGTTGATTCCTCCAGTTCCATTCTTCTTTCTCAAGATTGCTTTGGCTATTCGAGGTTTTTTGTATTTCCATACAAATTGTGAAATTATTTGTTCTAGCTCTGTGAAGAATATTGTTGGTAGCTTGATAGGGATTGCACTGAATCTATAAATTGCTTTGGGTAGTATACTCATTTTCACTATATTGATTCTTCCAATCCATGAACGTGGTATATTTCTCCATCTATTAGTGTCCTCTTTGATTTCTTTCACCAGTGTTTTATAGTTTTCTATATATAGGTCTTTAGTTTCTTTAGGTAGATATATTCCTAAGTATTTTATTCTTTTCATTGCAATGGTGAATGGAATTGTTTCCTTAATTTCTCTTTCTGTTTTCTCATTATTAGTGTATAGGAATGCAAGGGATTTCTGTGTGTTGATTTTATATCCTGCAACTTTACTATATTCATTGATTAGTTCTAGTAATTTTCTGGTGGAGTCTTTAGGGTTTTCTATGTAGAGGATCATGTCATCTGCAAACGGTGAGAATTTTACTTTTTCTTTTCCAATTTGGATTCCTTTTATTTCTTTTTCTGCTCTGATTGCTGTGGCCAAAACTTCCAAAACTATGTTGAATAGTAATGGTGAAAGTGGGCACCCTTGTCTTGTTCCTGACTTTAGAGGAAATGCTTTCAATTTTTCACCATTGAGGATAATGCTTGCTGTGGGTTTGTCATATATAGCTTTTATTATGTTGAGGTATGTTCCTTCTATTCCTGCTTTCTGGAGAGTTTTTATCATAAATGGATGTTGAATTTTGTCAAAGGCTTTCTCTGCATCTATTGAGATAATCATATGGTTTTTATTTTTCAATTTGTTAATGTGGTGTATTACATTGATTGATTTGCGGATATTGAAGAATCCTTGCATCCCTGGGATAAAGCCCACTTGGTCATGGTGTATGATCTTTTTAATGTGTTGTTGGATTCTGATTGCTAGAATTTTGTTAAGGATTTTTGCATCTATGTTCATCAGTGATATTGGCCTGTAGTTTTCTTTTTTTGTGGGATCTTTGTCAGGTTTTGGTATTAGGGTGATGGTGGCCTCATAGAATGAGTTTGGAAGTTTACCTTCCTCTGCAATTTTCTGGAAGAGTTTGAGCAGGATAGGTGTTAGCTCTTCTCTAAATTTTTGGTAGAATTCAGCTGTGAAGCCGTCTGGACCTGGGCTTTTGTTTGCTGGAAGATTTTTGATTACAGTTTCAATTTCCGTGCTTGTGATGGGTCTGTTAAGATTTTCTATTTCTTCCTGGTCCAGTTTTGGAAAGTTGTACTTTTCTAAGAATTTGTCCATTTCTTCCCCGTTGTCCATTTTATTGGCATATAATTGTTGATAGTAGTCTCTTATGATCCTTTGTATTTCTGTGTTGTTTGTTGTGATCTCTCCATTTTCGTTTCTAATTTTATTGATTTGATTTTTCTCCCTTTGTTTCTTGATGAGTCTGGCTAATGGTTTGTCAATTTTATTTATCCTTTCAAAGAACCAGCTTTTGGTTTTGTTGATTTTTGCTATGGTCTCTTTTGTTTCTTTTGCATTTATTTCTGCTCTAATTTTTAAGATTTCTTTCCTTCTACTAACCCTGGGGTTCTTCATTTCTTCCTTTTCTAGTTGCTTTAGGTGTAGAGTTAGGTTATTTATTTGACTTTTTTCTTGTTTCTTGAGGTGTGCCTGTATTGCTATGAACTTTCCCCTTAGGACTGCTTTTACCATGTCCCACAGGTTTTGGGTTGTTGTGTTTTCATTTTCATTCGTTTCTATGCAAATTTTGATTTCTTTTTTGATTTCTTCTGTGATTTGTTGGTTATTCAGCAGCGTGTTGTTCAGCCTCCATATGTTGGAATTTTTAATAGTTTTTCTCCTGTAATTGAGATCTAATCTTACTGCATTGTGGTCAGAAAAGATGCTTGGAATGATTTCTATTTTTTTGACTTTACCAAGGCTAGATTTATGGCCCAGGATGTGATCTATCCTGGAGAAGGTTCCATGTGCGTTTGAGAAAAAGGTGAAATTCATTGTTTTGGGATGAAATGTCCTATAGATATCAATTAGGTCTAACTGGTCTATTGTATCATTTAAAGTTTGTGTTTCCTTGTTAATTTTCTGTTTAGTTGATCTATCCATAGGTGTGAGTGGGGTATTAAAGTCTCCCACTATTATTGTGTTATTGTTAATTTCTCCTTTCATACTTGTTAGCATTTGTCTTACATACTGCGGTGCTCCTGTGTTGGGTGCATATATATTTATAATTGTTATATCTTCTTCTTGGATTGATCCTTTGATCATTATGTAGTGACCTTCTTTGTCTCTTTTCACAGCCTTTGTTTTAAAGTCTATTTTATCTGATATGAGTATTGCTACTCCTGCTTTCTTTTGGTCCCTATTTGCATGGAAAATCTTTTTCCAGCCCTTCACTTTCAGTCTGTATGTGTCCCCTGTTTTGAGGTGGTCTCCTGTAGACAACACATGTAGGGGTCTTGTTTTTGTATCCATTCAGCCAGTCTTTGTCTTTTGGTTGGGGCATTCAACCCATTTACGTTTAAGGTAATTACTGATAAGTATGATCCCATTGCCATTTACTTTATTGTTTTGGGTTCGAATTTATACACCGTTTTTGTGTTTCCTGTCTAGAGAATATTCTTTAGTATTTGTTGGAGAGCTGGTTTGGTGGTGCAGAATTCTCTCAGCTTTTGCTTGTCTGAAAAGCTTTTGATTTCTCCTTCATACTTGAATGAAATCCTTGCTGGGTACAATAATCTGGGCTTTAGGTTATTTTCTTTCATCATTTTAAGTATGTCCTGCCATTCCCTCCTGGCTTGAAGAGTTTCTATTGAAAGATCAGCTGTTATCCTTATAGGAATTCCCTTGTGTGTTATTTGTTGTTTTTCCCTTGCTGCTTTTAATATTTGTTCTTTGTGTTTGATCTTTGTTAATTTGATTAATATGTGTCTTGGGGTGTTTCGCCTTGGGTTTATCCTGTTTGGGACTCTCTGGGCTTCTTGGACTTGGGTGATTATTTCCTTCCCCATTTTAGGGAAGTTTTCAACTATTATCTCCTCAAGTATTTTCTCATGGTCTTTTTGTCTTCTTCTTCTGGAACCCCTATGATTCGAATGTTGTAGCATTTAATATTGTCTGGAGGTCTCTGAGATTGTCCTCATTTCTTTTAATTTGTTTTTCTTTTATCCTCTCTGATTCATTTATTTCTACCATTCTATCTTCTAATTCACTAATCCTATCTTCTGCCTCTGTTATTCTACTATTTGTTGCCTCCAGAGTGTTTTTAATTTCATTTATTGCATTATTCATTATATATTGACTCTTTTTTATTTCTTCTAGGTCCTTGTTAAACCTTTCTTGCATCTTCTCAATCCTTGTCTCCAGGCTATTTATCTGTGATTCCATTTTAATTTCAAGATTTTGGATCAATTTCACTATCATTATTCGGAATTCTTTATCTGGTAGATTCCCTATCTCTTCCTCTTTTGTTTGGTTTGGTGGGCATTTATCCTGTTCCTTTATCTGCTGGGTATTCCTCTGTCTCTTCATCTTGTTTAAATTGCTGAGTTTGGGGTGTCCTTTCTGTATTCTGGCAGTTTGTGGAGTTCTGTTTATTGTGGCTTTTCCTCACTGTGTGTGGGTTTGTACGGGTGGCTTGTCAAGGTTTCCTGGTTAGGGAAGCTTGTGTCAGTGTTCTGGTGGGTGGAGCTGCATTTCTTCTCTCTGGAGTGCAATGAAATGTCCAGTAATGAGTTATGAGATGTCTATGGTTTTGGGGTGACTTTGGGCAGCTTGTATTTTGAAGCTCAGGGCTGTGTTCCTTTGTTGCTGGAGAATTTGCTTGGTATGTCTTGCCCTGGAACTCGTTGGCCCTTGTGTGGTGCTTGGTTTCAGTGTCGGTATGGAGGCGTTTGATGAGCTCCTGTCAATTAATGTTCCCTGGAGTCAGGGTTTGGACTTAAGCCTCCTGCTTCCAGTTATCAGTCTTATTTTTACAGAAGTTTCAAAACTTCTCCTTCTATACAGCACCATTGATAAAATATCTACGTTAAAGATGAGAAGTTTCTCTACTATGAGGGTCACTCAGAGAGGTTCACAGCGTTACATGGAGAAGAGAAGAGGGAGGAGGGATTTAGAGGTCACCCAAATGAGATGAGGTGGAATCGATAATGGAGAGAGTGGGGTAGCCAGTAGTCACTTCCTTATGTGCACTCCACAACTGGACCACTCAGAGATGTTCACGGAGTTATACAGAGAAGAGAAGAAGGAGGAAGGAGACAGAGGTGGCCAGAAGGATAAAAGGGGGGAATGAAAAGGAGGGAGACAGATCCAGCCAGTAATCAGTTCCCTAAGTGTTCTCCACCGTCTGGAACACACAGAAATTCACAGAGTTGGGTAGAGTAGAGAGGGGTTAGGGAGGAGACACAGGCGACCTGGTGGAGAAAAAGGAGAGTCCAAAGGGAGAGAAAGCAGTGAAGCCAGTAATCTCGCTCCCTAGTGAAAAATGGGTCCTGAAGATTGGGTTCTTAAAGGTACAAAATTGGTAACAAATACATAAAAGCAAAAATTAAAAATCTAGAGTAGAGTTTGGAATTTCAAAAATACGATGTTAAAGAAAAGAAGAAGGAAAAGAAAGAGAGAAAAAACGAACAAAGAAAAACAAACAAGGTTGCAAAAATTATAAAGAAAATATAGGTACAAAATTGATAACTAATACCAAAAAGCAAAAATTAAAAATCTAGAGTAGAGTTTGGAATTTCAAAAATACAATGTTAAAAAAAAGGAAGAAGAAGCATAAAGAGAGAAAACAAACAAACAAACAAAAACAAACAATGTCGCAAAAATCATAAAGAAAATACAGGTACAAAATCGATATCAAATACCAAAAAGCATAAATTAAAAATCTAGAGTAGAGTTTGGAATTTCAGATATACAATGTTATATAAAAGAAGAAGAGAAAGAAACAGAAAAAAAAAGTCACAGAAATTATAAAAAAAACTATAGTTACAAAATTGATAACATATACCAAAAAGCTAAAATTGAAAAACTAGAGTAGAGTTTGAAATTTCAAAAATACAATGTTAAAGAAAAGAAGAAGAAAAAAAAAAAAGGTCAAAAAATTATAAAATATATATATATGAAGTTTGCTGAAGAAGAAAAAATAGGGTCTTTTTTTTTTTTTGCAAAGTAATAGGTTATAAAAGTGAAAATTAAAGGAACAATAGAGGACTTAAAAATTTTTTTTTTAATTAAGAAAAAAAAGAAAGAAAGAATGATCGTAAAAATAGTAAAAATATATCTACGACTTTTTCTGGTTTTGTGTGAGTATTGTGGGTTCAGTTCATTTTGGGGTAGTTCCTTGGTCCGACTTATATTTCTCAAGATCTATAGGCCCCTTCCTATGTAGTCCGTAGTAACCACAGGGTTTTCATCTATTGCCTGTAGCTTCCAGGGTGTTTCCCTCTGTTATAGCTTCTTCTCTTTGCTGGTCTCTTCAGTGTCTGGTTTCCGCTCTGACACAAGGGACAGTGGAGGAAACTTTTTTTTTTTTTTAGGCTCACTTGTTCAGTTGCGCTGTGGGGAGGGAGGGAGGGATGCTGCAAACAAATAACATTGGCGTGAGCTCACAGTGCCTCAGCCATGCTGGGTCTGCCCCCGCTCATGGCGCGTGTAGCCTCCCTGCCCACACTGCTCGGGCTCTAGGTTGTTCTGCCTGGATCAATCCGAGGCCGGCCCAGGGCTGCATGTACCTCCCAGGTCCAAGCCGCTCAGGTTCAGGCACTCGGGTAGTCCTCAGAGGCACAGACTCAGTTGGGCCTGCGTTTTGTGCTCTTCCCAGGTCCGAGCAGCTCAGGTGATGAAGTGTTTGGTGAGCGCCAATGCTGCGACTTATCGCCTCCCTGCCACTCGGTTATCTGGGTGTAAAACCGGCGCACCTTCTCAGGCAGATGTTGACCGTCCAGACCCCCAAGAAGTTTTAGTTAGCAAAGAAGCCTGCTTACAGTTTTATAGATAATGTCTCTCTGGGGCTGCGATTGCCCCCTTCCGGCTCTGGCTGCCTGTCACTGGAGGGGGAAGGTCTGCAGCCGGCTATCTCTGTTCAGTCCTTTGTTCCGTGCGCGGGCCTGGCGGTGTCTTAGGTTAGGGCTGGCTTTTCGCGTGGTAGATATCCCACAGTCTGGTTTGCTAGCCCAAATTATTTCGCTCAGATAGCGCTCAGGGTATTCAGGCCAGATTCTTACTCTCAGCGATGCAGCCCGCGCCGCGCCTCCCTGCCCAGCCCCCGCTTGCTAATGGCGTGTGCAGGCGTCTGCGCTGCTTCTCCGCTGGGGGAGTTACCGTAGGGCTCGCAATCTGCGAGTTTTAATTATTTATTTATTTTTTCTCCCTGTTATGTTGCCCTCTGTGCTTCCAAAGCTCGGCACAGATTCGGCAGTGAGAAGGTTTCCTGGTGTTTGGAAACTTCTCTCTTTTTAAGACTCCCTTCCCGGGACGGAACTCCGTCCCTCCCTCTTTTGTCTCTTTTTTTGTCTTTAATATTTTTTCCTACCTCCTTTTGAAGAGTTGGGTTGCTTTTCTGGGTGCCTGATGTCCTCTGCCGGCATTCAGAAGTTGTTTTGTGGAATTTACTTGACGTTTAAATGCTCTTTTGATGAATTTGTGGGGGAGAAAGTGTTCTCCCCATCCTGCTCCTCCGCCATCTTGGCTCCTCCTCTTGAATAGAAAGAAATATTTTTTAAAAAATTAAAAAAAAAATTGTATTCTGTCCAAAGATACATTGAGACCCTAACCTCCGCAGTACTCAGAACGTGACCTTATTTGGAAAAAAGTTCGTTGCAGGTATAAGTTAGTTAAGACGAGGCCGTACTGGAGTAGGTGGGTCTTTAATCCAATGTGACTCGTGTCCTTATAAGAAAAGGGTGATTTGGATACAGAGGGAAGATGGGCATGTGAGGATGAGGCAGAGGTTTGAGTGGTGCTACCACAAGCCAGGGAACAGCTGAGGCTGCCAGAAGCTGGAGGAGATGAAGAAGGCTTTTCCCCTAGAGGCTTCTGATGGCGCATGGCCTTGCAAATACCTTGATTTCATACCTCTGCCCTCAAAAACTGGGAGAGAGTAAATTTCTATTGTTTTAAGCCTCTCAGTTTGTTGTGTTAGCCCTAGGAAATGAATGCACAGTGATTCTCTTCTTGAAGTGAGTTCTGTGCCTTATAATGAGGTTTTTCTCAACTTAAGAGTCTAAATCCAGCTGCCAGCTTGCAGTAACATCACAGGACAGAGGAATGCATTGAACCCATCCCATGAGTGAGCAGTCAGCAAAATCCAGACTGGATAACTATCAGCCAGATGTCCTGGATCCTTCCACAGAGCAGTTGTAATGTAAAGAAAAGGATGAAAGGGAAACCTGTAGATTAAAAGAAACTTCAAAAGATGCATCATGAGGAGAAGAGCCCTTCACCCTGGTAATATTCTTTCTCTAAATCCACAGTGCCAGTCTAATCATGAGAAAAACATCAAACTCAAATTGAGGGACATTCTACAAAATCCACGACCAATACTTCCCTAACTGCCAAAGTCACAGAAAACAAGGAAAGACCAAGAAATTGTCATGGTCTCTGAGGAGCCTAAAGAGACAAGATGAATGAATGGTACAGGGTTTTCTTTTTTTGCCTGTGATTTCTGTGTCTTATCCAAAGTATCATTGCCAAGACCAATGTCAATTCACAGTAGCCAAGATATGGAAATAACCTCTGTCCGTTGATGGATGAATGGATAAGAAAATGTGATATACACACACACTATATGATTGATTCACTCATAAAAAGAAGGAAATTTTGCCCGTTGCGACAACATGGGTGAACTTGGAGGACATTACACTCAGTGAAATAAGCCAGACAAAGACTGATCTACCTGGAGAGGGTGAATGATCCCTAAGCCTCAGCCTTTCTGTGTTTGGTGAATTGCCTTCTTCAGAGAGGAGGAAGTCAGGGGGTTTCTGGGAGATGTGAATGGGTTGTTTTTCTGATTTTACCAAATGAAGTAGACTCTAGAAGGGAAAAAACCCTTACTTACATACTTCACTTATATGTGTAATCTGAAAAAGTTGAACTAATAGAAACAGAGGAGAACAGAGGCTGGGGGAGGGGGAGAAATGGGGCATTCCTGATCAAAGGGTACAAACTTCTAGTTATAAGATGAGTAAGTTCTGGGGGATGAATAATTTCCAGGGAATCTAAAGTGCATCATGGTGCTGTAATTAATAATAATACTGTACTTTATAGTTGAAATTTGCTGTAAGAGTAGATACTACCTGTTCTTATTACACACACAGATGGTAACTTTATGAGGTGATGGATGACTTAATTAACTCAACTGTGCTAATCATTTCACAATGTATGTGTATATTAAATTATCATGTTGTACACCCAAAATAGATACAAATTGTTAATTATACCTCAATAAAGTTGGAAAAATAAAAAAATGATGTGGCATTCTGAATGGAATCCTGGAACAGAAAAACAACAATAACAACCATTAATGAAAAACCGATGAGATTTAAATACAGTCTAGGCTTCAGTTACTAGTAATGTTGGTGCCTTGGTTTGACAGTAATGCAAGATGGTAACATTAAGGGAAACTGACAGTAGCTGAGAGAATAAATGGGAGGTCTCCATAGTATCTTTGCAGATCTGTAAGTATAAAATTACTACAAAATAAAGTTCATCTAAAAAGGAGAGAAGACACATCAGGTTAAAAATTGGGTTATACTAAGCTATGATGTCCAAGAGTGCTTGTATATGTGATAAAACTATAAAGAACCTTAAGGAAGGGATGACTGTGTAAGCTGGGACAGTGTGAGGTGGAAAAGGGCTGTGATCAGGGTCAGAGAAGGCAATGGCACCCCACTCCAGCACTCTTGCTTGGAAAATCCCATGGACGGAGGAGCCTGGTAGGCTGCAGTCCATGGGGTCGCGAAGAGTCGGACACGACTGCGCGACTTCACTTCCACTTTTCACTTTCATGCATTGGAGAAGGAAATGGCAGCCCACTCCAGTGTTCTTGCCTGGAGAATCCCAGGGACGGAGAAGCCTGGTGGGCTGCTGTCTATGGGGTCGCACAGAGTCGAACACGACTGAAGCGACTTAGCAGCAGCAGCAGCAGTGATCAGGATGAAGGATGTTGTGGGACTTCTGGTGAGGGTGGACTGCCAAACTTCTCATTCACTGCTGAGGACAGGTAGTTGCAAAAATTTTTGTCTTATAATGATTCAATAAGCCACAGATTTGTTTTGCATAGTTTTCAGTGTTTTATTTTCCATTGAACAGTTTTAGACAGTGGATCCCCTGTCAGCTGCTGAGTTGCCTACTGCTCTATCCCTGTTTACCTCTGGCTAAATTACAGGATAGCATCCTAGCTGGTCTGGGCTCACTCTGGTTTCATCCACCCCAGGACTCTGGTCCCTGCAGCCAGAGAAATGTTTTAAAACTGTGAAGCTGGTCATGTGTTGGATGTCAAGTTGAACCGTTAACTAAACTAATCCAGAAGCCATCAAACCTTGGTCCTTGTTGACACAACCCTGTTTTTGAAGGTAAGCTTGTGGTCAGCCCTAGGGGTGACTCGTGAAGGCCATTCCCCTGTGCCAGGGGTTGGTCTAGGAATGGGCGTGTGATCTGCTTCTGGCTGATGAATGAGAAGGGTAACTGTCTGATGGGTTTAAAGGGTTCCTTACTAGAAAGAGAGGTGCACAAGGAGCAAGTTGTTTAGTTGCTTAGTCGTGTCCAAGTCTTTGCAATGCTATGGATTGAAGGCTGCCAGGCTCCTCTGTCTATGGGGATTTTCAGGCAAGAATACTGGGGTGGGCTGCTAATTCCTCCTCCAGGGGATCTTAGGGATTGAACCCACGTCTTCTGCAAATCTCCTGCACTGTAGGCATATTCTTTACTGCTGAGCCACCAGGGAAGCCCTGTAAGGAGAAAGAGTCCCACCCTTTCTGAGATGTGTAGTGTCTCAGGAAGGGAGAGTCCATTCCTGCCTGGCATGTGTAGTGGGTGAGAACCCCCTTGCCCTCTGTGACAGTGAGCGGAGACCTCACCACACAAGGAGGATGGCAGAGCAGGACAGGAACCTTTGGGTCTTGCTGACACTGTAGAGTAGCTAGGTCCATCTAGAAATAAATAAACGTCAGTTTCAAGCAATTCACACAAATATCCAGGTGGGCTTTGAACCCACCAGGATGCCCAGTGGTCTTTGACCATTTCTGGTTTAAACCAAAGGGGAGACTTCAACTGACGTCCAAGTGGAGCTTGCTTACATAGTTGTTTTCCCTTCTGCCACCCTTCATTATGAGGCTTTGAGCCTGGGGAGACTGTCTGCTTATCCTGAATTTCCTTAGCCTCTGCACTGTACCTAGTATGAACTTAAGTGTTAGTGTGTTAGCCACTCAGTCATGCCTGACTCTTTGCGACCCCATGGACTGTAACCAATCAGGCTCCTCTGTCCATGAGATTTTCCAGGCAAGGATACTGGAGTGGGTTGCCATTTCCTTCTCCAGGGGATCTTCCCAACCCAGGGACTGAACCTGGGTCTCCTGCACTGCGGGCAGATTCTTTACCAACTGAGCTACAAGGGAAGCCTAAGTATGAACTTGGTTCTCAATAAATATTGGTCACATGGATTATACCATTCACTCTGAGTAGGGTTTAAGTGAGGAGAGAGATTCAGTCTGAAGTCGAAATAGAAAGGCTGGTCTGGAAAAATGGAGAATAGGTTTTATATAGTATCATGTATCGTCATCACCATCACCTTCACCATCACCAGATCAGCATTATCATTGGTTCCTGGGTTTGGTGCCCTGTACCCATTTCACTCAATGTGTCAGCAAATTTGGAAAACTCAGCAGTGGCCACAGGACTGGAAAAGGTCAGTTTTCATTCTAATCCCAAAGAAAGGCAATGCCAAAGAATGCTCAAACTACCGCACAATTGCACTCATCTCACACACTAGTAAAGTAATGGTCAAAATTCTCCAAGCCAGGCTTCAACAGTATGTGAACCATGAACTTCCAGATGTTCAAGCTGGTTTTAGAAAAGGCAGAGGAACCAGAGATCAAATTGCCAACATCCACTGGATCATCGAAAAAGCAAGAGAGTTCCAGAAAAGCATCTATTTCTGCTTTATTGACTATGCCAAAGCCTTTGACTGTGTGGATCACAATAAACTGTGGAAAATTCTGAAAGACATGGGAATACCAGACCACCTGACCTACCTCTTGAGAAACCCATATCAGGTCAGGAAGCAACAGTTAGAACTGGACATGGAATAACAAACTGGTTCCAAATAGGAAAAGGAGTACATCAAGGCTCTATATTGTTACCCTTCTTATTTAACTTATGTGCAGAGTACATCATGAGAAATGCTGGGCTGGAAGAAAGACAAGCTGGAATCAATATTGCTGGGAGAAATATCAATAACCTCAGATATGCATATGACACCACCCTTATGGCAGAAAATGAAGAAGAACTAAAGGGCCTCTTGATGAAAATGAAAGAGGAGAGTGAAAAAGTTGGCTTAAAGCTCAACATTCAGAAAACTGAGATCATGGCATCCGGTCCCATCACTTCATGGCAAATAGATGGGGAAACAGTGGCTGACTTTATTGTTTTGGATTCCAAAATCACTGCAGATGTTGATTGCAGCCATGAAATTAAAAGATGCTTACTCCTTGGAAGGAAGGTTATGACCAACCTAGACAGCATATTAAAAAGCAGAGACATTACTTTGTCAACAAAGGTCCATCTAGTCAAGGCTATGGTTTTTCCAGTGGTCATATATGGACGTGAGAGTTGGACTATAAAGAAAGCTGAGCACCAAAGTGTTGATGCTTTTGAACTGTGGTCTTGGAGAAGACTCTTGAAAGTCCCTTGGACTGCAAGGAGATCCAACCAGTCCATCCTAAAGGAGATCAGTCCTGGGTGTTCATTAGAAGGACTGATGTTGAAGCTGAAACTCCAATACTTTGGCCACCTGATGAGAAGAGCTGACTCATTTGAAAAGACCCTGATGCTGGGAAAGATTGAGGGCAGGAGGAGAAGGGAATGACAGAGGATGAGATGGTTGGATGGCATCACTGACTTGATGGACATGAGTTTGGGTAAGCTCCGGGTGTTGGTGATGGACAGGGAGGCCTGGAGTGCTGTGGTTCATGGTGTCGCAAAGAGTCGGACACGACTGAGCAACTGAACTGAACTGAACCCATTTCACAGATGAGGAAACAGAGTCTGAAAGCAGTGCAGTGATTTGCTGTGTGAACATTGGGCAGGGCTTCTGGGTTCACAGGCTGGATTGATCTTTCACTAACCTGATGCAAATGGCTTTTTCTACTTTTCTATGTTAAAACTGCATGGTGGTAGTTGAAGCTGCTGCTGCTAAGTCACTTCAGTCGTGTCCGACTCTGTGCAACCCCAGAGACAGCAGCCCACCCCTCAGACTCAAACACTGCAGCGTACTATTGTCCCTGAGTCACATTTTCCTCATTTGAAATACTGTGTGTTACTTTTCTACTGCTGTGTAAAAATTACCACAAACATAGCAGCTTAAAGTAATAGGCCCCCTCCTCCTATTTGTTATCTCAGTTTCTGCAAATCAGGAGTCTGGGCACAGATTAGCTGGGTCCTCTGCTCAGGGTCTCCCTAGGCTGCAAGCCATGTATCAGCTGGGGCTGCAGTTTCATCAGTGGGTCGACTGGGCAGAGATCTGATTCGAGGCAGAAATCATTTTCTTGTGGTTGCAGGACTGAGGCTTTGTTTTCTTGCTGGGGCCTCAGTCGGCTCCTAGAGGCTGCCTGTACTTCTTGCCATGTGGTCCTCTTAGAACATGGTGATTACTTCCCCATAGCTAGCAAGGGACTCTCTCTCTAGTCTGCTGAGATGGGATCTTATGTAATAGAACATAGTCAGGAGAGTGACACCCAGCACCTTTGCCATATTCTCTGGGTTAGAAGCAAGTCACAGTTTCCACCCATACTCAAAGGGAGACTGCACAAGAAGGTCCCTGAGGTGTGTCTGTCACCAGTGTTGTGGCAATCAGGAAATGAGGTCCAGGGACCATGCCTGGCATATACAGGGACTCAATGTGATCATACTTATTAATTGGCAGAGGTGGGTGGAACAGATGCCAAAGGTGAATTCTCTTCAGGTATTTGTCAAGGACCAGTCCTGCCCACGCACAACCCTCTGGGTAAACCTACTTTGACCTAGAACTTGCCTTAGCTAGGAGAATCATTTTTGGAACTTTCTAGGAAAAATTACAGCCCAGAGAAATCTGAGGCAGCTGCTTCTCCAGGCTTCAGGCAAATGATTTTGGCCCGTCCTGAAACCAGAGTCACTTCCAGGAGATGGTTCCTTCACTCTGGATCTACCAGCAGCAGATGCTCCAACGGGGGACATATGTCCACTCTGAGCAAGGTGGAGAGAATCAAATTAATTTCTTTTATGACCCAAGGCAAGTTTGAAATTGGCTCTTCCGAGATGAAAAGGGAAAATCAGGAGCAGCTTGCCAGGCTCCCAACTCCCCTGACCACACCCTCCTTTCCACCAGGCCTCCTGCAGTTTAATTGGAGTGGGATTCCTTCTACAAGCAAGGCAGTAGGCCTCTCTCACCACAGCACAGACCAGGCTAGAGACAATTTCTCGAAGCAGCAGCTTCCCCTTTGGGCAACTCCCCAGAGTTGGTGCTTGCAATCTGGTCAGTTCTATGACCTCGTGGAAGTAGATGTCAGGGGCTGCCAGCAGCACCAGGAGTAGGAGAGGGCAGACATTAGCCTTGCACGGGAGGTGAGCCTTTGTGTTCCTGTGACTGCTGACCGTGGGGCCTGAGTCTCAGCCTCAGTGATGATGGTTTCACCTCTCATTTGTACAGTGTGTTGGGGGCAGGGTGACCGTATGTCCTGCTTTGTTGGGAGGGTCCCTGATAAGCATGTTTTTCCCTGGTTTTGCTTGTCTTAAAAGTGGTTTGGTTAGGATGATAAACTGCATGATGCCCCTGTGTTAGTCTCTCAGTCATGTCCGACTCTGTGACCCTGTGGATTGAGCCCACCAGGCTCCTCTGTCCATGGAATTCTCCAGGCAAGAATACTGGAGTGGGTAGCTGTTCCCTTCTCCGGGGTATCTTCTCGACTCAGGGATTGAACCTGGGTCTCCCACATCACAGGCAGATTCTTTACCATCTGGGCTACTAGGGAAGCCCATGATGCCCTAGTTCAGGGTTTTTCTACCTTAGCACTGTAGGCATTTGGGGTTAGATGATTTGTTGTAAGGGGGCTGTCCTGTGCATTGTACGATGTTTAGCAGCATCCTTGGCCTCTGTCCTCCAGATCCAGGAGCACCTTTCCCCAGTGTTGCCAAATGTCCCCTGGAGGCAGGGAGGAGTCCACCCAGGTTGAGAGCCTTTGCCCTGGCTGGAGGGCACTGTTCTATCCTTCTGATATCTGAGAGTACGTTGAGTCTTTGGTTCATATTCTGGGGGGAGAATCTCTACAACATGATTCTCTGTTGATTTTGCCTGCTCAGTCTCCATGTCTCTTTTTCTTAGACCAGCATCCCATCTGTCTTTCAGGGAACCTCCCCTTCTTTGTTCTCAGTCTCTGTGAGTGACTCAAGGAAAAGGGGCATCACCCACCCAGGTCGGGCTGATCGGAAAATGCCATTCCCTCAGCTATAGTGACCGCCTCAGGAACAGGCTGGGCCAGGGAGTCAGCCGTAGGACGTTTGTTAGATCCATAGAGAAAGATGCATTCTCTTTTTGCTGGGGTTGTGCGGATAGTAGGTTGGAAACCTGGAGCTTCTGGCCATCATCTTCATGCCCTTGAGGGCAGAGCCTGCTAAGGATGAAGCCACAGAGCTGGAAGAGGAGGAAGTAGGCTGATCACACTGTTTTAAGAGCAGATGCTCGGTTGAACCTGAAGACAGATCTCACCTAGAGTTAATCTCTTTGTTAAGTCAGTGTGAGTTGAGTTTTTGTCAATTTGCAACTCACAAAGGCTACATGTTTCCATGGGATATCTCTCCATTCCCTTTCCCAACCTGGGGATTATGTCACTTTAGCTCATGGTCGGTTTGTGACCCCAAATGGGAATGTCCCACATCCCTCTAATTTTGCTCCCTCCTCCTTCCGCTGCTCTTTTGCCTCATGTTCCTTACTCCATACTCTCTCAAGAGAGTTCCCTACTCTCTCAAGAATGCCTGGAAACGGTGTCTACTCCTGTTCCTCATTCCTCTTTACCTCCTGTCTCTTTTTCCAACACCGTGTCCCTATTTTAATTACACCCACATTTACAAGAGGTTCCTGTAACTTATGGCACACCTGGATAGAAATAATCTCTCTCAGCAAATTATCTAGTTTGCTAAAATCTTGTGTATCAGATTTTAACTAACCTCTCTGATTATAGGGTTGACTACTGAGGAAAATATATATATAAAAAAATTATAAGAAGCACTATTTCAGGAGCCAGAGCATAATTTTTGGATCATTCCCTTCCTTTTGATTTTAATATATTTACATAATTGAATTCAGAGTCTGTATGAAATTTTACATGTGTATTTTCAAAATATAATGACTTAGATAATCCCCAATTAAAAGTTGTGGACATTATTTTTAATAATTGTTGAGGATTCCATTTTATGAACAGAGCACAATTTTAAAAGTGTTTTCCAGTTGATGGACACTTTATATTTTACTATTTGCAATAATGTGATAGCATCCTTGGGCATGCATCTTTATCCCCTTACTGGACCACTTTCCTAGAATAAATTCCTAGTAGCAGACTTTCTCAATCAATGTGAGTATTTTTGTGAGACTCTTGAGAGAGAGAGAGAGAGAGAGAGATAGCCAAATGGTTTTTTAGAGAAATCGCATGTGTTTACATTCCCACTAGAAGCATGGGAGGGTCCGATGTCAGAATCATGATTGCACTTGTTGGTAGTAATCCTGATCTAGGCATTGCCAACAATATTTTAGCACCGCCCGCACTCCCACCAATAGTAATAATTAAATAAGCTTATAGGGAGCTCATAATACTGTATGCGTCTAGTAGTCACTCAGTCATGTCCGACTCTTTGTGACCCCATGGACTGTAGCCCTTGAGGCTCTTTCATTCATGGGATTCTCCAGGCAAGAATACTGGAGTGGGTTGCCATTTCCTTCTCTAGGAGATCTTCCCAAGCCAGGGATTGAACCTGGGTCTCCCAACATTGCAGGCAGACTCTTTACAGTCTGAGCCACCAGGGCCCCTCATAATATTACAGTTACTTTAGTAGGAATTTTCCGAGTGTAACCTTCAGGTTAGGGATCATAAAAATTCCCTCATTTACAGATGAGCATAGAATATTCAGTGAGGTTAAGCACGCTGAATAAAGTTACTGACCACAGCTAGTACATGGTGAGGTCCAGGTCTGAACCTGGCAGTCTAACTTCTGTGAGTGTTATTCACTTTTTTCACAAGATTGAGACAACCAGTTGAAGGTTACTCTACCTGATGGTTAGCTGCGCTGGGCACAGCTTGCTCAACATCTGTCTTGAGCAAAAGTACTGGTTGCAAATAAAAGCCAGGGCTCTGGTAATAACATTTTCCCTGTATTGTCCTCTTAAGAAAATTGTTACCCTCCCAGTCAGGTGTGTGGCTGAAGGGAATGATGCTCATGATCCTGTGAATTCCAAAGAATTCCCAGTAACTATAGTTCTAAGCAGGTCTGCTCCCCTTCACTGTGCTCTCTCTGCAAAATGCCAGCTGTGCTTGTCTCCTGGGAAAATCGTCTCTATAAACTGAGGTGGGTGGTTTCTCATTGAGAAGATGGAAACTTCTGTAATATTTGTTGCTGTTGCTGTTGTTGTTTGGTCGCTAAGTTGTTTATCTGACTCTTTTACAACCTCATGGACTGTCACCCGCCAGGCTTCTCTGTCCATGGGATTTCCCAGGCAAGAATACTGGAGTGGGTTTGCATTACCTTTTTGGGGGGCATCAGTGCTTTCTGAAGAGTCTCTAACTTGGTTTTTACGCCTTTCCCTCTTGAAGGGATAATGCCTTGCCCAAATTGTGTGCTTAGCCTTGCAGCATCGGTCATCTGGGAGCTTGTTAGAAACGCAGGTCCTTGGGGTTGATCCTAGATTCGTTGAGTCAGAAATCTGTGATTTAAGAAACCTTCTGATGCACATTGCAGTTTGAAATCTACTGCTCTAAACATACTTTCCTCCTTTGTGAAATAGTAGTAATGACAGTAATTAATCACCTGCCTTGTGATTATGGTGGCGGGAGGGGGAGTTACATGAGCTAGTTTGAGTCTTTGGCACAGTGAATGGTGTACAGTGAGCATTTAAAAAGCGGTCATAAGTTCATCTCTGAACTTGTCCAAGATCACTGTGCAGACCTGTGTTGTCTTTACCTGCCCTGTAACCTCACTCCTTTCTGGGCAGCCCTTCTCCTGCCTGTGGGTTTGGTGGGGCTCCGGGCATCCTTACCTACTACTCACCCACCCTCTGTCATGGTGTGACCATGACCAACTCCAGTGATTGTTGTCTGAGGATATTTTTGTCTGTGTTGGGTCTTACTTGTGGCACTCAGGATCTTTGTTGCATCATGAAGGATCTCTTTTTTCATGCTGCATCTTTCATTGAGTTGCACAGACACTCTAGTTGAGGCAAGTGGGCTCAGGGGTCATGGTGCATGGACTTAGCTGCTCCCTGGCAGGTGGGATCTTAGTTTCCTAAGGGATCAAACCTGTGTTAAACATTGGACCACCAGGGACGTCCCTCATCTGGGGATTTTGCTCTTAAGCAGAACCTCTCAGGGAGTGGCTAGATCAGGGGTTAGATCCTATTCAGCCCATGACACTCCAGCCCAGTACTTCTCAAACTTTAATCTGTTTGAGAACTTATCCAAAGATCCTATTAAAATGCAAATTCTGATTCAAGGAAGTTCAGGAGGTTCTGAGTCTGCATTTCTAACAAGCTTCCCGGTGATGGGGATGCGAGTATTACAGGTTTGGGGACCACACTTGGAACAGCATCCCCAGAACAGTGGTTCTCATTTTCAGTCTCACAGTAGAATCACTGGGATATCTCTGAAGTGAGACAGGTAGCCCCAACCCACAAGAATTAAATCCTGGTTTCTGAGGGTGAGGGCTCTGCATCAGTGTTTTTTAGAAGTCTCTCTAGTTGATTCCTACCTGCAGCTAGGGTTGAAAACCGCCACTGTAGAGATGGTCCTGGTGTTTCTGGTAGGGAGAGCCCTGGGGCCTCCTTAGGTCTGTTCTTTCTTTGATGCTATGAGTTCTCCCCTTTCAGTTTTTGTTTGATTTTACTTCTATTCCTTGCAACCAGAAGAAGCTTAACTGAGAGAGCCTTAGAAATAAGAAGCAGAATCAAGGCTAGTATTCATTTTCTCCGGCCTTTCAATTTCCAGGTCTTTCTGCTACACCACTAGCTTCTCTGGGGTGGGGTTTTGGTATGGTTGGGATAGCGCCATAGGGATATAAAATCTCCCCTCTTCTCTTTGGACTTCCCTAGTGGCTCAGTCGGTTAAGAATCTGCCTGCAATGCAGGAGATGTGTGTTCAATCCCTGGGTTGGGAAGATCCCCTGGAGGAGGGCATGGCAACACACTCCAGTATTCTTTCCAGGAAAATCCCATGGACAGAGGAGCCTGACAGGCTACAGTCCATGGGGTTGCGGACTAGTTGGACACGACTGCAGGGACTGAGCACACACGCCTCTTCTCTTTGTCCCCTGTAAGACCCACCTGGCGGGGGTGGGAGGAGACGGCTTCTCTCTAGGACTGCTTTGCTCTGCTCTTGGTGTCAGGTCTGGATTCTGTGGGTGACAGCTCCCCCAGTGTTGACAAGGCACACCAGCCCACAGGAGTATGAACCAGTCTGCTCAGCTGTCAGGTGGCGATATGAAAGCCGACGGTCTTTCCCAGGCAGGGCAGTCAGCAGCTGGTGTAGGGCCTCCTTCCTGTCCATGGCATGACACCCAGCCACGTGGGCTTCTCCAGGAGATGACGGTTCCCTGAGCTGATTACATCTACCTCATGGAGCTAATATGTTCCCACTCCAAATGGACCAGCTTTGACCCAGACCAGCTGACCATGATCTCCTGGAGACAGTGTTGCCAGGGAGACGCAGATGCAAAACAGGTGTCCAGGAGGCATTGGCTGTAGCTCTGCCTGGAGGTCCAGATGCCCGACTCGTATCCCAGTCTTTCCACCTGGGAGGTGCCCTCCCCTCTGAAGGCAGTGGGGCCCTCACACATAGAGCTGAGGCTTGCGGACCTTCTCCAGGGTCGAAACACTTCCACACCATGGTAAACAGCTGCTTCTCTTTCTGCCACCTATGCCTCCCACCTCCTCATGGTCCAGCATCTAAAGGGTTAATGCCTGGTCCAGCAGACGGGCCTCCAGGGCTTGCTCTCTCTCCTTATTCTGATCCTCAGCGCCCCTGCCGCAGAACTGTTATAAAGGGATACTGCCTTGCCCTAGGAAGCTAATCCTTAAGGCCAGAAATGCCAGGGGCAGAGGAGCAGACAGAGGATGAGTGTGGCAAGCTCAGCCCTTAGCCCTTATCTGAGGCTAAGGAAGGCTCCACGTGCCTGCCTTTGTGGGTGGCGGCTGGATTGGGAGGAGAGCTGGGGCGAGAGAGCTTTGTTTCTTATTTCAGATCTTTTTTTTTTTTTTAATTTTAGATCTTTTTTTTATCAGATGCTTGTATGCTTTCAAATTTTTTTTTTTTGTTTTTAATTCTTGAAAAACACGGAAATGAAAATAATTCCTCTGCAGCTTTGGACATAAAAATGAAAGATAATTAATGCTATGGACTGATTTCTATAAATCCGCAAGATTCTTTACACATCACCTAATTCACTTCTAAATCTCACAACAACCTAGGGTGACCGAGCCTTGGCTTGCTCAGGACTTTCCTGTTTTAGCACTGAGAGTGCTGTGCCCCTGGAACCTCCCCAGGTCCAGGCAAGCTCGACGGGATTTCCGGTCACCTCTCTTCAACCCCCAGAGCCAAGTGTGTTTTACTCGGGGAGGAAACTAATGCCTCAAGAGCTTCTGTAACTTGCACAGTGATCACACAGCTAGTTGGTAGTAGGCACAGTTAGTTAAGGGTCACACAACGGGTAGGTACATGGTAAATGCAGTTAATAGTCATACTACTAGTTAGTGGTGGACACAATTAAGTTATACTGCTAGTCAGTGGTAGGCACAGTTAAAGGGCATAATATTCATTCAGTGGTAGAGCTTGGGTTTGAACCAGGCACTTCCCGATTCTCAATCTTGTGCTCTGTCTGTTATACTATGTCACATGGAGCCTTAGAGCTGAAAAGACTTTAGGATCACACGTCCAATCCCCGTGTTTGTAGACAGAAAACCTTGGTCCCAGACTGGCAAAATGACCTACCCAAGGTCACGCCATGAGTTAAATTTGTGCTTTGAAGGGATGAGTGGGCTGGAAGTTAGGGGTGATTTTTGCCACAACAGGGATGGTTAGGAGGCCTGCCGGTTGGCTTTCTCTCGCCTGTGACACCTCCCTGGAGCAGGATTGACACCAGCAAGGCTGGTATCTGGGGCCAGGGGCCTGCCGCCAGGGCTGGGGCCGGGGTGGAGCGGGGAGGCTGCCTCTCTTTGTAATTTACATCCACAACAGCAACAGCCTCGGGAAAAATAGCCCAAACAAACTCTCAGAGGCTGTTTTGGACTTAATCCCAGGATCGGAAGCAGCTCAGTAAGATAAATAAGATAAAGTTGGTGTGCCTCTAAGGTTGAGCGATCATATCACTATTGCATTTGAAATATTCATGAGGAGAAGGGAGGTATAAGAAACCGCTACAGAAACATATTCTGCTTTGAAAAGGCAGAATTCAAAGGCATGAAAAATGAATCAGGGGAAATTAATGTTGGGGCTAAGAGGGAGGAGGTGGGCTGGTGGGGGGACAATTATTGCCCAGAAGGAGTAAGGAAGGAGACGTGGAGGAGACGTTTCAGACTGCGCTGTGATCAGAATTCTCTCCCCTGCCTGGGATATTTGAAATGTCAATCGCGTCTCATATATCATTCGAAGTCAACACTTGGTTGCAAAATGGATGGTTCTGGCAAGTATTAAAAAGCAGGGTGGGGTGAGGGGATTGAGATGGGGCGGGAGGTGCTGGGCAGGAGAATTGGAGAAAAGTCAGCAAAGTGAACTAACTCCTGTAAATTATGGACGAGTTTCTGATCTCTGGAGCAGGGCTCTGTAGAGGAACAAGATGACAGGAGACAGGAACGTCTCATCCTGGCTCTGCCAAAATTGTCTGTGGTTGCTTGCACAGCTCTGAGCCTCAGCCTTTCCCTTTGAAAGGCAAGGGTTGGACTGGATGCCCTCCTAGGTCACTTTACTCCAGAATTTAGGGGCCCTGATTTTGTGATGTACTTAGAATCAAAGATGTTGTTGTTTAGTCACTAAATTGTGTCTGACTTTTGCAACTCCATGGGCTGTAGCCCACCAGGCCCCTCTGTCCATGGGATTTTCCAGGCAAGAATACTGGAGTGGGTTTCCATTTCCTTTTCCAGGGGATATTCCCGACTCAGGGAATGAATCCCTATCTCTTGCATTGGCATGTGGATTCTTCACCATCTGAGCCTCAGCAAGATGGTCACGTGCACATCAGTAGGTGGTGGGACACCATGCTTTTGGGTGGTGGTGGCTATTGGGCAAATCCTTGGAGTGTTGCCTGGTTCGGTGGTTCTGCAGAGAGAGATCTGGCATGAGAGCAAACGGTGTCTGCATATCCTCTGTGGTCCCGGGCCAGCAGCATCAGCATCATTTAGAAGCTTGTTAGAAATCTAAGTTCCCTTGTCTCATTCCACACCCCCTGGGTCAGAATCTGCCTTTTAACAAGCTCCCTGGTTGAGTCATGTGCACCTGGGTGAGCCATGTGGGTAAAGTCTGAGTGGCACTGACCCAAGACAGAGCAATCTGCTTCTGGGTTTATACCCCAGAGAAAGTTTCACCCCTGGATGTTCAAGGAGGTGGGTGTGTGGTAGTGGGGAATTGGAAGCAATTGAGGTACCCACCAGAGGGGGCGTACGTAAGTAAAATATGGTGGATGTGTCTGTGGAATACCACCAGATGGCAGTTGGAAGAATAGATCTGATGTGTGCACAGCAATATGGATAGATCATAAAAAGACAGTGATGAGGGAAAGACATAAGGAACAGAATAAGTTCTATAGCATGACACATTTTTATTGGTTAAACATGCATTACACACAAATTAAATGTTAAGCACAATGTGTTTAAAGCTCCACATGGGCAGAGAGTTTTCTATTTTGTCACCACTGTATACTTGGTATACAGTCAGCACTCAAGATTTGATGGACAGGTGCACTTTACAAGTATATGAACACGTTCAAGAGAAAAGGAATGTATACGATAAGAGATTTTGTTCACTATAATGGTGCTATGCCAGTAACTAGGGAGTAATCCCCTCAGCCTTTTGCCTCTGGGGTAGAGCAGAAGCCCAGGCTCATGGAGGAGAGATGCTGGCCAGGCTGGGCTCCGTTTGTGGGGTTTGTCCCACCCAGTAGTTGCTTGACTGCCTGCCCCTCACCAGTCCCAGTTGCTGTTGGCTCATCTCTTGGCTTGCCACGTTCCTCCTACTTTATCACTAAGGTTTCAGTCTGTTTGTTCTTGTAGAAACAGACCCTCTAGAGCATCGGGTGTGTGCATCGCCTCACTTATCCTTGCAGCACTTCCTGGACCAGTGGTTCTCAAGTGGGGACAATTTTGCCCCCTAGGAGACCTCTGGCAATGCCTGGAGACACTTCTGATAGCCATGATTGCTCCTGACACCTAGTGTGTGGAGGTCAAGGATGCTTCTAAACATCCTGCAGTGCACAGGACGCCCCCACAGCAAAGAATGGTTGGGTCCAAAATACCAATAGTGTTGGGGAGCACTGGTCTATAGGCCAGGGGCTCTACTAGCTCCATTTTTACAGGAGAGGAAACAGGTATGGAAAAGTTGGGTAAGTCCTCTCAAGGTCCCATAGCTGTTGAGCAATGGCGATAGGAAGTAAACCAAGTGAGGCTGGCTCAGAGCCTTGGCTCCTACCCCACTCTACATGATTGCTTCTGAGAAATGGAAAATTCAGACAGAGATGGAACAGCTTTTTACTGCTTCACTCAGTTATGCTACAACCAGGGGTGACCAGCTGTCCCGGTGTGCCTAGTGCTGAGTGGGTTCCCATGATGTGAGACCTGGTGTTCAAGCCACGATGGATAGCCACCCTAGTACAACCCAGAGGCTGTAAGCATCTGAGCTTGAGACCTGGTCCTTATAGTCAATCTGTTGGGCACATCCCCTGTGGTAATCACTGTTCATACAGGGACCCAACCCCAGTCCCAACTTCACATAGTGCTCAAGGTCAACTTGTCTCCTGTTCTGAAAATATCGATCTGTTAGGTCTTGAGTTAAGTCAGCATGTCTCTAGGTAGATCAGAATTCATCCTTGGAGGATCTTTAAGGTTTTCTGGAGAAATATATCAGTTGGGGATAGGGTGGGAGAGAAAAGGATCCCATGCTTTGATGCCAAGGTCAGAATTCCTGTCGCTTAAACTGTCTGGACCTCAGTGTTCTCGTTTGCAAAATGAGTTGATAACAGGAGCCATGGTTATGAGTGTTACCGTGTACCAGGTACTGTGCTTGGAAGGTGCTTGCATATAAGGTGTTATAAGGTCATCCCACTTAATCTCCATTCAAACCCAGATTGTCTTACTCCAAAGAATCACAGTTTTACAGCTATGTAACATCTCCTGGAGCTGTTTATGCGGAGATGGGAAAACATACCAATTAGGGTGTAAAACAGAGGATGAGATGGTTTGGCATCACCAATTCGATGGACATGAGTTTGAGCAAGTTCCGGAAGTTGGTGATGGACAGGGAGGCCTGGCGTGCTGCAGTCCATGGGGTTGCAAAGAGTCAGATACGACTGAGTGACTGAACTGAACTGAACTGAGGGTGAAAAACAGGAGGTGGCCTCGAGGGCAGCGCATTAAGTGTGTTTGCAAAGGTGTGTGTGTATCTCCACCGCCTTAAGATCCCTGAAGCATTCCTGGCGCTGTAACACCCACGCGAAGTGTCCCCATCAACTGACCTCTCCCTCCAGCATCTGAACACCTAGCTTGCTCGCTGCCCCCAGCCGTGTGTGTTTGATATGATCTGTGGATGTGAAGTATGGCTCAGGCCTCAGAAACCTTCTTCTTTCATGGGGAAGCAGAGCTCCAATCTCCCAGCAGCAGCTGGCCTGTCCTCAGCCCTGCTGTATGAGTCTGGCTCGAACTGCAGGATTTATGTGTTAGCTTCAACAGTGCCTGAGGCTGTGTCCAGCCAGTGAAGATCCTTGATATGTTGCTGTGGTTTGCTGAGGCTTCAAAGGAAAGGGGTTTGCTAGGGGGTCGATAGGCTGATTTTCGTCTTGTCTACAGCTGAGTTCCACGTTCTTACCTGCTAATTGTATGGAGAATAGAAGTGGCTGCTGTTTTTCAAGTACTTTTTCTGTGCCAGGGGTCATGCAGATCATTTCCCACAAAGGACTTCCCTCCTCTTCCCGGGCTGCTGGTTCTCCTTAAGTTGCTTTACTTTTTCTTCTTTCTGTAACTAGGAAAACTGTTAGTTGCTCAGTTGTATCCCATTCTTTGCAACCCCATGGTCTGTAGCCTACCAAGCTCCTCTGTCCATGGAATTTTCCAGGCAAGAATACTGGAGTGGGTTGCCATTCCCTTCTCCAGGGGATCTTCCCAACCCAGGGATTGAACCCGGGTCTCCTGCATTATTTGCAAATTATTTACCATCTAAGCCTAGGAGATCTCTCTATAGCTAGGAACTGTATTCCAAAAACCTAGAAAAGGGTCTGACAGATGTGATTGCTGTCTGTTGAATGAATAAATGAGTATGTGTTAGGCTCTATACTAAGCCCATTGTGTGCATCATTTCACTTAAATCTCACAATAATTTTATGAGATAGTAATGGTTTTTATCCCCAGGTTGCAAAAAATAAATTGTATTTAGAGAGGTCAAGCAATTTGCCCCCAAACACACAGCCAATAAATGTCAGAGCAAGGATGCAAACTTAATTCTCCAAATCGTATGTCATTTTCCAATACTAGCGCCCATATGTGGAGGCATATTTTTGGAATTTACATACTTATGTTTCCATACCACACATCCACAGATATGTATCCTATATAATATGTACATACAAAAACACGTAAATGCATTAGTCACCTATAGCTGTGAAACAACCACCACAAAAACTCTCTTGATGAAAGTGAAAGAGGAGAGTGAAAAAGTCGGCTTAAAGCTCAACATTCAGAAAACGAAGATCATGGCATCTGGTCCCATCACTTCATGGGAAACAGTGGAAACAGTATCAGACTTTATATTTCTTTATTTTTCTGGGCTCCAAAATCACTGCAGATGGTGACTGCAGCCATGAGATTAAAAGACGCTTACTCCTTGGAAGGAAAGTTATGACCAACCTAGATAGCATATTGAAAAGCAGAGACATTACTTTGCCAACAAAGGTCCGTCTAGTCAAGGCTATGGTTTTTCCTGTGGTCATGTATGGATGTGAGAGTTGGACTGTGAAGAAGGCTGAGCGCCGAAGAATTGATGGTTTTGAACTGTGGTGTTGGAGAAGACTCTTGAGAGTCCCTTGGACTGCAAGGAGATCCAACCAGTCCATTCTGAAGGAGATCAGCCCTGGGATTTCTTTGGAAGGAATGATGCTAAAGCTGAAACTCCAGTACTTTGGCCACCTCATGCGACGAGTTGACTCATTGGAAAAGACTCTGATGCTGGGAGGGATTGGGGGCAGGAGGAGAAGGGGACGACAGAGGATGAGATGGCTGGATGGCATCACTGACTCGATGAACGTGAGTCTAAGTGAACTCCAGGAGTTGGTGATGGACAGGGAGGCCTGGCGTGCTGCAATTCATGGGGTTGCAAAGAGTCGGACACGACTGAGCGACTGATCTGATCTGATCTGAATTTAAAAAAGCATTTATTTCTCGGGCATGGGTCTGTGGTTTGGCTTGGGGAGACTCTGCTGTAGGCTCTAGATTGCATTCAGGTCTGATCCCTACATTTTCTTCTGAGACCCAAGCTGGAGAGGCAGTGGTTTACTGGTGAAAGTTGGTGGCTTCCAAGGGGTGAGCAGAAATAATTGATGCTTTTTAAGGCCTAAGCTGAAAACTGGCCCTTTGTCACTTCTGTCCACGTTCCAGCGGCCAAAGCAAGCCCAATATTAATGGAGCAGGAAATTATATTCCTCTCATGGCAGAGGGAATGGGGAGGATAAATATTTGCCGAACAATAACACACACCAACACATCGTATTTCCATTGTATATGGATATGTCTGGATTTCTTGCTCCCATGAATGCAGCTTCAGTCTGTTATGCTCTTCATTTTTACTGGGCATTAATTTCCTTGTTTGAAAAATGACCAGCTTCTGTTCAGAATTAACTTTTGCTATTAATCTGAGTTAAGCTAACACATACTCCCATGTGTAATAAAGCAATGTGGGCAGGACCTTGAGCTCTGCGGCCAGATTTCCTGGCTTTTCATGTTGATCTGGGTGGCCTTGAAGAAGCCTTTCTGAGCCTCAGTTGCCTTTTCTGTGAAATGGTGTTGGAAAAATCACCTACTACACAGAGTACTGAGGGATTAAGTAAGAGAATGCACATAAAAGCTTAGCACAGTGCCAAGCTCTGGAAGGCACCCAATACATATTAGCTATTGTTATTAATCTTATTCTTGCAACAAAAACAGCACAGTATTCTAATGCTGCTCAAGGCCATTATCTGAGCCTGTCTCATGCTGGTTCCCAGACCTAATGTTCCTCTAACCGAGTGTCTTTTCCAATTATGAGCTCATTGTTTCCTTCTAGACTTGGCTTTGGAGTTTGGACTTCCTGATGGGCTCAAGACTCCCTCCCTACAGAAATGTTCAGACTTATCTTACTGATTGGGCTTCCCAGGGGGCCCTAGGGGTAAAGAACCTGCCTGCCAATGCAGGTGACGTAAGAGACGGATTCGATCCCTGGGTCAGGAAGATTCCCCTGGAGGAGGGCATGGCAACACACTCCAGTATTCTTGCCTGGAGAAACCCATGGACAGAGGAGCCTGGCGGGCTACCAGGATCACAAGAGTGATCAGGTCAGATCCTACCATAGGATCACAAGAGTTGGATACGACTAAAGTGACTTAACACGCATGCACGCATCTTAACTGATTTGTGTCTCTTAGGCTTCTCAGCCTGATCAGACTGGGAGCACAGGACTGGCCCCCACCTGGTACTGCTGGTTCATCGGTGCAATGCAGCCTGAACAGGAAATTTCCATGAGAGCACAGGTTATGGGGGAGCCTTCCAACGCCCACAGACAGCAGCTCCGATGTTTGTGAGCTGTGGGGTGGGATTCCTTTCACCTGAAGTCCCCCAGGAGCTGTCAAGCTTCGAATCCTTGCAGTTTAGGCAGTCTGTTTGTAATGGTCTCAAGAAAATCCATTCTGCCTACAAATGTGGTGACCTTTACTTTTTTTTTCAGAATTTTCCAAGACGCACATTGACTCTTCCTGTCAGCCTGGAAGGCTGTAATGCTGCCTGGGGCATTTAGATTGCATTTGCCAATTGCTGACTGCTGTAGCCAATTTGTTCCTGATCTCAAGGTCGATTGTGAATAATTTTAGCTGGGCTAAGTCTCTTGCATTGAATAACTTGGAGAGAAACTATTAAGGCAGAGGCAGGAGTGGGTATGGGGCTGTTTCTTTTTTGTAGACATTCTTTGATTTCTGGTAAAAGAGGAGGGTTCTGCTCTGCCATTCCTGGACGAGGTGACCCAGAAGCAGAGAGGAAGTACATTCCAGGTCCCTCATGTGCCAGATATCCTGCTGGGCATTTTACGCACACGAGTCGTTTAATCTACCTTGTGAGGTGAACCTGATGATGGCCAGAATACACTGAGGCTGCCGACCTGTCAGGCTGGGACCGGTCCGATTCCCAAGGTCAGGTTCTGCCCCTAGCAGCATACAGCACCCATCAGAACACAGCAGGTACACTGGGATCTGCTGCCTTTCTTTCTGTTGCTCTCTCCTTTGGATTGCTCCTCTAGGTCTGCAGTGGGTCTGGCTTCTCTAGGTCTACCTGGCGTGGAGCTGGCATCACAGCTGTTCCTTGATCCCCCAGTGCATCCTATGGAAGTGACCCGGGGCAGCCTGCTGCTGGCTTCACACGTGGTCTTTGGAGTGGGGGCACCCCCCGGGTCGGGTCTGAATCCCTGAGAGCTGTGTCACTGGTCCGGCTCCTCTGAAGCCTGAAACAGGGATTGGGGTGGGTGTGGTTTAGGTGGGGGTGGGGGCTCTAGGGGTGGTGGGGAAAGGGAGGGGAGGGAAGAAGAGCAGGGAAGGAGAAAGAGCCTGGGACTACGGCGTTATGGCCTGAATGTTTATATATGCCTTCCTCTCCCTCCCCAGCACCCCCGGCACAAATTCATATGTGGAATTCTACCCTCAGGGTGGTTATTAGAAGGTGTAGGGCCTTTGGAAGGTGATTTGGTCATGAGGGTGGAGCCTTCATATAAAAGGGACCCCAGAGAGCTCCTTCCGCCCTTCCTGCGTGTGAGGCTAGGGCTAGAAGATGGCCACGTATGAACCAGAGAGCCTGCTCTCACCAGTCGCCGAATCTGCCGGTTCTTGGATCTTGGACTTCCCAGCCTCCAGACCTGCAAGAAAGTTCTGTCATTTCAGCCACCCAGTCTGTGGCTATTTGTTACAGCAGCGTGAGATACCTAAGACACCCAGCAAGGATGGGGTCTTAGGTCAAGACCCATGAGGGAGCTCTGGCATGTACGCTGTACCATGACACTGTCTCTGCCTTGAGGCAGGAGGACTAGACTTATGCACCCCCGCCCCACAAAAGTGTCAATTAGTCACGGGTGGTCCCAGTGGTACAGGGTAGACTAGAGGTGGGTGACGGTGTAACTCCCCTGGGTGAGATAGCTTCTGTCTGCCAAGGGAGATTCACTGCAGAAAGTGCTGGCCTGAGCCATTAGGGACAGACTGTCAAAGGCCGAGGAATGGATGGGTTGACTGGTAAAGGGAATCTGGGTGAGGCTTTAGGAGTAGCTACAAATCTGTAACCTCTCTGTGCCCCAGTTCTCCTCATTTGTAAAATGGAGATACTGATTACCTATATCTGAGCTTTGGGGTGAAGATTAAAAAACATCACTGCATTTGTATTACTGGCATAATGTACCTAATACTGGTCTTGAGGACTCAGCAAGCATAAGCTATTATTATTACTGGCATTTGTGGAACAACCACAAACAATTAATGATCACTCACTTAATATCTCATTTAATCTTTCCAAGTCTTCAGAGCTAACTTATTTTTAGTTTTTATTGGTGTCTAACTGACAAATACCCTTGTGTTAGCTTCGTAACGATTTGAGATTTTCATACACTGTGGAGTGATCACCACACAGTTAAGTCTAGTTAACATCTGTCACTGTACGTAGATTGGAAGCATTTCTTTTTACCCTCTTGTGATGAGGAAGGACTTTTAAAATTTACTTGCAGCAACTTTCAAATATGCCGTGTAGTATTAGTTACTCTAGTCACCATACTATACACTGCATCCTCATGACGTTTATCTTATAACTGGAAGAGTGTACCTTTTGACCATCTTCATCCATTGTGTCCTCCTCTGGCAACCACCAGTCTGTACTCTGTATCTATGAGCTTTGTTCGTTTTTGGTTTGGGGTTGTTAGAGTCCACATGTGAGATCACACAGTATTTGTCTCTCTTTGTCTGGCTTATTTCACTTAGTTTAATACCCTCAGGGCCTGACCTAATCCTTAATGAACTCTTATGAGGTAAATTTCATTTCTACCCCAGATTATAGATTCTGTGGGCCAGATGTTATGTCCGCAGACCCACCAGGGCTTCCCTGGTGGCTCAGACAGTAAAGAATCTGTATGTAATGTGAGAAACCTTGGTTTGATCCCTGGCTTGGGAAGATCCCCTGGAGGAGGGCATGGAAAGCCATCCAGTATTCTTGCCTGGAGAATCCCATGGACAGAGGAGCCTAGCCGGCTGTAGTCCATGGGGTCACAAAGAGTTGGACATGACTGAGCGACTCAGCACACAGCCCACACCCCCAAATTTATAGATTGAAATCCTCATCTGAAAGGTGATGGTATTAGGAGGTGGGGCCTTTGGGAAGGTGATTAGGTCACCTAATGAGGGTGAGGATGTAGCCCTCTTACTGGGATCAGCACCCTTTTTAAAGGGTTCCCAGAAAGCTACTTTGTCCCTTCTTCCATGTGAGGACAGAGTTAGGATGTGCTGCCTATGAACCAGGGAGAGGGCTCTCACTAGACACTGAATCTGCCGACACCTTAATCTTGGACTCCCCAGCCTCCAGAACCAGGAAAAGTAAATTTCTGTTGTTTATAAGCCACCCGTCTATGTTACTCTGTTACAGCAGCCCGGACAGTCTAAGGAGACTGAGACACGGTGAAATGGCATCTCTTGACCACGGTCACAGAGCTGACAAGTGGCAGGGCTGAGATTCCAATTCAGGCTGCCAAGCCCTGCAGCCCGCAAGCAAGTCATCCTTGCAGACTCACTCTTTTAATCGTGGGATTGTTTTTGTCATTCCCGATTCTTTGAATTCGCCATCATCTCTCTTATCTCTGAGCTTTTGCATATTATATTTTGTGTGCTGGAAATATTCTCCCCCTTTTGCCTGATCTCCTCGGGTTTATCCTTTGAGTCTGAGCTTAGATTTGGCCTCTTCCAGAAAGTCCTTCAGGTGATCTCCTCCCACTTGTATTTTCCTCAATCAGAGCATCTGTTAGGATGTATCGCAATCGCCTGGTCACTCATCTGTCTCCCTTACTCGACTGTGGTCCCAAAGGGGTAGTGATTTCACCTGTCTCATTTATTATTGTAACTCCAGACCCTTGCATTTTGTTTGACATATAGGGGTACTGGATAAATACTTAATAATTGAAGGAGCAATCCACACTTGGAGTGGAATACATTGGAGTCTTACCAAAGTTACTGTTTTGTTGAGTTAAAGCTACATGGACTAAATTCTTTCTGGGAAGATTTTATAACCGAGTCTACAGGTCTGCCTGCCTAGAGTCTGTCAGCATCTATGAACAGAGCTGCCCAATACCCCCCCAAAAGAACCATCCCCCTTACCTGAGAGGCTCTGGAAATTTAAATGAGGTTCTAGTGTAGTAAACAAGGGTTCTTCAGAGACTCTTCTGACATTTCTATTTAATCACCGCTCAGTTCATTTATTTAAAGTAATGCATTTTTTTCCTTTCCATTATTACTGTAAGTGAATCACATTGTTGCAAATTTGGAAAACATAGAAAAGCAACCCACCCATTATCATTTGATATGTACATTTTTGGGGGGAGTCTTCCTTTTCCCCAAGTATATGTTTTCTTTATTTCTTTTTTTAAAGTGGTAAGCCTACTTACAACCATACTAGGAATATAGTTTTGTATCCTGCTACTTTTTTCACTTAGCAAAATGAGATTTTTCCAAGTTTAATTACATAGCTTTAAAAATAACCATCACCATTTTTTTCTTTTTCCTGCCTTTTAAATTTTTTATCAAAGTAATATATGCACATAGTAAAAAGTGAAAGAACAGAAGGGCCTCTAATGGAAGCAGCAGTCCTGGTTCCTTCTCTCCTCTCTCCCCTCCCCAAGTCCTATTTCCCAGAGGCAACTGCTTGAAATGTTGTTTCCATTTTTAGGTCTTCTGGTGTTTATCTCTGTAACTCCAAATAAGGTGCTTATGCAGCTGTTTCTTGATTTATCAATTTAAGACATTTCCTATTGACTGTCTGCCATAGAAGATGAGGATTCAGCTTACTGACATTGGCCCTCCCCTCCTCCTCCTCACCCTGCACATTTTTTACATGAAAAAGTAATACAGTGCACACGGAAGAGCATGCCAACAGGGTGAAAGAACGCCTCTTACGCCAGTGCTTTAGTCTTCACCTACCCCTATTCCCAGTTTCTTGTGTGTCCGCATCTGGAGATTATGTAAAATGACGGCAAACTTTCTGACATTCCACCATGGAGAAGTGGGGCTCTTTCTCCCTTGCTTGTAAACCTGGGATGACCTGTGACCGCTTTCACCAATAGAATGCCATGGAAGTGGTGCCATATTGGTTCTTTAAGTGGTTGGGCAGTTTCTGCTTCCATTCTTTTGGAACTCTTGGTCTTAAAACTCTGAGCCATGGTGTAAGAAGTCTGATGACCCTGCTGGAGAGACACGTGGGGAGACTCTGAGAAGACATGGAGAGGAGGAGGGGTCCTGTTGTGACCAGCTTCTAGTTGTCCCCACTGAGGAACCCGGCATGTCATTGAAGCTGCTTGGAGCCTTCCAAGCAGCCTAGAAGTCAGCTGAATACCACTGAGGGACCCCAGTAGATACCACATGGAGCATAATTGCTAATCTGCCTGAATTCCTGACTCTCAAAATTGTGAGTTGTAATAACCATGGTTGTTGTTTCAAGCCAATAAGTTTTGGAATTGAGCAGAGTAGTCTCCTTCCAGAGAGATTCCATGAGTCAGAGATTTTGGGAGGGGGTTCTCTCCACCTAGCAACGGAGCCCAATAGAAAGTGTGTGCACTAATGCTTCATTGGGCTGAATAATCGCAAGGAAGGAGAAACGAGGGAAAATGGAAGTGAGGCAGGAAAGGAGAGAAAGAAAATGCCAGGTGGTACATACTACAGAGTGACCGCAGCTTTATAGAAACACCACTTGTCCCACGGCCACCTTTGGGGAGGCTCCTTAGAACCTCTGCATCTCAGAGCTGTCTGTAGTGAGGTGGGAAGGGTGAGCCATTTACCTGCCAACTCCCTCCTGCCTCTTGTTATCTCTTACTGGTGGAATTTTGCACCATCCTGTTTTATCTCCACCTCTGGGAATTGGTGGGTGTGACGGAAGCCAGCTCTGGCCGCCCCCTTAAGGTAGACTGAGTAGTTTTTGGTTGGATGCCAGACTTTGTGAATTTCACCCTACTGGCTGCTGGAGAATGTTGTTCCTGGAACCGGCCTAGATGCTGAGGGTCCAGCATTGAACAAAGCAAAGATCCCTGCCTTTGTTGAACTTTCATAATAGTGTGGGAAGACAATCAGGAAACAATAAGCATAATTCATGTTTACTGTTATTATTGTGTTACATTTGTATCCTTATGAATACTTACCCTAAACAGCCATCACGTTTAGTGACTGCATAATATTTGATTGAATGGTTTTATCACTATTTAATGATGCATTTCTCTGTTGATGGTTAATCAAATTACTTTCTCCAGTTGGAAACATCTAGAAGCTTAGAGGCTTAGGCTTCCAAGTCCAACAAACAGAAGTTGAGAGTTCATTCTGAAGTCCAATGGGGAGCAGCCACTCATATACTTGGGATCAAAGATTGATCTCCCTTGTTCTGTGAACTGGAGTTGCTCTGGATTGGACCATCCAATCTGGTGTGCCCATGACCAGCAAAAGAGATGATGGGCAATTTCAGGATGGCAGGAAGGACCTTACATACCCCTCTTCCTTTGTCTCCAGCTCCCTGACTACATGTGTACTCCAATATCCAGTCAGCCCACCCAGACCTAGAGTCAAGGTCTTCAGTATCTCTTGAGCCTATATTTTCCCCTTTATTCCTGTGCCTTGGTCTTCATTTGGGCTTCCACTACTTTTTGCGCCGGTTTTGCATTCTTGTCTCCTATTCCATTGATCTCCAGTCTCCAGTAACAATTATGTGATTTGCATTGGAGGATGTGGTGGATGCTGTTGGTGCCTTGCCTACACCCACTGGTACTTACTATTTCTACCTCAGGTACCTGTGACAATGCCTGGGGCTTTCTTGGTTGAGGAAGTGCAGAGAAACGCACACTCAGGAGAGGATGCCCCAACTACTGAGGGTGGTTGTCCCACCTTCCTGACCTTTATGATGAGGGCGCCTCTGTAAAGAATGCCAAGAGCCATGAGGATATACATATGCCTCTCTGTGTGTGTGTTAGTTGCTCAGTCATGTCCACCTCTTTGCGACCCCATGGACTGTAGCTCCACCAGGCTCCTCTGTCCATGGAATTTCCCAGGCAAGATGGAGTGGATTGCCATTCCCTTCTCTAAGAGATCTTCCCAACCCAGGGATTGAACCATGGTCTCCTGGAGATTCTTCACTGTCTGAGACACCAGGGAAGCCCATATATATAGAGAGAGAGGCTTCCCAGGTAGCGCTAGTGGTAAAGAACCTGCCTGCCAATGCAAGAGACATGAAGGATGCGGTTTCGATCTCTGGGTTGAGAAGATCCCTTGGAGAAGGGCATGGCAACCCACTCCAGTATTCTTGCCTGGAGAATACCTGGACAGAGGAACCCGGCAGGCTACAGTCCATGGGGTCACAAAGAGTTGAACACGACTGAAGTGACCTAGCATGCATGCATATATATATAAAAAAAAAAAAAAATATATATATATATATATATATATATATAAAATATAAATATAAAACACCAGAGAATCCTACCTACTGTTGATGAGTGGTAAAGTGAGACTTCCCTGAGCAATATCTTTTCTAAGCTGAGACCTGAAGGATGAGCAGAAATTAACTAAGCAAACTAGCTTCCAAACAATGGGGAGAATAGCAGAAAAATGTTCCAGTTGTAGGCAACAAGCATGTGTGAGGGTCCTGGGGCAGGAATGATAGCATGGCCAGAGTGCAGAAAGGGAAGCACACTGTGGCAGCCACATTGGGATGATCTGTGTCCAAAAGATGAATTTCTCTTTCCCTTTCATTTTGATTCTCTGTCTGTATACTGTTTTGAATCCCACTGTGGTCTGGCTTCATTTAAATGCATCTGAAAGGAAATCTGTAATGTTAACAGTGTTGTCAGATGTGAAGTCCTCATTTCTCTTTGGTTCTTTTTCACAGCACACTGTCTATGAATTTCAGGGGAGGATATGAGGATTTTGATTGTTTTGATTGTTTTTTTTTTCCCCCCGTATGACCACATTATGTTAATTTCTCCATTGTCTTAGGATATGAGAACATAAAAGCAATAACTCATTTATGTGAAGACTGAATGTGCGGCGAGGTTGTCATGGAAACCAGGGGAAATATTCACATTGACTTGAGTAAATTGAATAACCCCCCTTAAAAGATTGAACACAGAACTTATTTACCCAATTGTGTAGTGTGTGGAAGAGATGAGAAAATCAACATGATAAATGAGATTTTAGGGGGTTGGAAAGGGGGTGAGGATGAAGAGGGTGAGTGAATGCTTGAGGTGTGTTATTTTTATCAAAATAGTTATTCTCCTTCTTCCAAAGGCTGTGTTTTTGTTGCTGAATGTGAGTGGGGCTCCAGGGTGGTAGGGAAAGGGTCCAGGGAAAATGGAAAGATAAGCTTAGGCTGTTCCATGACTCCAGATGCCAGACCCCTAACCATATTTCCCTTCAGAATCTCCTCTGAAGTCTTGGTTGGAGCAGTTGAAAGGGCTTCACAGTTTTCAGCATTTCTGCCTTTGCCTTTGGAAGTGTTCCTTATGTTTCAAGCTGATTTTTTAAAAAATGCTGGTTCTGTTGCTTTTTATTTTTTAAAGCAAATGCTTTAACTCTTCCCAAATAACTCCTTTAAAAAAGGTTGTGGAAAAGAGGTGAGGAAGCCAAGTTGGGGACACCCTCACTCCTGCTTGTTGTGGCAGGAAGTGCTCTGAGCCCAGGGTGCAGCCCCCTGAATGTGGTTATAGACTAGAGGGGTTCAGTACCAGCCCCTCTAAGGGTTGTACCAGGCGAGTGTGGAGAGTGGGTCCTGGGCTCTGGAAGGCACTGCAGCTGGTTCTTCAGGGCCACCTTGATGTTGCACCTGAGGTCTCACTCTGAGAGATGCTTTTAAGAGGTATTTTCTCATCAGCAGCTTCCATCCAAAGCACCACAGTCCTGCTTCCTTATGACGTCTCCTCCTCCTCCACCGTCTGCTCCGTCCTCTGCCATCTCCAGGAATATGTGATGCAGAGCCCATTGTGGAGGTATAACTACCCAGCCTATGGTAATTCGTTTTAGCAGCCTGAACAAAGACAGTGTAGAGACAGGTAGGAAAATGTCTCGGGTGTATTTTGGCATCCCTGGTGGCTCAGATGGTAAAGAATCCACCTGCAACGCAGGAGACTTGGGTTCGATCCCTGGGTTGGGAAGATCCCCTGGAGGAGGGCATGGCAACCCGCTCCAGTATTCTTGCATGGAGAATCCCCATGGGCAGAGAGGATCCTGGTGGGCTGCAGTCCATGGCGTCTCAAAGAGTCAGATACGACTGACCGACTAAACAAAGCACAGCACAGGTAACTCATAAGCTACAGAAATGTATTTCTTAACTGTTCTAGAGGCTGGAAGTCCCAGACCAGGGTGCTAGCATAGCTGAGTTCTGGTGAGGGCCCTCCTCTGGATTCTAGACTGCTGACTTCTTGCTGTGTCCCCACCTGGTGGAAAGAGGGTGAGAGAGTTCTCTGGGGTTTCTTTTTTCATTTATTCTTATGTTTTAAAATAAAATTGTATATATTCAAGGTGTGCAGGCTGATTTGATATACATAATACATAGTGAAATAGTTATTGTATTAATCATCTCCTAACAATAGCCACAGTTTTTTACTTTTGGTGTGTGTATGTATATACCAAGAGCACTGGAAACTTGGTCTCTTAGCAGATTTCCAGTATTCCATAATAGTATTATTAACAATAGTCATCATGCCTGTACCTTAGAGGTCTCTAGATTTGTTCATCCTACACAACCACAGCTTTGTATCCCTTGACCTACATCTTCCCATTTCTCTCACTCTCCAGCCTCTGGTAGCCAAAATCTTTTGCAAAGGATGACATAAATTGATATTCACAAAGCATTCCCCTCTGACATTAGCCCCATTTGATGGGTGGGGAAACAGAAGCCCAGAGAAGCCAAGTGACTTGCTCAGAATTGTGTAGCTAGGATGTGGCAGAATCAGAACCAGAACTCAGATCTCCTGGCTCTTCATGAAGTACTTTTTCTTCTGTCTCAGCAGCCCTGGGCCTCTACCTCCCCTGGTGGGGAGGTCCTCCATACACTGATCTGTTCTGATAACGCTTACCAAAGCCCAGGAAAAAATTGGAAAAAAACCCTAAATGTCCAACCTAAGAGGGACAGATGACACTTACGCTCCTTTCATACCGTGGAGTATTATGGATTATATTAATAAATGACATGCAGAAAGCATAGTAACATGACACACATAGTATAAAATGAGGGAAGAAAGCAAAATGAGAACTATGTAAATTAAATGCACTAAACAACAACAAGGAAAGAAAACATGCATGAAATAATGGTTATCTTCAAATAGTTTGTCGGTTTAGGTCCTCTGAGAAGCAGAAGGCAAAAACAGGGATTAATCGTGCAAGAAATTCATTGGAGAAATGCCCGGGAAGGAAAACTGGGAGGGTGCAGAGGCAGGCAGGGAGCGCCTTGAGGATGTGATGCAGGTCTGACACCGATGAAAGGGGAGGGAGAAGGAAGGGGGTTCAGTGCCTTCCGAGGAAGTTTCAGCCAGGCCAGTCCCAGGGAATGCTTGCGGCAAAGTTGCCTGTTGGTCAAATCTGGCACTGGAATAGAATAGCCTGATTCTTGTACTGCTGCCCTGCTCAGCCGCTGGCTGGGGAAGCCCTGGGAAGAGTGGCTTGGCATGAACACCCTGGTAGTTCAGAGGTTCAGTGATTAGAGATTGTTGTCAGCCTGAGAGTAGGTTCCTGTGAGGGAAGATCTGAGCAGGGAACTTCCATGGCTGCAGCTGCTGGGCTATTATTATAGTGAAGCATATGGTGAAGGCACTTCATGGTGGTCTTGAGAAGATTAAGGCGTTTGGCTGATTCCTGCCCTCCAAATACAGGCTTGTCTCATTAACAGCTGTACTTTCCTGTTCTCGTGCCCAGCAAAGGTGTGCTGAGTCACTTGAGCAGATGAGACCTGTCCCTCCATCTCTCATAACAGGAAATTGTAACAGCTGCCCCAGAATGAATGGAAGGACTTTGCCAAGTTAATCTTCTCTGACTTACTACTTTTACCATATCCTTTGGGGAAGAGATGCTTAGCAATATTAATGGTCTAATGTTTTTAGAAAATGGTTTTTGATGAGCCTGGCTGCAGAGGAAGGTAATTAGGTCAGGAAGAGGGCTTGAACCACCTATGTGTGGTTTTAAAGTGAAAGTGAAAGTCACTCAGTTGTGTTCCACCCTTTGTGACCCCATGGACCATACAGTCCATGGAATTCTCCAGGCCAGAATACTGGAGTGGGTAGCCTTTCCCTTCTCCAGGGGATCTTCCCAACCCAGGGATGGAATCCAGGTCTCCTGCCTTGCAGCCGGATTCTTTACCAGCTGAGCCACAAGGGAATCCGTGAGTGGATTTAAGGTCTCCCTAAATATGGTTCAGAGATCCACGAAGGACCACTGAATATCCTTCACTCAACTAATGCCTGGCTCTCAGTAAGTACTCAATACAGTGCTTATTAAATTAAAAGAATGATTAAAAGGAAAGCAAACGATAAATAGAACCTGTGCATGTCTAAGTCAGCAAACGTTGACTGAAGATTTGTTGAACTTGGTCCTGCTCAACAGTGTACCTTCCCACCCTTTACCCCTCAGAAGACCAGTGATGGTTAATTTTATGTGTCGATTTTATTGGGTCCTGGGGTACCCAGATTAAACATTATTCAGGTGCATCTGTGAGGATGTTTCTGATGAGATTAGATTTGAATCAGTGAACTCAAGTGAAGTAAATCAGCTTCCCGATGCGGGTGGGCAGCACGAATCCACTGGGAGCCTGAACAGAACAAAAGGCAGAGGAAGAAGGGATTTACCTCTTCCTGCCTCACTGCTTGAGCTGGGGCATCTCATCTCCTGTCTTTGGCTAGGATTTACACTATCAGCTTCCCTGGGACTCAGACCTTTGAACTTGGGCTGAATTACACGACCAGCTTTTCTGGGTGTCCAGTTCATGGACAGCAGATGGTGGGACTTCTTAGCCTCCATAATCATGTGAGCCAGTTCTTCATAATAAATCTCAAGCTGTCTTTCTCAGATTTATTATGAGGGATTTTATAGTTACATAATATTGGTTGTAGTTCTCTGGAGAGCCTGGACTAATAATGGGCACTAGAAAATTTGTTTCTTGTAACCTATCACCTTGTCATTTTCTTTGGGGGTCTAATATCAATAATTCTTGGTCTCCAGCCCAATTTTTCGGTCATAACTTCTACAGCTTGGTAGTTTTCCATTTATTCCACCTTTACTGCATGTAAAGGTCTCCAAGCATAGTTTCAGGCAATTGGTGTGCAACTCTGAATAAGATATGTTCAGATCATCTACTGCTGCATGAAAAATGACCTACTCACAAAAAGGCTGGAAAAAATATTTGATATTAATGGTTATGATTCTGTACTGACTGAGAAGTAGGATTCTTATTTCCCATCTCTCATGTAGTTGTGTCAGAGTTGCTGGGGTTGGAGTCATCTAAGTCTTGACTGGGTTGCCCATACAAAATGGTTCAAACATCTGAAAGCTGATGTTGGCTGTTGGTTAGGAGCTCTCAGTTGACAGTGTTGCCCAGGGCACCTTCATGTGGCCTCTCCATGCAGTTTGGATTTCTTGTAGCCTAGTGGCTGGGTTCTAAGAGTGGCTGTTCCAAGAGATAAGAAGTACTGACTAAGCATCTCTTAAAACTTGGATCAGAAACTGGAACAGGGTGATTTCCACCATATTCGATAGATCAAAGCAATCACAGAATTCCATCTGTTAGTAGGAGGAGTGTTAAAATATGTGGCCACTTGAAAAAAACCACAGATGGTTTCTACTGTTAAGGAATGCAGAGTTAATACAGAGATGATAATGATAGTGATACAGTTAACACGGAGACAGTAGACTGAACAATGGCCACCCAATTATACATCGGGTTGTAATCCTGGAATCGGTAAATATTATCTTATGAGAACAAAGAGTCTTTGCAGATGTGATTAAGTTAGTAATGGGGGAGATTACTTCAGATTGTCCAAGTGGACACTAAATCTGATCACAAGTGTCCTTATAAGAGGAAGGCAGAGAGAGATGCCACACAGAGAAGAGGAGAAGGCAACATGATGACAGAGGCAGAGATTGGAGTGATGCAACCACAAGCCAAGGAATCCTCGCAGCTATCAGAGGGCGGAAGAGGCAAGAAGCAGGTTCTCCCCTAGGGTTTCTGGTGGGAGCATAGCCCTGCTGACACCTCAGTTTCATCTCAGTAAAACCAATTTCCACATTATGGGCTCCAGAATTGGCAAAGAATGAATTTCTATTATTTTAAGCCCCTGAATTTGAGATAATTTGTTACACCAGTCTCAGAAAACTAATGCAAAACTAGATAATGACAAGAGTGTGAACAGGGTTATAAAAGAAACACATAGGAGAGACCTGAGACCCAGCCCAGTGGAGAGAGAGAGTTGGGCAGGAGATGTTTCTTTACAGCATGACTCTGAATCCCGGGGAATTGTGTGTGAAACAGGATGGAGTAGCTGAGGGCTGGAGACATGCTTTTCTGTTGACAACTCAAGTGTGCCACACACTTGGTGTGTTTTTAGGTTGTGGTGAGGTTTCAATGAGTAAAGGGAAACTTGTAAATGCTTGGCACATAGTGAACACTTTAAAAAAGCTAGTTGTTAGTATTGTCATTATTTCCTTTGGGATTTGGTGAAGGATATCTATTGTTTTTCTGGTGCTGAACTTGACTCCTATTTTTGCCATGATTCATGTCTGCTTTTGACTGTTTTCAGGTTATTTCCCTTTTTGGGTATTACACTGCCCAGTTCATTGCCAAAGTGCTCTGCCATTGTCAAGGAGAACCAAACAGTTGCTACACAAGAGGCCAGGGCTTAGGACATGTTCCTCATCTATTTCCCTAGTTCAGTTCAGTTCAGTTCAGTTCAGTCGCTTAGTTGTGTCCAACTCTTTGTGACCCCATGCACTGCAGCATGCCAGGCCTCCCTGTCCATCACCAACTCCCGGAGCTTACTCAGACTCACGTCCATTGAGTCGGTGATGACATCCAACCATCTCATCCTCTGTCATCCCCTTCTTCTCCTGCCTTCAATATTCCCCAGCATCAGGGTCTTTTCAAATGAGTCAGCTCTTCTCATCAGGTAGCCAAAGTATTGGAGTTTCAGCTTCAGCATCAGTCCTTCCAATGAATATTCAGGACTGATTTCCTTAATGATCGACTGGTTGGATTTCCTTGCAGTCCAAGGGACTCTCAAGAATCTTCTCCAGCACTGCAGTTCAAAAGCATCAATTCTTCAGTGCTCAGCTTTCTTTATAGTCCAACTCTCACATCCATACATGACTACTGGAAAAACCATAGCTTTGACTAGACAGACCTTTGTTGGCAAAATAATGTCTCTGCTTTTTAATATACTGTTTATGTTGGTAATAGCTTTTCTTCCAAGGAGCAAGTACCTTTTAATATCATGGCATCAGTCACCATCTGCAGTGATTTTGGAGACCCCCAAAATAGTCTCTCGATAGAGTGCCTGATGAACTATGGATGGAGGTTTGTGACATTGTACAGGAGACAGGGATCAAGACAATCCCCAAGAAAAAGAAATGCAAAACAGCAAAATGGCTGTCTGAGGATGCCTTACAAATAGCTGTGAAAAGAAGGGAAGTGAAAAGCAAAGGAGAAAAGGAAAGATATACCCACTTGAATGCAGAGTTCCAAAGAATAGCAAGGAGAGAAAAAAAAGCCTTCATCAGTGATCAATGCAAAGAAATAGAGGAAAACAATAGAATGGGAAAGACTAGGGATCTCTTGAAGAAAATTAGAGATACCAAGGGAACATTTCATGAAAAGATGGGCTCAATAAAGGACAGAAATGGTAGGGACCTAACAGAAACAGAACATATTAAGAGGTGGCAAGAATACACAGAAGAACTACACAAAAGAGATCTTCATGATCCAGATAACCACAACGGTGTGATCACTCACCTAGAGCCAGACATCCTAGAATGTGAAGTCAAGTGGGCCTTAGGAAGCATCACTAGGAACAAAGCTAGTGGACCTGATGGAATTCCAGTGGAGCTATTTCAAATCCTAAAAGATGATGATTTTTAAAGTGCTGCACTCAATATACCAGCAAATATGGAAAACTCGGCAGTGGCCACAGGACTGGAAAAGGTCAGTTTTCATTCTAATCCCAAAGAAAGGCAATGCCAAAGAATGTTCAAACTACCGCACAATTGCACTCATCTCACACGCTAGTAAAGTAATGCTCAGAATTCTCCAAGCCAGACTTCAGCAATATGTGAACCATGAAGTTCCAGATGTTCAAGATGGATTTAGAAAAGGCAGAGGAACCAGAGATCAAATTGCCAACGTCTGCTGGATCATTGACAAAGTAAGAGAGTTCCAGAAAAACATCTATTTCTGCATTATTGACTATGCCAAAGCCTTTGACTGTGTGGATCACAATAACCTGTGGAAAATTCTGAAAGAGATGGGAATACCAGAGCACCTGACCTGCCTCCTGAGAAACCTGTATGCAGGTCAGGAAGCAACAGTTAAAACTGGACATGGAACAACAGACTGGTTCCAAATAGGAAAAGGAGTCCGTCAAGGCTGTATATTGTCATCCTGCTTATTTAAGTTATATGCAGAGTACATCATGAGAAACGCTGGGCTGGAAGAAGCACAAGCTGGAATCAAGATTGCCAGGAGAAATATCAATAACCTCAGATATGCAGATGACACTACCCTTATAGCAGAAAGTGAAGAAGAACTAAAGAGCCTCTTGATGGAAGTGAAAGAGGAGAGTGAAAATGTTGGCTTAAAGCTCAACATTCAGAAAACTAAGATCATGGCATCTGGTCCCATCACTTCATGGGAAATAGATGGGAAAACAGTGGAAACAGTATCTGACTTTATTTTGGTGGGGGGGTCCAAAATCACTGTAGATGGTGATTTCAGCCATGAAATTAAAAGACGCTTACTTCTTGGAAGAAAAGTTATGACCAACCTAGATAGCATATTCAAAAGCAGAGACATTACTTTGCCAACAAAGGTCCATCTAGTCAACGCTGTGGTTTTTCCAATGGTCATGTAGGATGTGAGAATTGAACTATAAAGAAAGCTGAGTGCTGAAGAATTGATGCTTTTGAACTGTGGTGTTGGAGAAGACTCTTGAGAGTCCCTTGGACTACAAGAAGATCCCACTAGTCCATCCTAAAGGAGATCAGTCCTGGGTGTTCACTGGAAGGACTGATGTTGAAACTGAAACTCCAATACTTTGGCCACCTGATGCAAAGAGCCGACTCACTTGAAAAGACCTTGATGCTGGGAAAGATTGAGGGCAGGAGGAGCAGGGGGCGACAGAGGATGAGATGGTTGGATGGCATCACCGACTTGATGCTCATGGGTTTGGGTGGACTTCAGGAGTTGTTGATGGACAGGGAGGCCTGGTGTGCTGCAGTTCATGGGGTTGCAAAGAGTCTGACACGACTGAGTGACTAAACTGAACTGAACTGAACTCTGCATATAAATTAAATAAGCAGGGTGACAATATACAGCCTTGACATACTCTGTTCCCAATTTGGAACCAGTCTGTTCCATGTCCAGTTTTAACTGTTGCTTCTTGACCTGCATACAGCTTTCTCAGGAGGCAGGTAAGGTGGTCTGGTATTTCCATCTCTTTGAGAATTTTCCAGTTTGTGATCTACACAGTCAAAGGCTTTGACGTAGTCAATAAAGCAGAAGTAGATGTCTTTCTGGAATTCTCTTGCTTTTTCAATGATCTAGTGGATGTTGGCAATTTGATCTCTGGTTCCTCTGCCTTTTATAAATCCATCTTGAACATCTGGAACTTCATGGTTCATGTATAGTTGAAGCCTGGCATGGAGAATTTTGAGCATTTACTTGGCTAGCATGTGAGATGAGTGCAATTGTGCGGTAGTTTGAACATTCTTTGGCATTGCCTTTCTTTGGGATTAGAATGAAAACTGACCTTTTCCAGTCCTGTGGCCACTGCCGAGTTTTCCATATTTGCTGGCATATTGAGTGCAGCACTTTAAAAATCATCATCTTTTAGGATTTGAAATAGCTCCACTGGAATTCCATCAGGTCCACTAGCTTTGTTCCTAGTGATGCTTCCTAAGGCCCACTTGACTTCACATTCTAGGATGTCTGGCTCTAGGTAAGTGATCACACCGTTGTGGTTATTTGGATCATGAAGATCTCTTTTGTGTAGTTCTTCTGTGTATTCTTGCCACCTCTTAATATGTTCTGTTTCTGTTAGGTCCCTACCATTTCTGTCCTTAATTGAGCCCATCTTTTCATGAAATGTTCCCTTGGTATCTCTAATTTTCTTCAAGAGATCCCTAGTCTTTCCCATTCTATTGTTTTCCTCTATTTCTTTGCACTGATCACTGACGAAGGCTTTCTTATCTCTTCTTGATATTCTTTGGAACTCTGCATTCAGATGGGTGTGTATTTCCTTTTCTCCTTTGCCTTTAGCTTCTCTTGTTTTCTCAGCTATTTGTAAGACCTCCTTAGGCAATCATTTTGCCTTTTTGTATGTCTTTTTCTTGGGATGGTCTTGATCACTGCCTCCTGTTCAGTGTCATGAACCTCCATCCATGGTTCTTTGAGCACTCTATCAGATCTAATCCCTTGAATCTATTTGTCACTTCCACTGTATAATTGTAAGGGGTTTGATTAGATCATACCTGAATGGTCTAGTGGTTTCCCCTTCTTTCTTCAATATGTCTGAATTTTGCAGTAAGGAGTTCATGATCTGAGCCACAGTCAGCTCCTGGTCTTGTTTTTGCTGACTGTATAGAGTTTTTCCATCTTTGGCTGCCAAGAATATAATCAGTCTGATTTTAGTATTGACCATCTGGAGGTATCCATGTGTAGAGTCATCTCTTTTGTTGTTGGAAGAGGGTGTTAGCCATGACCAGTGTGTTCTTTTGGGAAAACTCTATTAGCCTTTAGCCTACTTCATTTTGTACTCCAAGGCCAAATTTGCCTGTTATTCCAGGTATCTCTTGACTTCCTACTTTAGCATTCCAGTCCCTATAATGAAAAGGACATCGTTTTTTGGGTGTTAGTTCTAGAAGGTCTTGTAGGTCTTCATAGAACTGTTCAACTTCAGCTTCTTTAGCATTACTGGTTCTTCAGCATTAAAGATTCAGCTTCAGCATTACCTTGTCTAACTCAATGAAACTATGAGCCATGCTGTGTAGGGTCACCCAAGATGGATGGGCCATGGTGGAGAGTTCTGACAAAACATGGTCCACTGGAGAAGGGAATGGCAAACCACTTCAGTATTCTTGCCTTGAGAACCCCATGAACAGTATGAAAAGGCAAAAAGATAGGACACTGAAAGATGAACTCCCTGGGTCAGTAGGTGCCAAACATGCTACTTGAGATCAGTGGAGAAATAACTCCAGAAAGAATGAAGAGATGGAACCAAAGTAAAAACAGCACCCAGTTGTAGATGTGACTGGTGATGGAAGTAAAGTCTGATGCTGTAAAGAGCAATATAGCATAGGAACCTGAAATGTTAGGTCCATGAATCAAGGCAAATTGGAAGTGGTCAAACAGGAGATGGCAAGAGTGAAAATCAACATTTTAAGAATCAGTGAACTAAAATGGACTGGAATGGGTGAATTTAACTCAGATGACCATTATATATATATCTACTACTGTGGGTAAGAATTCCCTTAGAAGAAATGGAGTAGCCATCATGGTCAACAAAAGAGTCCGAAATGCGGTACTTGGATGCAGTCTCAAAAACAACAGAATGATCTCTGTTCATTTCCAAGGCAAACTATTCAATGTTACAGTATCACAGTAATTTCCCTGGTAGCCCAGACTTTATCTCTGGAGCGAGTCAAGTCCTCAGGAATCTAGGCACCATCTCTTTAGGAAATCTTCCATTTAACAATATTCTCTTTATTTCAGTGACATGTGACATATATACAAATAGTATGAGTGTACAGATCATAAGTAGATAGCTTGATAAGTTTTTCATGTGTATAAAACTGTGTAACCACCATCCTGATTAAGAACATATTGAGCACCCCAGCAAGCTCAGCTGAGCTTCTTTCTAGTCAGTATCTCTCAGAGAAGTGCTATTTTAGCTTCTTTCACTTAATGAATTTGTCTGTTTTTGAGCTACATGTAAATAGGATCATACTGTATGTACTTTCTTGAATACGTGTTTGGCTTCTTTTTTGCAACATATTTTTGAGACTCGCTTATGTTGCTTCACGTGTCTATACTTCATTTTTAGTTGTGCTTCATTCCACTGTAAAAACAAGCCACAGTTGACGGAGATTTGGACTGTTTTCCCTTTATGGTAATTACAAGTAAAGCTGCTACAAACATTCTTATGTTAAACTTTTTGGTGCATAATTTTGTTATGTATATACCCAGGAGTGAAATTGCTGACTTACAGGGAATATATTCAGCTTTTGTAGAGGTAGGCAGTTTTCCAAGGCCCAGTTTTTACCAATCTACACCCTCCCCAGCCATGGTTCCCTACATCATTGTTGACACTTGATATTGATATTCAACCGACCCAGCACCACTAATTGAAAGGACTGTCTTTTCTCTCTGAATCAGTGGTATTTTTGTCACACATTTTCTGGACTTGTCTTCTATTTGCCTACCCTCGGGCCACTTTACCATCTCAAGTATTTTAACTTTATACTAAATATTGATGTTTGGTGGTATAAATCTGTAGCTTTGTTTTTTGTCAAGATGGCCTTGGTTATTTTTGGCTGTGAGCATCTTCATACACATTTAATGGTCATTTTATTAATTTCTCAGAAAGAACCCTGCTGGAATATTGAGTGGGATGGCATTGATTCTATAGATAAGAGGGAAGAATTTCTGTCTAAACAATATTGAGTTTTCCAGTTTATGAACTATCTCTTACTTGCTGCCATTAATTTCAGTATTCTTTAATTTCTCTCAACAGTACTTTGAACTTTACAGTACCTGACCTGGCTATTGTGTGAGTTCATATTTTGGATTAAATCATAAGATTAATGGATAGAAATGAGCTTTATGAACTGTGAAATGTTATGCTCATTATTAACCAGGGAAAAACACATTTATATTTGCTTTTATAAGAGCCCCCACATCCCCCTTCATTTTTTTCTGATGGCTCTCAATTTTGTTGTCAAGCTATCAAGCTTTCTAGAGGCTCTAAGATCTCTCCTGAATATCCAAGTCACTCCAGGCCTATTCTGCATGATTCTTGTGCATCCATAGAAAAGGATGACCTTTTCTACTTTATCTTTCTTTTACAAAGTTGCCATCCATTATCTAAATCCAGGGACCCATGGATTCACCTATTGAAATAGCATTTCTTGAGCACATACTATTGGGTATGAGTTGGTTGTCTACCCAGAAGCCATCCCCCGTTCTGCATTGCGGAGAGTACTCTCATTTTGTTCGTGCGTCAGTTGACGATACACCCAGAGAAGATGGGCTTCTCTCTTCCCCTGGCCTCGGGGCATGGGCCTCAACTGGCCTAAGCCAGGAATACTCATCTCTTTCTTTTTAGCAGTGACTGGCTTAGCATTGTCATGTCCTCTGTTCTTGGCAATGAACAGTAAGGATCAGAAAACCTCTGATGCTCTGATATCATTGAATTAACCTGTCTGGACCACCTACCTATGCCTGAGCTTTTTGTGGAAGAAATAACAAACCTATGTCATTGTCAATTAAACCACTTTTAGTTCAGTTCTCTCTTACATGCAGCCCAAAACACCTTTGTCAACTAATTGTCTTGGTTTGAGTTCTTGCTGAAGCAGCCTCTGAGGCAAGGATTTGGGTGGAAATAGTCTATTAGGCTAGGCAAGATAAGGGAAAGGGGAGAGCCCAGGAAGGGAAGGGAGCTGATAAAGTGTTCATTATCAGGCTAGTTACCACTGTAGGGTTCACAGAGTTTAATCTCTCTCTGCTTAACTCTGGAAAATGGCAAAGAACAGGGGTTTGTAGGCTGCAGTCTTCAGCCAGTCTGGCTTGTCACCTGTTTTGTAAACTTTTGTTGGAATACATTCACTCTAATTCACTTATATACTGTCCATGGCTCTTGCATACTACAGCGGCAGAGTGGAGTAGCTCTGAGAGACTGTATGATCCACAAAGCCTAAAATATTTATTACCATCTGGCCTCTGAATAAGGGGCTTTCCTGGTGGCTCAGATGGTAAAGAATCTGCCTGCAATGCATGAGACTGGGTTTGGTCCCTGCATTGGGACGATCCCCTGGAGAAGGGAGTGGCTACCCACTCCAGTATTCTTGCTTGGAGAATTCCGTGGATAGAGGAGCCTGGCGGGCTACAGTCCATGAGGTTGCAAAGAGTTGGACACGACTGAGCAACTAACACTCATTCACTCATTCCTCTGAGAAAGAAGTGTGTTGACCCTAGTTTATGAGAACATGCATGCTTAAGTTATCTCCCCTGAGGGAGTGGAGGAACTGGGTATTTATACATACCTCAAGTCAGCCCTATTCCCAAGGGTGTATTAATTCCCCAGTACTTCGAACTTACTACATGCACAGACAGAGTGGGCCCTGGCCACCATCAATGGGTTCTGCTCCAAGCAAAGATATGTGGAGATTGGCCATTGACAGTTGGACAGATGTGAACCCTAGTTGCTGCTGATACTGCTGCTGCTAAGTTGCTTCAGTCGTGTCCGACTCTGTGCAACCCCAGAGACGGCAGCCCACCAGGCTCCCCCGTCCCTGGGATTCTCCAGGCAAGAACACTGGAATGGGTTGCCATTTCCTTCTCCAATGAATGAAAGTGAAAAGTGAAAGTGAAGTCGCTCAGTCATGTCCGACTCTTGGAGACCCCATGGACTACCACCTACCGGGCTCCTCCATCCATGGGACTTTCCAGGCAAGAGTACTGGAGTGGGTTGCCATTGCCTTCTCCATGAACCCTAGTAGTAAGATCCAAATGGACTGTGCACCCACAGGGACTGCACCATCAATAGAGCCACAGATGTAAGGTTGTAGCCAAGGTTGGAAACTCCTGAACATTTAAAACTTAAAAAAAAAATTATTTTTAGCTGTGCTGAATCTTCACTGCTGTGTGGGCTTTTCCCTAATTGTGGTGCAGGGGCTTCTCATTGGCTTCTCTTGCTGTGGAGCACAGGCTCTAGCGTGCACAGATTTTAGTAGCTATGGCACCTGGTCTGTCTCGGTAGTTGCAGTTCCCAGGCTCTTGGAGCACAGGCTCAGTCGTTGTAGTGCATGGGTTTAGTTGCTCCGTGGCTTGTGGGATCTTCCCAGACCAGGGATCAAAGCCATGTCTCCTGCATTGGCAGGTGGATTCTTTAAAGATCTAGGTAAAATTAACTCTAACCACTTCCTGCTCACTCAGGGATGGGGGTCTTATCAGGATCCTACTCACCTCTGTAGCTCCCCCACACTCTCTCTGTACACAGAACTTGGCCTCTTCTGCAATGTCTACTGGAAGCCTACTCACATTGGGGGTTCATGGCACTCTACTGAAGCTGGGGGCCTCAGGACTGGATGATTTTCTGGCACACCCAGGCTTCTAGATCCTTCTCTTCTCTAACTCTGTCTCTCCCCCTTTCCCATAAGGCTTCAAAACCTTTTTTCTCTTTATTGTACAGGTCTTTTCCTGCTGGTGTCAACCTCCAAATTTCCTTTCCTAAATGCTTTTAGGGCCTCAGCAAAACAAGGGGCTCATCTTTGATCAAGTTAAAGAAGACCAAAAGGAACAAAAAAAACCCTATTTTTTATGTTTTTCCTCCAGACCAAAACGCATCTTGTTTGCAGAATCATGTGAGGGCCCCCTTTGGAAACATTTTCCTGTGTTCTGTGATTCTGCCAAATCCTCCAAGTTTCATCTCTTCCTTTGCCAGGTTAGTTTCAGGATTCACACAGTCAAGTGGTTGGAACACACATTTGGCCTGGTCTGCTTGTGTTTTGCTTTCTAAAACGGAGATAGCATGTCTCACTCTGAATGATGTTAGACCTGCAGAGCTGTGGAGCTCAACCTTTTTGGTACCAGGGACTGATTTCGTGGGAGACACTTTTTCCATGGATTGGGGGTGAGGGGGTGGTTTTGGGATGATTCAAGTGCATTACATTCATTGTGTGCTTTTATTGGTCATTCACTAAGTTGTGTCTGACTCTTTGTAACACCATAGACTGCAGCATGCCAGGCTTCCCTGTCCTTCACTATCTCCTGGAATTTGCTCAACCTCATGTGCATTGAGTCAATGATGCCATCCAACCATCTCATCCTCTGTCATCCCCTTCTCCTCTTGCCCTCCATCTTTCTCAGCATCAGGGTCTTTTCCAGTGAGTCAGATCTGCACATCAAGTGGCCAAAGTATTGGAGCTTCAGCTTCAGCATCCGTCCTTCTAACAAATATTCAGGATTGATTTCCTTTAGGAATTGACTGGTTTGATCTCCTTGCAGTCCAAGGGACTCTCAAGAGTCTTCTCCAACACCACAGTTCAAAAGTCTCAATTCTTCAGTGCTCAGCCTTCTTGGTAGTCCAACTCTCACATCCGTACATGACTACTGGAAAAACCATAGCTTTGGCTATACAGATCTTTGTTGGCAAAGGAATGCAGGAATGTCTCTGTTTTTTAATATGCTGTCTAAGTTGTTATAGCTTTTCTTCCAAGGAGCAGACGTCTTTTAAGTTCGTGGCTGCAGACATGGTCCGTAATGATTCTAAAGCCTAGTAAGATAAAATTTGTCATTGTTTCTACTTTTATTTCTAAGCTAGTGCCACCGCTGATCTGACAGCAGGTACCAGTCTGAGGCTTGAAGTTTGGGGACCCTTGCTATAGTACATCATGTCGTTACACTGCATCAACTCCTTGGAAGAACTCTCTGTCTTGATTTCTTGATAGCTATTTAAGTAGGGCATCTAAAGGCAGTCTAGAAAGTTCCCTTCATATAAAAGTTCCCAAGAGCTTAGATCTCCACTTTAATTTTTTTGGGGAGGATAGTAGTTGGTATATAAGTGAAAAGTGATTAATACTAAGAAAACAGAATCAGGTTCAGCAAATTCTGCAATGTGAATTGTGCTCGGAAAGGTCCCACCAGTAAAGCATTTACAAGGGGTCCTGGGTTCTTCTGCTCCCACAAGGAAAATTCCAGGTCAGTTTCATCCCCTATATGCAAGTAGAAAGTTTAGGAATGTGCTTTTGATTATGTAAAATTTGTTCTTTTTCATTCCTCTCAAATGATCTGATTGTTTCCTTAGCTCATTTAGAAGTAAAAATAGAGTGATTAGACAATTTAAATATTTTAAATATATTTGTATTCATTTCCAGGAAGTCAGTTCACCCTCCCAGACTTGTGTCAGTTCCATTCAGTTCAGTGGGTCAGTCGTGTCTGACTCTCTGCGCCCCCGTGGACTGCAGCACGCCAGGCCTCCCTGTACTTGTATCAGAGTTTTGTTTTCCAACCCAGCATGTGTCTCTGCTGTACATTTTCAACATTTAAAATGAAAGATTACTTTTCATTGGAATTCTCTAGGTTTTAGAGAGAAATCTCTCTTTTATTTTTTAAGCCAGAGAATCAAACAACACCTCTTGCAGGCTTTGACATCTAGCTGAATTACTGAAAAACAGTGGGGTTCAAGAACCTGAGTTTATTTTATTTGTTATTTTTCCAGCTTTATTGAGATATCGTTGACAAATAACATTGTGTAAGTTTAAGGTACACAATGTCATGGTTTGATATATTGATATCCTGTGAAATGATTATCACAATAAGGTTAGTTAGCACATCTATCACTTCACATAGTTAACATTTGTGTGTGTGTGTATGAACATTTATGATCTATTCTCTTGGCAGCTTTCAACTATAGAGTTCATTACTGCTAACTGTAATCGCCATGCTGTACATTAGGTTCCCAGAAGTTATTTATCTCATAACTGGAAATTTGTAATCTTTGACCAGTATCTCCCCATTTTCCCCACCCTCAGCCCTGGTAACCACCAATCTACTCTATGAGTTTCTATGAGTCTGAATTTTTTAGATTCCACATATAAATTACATCATACAGTATTTGTCCTTCTCTGTCTGACTTATTTCATTTTGTGTAATGTCCTCAAGGTCCATCCATCTTGTTGCAAATGGCAGGATTTTTTTTTTTTTATGGCCGAATAAATTCCATTATTGGAATAATAATTCCAATAATTATTGCTGGACTGTGAAGAAGGCTGAGCACCGAAGAATTGATGGTTTTGAACTGTGGTGTTGGAGAAGACTCTTGAGAGTCCCTTGGACTGCAAGGAGATCCAACCAGTCCATTCTGAAGGAGATCAGCCCTGGGATTTCTTTGGAAGGAATGATGCTAAAGCTGAAACTCCAGTACTTTGGCCACCTCATGCGAAGAGTTGACTCATTGGAAAAGACTCTGATGCTGGGAGGGATTGGGGGCAGGAGGAGAAGGGGACGACAGAGGATGAGATGGCTGGATGGCATCACTGACTCGATGGACATGAGTCTCAGTGAACTTTGGGAGTTGGTGATGGACAGGGAGGCCTGGCGTGCTGTGATTCATGGGATCAGAAAGAGTTGGACATGACTGAGCAACTGATTTGATCTAATCTGAAATTCCATTATACGAAATATATATGTGTGTGAGTGAAAGTTGCTCAGCCATGTCAGACTCTTTGCAATCCCGTGGACTGTAGCCCACCAGGGTTCTCTGTCCATGGAATTCTCCAGGCAGGAATACTGGAGTGGGTAACCATTTCCTTCTTCCGGGGATCTTCCCAACCCAGGGATCAAACCCAGGTCTCCTGCATTGCAGGCAGATTCTTGATTGTCTGAGCCAGCAGGGAAGGTGCATATTCTTTATGGCTGAATAATATTCCATCACATATAAATCTATTCTTTATTCATTCATCCCTAGATGGACATTTAGGTTGTCTCCATATCTGGGCTCTGTGGATGACGCTGCAGTAAACAAGCAGGTGCGGCCATCTCTTCAAGATCCTGTTTTCATTCCATTCAGGAGCTTGCTTGTAAATAAGTACCTCAGACAGGCTACATAATTTGCAGGGCCTCAAGCAAAATGAAAACATGGGGGCTCCTTGTTAAAAATTATTAGAAATTTCCAGACGCCTGCAGTGGCATGAGGCCCTCCGAGCAGTAGGCTGTGTGTAATTGCTGGCCCTGGAAACGAGCCAGTCCCGACCTCAGGAAATTGCTTTGTGATCCATGTTTTGAAAAACTCTACCTTAAGTCCTCTGACTGTGACATGGATGTGAATGAAACATTTATAACTGGCATTAAGTGTAGAATTTGATTTTGTTGCTTTGTGTGAATACAACATGGAAGGTATTTTGAATCGCATTCCCCCAATTCTTATTTATGTTCTGTGTTTGCACATTACACAAGTAGTTTTGCCCCCTGGGGGACATTTGGCAATATCTGGGGACATTTTTGGTTGTCAGAACTGGGAGTGGTACTACTGGCATCTATTGGGTAGATGCTAGGAACCCCGCTAAACAGCCTACAATGCACCGGACAGCCCCTAATCAAAAATTACCTGGCGCCAGCTGTCAGTAGCACCAAGGTTGAGAAACTGGGCTATGAGTTACACAGTGGGCCCCTACCCACTCCCGGGATGTGAAATCAGAGTCCTAAGGAGGCTAAGCACTTTTCTTTATGATTTCTTTGTAGTAAAAAATAAATTTATCTTGTTTCAGGAAGGAACTGTCAGTGTAATTTCTAAAGATACATGCAGTCTAACATAAAAATAACTAGGAAATCAGTGGAAATGTGTTTTCAAGGACACCCTGTAGACTGAGGATAAATGTTCAGGCTTCAGTTTGTCCGGTGAGGTTAGTACTTGTGCCCTGGGCCAAGTCACCATCCCGTTAGTGGTGTCTTGTCTCCTTCCTGATTTAGAAAAAGTCAAACCCACCTGCTGTCATGAAAAATACCTTCTAGAAGCTGCCGGGTAATTGGGTGATATTTCTGGATTTGTCTCCCTGTCTGATGTGCATCAGTTAAACTTTTGACTCTTCAGTGCTTTCTGGAGAAAGTAATAATCGGAAACGAAATCGACTTGGTTCTCTTCTCCCCCTTTGCCCCGTATTTGTAAAGATTAATCTTCAGTATCTATGAGTGCAGGGTGATTTGCGCCAACTGCAGTCGCTTTATCAATATCAACCTGGCCTCCATTGATCAAACGCTCATTTAGCCGCTCGCTGCGTCTGCTGGAAACAGCTCAGGGACCAGGAGGGAAGGGAAAGGGCCCCTTCAGGCGGCTCTCTTGCCTTGGAGTTTCTGCTGTTTTCTGAGATGATCTGGCACATCACTGTTGGCATGGTCACTTAGAGGGGGGTCTGGAGATGCTGCCGTGGGTGAGACCCTGTGGAATAAACCTGTCAGCGGCAAAGACGAATAAAGCGGTGGTTGAACAGTCCCAACTGAGTGGCTTTTCTTCTTTGTCTCCCACACTGGATTCCATTGACTTGTGTCTGTGATCTCTCGTGGGCCTGCGAATGCAAGTGATGCATCTCCATTTGATTAGAGGAGTTTGTGTGTAAAACGAGACACAGGTGTAAGTGAGGTCATACTGTTCCTGTCTTTCTGTGTCTGGCTTGTTTATATACACATATGTATGTGTATGTATATATCACATTTTCTTTATCCATTCATCCACTAATGAACTTTTATATTGCTTCCATGTCTTGACTATTATGAATAATGCAGTTATCGCTTCGAAATCCTGCTTTCAGTTCCTTTGGACAAATGAAAGTGAAAGTGAAAGTCACTCAGTCGTGTTCGACTCTTTGTGACCCCCATGGACTATATGATCCATGGAATTCTCCAGGCCAGAATAGTGGAGTGGGTAGCCGTTCCCTTCTCCAGTGGATCTTCTCAACCCAGGGATTGAACCCAGGTCTCCCACATTGCAGGTGGATTCTTTACAGCTGAGCCACAGGGGAAGCCCAGAAATAGATCATGCTGCTGCTGCTGCTAAGTCGCTTCAGTCATGTCCAACTCTGTGTGACCCCATAGACGGCAGCCCACCAGGCTTCCCCGTCCCTAGGATTCTCAAGGCAAGAACACTGGAGTGGGTTGCCATTTCCTTCTCCAATGCATGAAAGTGAAGTCTCTCAGTTGTGTCTGACTCTTAGTGACCCCATGGACTGCAGCCTACCAGGCTCCTTTGTCCATGGGATTTTCCAGGCAAAAGTACTGGAGTGGGGTGCCATTGCCTTCTCTGAAATAGATCATATAGCAGTACTACTTTTAGCTTTTTGAGAAACCTCCATCCTGTTTCCCATACTGGCTGTGCCAGTTTACAATCCCACTAACAGGACATTAAGGGTTCCCTTTTCTCTCCATTCTCACCAACACATCTCTTTAAAAATCTTCAATTTTAAAATAATAGCTATTTTAACATAAATGCAAGGTGATAATCTCATTTTGGTTTTGGTCTACATTTCCCTGATGGTTAATGATGTTGAGTACCTTTTCACATGCTTTTTGGCCATTTGTACAGCTTCCTTGGAGAAATGTCTGCTCAGATCCTTTGCCCATTTTAAAATCAGGTTGTTTGCATTTTTACTCCTAAGCTGTATGGGTTCCTTATATATTTTGGATATTAACCCCTTATCAGAGAGATGGCTTGCAAATATTTTCTCCCATTCTCTGGGCTGTCTTGTCATATTGTTGATGGTTCTGTTTGTTGTGAAGAAGTGAAAGTGTTCAAAGGGTACTAGGTTTCAGTTATGCAAGATGAGTAAGTTAAAGGTCTACTGCAGTGTGTATAGCTAACAATTGTAAAGTTAAATTTGCTAAAAGGATAGATCTTATCTTCAGTGTTCTTACCATGCAAAATAATGGCAATGATTATAATAAAGGGTATGTGAGAAACTTTGGGGGGAGATGGATATGTTTTTGGCTTTGATGGCGGTGATGTTCTCATAAGTATATACTTATCCTCAAAGAAGCTTCAGTTTTACATGAAGGCTGTTCGGCAACCACTTACGTTGAAAGCAGAAGTGCTTTGGATTGAGCAATTTCACGTGTGACAATCGTCACAAGCGCGTGCTTCAGAATTTGGCAGAGAAGTTGATTCAGGTCCTCGTGCTGCCATTTTATTAGCGGAGTCACGTTGGGTGAGTGACTTAATGTCCTTGAGCCTCTCTTTCTTGATCTGTAACATAGATGCAGATCCTCCTCAAGAGTGGTGAAGGATTAAAGGAGCTATCACATGTGCGTGGCTTAGCCTGGTGCCACCCCTATGGACGGTGATAGAGGTGGAATGGGAGATCCCAAAGGAAACTGCAGGGAGGGTGGAGCTGCTACAGGGAAACAGGTCTCCTCCCTGCCCTTATAATGTGTCCTCCCCATCCTCATATACACAGTGATGCCCGGAGAAGCAGCAGATATCTTATTAACATTATCCCAGAAAATCCTAGGAGGGCTCCTACCCACAGCGACTGAAGAGTGAGTCCTCAGCAGCCTACGCTCACTGCCTTTCCAGCAGCATGAGTGTGTGTGTGTGTTCAGTCGTGTCCCTCTCTTTGCGACCCCATGGACTGCATCCCACTGGGCTTCTCTGTCCATGGGACTTCCCAGGAAAGAATACTGGAGTGGGCTGCCATGCCCTCCTCCAGGGGATCTTCCCAACCCAGGGAGCAAACCCACAGTTCTTGTGCCTTCTGGGTTGGCAGGTGCATGCTTTACCATTGTGCCGCAGGATCTGACATTTTCTAGCCACCTATTTTTGCAGGTCATGTTCCTCATCAGAAGTTGTCTGTCCCACTTTTACCCCAGTGTTCATTGCAGCACTCTTTACAGTAGCTAGGACATGGAAGCAACCTAGATGCCCATCAACAGATGAATGGGTAAGGAAGTTGTGATACATATACACAATGGAATATTGCCCAGCTATCAAAAGGAACACATTTGAGTCAGTCCTAATGAGGTGGATGAACCTAGAACCTATTATACAGAGTGAAGTCAGTCAGAAAGAGAAAGACAAATATCATATATTAATGCATATATATATATATGTATATATATGGCATCTAGAAAGATAGTACTGATGATCCAACTTGCAGGGCAGAAAAGGACACAGACATAAACAACAGATTTGTGGATATAGTGGAGGAAGGAGAGAGTGGGGGGATTTGAGAGAATAGCATTGAAACCTATACATATGTAACATAGATAACCATATGTATGGCTATCAATGTACATGTGTTCATATCCTATTTACATATCATATGTAAAATGGCCATTGGGAGTTTGATGTATGACACAGGGAACCCAAAGATGGGAGGAGGGGTTCAAGAGGGATATGTATACCTATGGCCAATTCATGTTGATATATGGTAAAAACCATCACAATATTATAAAGTAAGTATCCTCTAATTTTAAAAAAGTATGTAAAGTTGTCTTTCCTATTCCTTAATGCCCGGATGTCCCTTTAAGACCCAACTCAAGTTTTTCCTCCTTAAGTTGCCTTTTGTTACTGTCCCAGTCTATAGGATGCTGTGTCTTGTCCAGCTCCCAGATGACCACTTGCTGGGGCTCACAGACACAGGGGGAGGAAAACATCTGGGCAAGGGCGGGGAAGGGGCAAGTAGCCCACTCCTGAACTGGCAGCAGGGACCACCACTAGATGGCGCTATTGAGCCAGCTCTGTCAACCGGGGCACCCGAATGCCAAGGTGATTTTTCTTTGTTTCCATTTTTCTTTCTGGCAGAGAAGTTTATGATATCTTAACTGTCCCAGGTGGTATAGATCTGTGATTGGTATTCCGATAGTTAAACAGCAGTGATGTCACATGCCTCTGGCAGTCCTGTCACATCTCCCAGCATCACGGGTTTCTCACCATTCTCCATCCATCAAATAGCTTGGCCCTTGCTATGGACATTAGACATCCAAATACTGCCTCCCCCTTTCTTTGGATTATATTATGTATCTTGGATTAGAGTGTAAATCCCTTGAGGGCAGAACATGGGGTCCATGCTAATCCAATGGAAGTTCCATAAAGTCTTGTTGAATGTTGTCAAGTTCCCTAGTGTATGGAATCCAAACACCTGCCTTAAAAGCTTAAAACACCCAGCTTTCAGGCAACCCTGCTCCATTTCCATATTGATGGAGAGGAAAGCAGTAAATCCTTTATGGCTGGGAGTCAGTTCTCTTCATTTCTTCCTGGAAATGCTATTGATGGTAGCTGGGGAAGTCATTTTTCTTCTTATCTTTCACTTGGCAGGGTCAGATTACTCAGAGCCCCTAGCAATTCAGGGAGCAGTATTCAGAGGCTAAGCATGCAGGTGAGGTTTGATATGTAAGAGGAGATTTAGAGCTTAAATAAATAAAATTGGGTGGGATCACACGTCTAAGCCTCAGACCTATTGTCCCTCATGGAAACTGCAGAGTAGTCCTTGAGCAGATTTGTGTGGGCAACCCTTAAAGTCAAGATGCTCTGTGAAAAACACCACACAGTTATTGACCTGTTTGACTTAAAATAACCAAATTTTGTAATTGATTATGTGCCAAGTTGGAAACCACATTTCGTTAGATTCTAACACAGACAAGTAGAAGTTGGTGCCAAGACTTTAAAGAAAAATCAATGGAAGGAAACATAAATTTAAAAAAAAATGTTAACATTTATTCATCTATTTAAAACATTTTTATTTTAGGATTATTCATTCTTCCAGCCACTCATTCATACCTATATCTCTTTAACAAGGTGTTTTAAAATTATTTTTATATTGCCATTTGTTTTAACACAAGTAATACATGCAGCTCAAAATTTGAAAAATATAAGAAATTGTAGAGTAAAAAGTAGTTTTCACTTCCACTCTTGTCTTAGACACTGTTCCCTCCCAGGAGTGACAACTGTTGTTGATGGTTTCCATATTACCTTTTAGAAACAGTCTACATTTGAAAATGCATATCCATGCATCTGTTTGACCTTTATCCATCAGTCTATCCATCCATCAAACCATTCATTTATCTATCCATCTATCTATCCATGTGTCCGTTGATTGATCTATATACTTTTTTTATTCAGGAATTAGGAAGAGGCAGCCATTATTTGCTTTCAGATGGCAGACTACTTTGTTCCATTGACCTGGTGGGAAAGAGACTTGGAGTCACTGGTCTTGATGTTTAACTTGCCACACCACAGTTGTAGGGTTGGGCTGTCAGAGACCTGTCAGGGAACAGTGGGCATTTTAGAAAACAGTTACATGTAATTATTCAGATTTTATTCGGTCAGGCCACATGGTTTTGGGTTTGATTCTGAGGGGGAGGGAAACTGCAGTAAGTGAATGAAGAGAAATGAAACGTGAGCGCATGAGGTGCTATGGAAAGGGTGATTGGAACCAGGCATTCTTGGATCCAGCCCTCATTAAGAGCTGTATGACGAGGTTACTTAACTTCTTGGAGTCTCAGTTTTCCTATCTGTGAAATGAGGATTACTGTATCCTCCTTTGCAGATTAAAGGCAGCCTGATCCCCAGATATAATCAGTGCTTATATTATGATTCTGCCGTCAACGTTATTAAGTACATTCGAGTCCCTTGTTTGTTTTATACAAGATACTGGAAATTTAACCTCAGTTGATGATTTAAGATACAGTGTAATGTGGAGACAGAGGGTTGGCTGTAAAAGGTGCATAACGCAGGGCAGACTTCGAGTATGGAATTTAGGGATGGCAGAGGATATCTTCCAGTTTGAGTGGAGATGGGGGCTGAGCTACCAAACTGCTGAAGAGACAGTAACCTCAGCTGTCTTCATGGCAACGGCCCTCATTCCCTGCAGCGTTCCTGTGCCAGCCTGGGAGAAATCTACACCACTGCCTCTGGGCAGGGTGTGTACACTTCTGGCCCGGATAGTGGCCTCACTGCCGGCAACCTCACCTTCCACCCACCTTTCCAGCTGCATCTGTTGAATGTTTCTAAAATGCTCAGGTTGCCATTTCAGTCCTGCGCTTGAAAGTCCTCATCACCAGCACTTCACGGGCGGTGCCGTGGTTAAGGCTTCACTTTCCAATGCAGGGGGTGAGGAGGGTTCAATCCCCAGTCAGGGAGCAAAGATCCCATATACATTGTGGCCAAGAAACCAGAACATAAACTACAGAAGCAATATTTTAACAAATTCAATAAAGACTAAAGAAATATTCCCATCACCTTCAGGACAAAGTTAAATTCTTTAGCACACAAAACCTATGCTATGGAATGAATGTTTGTGTCCCCCTAAAATTCATATATTGAAGCCTAATCCCCTGTGTGATGTATTAGGAAGTGGGGACTTTGGGAGGTAATGGTCATGAGGGTGGAGCCCCCATGAATGGGATTAGTACCCTGGTGTTGGAGAAGACTCTTGAGAGTCCCTTGGACTGCAAGGAGATCCAACCAGTCCATCCTAAAGGAGATCAGTCCTGGGTTTTCATTGGAAGGACTGATGCTGAAGCTGAAACTCCAATACTTTGGCCACCTGATGCGAAGAGCTGACTCATTGGAAAAGACCCCGATGCTGGGAAAGATTGAAGGCAGGAGGAGAAGGGGATGACAGAGGATGAGATGGTTGGATGGTATCACTGACTTGATGGACGTGAGTTTGGGTAAGCTCCGGGAGTTGGTGATGGACAGGGAGGCCTGGAGTGCTGCAGTCCATGGGGTTGCAAAGAGTCAGACATGACTGAGCGACTGAACTGAACTGAAAAGAGGGCTCAGAGAGCCCTCTCGCCCCTTCGTCCATGTGGGGACACAATGAGAAGAAGGCTGTCTGTGAATCAGGAAGTGGATCCCCTTTAGACACCAAATTTGCCGGACCCGGATCTTGGACTTTCCAATCTCCAGAACTGTAAGCGATAAATGTTTGCAGTGTAAGTCACCCAGTCTACGGTATGTTTGTTACACAGCCTGAACTGACTGAGACACCTTCGACAGGGGACCCTTTCTAACTCTTCCCACCTCAGTTTTGTTCACTTCTTTGTGTACATCAGCGTTCTACGATTTGATACCTTGGCATGCATTGGAATCCTCTACTCTTTTTTTCATCCAGCACTCCCCCGTTCTTCCTTCAAGACTCAGCTCAGACACCCTTCCTACAAGTTCTCCATGACTCCTTAAGACCAGCACCCAGCCTCAGGTGACTTGATGGAGCACACGTTGGCTCTCTCTCTACGTCTCTTTCCATGAAGTAGCTCACAGGGGAGTGCAGGGGTCAGAGGGTGAGAGCTGGGGTGGGGGTCTTTTAAATCTGTGCGGGTGGGCACTGAGCCAGCAAAAGTCACTCTTGTGGCTTTTCTTGTCACATAGAAATCCCTAGGGTCGGGAGACTTGGTGGGAGTCACAAGCAGACACTGAGGAAGCCAGCTTCTTTGGCAAGGGTGTTCCTGTCCCAGTTGGTAGGGGGAGAACATCTACTGCATTTTAATTTAATTTAGTTTACTTGTGTTGTTTCTTTATGTCTCTGTTGGGATTTTATTTTTTATTTTAAAATAATTCAGTTTAATGCCTTTATTGTATTTTCAATCTGTAACCTATAGCATCTTGCTCGCTCACTCAGTCATGTCCAGCTCTTTGCAACTGCATGGACTGTTGCCCGCCAGGTTCCTCTGTCCATGGGATTTCCCAGGTAAGAGTACTGGAGTGGGTTGCCATTTCCTCCTCTAGGAAATCTTCCCAACCCAGAGATCAAACCTGCGTCTCCTGCATTGCAGATGGATTCTGTACCACTGAGCCCTCTAGGAAGCCCCCTTAGTTGGGATTTTAAATGAGCTTTTTAAAAAAAGTAATCATAAGCCTGCCTCTGACCTCCTCTCTGGACCTGGAGTTTTATTTTGTTTTTTGTTCACCGTGTCAAGTTTATTATAGAATAAACTTTAACTTAATTATTTTCATAAGATATACATAAAACACAATGGACTTTAAAAATACTTTCAGTTCAGTTCAGTTCAGTCACTCAGTCATGTCCGACTCTTTGCGACCCCATGGACTGCAGCACGCCAGGCCTCCCTGTCCATTACCAACTCCTGGAGCTCACTCAGACTCATGTCTGTTGAGTCGGTGATGCCATTCAACCATCTCATCCTCTGTCTTTTTTCTAATATTTTATAATATTCAAATTTTTATTAAAGTATACTTGCTATACAGTATTACAGAAGTTATAGATATATAATACATTGATTCACAATTTGTAAAGGCCATACTCCACTTGTAGTTAATATAAAACACTAACTGTAATTGGCAAAACTAATACAATTATGTAAAGTTTAAAAATAAAATAAAATTAGAGAAAAAAAAAAGAAAAAAAAAAAAAAACACTAACTGTATTCCCCATGTTGTACAATATATCCTTGTGACTTATTTTATATCTAATAATAGTTTGTACCTCTTAATCCTAATGTTGTCCTTCCCTCTTCCCCTCTGCCCACTGCTAAGTATTAGCTTGTTCTCACAGTGGAATTTTTATGGCATAGAAAGTTTAAAAGTATTTTTCTAATTTTGAAATAATTTTAGATTTATAGAGAAGTTGCCATGATAGGACAGAGAGTTCCCCTAAATGTTATCGTCTTATGTTACTGTGGTCCATTTGTCACAACACAGACAGCAACATAGAAATGTAACTATTACCTAAACTCCAGATTGCATTTGGATTTCACCAGTTCTTCCACTGATGTCCTTTTTCTGTCCAGGATTCAGTCCAGAGCCCCACGTTGCATTTAATCTCACGTCTCCTTAATTTCCTCTGGTCTTTGACGCTTCTTAATCTTTCCTTGTTTTTCAAGATCTCAATCGTTTTGAGGAGTGCTAGACAGGTGCCTGGTGGGCTGCCGTCTGAAGCGACTTAGCAGCAGCAGCAGCAGCAGACAGGCGTTTTGTAGATTTGGACTTGGTGATTTTAACGAGAGTTTGGTCCCCTTCACTCACCGCATGAATAAAGGCCTGTCCTGAAGTTTACCAGCAGCGTGGACATTTCAGATTAGTCTGCCATCTGTGCTGCCCCTGGAACACAGGAGAGATGCATCTTGGAGACGGAAGTCTGGCAAACCCAGGTGTTCTTCCTGGAGGTGATTTTGTCTGTAGTCTCATCACAGAGTTGGATGAGACTTTGGCCAAGGCCAAGGTAGCAGGATCTGTGCTAAAATCTTTCAGATTTACTTCCTTGCCATGGGAGTCTGAGTTCCAAATCCTAGCCTGTGTGCAGCCTGCTCCACCAAATAATGAGGCACTGGGTGCTTTTTAAGGCGGCTGACCTTTGGAGCAAATTATCCAAGGAAATCTGATTAGCTAGTTCACTGAGTTCCTGCAAAATGGATCTTGGTGTATTTCTGCTGCAGAAATGTCAGCGTAATTGGAGTTCCTGGAGCTCAAAGACCTTCTTTCTCATTGTTTCCATCCTTTGGAGGAGAAAAAAAAAAAAACCCAAACAAACAAAACCCAACTCCCTAAAGAATTATTCTTTGACTTAAGGTTCTTTGCTTTTGCACATGGTTTGGAAGCTGCTGCTGGCTGTATTTACAACTTTATTAATCATGGGAACAGTCTGAACATCATTTAAACAAACAAGCCAAAAAAAAAAGTCCATCCGCAAATAGATGATGTGAGCTTAATAGAGATGGCCCAGCCAAAGACCTTAAATAAATAAACTGACTTTAATTCGAGGGAAAGAGCATGGGTTGGTAATTACTTGAGGCTGTGTGCCGTGCAATGTAACCAAATTCAAAACTCACTAATTTCATTATTTTAATGGAAGTCTGCATCCCATTCATTAGGCTGACATATGACTAGCCATTAGTAACAGTTCATTTCTAAAGCTATGGTGGAGAAAGGGTGATTGGAAATGAGTGAGGGCCAAGCCTGGTGGAAGTTGACAGTGCTTAGAGGGGAACTTCTGGATGGGATTTGAGAGCGGCAGGGATCACAGGAGAAAAACTGTTAAGTTGGATGGAGGCAAGAAGCCGCAGAGTCAAAATACAGGCCTTGGATCCAGAGAGACCCAGGTTCACATTCTGGGTTCGCCACATACTAGCTATGTGACCTTGGGCATATTACATCCTCTCTCCGAACTTCATTTTCTTCATCCATGAAAGGGGGTAATGATTGTACCTCACATAGTTGCTTGAGATGATTCAATGCAGTAGTTGTTTACGGGGTTGAGTTTAGGTCCTGGCACATAGTAAGATTTTTTTTTTTAATTGAAGTATAATTGATTTCGTTTCAGGTGTATAGCAAAATGATTCAGTTGTGTGTGTGTGTGTGTGTGTGTGTGTGTGTGTGTGTATACACACACACATACATACATTCTTTTTCATGTTCTTTTCCCTTATAATTTATTCAGTTCAGTTCAGTTCAGTTCAGTCACTCAGTCGTGTCCGACTTTTTGCGACCCCATGAATCGCAGCACGCCAGGCCTCCCTGTCCATCACCAATTCCCGGAGTTCACTCAGACTCATGTCCATCGAGTCAGTGATGCCATCCAGCCATCTCATCCTCTGTCGTCCCCTTCTCCTCCTGCCCCCAATCCTTCCCAGCATCAGAGTCTTTTCCGATGAGTCAACTCTTCGCATGAGGTGGCCAAAGTACTGGAGTTTCAGCTTTAGCATCATTTCTTCCAAAGAGATCCCAGGGCTGATCTCCTTCAGAATGGACTGGTTGGATCTCCTTGCAGTCCAAGGGACTCTCAAGAGTCTTCTCCAATACCACAGTTTAAAAGCATCAATTTTTCGACTTACAAGATACTAAATATAATTCCCTTTGCTATACACTAGGTCCTTGTTCTTAATCTATATTATATATAGTAGTGTATCTGTTAATTCCAAACTCCTAATTTTTCCCCTCTTTCCCCTTTGGTGACCATAAATTTGTTTGCTGTCTGTGATTCTATTTTGTAAATAAATTCATTTGTATCATATTTTAGATTTCACATACAAGTGATATTATATGATATTTGTCTTTGTCTGACTTACTTCACTTGGTATAAAAATCTCTAGACCTATCCATGTTGCTGGAATGGCATTATTTCATTCTTTTTTCTGGCTAATATTCCATGGTTTCTTCTTTGTCTGTTTCTCTGTTAATGGACATTTAGGTTTCTTCCATGATGTGGCTATTGTAAACAGTGCTTCTGTGGCATGTATGTTTCTTTTTCATTAGAGTTTTTATCTTTTATGAATATGTTTCCAAGAGTGGGATTGTAGGATCATATGGTAGCTCTATTTTTAGTTTTTAAAGAAACCTCCATACTGTTTTCCATAGTGGCTGCACCAATTTACATTCCCACTAACAGTGTAGGAAGGTTCCCTTTTCTCCACACCCTCTCCAGCTCTTATTATTTGTAGACTTTTCAATGATGGCCATTCTGACTGGTGTGAAGTATTACCTCACTGTAGTTTTGATTTGCTTTTCTCTAATAATTAGTTATGTTGAGCATCTTTTTATGGGGCAACATTGTTACTTTTAATAAGTGGTAACAATAATGGAGATGATGATGCTATTATTAGGTAACAGTATATTAGGATACTTTGAAGGTGGGGCCTTTGGGAGATGCTTAAGTCATGGAAGTGGAGTCCTCATGAATGGGATTGGTGTTCATGTGAGATGAGGGCCTCAACGAACTCTCTTCTACCTTGTGAGGACACGTAGAGAGGATGGCCATTATGAGCCAGGAAGCAGGCTTCCACCAGACACCAAATCTGCCAGCACTTTGATCTTGTACTTTCCAGCCTCTGGAACCGTGAGCAATAAATTTCTGTTGCTTATAAGCCACCCAGTCTATGATAATTTTGTTTTTAGCAGCCTGCTGGTTTCCATTATATATTTATAACATTTATAACATATATATTTATAACATTATATATTTATGTCTGAATGACATGTTTAAAGAACATGGCAAGACAAAGGCTTGGAGGTAACAATGTCGTTGGAAAGACAGAAGCTGGATTATGTTGCAGAGAGAGCACAGAATGTCAAGTAAGATGGATCCAGGCTTGAATCTTGACTCTGCTACTCACGGCTTTGTGGCCTTAGGCAGGATGCTTCACCTCTCTGAGACCAATATCCTCACCTGTAAAATAGAAATGATAATAATTCCATCATAGGCTGCTGGAAGGATGAAAGGAGAACATGTAGAAAACAGTTAGCCTGGTGCCTGACGCATAGTGGGTGCTCAGTTTGTAACTGGGCTTAAGATCATAAAGGCTTAACTAGCCAGCATCATGATATATATTATATAAACTATACTATATTAGCAGGGAGTAGCTAACATTTATTTAGTGTTTACTCTGTGACAGGCACTGTGTTTACTACTGCTTCCCATGAAACATTCCACTTACACCTCAGGACAATTCTGTGAAGTACTCTTGCTATCCTCATTTGATGGACGAGGAAGTGGAGATAAGAAAGTTGAGAAACTTGTTCAGTGAAACACAGCTAGTAAGTGGCAGAGCTTTTATTTGAACTGAGGCAGCCTGTCTGGAAGGCTCCTCTGATCCCATTTCCTGTTTTCTTGACCTTGCTTTGTGGGGAAAAAGGTGGCTGTCCAGAGGGAAGACATCACGGGGGGAACATTTGTCCCTCAGAGCGGTCAGCCCCTTTCCCATCTCAATCTGACCACGTTCAGCCTCCTCATCTCATCGACAGACAGCATTCTGATCTGAAAGATTCAAGGACGCTTCTCGGCCAGCTTCTAAAAGGGTCCAGGACTTTCACCGTGTGATGAGTACCAGATCAGATGAAGATTTTTACCCTTATGGGAGGAATGAACACACGTCCAAACAACTTCACTCTTGATTAGAGATACTGAAGATTCATCCACTGAAAGTTGCATGTTTTCCTAAGATCTTGGGAAAATTAAAATAAGAATACCCTAGAAAGGAAACTCTCTGAGGACAAGGATTCTCTTGTAATGCCAGTGATTATAAAAGGCCTGGCACCCTAGGAAGCACCCATGCTAAACGGAGACTGGTATAAATGCATGAACTCAAGAGAAAAAGACTCTTTGCCACAGAGTCCTGAGATTTTATTGTCCTTGTTATCATAGAAACCACACAATATCCCCCCAAGCATGACATCAGTGACCACTCATTTATACATAATGTGGTAGGAGGGAAAGGAACTGCTTTGTAGGCGGAGCGTTTTCATTGGAGGGATCTCAAACATATACATTACCATATGTAAAATAGAAGGGGATTCCAATGGGAATTTGCTGTATGACTCAGGGAGCTCAAACCAGGCCTCTGTAACAACCTAGAGTGGAGGGAAGGGGTTGGAAGTGGGAAGGAGGTTCAAGAGGGAGAGGACATATGTATACTTTTGGCTGATTCATGTTGATGTATGGCAGAAACCAACACAATATTGTAAAGCAATTACCTTTCAATTAAAAATAAATAAATTAAAAAAAGAGAGAGAGTGAAGTGGACTCGTTTTGCCTCAGGGACTCTTGGTATTTGATGATCCTTGGCGTTTATTCATAAGCGTGGAAGAATTTGAGTTTGACTTAGACATCTTGGCACGCAATGCAAAGTCTCTGAATTCTTAAATTTATTTACCAGTTAGGGGAAGCATATTCCCAGCTATAATTTTATTTACAAAGGGCTCTAATCTGGTGTGAAGTCTGAAGGCATGTTTGTTTAACAAGTTACTCAATTAGCCGGCAAAGCAAGAACAAAGGAAAGTCATTATGCAGATGTATGCCCATTCAAAGCCGTTCTGCCTTTAAGATGCTTTCTCTGCAGTAAGGGAGGAGAGATTCCAAGTTGGAAAGTTTTCTGTCCCTGCTGTGTTTACTGCTAATTCTCTAATATTAGACTGCAAATGATTAATAATATTACATTTCAGCACTCTTAGATCTGTCCATTTTTCAATCTAAAACCATATAATTATAGATTATTTTAAAATCCGGGAAAGGAAATCAGCCATGAACCACACTAACGCATCCACGAACTCTTTGATACATTTCTTTGAGTATTTTGCTGTACGTAGTTTTACATATTTGTAATCCTAGTGCATACACAATTGTGAGTACTGCATTTTTCACCTCTGGAATAAAACTATTATTTTGACTTTATTACGAAGCTTTCAAACACGCAGAAAAGAAGATAAACCAGTATAATAAACCACCACATATTCATTAGAGTTAGCGCTTAATGTTTCCCATATTTCTTTTGTGTGTGTTTTTTCTAAGATGTTTTAAATTAAATAAAATAACACACTTCATGGTATTTAACCTTAAATTAGTGGTTCTCAACTGAGAGTGATTTTGACCCCCTCAGGGAATATTTGGCAATGTCTGGAGACTCTTTTGGTTGTCACAAAAGGAATGCTTATGTAGTGGGTAGAGCAGGGTTACCACTCAACATCCTTCAATGCACAGGAGAGTCTCCACCCCACGCCCACCCCAATAAAGAATTATCTTTTCCTTAGTTAGTGCTAAGGTTGAAGAACTTTGCCCCAAATTATTGAGAATGCATTTTCTAAAATGAAAATTTCCATATAACCATATATCACATCACTTCTAACAAAGTTAAACATAATTCCTTCAGTTCAGTTCAGTTCAGTCACTCAGTCATGTCCGACTCTGAGACTCCATGAATCGCAGCACGCCAGGCCTCCCTATCCATCACCAACTCCCTTAAGATCATCTCATTACGAATCCATACTTCCCCAGAATTCCGCTAGAATGTCTTTCACAGCTGTGTAGCAAACATTTTCTCATTTTATTAGCACTCTTTATAGAATATCATTCCAAATGACTATAAAATAGTCTATTGAATGGATTCACCAAAATTTATTCAAAGGATCCGCTATTTTGGGTCATTAGTTATGCTTCCAGGTTTTAAGGAACTATTTATGTAAATAACAACAGTTTACTTCCTTTCAAACTTCTTGCCTTTTATTATTTTTTTCTTTGTCTAATGTCCTGGCTAGGGACTTTAGTAAATACTGAACATATATAGAGAAATATTTTGTGAATATAAAACAATGTTGAGAGTGGTCATCCTTGCCTTGTTTCTGATAATAGGAGAAAAAGGTTTAATGTTTTCCATTAATTATTATGTTAGCTGTACATTTTTCAGTTACACTGATAGGTATATTTGATCACATTGAAGGCATTGGTATCTGTTTCTAGTTATTAAGTGTCTTTGTCATAAAAGATTTGTGATTTTTGGACTTCCCTGGTGGTGCACTGGATAGGAGTCTGCCTGCCAAAGCAGGGAACGTGGGTTTGATCTCTGTTCTGGGAAGACTGCACGTGCCACTGAGCAGCTAAGTCCATGGGCTGCAGCTACTGAACCTGCATGCCGCCTGAAGCCCACACCCTCTAGGGCCCGCAGGCCACAACTGCTGAGCCTGTGGCCTGCACTGAAGCCTGCACAACCTAGAGCTCCTCCACAGAAGGAGCCACTGCAATGAGAAACCCATGCACTGCAGGGGCGAGTACCCTCCACTCGCTGCAGCTAGAGAAAGCCCACGCAAAGCAACGAAGACCCAGCGCAGCCAAAAATAAATTTAAAATCAAGAAAAGTAGTATTAAAAAAAATTAGTGATTTTTATTAAATGCTTTTTCTACATATTTTGAGATAATCAAATAATATCTCTTTTATTCTATTAGTGTGAAGAATTACATTGACTGATTTTCATGTTAAACTAACCTTGTTTTCTTGGAATAAAACTTGCTTGTTCACGATATATTATCCTTTCTATATACTGCTGGATTCCAGTTGCTAACATTTTGCTTAAATTTTTTTCATCTATGTCTATTTCCATGAGAGATATTGATCTGTTATTTTTTCCCCCTATAATACCTTTTTCAGACTTTGGTATCATGGTTATGCTGGCCTTGTAGATTAAGTTGAGAAATGGTACCTCCTCCTCCAGTTTCTGAGTTTCTGCAGAATTGATATTATTTATCTCTTAAATCTTTGTATATTTCACTAGTGAATCACATGTACTTTAAAGTTTTGTGTGTGCATATGGAAAGGTTTTTTTTTTTTTTTTTTTAATAAATTCAGTTTCTTTAATAGGTAGTTATTTCCTTTGTTTTCAGGATTGGTAATTTGTAGTTTCATTTAATTCATATTAGTTGTTGAAATATTGTCATAATGTAGTTTTAAGATTTATCTTTTTAAATATCTCTGGGATCTGTAGTGATGTTCTGTTTTCATTCTTGATGTTGATAATTTATGTTTTCTCTCTTTCCCCTTAATTATTGTCAAGACTTTTAATTTACACTTTATTATTTTCTTTCTTTTATTTACTTTAGGTTCTTTTACCTACTTAGGATTGAGGCATGGATAATCAATTTCACACCTTTCTTTCATACTTCTTTATTTACTTGTTTTAACTTAAAAATTGAAGAATAGTTGATTTACAATGTTGTGGTAATTACTGTTATACAGCAAAGTGATTCAGCTATATATACACACACACACACATATATATATCTATACACGTACACATTCTTTTAAAAATATTCTTTTCCATTATGGTTTATCACAGAATATTGAACATAGTTCTCTGTGCTATACAGTAGGAGCTTGTTGTTTATCTATTATATATAAAAAGCTTACATCTACTAACCCCAACCTCCTACTCCATCCCTCCCCCTTTCCCCTTGGAAACTACTAGTCCATACTTCTTTAAATAAGTATTTATTTATTTTATTATTTTTTAATATAAATTTGTTTATTTTAATTGGAGGCTAATTACTTTACAATATTGTATTGGTTTTGCCATACATTGACATGAATCCACCATGGGTGTACATGTGTTCCCCATCCTGAACCCCCCTCCCACCTCCCTCTCCATCCCATCCCTCTGGGTCATCCCAATGCACCAGCCCTGAGCACCCTGTATCATGCATCAAACCTGGACTGGTGATTCGTTTTGCATATGATATTATACATGTTTCAATGCCATTCTCCTAAATCATCCCACCCTCTCCCTCTCCCACAGAGTCCAAAAGACTGTTCTATACATCTGTGTCTCTTTTGCTGTCTCGCATACAGGGTTATCATTACCATCTTTCTAAATACGATATATATGCGTTAGTATACTGTATTGGTGTTTTTCTTTCTGGCTTACTTCACTCTGTATAATAGGCTCCAGTTTCATCCACCTCATTAGAACTGATTCAAATGTATTCTTTTTAATGGCTGAGTAAAACTCCATTGTGTACATGTGCCACAGCTTTCTTATCCATTCATCTGCTGATGGACATCTAGGTTGCTTCCATGTCCTGGCTATTATAAACAGTGCTGCGATGAACACTGGGGTACACGTGTCCCTTTCAATTCTGATTTCCTTGGTGTGTATGCCCAGCAGTGGAATTGCTGGGTCATATGGCAGTTCTATTTCCAGTTTTTTAAGGAATCTCCACAATGTTCTCCATAGTGGCTGTACTAGTTTGCATTCCCACACACTGTTCTCCATAGTGGCTGTCCTAGTTTGCATTCCCACCGACAGTGTAAGAAGGTTCCCTTTTCTCCACACCCTCTCCAGCATTTATTGCTTGTAGACTTTTGGATAGCAGCCATTCTGACTGGCGTGAAATGGCACCTCATTGTAGTTTTGATTTACATTTCTCTGATAATGAGTTATGTTGAGCATCTTTTCATGTGTTTGTTAGCCATCTGTATGTCTTCTTTGGAGAAATGTCTGTTTAGTTCTTTGGCCCATTTTTTGATTGGGTTGTTTATTTTTCTGGAATTGAGCTGCAGGAGTTGCTTGTATATTTTTGAGATTAGTTTCCTTTTAAGCACTGATTTAGCTTTACCCCACAAATTTTGATATATTACGTTTTCATTATTATTCAGTTCAAAATATTTTCTAATTTTTTATGTGATTTCTTTTTTAATTCATGGGTTATTTAGGAAAGTGTTGTTTTATTTCCCAATACATTGGGGCTTTCTAGATAGCTCACTGTTAATGATTTCTACTTTCATTCTACCATATTCTTCTGTATGATTTCATTCTTTGATATTACTTAAATTTTTATATGACTCAGAATATGGTCATTTTGCTGCATGTTCCATGTGTACCTGAGAAAAATGTGTTTTCTGTAGTATCCTATAATACTATGTTAATTTGGTTGATAGAGTTGTTCAAATTTTCATGTCTTTACTGAGTATTTTGTCTGTTGTTCTATCAATTTCTGAGAGAAGGTGTACATTCTCCAACTATGGTTATGGATTTGCTTATTTCTCTTTTCATTTCTGTCATTTTTTTCTTCATGAGCCTTAGAACCCTATTGTTAGGTGCATATGTACATTTTTCGTTGTTTTGTCTTGATGAATTGACCCTTTCATCCTTTTGAGATATCCTTCTGAATTTTGAGTGATAGTCTTTGTCTTAAAAGCTACTTTGTTTGATATTAACATAGTTAATGATATTATAATATGTTAATGATGATATTAACATATTAGCATAACTAGCCATATTTCTTAATTTTAATGTTTTCATGGTATTTTTCATCCTTTTATTCCTTTTCTTCCTACCTGTCTGAATCTCTATAATAAGTGTTTCTTGAAAACAGTGTATTTTGTCTTGCTTTTTATATCTCACTTGGCAATCCCTGCCCTTGATTACAGTCTTTAGTCCATCATTATACATTCAGTGCAGTTAGTGAAATGGTTAGTTTATGTCTCCCGTCTTGGTATTTGCTTTATGTATATTTTAGTTGTTCTTGACTTCTTTGTTCATGCTTATCTTCTTTTGGGAAAATTGTATATTTTTAATATTGCATTTTTTGTTGTTGTGATTCAGTTGTTCTGTCATGTCCAACTCTTTACAACACCATGGTCTGCAGCATGCCAGGCTTCCCTGTCCTTCACTATCTCCTTGAGTTTGCTCAAACTCATGTCAATGATGAGCTTGCTCAAACTCAAACTCAATGATGCCATCCAACCATCTCATCCTCTGTCATCGCCTTCTCCTCCTGCCTTCAAGCTTTCCCAGGGTCTTTTCTAATGAGTTAGCTCTTCACATCTGGTGGCCAAAGTATTGGAGCTTCAGCTTCAGCATGAGTCCTTCCAGTGAATATTCAGGATTGATTTCCTTTAGGACTGACTGGTTTGATCTCCCTGCAGTCCAAGGGACTCTCAAGAGTCTTTTCTAACACCACAGTTCAAAAGCATCAACTCTTTGGTGTTCAGTCTTCTTTATGGTCCAGTTCTCACATCCATACATGACTACTGGAAAAACCACAGCTTTGACTACACAGACCTTTGTCGGCAAAGTAATGTATCTGCTTTTTCATATGCTCTCTAGGTTTTCATAGCTTTTCTTCCAAGGAGCAAGCGTCTTTTAATTTCATGGCTGTAGTCACTGTCCTCAGTGATTTTGGAGCCCAAGAAAATAAAGTCTGTCACTGTTTCCATTGTTTCCCCATCTATTTGCTGTGAAGTGATAGGACCAGATGCCATGATTTTAGTTTTTTGAATGTTGAGTTTTAAGCCAGCTTTTTCCACTCTCCTCTTTCACCTTCATCAAGAGGTTCTTTAGTTCCTTTTCACTTTCTGCCATAAAGGTGGTGTTATCTGTATATCTGAGGTTATTGCTATTTCTCCTGGCAATCTTGATTCCAGCTTGTGCTTCATCCAGCCTGGTGTTTTGTGTGATGTACTCTGCACATAAGGTAAATAAGCAGGGTGGCAATATATAGTCTTGATACACTCCTTTCCCAATTTTGAACCAGTCTGTTGTTCCATTACATTTTTAGGGGTCTTTAAAAATTTTTAGATCTTCTGTGTGGATGGTTATGTTATACCACTTTTAACTTTTATAAAGTTGCTGTTGATGTTCAGTTGTTCAGGCATATCTGACTATGTGACCTCATGGACTGTAGCAGGCCAGGCTTCTCTGTCTTTCACTATCTCCTTGATTTTGCTCAAACTCATGTCCATTGAAGTGATGATCCCATCCAACCATCTCATCCTGTGTTGTCCCTTTCTCCTCATGCCTTTCTCTTTCCCAGCATCAGGGTCTTTTCCAATAAGTCTGCTCTTCACATCAGATGGCCAAAGTGTTAGAGCTTCAGGATCAGTCCTTCCAATGAATATTTAGGGTTGATTTCCTTTAGGATTGATTGATTTGATCTTGCTGTTTAAGAGATTCTCAAGAGTCTTCTCTAGCACCACAGTTTGAAAATATTATTTCTTTGATGCTCAGCCTTCTTTATGGTACATCTGTACATGTCTACTGGGAAAACCATAACTCTGACTACACAGAGCTTTGTCAGCAAAGTGATTTTGCTGTAGAGGTTACAATGTACATCTTCACAGTACACTGTCAAATGATATTTAACTACTTCACAAACAGTGAAACCATACTAAAACCATACTACTGTATAATTACACTATGTCCAGTTCTGGTCTTTGGGCTCTTGTTATCTCCTATTTTATAGCTATAACTCACTCTAAATGTAATAATACATTTTAATTCTTTTTGATCTATATAGTCAATGCTGCCACTGCTGCTAAGTTGCTTCAGTCATGTCTGACTTGGTGTGACCCCATGGACAGCATGGAGCCACCAGGCTCCTCTGTCCACAGTATTCTCCAGGCAAGAATACTGGAGTGGGTTGCCATTTCCTGCTCCATACAGTCAATAGTCGTTTAAAAAACTTGAGAAAATATAGATATAAAAATAAAAGTCTGAAAAAGGTCTTTCTCATTTATACAAATATTTACTCTTTGTGATGCTCTTTATTCTTTCTTGAAATCTGGGATTCCACCTGGCATAATTTCCCTTCAGTCTGAAGAACATCTTTCATCAAATCTCTTAGGTTTTGGCTCTCTGAGTGTGTCTTTATTTCATCTGTTTTGAAGGTTATTTTTGCTAGATATAAAATTCTCTGCTTCCATTTTTTTTTTTCTTATAGTACTTTAAAAAATATGTATTTATTTTTGGCTGCATTGAGTCTTAATTGCAGCTTGTGGGATATTGGCTGTGGCATGTGGGATCTTGTTGTGATAGGCAGGCTCTTCATTTTGGCGCACAGGCTTCTCTCTAGTTGTGGTGGGCAGGCTCCAGAGAGGACAGGCTCAATAACTGCAGCGGGCTGGCACGGCAGTTGCAACTTGTGGGCTCAGTAGTCGCCAGGCTTGGGCTTAGTTGCCCCACAGCATGTGGGATCTTAGTTATCTTACCAGGGCCTGAACTCATGTCCCCTGAATTGGAAGACAGATTCTCAACCACTGGACCACCGGGGAAGTCCCTCTTTTAGTACTTTAAAGACATCATTTAATTGTTCTCTGGCTTCTGTATTATAGCTTTTGATAAGAAGTCAGCCATCATTTCCTTTCCCTTCCTTTATAGAATGTGCCATTTTGCTCTTTTGCTTTTTTTAGGTTTACTCTTTAACTGTGGTTTTCATAATTTTGACTATAATGTATTTGGTGTGATTTTCTTTATATATATCTTGCTTGGGATTTGCTGACTTGTTAGATCTATGGATTTATGCATTTCATCTATTTTGAAATGATTCAGCTATTTGTTATACTTCAGATATATAACTTGCTCCAGTTTTTCTCTTCTCTATCTGAGACTTCTTCACATCACTTAATACCAAGTTAGCCTCATTGATGTTTTTCCATAGATGTTAAGTATTCTGATTTTTTTCATTATTTTCTTTTTGTGATTCAATTTGATTAATCTATTGATCTGTTCTTTAATTCACTGATACTTTTCCTCTGTTTATTTCTAGTTTGATAGAAAAAACAATTTAACAAATGAATAACATTTAGCAAATTATTCATTTCTAGTGCTGTATTTTTTTGTTTCTAATTATTGCATCTGGTTTCCATGTATCATTTCTAACATTTTCTGAGGGACATATCTTTGTTGGAATTTACTATCCAACAAATTTACTCTTTCAGTATATTATCTAACTTTTCAATTAAATTTTAAAAATAATTTTATCATAGTTTTTTTTTAAGTCCCTGTGTAATAATTTCAACATCTGGATCACTTCTGGTTCTATTTCTATTGATTATTTCACATATTTTTTCAATTATGAATGCATCTTTTAATGTTTGATTGTATGCCAGGCATTTTGTATGAAAAAGCAATACAAACTCCAGTTAAAAAAAGTTTACTTCTAGAAAAGAGCCTGCCTTTTCTTATGTCAGGCCATTAGGGTGGGAGTTGAATCCAAATGGTCTGTAGTTGAGTTTATGTCAAAGATGAGTGCAGCTTTAGTTTTATTCAGCTTACCACTGGTTGCAAATATTTTGATGGTGGGATCAGAACTTTCTCTCTAGTAGGTCCTGAGATCTGGGCACTGATGAGATTCCAGGAAACTGGCTGTGACTCAAGGCTGAACCACCAGTTTTGGGGACTAGAGAAACTTCTCATGCTGTAAAGCTTGGATACCTGCTTTTTGGACCATTGGAGAGCTCTCTTTGATCTTTGACCTCACTGTCCTTGCTTTCTGAACTTTATAAAATCTGCATTAGCCTTGATGCTCTGCCCCTGGGTATTTTGAAGGGGACATTTCTACCTCCTTCAAAGTACAGAATGCTTTGAAGGGAGCTTGTCTTAGTTCTCCTGCCCTTCCTCCAGGCCTTGCTGGAGCATCTCTGCTGCCCTGCCTGTCCAGAATTCTTCTGGGGGATTTATCTCAGCTCTCCTGCCCTGCCTAACTTGACTCATTTCAGGGAACAGCTGTCTTTCACTTAAAGTGGAGGTTCCACATGTTTCAGGGGAGACTCTCTTACTTCTTTTCTCACCCACAGTTTTGATCTACTATCCTTGAGTACAGCTGTGAAAGTTTGACCATAAAGATGGCTGAGCGCCAAAGAACTGATGCTTTCAAATTGTGGTGCTAGAGAAGACTCTTGAGAGTCCCTTGGGCTGCAAGGAGATCAAACCAACCAATCCTAAAGGAAATCAACCTTGAATAGTCTTTGGAAGAACTGATGCTGAAGCTCTAATACTTTGGCTACCTGATGCGAAGAACCAACTCATTGGAAAAAACCCTGATGCTGGGAAGGATTGAAGGCAAAGGGAGAAGGGGGCAATGATTAGATAGTATCAATGACTCAATGGACATGAATTTGAGCAAACTTTGGGAGATAGTGAAGGACAGGGGAGCCTGGCATGCTGCAGTTCATGGGGTCACAAAGAGTCAGATAAAACTCAGTGACTAAACAACAACAGCAAATCCCTGAGTAGTGGTGAAGACCTGTGAGAAAGTGTCAAAGATGGGTTTTGCTTTGTGACTAGACTCTTTGGGATTCTAATGTCATGCCGGCCTATAAATGGCCATTCCCAGGTTGGTAGGAATTGGGCTGTTTTTTTCCTTGCCTTTTTTATTGCCATTCTTCTTCCTGTACTTCTACCAGGGATAAGATCAGTGGTAAATCTCTTCTCTAAAGTAATACTCTCTGAAATTTATTTCATTCAGGTTTATCTGTGTGCTTAACTCACTGAAGAGGTTTTAAAAACTGATTTTATGGCTTATCTGACTTTTTGTTATTTAGATGAGACTGGCATTCTGTGATGACTTTCTGTTTCTGATTTGGAAATACAATTCCATACAATTATACTTCATTAATGATATGTATTCCTATCTTGTTTAAAATATTTATGATAGTTTTCTTAGCATAGCTTCTAGAAGATAGATACAAGGTTAAATATCTACATATTTTCATGGTTCTTAATGCAATGTGGTCCTATTATTAATACTTAATAAAAAGATAAGCCATACCAATTTTCAGTGAATGAGAATAAACGTTTGACTTCATTAGCTTTGAGCATTATAATGAATTTTATTTTGTTAACTTATTGGGCAAAATATTACCATGGGTTCCACATCTTTAATTTCAAATATTGTACAGGATCAAAATCTTATGTTCACTTTTTAGTGGGACTTACCTTACATGGAAACTAAATGAATCCATCAAACATCAGAATTATTTGAACAGATATTAATAATGGCTATAATTTATTGAATGCTTATGAGAAAAAGTGATAATTTGATCCTCAGAGTTACCTGTGAGGAAGATACCACTTGATTACTCCTTATAGAGGGTTTACTCTGTACAGAGGAGGAAATGAAGGCTCTGAGATCCTGGGGCAGGATTAAACCCAAGCTGGTTTGAGTCCAAATTCTCAGCCAACCACACAACTCTGGTATGATTTTTTAAATCATATTTGAACCCAGTTGGTATTGTTATTTGTATTAGTCAGTGGTTGCTGCTATAATGCTGCACAAGAAACAATCCCTAAACTCAGACGTAAAACAATAGCACTTATTTCCATCGATTTGCAGATCAGCTGCAGCTGTTTTGCTTAAAAATTCCTCAAAAGTCCTCTCTTAATCATTTATTGAAGGAAAAATGTGTTGAATACCTCTTATTTCCCAGACGCTCTTTTGGGCTCAAACCAGCAGTATATAAAAAGGACAAAAATTCTACCCTCGTGGAGCTTATATTCTAGTGGGGGAAGACAGATAATAAAGACACAAAAAGTAGAATAGAATACACAGTATGGAAGACGCTGATAATTTCTACTGAAAGAAAGAAAGCAGGGGAAGAGGATGGGGTGGACTGTCAGGTAGAGAGGGGGGTTGCTGCTGCAGCGTGTTTTCTCCCATTACCCCGCTTCTCAGCAGGCTGCCCAGCCCCAGCGTTTCTGTCCATTTTTGGGATGCAGAGCGGTTTAGTTACCGCCTTGTTTCACTGTCTTCTTCTAACTCTGCCCTGGGGGGGTCCTCACATTTCATAACCAAAACTGCCTATCAAAGTACTTTGCTAAAGAAAATGTATTTTTTTCTGGAGAGAAATAGTGTCTTTCCCTTAGGGGCAGAAGCAATGCAGTCAGTAGTAGTTTTAAATAGCATTTTTTCTCTGTCACTGGTGATCGAGCGCTCTTTATTTGAAGTTCGGGTCAGAGATGAAGACATGTAGGGAACCTACTAAGGAAAGGAAACTGGTGTTTTGGGAGCACCTATTAGGTGTTAGCGAAGATTCCCCTGGAGAAGGGGATGACTACTCAATCTAGTATTCTTGCCTGGAGAATTCCATGGACAGAGGAGCCTGGCAGGCTACAGTCCACTGGGTCACAAAAAACTAATATATATAAATTAGGTGTTAGACATAGTACAGGCAGATGTTTTTCCAGTAATCCTTGAACTACACTTTATTGTTCCCATTTTCCTAATGAAATGCACAGGGAAATGAACCTGTCCCCAGACACGTGCTGCTGCAGATGCAGCATTTATCCTTAATGTGTCCCCCACCCCCAGGCCCTGCAAGCACCCTGCTGTTCCTCTGGACTGCATGTGAGAGATGCTTATTTTCTAACTATTGTGTCTAGACCTGGGATGCTAGCTCTGTGGTCCTGGGTCTCTCTCCCACTTCATTGTTAAGTCAGTGTAGTATGGGCACACTGCTGCCTCCAGTAATGGGAGGAGGCAGTCAGGGCTGGGGGAAATGAAAGAGTTCCCAGGGCACCAGAAGAATGAATGAATTCCACTGATCTTGTTTAGTTCCTTATGGGATCATCCATCATGATTTAACAACCTGAAGCCCAGAGTAGCTACAGGCATGTTTCCTGCCCAAAGCCACAGACACAGTGTAATTCGGGGCTGAAGAACTGATGTATTTTTCTGTTAATATTACCTGTGTCGTGCCCATTGTATTATACTGTATACTGTATCATCACACAGTTTAGACTCTCTTCTCCACTATTTGCTTGTAAGAAGTCTTGCCTTTCCTCATTCTTTTGCGATTCACTAAGGAGAACATTTTCTCTGAATGTAACGTAAGCAGACATTTGTTGAGGGCCGCTGTGTGTGCGACAGACAGGGGATACCGGGAAGGTCTGGTTTTGTTCTTGTCCTCAGGGAACTTATTCTCCTATTGTCTTACTCATTTTATTTTTAGATTTTTTAATGCAATATTTGAAGCAAATGAATATATAAGTTATGTAAGCTATAAAGCATATTAATAGAATGATGTGCTTTGCAGGGTGTGAAATCGCTGCCTAGCTCACTGAAATTATCAATACTGCTAGGACTTCCGGGATATTAATTTTCTCTCTCATTCCCACTCCAACTGTATGCAGAAGTCCACTATTCCGTCTTTGTGTTTATCATTCCCTTCCTTTGTGTTAACACCTTTATCACGAATGTGTTATTTACTATATGTATTTGGTTTTGCTTGCTTTTGAACTTTATAAAACAGCGTCATAATATACGTAACATTGGAGATTTGCCCTTTTTCATTCAATGGTGATTTCTCACATTTACTCCACATTTTCTATGCTTCTTTTCTCTCCCTTTCTTTGAAGTGTTTGTTTTATTTTCTTACTATGTTTTCCCCTTATATTTCCCCTTCTACACATTAAGAATGTCAAATTTCCAAAATTTAAAGCTTTAAAATTCCACAATTATAATTCTCCAAATTCTAAAATGACAAAGGTTTGCAGTCCCCTTTTTCTTACTTTTCCCTTCAAATTTTACTATGTAGGCCTAACATAATTGAAGATCAATAGACATTTAAACTTCTCCTCCCAAATAATAGAAGGACTTTACAATGTTTTAATGCCAGTATCTTCCTCCTGACTTAAATGTCGGTATTATCAATTGTTTCCATTTTGTCTGCTTTTGAAACCTCACAAATTGGGATATTATTATTAGTATTTCATACTGATATAGATAAATGCAGATTTAACTACCAGTTTAAGAGTTTGTTTAACTACCTATTCATCCTTCTTGCCACCTGAGACCTTCCTTTTGAGCCATTTTCCTTTTTCCATTTCATTTGGACTTCTTGGAGATCTATTGGTAATAAAATCTTGCAGCTTTTTGTTTATATGGAAATGTCATCATCTCATACTCATTTTTGGGGGGGAGTGTGTGGGGCTCTGGAATCCTTATTTTTATTTATTTATTAAAAATTTTACTGGAAAAATTTTTATTGAGGTATAATTGATTTATAAAATTGTGTTAGTTTCAGGTGTACAGTACAGTGAATCAAATATATATATACATAAATATGGAATACATATGTATATGGAGAGAGAGATTCTTTTTCAGACTCTTTTCCATTGTGGCTTATCACTGGATATTGAATTGAATATAGTTCCCTGAGCTATACAGCAGGTCCGTGTTAATCTATTTTATATATGGTAGTATGTATCCTTTAGTCTCAAACTCCTCTCAAATGTATCCCTGTCCTTCTTTCCTTTATGGTAGCCATAAATTTGTTTTGTATATCTGTGAGTCTTTTTCTATCTTGCAAATAAGTTCATTTGTATCATTTTTTTAAGATTCCATATGTAAATGATATAGTGTGATATTTGTCTTTATCAGACTGACTTCACTTAGTATGGTAATTTCTAGGTCCGTCCATATTGCTGTAGATGGCATTTCATTTTTTATGGCTGAGTAGTATATATCACATCTTCTTTATCTGTTTATTCGTTGATGTCCACTTAGATTGCTTCCATGTCTTGGCTATTGTAAATAGTGCTGCTCTGAACATTGGGGTGCATGTATCTTTTCAAATTAGAGTTTCTGTCTTTTCCAAATAAATGCTGGGATTGTTGGACCATAGGGTAACTCTCTATTTTTAGATTTTTTTTTTTTCATTTTTGAGTGTTTTCCTTTGATGTGTCTTTTTTTTTTTGGAATTTCAAAAGGGAGGGGATAGATATATGTATACCTATGGCTGATTCATGTTGAGGTTTGACAGAAAACAGCAAGATTCTGTAAAGCAATTATCCTTCTATTTTTAGATTTTAAAGGAACCTGCATACTGTTCTCCATAGTGGCTGCATCAATTTACATTCCCATCAGCAGTGTAGGAGGGTTCCTTTTTTCTCTATACTCTCTCCAGCATTTGTTATTTGTGGACTTTTTGATGATAGCCAGTCTGACTGGTGTGAGGTGGTCAGAATGCTTGTGGTTTTTATTTGCATGTCTCTAAGAATTAATGATGTTGAGCATCTTCTCATATTCCTGTTGGACATTTGTATGTCTGTTTAGGTCTTCTGCTCATTTTTTAATTGAGTTGTATTTTTTTTTTTTTTTTATATTGAGTTGTATGACTATTTGTAATTTGGAAATTAAGCACTTTCAGTCACATTATTTGCAGATATTTTCTTCCATTCTTTAGGCTGTCTTTTTGTTTTGTTTCGGAGAAGGAAATGGCACCCCACTCTAGTACTCTTGCCTGGAAAATCCCATGGATGGAGGAGCCTGGTAGGCTGCAGTCCATGGGGTTGCGAAGAGTCAGATACGACTGAGTGACTTCACTTTCACTTTCCACTTTCATGCATTGGAGAAGGAAATGGCAACCCACTCCAGTGTTCTTGCTTGGAGAATCCCAGGGACGGGGGAGCCTGGTAGGCTGCCGTCTATGGGGTCGCACAGAGTTGGACATGACTGAAGTGACTTAGCGGCGGCAGCGGTTTCCTTTGCTAGAAAAAGCTTATAAATTTGATCAGATTCCATTTGTTTATTTTTGGTTTTATTTCTTTTGCCTTGTGAACCTGACCTAAGACAGTATTGCTACAATTTATGTCACACTCATTCTTAAAAGATAGGCTTGTCTGGTGCACAGTCCTAGACGGATGTCTGTTTTCTTTCAGAACTTTGAAAATATTATTCCAGAGTCTTCTGGTTTCCATTGTTGTTGGCTAAAAACTCAGTTTATGATTTCAATATTGCCCTTTTGAACATAGTCTTCCATTTTTCTCAGGGAGATTTTAGGTCTTCTGTCTTTGATGTTCTGTGGTTTTATTGTATAGATTTCTTTTTATTAGTTTTTGCTTATATGTTGTATCTAAATAATTATATTTATATTTTTGGGGGGCTCCTAAAATCACTGCAGATGGTGACTGCAGCCATGAAATTAAAAGACTCTTGTTCTTTGGAAGAAAAGTTATGATCAACCTAGACAGCATATTAAAAAAGCAGAGACATTACTTTGCTAACAAAGGTCCATCTAGTCAAAGCTATGGTTTTTCCAGTAGTCATGTATGGGTATGAGAGCTGGACTATAAAGAAAGCTGAGCGCCGAAGTGTTGATGCTTTTCAACTGTGGTGTTGGAAAAGACCCTTGAGAGTCCCTTGGACAGCAAGGAGATCCAACCAGTCCATTCTAAAGGAAATCAGTCCTGAATATTCATTGGAAGGACTGATACTGAAGCTGAAACTCCAATACTTTGGCCACCTGATGTGAAGTACTGACTCATTGGAAAAGACCCTGATGCTGGGAAAGATTGAAGGCAGGAGGAGAAGGGGATGACAGAGGATGAGATGGTTGGATGGCATCACCTACTCAATGGATGTGAGTTTGAGTAAATTCCAGGAGTTGGTGATGGACAGGGAGGCCTGGCGTGCTGCAGTCCATGGGGTCACAAAGAGACGCGACTGAGTGACTGAAGTGAAGATTTATATATTTTGTCATTTTTATAAAGTTCTCATTTATTTTCACTTTAGATATTGTCTTTCATTTAATGTCTCTATTTTCTCCTCCTGGCCCTTCAATCAGCCATATATTAAATAGTCTGTCTCATTTCTATCCTCTATATAGAAACCTGTATAGAGGTCAAAACTTTTTATAATAGAGAAGCCCATCTTTCTATTTGATAGTTAATAGGTTAACCTCTTTTAAAGAGCTTTTATGGGACTTCCCAGGTGGCACTAGTGGTACAGAACCTGCCTAACGATGCAGGAAACCCAGGTTTGATCCCTGGCTGGGAAGATCCCCTGGAGAAGGGAATGGCAGCCCACTCCAATATTCTTGCCTGGAGAATGCCAAGGACAGAGGAGCCTGGAGGGCTAAGTCCATGGGCTCACAAAGAGTTGGACATGACTGAGTGATTAACACACACAGGAGTTTTTATCTTCTTATCTATTTGTGTTGCACTCTGTATGATTCCTTCAGGTATATCTTCAAGTTTTAATACTCTTTGCTTTCAAGAATTATACAGTCTATTTATAAAGTTTTATTTGGTTTTTCTTCAACTATACCTGATCACTTTTGATAATTTTTATTACTTTCTCATTTTTTCTAATTCTGTATTTTCTTTCTTTTAAATATAATTATTGTACATTACACAGGCTTTCCTAGTAGCTTGGCTGGTAAAGAATCCGCCTGCAATGCAGGAGACCACGATTTGATTCCTGGGTCAGGAAGGTCTGCTGGTAAAGAGAGTGGCTGCCCACTCCAGTATTCTTGGGCTTCCCTGGTGGCTCAGCTTGTAAAGAATCCGCCTGCAGTACGGGGGGCCTGGGTTCAATCCCTGGGTTGGGAAGATTCCCCCGGGGAAGGGAACAGCTACTCGCTCCAGTATTCTGGCCTGTAGAATTCCATGGACTGTGTAATCCATGGGGTCGCAAAGAGTCGGACATGAGGAGGGACTTTTTCACTTTCGTTGTATATTATGTATCTAGTTGTTTGTTTCCTGTAGCTGAAGTCAGTAGTGATAAAAGTATGTTGTATCCTTTCTGCTGATCCTCACTCATGGTGGCTTATTTCCTAGTGAGTTTGGTGGGCTCTGAGTGTGAACTCATACAGGTTTAATCTTTTAAGGAAATCCTGAGGGCCTAAGTAGAAAATGCTTTCCTGTAGAGAGGATTCGCATTTGCCTCTGCTGCAGCCTGGAGAGTACCTTGTCTCCCTTTAAAAGAACTGGCCTAATGTGGGATTCTCAGATTCATATGCTTTGCCACAGTCATTGACTGATTTTTATTTTAATAGTACTCATTTCTTATTTTTTTTTAAGCCACACACTATCCTGGATGTTCTACAAACATTATTTCTAACCTTCCCAATAATGCTATCACCCACAGTCACTGATGGAGCAGATATCATCCACATCACTGATGGAGCTCAGCAAGGTTGGGAACACTCCCTTTGTTCTGCAGTTGCTTGTCATGTCATCTTTGCTCATCAGTACCCCTCCCCTCCTTGAGACAGTACCTCAAGTACTACCCCTGCAGAGATACATCCTTTAGCCACAGAGCTGAGCTTAGGTTCTCACTCACATGTGTTCTCATAGTAATTTGGACCAGCTGTTAGAGCACTCAACCCATTTCACGGATGGAAAAAGTTGAGGCCGTTTATGGGTATGTGTGGAGGACAGGCCACAAGCTTATGTGAGTATCAGGGAATTACTATTGTCAATATGTGCCTCAAAGACCCATCATAAGTCTCTTCCTCATTGGCTTGCCCTGTCCTTCAGTTGCCTCAGGTAAACAATCCTTTAAGTGGAATTTTGTTCAGAGATTGCTCCTGGAGTGTTTTTAGTGGACCGCTCTGGTTCTTCCTGAGTTTCTTTGCTTTGGTATTCTACTGACCCATGTTGTTTTGGCATCATATTTAAATAGATTGTCAGGGAATTTGTTTATTTTCACCTCTTTTACATGTTGATAGAAACAAGCATTTCCATAACACCTCAAGAACAAGTACTGTCCCCTATTTATTTATTATTTTTTAAATTAAATAAAAATTGCTTGAGTTGCCATCATCTGAGCTGCCCAGAAGTCTTATATGACATTATTTGAGCTTTCCTTCGGAGAAGGCAATGGCACCCCACTTCAGTACTCTTGCCTGGAAAATCCATGGACAGAGGAGCCTGGTAGGCTGCAGTCCATGGGGTCGCTAAGAGTCGGGAACGACTGAGCGACTTCACTTTCACTTTTCACTTTCATGCATTGGAGAAGGAAATGGCAACACATTCCAGTGTTCTTGCCTGGAGAATCCCAGGGATGGGGAGCCTGGTAGGCTGCCGTCTACGGGGTCGCACAGAGTCGGACACGACTGAAGCGACTTAGCAGCAGCAGAGCTTTCCTTTCTCATCCACATGATTGACTGGTCCATGACCATCCACATGATTGGTCATCCATGATGACCATGGATCATCCCAGAATCTCAGGGTTTCCTGTGATCCTAACATCATACTCGGTGGTACTTATCAGGCACCACTGCTCTGCATTGCCCTGCAACCTGATACCTGTTAGAGTAACCCCTCTCCCTCAGGTCCACATTTGACTCACTTCACTGGGCTCTCTGCTGGCTATAGTTCTTGGAATGAGGAGTTGTTCATACACTGAATCTTCTTTTCCAGGATTCTCCCCTCAAGAGGACCTGGTGTGTGTGTCTACTCACCTTGGGTCCCACAGCTCCCGTGCCTTTCTCAGGTACAGGAAGTTAGGAAGATCAACTCAGGGCCAGGCCATTTTTATTTAAGTCTCTGAAAGAGAAAAAGAACTTAATTTGATTCCCTTTCCTGGAGAATAGATTTACTGCCTCTTAAATGTTTTAACAACATGCAATGGGAAAGGAAAGGCTAGACCTTAAATCAACAAAGAAGGCAGTCATCCTTTGTTGGCAGTGAGTACTAATTACCCCTGGCATTTGTTTTCTCCGTATTATTCTTAGTAATGGAACCTCCCAAGCCTTAGTTGAGTACATGCCATCCAGGTCAAGGCTCCATTTCCCAACTTCTCTTGAAACGATGTGTGGGCATGTGGCGAAGTTATGATCAATGGAATGTAAGCAGAAGTGAAATGTACAACTTCAAGTCACATCATTTGAAAGGAAAATACTTGCATCCCAGGGGCTTCCCTGGTGGTCCAGTGGGTAAGACTCCACACTCTTAACACAAGGGGCCCAGATTTGATCCTTGGCCAGGAAACTAGATCCTGTATGCTGCAACTAAGACCCGGCACAGACCAAAAAAAAAAAAAAAAAATGCTTGCATTCCATCCATCCCACCTTTTGCAGGCTGGGATTTGATGGGTTTCTGGTAAGCTTGCTTCAGTCAATCATGTGGATAAGAACAATATTCCAGAAGAAAGAACAGTAGATTGAAGAATCTTGAGTCTGTGGATAATTGTAAAGGGCAGAAGAATGATGACAGCCCAAGATTATTTACCTTTGTACTCACATGTAAAAGAGAAGGGGATTCCTGTCCTATTTGAGTCACTTTATTTTGGGGTCTCTTGTTCCAGCAACCCAGTTAGTATCCCAACTATTAGACATCCTAGAGAGGGAGAGGAGAACATACAACCTCTTGTCTCCCCAATGAGCCAACCTCTTTAAGGCAAATAAGAGGAAATTTCACATACCTCTCCTGATAAAGCAGTAACAAGCAAAACACAAGTGGGACACTTAACTGAATGTTATTTTGGGCTCAGAAAGCTGTTTATCTAATGAAAAGAGGAAGAAGGAGCTCAAGTGATCATAATCACAAGTGTACAGAAGGCAAAATCATTTGAGAGCCGCCTTGTGTGGTGGGAAGAGTATGGGCTTTGGAGCCAGAGATTTCACATCCTGTCTCTACCACTTACTTATGTAAGTTACTACTTCATGATATGTAAGATGGGACTTGCAGAGCATACATTATGTGCTTATTGTAGGAATTAGACAAGATACTATATTTAAAGATCTTGGCCATAAGGGCTGTTAGAAATTAGGTGCTAAATAAAAGTAAGTTTCCTTCTGTCCTTTAAATCATTGTACCAGGCTGAGTCTGTAAGACTCTACATGAATGAACACGTTTTTACCACTTCACATTCATCTTGGGCCCTTGCCCATGACTTTGTATGACTCTCCCAGGCCCATTACTAGCTTCCTTTCAATACTGTGATGGCTCCAGTTCTTTCCTGTCCCTGAGTCTTTGCACTTCCTTTTCCTTCCAGTTGTAACCTCTTCTTACTTAGAGAAGCCCCCTTCTAAGGCCACTGTACCTAAAATAGCCCCTTGCCCCTGCAGTCCATGGGGTCGCTAAGAGTCGGAGACGACTGAGCGACTTCACTTTCACTTTTCACTTTCATGCATTGGAGAAGGAAATGGTAACCCACTCTAGTGTTCTTGCCTGGAGAATCCCAGGGACGGTGGAGTCTGATGGGCTGCCGTCTGTGGGGTTGCACAGAGTCGGGCACGACTGAAGTGACTTAGCAGCAGCAGCAGCAGCCCCTTGTGGCAGGCAGGATAATAGCCCCCTAAACATGCCTCCTTCCAATCCCTGTAACTTGTGACTATGCTGGGCTACATGGCAAATGGGAATTAAAGTTTCAGATAGAATCAAGGATATTAATCTCCCTAAAGTAGCAAGAATGTTTCAGAATATCTGGGTGGGGTGAATGTAATCAAAAGAGATCTTAAGAGTGGAAGAGGAAGACAGAGAAAGAGAGTCAGAAAAAAGAAGTGTGATTGGAAGCAGAATCAGAAAGATGCTGTTACTGCTTTTGAAGATAGAGGGGATATCCACAAGCCAAGGGATACTGGTGGCCTCTTGAGGCTGAGAAAGGCAGAGGAATGAATTCTCTCTCAGAGTCTCCAGAAGAATACAGTTCAGCCAACACCTTAACTATACCCTTTGCTAGACTTCTGAAATACAGACCTATAATAAACTTGCGTTGTTGAAGCCACTACCCCTTCGTGATCACTTGTTATAGTAGCCATAGAAAGCTAAAACCACCATATTCCAGTCCAGCCTTAGTCCTCTAACACATCATCCATTTTATTTCCATCCAAGTACTCATCACAATCTGTAACCTTCTTGTTGAACTGCCCATTGGAAGACTTGCAGTCAAACATGTGTTTTATGAAAACAGAAATGTAATTGATCTCATTCATCAAAACACCCAATAGGTTCAATATTTGTTAAAGGAATGCATGAATGAAAAAAAAATGCATTTTCCTCATCCAAAGGGTTTCTTGTTTCAGGAAGTATATTTAGCATTTCTGAGAGTGCACAAAAAAATTTGGAGGTGATGGTGAAGGGGGCCATGTGATAGAGTGGCAGGAAAAGCAGATATGGAATTCTGACTGCCTGTCAAGCCAAGTCCTAAAATTTAGGTTCTTTTTTAAGGGTGAGACAGGATGGAGGAGATTGTGAAAGTGTTAACCACTCAGTCATGTCTGGCTCTTTTCAACCCTATGGACTATAGCCCACTAGGTTCCTCTGCCCATGGAATTCTCCAGGCAAGAATACTGGAGTGGGTAGTCATTCCCTCCTCCAGGGGATCTTCCCAACCCAAGGATTGAACCCAGGTCTCATGCATTACAGGTGGATTCTTTACCATCTGAGCCACCCAGGAAGCCCATGGAGTAGATTAAATCCAGTCTATTTTTAAAGCAGTTTTCCAGCCTACTTTTAATCAGCTGTAAGTCTTTAGTGACCATCAGGAGGGCATCTGAATGTCCCATGTGCTGCTTTTTCTCAGGAAAACTCAGTGTGGGACACCCCAAGTTATAACTAGTGTCAGCAACACTTCTGCTCATTCACAGCGAGACCCAGGCCCTCTGCTGTCGCAGGAGTGAGTGTTTGTTTAATTAGGGTGCCGAATACAGCCTCATCCGGTGGCAGATGTTGCCGTGTGTAATATAATAAATAAAAGTCTTTATAGGGCCCAGCAGGCAGTGGAGCCTTCGGTTAGCAGATGGCGAAATATTAAACTGGCAGAGCAATAACTTCACCGCCGGAATCAGCTGGTCCCTGCCCAGATTTGCTCCGACATGAATCAACTTCATATAGGATGTGTCACTCAGCTGCAGATTCATACCCTCACCTGCCTTCCTTCCCTTTCCCTGCCAGCACCATCCTTACCTTGGCATCCCTTTATTAAAGCCAGCTTCCTGGGGAGTGGAATCGTGTAACCCCATTAGCTGGTCGATGAGAGGAGCTGGCTGGGCTGGACCGTAGGGTTCCTTTATGGGGGAAGGAAATGCAGTAAACCTGGTGGATGTCCTCCGGCGCCAGTTTCTGCCTGGATCCCAATTAACCAGACAGTATGTTACCTGGCCCCCCAGACTCTCGTGGTGCAGGAGGGTAATCCCACTTGGTGCCAGGGGACTTCCTATTTAGGATGGGAGGGACAGGGGAATGGCTAAATTAGTTCAAGGGGACTCCAGCAAATTGGAGAGAACTGGCCTTTTTGCTCTGGAAAGGGATTGCTGATGCTGCTGCTGCTATCACTGCTCAGGGGCCACAAAGGGGGGTCACTGGACTTGTTTACCAAACCCTGGACTATACTACTCATGTTTATGGAGGGCTCCCTGAATGCCAGCCAGGACTCTGCTCATGGGCTTTGCAGAAGCAGTACTACTCCATCTTCACCATAACTCTTCGAGGCAGTAATAACAGACCCTTCTAGCACTTCCTGTGTGTCAGGACTATTCTAAAAGTCTCATGTGAATTAATCCACTTAAACCTCCCAACACTAAGCCTTAATTAAACCCATTTCCCACATGGGAAAATGGAGGCTCTGAGAGTGAGGTGAGATGATTTATTCAAGATCACAGGGCTGGAGTCAAGGTTAGTGCAATTGCTAAGACCACCACCTCCCAATTTAGACAGGATTGGGTGGTGTCCCAGCTCTGATATCTACTAGCCATGGGATTTTTTTTTTTGGCTGCTCTGGATCTTCCTTGCAGTGTGAGGGCTTTTCTAGTTGCAGCTTGTGGGCTTTGTTGCCCCAAAGCATGTGGGATCTTAGTTCCTCAACCACGGATGGAACCCATGTCTTCTGCATTGAAAGGCAGATTCTCAACCAGTGGACCAATGCAGAAGACGTGGGTTCAATCCCTGGTCAAGGAACTAAGATCCCACGTGTTGTGGGGCAACTAAGCCCATGAGCTGTAACTAGAAAAGCCCTTGCACTGCAAGGAAGAGCCAGAGCAGCCAAAAAAAAAAAAAAAAAAAATCCCATGGCTAGTAGGTAGGGTTCACCCAACCCTGTCTAAATTAGGAGATGATGCTTTTAGCAGTTGCACTGACCTTGACTCCTGCAGACTTAAGAGTAAACTTTGACAGAAGATGGTGGATATGTAGACAAAATACTACCCAGAACACAAGATGAACTGCAGTGGGAAGGAGGATGTTTGTTGCCATTTCCTAAAATAAACTTGACTGCTTTGGGACAGGTGTTTGAAAGACCTTCTCTCCTTTAATACTTATGGCAACCCTTTGAGGCAGCTATTAGTATAATCTAGTGTTACTGATGAGAAAATTAGGATGAGGAAGGTGACTCAACTTGCTCAAGGTTGCACAACCAGTCAGGACAGGGGCCTGGATTGAGGCCAGAGCTGTCTGAACAAAGCCCCTGCCTTATTCACTCCAGGTTTTCCGAGGGCTTCTTGGAAGAGGATTTTGGCTGTCTGAAGAATTTAAATAATTGGAAATGAGGGAAAGGCATTCCAGGCAGAGGGAACAGCATGAGCAGAGGCCTCGCCAGTGTGGACAGTAGGGTGTGTCTGTGTGTGTGTGTGTGTGTGAGTATAAGTGAAGAGTGAGGAAATGAGGCCAATTGCTGGAGACAGGCAACCATAATCCTACTACCCACAGCCAGCCATATTCACACTGGGTTTATTTCCCCACAGTCACTGACAGAGACACACACAGGACATGCAGCTGTCTCTATGAAATGTTTATGTAATTGAAATCACATTGAATATATAATTTCACATTATAGTTTCCCATTCTCATAAAATTAGTACCAATTTCTCACATCATTGAACCTCTTTGTACCACATCTTCTTTATCCATTCTTCTGCTGATGGACATTTAGGTTGCTTCCATGTCCTGGCTGTTGTAAATAGTGCTGCAGTGAACATCAGGGTGCATGTGCTTTCTGAATTATGGTTTTCTCCGGGTAAATGCCCAGGAGGGGGATTGCAGGTCATATGGTAGCTCTGTTTTTAGTTTTTTAAAGGAAACTCCATACCATTCTCCATAGTGGCTGTACCTGTTAATAAAGGCTGCCTCTGAGGGTGAGCTCTTTTTCCTTCTTGGCATCTTTCTGTATTTTCCATATGTTCAATAATGAGAATTAAAAAAAAATTATTTTATTTATATTTTCAGCTGTGCTGGGTCTTTGTTACTGCATGGGCTTTTTCCTAGTTGCGGTGTGTGGGCTTCCCATTGCAGTGGTTTCTCTCATTGTGCAGCACAGGTGCTAGGGTGTATGGACTTCAGTGGTTGCAGCTTTCGGGCTGTAGAGCACAGGCTCAGTAGTTGGTACATGGGTTTAGTTGCTCCGTGGCATCTAAGATCAGGGATTGAACCTGTGTCTCCTGCATTGGCAGGCAGATTCTCCACCCCTGAGCCACCAGGGAAGCCCAGTGATGAATTTTTATAATGAAAAAATTTTGCATAGCTACATAATATTCTGAGATATGGATTTCCATAATTTATTTAATTGTTGCCCTATTGAAGAACTTTGGGTAATTTCTACATTTTTATAAGTATAAATAATGCTGCATTACATATTCATTTATTTGTTCAACATGTATCTAAGAGTCTATGATGCACCATGTGTCCTGGTGCATATATCTGCTCATGTTATTTAATGCCCATCATTTTACATATGAGGAAACTGAAAAACAAAGATATCACTAAGCTAGTTGAGGGCAGAGGCGAGTTTGTACATTCAGGTCTTTCAATTCTGAGACTTTATCTTGATCAGACTCCCTCCCCCAAACATCCGGTCCTCTTTTTTTGCAGAATGGTGACAAATCTGAGAGTTACTTTGGGTGTACCCAGTCACAGATTGCCTTCCCCTCTCCTGTCCCCAACCCGTGAACTTTCAGTTCAGTTCAGTTCAGTTCAGTCGCTCAGTCGTGTCCGACTCTTTGCGACCCCATGAATCGCAGCACGCCAGGCCTCCCTGTCCATCACCAACTCCCGGAGTTCACCCAGACTCACGTCCATCGAGTCAGTGATGCCATCCAGCCATCTCATCCTCTGTCGTCCCCTTCTCCTCCTGCCCCTGAACTTTAGTAGCCATAATTGACATAGAACATTGTGTAAGTTTAAGGTGTACAATGTATTCGTGCATGTATACATTTGTGATACATGTGATAAATTTGATACATGTATACATTGTGGAATGATTACAACAATAATTTTAGTGAACACCTCCACACTTCACACAGTTACCTGTTTTGTTGTTTTGGTGGGTGAGACCACTAAGATTTACTCTCTTAGCATCCTACAATAGAGTATTGTCAACTACAGTCACCATGCTGCACATTAGGTCCCCAGAATTTCTTCATCGTGTAACTGGAAATTTGTTCCCTTGCCCAGCATCTCCCCATTTCTTCCACCTCCTATGCTTGCGTGCTAAGTCACTTCAGTCATGTCCGACTCTTTGCAACCCTATGGACTGTAGCCCACTAGACTCCTCTGTCTGTGGAATTTTCCAAGAAGTGGGCTCTTGGAAAAATTTTCCATGGAATGCCGTCCTCAGGGTATCTTCCTGACCCAGGGATCGAACCCGCATCTCGTGTCTCCTGCATTGGCAGGTGGATTCTTTACCACTAGTGCCACCTGGCAAGCCCCTTCCACCTCCAAGCCACTGGCAACCTCCATTCTATTCTCTGGTTCTATGAATCTGGGCTTTTTACATTTAGATTTTTAAATTTTTAAAAGCTTTTTTAGACTTATAAGTAAGATCGTATGGTATTTGTCTTTCTGTGTCTGGCTTATTCCACTTAACATAATGTTCTCCAGGTTCATCCATGTTGTTGCAAGTGGCGGGATTTCCTTTTTCCTTCTGACTCCGTAATGTTCCACTGTGTGTGTGTGTGTGTGTGCGCACGTGTGTATGCGCGCGCGCGCACCACCTTTTCTTTATCCATCCATCTCTTGATGGATACTTAGCTTATTTCTATGTCTTGTCAGTAATGCTACCATGAACATGGGGCTGCAGATACCTTTTTGAGATCCTGTTTTTGTTTCCTTTGGATCATATGGTAGTTCCTTTAGAAATCTTTTGAGGAACCTTCAAACTGCACCCCCATAGTGGTTGCACCAGTTTATATTCCCACCAACCGTGTGGGAGGGTTCCCTTTTCTCCACACCCTCTCCAACACTTGTGATCTCTTGTCTTTTTGATAATAGCCATTCCCACCGGTGTGAGGTGACAGATCTCTTTTGATAGTGTGTGATACAGTAACGACCTGTTCCCTGCCTTAATACCTGTGGCTTCCTGCTTGTATATGCATCAGCAGGTATATATACATATCAGAGTCTGTACCCTTAAACAGTGACACGTGTCCTCCTGGGAAGGTGTGCTCCTTCTGCTTGACTGATATATTTCCGGTGTACCTATCCTAGGTGTGGCTTTGTGACATGAGTGTATTTCCAGCTTGGTGCCATTTGAGATGAAATGTTTGAAGCCCAGCTCAAAATGTCACCTCTTCTCTGAAGTTTCCCAGATGCCCTCAGACAAAGTTCACAGCTCTCTTTATGTTTCCTGAGTGCTTCGTTTATGGCCCCATTAAGGATCATGCCTCACTGTACCATGGCTATTTATGTACCTCCTGCTTCATCTCATAGATGATTAGCTCTCTAAGGTCAGGAACTATCTGTTATCCACTTCACTACCTTGTCCTTTTGCTTCCGTTTTTCAATCCAGTCACTTCCCTCCATCTCCACTGCTACTACCCGAGCCCCTGCTATCCATCCTCTCCCCGGACCACTGTCTTGGTGTCTGCATGAGCCTCCTAGCTTCTGCTCCTGTGCCTCTTCTGATCCATTTTCTACGCAGCAGTGAATGGGATCCTTTGAAATTTCAAATCTGATGTGCCTGACACCCCAACAAGGTGTGGCCCCTGTCTGCCCATCTGACAACATTCCCCTTAACTCTTCTCCTTACTTCCTGGGTTCTACTCTCTCTGATCCCTCCCAAATTACTTTTAAAAAAATCACATCATTCTGTGCAATAGTTTGCATCATTGCCCAGCATGTGTTCACTTCCTTCCTCTTACAATTGTGGGTGGAGTTCATTGCCTTAGCCCATAGCTTTGGACTTGGCCATAGGACTCATTTTGGCCAACTGGATATTAGTAGGTGTGACATTAGTAGGTGTGACATGAGCAAAAGCTTGAGATACGACAGAGTTGTGGGCTTGCACTCTTCACTTCTGCCATGGCCATGAGAGCAGCTTGCCCTGGGTAACCTCCTGGTTCTGGAAGAAGGAGAGTTATCTGGAGCAGACCTGAACTGAACAGGCTTGGCTTGGAGCCAAGCCCTGCCTGGATCAGCCAGACCCAGGCTGAACCATGGACACAAGAGCAAGATTTAACACTTGTCACTGGAAGCCACTGGTTGTAAGCTGCACAGCACCGCTCTGGCGTAGTGGATCAATGCATCCTGTTATATTACTTTCGATATTCTGTCTTTTTTCATTGGGGCTCAGTGTCCATGAGAAAAGGGACAATGTCCGTCTTGCTCACCCTGTGACATCAGCACGTAGCATACAGTAGATGCCAAATAAATGCTTATTGAATGACTGGCTACCCCAGGGTGCTTACTTAGCACCATGCCTATACCCATCAATGTTTGATTCTGAATGGAATCATCAAACCATCCAAATGAGTTTGTGTTGCATCCCAACAAATATATCTTTAAACTCAAGCTGGCACATGGGCCAAAAATGGTTCGTGGTGACACTTGTCTCTCCTGTCCTGCTCTTCACCACAAGAAACATCCTCCTTGTGAGGTTACACACACTGAAAACAGATGATGTGTCAACTCAGTAATTTAAACCGTGAATCTGTACTTGCTTAAAGATGAACTCGTTGGGAAGAAAAATGAGAAAAAGCCTTGTGACCATCCAACAGAGGCCCCGGATAAGGGCATCAATTTCGGTTCTTGGCAGGTGCAGCACACATAATAAAAGAGAACTGCTGAGGTCAGCAGCCAGGAGAAGCCACTCTTCTTATTTTCACAAACACGGTTTTGGGATGGTAATCATATCTATTAGCAAGGGTGACACCACCGTGGGCCTGGCAGAAAAATGAGCTCGCCCACATTGCAAAATGAGCAAAGTGGAGATCGATAAATCATAAAATTAGTTGAGACATCATCTATCTTCTGCGGCTTTCCCTTTATTCCTGCCACGGTCCCTCAGGACACTAATTCATTTATTGCATTTTATCTTTGGGAAAACACGTCAAGGTTTGGAGGCTGCTTTCCGTTAGAGGAGCAGGGGCAATAATGTGTGTCATTAATTAGGCAAGATTGGGAGTTTCAGTCCAAACTCTGGTCTCCACTGACTTCCATAAATTGAGTTTTAGGACTGCGTCTGTGTCTTGTATTACTTCATCAAAAAGGAGTGTTATTGAAATCTGCCCTGAGAGTGGGGAGAGAGAGGAACATGTCTGCTCACTCTGAAGAAGCAATACATTTAGGGACAAACCAGGTGACAAGCCAGATGCAATCTGAGTTGTCTAAAGATGCGTCCTGTTATCTGCACGAAATTGAAGTAGACGTGGGAATCTGGAGGATACGGAGCTTGAAGTGCCTGTGTATGTCATCTAGTGGCGATACTCTTGATTCTGAGACTCGCACTGAGCAGATTTTTAAGGTTTCTAAAATCCCAATGCGTTTTTCAGTTGATATGTGCATTGAATGTAGGATTATTACTTCATCAAAGGAACCCTAGAGGTTCCTTTGGTAGGAACATCAAGGTAGTTATTAGATTCAGTGCTTCGATTACTGATTGATGCATATTAACCACTTGAAAGTGAAAGCTGCTCAGTCATGTCCGGCTCTTTGCAACCCCATGGACTGTATAGTTCATGGAATTCTCCAGGCCAGAATACTGGAGGGGGTGGCCTTTCCCTTCTCCAGGGGGTCTTCCCAACCCAGGGATAGAACCCAGGTCTCCCACGTTACAGGCAGATTCTTTACCAGCTGTGCCATATGGGAAGCCCATGAATACTGGAGTGGGTAGCCTATCCCTTCTCCAGTGGATCTTCCTGACCCAGGAATCAAACCAGGGTCTCCTGCATTGCAGGTGGATTCTTTACCAACTGAGCCATCAGGGAGGGCACTAAAAGTGAAAGTGAAAGTTGCTCAGTTGTGCCTGACTCTTTGCCACCCCATGGACTGTATAGTCCATGGAATTCTCCAGGCCAAAATACTGGAGTGGGTAGCCTTTCCCTTCTCCAGGGAATTAACCACTTAGTGGCTTAATAAACTTATTATTGTTATGATTCTGGTGGTTGGTTTGGCTCAGCTGGCAAGACTTCTGGTCTACGTGACATAAGCTAGAGCTTCAACCACATGGGAACTCAACTTGGTTGGAGTGTCCATGTGGCTCACTCACACAGCTGTAACCTGGGAGCTCGATCAGGGAGCCTCACTTCCCCTCCATGTGTCTTCTCTGAGTGGATTGGGCTTCTCTCAGCATGGCAACTGGTTTTAATGGGCAGGAAGTGAAAGTTGCCAGTCCACGTAAGGCTCAGAAGACTTGGCATGTCACTTCCATCACATTCCGTTGCTTCATCTGATTGTAAGTCCAGCCCAGCCTAAAGGAGAGGGGAAATAGCTGCCTCCTTCCTGTGATGAGTGGATGCATGTTGGGGGCCATTTTTGGAAACAGGAGCCCAGCAGACTCGGTGGTGAACTCTAATATAGATCCATCTTGTTGTGGTCCTTTTGTGAATCAAAACAACACCGCTCCTTTCTTCTGTTTGCAAGGAATCTGGGCTTGGCTAAGCAAGGAAGATGTTTTCGTTAGAAAGCAAAGGGCTTGTGCCCTAAAGAAAGGAGTGGTCATGTTAAGAAAGCTCGTGTTAAGCTTTTCTGGCTTCTTGATGTTAATGGAGCTCACAAAATGTGATGCATTTCATTCTCTACCCCGAACCCCACCAAAGGTATAGACTCTCCCATCTGAGTAAATTCCAGCGCCATCCATCCAGTCAGTTGCTCAAGTCCTGAACCCTGTAGTCATCCTTGCCTTTTTCTTTCTCCTATATCCCACCTCCAATTCACAGCAAATGACTGAAATACACCCACAAGCCTTCTATCTATTTCTGGCCAACTTCAGGGCTATGCCCTAAGCTGAGCCACTGTCCCATCTCTCTTGGACTGCTCCAGTAGCCTTTGTAACTGGTCCTCCTGCTTTATCTCTTGCCCTATTCCGCCTGTTCTCCATATAACAGCGAGAGTGATCTTTAGGCTAAACAGTCAGATGATGTCACCTGTCAGCTTACAGCTCCTCAGAGGCTGCCCTTCGTACTCAGGACAAAACCCAAACCACTTGCCCTGGTCCATAAAGGCCTTTGCGAGCCGAACCTTGCCTGCCTCTCTTGGCTCACCCTTCTCCTTGTCCCCTGCTCTGCCCATGGCCTCCCTCTTCCTGCTCTTTTAGCATGTTATGGACATTTATTTGTGGCCTTTGCACCTTCAATTTACCCTTAAAAGTGTTAGATTCCGGGGATGCTTCATGGACAGATGTTGTTCTGATGGAGCTTTCAGAGATGGAAAACAGCAGACAACACATGGATAAATAAGAGGGTGAGGGAAAGCCTCTCTGAGATAGTAGCTTTGAGCAAAGACCTGAATAATGAGGTGGATATCTGGAGACAAATGGGGCAGAGGAAAGAGCTGATTCAGAGGCTCCAAGGTGGGCAGATAGCTGTAGGGCTTGGAAATGGTGACTAACCATAAAACACTCTGCAGTAGAAGCTGGTAGTTAAATATGAAAGTCACACAGCTGAGGGTGTGATGAGTTCTTTGTGAGATTTCCATGAGGAGGGGCTTCCTTTTAGGGAAGAACTCTGAGATAGGTTGTTCAAAGGGACTGTTTGCTCACTGAATGGACAGGGCCCACCCTCAGCTTTCCTTCTTCTCTGCACGCAGTCTGTTGGCATTAGATTCAGCACTCGAGGCTCTGCCAACATGATTTCCCTTGGAAGAGGAGAGTCCTATTAAAAAGGCAAACTGCAGTCCTGCTGCTGATGACATTTTTGTGTCCCTGTCGACACTTGTAGGGGGTAGGAGAACTGCAAGCTCCCATTCTGGTCTGTTTTTCATGTTTCACTCCCCCCTGCCCAGCATGAAGGTCCATCAGAAAGCTTGTGAGATGTGGGCTCAGACAGACTTGGATTTTAATTCCACTATGATTTTTGTGGCTGTAGGATTCTGGTGAGGAGTTGCTGAAACCTGGCCTGGATAGGGGTCTGTGGTGATGGCTCTCAGATTTGGGTTAATTACATCCAGTATTAGGCTTCCAAGGGGGCTCAGATGGTAAAGAACCCACCTGCAATGCTGGAGACCCGGGTTCAATCCATGGTTGGGAAGATCCCCTGGAGGAGGGCATGGCAGCCCACTCCAGTATTCTTGCCTGGAGAACCCCATGGACAGAGGAGCCTGGAGGCTTACCGTCCATGTGGTCGCAGAATTGGATGTGACTGAAGTGACTTAGCACACACAGCACACAAATACCCTTTATTAGGGCTCTTCTTTCCTTTTTATTTTCAAATTTTGATTTATTTTTATACATGTATAGCATTTACATCATTCCAAACTAAGACTGGTATGAAAAAGGTATCCTGAGAACACGGGGGTACAAATAGTGCGTGCTGGTGTGTGGTTGCCCTGGGCGAACGAGGTGGGTGTTCTATTCCTGATACTGTTTAGTGCTGTCTGTACACAGTGATGGTAAACAGCAGATGACTTTTAGTTGCTTCCCCCTCCTCATTTCATATTGCTTATTCATTCACATGCCATTCAACTTGTCTCATATTAAAAAAAAAATAAACCTTGTATTTTGGAATAGTTTTGGTTGCACAGAAAAGTTATAAAGATAGCACAGAGAATTCCCATATTTATCCTTTATCCAGTTTCCTGGAATAGCAGCATCAAACTCTGGGAGATAGTGGAAGGACAGGGAAGCCTGGCGTGTTGCAGTCCATGGGCTCGCAAGGAGTCCGACACAACTGAGTGACTGGACAACAGCAAGAACAAGAACAGGCAGTGTGTCTGACTGACTCCTCCTTGCCTGGTTCTTCCTCCCAGTCTTTGCCTCAGAGAAGTCCCAATTCCATTTGTATAACCTCTATACTTCTCACCCCACCCAAGGGAACCATTTTCTGATGGTCTGGTTCATTTTGCTAATATAAACAAATATATAATCTCATCTCTTTGCCATACAAAACTATATACTACTGCTCTTTCCTGAACCTTGCTAATTTCATTTTAAAGAGGTAAATTAGAGACCACTCCATACTGGGCATAAAGATCTTCCTCATCCTTTTAGTGTGACTTCATGGCACTCTATTGAGTGGAGGTACACCATGGTTTAGCCATCCACTTCCCTAATGATAGACATTTGGGTTGTTTCTATTATTGGGTATTACAATACTGTAGTGAATCAGTTGTGGTTCTCTTAGCCAAATGATGAGACCAGGAGGGGAAAAAAAAATAGTACTCATTTGAAAATCCATAAAGAATGGAACTGAAGTACTTCTATGGAAACCCAAGGATCCCTAAAACTGACCTTTCCTCTTTCTTATGAGATTGTCCCTCTGTAATGGCCTTGGCTGTGAGACAGGCTTTGATGATGTAGCCTTGGTGAGAAGCAAGGGATCCTGTAGAAGAGGCATCAAGATTTTGCATTTACACTTGCTTCGCAACAGTTGCTGGTGAAAAAATTATGCCAGCTCAGGAAATGGACTCCAGTCAATAAGGCCTTCGGTGCACACATTCTCTTGGAATAATTTATTAACTCCCTGCAGACCTTGCGGTCAGGCACAATTAGAATCTTCTCCCACAGTGGCTGCGTGCCATTTAACAGGCTGGAGCTATGGCCGGCAACGTGGAATTGATGAGACCCAGGGGATGTCTGTGAATGGAGGTGGGTGAAGATGAGCTGGAGGAGACAGCTTGATGTAGGGGAAGGAGCCAGGACTGTGTAGGTGGACAGACTTGGGTTCAAATCTTTGCTCATTCTTTAACTGGAGTCCTTTGGGCAAGTCACTTTGAGATTCAGTTACCCCATCCATTGGATGGGGTAAGGGTTGTTGTGAGGTTTCAGTGAGCTAAAACATGTAAAGTATGTAGCACGGCGTACACAATAAAGGACAGGTAGTTAGTCTGGGAAGAAATTTCAGCTTCCTGCAGTAGAAACATGGAACCATTTTTTCAACCCTATTTTCAGCTGTATGTGTTAAATCTCTACCCCACTGGATGGCAGATCCCTTAAAATCTCAGTCAGGTCCAAGTTAAACCTCCGGTTTCAGATCTATTGAGATGTTCTCTTCCCACATGGCAGGGGCCTGAAGATGAGAGGGGAGGGAGTGGGAGAGGAAGATATCTGTTACTTAACTTGGCTAGGCTTGGCATTGGTGGCACTCTGACCTGGCATCAGCCAGAGGGCCACCAGGTCTCTCTGTGGCTCAAGGTTTGTGCAAACTCAGTGGCCCTGTCATTGATGATGGGCTTGGTCCCAACTTCACCTGTATCCCGTCACTGAGGTCCCTAAGAGGGGGCTTGCCCTGCCGCCCTTTGGCTCATTTCAATGATCAATGACCCCAAAGCCCCAAACTCAGAGGCTTGAGGCCTCTCCACTCCCTCTGGCTGCTCCTGTACAGAGAGTCCGAAGGGTTCTGAGAACACAGAGAATGAGAGGCGGTTACTTTGCCTACTTTCCTAGGCATCCTCACTGGATGTTGCTCCAGTGACAGCGCTGGAGGGATCTTGTGGTTCCACACCTCAAAGCCAGGGACATTGGCCCCCCTTCTTAGAGGTCACTCATCCCTGACTCCAGGGTAGGTGACCATATAAGTTCTTGCTCAAGTTTGGGCATTTCTGCATATGAAAGGGAGTGGGGATTTATTAATTGTTGTGCTAAGACCACAGCTATAAGTTGGGACCATTCCAGGGAAATCTGGGATGTGTGATGATCCTCTCTGGGAGTGATTTCTCCTGGAGATTTCCTCCCCTGAGCTAGGAGCCAGCTGTGTGACACAGCCATCAATTCCAGAGCCATAGGAAAATTCCTACTTGATGTCCTGTTACAGCTGCCATGGTAACAAAGTAGGTGGTGGTGGTGAGGATTCAGTGAGAGCTCAGCGCAGCGGCCAGCACACTGTAGGCAGGCGCTTATAGTAGGTCCTCTTGCCTCTGCTCCCCCTCTACCCCTCGGACGCTCCATCTGATCAGTTCACTCTGAATTCAAAGCCAAATGATAATAGCTCACATTCATTAAACACACACTGTGTGCCAGGAGCTGTGCTAAGTACCTTACACACCTTCTCTTTTCCAATCCAAACAACAACCCTAAGATAGGTAAGTATCATTATGTCTATTGCACAGTTAAGACAGCAAAGGCTCAGAGAGGTTAAATGCCTCCCCAGGGTCACACAGACATAAGTGGCAGAGTTGCAGTAGAATCCTGGGGCTGCCTGGCTCCACAGTACATGCCTTTAATCATTCTGCTGCATGAGGAATGGAGAGAACCTAAGTATAGATGGGGGCCAGGCCTTTTAATTTCTGAGCAGTCAAGCCAGAGATCTCAGGCCTGCCACCCAATGGTGGGAAGAGCAGGAATTGTCTCTCTGAGTTAGAAGTGGAGCTATGTGTAAGAATGAGAGATCAAGGGAGTTTTTGGACCCGTTGCTGAAGGGTCTGAGGTGATCAGAAAAAACCCATCCTATGGAAAAGTGGCTGCCACATGGGAGCTGAGACCAGGAAACCTGCCATGTGTCATCTGCCTCAGGTCCTTGGGCAGATCTGATATGATGGAGGGCATTTAGGGCATTGGAATCTATAGACTGTCCAGTTTAATCAACTGATTGCTTACTTTTGCATGCATTTTGACTTTGGTTCATTCCAGCATTTGGCTTGAACGCTTCAGGTTGGTTATGTTCCCAATCAAATAATGATTGACACATTTGCATCAAGTATCCTTAAGTGCCCAGCTCTGTAGTGGTCATTTAGGGGGACATGTGGTCTGTCATCAAGGAATTATTATCTAGTTGGGGGAAAACATCTTAACTCTGCAAAAGGTTGTTTATATTTACTTATGTTTGCCATGCTTTGGTGTTATCCTTTCACTTTGCATTTGGGAGATGTTTTAGTTATCTAGTGCCAGGATAATGCCACATAACAAGCCACCTCCATGTTCTGACATATAACAATAAACACATACTTAGTTCATGCATCTGGGGGCATGGCTGGAGAGGCTTTGCTGAACTCAACTGGGTTTGCTCATGCAACTGTAGGCCGTCAGGGGGTTTGCTGAGCTAGGCTGGGCTCAGGTAGATGGTTTTGCTGTAGGGTGTGGGACTATGGGTTAATGTGACTCAGATTGAGCCTGCATATCTCTTTGGATCAGGGGTCTGGCTAGGGCATGTTCTTATGATGATGATGGCAGAGATTCAAGAAGACACATCCAGCCTCGCAAGCTGGATCCAAAGTTCCTGCTTGCATCACGTCTGTTTTCATCCCATTGACCAAAGAAAGTCACATGACCAAGCCCAAACTCAAAAGAGTGGGGAGAAACCACCAAGTTATATGGCAAAGAGAATGAGGTCGGGGAGGAGAGGATAACTCAGAGGAAGTTGTAAAAAATAGTCATGAAAGACTCCTGCTGAATTTACCTGCTTCACTCCCAGTGCTTGTCATGTCTCAGTATCAGAGAAAGCTGTGCTTCCCTTGAGCAACTTTGCTATTTTTACTGAGTGGATGAATCTCATATTTCGTACTTCACTATGGCCAATGGGAAGCCTACGGTCAAACTGCAGCTCATCTTTATCTTATGACTATAATCACCATTTCTAGTGCTTATCTGATTCCAGCCCACATATGGCTTCATCATATTTTCTCCTTCTAAGACACTCTCATTTATTTATTTCATCTTGTTGTATTGCATAGGTTTTTGTTAGCAGCTACAATTCTTTTTTGGAATAAGGTGGGTATGAATGAATACAGCCGGGTGCCAGATGAGAGGAGTAGATAATCCATTCCTCTGTGGTGAGCCCGGCTCTGTGCCTAGTTCTGAGATTACATGGTTGAATTTTATACACTCCCTGCCCTTGAAGAACTCACGTGACAGTAGGCTATAGCAGGCTTTCCTAATATCAGCACAATTGACATTTGGGGTGGGCTGGATAATTCTTTGAAGTGTGTGAGTATGTGTGTGTGTGTGTGTCTGTCTGTCTTTCCTGTGGTATTGTATGATGTTTAGCAGCATCCCTGAACTCTACCCATCAAATCTTAGTAGTACTTCCCCACCTCAAGCTGTGAAAATTAAAAATATCTGCAGATTTTCCAAATGTCCCCTGGGAGCATAGTCACCCCTGGTTGAAAATTCCTGGGCAATGGCAAACCACTCCAGTACTCTTGCCTGGAAAATCCCATGGACAGAGGAGCCTCGTAGGCTGCAGTCCATGGGGTCGCTAAGGGTCGGGCACGACTGAGCGACTTCACTTTCACGTGTTGGAGAAGGGAATGGCAACCCACTCCAGTGTTCTTCCTGGAGAATCCCAGGGACGGGGGAGCCTGGTGGGCCGCCGTCTATGGGGTCGCACAGAGTCAGACACAACTGAAGCGACTTAGCAGCAGCAGCAGCATATAGCTGTCTATGGGGTTGCACAGAGTCGGACATGACTGAAGCGACTTAGCAGCATATAATTCAAGGAAGTTGGGAGCTCAGGAAAAGTTCATAAGAGTAGGAGTGATACTGGAGTGGAGGCCTGGAGGCCAAATGCAGGAGCCAAGTGAAGGGGAAGGGGAAGGGGAAGGCAGTTTCTGTGACATGGGGCAGCAGGTCTTGCTGCAGATGCATGGGGCTGGGCAGGAATGGTGAGAGATGAAGTCAGAGGTGCAGGCAGAGTCGGGCCCTAAAGGCATGGTCTTGGCTGTGACACAGACCTTGGGCAGATTTGATTCTGTAGGTCAGTCCTTCTCAACTTTCAGAATGTCTCAGAAAGGACACCTATTAAACATGTAGATTTCTGGTCCCCACCCTAGGGATTTTAATCCACTATAATTGGATATTATGAATAATGCTATTGTGAGCTTTTGTGTATAAGTTTTTACATGAATATATGTTTTGAATTCTCCTGGATATATATATATATATATATACACATACACAGAAGAGTTGATTTGCTGGGTCACATGGTTAACTCTGGGCTTCTCAAGTGATGCAGTGGTAAAGAATCTGCCTGCCAATGCAGGAGACTCAAGAGATGTGGGTTTGATCCCTAGGGTCAGAAAGATCCCCTGGAGGAGGAAATGGCAACCTGCTCCACTATTCTTGCCTGGAGAATCCCATGGACAGTGGAGCCTGGTGGGCTACAGTCCATGGGGTCGCAAAGAGTCGAACATGACTGAGCAACCAATAACACATACACGCACACACACACATGGTGAACTCTGTGCTTAAACTTTTGAGGAACTGCCAGCTCTGTTTTCCAAAGCAACTGCACCATTTACATTCCCACCAGTAGTGTCTGAGTCTCCTGATTTCTCCATGTCTTCACCAGGACTTATTATTGTCTGTGTTTTTTATTATATCCATTCTGGTGGGTGTGAACTGGGATATTTCACTGTGGCTTCCCTGATTGCTAATGACCTCGAGCATCTTCTCACGTGCTTCTTGGCAAACAGTGTGTTGTAAAGCTTCCCCAGGTTATTTTAACATGTGAGCAGAGGTGTGAACAACCTGTCTGTGTGGAGGGAAAGCAGAGGTGCTTGTGGGGAGTGTTGTTGGGAAAGGCTTCTCCAGGGAGCTCTTCCTGAAGAGGAAGAGCTCAGAGAGGTCAGACTGGCTGTGGGATCTGCTAAAAGCATGAGGTCCCCTGGGGAGCCCCTACAGGAGGGATTACAGGGACAAGCACTGATTGGGCGGGGGGGCTCCTGCTGGGGTGGAGTGCAGGAGGTCTAACTGAGGAGAGGTGAGTGGAAATATTAACACATATATATGGAATCAGAGAAGGCAATGGCGACCCACTCCAGTACTCTTGCCTGGAGAGTCCCATGGATGGAGGAGCCTGGTAGGCTGCAGTCCATGGGGTCGAGAAGAGTCAGACATGACTAAGCAACTTCACTTTCACTTTTCACTTTCATGCATTGGAGAAGGAAATGGCAACCCACTCCAGTGTTCTTGCCTGGAGAATCCCAGGGGTGGCGGAGCCTGTTGGGCTGCCATCTATGGGGTTGCACAGAGTCAGACATGACTGAAGCGACTTAGCAGTAGCAGCAGCATGAAATCTAGAAAGAAGGTGCTGATGAGCCTATTTATAGGGCAGCAGTGGAGAAGCAAACATAGAGAAGAGACTTGTGGACACAGTGGGGGAAGGAGAGGGAGGGACGAATTGGAAGAGTAACATTGAAACATTACATTACCACATGTAAAATAGCCATGGGGAATTGGCTGTGGGATGCAGGGAGCTGAAACCTAGTGCTCTGTGACAACCTAGAGGGGTGGGATGGGGTGAGGGGTGGGAGGTGGGAGGGAAGTTCAAGAGGGAGGGGACACATGTATCCCTGTAACTTACCCATGTTGGTGTATGGCAGAAACTAACACTATATTGCAAGGTAATTATCCTCCAATTAAAAACAAAAAATTAAAAAAAAAAGAGGGGGCTGAAGAGGAGGGACTTGGAGGATGGGAACCAACTGGACTTCAGGCTGATGGAGTACTGGGGGCAAGGGAGAGGTGCGAGCCGGGAAGGAAGGGTCAGATTTTGAGTGTATCCTACTTCAGTGGCAGAAATAGGGAATCCATTGTGGGAAGGCGGCTGAGGGTGGATAAGACCTGGCAGAGAAGAGGCAGGGACGCAAACAGTGTTAGTCTGGGGTGGTCCCCTTACTGCCTCTGAGCCTCTGCTGGTTTGCCTCTAACCTGGAGGTGAGCATCCTTTGTGGCAGTGTGCTTCTGGGAATGAAGTGAGGTAACTAATACGGGCTGGAAAGCTCTATTGACATGCACTTTGTTCATCCATCTAATTTATTACCCTGTATTATTATTCACATTTGGTTCTCTCCTATGAGACTGTCTTATTTATCTTTATAACTGTCTCATGTGTTTGTGTAACCTCAGTGCCTGTAACTGATCAGGGCCAATTTAAAATTTCCTTTCCTTTCCCTTAATAACAGTTGATCCCTCACTGTGTTCCAGGAGTTGTATATATCTGTATGTTCCCTCCACTTCCAACAATCCTACAAGGTTCCCATCCCTGGTTTTGCTTTTGTTGTTCAGTTGCTCAGTCGTGTCTGACTTTTTGCGACCCCATGGACTGTAGCCCGCCAGGCGTCTCTGTCCATGCTTTTATCCGGGCAAGAATACTGGAGTAGGTTGCCATTTTCTCCTCCAGTGGATCTTTCCCACCGAGGGACTGAACCCATGTCTCCAACACTCCTGCATTGGCAGGCAGGTTCTTTACCACTGAACCACTTGGGATGAGTAAAGGAAGCCCTCCGGAGGTTTTTGTCTGTGGATTGAGCCAATTTATGGTGCAGTGGGGGAAGGGGTTTATTGATTCTATGTTATATGCCAGATTATGTGGTTTTTCTTTTTTAATCCTCCAATCACTCAGTAAAATGGGCATGATTGTTCCCATTTTGCAGATATGGGAACAAAATGCCCAAGATTCTACATTTAGGGACGTGGCAGCGTCTGAGTGCAAGCCCTCTCCCCCTCCCCCCCCCCCGCCCACCCCGCTCTTCCTGGCTTCCCACAATAGCGCGTTGCCTCTGCTTAGGTGGGAAAAGGGGGTATCTAGGGGGAGGGTCTGCAAGAACAGGAAGGTGAGGCTCAAGCATCAACGCCTGCAATGCCGCCTTGTGCACCTAGATGGCGCTCAAGGCTCGGCTTCCAGGACACACCTGGGGCTCCAGCCTACCTCTCTGGTAAACAGGCTGCTGGTTCTATGCAACAAATTATGGTAAGGAAAGGAAGAGGCTGAGAAATTTGTTTCGCCTCTGTTTTGTTTTTGTTTCTGTTTGCAAAACAAACCTACCACCTCTAAGCCTGCAGTTCATCTTTGTTGCTCCATTAGCCTAAACGCCGGCAGAGCTCTGTGGGGGGCGGGGTGGGGGGTGGTGAGGGCAGGGCAGGGTGAGCTATTTCAAGCAGAAAATAAAGTGAAGCAGCCGGTCACAGAGCGCCCCTCTCCTAACCCTCTTATCAACGTCGTCATGGTTTGTGGATGTCAGCGAATTCTCCCACCCTGGAAAGCAAGGCCTCTGCCAGTCAGAAGTGGAAAGAGTTTCTCTTTCCGGGTCTGACCCCTCATTTTGTGGGTCTGGAAGATGGATGGCTAAGTCATGGGTCTGAATTCAGGTCTTTTGGTGCAATTTTGCTCACCCTATTCTCCTTGTCTCTGGTAAAAAAAATAAAGTATTTGTTGTCTAGACTGTTTTTTCTTTTTTTCCTGGTTTGGGCAGCACCTGGAGGAGGAGGTCAGGGGGCAGCCTGGATGGAGTGGAAGTTCGGGGGTGTCTTCAAATGAGGGAGATGAAGCATCAGGTCAATTCAGAAAGGTCTTGCCAGGCAGGTTGGAGAGGTAGCTTGACTGGATTTTCAGCTGCTAGGACCCATGTTGAAAGGAGAAACAAGACTGTTCTGAGAAACTGAGTAGTTTCATCTTTATTTTCTGTTTTCTCTGCATGATTATTCTTAAAATCTGAATGTGGGAATTTTCTTCATATACATTGTAGATTTGAATACTAACTTGAAATCTTCCCTCTCCCCAAAATCTTCCCCCTCTCCCCATCCTTCTTGGTTTTTTTCTTTTTGCTGTTTTTGTTGTTGTTGCTGTTGTTATTTTTGTTTTGATTTTTGCTTTGGTCGCCAGAGAGCTTGGCATTCAGTTGGAGTCCAAATGCCTAAAAATTGTGCAGAACCTAGTGAATTTCATAAATGCTTTTCCCCTTGGTCTTCATTTCCTGTCTCGAGTATATTTTCCCCGGCTGTGTCTTTTAATTACATTTTTCAATTTTCTCTTATGTACCTTCTCTGGAGCAGCTTCAGATCCTTCATGGAATGAATGAAAATGTTTGTGTAGAGGGCATTTTGTCTGACTGAGCTGGGGGTCTAGATGCTTCTCCTGTGCATACTACTTCCCTCTCCTCTGTCCCCTCCTGGGCCCTGGAGCTTGTACTGTGGGAAAGATGCAGGCAGAGGGCATGAGCTAGCATCTGTTTCCCTTTAGCCTTCTGCATGGCCTGAAGTCCTATGATCAGAGGGACTAAGACAGACAACTGCTTTTCATGGGAGGCCTGGGATACCCGAGGCAAGGTGTGGTGGCCAGAAGTTGGCAAAGCTCTAAGAGGAACTTTATTTGGCTGTGCAGACAACAAGCAGAGCAGCTTCGGGACCTGAGGGACGACCGATGACACAGGGTTGGTGAGAATTCGTAGGCTGCTCTGTGGGGAACTTAACTGTTAGCTGTACTTAGGCAGCTCAACAGACTGGAAGCTTGAGGGCATCTGGAATAATCTGTTGGCTAGACACAACAGCGAGGCTTCCCTCAGTCTCTCTGTGGGCCTTGGTGTGCTGGAATAGATGTGAAAGTGTTGGGGAGACTCTGATGGCTAAAACAGGTGGGCACATCACAGAGGCTGTTTAAGTCAACTAGACCTCAGAAGGGGGTGCTGATTTCTGTAAACCACCCAGGTAAACGGTTATGTATTTGTGTATAAAAGAAAGTATGACTAGTTTGTCAGGACCTATCAACACTGGAAATGCACATCAACATTAGTCTAGACTTCTTGGAGTCTGTCTTATGGAAATGTCTAAGGGTGTGTGTATGGAATAACATATGTTCAAGATGCTCAGTACAGAATTGTCATAATATGTGAAAATGTGGGAATAACCTAAATGTCCATCATTTGTGCACGCTCAGTCGCTCAGTCAGTTCAGTCAGTTCAGTCGCTCAGTCGTGTCCGACTCTTTGCGACCCCATGAATTGCAGCACGCCAGGCCTCCCTGTCCATCACCAACTCCCGGAGTTCACTCAAACTCACGTCCATCGAATCAGTGATGCCATCCAGCCATCTTATCCTCTGTCGTCCCCTTTTCCTCCTGCCCCCAATCCCTCCCAGCTCAGAGGCTTTTCCAGTGAGTCAACCCTTCGCATGAGGTGGCCAAAGTACTGGAGTTTCAGCTTTAGCATCATTTCTTCCAAAGAACACCCAGGACTGATCTCCTTTAGAATGGACTGGTTGGATCTCCTTGCAGTCCAAGGGACTCTCAAGAGTCTTCTCCAACACCACAGTTCAAAAGTATCAATTCTTCAGCATTCAGCTTTCTTCACAGTCCAACTCTCACATCCATACATGACTACTGGAAAAACCATAGCCTTGACTAGACGGACCTTTGTTGGCAAAGTAATGTCTCTGCTTTTGAATATGCTATCTAGGTTGGTCATAACCTTCCTTCCAAGGAGTAAGCGTCTTTTAATTTCATGGCTGCAGTCACCATCTGCAGTGATTTTGGAGCCCCCCAAAATAAAGTCTGACACTGTTTCCCCGTCTATTTCCCATGAAGTGATGGGACCAGATGCCATGATCTTAGTTTTCTGAAGTTTAGTTGGCTGAGCTTTACGCCAACCTTTTCACTCTCCTCTTTCACTTTCATCAAGAGGCTTTTGAGTTCCTCTTCACTTTCTGCCATAAGGGTGGTGTCATCTGCATATCTGAGGTTATTGATATTTCTCCCAGCAATCTTGATTCCAGCTTGTGCTTCTTCCAGCCCACCGTTTCTCATGATGTACTCTGCATATAAGTTAAATAAGCAGGGTGGCTCGCTCAGTTGTGTCCAACTCTATGCAACTCCATGGACCAGGCTCCTCTATCCAGGAATTTTCCAGGCAAGAATACTGGAGTGGGTTGCCATGCCCTCCTCCAGGGGATCATCCCAACCTGGGATCGAACCCCCATCTCCTGCATCTCCTGCATTGGCAGGCAGTTTCTTTACCACTGTGCCACTTGGAAAGCCTGGCCATCGATCAGGGAGTGGCTATTATGGTACACCCATACTGTTGAGGGCTATGGAGCTGTTACAGTGATGAGATACATTTATATGTGCTCACGTGGAAATCTCCCAAATGTACCAAATTGAAATAAATTGTCTCTATATATAAAAGTGTATATATATATCAGTTCAGTTCAGTTCAGTCTCTCAGTCGTGTCCAACTCTTTGTGATCTTGTGAATCACAGCACGCCAGGCCTCCCTGTCCATCACCAACTCCCGGAATTTACCCAAACTCATGTCCATCGAGTCGGTGATGCCATCCAGCCATCTCATCCTCTTTTGTCCCCTTCTCCTCCTACCCCCAATCCCTCCCAGCATCAGGGTCTTTTCCAATGAGTCAACTCTTCGCATGAGGTGGCCAAAGTACTGGAGTTTCAGCTTCAGCATCAGTCCTTCCAATGAACACCCAGGACTGATCTCCTTTAGGATGTTTTGGGGGAGGGAGTATTTATTGTACATAACACACATGCTATATATATGTGTGTGTGTGTGTACACACATATATATAGTTATATATATGCAATGATGCAGATATCATCAGTTTTACATACACATATATATGTATATATATATATATATATAAATATATGTATATATATATAGTGTGTGTGCCTTATGTACAATGAATACTCCCTCCCCCACAGGAAGGCATCCGGGTTTGTAGACTGGCTGTGTTAACTAATGACTGCAGAAAGCTACTGTCTTATGCTCAGGATCATACCCAAAATATCTGACCACCTGTAGGTCAGGAGCGCTGAATGCATGCTGGGCAGATTCTGGAGCCCCCCTTGCTGTGGCAGGTGGTGACTTTTTAGTTCTTGGATTATAGCGGGTGGAGGCCTGGGAGATTCCGAGGGTGATTGTTGACTACTGTGGGAAGATTTCTTTATGTTAATAATCAGTATGATCATACTGCTGCTCTGAGTTAAATATCGGCTTTGCCATTGTAGTCATATTTAAAAAATTCTGATAAGAATGAAGTGAGCTTCCTATACGCTGATTTGCGAGCGGCGGACTGTGAAGTGGGCCTCACAGAGGTGAGGCGTCCAGAGCTGCTTGACCCAGCGCTGGGGACTGGCTGCCCTGGGAACAGAACCCCTGCCCTGGATGCAACATTGCCACGACAGCTGTATCACAACCTTTAAGAGAACTAACATCCTGCAGAAAACTTGGTATAATTAGTCATTAATAACCAGAACCCGGCTTCCCCACGGTGCAAATTGTTTCCATATTGATCTCTACCTGCATTGTCAGCACGCTGGAAAGATTGAACTTTAAGTGCTTAATTCAGCCCCATTCAACCGATAATTTTGGTTTTGTCCTCCAAACAAAAACACCCTTGTTTAGTCTTCTTTTTTTTCTCCCACAAATAATAAAATCAATTCATTTCTCCCCCTTCTCCTGCCCAAGCCTAGTCTGCCCCTGTAATCAATACATTTTGAAATGTCAATGTATTCCTGGGTGAGGAGCTGGGAGGGGTTGGGGAAGGAAGGGGAGGAGGCAGGAGCTGACAGGAAGACAGTTTCAGCCTCCCCAGGCCAGCAGGTTGCCTTTAAATCCCATCATGGCAAATCCCCGCTTGTGTCAAATCTCTGGGCTTCCACACCTGCGTACGTGGTGTGGGGCACAGCCTTTAGGGTAGAGTTGACTGAAATATTATCCAACATTTTCAGTTTGGCTTCACAACCTTAAAAACAAACTGCTAAGCTTTCCATTTTTAAAAAACTTATCAAGTCAACAGTATGGGAGTTGTGCTCACTCTCACCCCATCCCAGATGTCTTGTCCTGAGGCCCACCTTTTCCGTGAAGCTAGTATTGATGGGGGGCTTGGAAGGGGCGGGGGGCACGAAGTGGGAGAGACTCAGAACTGGTTTATTGGCTAAGCCAGAGCTGAACCAGCCAACTCGAGGCTGAGTTCTCCAGTTTAAGCATTTAGTAATATTTCTGAAGAACTGGTTTGTGCACGTTGTCAGAGGTCATCGTTGGGGGGAAGAGGCATTAGCATTGAGTGCCTCCTATGTGCCAATGGTTTTATAAATAGTATTTTTAATGATCACAGTGAATCTTTCCCTGTTGCAGAGATGAGAAAGCAAACGGGCACTAAGTGAATTGCCTGCAGGTCACGGAGAAGGGAGATGAGAGAACTGCGTCAGGAATCATACCTCTCTGACTTGCCTCATCCAAACAAAAGAACAGAACAGCACCCCTTCATAGAGTAGCTAAAAGGATTGGATGAGCTGTGCCTCTAAAGTGTTCAGTCATATTAAGCACTCGGAATAATTATCATTATAATTACTCCCCTGCTATGCATAAAACATTTGCTTTTAGAAAACCTCTGGTGTCAGTACATTTGTAAAAACTTAGTTTTTTTCCCTTAATTTTATTCTTAAAATATGTCTGACATTGAAAATAAATAAAACGGGATCTCTGCCCTCCAAGAGATGACAGTCTGATTTTGGGAGAATAGAGAAAGAAGAAAAAATAATGCTGTGTCATACTGATTATAAAAAGAATATGTTAAAAGGAACAGAGAAGAAGATTGCCTTATAAAACCTGGAGACAGGGCATCAGAAAAGGTGTGTAGGGGGATTTGAACTCATGAAAGATGATGGTTAGGTGTTAGCTCAGTAGCCAAGGAGTAGGAAGGGAACAGCGAGCAAAGGAACAGTGTATTCTAAGGTGTGGAGGTATGAAAAGGCATGTGGCGGGCACAGCTTTTTGTGAAGGGGGATGTTGGGAAATGGCCAGAGATCGGGCTGGGCAGGTAGGCAGGGCTAGATCATGGTGAGCCTTCCTGGCCAGAAAACAGAGACTTTATTTTCAAGGCTTTGTGAATCCTTGAAGGTTTTTACACAGGAAAGTGGCAGATTCAGAATCCCGTTTCAGAGGATGAGTTCATGTGTGTGGGGACTCCCCTGGGAGTCCAGTAGTGAGGCCACATGGGAAGTGGCTACAGTGACCTAGAGGAGACACTCCGAGCCCTGAATGTGAGCAGGATAGCTGTGCATGGAGAGCGATGGGATGGGAGAGCCATCCAGACCTGGGACCCTTGAGGACTGGAGATCCAATGTTGGTTGTAGAGAGGGAGGGAGGGGGAGGAAGTCTAAGATGATTCCTGTTTGGGTGGTTGCTGGAACCTTTGATCAAGAAAGGAGGCAGGGGGAGAAGCATGTTTTAAGAGAAAGATGGAAAGTCAGGTTTCAGACACTTTGGCTTTCAGGTGTGCAGGGCATCCAAGTGGAGAGGAGTGGATGTACAGCGCCTTCCTCTGTATCCTCCCCACCCTGTATGCGCTCAGTCATGTCTGACTCTTTGTGACCCCATGGACTGTAGCCCGCCAGGCTGCTCTCTCTATGGGATTGCCCAGGCAAGAATACTGGAGAAGGTTGCCATTTCCTCCTCCAGGGGATCTTCCTGACCTAGAGCTCAGACCTGACTGAGCATGCATGAGGGAGGGGCACCATACTTCCACTCATCTCCAATGCCCTACACATCTGAAACACATGATGTCTGAAACTTGACTTTCCATCTTTCTCTTAAAACATACAGAGCACAGTAACTGGTAATTGGTAGATGGTTAATGTTTGTTGAGGGAATAAGTAGATGGCTTGAACCATAATGAGGATGAGATTGTCCAGTAGAAACATGAGTCCAGTGGGGTGAAGAGGAAAAGTGCTGGGGGAACATTAATCACCCCACAGACACCCAAATAATGAATTAAGAGAAGCCTGAAATTCAGAAATCATAGGCATGACACTTAAGAAGATTCAGGGTACGGCAAAGAGTCGTTTTCAGCACTGTTGACCTATATAATTTATAGACTAACTAACCATTTTCTTTCTTAGAAATAATAGCCAACATTCATTGAGTTCTTGCTGTGTGTTGGGCCCTGTGTCAAGGGGCTTACCTGTATTTCTTCACTCAGCTCACAGCCTGCTGACAAGGAGATGCTATGTTTTTTTCCTTTTCTAGAGATTAAAAAAATCTTGGCAGCTTGGAGACATCAAGTCAGTGCTAAGGTCTTTCAGCTCATATGCTGTGGACTTGGGCTGCTAACTCAGCCAAGAATCTTCATCACTTTTTTGTCTCCTAAATTTCCAGTCATTAAAAAAATCAAGGCTGAGCATATCAGGCTGTGTCTGTTGAGACAATCAGATCAAGAGAATGGTACTATCTTGGAGGAATATGGGATATAGAAGTTGTTACATTGGCCTTGTATGTCTCTGGGTCCAGGTGCTTTATCTGCCATTTATCCCTCCTCTTCTCTTAGGAGCTGATGGCTTTTGGGAAGCTGCCAGCCTTAGGGGAGGTTGCTGTTTCCTGATCACGGCCTGGAGGACTTCTCTATGTCTGAGTGAGCATCTAGATAAAGGATAAGCCATTCCCAAGGTCAACTGGATGAACAGATCCTTTCTTTTGTTGTCTCTTGGAGACCAGTTAGCAATGGTGGGTGAATGGATTCAAATGAATGCCTTCCCTGATCTGGGTCTGCTGGGGGTCGTGGTCAGTACCCGAATAGGATGAGGGACCTGTTTGTTTTGAACACATCACCTTGCTCTGGCTTTGGTACCTTCTGGGCAGCTCCTTCAGGGATCACATAGAAGCAAGACTACCAGGACTCTCATTCATTTATTTTTTGAGCAGCTTATTTGCCTCAGTCTCTATCCATTGTAGTGGAGAAAGCAGTCTTTAGAGTCAGGCGGACATGGCTTTGGGGCTTCCCAGGTGGCTCAGTGGTAAAGAATCTGCCTACAGTGCAGGAGACACGGGAGATGAGGGTACGATCCCTGGGTTGGGGAGATCCCGTAGAGGAGGAAATGGCAATCTGCTCCAGTTTTCTTGCCTGGAAAATTCCACAGACAGAGGAGCCTGGCAGGCTACAGTCCATGGGATCACAAAGGGTCAGACATGACTGAGCATGAACATAAGATATAGCTTTGGTCTCCAGCCCTGCTTCTTGCTAGATGCATGAACTTAGGGAATGATCTTAACATCTCTGAAACTCACTTTTCTTATCTGAAAAATCGGAACAATAAAACTTACTTATTGTGGAAATGAAATGGGATAACATATTCAGGGTGCTCATCATGGGGCCAGTACTGTGAACATGCTCAGTACATGTAAGGCCCTTTTCCTGATGGGAATGGAGGTGTACCCCCTAGATAATTGGTAGCTGGGTGCTTATTCCATTGCTTCTAGGAATTTTTATATTTTCATTCAAATAAGATCGGGTATTAAAATGGCCCCCATGTTGTCATTGTGTTGTAAAAGTAATCAGAAATTGTCCAAGAAATTCAGATGTCACGTCTCACTTATAAATGAGTGTTCAAACTCTTGATAGAGCCCAGAACCAGTACTTCTGTATTATTTATGGTACAGAGTCACATGAGCTGGATTCCAGGTTAAAAGAAGAACACTCCTTTCCCCTGACAAGAAGACACAGTTGATGCAAGATGGGTAAAGCCAGACTGACATTCATAGGCTCACAGGGACCTGCAGTGAGGAGGCACGGTACCTCCTGGAACTTACGCTGACTAGTCTGTGAGTCTTGAACACTATGGATGCTGGTCACCTCCGACAAGGTGATGTCCAAGCAGCTTCAAAACTCAAGAGGTGTGGTATGATGGGAGCTGTGGGGCTGAAGTGACACAGATCTTAGCAGGATGATGTGGAAGAGTGGGTCACACTTTCAAGAACTCTTCAGAATGTGTTGTCACGGAAACTTGACTGTCAGAATAAAAGGGGTAGAAGGTGCAGGAGACCCAGAATTGAGAAATAAGGCATACCCTGTTACTGAAACATAAATGTAATAAGTACTAGATCCAAGAAAAGTAATGCAGAGTTACTATTGCAACAGCAGCAGAAATCACACACGATATTAATAAATATGTACTGTGTGCCTGGTGCTGTTTTAGGCTGGGGGCTATCTAAGTTTGGAAAAACATTCTAATGTGGGGGGGGAAATGGATAATAAACAAAATGAATATGTACATTATTTTGAATGTTAGAGATAGTAAGTGCCAATGTGAAAAATAAAGCTGGCAGATAGAGAGAGCAGGGAGTGAAGAGTGGTGGGGTGGATGTTGTAATTTCAAGTTGGTGGCTGTGAAGAGTTTCAAAGACTAAGATAAGACTGAGCAAGACACACTCTTATGATCTGAGAAGAGAAGTGCAGCAAGAGGGAGGCCCAAAGGCCCAGGCACCGAGGCATGAACATTCCTGGCACGTTCAAGGAAAAGCAAAAAGGCCCATGGAGCTGGAATGGAGCAAAGTTCAGGTAAGAACGAGGTGATGGGAAAAGAAGTCAGAGAGCTGAAGTTTCCTGGGCTGATCACGTTGGTGCTTATCCCATCAAAGGACATGTTGTCATCATCATCCTTTTTAGTCTTCTGCATCTTTTCCTTCCTCTAACATTTTCTAGGCACTTTGACAAGCAGATAACCTGGAAGGTCTTCTCAACCCTCGTAACAACCCTTTGAGGCAGATTATTTATGGTGACCATTGCACATGTGAGAAATCAAGTTCAGTGAGGTTAAGTAACTATTAAAGGTCACAAATTCTGTGGCAAAGGCTCAGCGCCTTTGCTCTCACGCAATCCTGCCTCCATTCCCAAAACAAGCTTTATTTGTGTCTTACCTTCTGGCTTTGGCTCATAGCTTTTCACATAAGAGTATCCAAGAAGCTCTTGTGTATTCCTGTCAATTGCTTTCGATGCCTCGTTTTCCTTTTCATTGGGAATGGGACCAATGGAAACGGTGGATAATGTCTCTGGGCCTCCCTGTCATGGACTGTGGCATATTTGTGTCTCCCTGAAATTTTTGTGTTGAAGCCTCATTCCTGAAGGAATGACACAAAGGGGTGCATCCTTCGGGAGAGAATTGTGTTTATTTGACGTCATGAGGGTGGAGCCTCCAGGATGGGATTAGCACTCTTAGAAGACGGGGAGACCAGAGCTCTTTCTCACTGTCTGCAGAGGATATAGCAGAATGGCCATCTGCAGACCAGGAAGATGGCCTTTGTCAGAACCTGACCAAGTTGGCACCCTGCTCTTGGACTTCCAGCCTCAGAACTCTGAGAAATAAATTCCTGTTGTCTAAGCCACCCCATCCATGAATCTGTATTATAACAGCCCAAACAGACTGAGATTTTCCTGTTTATCTTGTACAGCATTTCCTTCTTGGATTCTGGAGCAGGAGATTGTTCACAGCACCGACCCTCCCCACACGCTTGGTTCTTGGTTGTGAAGTCATCTTCCAGAACCAGATTCTCCAACATCCCTGTCTTGTTTTTTGAGAATTGCTAATTATTAATTTTTATTTTTGGGTTTTCTCCTTTCTCACCTGCCAGTTTGCAGAGGCAGGATCTGCCAGGTGTTCCTGCTGCCCACCGAGCCGTCTTTCTCAATTTTACAAAAGCTGCTGTGATTGGGACCTTTGGCGCTCAGCCATTTCTGGGTTTTTCTCCTTTAGGTGGAGAATTGCATTTCTCTGCCCTTTGACGTTAGGTTAGGTCCTGTGAGTGGAAGTGATGTTGCTGTTTTCGGGCAGAGGCATTCGATTCCTAGTGTAGAATCTTCAGGATGTTTTTCCCTGATTGAGGCAAACCAGAAGCATCTGTTGAATTGGAGGGTCCATGAGCTGTGTGACACTGAGCTGCCACACAAGGACAGTGGCTGCCAGGGTGTGAAAAAATTGCTTTCCTTGTGTCATGTTTCTATGATTTTCGGGTACGTGCACGTGTGTGTGTGTGTGTGTGTGTGTGTGTGTGTGTGTGTTGTTCCTGTAGCATTACCTAGCCTATACTGATTGCCATCTCTTTTTCTGGAAGACAAGGTTGTGAGTCAGGAGGCAGTACCCTGATTTTTACTCAGTAGGCGCTTAGCATTTGAGGATTGCAGGCAGACAGACTTGAATTGCATGACCTTGGGCAAATGACTTCCTGCATTTTCTGGTTTTTCTTTTCTGTAAATCGGAGAGACTAACACTAATCTTCTCAGGTTGTTGTGAAAATTGAACACAATAACAAGGGTAATGTAGCAGCATACAGTAGGTGTTTAATGAATGCTTGTTTTCTTTGCTCCTGCGCTGTCATAAACTCGAACACGACATGCCCATTTTTTGTCTTCTACCAAGGATGTTGCCGTTCTCTCATTAACTAGCGTTTCCTTGTTGCCAGGATTTAGTGCCAAGTAACCCTCTCCCTTGATGCTTCCTCTGACTTCTGAAAGATGAAATTGTCAGCAAGGCAAGGCAGAGACTGATCAGATGAGACGCCCAGCAGATGTCCAGAGAGTCAGAGTCCCCGCTGCTGCTCCGTCCTGCCTCTGTGCCAGCTATGTAATCTGTATTAGGAAAACACGGTCTGCTTGATTGCCCTGTAATAGACTTTCACAACATTAGTGCTTGCCTCCCTTTCTTCCAGTTCTCCATGATATTGTTTTCATTTCCAATTTCTATCCAATTCAGTTAGTTGTTTGTTTTGACTCTGGCTCTGAGCTGCGCATGGGGAATATCGAGGTGGGTTAAGGCATAGCCCCTGCCTGCAAGAAAGGCACCCCAGTGAGGGGAACGATAAGGCAGCCAAGCTCACTCACCCACTCACCGCCAGCCAACCAACCCAAAGAACAAAAGCCCAAACACTTGTGATGACTATAAACCTGTAAGCACGTATGTGATACAAAGAGAGGACTGGGGAGGAACTGATGAATTCTGCTGGATCTGGGAATGGGCATGGGATGAAGTCTACTTCCAAAAGATTCTGTTTTACCAGGGTTTTGATGAGTGAATAGGAGTTTTCCAAGGAGATTGTGAAGGAAGACTGTTTGGGAGGGATAATATATTTGCAAAGGCACAGTGATATGAGATGTGGATAGTTCTGAGCATTATATGAGATTTGGTATTTAACAGAGCATAACGGGCAAAGTAGGAAGTAGAAGATGAGGAAAAAGGTTTTGCCAGGCAGGTCAGTGAGGGTAGGACATATTCTTGAGTGTGTGGATGTTTATTAGAACTGTTTCTCTTTGAGGTGTACCCTTTATTGCTTTTTACTCTCCATGCACTCCAGTTAATAAGATTATATTTGTTGCCTTGCCTGATAATGCTGGGTGGTTAGCTCTCATAGGTCTGGATGGAGCAGAGGGCTCTTGAAATATGCTGAAGAGCACATGGAGTCAGGATTAAGGCAGCTGCTGCTGAGTCACTTCAGTTGTGTCTGACTCTGTGTGACCCCATACACGGCAGCCCGCCAGGATGCCCCATCCCTGGGATTCTCCAGGCAAGAACACTGGAGTGTGTTGCCATTTCCTTCTCCAATGCATGAAAGTGAAAAGTGAAAGTGAAGTTGCTCAGTCATGTCCGACTCTCAGCAACCCCATGGACTGCAGCCTTCTTGGCTCCTCCATCCATGGGATTTTCCAGGCAAGAGTACTGGAGTGGGGTGCCATTGCCTTCTCTGGGATTAAGGCAGACTAGGGCTCGAATCTGACTATGTATTTTATTAGCCCCATGGTCTTAAACCTGAGGTGTCCATCACCTCCTCTGCAGAGGGGGAAAATCATGCCCACCTCACCGAACATCTCTGAGGATTAAAATAAAAGAAATATTTAAAATACTCAGCACAGAACTTGGCATCCATTGGGTACTCAATACTCTTCCAGTTGGAGAAATCTGTTATTTGTGTTTGGGAATTGTGTTAAGCTCATAAAGAAATGGCTGAAAATTGTTCCAATTGATTTTAAAAAATATAATTATACCTTTTTTTTTTCTTTTTGAGAAAAGTTCTCCGTTCTTTTTCATGACAAACCTTTCAGTATCCTCAAAGGAGGAAAACAAACTTGCAAAAAAAAAAAAAAATGAAACTTGAAACAATATGACATTTCTGTTGTATCAAACCTCAGAGGTCTTACCTTGAGATTATTTTGGTAAATCCCTTTACATTTTTCACTCTCCCTACCCCCAAATGTCATGTGTTAGAACACACTGCTGTTTTGACGTCTCCATTGTGATATTTATTTTAAGCCATCAGTAGAGTTTTAAATATCTCAGCACTGAACTCTGGCCTTTGAGGAAGGCAAACTAATTATTTTCCAAACCATTCTGTAAAGCAAGCTCGTGGCATTTGTTTCCTCACAGCTTAGAAAGGAAATGTGAAGCTGGCGGCTTTTTAAGAAAGAGGATGTGCAGTCAGACAGGAGCTCAGAAATTTGGGGTCTGAAGTCATCTTGTCCACCATGTTTCAAAAGGAAGCCCTGATGTTTCTGGAGAATAGCTGAGGTCAGACAAAACAGAAACAGTGCTGACAGGTGGGATAAAGGTTGTTGGCACAGATGTCAAGGGCCAGCTAAAGTCTCATATAATCATTTCATGGTCCCAATAACTTTACAAAGTAGAGACTTTTAGTCCCCTTTTACAGATGTGGAAACTGGGTCTTCAAGAAGTAAAATCTTATTTAAGGTGACAGGGCCAGGAAGTTGCGGGCTGTTTTTTGCCTGACACCAGAGTATGTGATCTTAACCAGTGGCTCTACAGTGTCAGGGGGGTCTTTATACTGTGTGATCTTGGGCAACTCACCTAACCTCTCTGAGCTTCTCAGTGTCTTCTTCCATTAGTCAGGGATGCCAGTATCTACTATCTACCTCTTAGTTGTGAGGATCAGAGATACTTCCTGAGGAGGAAGCGTCTAGTAAGAATAAGTGAAGCACTGTAACTAATTGGGTTCTGAGTACACTGACCTCTATGTCTTATGGTTCAATTCAGTTCAGTTCAGTCGCTCAGTCGTGTCCGACTCTTTGTGACCCCATGAATCGCAGCACACCAGGCCTCCCTGCCATCACCAACTCCCGGAGTTCACTCAGACTCATGTCCATCGAGTCAGTGATGCCATCCAGCCATCTCATCCTCTGTCGTCCCCTTCTCCTCCTGCCCCCAATCCCTCCCAGCATCAGAGTCTTTTCCAGTGAGTCAACTCTTTGCATGAGGTGGCCAAAGTACTGGAGTTTCAGCTTTAGCATCATTCCTTCCAAAGAACACCCAGGACTGATCTCCTTTAGAATAGACTGGTTGGAGTCCTTGGGACTTGCAGTCCAAGGGACTCTCAAGAGTCTTCTCCAACACCACAGTTCAAAAGCATCAATTCTTCGGCACTCAGCTTTCTTCACAGTCCAGCTCTCACATCCATACATGACCACTGGAAAAACCATAGCCTTGACTAGACGGACCTTTGTTGGCAAAGTAATGTCTCTGCTTTTCAATATGCTATCTAGGTTGGCCATAACTTTCCTTCCAAGGAGTAAGCGTCTTTTAATTTCATGGCTGCAGTCACCATCTGCAGTGATTTTGGAGCCCCCCAAAATAAAGTCTGACACTGTTTCCACTGTTTCCCCATCTATTTCCCATGAAGTGATGGGACCGGATGCCATGATCTTTGTTTTCTGAATGTTGAGCTTTAAGCCAACTTTTTCACTCTCCACTTTCACTTTCATCAAGAGGCCTTTTAGTTTCTCTTCACTTTCTGCCTCTCTAACTCCATACCATCCCAGACCTGGCTGTCCCATACCTGTCCTGTCATAGATGGTTCCCCCATAGACCACAATATGCATTCCTCATCCCCCTCATCTTTTCCTGCCCCCCATCTCTGGTTTTTATTTCCTTCTCTAATTCCTGACATTCTCATGACACTCCCTTTCTCTGAGATGTTACAAGTTTTCTGGTGGAGGTTTCAGGGTACATAGAAGAGAGGCAATTGACCAGCCTGCAGATTTCATGGAGCTTCCTAGAGAAACCGACTTGAGGGATGGCGAGGATCTGGGTGAGAGGAGAGGCAAGAGGGATTGCAGACTTGCGCAGGGGCACTGCATGTTCTTGGACCCATGAGTATTTGTGCAAGATAATGGGTGAGAGTGGACTGTCAGTATCATTTGTTAAAAATGGATGTGCATATTTTCCCTTTGTTTCCTCAGCAAGACTGTTATTCCCAAGAGAGCAAAGATCGAACCTTAATTCCCTGCCCCTCTCAGTGCCCTCCTTGGGGGTGGGCATAGAGGCCAGCCCCAGGAAAGACTCAGGTTACTGATTTCTTTAACACTCACATGCTTGTGAGTTGGGTTTTACTTGGTGAAGTGGGCAGCTTAGTAATACAGAAAGGCCATAGACTTGGAGTCAGACAGACGTTACACAAATCACTTATCTGTGAACCTCAGTTTCTTCGCCTGAGATGGGGCAACATATACGCGCCCCATAGGATTACTGCAGAAATGAAATGAGACACAACATCGGTGAAGGATAGATAGAGCAGATGCAGTGTGTGTTCATTCTTGTTTTACTGACTATCCTGTAAATTAATCCTCACTGCTCATGAAGTGGAGGATTTCATGCATTGGAGAAGGAAATGGCAACCCACTCCAGTGTTCTTGCCTGGAGAATCCCAGGGACGGGGGAGCCTGGTGGGCTGTCATCTATGGGGTCACACAAAGTCAGACACGACTGAAGCGACTTAGCAGCAGCAGCAGCAGCAGCTCGTGAAGGCTCCAGCTTTGTTGGCAGCTAGGCATGGGCAATTTATCTAAGCAGAAAATCACTAAGCCGCAACTCAGGTTAGCTGCTGCCACCCAGGAGATGCCTTTCTGCCATCTCCATGTCTTGGAGACAAGATTTTGCTTCCATGGCAGGTGAAATGGAGGAGAACACGTGGATGAGGGGAACATTCTGTTTACCTGCTCACCACTGTCAAAGTCGTAGGGATTATTCTAGGCTTGAAGGATGGAGGAAGTGTTCAGGCTTCATACAGCCCCTCTATCTGCAGCCCTTGACCATCCCCTCGAGACTTCACCCTTAGCCTACTGCACTGGATGACCCACAGGTGCAAGGATCTTGGCTTAGTTTGATCCCAAGGGCTTAGGACAATGCCAGGTAAGGAGTAGGGGCTCAATCATTTTGCTGGAAGAATAAATACACAACTGCCTTCCAAACTCCTTCCCTAATTTGCCTTTAAAATAGAGCTGGCTAGGTTACATGGTGCTGTCCTAGCCCATCACCACTTTCCTCATTTATATGTGCCTGTTTTGCTATAATGTCATTAGCAGGGAGTGAGGAGGAGTGGAGCTCTGTGACATCCAGAGATCCCATGAGGTCTCATTTACTGCCTGCCTCATTTGGTCAAACTTAACATGAGTTCTTGGCCTGTGTTAGTCTCGTGGCTCAAGAATGTACCTGCTCTGAGGTGTTTGGCCAGCGTACTTCCTATGACCTGCTGACCCGTGCAAGGGTCTTTGAGTCGATGACTTGGCATACACTCAAGCTGCTACCCCAAATGGGTAGATTTCTTTCCATTTAATAAACAACAGATTTAACTTTCCAGTTAATAGTGTTAATGGTTCCAGCAGCAGAATTTCATTTCTGCCTTCTTCCCACCTGAGAAACCAGGGCAGGTCATCGGACATGAAGCATCTCCTGTGTGCAGTATGGGAAGGGCATTCACTGCCCACTCTCTTTCCCTCTCCATCTCTCACTGGCATCAGGATGGTCTTCAGATATACCAGTACATGTAAGAAATGTATCCTTATGTCTGTGCCTGTGTGTATTTTTCTTATTTTTAATTAATTTTATTCTAGTTCTGGCTGTGCTGGGTCTTCATTGCTGCAAGCAGGCTTCCTCTAGTTTTGGTGAGCAGGAGCTACTCATTGTTGCGGCATGCAGGCTTCTCACTGCAGTGTCTTCTCTTGTTGCAGAGCTCTGGCTCTAGGGTGTGTGGGCTTCATTATTTGCAGCTCACGGGCTCAGTTGCCCCACAGCATATGGAATCTTCCTAGAGCACAGATTGAACCCTTGTCCCCTGCCTTGGCAGGATCCCTAACCCCGGACCACCAGGGAAGTCCCTGTGTCTGTGTTTTGAAAACCCTCCTGGCTTCCATTTTCAAAGACAATTGAAAAGATGGTGGCTGTACTCCCCTTGGAGCTTCATTTTGATGTTCTTATTCAACAGTGTGACATTTTCTTGAAAGGGATGTTTCAATTTAGGAACCAAAAGGTGGGTCAGTATCATCATCATAAGAGTAATGACTAGCAAAAAAAAAAAAAAAGAATTGCAGGAAGAGTAGATGCAGGCTGTCTGACTGAGTTTTGCTATAATTATACCCTGCCATCCCTCATTCTGAAAGACTAACTCATTTTCAGCTGAGCTTCAGTTTACAGGAGGAGGTTGATGACCAAGAGCAAGCTTTACCCAAAGTAAGGACATGAGGAGAAGTGGCTCCAGTGGCTGAAGCTGGCTGTGATGGAGTGCGGTGAAATGGGAGTTTCAGGAATGCAGTGAGGAATCTCCACTGGCTTTCTGTTTTCATTTCACAATCAATAGAGCCATGAATGGGAGAGAAATATGTTGGTTACATTACTTTAAAATAGTCTGGCCAAAAAATATAATTTCTTATTGATTAGTTTCACATCGAAGGCAAGGTCTGTGGATAAAAGAAAATCGACTGCTGAAAATTCTAAAATAAAGAAAGTAAATGAGGGAAGATGTTTAAATTTTTAAAAGGAAGAAAAGGGTATGATCGATATACCCAAATCTGCCACTTATAAAACTATTGCTGAAATGGATCTAAGTTGTTCTTGATCAGATTGACTTGCTTCATTTACTCCAGTATTTAAAAAAAACATGAAGTGAACTGACTGGCTTTGCTTTCTACATGTCAGGTACCAGGGAAAGTCAAGAAATGTAGGAGTAAAACTTATTCCTGGAAATTAGGCAAGGAATTAGTTGGTAGGTTCGAATGAGGTCAGGACTCTTTTTTTGGTTATAAGCAATAGAAACCTGATCCAAATTGGCTTAAACCAGTGATTCTCACCTGGAAATGGTTTTGCCCCCAGGGGACATTTGGAAATGCATGCATGCAAGCTAAGTCACTTCAATTGTGTCCCACTCTTCGCAACCCTGTGCACGGCAGCCTGCCAGGCTTCTCTGTCCGTGGGATTCTCTAGGCAAGAGTACTGGAGTGGGTTGCCCTGTTCTTCTGCAGGGGATCTTCCCAATCCAGGGACGGAACTTGCACCTCTGACACCTCCTGTATTGGCAGGTGGTTCATTACTACTAGTGCCCCTGGGAAGCCCCATTTGGAATGACCAGAGACATTTTTGGTTGTCACTACTGTGGGGTGAGGATGGCCATTGACCTCTGGTGAGTAGATGCCAGGGATGCTGCTAAACATCCTACAATGCACAGGATAGTTCCTAACCAGCCAAAAAGTCAGTAGTTCTGAGGTTGAGGGTGGTTTAGTCACTAAGTTGCGTCCAACTCTTGCGACACTGTGGACTGTAGCCGGCCAGGGTCCTCTGTCCATGGGATTCTCTAGGCAAGAGTATTGGAGTGGGTTGCCATTTCCTTCTCCAGGGGATCTTCCTGACCCAGGAATCGAACCTGGGTCTCCTGCATTGGAGGCAGATTCTTTACTGACTGAGCTATGAGGGAAGCCCCTCAAAATTCTCGTTTAATATAGGAGGAGGGCATGGCAACCCACTCCAGTATTCTTGCCTGGAGAATCCCCATGAACAGAGAGGAGCAGGGCGGGCTACAGTCCACGGGGTCAGAAAAAGTCAGACACGACTGAGCAACTAAGCACAAGCACACAGGAAAGAAAGTAGAATTTGTTGACTCATCACTGAAAAGTCCAGGGGAGATCTAGCTGGGCCCAGATATTCCAACTATGTCATTGCTGCTGCTGCTGCTGCTAAGTCACTTCAGTCGTGTCTGACTCTGTGCAACCCCAGAGACGCAGCCCACCAGGCTCCCCTGTCCCTGGGATTTTCCAGGCAAGAACACTGGAGTGGGTTGTCATTTCCTTCTCCAATGCATGAAAGTGAAAAGTGAAAGGGAAGTCGCTCAGTTGTGTCCGACTCCTAGCAACCCCATGGACTGCAGCCTACCAGGCTCCTCCATCCATGGGATTTTCCAGGCAAGAGTACTGGAGTGGGGTGCTAGAGACATATTTTTTTTTTCTCTCCAACCAGCTACTTTCCCTCTGAACTTCATTCTTGGGGAGGCTTGCTCCCTCAGAGTTGCCAAGTGAGACCCAGCAGCTTGATGCTGCTCCCTGCTCAGACACTGGAGTGAAAAAGAAGCTCATCTTCCTCACTGGTCCCTCCGCCCCCCGTTGCCAAGAATCCTGAGATTGGCTCTCTGTAACCTTTGTCACGTCAGCTTTGAACCACTTATTGTGGGGCTGGATATACTGACTGAGCCAGGGAATATACTCACTCCCAGCCCTGGGGTGGAATGTTGACTTGGCCCCATCTAAACCACTTGGACTGAGCGAGTGGCAAGGTGTTTCTTTGAAAGGAAAAATAGGGTACTGTTTATGATATAAGGGAGACCAGATGCTGAACAGCCAAGCAACTGATGTCCACTATGTCTGTTTTCTGGGGAAATTCAGAGGGGTGGTGTTATCAAGGACACTGGGACCCCTGCCCTCATCCCTCTTCTCTATCATCCAAGATAAGTTATTTTTAACATTCCTATGATAGTCTTTCTCTTCTTCTCTCTCTTTCCTAACACTCATGTTGCATTATAACAAACATGTTTATTTACATAAACGTCTGTTTTCCTAATCTGTGAGGTTCTAAGCACAGGGATTCATCCTTCATGTCTCCATCATCTTGCTCAGGGTAGAGCATGCAGTAGGTTACAATAAAACTTTTATTTTTTTCTTCATAAATAAAAAGTAAAGGAGAACTAAAAAGTCAGTCTGGACTTTTAGACTGTTGATTGTTCATGAATCAGATGTCTGTTGAGCACCTATTATGTGTCTGACACTCTGTCAAGCCCTGGAGACGTAGCATGAAGTAGGGCAGGCACATATCAGGAGTAGAACCTGGCAAGGTGGCAGCTATTGGACAAGTGATCAAGTGGGTTGCATGAGGCAAAAGGTAAGTTCTGAAAGGGGGAATGGGTCTACTTTAGAGTCTAATTCTACAGGAGTGATACTCGAAGTGATTCTTTTCAAAGAGTTGACCATCTGGGAAGAATAACTGTACACAACTTAGAAAAATTGCAAATTCGATAAAAGTTAAGGGGAAAAGAACATGGTTCTGTGAGCCAGAAAGGGCAAAACTGATTCTGTTCAGGGAATCAGCAAGGACCTCAGAGAGGACAGCCTGGAAGGTGTGTGAGAGCTAGTTTTGCAAAAAGTGAGTGGAAGAGCTTCTGCACAGAGAGGGCGGCCTGTGCATAGGTCTCCAGAAGGACGTGGGGCACACGATCATGGTTATTATGACCTGTTTGCAAGATGGAGTTGCATCTCAGATCTGGTTTAAAGAAGAGTGGCCTTGACTCGCCACTTCAATGTGTCTCTTAGGCAGCGATTGTTTCATTTCTGGAACAGAAACTCAAAGAGATTAAAGTGAATAGGAAATTTTATTGTCAGGACACAGAATGTTCCCAGGGAATCCTTCGTAATAGTTGACCTCATGGGATCTGGGATGTTATTAGTAGCCATTCTCTTCATCCTACTCTCTGGGGTTCATCTCTGCTCCAGTGTCCACCACTGAGACCTCAGGTTTCTGCTCTTGATTGCTTTGTACTTGCCCAGGGCTCTGGTTCTTCCTCTTTATGACCTTACAGTTCCTGCTTCTAACACCCTCTGACTAAATCAGCCTTCATCTCCCTTTCAAATTTCCAAGTGTAAGGATCTGATAGGCCCCAGTGATGGGAGATAGAGATAGCAAAGATGCAGAAAGTTGGACAGACGTTGCTTCAGATGTTATTATCGTGAAATGTTAGTAACCTAACATGGCTGGACTCCAACCTCAGGGGAAAATCAGCCCCAGATAATAGTTTTGGGTACATAGTCAAGGTAATGCTCACCCGATTCTCCTTGTTACTCAGAGTGCGGCAGCCATGCTGGCATTCTTCTGGTTTCTCAATCATGCCGCCTTTGAACATGCTGCTTCCTCTGCCAGAAATGCTCTTCTCTCCTGCTTTTTACTTGGTTAACCTTTATTATCCTTCAGGTCTTAGCTTAGACATCATTTTCTTAGAGAGGTCCTTACTGACTCCCTGAATAGAATCAGTTTCGCCCTTTCTGGTTCACAGAACCATGTTCTTTCCCTCTTAGCTTTTATCAGAATTTACAATTTTAGTAAGTTGTGTACAATTATTCTTCCCAGACTAGCGACTCTTTGAAAAGAAAGAGTGGCATCTGCCCAGCATCTAATAGGTATCCAGTAAACACTGATTAAGTTGGTAAAGTAAATGTAATTATCTAGCGGGAGGTCCTTTTGGAAATGTAGTTTACAAAGGGTAAAACCTTCTGTTGAAGGTGGTTACATCTTTCCTTGGTTGTAGGAGAACACCTTTAGGTAGGGACTACTCTGATAGTTGATAAGGGCGCTAAGTAGGAGATGCCCAAATAAACCTCACATGTGGTTGGGAAGATCCAGCCTCTGCTCCAAGGCTGCTTTCTTCTGTTATTTTAGGATAAGTCACAGGGCCAACTTGTACTGAAATTTTGGCAAAGAGAAGGGAAACTAACATTTATTGGGAAGCTATTAGTGGCTGGGTACCATGTGAGGTACTTTATAAACCCTATCTCATTCATTTCTCTTGATAACCTAGTAATATGAGGGATATACTTTATAAATATTCTCCTTCAACTTCTGTTCCAGCTTCTGTGAACTGTGCCATATGTACTGCAGATGTAGGAAGCCTAAAAGGGACATTTCTAAGACTCCCTTGTAGCTAGGATCCTGGATATGATTTCCGGTTTTGTAAATCAAATACACTCCTTGAGTCTTGAATTCAGAACTGAGTTAGAGGGGAGAAGGGCATAACGCAGTCCACCTTTGTGGGTGAATCACTGCAGAGTCAAAGTGGTTCTATAGTCATTAGCTTTCTGAGTCTGTACCTTCTTATAGCAATGGTGGTGGTTTTCCCAATCATCACAGGGATAGGGAGATTTGGGAGGCTGGGGGTTGTTCTTGGAAGCTCCAACTATTTGCGTGCTTCCCCTGATTCTCTGGGCTTCCCCATTCACTCAGCGGTAAAGAATCTGCCTGCACTGCAGGAGACCTGGGTTCAGTCCCTGGGTCAGGAGAATCCAGGAGACCTGGATTCAGTCCTTGGGTCGGGAGAATCCTGGAAGAGGGCATGGCAACCCACTCCAGTATTCTTGCCTGAGGGATTCCACGGACAGAGGAGCCTGGCGGGCTGCAGTCCATAGGGTCACAAAGAGTCGGACACGACTGAAGTGACTCAGCATGCACACACCTGGTTCTCTAAGGCAGCTTATACCTGCTGATACCTTCCTTTCTGCTTAAAGTAGCAGAAGTGGTTTCTGTAGTCTGCAGCTGAACACGGCCGGAAACACTAGGTTTCTCACACTCTTTCCCCTCCTCCCATTTTACAGATGAGGGTCTGAGACCTGAGGATCAGGGTTCACATGACCTGACTCAGGCTTCATCATAGGTTAAGTGGTAGAGGACTTGAAACCAGACTGACTCTGTCCATTTGTACATCTTCACTGCTGCCACCCAGTTCTTTTCTTGGGGGTGCTTTTCTTTCTTTTTTATTTTTTAAAAATATAAGTTTATTTATTTTAATTGGAGGCTAATTACTTTACAATATTGTATTGGTTTTGCCATACATCAACATGAATCTGCCATGGGTGTACACGTGTTCCCCATCCTGAACCCCCCTCCTACCTCCCTCCCTGTACCATCCCTCTGGGTCATCCCAGTGCACCAGCCCCAAGCATCCTGTATCCTGCGTTGAACCTGGACTGGCGATTCGTTTCATATATGATATTATATATGTTTCAATGCCATTCTCCCAAATCATCCCACCCTCTCCCTCTCCCACAGAATCCAAAAGACTGTTCTATATTTCCAGTATCCTTCTCCCACAGAATATTTTGTTCCATACAGATGGGATCTGATAGTCATATTCATTTCAAGCCTTAGGGATGTGATATAACCCTTCCCAGGCATCTCTGCATTTTTCAGCAGCCCATGGGGACAGGGCAGTGCCCTGTGGCAGGGCATGACTCACAGTGGAATCCCAGACACCATGGCAACTGCTTGAGGTGGAGATGAGAGGGCAGGGAAGAAAGCTGGGATGGGAGAGAGTGCAGGGAAGGTCAGGAAGAATAACTTGGGTTCTCATCTCTTAATTGTTCTGGCTTGATTTCCTTGAGGCATGTGTTAATCTTCCCAATTTGCTGAAGGGCTCTTGCCCCAGGTGGTAAGCTTTCTAAAGCTTTGGATTTGGGTTTATAAGCTGGTTGGAGCATGCCCCGCCTCTGACCCACTCCCAAGAGGTCTCCCGTCAGATTTTAGACATGCCAGCTAATTCCTTTCTATAGATTTGCCAGGTTTTATTAGGAGTAATGGTATCGAGGGTATTTTTCTTTATAGACATTATAATTAGTAATTGTTTTGAAGGGCAATTGCTGTTAAACTACTTATTTTTTCTTTTCCTGGAGGACAGGACAGTTTCCAAGACTGATTATTTCACAATTGAAATTCCATGTCTCCCAGAGGTAGATTTTGAGAGCAGTTGGTGGAAGCAAAATCCTCTCTTTTGACTTTTCCCATTACGCATTCAGACACAGAGACACTCACAGACACACAGACACACAGACACACACACACACACACACACACACACACACACACACACACACACATTCCTGGGAAGGGAAGCAGAAAAACAAAGCCTCCACTGAATGTTCAACTGCTTTTATAGACAGTTGCCTGGCTCTCTGGCTAATGGGAGAGATGATGAATGCTCCCAAGATACCACTTCAGTCAATTAATTAGTTAATGTTTAAAGATGGAAAGTGTCATGTAGATGAGAACATTATGATTCTCTTAATAAAAAAGACTTAAAGTGAGAAAAAATAGGAATGACAAGACCGTGCAAGTTTTGCCTTTGAACTACAGCTCCCCTCTCTGATTCTGTGGCCAGTCACAGTGTGGTGAGCACCTCCCGACTGTCAGGTCACCTCCCGAAGGTTTTCTGTACAGTGTTGTGATGAGGTGGCTTCTTTTTTTTTTTTTTTCTTGTAAGTGGAATGAGGGTAGGGATGTCCGCAGCTGGGTCTGTCGTTTGGGGCTCCAGAGCTGGGTTGGAGCCTTTCCTAAATCAGTCACACTTCAGGAAGGACTGGCAGATGAGGGCGTGGCATGCAGGCCCTTCTTTAAGACAACCAAGGTTCAAGATCCGGGGAAGTAAAATTCAATCCTTTCTTATGAGGCTTTTGAGCTTTGAGCTTGAAAACAAGAAGGAAAACAGAGGATGGGATGCTGGGTGAGTGTTAACTGAAGATGGGAGTATAAGCAGGGGTGTTACTAAAAGGAGAGGGTCACGGGAAATGACCCCCATTGGGGCTGCAGGACTCAAGTCCCACGAGTTTGTGCTGTTGCTTCCATGCTGGGTGGGTGGCCACTTTGGTGAGAAGCTTTGGGGTGGGGGCAGACAGCCCGCATCTACTACAGGTTCCTCAAATCCTCCCTTCTCCAACCATCCTAGACAGATACCTGCATTCCGCCATTCTGCTGCCTGCACCTCACCTGCCTATTGAGAGGGTCTTGGAGACAGGAGGTGCATCCGAGAAGCACAGACATAATGATTTCTTGAAATTTCATTCAATCCAGATATTTGAGAAAATAGCAGTATTTTATTTGAAGACATATCCCTGGCATGACATACTCATGATTGTGGGCTGATAAAACGACTTTTTCTTTTCTCATCACAGCTGCTCAGACATTTTTCATGAACAGAAGTTGGAAAACAATTGATTAAAGCATAATCTCATCTTCCCACACAGTAGCTAGTAGTGATGGAGAACTTAGGCTCTGGAGTTAGACAGGTCTGTGGTCAGAAGCCTGGCTCTCAGCCACTAGCTGTGTAAACTTGTAGTTTCCTTAAGTGCTCAGAACCTCAACTTCCTCATCTGTAAATGGGGAATCCTAAAAATATTTATCCTGGAAGGACTGGAAAGAAAGTTGTTTATTCATTCATTCCACAAATATTGATTGAGCTTCTATGACATGGCAGACAGGTACTGGCTTGTGGGTCTCACAGTAGTAAAACAGGAAAGTCCCTTGTCTTCATGAAGTTTATATTCACATGAGGAGGCAGACAATAATTAAGTTAACTGAAAATGGCGATGATGGTCTATGAAGTAAATACAGTTAAGGAACATGATAGAGATTGGCTGGGCATGGAAGGTGGGCAACTTAGCTAGGGAGGACCTCTCTGAGATGACACTGAATTGGGAAATGAGGGCTGATAAGGAGTGAGCCCCACCAAGATCAGGAGAAGAGCATTTCTGGCAGAGGGAACAGACATAGAAAGAGCTTGACATGCTCTAGAAAGGAAAGGCCCAGCGTGGCCATACCCTGGGAAGGGTTGTGGGGGGCCTGGGAAGAGATGTGGTCAAAAAGGCAGACAAAGGCCAAATCAAATTAAGGCCTCTGAAGCTATGATCAGGAGTGAAAAATGCATTCTCACTGTGGTGCCTGGCACAGAGTCAGGGCTCAGTAGTCTGTTTCCTTCCTTTACAACTCCTTTTCCTTGAAATGGGGTTGCATTTTGGTTAAGGTACCAAATTCCCATGCCAGCTTCTTCTTCCTTCCCTAAAGCTGAAAGGATCTGTTTAGTGATATGGAAGGTTTCCTGTTTTTTCACAATGCCGTACACCTTGGGAAGGGACTGAGTAAGACTTCCATGTATCTCAGAGGGAAGGGGAATACGATCCAAGATACTCAGGAGGATACAAGCACCCATTGGATAGGTAGAATATAAGACATCCATTTCATAAGCTTGGATTTAGACATTGTAAAAAAGTCTTTACTGTATTAATTAGAATAGAATTTATATGAGTTGGACTTCAAGAATTTGGAACCCTCAAATAACCATTCTCAAATAACCTCAAATAACTCTTCTTTGCTTTGAGGAAAAGGGCAAAGACCAGGAATATGATGATAACAAATAATTTTTTAAATAAAAATTCCACACTTCAAAGACCTCTGCTGATTCAGCCTAGTTTCTAATACCATTTTTATTCCTCTGGGCTGTGGGATACTCATCTCTCTCAGAGAGACACAATTTCTTTGGGGGGATTTACGTACAGTGAACAGCAATATGGGCTAACATATTGATTCTTTTTCCAAGTAATAAGGGAGGAAATAAATGGCATTTTCAGTTTTGTCCCTCAGCTGACCAGGGGACAAATCTACACAAACAATGACAACGAAAGACTGTGCGCTGAGTCCTGGTTAATCAAGTTTTTGTTGTGGTTGGCAGACAAAAGCTGAGCAGATTTCTCCCAAGTGTGGTGCAAAGTAGAACTGAATTTTTATATAATTTTGTCATTAGGACCAAAAGAAGAAATTGCATCAATCAGAGATAATTTCCCTGGGCTTCCCAGAGAGGTATGAAAGGAAGAGTGAATTCCCTGTTGCTCTGAAGTGGCAATGAGTGACCGTCCAACAGATAATCGAACAGATGGGATGAAGTGTCAGTACGAAATTGATATGCACCCTGGTGATGGACAAGAAGAAGCTGCTTAGACTGACACAGAGGAGGCAGAGAGTGGAGATCTTGCTGAGCACTGAAGGCCTGCTGTCCCCTTGATTTGGCATCTGGAGAATGATAGAGGGTAGGGAGACATTTGACCAAAATCTCATAGTGGAAACAGTTAACAAATAAATTAATTTACTTTAATAAACATTCATGAAGCATCTAATCTATACCAGATACTATGCTTCGGTGATGAGATTAAAAGAATATATGTCAGCCTTTTCTCTCCCAAAGGATTGCCCACAAGGGGATTAGTAGGGGAGAGGCGGGAGAAGCAAGTTCAGGGTTATGGGAACCCTGACAGAGGGGACACAAAGACTCTGGCCTGGAGATTCAGAAACAGCTTTTTGGAAAAGATGTCTGTGTTGGAATATTTTCTAGTTTTAGAAGTACAGTTGACCCTTGAGCAATGCAGGGGTTAGGCAGGCTGATCCCTGAACAGTTGAAAATCCACATATAACTTTACAGTTGGCCCTCCCTGTCTGAGGATTCAGCCAACTGCCAATCATGTAGTTCTGTGTTGTGTATTTAGTGAAAAAAATAAGTGGACTCGTGCAATTCAGACCCATGTTGTTCACAGGTAACTTTACTACATGTTTTCTTATGTTGAGATCCTATGTAAAGTGAAAGTGTTAGTCATTCAGTCTGACTCTTTGTGACGCTATGGACTGTAGCCAGCCAGGCTCCTCTGTCCATAGGATTCTCCAGGCAAGAATATTGGAATGGGTTGCCATTTCCTTCTCCGGGGGATCTTCCCAACCCAGGGATTAAACCTAGGCCGTCTGCATTGCAGGTAGATTCTTTACCCTCTAAGCCACCAGAAAAGCCACATAACAAATCACCCCAAAACCTTGAAGCTAAAGTCAACACAAATTTTTTATCTCATTGTTTTTGTGGATCTCTGAGAGTCTGGCTGTGAGTTAGCGGGATCCTCTGCTTCATGGCTTTGCACAAGGCTGCAATCAAGTGTTGGCCCCTGGTCTCAAATGCAGTCTCAACCAAAGATTATTATTTCCAAGCTCACTCTCTGGTTGTTGGCAGCACTGAGTTCTTTGCTGGATGTTGGCCAGAGGCCACCCTCATTTCCTTGCTGCATGAGTCTTTCCTGCATGGCAGCTTGCTTTATCGAAGCATGCAAAATGGGAGGACAATTCACAGAATCTGCCAGGAAGATGTAAGTCATAATCTTGTCTAACCTAATTATGGAGGCAACACCCATCACCTTTAGACTCAGCAGCAAGTCACACTCAGAGGAGGGGATTTCACAAGGGTGTGAACATAAGAAGATGGAGACTGTCGGAAGCCATGTCAGAAGCTATCACAGATCCCAGGAGCAACCTCAGAATAGAACTCATTTTAAACTTTTCTGTTAGGAAGTGTTTCCAGGAAAAACACAAGGAAGTATGTGATATCACACAAAGTGTTGCAGAGAACTTTGGCTCAATCTGCAAGGGCGATCTGGAGATAGCATATTTTGGATTTATCCCCAGGAGGGGCAGGAGAGTTGGAGTATTTATACCCTGAACCTGCCACTCATTGGCTAAGGGCCGCTTCTTGGGGGACATAAATTCCCAGGAGCTTGCGATTCTTTGAACATGAAGAGAAAGTGGATTCTAGTAGCCCAAAGCTGTTGAGAGTGAAAGCACATGGTGTGTGTGAAAATGTCCAGGGGATCCTAGGAGTGTGGGAAGGTGGTGAATCTGCTTTTCATGTTCCTTATGAAAAATTGTAAAAACATAGGAAAGTATAACAAAGTAGATGAGTAGAGCTTCAGGTGACTCAGTGGTAAAGAATCCACCTGCCAAGCAGGAGATGCAGGTTCTATCCCTGGGTTGGGAAGATCCCCTGGAGAAGGAAATGCCAGTCCACTCTAATATTCTTGCCTAGGAAATCCACAGCACACTGCTACTGGGAATGAGTCTTGAAGGTTGAGTAGGAATGATTCCAGGAACAGGAGTTGGGAAGGAATCATGTAGGCAGAAGACTGTGGAGGTTAAGTGAGCACATGCTGTGCTTAGTTGCTCAGTCATGTCCGATTCTTTGTGACCCTGTGGACCGTAGCCCTCGAGGCTCCTCTGTCCATGGGATTCTCTAGGCAAGAATACTGGAGTGGGTTGCCATGCCCTCCTCCAGGGGATCTTCCCAACCCAGGGGTCGAACCCAGGTCTCCCTCATTGCAGGCGGATTTGTTACTGTCTGAGCCACCAGGGAAGCCCAGGGACTCTTTAAGTTATGGTGTGTAGGCTTAGTGGCTCTGCAGCATGTAGGGTCTTAGTTCCCTGACAAGGGAATCAAACTGACACCCCCTGCATTGCATGCAGATTCTTAACCACTGGACCAATCGGGAATTGAGATTGGGACCCCTGGCATGTGTGTGTCAATGGAATGGTGGAAGGTGAGGTTACAAAAGCTACATAGGTCCCCAAATATCCTATGGGCTGAGGAGGAGGTCCTGGGGCACTGAGAAGCCCCTGAAAGTTTGAAGTAGTATGGTGATATTGTGAGATTTGTGCTCTAGGAAGTTCTTACCACTTGACTCCCCTGACACACCAAATCAGGTCTGGGAATCAGCTATTATTAAGATGAAACATGTAAAATCAGTCTTAGATATTCAGAATTAGGTTAATTATAATCCTTGTTCTTGACACTGTCATTTCTTTAACAATGAATCTCTTTTATTTTACCTTAATTGATTAAATACTTGATAATCTAATAAATTTCCTTGCAGTTATCATCCAACCCAGGTGCTGTAACGTTCATGATAGCTTCCATCTACTTCCCTTTCATGTTAGTGGGATTCTGTTCTCTTTGCTTGTTCATCAACCATTCCCCATCAAGGTAACCAACGGTCAGATGAGCTTAGAAGTCACCCAGTCCATCTGTTTTTAAAGAATCTTTCTTTTATACATATACATGTATCTATTCTTTTTTGATTTCTTTTCCCATTTAGGTTACTATAGAATATTGAGCGGAGTCCCCTGTGCTAGACAGTAGGTCTTTGTTGGTTATCTGTTTTAATATAGCAGTGTGTACATGTCAGTCACTTTGCTGTACACCTAAAAGTAACACAACGTTGTTAATCCACTATATTCCAATACAAAATAAAAATTAAGAACAAAGAATCTTTCTGTCTAGTCATGGGAAACTCACTATTTCAGCAAGTAGCCAATTCTAGTTGCTAGAAGGTTGGTTTGGTCCACTGATTCTAGCTGTGCTGGCTGTTAGCTTCTTCTGTTCACCTGGAATCTGGTAAACACAGTCTTTAGTCAACATGTATTGAGCACCTACCCTGAACAAGGCACATTGTGGGGAATATGAAGTGGCTAAGACAAGGTTTTCTGCCCCAGCAGAGTTTATAGTTTAGTAGAGGAGATAAGACAAATACACAAATAATTATAATACATGTCAAGAGTGCTGTGTACTTATCAGAGGAAAAAGCAAAGTGTTACTGGAATTCAGGGAGAAAGAGATTAATTCTAGGTAGAAGAATTTGAAAGAGCATCATGGAGGAGGTAGAATTTGGGCTGTGCCTTGATGGTAGGTGGAGATAATGATTTTGCAGACTGGGGAGAAATGATGGGATCATGCTGTCCAGGCAGAGGGAACAGCATGGACAAAGGCTGGAGGTGAGGGAGCACAGGGCCAGTGACTCCCACAGAAATGATTATGGTATAGATTTTCATTGGCTAGGAGTCTAGATGGAGAAGTCAAAAGTTGAAGTCATGCAAGGGGACTGAGGCCACAGGCTTTCATGGTGTAAACTGTTGAAAAGTTAAGTGAACGTGAAAGCCACTCAGTTGTGTCCGACTCTTTGCAACCCCATGGACTATACAGTCCATGAAATTCTCCAAGCCAAAATACTGAGTGGGTGGCCTTTCCCTTCTCCAGGGGATCTTCCCAACCCAGGGATCGAATCCAGGTCTCCCACATTGTGGGCAGATTCTTTAGTAGCTGAGCTACAAGAGAAGTCCAAGAATACTAGTGTGGGTAGCCTATCCCTTCTCCAGCAGATCTTCCTGACCCAGGAATTGAACCGGGGTCTCCTGCATTGCAGGTGTATTCTTTACCAACTGAGCTATCAGGGAAGCCCTGGTATAGACTCTTACCTGCCAATATTCCCTCACCACTTCTTCAGCTTTGATCATTCTTCCTCATCCATCTCCTCCTCCAGGAAGCCCTCTGTACTTCCAATGGTTGGTTTAGGTACTTTCCCACATACTCCCAAGTCTTACTGGGTTTACCTCTGTCTTGGGCTTCATTTCTGTCCTATCTGGTCATGGCTCTGGTATGGTTGTGTGTTTATGTCTTGGTCTCTTCCATTAGAGCAGTTTAGGGCTGGAGTCATGACTTATATTCCACCATATCACCAACACTGAGTACAGTGCTTGGCTATGGTAGCTATTTGATACATAGTGTCAAGTGAGTGCATGCTTCCTATTGTGGTTTATTACTGTCTGTTTCTTTCCTTCATATCCTGCCCATTGGACTTCGAACGTGTATTTGGCTCCCTCTACTTGGCTGTCACTCAAGGTCTTACCTTGCCTTATTCTAGAGTTTATTTTAACTTTATGCATTACTTTGGGACTCATATTCTAGCTTCCAATGTCCAGCCTGCAAAGATACAATTTGGACGAGTAGTATTTATTCAGCCAGTCTGCTCTGCTTAGAGCCCCAGTATCTGATCCCTTGGGCATGATTTTCAATTAAACCGTTATTTATTGACTGCCTACTACACACCAAGAATACATGATGAGGGCAGCCCAGTGTTGTCCCTGGATTGACCCAAGTTTGACTACGTCTCTGAATATCTCCAGAAAAACTGAGAGACCAGAGGAAATGGCAAATACCCATGGAGAACAGAGGTCTGATGTTTCAACCAGAGTAATTCATCCCAGGCCACAATTAGATGAGTGTTTGGGTCCATCAAGTGAGTCCTGATGGCAGCTCCCTCTTCCTCTGATCATCAGGAGTCTATTTGGGCTCTTGCGGGGAGAATGAGAGATTGTAATTCTGAAGTGAAACAGAAAGAAAGGTAATTGGATCAATAGGCTGTTAATGATGCTATTGAGCAGCTTTCTGCCAGAGCTGTGTTGTGGATGGGGCTGACCAGAGAACCTGGCCATGCTGTGTGAATGCCCGACTTTGACACAAAGCCTTCTGCAGATTGTAAAGTGCTTTCTGTATGCATGATTTCATATGATTTATTATAATCCTCCTTGGCTAGAGAAGGCGTTTTAGGATATCAAGGCAGGATTGCCAGACAATCAGCTCCCTGTCTGGGGATGGGAAGATCTACACGGATATTTGTGCTTCACGGGGTGGTAGTGAGCATTACATGACCTTGTGTTTGTTGCTGTGTGGTTTCTGCGGAGGAGAAATGGGAAGCAACATGAGTGCCTCTCCACAGTGGCATGACGGAGTAAGTTACTGTGCATCTGCTCATGGACTAGTCAGTGCTGGTCATGGAGAATGAAGTAATACTCTAGCAGGTGACTTGAAGGACTTTCTGCAAGGAACTGGTGTGTATAATATGATGCTATTTCTACAAAACAGACAGTGACCACCCATGCTCATTTATGTCTACATGTTTGTCTAGAATAAAATGATGATGGTGACTATATGGAAGATTACAGGCAGGGCTCTTTGCAGGGGATTTCAGGCATTACAGATCATGGGGCAGTGGGATGGGGCGGGGCAAGAAAACAATAGATGATAAAGAAATACAGGTGCTCTCTCTTTCCTTCACACAAACGTACACATGTATCTATGGATAGTATGTAAGGCAAATAATGAAAAAAAAAAGGCAAACAAAAGAATCAAGTGACATTTTTCTTCATGTAACATGTAATAGTGACAAACTCTGTGCTGGGCACTGTGCTTGGCAGGGGTGATGCAGTGATAAGACCTGGGACCCATCTTTAAAGTAATTTATAAATGTATCAAAGTGCAAGGCAAACTAGAATGATTTTTCAATCCTGGCTGCACATTAGAGTCACTGCAAGAGCTTTAAAAAAAATTCCTGATGTGCAGATCCATACCCCAAACCAATTAAATCTGAACCCATGGGGGCACTTGAATTTAAAAAATCTCCCCTGGGCTTCCCTGGTGGTTCAGTGGCAAAGAATCCACCTGCCAATGCAGGAGATATGGGTTCGATTCCTGATCTGGGAAGATTCCACATGGCACAGAGCAGCTGTGCCCGTGGGACACAGCTATTGAGCCTGGGTTCTAGAGCCGGAAGCTGCAACTGCTGAGCCCACAGGCCACAATTACTGAAGCCCGTGTGCTCTAGAGCCTGTGCTCCACAACAAGAGAAGCCGCTGCAGCGAGAAGCCCGTGCACTGCGACAAAGAGTAGTCCCAGCTCGCTGCAGATAGACAAAGCCCGAGCGCAGGAACAGAGACCCAGTGCAGTCAAGTAAATATATACAATTATTAAAAAAAAATCTTCCTCTGATGTGAGAGTTGCGACTCACTGTCTTAGAACCTGAATTCTAGTACCTTAAGATATGTTATCTGTCCTGGGCCAAAATGTCTATTAATAACTCTATGCTAGCATTTTCAAAGCTCACATTTATAATATTTAACAAGGTGCTAAAGCTAAAGAAAAGAAACTCTAAAGTAATATTGACCCTGGGGAGGTGGTCCCTGAATGCCAGTACCTGCTGTCTTTCCAAGGCTGCTGAGCTAAAGGGGGACCAGAGGGATGCTGAAGGATGGAGGGAGATTAAGAAGGGGGTGCTCTGGCCTCCTGGCCCCTCCCCGTGGGCTTCAAGTCCCCACCATCTGCTGAAGCTCTTTTTCTCTTGGCTTCATGGCATTCAGATCAAAGCAGCATCTTCTTGCCTGTGCTTACCTGGCTGAAGCAATGAGATTCTGGAATTAATTGGGGGGTACTCCCTCCTCTAAGATGTTGACACTTCCTAATGAATTGTTTTCCCACTCAAAAATACACACTCATGTTGCTTAAGGAGACTCAACAGGTGAAGCCCAGTAATTATGGATCTCTGCAGGAAGGGAAAGAGCAAGCAGCAGCTGGTCCCCTGTAAGAGCATCATCGAGCAGCCTCACCTGCACAGGAAAGGGAGACACCAGTCGGAATGATGTCATTGAGGCAGCAGACAATAGTGGCATGAAGCGATGTCTTAATTCCCTGCTCAGGAATTAAATCTGGGTAGCCTGGATGAAAACTAGGAATCTTAGCCACCAAACCAGCAAGGGCCAGAGGCTAGAAGCTAATTTTCCCTGGATCTTTGCCCCCAGTGAAAAATGCACTTATCACGGAGGCAGAAACTGTCAGTGCAAGTACCAAATTTATTGTTAGAGACAGAGCAGAACAAGCAGGACAGCACATAGAGAGTTTGTTTAGTTGAGATAGAAGCAAGGCAGAGATGCACACGCATAAAGAAAGTGTTAGGGGAAGCACATTGATTGAAACCGCCCACCCTGGCCAGGTACCATAGTAACCATTTACATGAGTTGTTTTATGACAAGAGATCCTGATAAGGAATACGGAACTAATAACCCACCACCAACCGGAAGAGTTCAGGAAAGGTCTAAAGGAGACACCGCGTGTCCGTCCACTTCCCAGAATCCCTGTCGCTAGCATCCATCATGGCTTAGCGATGCGTACGCCACCAGGAAAGACTCTGAATTAGAATGATTGGCCAAAGACCACCCGGAAACTAATCCCATCCCCATAAAACTCGAGACTGCGAGCCACGTTGCAGAGCAGTTCTCCTGGGTTCCCTTGCCCTACTGTTCTCCACCTGGGTGCCCTTTCCCAATAAAGTCACTTGGTTTGTTAGCACATGTGTCTCCTCGGACAATTCATCTCCGAGTGTTAGACAAGAGCCTAGTTTTGGGCCCTGGAAGGGGTCCTCCTTCTTGCAACAAAAGGGTGTGTATGTCCCTCCTTGTGAGGAGGAGTGCAGTAAAGAGGGGGTTAAGTCTTTTATACAAGACAGTTCTTCTGGGTCTTTGTCTTCCTTCAGGCCAGTTATCTGGTTTCTTTTTCCTCACTTGACCTACCGTGGGGCCCTCTTCTAAAGTGCACACACACCTCTCAGCCAAGAGGGATCTCAAAGTGAAGGCTTCTGGGAGGAGCAAGACTCATTACAGCCTGAAATTATCCTCTGACTTTTGACTCCAATGAGCCTTTCTGCTTGTGTGTAGTGTCTCCCTTATCTTTTACTCAGAAGGGTCTTTTCCCCTCTTTGTCCTTGCCTTGATTATTCCCTTGAGGTGTTAACAAAAGGTCAGATCAGATCAGTTGCTCAGTCGTGTCCCATTCTTTGCGACCCCATGAATCGCAGCACGCCAGGCCTCCCTGTCCATCGCCAACTCGTGGAGTTCACCCAGACTCACGTCCATCGAGTCAGTGATGCCATCCAGCCATCTCATCCTCTGTCGTCCCCTTCTCCTCCTGCCCCCAATCCCTCCCAGCATCGGAGTCTTTTCCAATGAATCAACTCTTCACATGAGGTGGCCAGAGGACTGGAGTTTCAGCTTTAGCATCATTCCTTCCAAAGAAATTCCAGGGCTGATCTCCTTCAGAATGGACTGGTTGGATCTCCTTGCAGCCCAAGGGACTCTCAAGAGTCTTCTCCAACACCACAGTTCAAAAGCATCAATTCTTCCGCGCTCAACCTTCTTCACAGTCCAACTCTCACATCCATACATGACCACAAGAAAAACCATAGCCTTGACTAGACGAACCTTTGTTGGCAAAGTAATGTCTCTGCTTTTCAATGTGCTATCTAGGTTGGTCATAACTTTCCTTCCAAGGAGTAAGCATCTTTTAATTTCATGGCTGCAGTCACCATCTGTAGTGATTTTGGAGCCCAGAAAAATAAAGTCTGACACTGTTTCCACTGTTTCCCCATCTATTTCCCATGAAGTGGTGGGACCGGATGCCACGATCTTCGTTTTCTGAATGTTGAACTTTAAGCCAACTTTTTCACTCTCCTCTTTCACTTTCATCAAGAGGCTTTTGAGTTCCTCTTCACTTTCTGCCATAAGGGTGGTGTCATCTGCATATCTGAGGTTATTGATATTTCTCCCAGCAATCTTGATTCCAGCTGTGTTTCTCCCAGTCCAGCATTTCTCATGATGTACTCTGCATATAAGTTAAATAAACAGAGTGACAAAAGATAAAGACTGGCTATTTACCCTGTTTCTGTTGAGCAAATGGGGGTCTGGTTGTAAATTCCTCAACTGGAGCCCACCTGTCTCTTGCCTCAGGAAATGCAAAGAGGAGGCTGGTTGATTGTAAATGTCCAACACGGAGCCCATCTATCTCCTACCTCGAGGATTCCAGCTCAAAGGATCCAGCTCTCCCCTCGGGATTTTCTCCATCTTATGTTTTAGGCTGAGAAAGGGAAGGTACAGGGCCAGGTGATGGTGCCGCAGTGAGGTGCCTCGAATGCACAACGCAAGTTGCACTCAACGCAGGGTAGCCTTTCAAGAGGAAGAAGGCAGACGCTCCAAATCGTAGAACAGTCCTTCTGTGAAATTTTATTGGTCCAAGCAAATCATGTGGACAGCTCAGATTCAAGGTGGAGAAATAGACTCCATGATTTAAACGGAAGATCAGCAAAGGCATGTTATGAAGGGGTGTGTACACCAGGATATTACTACTTACTCTAGTAATCGCTATAATTCCAATTTGACTCACAAGCACTGTCAGGACTGATCATCGCCATCTCCTAGTCCACACAGAGTGGGGCAGCAATTCAGAACATGTAGAAGTGTGAAGGATTTGATTCTGACAAAATGGACTTATTTGCATGAGTAATAGTGGGTCAGTGGGAGAAGCAACAGATCTTCATATCAGGTGTGTCCCATCAGATGGCCAAAGTATTGGAGCTTCAGATTCAGCATCAGTCCTTCCAATGAATATTCAGGACTCATTTCCTTTAGGATGGACTGCTTGGATCTCCTTGTTGTCCAAGGGACTCTCAAGAGTCTTCTCCAGCACCAGAGTTCAAAAACATCAATTCTTTGGCGCTCAGCTGTCTTTATGGTCCGACTCTCACATCCATACATGACTACTGGAAAACATAGCTTTGAGTAGATGGACCTTTGTTGGCAAAGTAATGTCTCTGCTTTTTAATGTGCCATCTAGGTTGGTCATAGATTTTCTTCCAAGGAGCAAACATCTTTTAATTTCATGGCTGCAGTCGCCATTGGATTTTGAAGCCCTAGAAAATAAACTCTGTCACTGTTTCCATTGTTTCCCCAAACAGATGTTTCCCTGTCTATTTGCCTTGAAGTGATGGGACCCAATGCCTTGATCTTTGTTTTTTGAATGTTGAGTTTTAAGCCAGCTTTTTCACTCTCCTCTTTCACTTTCATCAAGAGGCTCTTTAGTTCCTCTTCACTTTCTGCCATAAGGGTGGTGTCATCTGCATATCTGAGGTTATTGATATTTCTCCTGGCAATCTTGATTCCAGCTTGTGCTTAATCCAGCCTGGCATTTCACATGCTATACTCTGCATATAAGTTAACTAAGCAAGGTGACAATACACAGCCTTGATGTACTCCTTTCCCAATTTGGAACCGATCCGTTGTTCTACGTCCAGTTCTAACTGTTGCTTCTTGACCTGTGTACAGATTTCTAAGGAGGCAGGTCAGGTGGTCTGGTATTCCCATCTCTTTCAGAATTTTCCACAGTTTGTTGTGATTCACACACTCAAAGGCTTTAATATAGTCAATAAAGCAATAGATGTTTTTCTGGAGCTCTCTTGCTTTTGCTATAATCTAACGGATGTTGGCAATTTATGGTTCCTCTGCCTTTTCTAAATCCAGCTTGAACATCTGTAAGTTCTCGGTTCACATACTGTTGAAGCCTGGCTTGGAGAATTTTGAGCGTTACTTTGCTAGTGTGTGAGATGAGTGCAATTGTGTGGTAGTTTGAAAATTCTATGGCATTTCCTTTCTTTGGGATAGGAATGAAAACTGACCTTTTCCTGTCCTGTGGCTACTGCTGAGTTTTCCAAATTTGCTGGCATATAGAGTGCAGCACTTTAACAGCATCATCTTTTAGGACTTGAAATAGCTCAGCTGGAATTCTATCACCTCTACTAGTTTTGTTCATAATGATGCTTCCTAAAATCACTGCAGATGGTGACTGCAGCCATGAAATTAAAAGACGCTTACTCCTTGGAAGGAAAGTTATGACCAACCTAGATAGCATATTCAAAAGCAGAGACATTACTTTGCCAACAAAGGTCCGTCTAGTCAAGGCTATGGTTTTTTTCTGTGGTCATGTATGGATGTGAGAGTTGGACTGTGAAGAAGGCTGAGTGCTGAAGAATTGATGCTTTTGAACTGTGGTGTTGGAGAAGACTCTTGAGAGTCCCTTGGACTGCAAGGAGATCCAACCAGTCCATTCTGAAGGAGATCAGCCCTGGGATTTCTTTGGAAGGAATGATGCTGAAGCTGAAACTCCAGTCCTTTGGCCACCTCATGTGAAGAGTTGACTCATTGGAAAAGACTCCGATGCTGGGAGGGATTGGGGGCAGGAAGAGAAGGGGACAACAGAGGATGAGATGGCTGGATGGCAACACTGACTCGATGGACGTGAGTCTGAGTGAACTCCGGGAGTTGGTGATGGACAGGGAGGCCTGGCGTGCTGCGATTCATGGGGTCGCAAAGAGTCGGACACAACTGAGCAACTGAACTGAACTGAAGGCCCACTTGACTTTGGACTCCACGATGTCTGGCTCTAGGTGAGTGATCACACCATCGTGATTATCTGGATCATGAAGATCATTTTTGTATAGTTCTTCTATGTATTTTTGCCACCTCTTAATATCCTGTGCTTCTCTTAGGTCCATACCATTTCTGTCCTTTATTGTGCCCACCTTTCCATGAAATGTTCCCTTGGTATCTCTAATTTTCTTGAAGAGATCTCTAGTCTTTCCCATTCTATTGTTTTCCTCTATTTCTTTGCATTGATCACTGATGAAGGCTTTCTTATCTCTCCTTGATATTCTTTGGAACTCTGCATTCAGATGGGTATATCTTTCCTTTTCTCCTTTGCCTTTAGTTTCTTTTGTTTTCTCAACATTTTGTAAGTCCTCCTCAGACAACCGTTTTGCCTTTTTGCATTTGTTTTTCTTGGGGATAGTCTTGATCACTGCCTCCTGTACAATGTCACGAGTGAAGTGAAGTGAAGTGTTAATCGCTCAGTCGTGTCTGACTCTTTGCGACCCTATGGAGTATAGCTAGCCAGGCTTCTCTGTCCGTGGAATTCTCCAGGCAAGAATACTGGAGTGGGTTGCCATTTCCTTCTCTAGGGACAATGTCATGAACCTCTGTCCATAGTTCTTCAGGCACTCTATCAGTTCTAATCTCTTGAATCTATTTGTCACTTCTACTGTATAATCATAAGTGATTTGATTTAGGTCATATGTGAATTGTCTAGTGGTTTACCCTACTTTCTTCGTTTAAGTCTGAATTTGGCAATAAGCAGTTCATAATCTGAGCCATAGTCAGCTCCTAGTCTTGTTTTTGCTGACTGTATAGAGATTCTTCATCTTTGGCTGCAAAGAATATAATCAGTCTGATTTTGGTATGACCATCTGGTGACATCCATGTGTAGAGTTATCTCTAGTGTTGTTAGAAGAGAGTGTTTGCTATGACCAGTGTGTTCTCTTGGCAAAACTCTGTTAGCCTTTGCCCTGCTTCATTTTGTATTCCAAGGCCTAACTTGCCTGTTATTCCAGGTATCTCTTGACTTCTTACTTTTGCATTCCAATCCCCTGTGATGAAAAGGACATCTATTCTTTGGTGTTAGTTCTAGAAGGTCTTGTTGGTCATCATAGAACTGTTCACCTTCAGCTTCTTTGGCATTAGTGGTGGGGGCATAGACTGGGATTGCTGTGATATTGAATAGTTTGCCTTGGTAATGAACAAGAGATCATTCTGTCATTTTTGAGACTGCACCCAAGTATTGCATTCCAGACTCTTTCGTTGACTATGAGGGCTACTCCCTTTCTTCTCAGGGATTTTTGCCCACAGTAGTAGATATAATGGTCATCTGAATTAAATTCACTCTTTGTAGTCCATTTTAGTTCACTGATTTCTGAAATGTTGATGTTCACTCTTGCCATCTTCTGTCTAACCACTTCCAATTTACCTTGATTCATGGACCAACATTTCAGGTTCCTGTGCAATATTGTTCAAGTCATCAGTTCAGTTCAGTTCAGTAGCTCAGTCATGTCTGACTCTTTGCGACCCCATGAATTGCAGCACGCCAGGCCTCCCTGTCCATCACCAACTCCCGGAATTCACCCAGACTCACGTCCATCGAGTCAGTGATACCATCCAGCCATCTCATCCACTGTCATCCCCTTTTCCTCCTGCCCCCAATCCCTCCCAGCATCAGAGTCTTTCCCAATGAGTCAACCCTTCCCATGAGGTGGCCAAAGTATTGGAGTTTCAGGTTCAGCATCATTCCTTCCAAAGAAATCCTAGGACTGATCTCCTTTAGAATGGACTGGTTGGATCTCCTTGTAGTTCATGGGACTCTCAAGAGTCTTCTCCAACACCACAGTTCAAAAGCATCAACTCTTTGGCACTTAGCTTTCTTCATAGTCCAACTCTCACATCCATACATGACTACTGGAAAAACCATAGCCTTGACTAGATGGACTTTTGTTGGCAAAGTAATGTCTCTGCTTTTGAATATGCTATCTAGATTGGTGATAACTTTCCTTCCAAGGAGCAAGCATCTTTCAATTTCATGGCTGCAATCACCATCTGCAGTGATTTTGGAGCCCAAAAAATAAAGTCTGACATTGTTTCCACTGTTTCCCCATCTATTTCCCATGAAGTGATGGGACCAGATGCCATGATCTTAGTTTTCTGAATGTTGAGCTTTAAGCCAACTTTTTCACTCTCCTCTTTCACTTTCATCAAGAGGCTTTTTAATTCCTCTTCACTTTCTGCCATAAGGGTGGTGTCATCTGCGTATCTGAGGTTATTGATATTTCTCCCGGCAATCTTGATTCCAGCTTGTGTTTCTTCTGGCCCTGCATTTCTCATGATGTACTCTGCATATAAGTTAAATAAGCAGGATGACAATATACAGCCTTGACATACTCCTTTTCCTGTTTGGAACCAGTCTGTTGTTCCATGTCCAGTTCTAACTGTTGCTTCCTGACCTGCATATTGGTTTCTCAAGAGGCAGGTCAGGTGATCTGGTATTCCCATCTCTTTCAGAATTTTCCACAGTTTATTGTGATCCACACAGTCAAAGGCTTTAGTATAGTCAATAGATGAGCCCTAATTCCAGCTATCATGGAATCATAAAAATCTAAGCCAATGGTCCTGGATTGCATGATTAAAAAGCTTTAAAAAGGGCTTCACAGGAGATTACAGAGTTAAGATGACTCCTGGAAAGCTCCACACCTTGTGTGAGCTCGAGTGGCCAACCTTTGATATTGGATGGCCATCGGAGGGCACCTTTGACCTGCCCACCTTCCGAGCAGTATATCAAGTGATCACAGGGACCCTGGGCACCCCAGTCAGTTCCCATATATTGATTCCTGGCTCTTAATTGCTCAAAATCTGCCCCGATGGGTTTGGTTCTGCACAAATGGAGAGAGGCAGAGTAAATTTTCGTGGCCCAGTCCCTGAAAGGGAAGAAGGATGGAATGACCAAGCTCATCTTCCCAGGATATCCTGAAGATGACTCCCCTGATGTCCCTGCCATACCTCCCCCTGGTACCACCAGCTCCAGCACAGCCCCCACCTCATCACCTGATGGACAGCCCCCTCCTTCTGTGTCCTCAGCCACCACAAGTCCCGAGCCCTGAGCCAATGGGGAGGTGATTTTGTACATCCCAGCAACCTGCTCAGTTGACTGCAGAACTCCAAATGTCTCTGTGGGAAACACAGAGCCCAGAAGTAAATAATGATAGTTCCACCTAGCCCAGCTGCTCCATCCCCTATTACCAGCCTTTCAGCACAACCGACCTCCTAAACTGGAGACATCATACTCCTGCGTACTCTGAAAAGCCTCAAGCTATGATCGATCTTCTCTAGTCAATCTTCCAAGCCTACCAATCAACCTGGGATGACGTTCGTCAACTCCTTCTAACTCTCTCCAGCACTGAAGGAGACATTTTCTGAAGGAAGCATGAAAGTGGCTCCAAGGGCAGGCCCCAGCCACCACTCTTGATGTTGAGAGATGGTCCCAAGACATGGCCCCAGAGATGAGACCAGAATGGGACTTCAACACCCAAGCCGGCCAGAACGTCTTGAATCAATACTGTAATGCCTTTCTCCACGGGCTCCAGGCCGGAGCCAAGAAGCCAACCAACATGTCAAAAATCACCATGGTGATCCAGAAACCAATGAGTCACTGACAGATTTCTGTGAGAGTTTATGTGAGGTCTTCTGGAGCTACACTCCTTTTGACCTCAAAGCAGCCGAAAACCAGTGGATGGTCCATGCTGTCTTTGTGGCCTAATCCTACACCGACATCCACCAAAAACTCCAGAAACTTGAAGGCTTTGCTGGAATGAACTCCTCTCAGTTATTGGAAGTGGCGAATTAAAAGTTTTTGTGAACTGAGACCGTGAAGCCAGGTGGGAAGCCAACAAATGAGTGAAACAGGTGTCCCTGTTAGCAGCGGCACTGGGAAACCCAGACACCAGTAGACGCCTGGCCCCACCATGCAAAGGGGGGATGTGGAGAAGACCACTGCTATGGCAGCATCAGTGTGCCTACTGTGAAGAGACCAGGCACTGGAAGAATCTATGCCCATGTCAGAAGGAGATGGGAGCCCCACCAGGAAAAGGAACTTCACCCAGTGGAGGAAAATACAGGCCCGAGCCAGCAGTCCATGACGATCTCATTGGACTGGCCAGGGCAGACTCAGACCAGGGAAGACCAGGCTCCTTGCTCCTAGGTCCCCAGGAGCCCACGGTCAAAATGGTGATAGGGGACCAACCAATGACATTTATGGGACACTGGCACTGAACATTCAGTGGTGACTGAACCTGTGACCCCTGCTCACAGGATGGAAGACAACTATTATGGGAGCCACTGGAACACAGACTGCCTGTCCCTTTTGTCGGCCCTGAACCTGCCAGCTAGGCAGTCATCTAGTGACTTACGAGTTCCTATGCTTGCCAGAGTGTCCCATACCTCGGCTAGGAAGGGACCTATTGACTAAGCTCAGGGCCCAAATAACGTTTGCTCCTGGAGAACCGGCAAGCCTCACCCTAGGAAAAAGGAAAGGCCCTGCTGATGTCTGTGACTGTGCCCAGAGAGAATGAACGGCGACTCTGTCGCTCCCAGGAGAGCCAAATAAACCCCGAAGGTCTGTTGGAAGAGTTCCCTGAGGTCTGCGCTGAAAGGGGACCCCCTGGAATGGCTACGAAGCATGCTCCACTCATGATAGACTTAAAACCAGGGGCCATCCCAATTAGGCAACAGCAGTACCCAGTGCCCCGAGAGGCACGCCTGGGAATCCAAGGACATATTCAAGGACTACGTGACTCAGGGATACTGATAGAGTGCCAGTCGCTGTGGAACACCCCCTCCTGCCTGTCAGGAAGGCTGAAGGGAAAGGTTACTGCTGGTGCAGGATCTGCGGGCTGGCAACAATGCAGTCATTACCATACATCCTGTCATGCTGAACCCCTACACCCTCCTGAGCCTTGTGCCTTCACAGGTGAGCTGGTTTACCTGCCTGGACCTGAAAGACACTTTCTTATCCTCCATCTAGCTCCAGTCAGTCAACCAATATTCACCTTTGAGTGGGAGGACCCTCTCACAGGCAGGAAGACTCAGCTAACTTGGACGTGGCCACTGCAAGGATTCAAAAATGCACCCACCCTGTTGGGGAAGCACTGGCCACAGATCTTGCAGCCTTCCCTAGTGAGACTGTGAACTGTACCCTCCTCTAGTACGTAGATGACTTATTGCTAGCTAGCTCCTGCCAGGAAGATTGCTGGAAGGGTACCCAAACCTTACTGACCCTGCTCTCTGACATGGGCTATAAAGTGTATTGGAAGAAGGGACAGATCTGCAGACAGACTGTCAAGTACCTGGGATTTGTTATTTTAAAAGGCCACAGGGCGCTTGGGCCTGAGAAAAAATGGGCTATCCACTCCATACCCCAACCAACTACCAAGAAAGAAGTCACAGAATTCCCTGGAGTGGCTGGGTTCTGTCGGATCTGGATTCCAAGATTCTCCAATATAGCCAAACCCCTATATGAGGCTACTGTGGGCTCAGAGAAAGAACACCTGAAGTGGAAACCTGAGCAGGAAAAGGCCTTTAAGAAGATAAAAAGACTGCTGACCAGTGCTCCGGCTCTAGGGCCACCAGGCGTGACATGAGAATTCCATCTGTTTGTTTGTGAAAAGAAATGGATGGCCCTGGGGGTCCTGACGCAGATGGTAGGGCCTTGGCAGCAACCAGTGGCCTACCTATCCAAATGATTGGACACAGTGGCATCGGGGTGGCCCCCCTGTCTGGGGGCCCTGGCGGCAACAGTGGCCCTGGTTAGAGAATCAGACAAACTCACCTTGGGACAAAATATAAATGTAAAGGTCCCACATGCAGTCACCGCTCTAATGAACAGCCAAGGGCATAATTGGCTAGCTAGCACAAGAATGACCCACCATCAAGGACTGCTCTGTGAGAACCACAGAGTCCAGTTAGAGACAATACGTGTGCTAAACCAGCCACTTTCCTGCCCGTGGAGGCCGGCCCACCTGATCACGATTGTGAAGAGACAGTAGATGAGGTCTGCTCCAGCAGACTGGACTTAACAGACACCCCACTCCAAGTTCCCGAGCTCGAGCTGTTCACGGATGGATGGAAGCAGTTTGGTCCAGGAGGGACAACGAAAGGTGGGATGTGCGGTAACAACTGCTACAGATACAATAAGAGCAGAGCCCTTGCCACAAGGCTGGTCAGCACAGAGGGCTGAACTATGGGCACTTGTCCAAGCGCTAAGGTGCGCCCAAGGGAGAAGAGTCAATATCTACACAGACTTTAAACATGCCTTTGCTCCCTTGCATGAGCATGGGGTCATCTACAAGGAAAGGGGACTGTTAACAGCTGGGGGAACAGAAAACAAAAACAAAGAAGAGATCCTACAGTTGCTAGAGGCAGTGTGGGAACCATCACAAGTGGCCGTCCTTCATTATAAAGGACATCAAAGAGGGACCAATCCGTAAGCAGGGCGAACTGGCTGGTTGACCAAATGGCCAAGAGAGCAGCCAATCAGCTGAACCCTACTATGAGCCCCGAACCAGTCTTAAAGGTCCTGTTGGCACCAATGTTGCCCTCCCCTCCAAAATACAACCAAGACAAGGACCAATGGGCCCTAAGTGAAGGGGGGGATCAAAGAAAAAGAGAGCTGGTAGAAGCTGTCAGATCAAAGACTTTTTGTCCCCGGATCCTTAGAAGCCCTGGTGGTGACGCAATACCATGAGATGACTCACTTGGGAAATTCTGCCTTAGAAAGCCTGCTGAGCCAATACTACTTTATCCCTAGACTCCCCAAGGTCTGTGCCCAGGTCAGCCTTAGATGCACCACGTGTGCTCAGAATACTGCCAGGCAAGGACCCAGGAACAACCCGGGAATACAAGTAATGGGGACGATACCCTTTGAAGACATACAAGTGGACTTTACCAAGATTAAACCCTGCTGAGGCAGCAGGCATTTACTCGTGCTGGTCTGCATATACTCGGAGTGGGTATAGGCCTTCCCCACCTGCACCAAATGGGCTCAGGAAGTGCTCAAGGCCCTGCTGCAGGAAATAATTCTCCAGTATGGGCTGCCTCTTTCCATCAGTTCCAATAACGGGCCCTCCTTTGTGGCAGAGGTGACTCAAATCTTGGCACAGACACTAGGAATAAAATGGAAACTCCATACTGCATATAGGCCACAAAGTTCAGGGAAAGTGGGATGCATGAACTGGACCCTTAAGACAATGCTAGCAAAGCTCTGCCAGGAGACTCAACTGCCACGGATAGACGTACTGCCATTGGTTCTGCTCTGAGCCCGGTGCACCCCAAGGGCTTAAGGTTATTCCCTGATCAAGATCCAATATGGAAGACCTCCCCCAGTGATAAAGAGGCTAAAGGGGGACCCCTGACAGATAGGTGACTTAGAAATGTCTAACCACTTCCTCAGCCTGGGCAAGATATTCAGGCACATGACTAGGGAGAACTTGGAGAGATCCCCTATTCTGTTAGGAAACTGGGTACACCCTTGCCAACCTGGGGAGATGGTATGGGTAAAGGATTGGAAAAAGGAGCCCCTCTGGCCAGTCTGGACTGGCCCCCATATGGTTGTTCTGGCAACTCCAACTGCTATCAAAGTTGCAGGAATTGGTCCATGGATTCACCACACCAGAGTCCCAAGACAGCATCGGCGTCCTGTGACAAGGATGCCTGGAAAGCAGTTCAGGACTCTGAAACCCCCTCAAAGTCCGGTTCCAAAGACAATAGCCCTCACCCATGTAGGATGCCAAGCCCTGCTCTAGTCACTCCGGAAGCTGACGAGTCAGCCTACGGCAGAAGCTTGAGGATTCTTCAGCCTTGCTCCAGCTATACTCCGGCAGCTGGCTGGCTAATGCAAGGCACAAGCTCGAGGATCCGGCTACCAAGGCATTAATGGACTTCACTGTCACCCCTGGCCCCTTTCCCTGATCGTCGTCACTGCTGTGCTCTTTGCTACAGGACTGTCTTCAGCCACACCTGGGGACTGGAATTTGGGCTAGAGGCTGCTGTTAGTTACTATCTCATCATAGTGGGAAGCCTCATTCTTACCAGGTGTCTCTTATAACGGATCCTCCCTACTCACCAAAGCCTCTCTCGGTATAGCCAACCTGTTTCCTTTACAATAGGTCCGGTTGCTGTGACCCCAGTGATTTAGAGATGGGGAGAAAAACTGTTGCTAGTATTTGGTTATCTGTTATGTGTAGGCTGCTTTGCAGTCTTTCGCTGCTCCTTGCTGTAACAGGTGGTGCCACTCCCTACCCACCCTGCACCTGTGAGCAGTACCTTCAGAGACTAGGTCAATGTTCTACAATTTGGAACTCAGGGCCTGGCAGAGATATAGGTATAACCTCATGGTGTACAACCAGAGGCCAGATCTGAAATGTTGCTGGCCTGATCTGTTTCCTATTCCCCATTGTCCTTCCCCACCGCGAGACCCAAGCCCAGCATGGTTTCCCGACACCATGGCATGGCTGTCATGCCCCTGTGACTCTGCCTACCCCAAATGCCATGCAGATGTTACAACCCAGAACAGGTTTCTGTCTGCCACATAAATGGGAAGCCCTCCAGGACAGGTGAAATAACACTGACAAACTACCCAAAATACGCGGACACAACTTGTCCTAAGAAATTAGGCCCTGCCTGTTGGCAGTATGACCCTGGTCACAGAGTTAACTCCCCCTTAGACCCTCGGCCATACCAAGTTCTCAGTACAACTCATTGTCTTCTTAATGACACTGACCCTCAGCTGGCCAGGAAGCGCTGGCGTAGCTTATCTATAGGAGTCCCACAATGCTTAGCTACACCAGTACCATTGGATAACGCAACAGCCATGGCGACTCCTATAGATCCACCCCTGCAAGGACCAGTCTTAAGGGAAGTTGAGTTAACTCAAAAGGCTCTGGAATGCTTTATAGATAATGGAGGAACCGAACCTCTAGGCAATTTCAGTTCAGTTCAGTTGCTCAGTTGTGTCCAACTCTTTGTAACCCCATGGACTGCAGCACGCCAGGCCTCCCTGTCCATCACCAACTCCTGGAGTTTACTCAAACTCATGTCCATTGAGTCAGTGATGCCATCCAACCATCTCATCCTCTGTTGTCCCCTTCTCCTCCTGCCTTCAATCTTTCCCAGCATCAGGGTCTTTTCCAATCAGTCAGTTCTTTGTATCAGGTGGCCAAAGTATTGGAGCTTCAGCTTCAGCATCAGTCCGTCCAGTAGGCAATTTAGCCAGGGACAAATGTAATCAAACTTTAAAAGGTGAATGGCCCACTCATCCTCCCACAAACATGATATGGCTTTTTCTTTATATGTGGGACAAATCCTTACTTATGCCTGCCAGTTAGTTGGATGGGTATCTGTACCTTAGCTTTCCTCACTCCCCAGATGAATATTGTCCTGAACAACCAGACTCTCACCATACCCCTGGCAGCATACGCATGGTCAAGAAGAGCCATCCAGTTCCTACCCCTACTGGTTGGTCAAGAATAACAGCTGGAATAGGTATGGGAGTAGAAAGGGTTGCTTCATCAGCAACCTTCTACAATAAACTGTCTACAGACTTCTCATGATGTTGAGAGAGTAGCCAAATCATTAGTAGCCTTGCAAGATCAACTAGACTCCCTGGCTGTGGTGGTTTTACAAAATAGGAGAGGGTTGGGCTTACTGACAGCTGAAAAGGGAGGACTCTGCCTCTTCTTGAACTAAGAATGATGCTTCTATGTAAATCGATCAGGAATAGTCAGGGACATGGTCCAACAGCTAGAGGAATGAACTATAAAAAGGAGAGAAGAACTAGCTAATTTCTGGAGCAGCTGGAACAGTATCTGGCATTGGGCATCATATCTCCTCCCTTTGACTGGACCTCTCTTCATGCTCCTTGTGGCGCTCTTATTTGGTCCTTGCATCCTCAATGCAATTGCCTGGTTCATAACCACTCAAATCAAATCCATAAAGTTACAAATGGTAGTAGCTCAATGCTGCTGCTGCTGCTGCTAAGTCGCTTCAGTCGTGTCCGACTCTGTGCGACCCCATAGACAGAAGCCCACCGGCTCCCCCATCCCTGGGATTCTCCAGGCAAGAACACTGGAGTGGGTTGCCATTTCCTTCTCCAATGCATGAAAGTGAAAAGTTAAAGGGAAGTCGCTCAGTCATGTCTGACTCTTAGCAACCCCATGGACTGCAGCCTACCAGGCTCCTCCGTCCATGGGATTTTCCAGGCAAGAGTACTGGAGTGGGGTGCCATTGCCTTTTCCAAGTAGCTCAGTGCAGACCCTTAAACAATGATGAAGCAGGCTCAGTATATCTCAGTGGAACGTGAGATGACACTTTCTACACTTCCTACATCGAGTGATAGAAGCATTAAAGGGGGAATGTGGAGGGACCTATGAAATTCAGAATAGAGTCTAATATGTGCTCTATGCTTCATATGTGCTCAGCTTGCCTCTTGCATGGTCTAGATCATGTAGACCATGTAGTTTTGGGACATGGAAACTTACAGCAATGCTAGGAACTACAACTTATCTCACTCACCTTGCCCCTGCTTTGCCATTGCCCTGCCTCTCTAATCTTGCTTAGCCATGCTTGCCTGTGTAAAGGTCAGGCAGTTCCCTGCCCCCTCCCCATCCTGCATGCCTAAAGTATCCAGTAGAAGGTATAGAACGCAAACCTGGAATTGGGACCCTATAAAGGAACCGTGCACCCAACAGCCTGGGCTCTGAGCTTGGAGTGCTAACTCCTCTGGGCCCTCCAGTGTAATACACTGAGTTCCCCAACTCTCTGAGTGTCACTTGGCTTCTTTACAGTCAGTTTCTGCAGCATTCTTTATATAGTTCTTCTGTGTATTCTTTCCACCTCTTCTTAATATCCTCTGCTTCTGTGAGGTCCATACTGTTTCTGTCTTTTATTGTGCCCATCTTTGCATGAAATGTTACCGTGGTATCTCTAATTTTCTTGAAGAGATCCTTAGTCTTTCCCATTCTATTGATATGCATTTCCATATTCATGTAGAATTTCAACCTTCCCTTTGTCCTTGTTGACCCACCCAAATATATCCCTAGGGTGTCTATATCAGCTCTGATGGGTTCTACATTTCTACCCATTTCTATGCCCAAATTAGGCGTGTTCCCCCCATCTTTTTGTGTTACCTCATTATGATGACACAGGAATGGTTAGGTCTCCTGGTTACCTGGGGGCTGGACGGGCCCTGTTTGGTGATAGTCCATTGGTTTCTTCCAAGTGTGTTTAGCTGTATGATTCTTCTCCTGTCCAAATCTTGCAAACAACTAAGTATTTCTGTTCTGTGATCTTCTCTAGATACATGTTGGTGTCAAAACAACTGTTTTAACTTTTTCCTGATATTCCATTGTTCTGAGCTGTTTTCCTCAATACATAAAAAGTACTCCTGAACCTGAACATCCTGATCGTCTTTAGATCTTTATTCAAAGATCGCTTTCTAGTGAGTTTTTCCTTGTCTCTAGCATTTGAAATGGAAATTCCTCCCAGCCAGTCCCAAGCGGCCTCCCTTATTATTTTTTCTCTCCATAGCACTAACACCAGCAACCATTCTCTATGCTGTACTTACTGGTTTATAGCCTGTCTCTCTTCTTCTAGGATGTAAACTCCATGAAGGTAGGGGTGTTTGCCTCTTCTGTTTACTGTTATATTGTCAGCATCCAGAACAATGCCCGACACATAGTAGATACTCAACAGATATGTATTATGTGAATGAGTGAATCACCTTTTCTTCTCTATTTATTTCTATTTGTCTGTGAGTCTTCCCAGGTGGCTCACTGGTAAAGAATCCACTTTAACGCAGGAGACATGGGTTCGATCCCTGAATCAGGAAGGTTCCCTAGGGTAGGAAATGGCAACCCACACCAGTATTCTTGCCTGGAAAATTCCATGGACAGAGGAGCCTTGTAGGCTGCAGTCCATGGGGTCGCAAAGAATCAGACATAACTTAGCAACTGAGCATTTGTCTGTATCTGGTTCTGTCTGCGTCTGTCTATCTCAGTTTATCCATTCATCCCCCCATGGATGCATCCACCCGCCCATCTATTCATCCATATATCCATCCATCCATCCATCCATCCCTTGAGTCTGTCTGATTAACACATGAGAATGGCTGAAATTATATTCAAAAGAACTGATGAGTAGGAGCAGATCAATTAATATCAGAGGTTCTGAGGCTTTGCAGGCTCCTTATTCTTGCTGAGCATCTATCTTTGAGGCGAGGAAAGTCTGTGGAGAACTTAAAGGCGATCCTTCAGCTAAACAGAGCCCAGGTCCTGCTAGATCTGAGTGGTATCATTAGGGAGCAAAAACTCTTTCATGCCTGAAACTTTCAAAAATGAAAACTGCAAACATTAGAGAATTTCTCCTTTTAATCTGAGAAGCTTTGGAGCTGGGGGACTGGGAGGGCCATTGCAGGAGGGGAGAATGGTTCCATCTTTAGGTTATCCTTGAGGAGATTTTTGAATTGTTCTCTGCCCCTCTGTATTTCTGTTTTTAAACATTTGCTGAGGGATTCTTTGGTTGTCACACAGAGAGGCAAAGGTGAGGGGAAAAATACATTCAGGTCAGTTTGCCAAGGGCAGTGCTGGTTTAATGTGAGGAAAGGGGAGGGACATTCACTCTGTCTCCCTCTCACCAGTGGCTGTGATCTGCCTTATGGGGCTGAGGTGGGAGCCTTCAGGGGATTCCTTTTCCCTGCAGTTGCAGCCCTGAAGGCAGAGTCACAGCACAATGCCCATGGCTGTATCTGGTCAAACCATTGTTTTACGTGACTTCTATTCTATTTTTTTTGACTGCACCATGTGACCTCTTAGTTGCAGCACGCTGACTCACACACTGTTGATTTGATTTGATTTTTTTTCTTTTGGGTTCCCCGATAGCTCAACTGGTAAAGAATCTGCCTGCAATTCAGGAGACCCCGGTTTGATTCCTGGGTTGGGAGGAAGATCCCCTGGATAAGGGAAAGGCTACCCACTCCAGTATTCTGGCCTGGAGAATTCCATGGACTGTATAGTCCATTGGGTCGCAAAGAGTCACGACTCAGCAACTTTCACTTTCACAGGCTCAGGACATGTCAATATTGGTCTATACACAGCTCCAGTATGGGCTCCCCAGGTGGCGCTAGTGGTAAAGAACCTGCCTGCCAATGCAAGAGACATAAGAGATGTGGGTTTGATTCCTGGGTCAGGAAGATCCCCTGGAGAAGGGCATTGGAATCCACTCCGGTATTCTTGCCTGCAGAATCCCATGGATGGAGGAGCCTGGTGGTCTACAGTCCATCAGGTCACAAAGAGTCAGACATGACTGAGCGACTGAGCATGCATGCATAGCTGCTGTACAAGGAGGAGTTCATGGTGTCATCTTCAGCAGGGTGTCACCTGAGGTTGTCATCTTGAGAAGGATGTGCTTTGGGGCTTGACCCTTGATGGACATCAGGCTACTTGGAGTTTTGGATTGTTTCCTATCGTCAGTAAGGCTGTTTGGCTCACCAGGGGCACTGGATCCATGTTTCCCTTTTAGGCTTGAAATTTCCATACATCGTGACCAGCCCCAGTCAGCCTCCTGAGCTTTGAGTCTTAAGTGGGCTTCCCTAGGCAGAAACAGTGCACGTATGTTGCTGCACTTTGCCAGAGGAAGGAGAATGTGCAATGTGATCCCAGGGGTTGGGGAGAAACGGGGAAATACCACGAGTCTGTGCTTGGATTCCTCCAGACCTTGCCTGATGCAGGTTTTCCCACTTGCTGGTCCCTGTAATGAACTACAGCTGAGAGTACAATCGCCTCTCCCTCCTAGGTGCTAGTCTTCCAGTGCATCGAACACACATCTCTTATTTTGTTTTTTGTCTGCAGGCTCATTCCTCTTATCCCCACATCTAAACTCGCATTAATTTATATTCACTACCCGTAAGAGGCCATGATTTTGTGCTTAATGTGTATTTTGTTTATATTCTTGAAACATGTGTTTTTTTGTGTATATTTATGTTTTTTTTCTGGCTTTATTGAGATATAATTGTGATATAACATGTAAGTTTTTTATCAAGTTTTCTTTTTTAAAGATTTATTTATTTGGCTGTGCTGGGTCTTTGTTGCTGCATGCAGGCTTTCTCTATTTGCAGAGAGCAGGGGCTACTCTGTGTGGTGGTGTGCGGGCTTCTCATTGTGGTGGCTTCTCTTGTTGCAGAGCCTAGGCTTTGGGCATGGGCTTCAGAAGTTGCAGTACGCAGGCTTAGCAGTTGCGGCTCATGGGCTTAGTTGCTCCACAACATGTAGGCTCTTCCTGGACCTGGGATCAAACTGGAGTCCCTTGCATTGCAAGGTGGAGTCTTAACCACTGGACCACCAGGGAAGCCCACCAGAAAGCTATGTAAGTTTAAGGTGTTCAGCACATTGATTTGACACACTTACATGCTCCAAAAGGATTCCTACTATAACATTAGCCAGCACCTCCATCATTTCACATAATCACTTTTCATTTTTGTTGTGGGAACATTTATGACCTACTCTTTTAGCAACTTTCAAGTATAGAATACAGTATTATTACCTAGAATCACCATGCTGTACATTAAATGCCAGAACTTATTGGTCTCATTTCTGAGATAGCTTTATATTAATTGTGGAACAGAACTCTGAATCAATATCTTACTTATTTTGTATTATACAGTACAATTCCCTCCCCCTCCCCATTTTTGGTGTGTATAGTTCCGTGAATCTGAACGTGTGTAGATTCATGGAAATACTGCCACCACAATTGGGATTTATATCTTTACAGTCACACCGTCTCCATGCCCATAACCCTTGGCAACCACTGATGTGTCTCCGTCACTAATTTTGTCTTTTCCAGAAAGTCATACATATAGGATCATACAGTATGTAACATATTAAGACTGGCTTCTTCTGCCTACAGTAATGCCTTTGAGACTCATCCAGGTTGTTGCCTGTGTCAGTGGCTTATTTCTTTTCATTGCTGAGCAGTATTCTGTGGCATGGAAGCTCCTTTATCCATTCACTCACTGAAGGACATTTGGATTGCCTCCAGTTTTTGGTGACTATAAATGGAGCTGCTATAAACATTTGTGCATCTGTGTATAGGTTTTTGTGTGAACCTAAGTTTTCATTTCTTTAGCGTACTCAGGAGTGATGTCACCGGGCCATACTGCAAGTGTATATTTCATTTTCTAAGAAACTCCACAGTGTTCCACGGAGTGGCTGTGCCATTTTGTATTCCCCTCAGCAATATATGAACATTCCTAATTGCTGTGATGTTTGCCAGCACTTAGTTTTGTTAGTGGATCTATCTTTTGCAAGTGCCCCCTCCTGGTTTATTTTTAGTTAAGGTGTAATTAGCGTAAATAGCACAAATCTTACGTGCCTAGCTTGATTTTTATTCCATATGTATAGATGCCCATGTAATCATCACCTAGATTTAGATACAGAACATTTCTAACACTGCAGATCTCCCTTGTGAACTCTTAAAGTTTGTTCTCCTCAGAGGGAAATGCTGCAATGACCTCTAACGGTATTGATTAGTCTTGCCTAATTTTGAACTTCATTAAAGGAATCATACACTATATATTCTTTTGTGTCTGACTTCTTTGCTAAACCTTATGTTTATGAGATTCATCCATGTTTCATGTAATTGTGGCTGGTCCGTTTTCATTGCTGTATAGTATTCTATCATGAAATGAAAATGAAATGAAGTCGCTCAGTCGTGTCCAACTCTTTGAGACCCCATGGACTGTAGCCTACCAGGCTCCTCTGTCCATGGGATTTTCCAGGCAAGAGTACTGGAGTGGGGTGCCATTTCTTTCTCCAGGGGATCTTCCTGACCCAGGGTTCGAACCCAGGTCTCCCGCATTGTAGGCAGACTCTTTACTGCCTGAGCCACCAGGGAAGCCCTACCATGAGGCTACCTTAATTATTAACAACTGGTTGTTTTCAATTTGAGACTATTATGAATTAAACTTCTCTGCACATAATTGTACATGTCTTTGGTGGACCCAAGCACTCATTTCTCTTGGGAATACTACCAGGAGTAGAATTGCTGTGTGATAGTGTTTATATTTGGTTTTAGTAAATACTGCCAAACAATTTCAATGTATCAATGTACGCTCTTATTGTGTACACTTAAAAAGTTGATGTCCATGAAATTCTACTAATGACCTCGTGATTTTTTTTTTAATTTCTTCTCCTCCCTCTTCTTATAGTTGTAAGGTTTATCTCTACTGCTATTTTTACATCCAAAGTATCACTTCCAATACTCCATGGTGTTTTCTCATCTACTTTAACTTGTCTGCCTCTCTAATGATGGACACCCTTTTGACTTCCAACTTCCTGAAACACCAGTTAACATTGCAATGATCATCTTCACATGTGTTCTTCTAAGGGTGTGTATGTGTGTGTTCAGTTGCTCAGTTGTGTCTGACTCTTGGTGACTCCATGCACTGTAGCCCGCCAGGCTCCTCCGTCCATGGGATCCTAGGCAAGAGTACTGGAGTGGGTAGCCATTTCCTACTCCAGGGGATCTTTCTGCCCATGGATCAAACCCACATACCCTGTGTCTCCTGCATTGGCAGGCAGATTCTTTATACTGTGCCACCTGGGAAGCCCTCTTGGGCTTCGTAGGAATTTTTTATAGAACTGCTGGTCTGTGTTGAGTCGTGAATTTTACTTCGACTAAAAAATAACAGATTGCTTGGGTCACATCAGAGTCCAATCCCACCAGCTGTGACAAGGGTTCCTGTATTCTCACATTCCTCCCAATATGTGTCCTTTTGAACTGTCAGTGTACTAGGTATGAAATATCACATAAATATTTTAATTTCTATTTCTCTGAATACAAATTTCTTTTAGAATTTCCTTTTATATGTTTAATGTTTATGTGGACAAAGTGGATTCTCTTGAAGCAGGGTTTCTTAATCACTACTGACTTTTGGGGAAGGAGAATTTGTTGTAAGGGTTGGAGTGGGTTGTCTGTGCATTGTAGAATGTTTAACACCATCCCAGGCCTCTATCTACAAGATGCCATTGGCATCCTGTCCCTAACTGTGATCATCTAAAATGTCCCTTGTTGTTGTTTAGTTGCTATGTCTGACTCTTTATGACCCTGTGGACTATATAGCCCACCATAGGGCTCCTCTGTCCATGGGATTTCCCAGGCAAGAATATTGGAGTGGGTTGCGATTTCCTTTTTGATGGGATCTTCCTGACCCAGGGATTGAGCCCTCACCTCCTTCCATGGAGGGTGGAGTCTTCACCACTGAGCCACCAGGGAAGCCTCCACTGCTTAATGTCCTTTAGAGGGGCAAAACTGCCCTCAGTTGAGAATCAGTGCCGTAAAAGGACCAGGGTGGAGCAGACACCAATTAAAGATGAAATAGCCAATGGTACAGACTTAGGGATGGTAGAGTTAGAGGGGGATAGGAATTTTGGTTACGGGAGTAGAAGTGTTATATTTTCAGACCTAACTAGCTCCAGGTGGCACCCAGATCTGGAGTTGCAGTCCCCCACATTTTGCTTGTCTTCCCATTACCCACAGATTTTTGTCTTAGAGCTTTTCAGCTTGAGAGTAAGGTAAACCTGGTTTACAGTGACACTCAGGGGGATGACAGGGGATTGAGAAGGCCAGGTTGGTGGGAGAGACCCAGGGTGGCTAACCAGAGGGAGATTCTGATTGCAGTTGAGGATAAATGAAAAGGCTGTGGCTGGAGAGGCAGTGGCCTTCCTTGGAGCTGAGAGGGGCCGTGGAGCCTGAAGCTGGGCAGATTGGCAGAGGAGCCTGAAATAGGGCCAGGAAAGTGGCTCTACGTGTCTTAAGAGTACCGGAGGCTTGCTTTTGATAGTGTCAGACACACCACTGGTCTTCTTTTCTCTTCCCTGAACTCTCCAAGGCTCCTCCTGCCTCAGCGCCTCCATGTGTGACATTCCTTCTGCTTCAGATGTTCTTTGTTTCATACTTCAGGTAGCTGCCGCCTTCTCATCACTTAGGACTTGGTTCAGATATCACTACGAACCACCCTGTTGTTTATTACCATCTTCCCAACTCTGAGAACAGCGTTGAACAGATTAAATTTTTACTATTTATCATTTTATAGATGAGAAAAAATTTCAAAGAGCTTAACAAATGTTCTTAAGGTCACACAGCTATTAAGTGGAAAATCTGGGATTTGAACTGAGAGTTGTCTCAAGGCCATGGTCTTATCATTATACCATACCTGACCTCCATCTGTGAAATGGGATGATAATTCTTCTTCAAATGAGCAAATATTCATCTAGAAGACTGGCAACAATGCCCTAGATGCTAGGGTACAGTGGGGAAGAAGAAGGCCAGGGCTCTGGTGTCACTGAACCCACCGTCTCCTGGTACTGATCGACCGGCAAGATGACGACTTCTGTAGAGGGTGAAGGGCGGTGTGATCGGAGATGCACCTGGTGAGCAGGACTTGGCCAGGCTCTGAGAGCAGGGGATGATGGAGAGGACTATTCTAGGAGAGGTGCTGCATGTGAGAAGAACCTGGTGATCCCGAGGAGCAGAAAGAACAAGTTCTAGGTCACTGGTCGGGAGAGGAACCATTGGGGGTGGTCGAAGGTAGGGGTCCAGGAGATAAGAATTCTCGGGACAGTGACTTTGAACTTTATCCTAAGGATGCTAATCTGCATCAGTGACTCAGGTGGACGTTGGTAACATCTGGGCTTAGGATTTTTCTAGATAGATCTTATTTGACTTGTTAACCCAGCACAGGCTTTGGAGTCTATTAGCCCAGTGCTCACACTGGGCTAGCCACAGGAGTGGAATTAATTAACTAGTCTCTCAATCAAATAACTAACCAATTAATTAATTAATCAATTAGGTATTGAGTGTGTAATATACACCAGACACTGTTCCAGGCGATTGAGGAGGCAGCATGGAATGAAAAAGCACCCCCATGCCTTCCTAAATCGTGAATACTACTTTGGGGAAGAGAGTAAGTGATTAAGTAAAATGTGCAGTACGGCAGGTGGTTTGTGCTATGGTAAAGGATAAAGAGGGCAGGGGATAGCACGTGACAGGGAGGAGGGGGCTTACAGAATTAAATAAGATGACAGAGAAGTTCTCACTGAGAAGCTAACATTTGAGCGTAGTCCAAAGGGAAACTGGGTGGTGAGCAGGTACACATGACCTTGGAGCGTTCTTGACATGTCTGAGAAGCACCAGGAGGCCTGTTGGGCTGCAGTGTTGTGAGTCTTAGGAGATGAGGTCAGACGGAAAGAGGCTAAGCCCACCATCTCTGCAACTAGAAGGTGAGCATCCTCCAACCCTCTGGAAATTATCACAAGGTTTTGAGGCCTTACACTGTCAGCTGGAACCATTGGTACTGAGTGGCTGGTGTTAATTACATGTCTTCAGCTCACGGGCCCAGGCAGGGTGGCTTAACTTAGATTAAGTCTTTGATTTAATACAAGGTTCATGTCTCATGTGCTTAAGGATATAGCTTGATTTAATTGTTGAATCTATAAATTGACCTTCTGATTGGGGGTATTCTTTTATCTTTCAATTAAATCTAAAGATGCTAGCTCTGTTTGCAGAGGGATAGATACCATTGCACTTCAAGAACTTTTTCATCTGTACCAACAGCCTAGAGGACATTCAGCTGGCTTGGGCTAGTGTTAGAGGAAGCCCTAACTGTTTTGGGGTGGCCATCTCCCTTGCAATATGCACAGGGGAACGAAAGAATCCCAAGCAAGAATTTTCAAAGAGGGAAAGCAGTAACATGGAGTTTAGTGTTCCTGACATGAATATCCATTGTTTTGTTGTTGTTGTTTTGTTTTAAAAAAAGAATCGGAGGTTGGCATTCAGTCATTCAAAGGATATTTATGAAACATGTCAGCCACTATCCTGGGTATTGAGGACACAGCAGTGGACAAAGGAGACAAAGATCTTGACTTTATAGGATTTACATTCTAGTGGGCTGGTGGGAAGGGAAAGATAATTAAAAAAATTTTTAAAGGGGATGCACACACACACACACACATATATAGCTGATTCACTTTGCTGTTAGCAGAAGCTAACACAACACTGTAAAACAACTAAACTCCAATAAAATTTTTTTAAAAATTAAAAAAATGTATATGTTAAGTGGTGGTAAATGCTATGAAAAAAAACAGGACATGTTGGGAGTAGCAGTGTGTGTGTGCTAAGTCGCTTCAGTTGTGTCCGACTCTGCAACTCTGTGGACTGTAGCCTGCCAGGCTCCTCTGTCCACAGGATTCTCCAGGCAAGAATATTGGAGTAGTAGGGTTCTCCAGTTTAAAACTTTTGGTATAAAGAAAATTATTGGGAAAGTTGGTGAAATAGGAATATAGTTTGTGGATCAGATAATAGTATTAAGTCAGCTTAAATTTCCTGACTTTATATAGTAGTTATCTAAGAAACTGACTTTGGTTTTAGGAAGTACTCACTGAAGTGTTTAGGGGTAAAGGAATATCATAACCTCAAACCACTCTCAAATTGTTCAGAAAAAAATACATATATGATACAGCTAGTATGGCAAAACATTGGCTCTTGGGAAACTGGATGAAAGAGTATGTAAGACTTCTTTTTACAAATCTTGCAACTTTCCTGTTGGTGTGAAATTATTTCCAAATCTAAAAAATTTTACAGAACTAAGCAATCCCAGTGGTTGGGGCCATCATAATTTCCCATGCTCGTCTCCCACTTTGCTGGGACCATCATAATTTCCCATGCTCGTCTCCCACTTTGCTCCTTTAAAAAAAATGGTTATGCTGGGTGTTTGTTGGGGTGCTCAGCCTCTTTCCTGGTGGTGCTGGGGGCCCCTCCCTAGTCGCGGTGCCAGGGCTCCTCTTGTTGTGGAGCACAGGTTCTAGAGCTCCTGGGCTTCAGTAGTTGTGGTCCGTGGGCTTAGTTGTCTGGTGCCATGTGGGATCCTAGTTCCCCTACCAGGGTTCGAACCCATGTCCCCTGCATGGGAAGGTGGATTCTTAACCACTGGACCATATATATAGGTTTACTAACTTCTGTGAAATCCTCTTTTTTCCCCCAAACATGCCATTTCAGAATTTCCTGCCTTTATTTCCTCCCCCACCCCAGAAAACTCCTATTCATTCTTTAAAACCCTCATCTGTGAAAACTTCTTTCTGCCTTCTTCTATGCTTTCCAGAGAGAATACATAACCCTTTCCTCTGTATCTTGTTTTTCCTGATGTTGTTTTTGTTTTGCTAAGTTGTGTCCAACTCTTTTGAGACTCCATGGACTGTAGCCCGTCAGGCTCCTCTGTCCATAGGATTCCCCAGGCAAGAATACTGGAGTGGGTTTCCATTTCCTTCTCCAGGGGATCTTCCTGACCCAGGGATCAAACCCATGTCTCCTGCTTGTCAGGCAGATTCTTTACCACTGAGCCACCAGGGAAGCCCCTTTCCTTATATTACTGCATGGGAAATATTATACATTACTCTTTTTTATTTTGGTGTATGTTGTATGTTCTTTCCTTCTGACCATGAGTGCCATGGATCTTATAAGACTGGGTTTCATTCATCTTTCTGTTTGGCCCAGGGTGGAAGCTCAGTAGAACATCACTGAAATGAATTAAAGGTCTGATTGGAGAACAGGAGCTTGGGGAGGGGATGGCAAAGTGAAAGATGGGATTCTGAAGGACCAGCCTGGCAGTTGGCTCTGTCAGCAGAAATATCTTTTTATGGAGATAATGACACGTCTGCTGTCAAGGCAACATCCGCAGAGGTTTGCATCCCAGAGCTGGCTGACAGTGATTGGATGCAGGGCAAGGGCAGGAAGCTGATGGGGGTGAGATAATAGATAAAATTATAACTTATGTTGGTTTAAAAATAAATGATAGTGAGATCCTGGTCAGTTAGCTTTTTCATTAAATGATCAAGACTTTTTTTGACCAAGATCCTTGTCAAGTTTTCTCACCATGCTGAACTCAACATCACGGGGGCTCAGGGCTGAACTGCTGCTCAGCGGTCATTAGTCCAAACCTCATGGAAGGCTCACGCCCCTCATTACTTTGATGCCCCTGGTTTTAAGCTCAGGAGGCCTGAGACCTGCAACGTTAACCTTCCGAGTGGAAAATGGAATATGAAACTGCTAACAGACCTACTTCTGTCTCACTGGGAGCCCTGGGAACAGGTATTCTTTGCTGTACGTAACACAATTTTCAGTCAATGTAGCTATCAATATAGTTCATGTAAAGCTTTTCCTAAAGTTTGGAGACTCAGGCACAAATTGATTGGGGTGGAGTTAAGTCATGTGGGGTCTGTAGGAATCTGCTGATAAGGAGCAAAAGAAAACGTTGTGGAGTGGAATAGCCGGTGAGTAAAAGAAGAGAAGGAGTCCTGGAGACAAATGTTAATAGATCTGGGCTTGAGTCACAGCCCAGTCACTCACCAGTTATGAGACCTCAAGCAAGTCATTTGGTCCTTTCTGAGCCTCAGTGTCCACGTCTGTGAAATGGGGGTAGTCATCATACCTACCCGCAAGGTCTTTGTGAGGATTAAGTAAGTTAGTGCATGTAAAGCGCTTAGTGTAGTGTCTGACACATAGTAAGTACTCAATACATTTATTTAATAATAATATAATGAAAAATGAAAGGAATATATTTCATTTTCTCACATGCCTCTTCTACTATTCTGTGAGCACTTCAGGGCAGGGGCTATGTCTGATTTATCAGCGAGAACCCGCACCCTATACAAGGGCTGATGTGGAGAAGGTGCTTGGTGAATGCATTTCTTATTTCTTTTTTTTTTAATTTAATTTTATTTTTAAACTTTACAATATTGTATTAGTTTTGCCAAATATCAAAATGAATCTGCCACAGGTATACTTGTGTTTCTTGAACTGAGTTAGACTCACCATCCTTGTAGCCCAGATTTTGTCTCCAGGTAGGGTGCTGAGTCTGTTTGGTTCACCCTGTATTCTGAGCACCCAGCATGGCAGCTGGCACATAGTAGGCACTTAAACACTTGTTGACTGGTAGAGGAATGAATTAAAGGGCAGTAAACATGGTTTCTGGATGTGTCCTCAGAAATACTACACACGTGCTCCAGAGACCAGGCAAGGCTGCTGGCCACTCTGGTGGATATCTCAGCACTTTTGTATAAATATGGAACATTGTATTAAACATGATTTTCTTATATGCACACAATAAATATTGTGGAAGATTATGTACCAAACTGTCACCAGGGGTTTTCCAGGAGGTAGGGGCTCTCACTTTTTACCGCACATTTTTCTATTGCTTGATAAGTTTGAGAATAAGTTACATTACTTTGGTAGCTAAAACATCAATAAGATAAAGAAATAAAATATTAAATTACACAGATAACTGAAGAAGGAGAGGTTGAATATGAGGAATAAGAAAACTGAAAAGAATGAGTGAGTTTTTTTTTGAAAGAAAGATGTCAGGGACACTTCGCCAAGCATTTTGTGGCTCCCAAACCACAGACGTTAACTTACTGCCCTGAAGGATATACTGTCCTTTCTCGGTACATTTTTTAATGTCTAGGCCCTATGGAAAAGGAGTGAACCGGGCACATTTTTACATGGTGTTGAATCCACCTGTCCCAGATGGGGCTGAATCCACCCTGGGCTCCAGGGTTTGTTGTGTGTCCTAGGCTGGCCAATCAGAACTTTGTTTTCTCTTGACTCCAGTGATTGGTTCAGAGATGAGCATGTGACCCAACTGGTGTGAATTAGATGCAGTTGCATCTATCAGGGGAACAGGCAGAGGCTCTTTTCTTCTAGAACTGCCAGTAGTAAGAGTGAAGTGAGCCTAGGCTTTCAGGAGCCACTACTTGGGTCTGATTTTGAAGCCTCACAGTAGAGAGCTGTGTCAAGGGAAAAAGGAAGGCTTTCTGCAGGTGAGCCCCAGAAGCAGGCTATTCCGGAATAAATCCTCCCTCTGGGCTTTTCAATTCTGTAAGCCAATAATCCCCTCTTTTGTTTAATCCAGTTTGAGTTGGATTTCCTGTCAATTACATCAAAAAGTCCTAACCAATACACTTAAAAAAAAAAAAAAAAAAACCCAGAAAACCTCTGAATGATGCTTTAAAACTCAGTTTTGAAAGGCCCTTGTTTTTGTTTTTTTTGTTTGTTTTTTGGCACATTATTCTAAGGTTTATGCCTTTCTACCCATTTCCTTGACATTTCTGCCATTTTTTTGTTATTTGTTTTTTGTTCATAAATCCTTTCCTATATGTATTGTAAGGTTCTAAAAACCTAATCAAATCCCTAGCCTGGACTCATGATTTTCTTTTACTAAATTTTTCTTTAATGGTAGAAGTATTCCATTTACCACACATCTAAATTTAGAAATACAGAAAAATAGGAGAAAAAAAAATCAAGTGGTCTACGACACAAACATAACCAGCTAATATTTCCCCAAACTTCTGTCCCAGTTTTTCTTATCCTTGCACAGATTATTGGATTACACTCAATTAACAGTTTGGTGTTGACCATCTGGTGATGTCCATGTATAGAGTTTTCTCTTGTGTTGTTGGAAGAGGGTGTTTGTTATGACCAGTGCATGGAAAAAGCAAGAGAGTTCCAGAAAAACATCTATTTCTGCTTTATTGACTATGCCAAAGCCTTTGACTGTGTGGATCACAATCAACTGTGGAAAATTCTGAAAGAAATGGGAATACCAGACCACCTGATCTGCCTCTTGAGAAATTTGTATGCAGGTCAGGAAGCAACAGTTAGCTGGACATGGAACAACAGACTGGTTCCAAATAGGAAAAGGAGTTCGTCAAGGCTGTATATTGTCACCCTGTTTATTTAACTTCTATGCAGAGTACATCATGAGAAACACTGGACTGGAAGAAACACAAGCTGGAATCAAGATTGCTGGGAGAAATATCAATAACCTCAGATATGCAGATGACACCACCCTTACGGCAGAAAGTGAAGAGGAACTCAAAAGCCTCTTGATGAAAATTGAAAGAGGAGAGTGAAAAAGTTGGCTTAAAGCTCAACATTCAGAAAACGAAGATCATGGCATCCAGTCCCACCATTTCATGGGAAATAGATGGGGAAACAGTGGAAACAGTGTCAGACTTTATTTTTCTGGGCTCCAAAATCACTACAGATGGTGACTGCAGCCATGAAATTAAAAGACGCTTACTCCTTGGAAGGAAAGTTATGACCAACCTAGATAGCATATTCAAAAGCAGAGACATTACTTTGCCAACAAAGGTTCATCTAGTCAAGGCTATGGTTTTTCCAGTGTTCATGTATGGATGTGAGAGTTGGACTGTGAAGAAGGTTGAGCACTGAAGAATTGATGCTTTTGAACTGTGGTGTTGCAGAAGCCTCTTGAGAGTCCCTTGGACTGCAAGGAGATCCAACCAGTCCATTCTGAAGGAGATCAGCCCTGGGATTTCTTTGGAAGGAATGATGCTGAAGCTGAAACTCCAGTACTTTGGCCACCTCATGTGAAGAGTTGACTCATTGGAAAAGACTCTGATGCTGGGAGGGATTGGGGGCAGGAGGAGAAGGGGACGACAGAGGATGAGATGGTTGGATGGCATCACTGACTCGATGGACGTGAGTTTGAGTGAACTCCGGGAGTTGGTGATGGACAGGGAGGCCTGGCATTCTGCGATTCATGGGGTCACAAAGGGTCGGACACGATTGAGCGACTGATCTGATCTGATCTGAACAGTTTGCTATCTTGCTCTACATTGCTTTTGCAAAGTTAATAAATGCATATGACGTAGAATTTCAAAAACACCACACATCCTTCTGGAACTTGCATTTTTCACTTCATGGTTAATCTTGGAAAGGGCTCTGTATCAGTACAAAGAGAGGTGTCTCATCGTTCAATTATGTGGATGTGCCAGAGATAATTTAAGCAAACCCTGACTTTCAGGCATTTTTGTTTTCTGGTTTTGTCCCATAAGAAACCACTGCTGCACATTTTGTGCATATAAGCCTTAGTGAAGCCAGTGGAAGCACTGAATGTAAAGAAAGAACATGGTGGAATGGTAGGAATGCTTTTTAAGGCCACTGGCGCCATTGTGAAATTACCCTTGCAGAAGGCTACTGCATTTGCTACTCTATCCAGTTGCAATGAAAGGGCTATGTGTACATATTTTTATGTTTGGTGCTTAGATCTGTGCTGGCACATAGTAAGGGTTTAATATGTTTTAGATGTGATCGCTGCTGCTACTATTTTTTCCCTTTTAGTTTGGTCACTCTTTTAACTCATCTGTATCATTTGAGAATATACTGTCAGTATTTTAGTTGTGCAAACCTCTTTCTCAAATCTGCGAACTGTGATCTTGCAAACATAATCTTTTCTCTCAACTTTAGGAAACATTTCCCATCTCAGTAACTACTGTGGGCCATAATTCTAAAAAGACAAAGAAACAATAATGCCTCCCGTGAATAGGTTAAAATCTAAAATATGACTCTCTGCCAGATTTCTTGCTGCTTCCCATATTTAGGGCTCAGTCAAAATCCCTAGTACAGAGACTGGCACATAGCATTTACTTCATTTTAGAATGAATGAATGGTTGATTGTTTGGCTCTTTGGTTAATGTCTCTAGTAGTCAACTGTAAGCTCAATGAAGAATGTGGCCATCTTTTCTTCTGATCGCTTTCTTACCAAAACATGAAATGGATATATGTTAAATGGTGGCGCTATTGGTAAAGATCCCGCCTGCCAATGCAGGAGACGTAAGAGATGCTGGTTCAGTCCCTGAGTTGGGAAGATTTCCTGGAGGAGGGCATGGCAACCCATTCCACTATTCTTGCCTGGAAAATCCCATGGACAGAGGAGCCTGGTGGGCTGCGGTCCATAGGGTCGCAAAGAGTCAGACACAACTGAAGTGGCTTAGCATGCATGTATGCTAGAATTTCTAGTCCAGTGACTGTAAGTGGTCCCTGGGAAGCTATTAACAGCTTTTAAAAGATTCACTGGTATGATCCACTGGTATGATGCTGAAGAGGCATCTAAGTTTTGGAGTGTCTTAATTATGTGTGCGTGCTTAGTTGCTCAGTCATATCTGACTCTTTGTGACTCTGTAGACACTGGCTCGCCAGGCCCCCTCTGTCCATGGGCCTCTCCAGGCAAGAATACTGGAATGAGTTGGGTGCCCTCCTCCATAGGATCTTCCCAACCCAGGGACTGAACCCTAGATATGGATCTAAAGTCTGTCTGTACTTGGAAAATCTCCCTTGGTCATTCTGATGTCATCATCCTTATAGAAGATCATGGACCAGTGCTTGGGGGACCACTGGCATTTCCTATCCCAGTAGCCCATTGTCATTTTTTATTTCTGAAGTGGTCTCTTGGCTGCTGTGTGGGTGATTTTATCTGTGAGTACACACTATTTCATGCTGAGAAGCCACCCTGGCTCTCCAGCAGCTCCCCGTGGCTTTAATCCTATTAATAAACCTGTCCCCTGGCCTCTGAGGATGTGCCCTTTATATCTCACCCGTTAAGCCTGCGGCAAACAGCTTTTCCCAGCATTCTACCACAATTCAGTTTTATTACAAAGTTCTGCTCTCCTTTGGAGAAATAGACTTGATGCTCATGATTTCAATCACCAGGCTCTTGCTGGCCAAATGGCTCATCTAGTGTTTTTATGGGGCCCTCGTGATTCTACCAGATTGTGGAAGTAGCAGGCCAGGAAGGAATTAGCAGTGGACCACCTTTTAGGGCTTCCCAGGTGGCACAGTGGCAAAGAATCTGCCTGCCAATGCAAGAGACACAAGAGATGTGGGTTTGATCCCTGGGTTGGGAAGATACCCTGGAGTAGGAAATAGCAACCTGTTCCAGTCCCCTGGAGGAGGGCATGGCAAACCACTCTGGTATTCTTGCCTGGAGAATTCCCATTGACAGAGGAGCCTGGTGGGCTACAGTCTATGGGGTCTCAAAGAGTTGGACATGACTGATCAGCTAAGGACAGCACAGCCAGTATTCTTACCTGGAAAATCCCCATTGACAGAGGAACCTGGCAGGATCCCAAAGAGTCAGACACAACTGATTGGCTAAGTTTGCACACACTCCCTTTTATATGCAGGTGCTGTGCTGGGCACAGGGGCAGGAATTTACATCCATAAGTGGGTACTGTTATTCTACTTATCAGGTGAGGAAACTGAGATCAGGGAGATGAAGAAAATGACCCAAGGACACAGGTTAGCAAGATGCTGAACATCAGGATTTAAATCATGGTCTGTAAGATTCTAGGGTCTCAGCTCAGGATGTGCAGGTCCATGGGGCTCTGGGCAGTATTCAAGGACCGAATCTGTTGAGGAGGAGATGGAGAGCCTTGGCCAGGAGAGACTGAGGGGATGAACCCAGAGAGGGGATCTTGTGGGCTGTCAAACCGGGGTTGACAGTTATAAGAGGGGGTTCCTGAGACTTGGCCATGGGAAGGAAGGAGCACTTGAAGGCACCTGGGCAGCAGGTCTGCAAGCTGCTCAGGATCGTAATTTGTCACCCGCTAAGCTTGCTGTTTAATTTGCTCATTCAACAAACATTTATGGAGTTTCCTCCTGTGTGCCGAAAGTGCTGGGGTGCTAAGAAAACAAGGCAGAAAAGGTTCCTGCTATTTTGGAGCGTATATAACTCTATATTAATAATCGTTATAATCATAACAACCAACAGTCATTGAGCACTTGAGTACTAGGCACTGTTTTAATTACTTTATATGTATTAATCCATTCAATCTTAGCAACTACCCTATCAGGCGAGTACTGTTATAACCTCTATTTTACAACTGGCCTGTGAGAGGACCTGCTGGGACAAGGACCTGTGTCTATTGGCTTCCAAAGTTCATCGTCTGATCCACTGGACTCTGTTTCCTCCCATTTGGCCACTGGCCATTTTCCTCAACTTCTTTCAGCAGCTTTGATAACTTCCTGTTTCATTTACTGTGTGTTGTGTTTTTAATTGTTCTCACAGGCATTTCTTAAAGAGTCTGCTTTTAAAATGTAAAGCATTTAATTGGCCTCTGTGGTGAGAAGGCAGGCACCTGCATTTTGCAGAATGTCATCTGTATGCAAATTACAGAACAGCCTCCTGGCCCTTCTGCTGTGTGAGATTCAGGGCTGCCTGGAGAGGCACTCCTGGTTTCACCGCTCACCTTCCCCTGCTCCTGTGACCTGAGACGTTTTAGCATCTATTGAGTTGCTCAGTTCAATATGACACCTTTTTCTTTCTTTTCTTCTAAATGTCCAGCCCAGTGGGGGTTGACCAAGACATAGGAAGCAAGATATCTGCCCTCAAGAAGTCTACAGTCTAGCTGTTGAGATTAGGACGTATCCAGGATGAAACACTGGGATTATCACAGCAATATATAATTAAGTACTAAAGATTCGCAGTAGGGATTGCCAGATGCTACAGAGCTTCAGAGAAGGAAAATAGTAGCATGGCTTTTGTGAAGGAGGGAAATAAGTTAGGTTTTGGAAGAGTTAAATAGGTGGAAGTAAAAAGAGAGGTTATTCCAGCCAGGAGCCTCACAAGGGAAAAGGGACAGTGGTGGGAACAGCTTGACCTCTAAAGAACGTGGAGATGACTAGATCCGCTGGAGTCTTAGGGAAGGTAAAAAGCTTTCAGAACCAACTGTGAAAGGAAAACAAAAATGGAGGTGGTATTGCTAAGAGAGCTTCAATGGAGCCAGGAGTCTGTTGAGGAAGTGGTCTTCTGCACGTCTCAGCCCAGATGGAATTTGACCTTTTGAGCACTTATTGTCTGAAAGCAGGCGTCCGCAACATCTGCCAAAAACTTGAGATACTTATCGGACCTTTGCCTTAAAATAGCTCATAACAGCCTATCTGCTTGTCGGACCCTTACCCTAAATAACTCATGACAACCTATCCCTTAAGGACAAATACTTCCTTTCTGTGTCAAGATCAATCATAACTCATGCACAGTTCCGTAGTTTTTGCCCTGACTCTCTTTCCTGGAACAGTAGTTCAGTTCTACCCAAATCGGTGTCTCCTGAGTTGAGTTCTTAAGACCCCCAATACAGCTCTTTTTTCCTTTGTAAACTCAATACTGGTTATTGTTTGACGTAACACTCAACAATAACAAAGCTAATGTGTTTTGTATGTACAACAGTTCGTGAACCAGGAACTTCCACATGTACAAGCTGGATTTAGAAAAGGCAGACAAACCAGAGGTCAAATTGCCAACATCCATTGGATCATAGAAAAAGCAAAAGAATTCCAGAAAAACACCTACTTCTGCTTCATTGACTACGCTAAAGCCTTCAACTGTGTGGATCACAACAAACTGTAGAAAATTCTTAAAAGAGATTGGAATACCAGACCACTTTACCTGCCTCCCGAGAAACCTGTATGCAGGTCAGGAAGCAACAGTTAGAACTGGACATGGAACAACATGGTTCCAAATTGGAGAAGGAGTATGTCAAGGCTGTATATTTATGTCACCCTGCTTATTTAACTTATACGCAGAGTATATCATGCAGAATGCCAGGCTGGATGAAGCACAAGCTGGAATCAAGATTGCTGGGAGAAATATCAATAACCTCAGATATGCAGATGACACCACGCTAATGGCAGAAAGTGAAGAGGAACTAAAGAGCCTCTTGATGAAGATGAAAGAGGAGAGTGAAAAAGTTGGCTTAAAACTCAGCATTCAAAAAACTAAGATCATGGCATCTGGTCTTATCACTTCATGGCAAATAAATGGGGAAACAATGGAAACAGTGACACTTTATTTTCTTGGGTTCCAAATCCCTGTGGACAGTGGCTGCAGCCATGAAATTAAAAGATGCTTGCTCCTTGGAAGAAAAGCTATGACAAACCTAGACAGCATATTAAAAAGCAGAGACATCACTTTGCTGACAGAGGTCTGTATAGTCAAAGCTATGGTTTTTCCAAGAGTCATGTACAAATATGAAAGTTGGACTATAATGAAGGCTGAGCACCAAAGAATTGATGCTTTTGAACTGTGGTGCTGGAGAAGACTCTTGAGAGTCTCTTGGACTGCAGGGAGATCAAACCAGTCAATCCTAAAGGAAATCAGTCCTGAATATTCATTGGAAGCACTGATGCTGAAACTGAAGCTCCAGTACTTTGGACACCTGATGCCAAGAGCCAACTCATTAGAAAAGACCCTGATCCTGGGAGAGATTGAGGGGATGACAGAGGATAAGATGGTTGGATGGCATCATCGACTCAATGGACATGAGTTTGAGCAAACTCTGGGAGATGGTAAAGAACAGGGAAACCTGGTGTGCTGCAGTCCATGGGATAGCAAAGAGTCAGACAAAACTGAGTGACTGAACTACAATACCAAAATGTACAAAGTACCACTTAAACTCTCCCTTTTGATCTTAAAAAGAATAGGTGAAGTATATACTACCTTCATTGTTCTTAGTGGAAACTGAGGCTCAGAAGGCTGATGTAATTTGCCTACACCAGCAGTGTAAGTGACTGAGCTTGGATTTCAACCCAGGCAGTCTAGTCTCAACCTCCAACCTCTGGGCACCTATGTTATATTCCTAATACTGCTAATCTTTTTTCCCTCAAAGGGTCATAGGGATTCAGTTCAGTTCAGTCACTCAGTTGTGTCCGACTCTTTGCGACCCCATGAATTGCAGCACGCCAGGCCTCCCTGTCCATCACCAACTCCCGGAGTTCACTCAAACTCACGTCCATCGAGTCAGTGATGTCATCCAGCCATCTCATCCTCTGTCGTCCCCTTCTCCTCCTGCCCCCAATCCTTCCCAGCATCGGAGTCTTTTCCAATGAGTCAACTCTTCACATGAGGTGGCCAAAGTACTGGAGTTTCAGCTTCAGCATCATTCCTTCCAAAGAACACCCAGGACTGATCTCCTTTAGAATATACTGGTTGGATCTCCTTGCAGTCCAAAGGACCCTCAAGAGTCTTCTCCAACACCACAGTTCAAAAGCATCAGTTCTTCGGCGCTCAGCTTTCTTCACAGTCCAACTCTCACATCCATACATGACCACTGGAAAAACCATAGCCTTGACTAGACGGACTTTTGTTGGCAAAGTAATGTCTCTGCTTTTGAATATGCTGTCTAGGCTGGTCATAACTTTCCTTTCAAGAAGTAAGCATCTTTTAATCTCATGGCTGCAATCACCACCTGCAGTCATTTTGGAGCCCCCCCAAATAAAGTCTGACACTGTTTCCACTGTTTCCCCATCTATTTCCCATGAAGGGATGGGACCAAAGGCCATGATCTTTGTTTTCTGAATGTTGAGCTTTAAGCCAACTTTTTCACTCTTCTCTTTCACTTTCATCAAGAGGCTTTTGAGTTCCTCTTCACTTTCTGCCGTAAGGGTGGTGTCATCTGCATATCTGAGGTTATTGATATTTCTCCGGGCAATCTTGATTCCAGCTTGTTCTTCTTCCAGCCCAGCGTTTCTCATGATGTACTCTGCATAGAAGTTAAATAAGCAGGGTGACAATATACAGCCTTGACATACTGCTTTTCTTATTTGGAACCAGTCTGTTGTTCCATGTCCAGTTCTAACTGTTGCTTCCTGACCTGCATATAGGTTTCTCAAGAGGCAGGTCAGGTGGTCTGGTATTCCCATCTCTTTCAGAATTTTCCACAGTTTCCTGTGATCCACACAGTCAAAGGCTTTGGCATAGTCAATAAAGCAGAAATAGATGTTTTTTTCTGGAACTCTCTTGTTTTTAAAAGGGATTAAGTTACTTTTTCTTGATTGGAGACCACAGAAGCCACTTGAGTTAGTTCAAGCAGAAAGGAATTTATTAAAGGCAACGAAAGTGCACATAGATTCTATCAAAGGGCTAGAGGTTGGGCTTGGCAGGAACTCCAGGCAGGGCTGGTCTATATGACCGCACTCTTGCTGTGCCTGGGTTTGGGCACCATGCTCATTTTACCAGATCTGCACATTGCCCTGATGCCCCAAGAGCCAGCTGCTGCCACTGCCACCATTGCCAGAAAGACGGATTCTTCCATGTGCCTGCTTCCTCACAGTGCTGTCTCCTGAGCTGAGTTTCCTCTTGAGTACACCTGATTCTCAGAAAACTCGGTAAGCAAATATTCTGGCTTCTCTCTTGGGAAGGAAGGACTTGTAAGGCAGAAATGCCCTTAACATGTGAAATCTGTTGTCGCTAAAGTGCTGGGCAGCTGGAAAACGTGACTATTTTCTACAGCATCAGTAAATGTGAAGCTGGTAACCAGTGCTGGCCAAGACCATGGCTCCTAAGTGACTGTCTGAGGTTGGGCGGGCTGAAAAGACTCATCCAGGAAGTCTGTCAAAATTCAGAGTCTCAGGCCTCTGCTCCAGAGGTTCTGAGTCAGTGAGTCGGAGCGAGGCCTGGGAGTGTGCATTTCCCAGGGCTCTTCACATGACTCTGACGTGTAGCCACGCTCAGGAATCACTGACACTCTCAGTGACAATCGTTGCTAATTCCAAGGAAATACTTAATATATTAAGTTCTTCACTGGGGGTGATTTTGCCCCCCAGGGACATTTGGCAATACCTGGGCATGTTTTTGGTTGTTGCATCAAGGACTGTTACTGGCATTCAATGGATATAAACCAGGGATGCTTCTGAATGTCCTACAGTGCTCAGGATAGTCCCTTTCAACAGGGAATCATCAGGCTCTGAGTGTCCACAGGGCTCAGGCTGAGAAGCCCTGTATTAAAAGGTGCTCATTTTCCTTGATATCCTATAGCACCATTCTCTCCAGACATGTTGCATTCTCATCAAGACAGAATGGCTTCTAAGAGCTTTGGAGATGCCAGTCCCTCTTTACATCTTGACCATTTGAAACATAACCCCTATGCTCATGTTGTCATTTCAGAGGTGGAAGTTTCCAGAGCAATGTCCCTGTGACTACTGGATCACCTCTGTTCTCTGGCTCTTAACTTTCACCTGCCCTATGGGATAAAACCCAGGTCTCACGCGTTGCAGGTGGATTCTTTACCAGCTGAGCCACAAGGGAAGCCCTACTATGATTCAGACCTTGATAAAAGCCCAGGGAAAGTGTTGCTGCTAAGTCAGTCCTTGGCTCTCTTGCCCTGAAAGCTCAAGGAGGTGTCATAGGGTAGTGGTTTGAAGCATGGTCTCTAAAGGGAGATCTTGATCAGAAACAAAGGTCTCCCACCTACTGTTTTTAGGCAAGTTACTTAGCCTCCCTAAAACTCTGCTTCCTCCCCTATAATACAATGATAATGCTTCTTTCCCCGAGTTGTGGAGAGGATGCAGTGAGACAATCATGTGTCTCAGTCAGCTCTTACTGCAGTAACAGTGTAACACACTCCCTCGTCATTTCAGTGGCATACCCATACCATAATAAGCATCTGTGAGCATTAATTTTATGCATCAGCTTGACATTGGCTGGGAGGCCCAGATATTTGGTCAAACACTATTTTTGGTGTATCTGTGAGGGTGTTTCTGAATGAGATTAACTTCTGAATGAGTAGACTGAGTAAAGCAGATTGCAATGAGTTGAGAGCCTGACTAGAACATAAAGTCTGAGCAAGGGGGAGGGCTTCCCTGGTGGTTCAGGGGTAAAGAATTCACAGACAATGCAGGAGGCATGGGTTCAATCCCTGGGCTAGGAAGATCCCTTAGAGGAGGGTATGGCAATCCACTCCAGTATTCTTGCCTGGAGAATCCCATGGACAGAGGAGTTTGGTGGGCTACAATTCATGGGGTTGCAAGCAGTCAGACACAATTGAAGTGACTGAGCACTCATGCATGAGCAAAAGGGAACTTTGCCTGCCTGACTTGGGACATTGATATTCTCCTGCCTTGGCCTGGAACTTACACCATTGGCTCTCCTGGTCCTCAAGCCTTTGGACTGTGTACAAAGAGGGTTAGGTTTTATGTGTGTGTGTGTGTGTGTGTGTGTGTGTGTGTGTGTGTGTGTATTAGTTGCTCAGTTGTGTCTGACTCTTTGAAACCCCGTAGACTGTAGCCTGCCAGGATCCTCTGCCCATGGGATTCTCCAGGAAAACATACTGGAGTGGGTAACCATTCCCTTCTCCAGGGGATCTTTCTGACCCAGGGATCAAACTCAGGTCTCCTGCATTGCAGACAGAGTATTTACCATATGAGCCATCAGGGATGCCTATACCTACATCTGTATCTAAGTATATCTTATTGGTTCTGTTTCTCTGGAGAACGGTGATTAATATAGCGTCTTCCTCCTGCCCATGCACCTGAAGGTTGGCTGTGGTTTGGCTGATCTAGCCTGGGCTTGCCTTCAACACTGTGGGTTGGACCAGGTCTATTCCATATCTCACATTGTCTCTGCCTTAGCAGTTACCCAGGATATGTTTCTTTACAGTGTAAGAGGCAGAAGCACAAGAAGGCAAGCCCAACCACACAAGTACATTTCAGGCTTTTGCTGATATCAACATCTGCTTCTATCCCATTGGCCAAAGCAAGTCACAAGGCTGCATCTGAAATAGTTGGGTCTAAGAAGTATATCATGCCCACAGTAAGAAGGAGAGAGGGGCATTAATCCAAACCATCACTCTTGCGTGGCAAGGGCTCCACAGACATGTTTTGTTATCCTTAATATTGTGAGTCATTACTCTGCACTAGCTTGGTCTCCGTTCTCTAGCTTGGTGCTCTGACCTCTGGTTGATCCGCATGTGCATTATCTTCGACCTCTTGCCTGTGAACTTGTCTCAGATCTGTTCATCTAGCCCTCCCAGGGGACTTCTCTTCTGTGTCTATTTTTAAGTTGTGTAAATAAATCACTCTCTGTCACTGCCCAACAGCACTGCATGCTAGGTTTTTATATGGTAGGTGTAGCTGACTTGAATTCACTCTGGTCTTGGTTCACTGAAACTTTCCCGTTAGTCTCTGATGCTCTTTGCTGCTTAAGTCCTCCCCTTCTTTTCAGGATTTGGTCAATCAGTAGACCTGTGAAATGGGTCCAGCCTTCAGGAGTCTCTTCTCAGTGTTTTTATTCTCTTTCCCACTTGGTTGGGTGACCCTGCTTCTGCAGGATGGCTGACTCTCTTCCACACACTGACATGGACTCATGGAAGAGGCTCTGAAGTCCACAGGGTTTTCAGTGGGTGCTTCATCTGTGTTTGTTGACATTGGAGGTTAAAAAAAGTGGTTTACAGTCAGTCCTCTACATGTAGACCATCCAGTTGTGACTTTTCAAAGATGCCAACGTGCATTTGCATGTCCAGTCCTGTAAGTTAGTTTATTTGTCTGGCGTACATTCTCTTGTGCATGCTTCTCTACAAGAGGTTGTGCTTTTGTGTACTCTGTGCAGTGCTGTATAGAGTACAGAGTATAGTATCTTTATTTAAAGCCTAGGATGTCTGGAAGCAGATGTAAAAGTAGCTGGTACTGAATGGCAGGTGTGAGTGAAATTGCAGCTTGCCTTCCATCTCCTATTGCTGACAGTCCTTCAGCTCTACCATCTCCCATCTCCTCTCCCTCCTTTTGATGCCAGCCCCTGTGTGCCAGCTGTTGTACTGTACTACAGAGAATGAGATGGCTGGATGGCATCACTGACTCGATGGACATGAGTTTGAGTGAACTCTGGGAGTTGGTGATGGATAGGGAGGCCTGACGTGCTGCAATTCATGGGGTCGCAAAGAGTCGGACACTACTGAGTGACTGAACTGAACTGAACTGAACTGTACTTTTCAAGGTTCTGTATTGTAAGATTAAAAATGTTTTCTTTATTTTTTATTTTTTATGTATAATCTGAGTGAAAAGTATTATAAACCTATTACAGTACAGTACTATATTACTGTATATATAACCGACTGTGTTAGTTGGGTACCTCATGCGAAGAGTTGACTCATTGGAAAAGACTCTGATGCTGGGAGGGATTGGGGGCAGAAGGAAAAGGGGACGACAGAGGATGAGATGGCTGGATGGCATCACTGACTCAATGGACTTGAGTCTGAGTGAACTTCGGGAGTTGGTGATGTACAGGGAGGCCTGGCGTGCTGCGATTCATGGGGTCGCAAAGACTGAGCGACTGAACTGAACTGAACTGAGGCTAACTTTGTTGGACTTAAGAACAAATTAGACTTATGAATGTGCTCTTGGAATGGGACTCGTTTAATGTAAGGGACTTACTGTATACTTACTTTTCATTTGTTGGAGATGATGTCCCTGTATACTGAGAAACAGCATTGGTTGTTGCTGTTCAGTTACTAAGTTGTGTCTGACTCTTTGCGACCCCGTGGTCTACAGCATGCTAGGCTTCCCTGTCCTTCACTATCTCCTGGAGTTTCCTCAAATTCATGTCCATTAAGTCAGTGATGATATCTGATCATCCTATCTTCTGCTGCCCCCTTCTCCTTTTGCTGTCAATCTTTCCCAACATCAGGGTCTTTTCCAGTGAGTTGGCTCTTCATATCAGGTGGCCAGATTATTGGAGCTTCAGCTTCAGCATGAGTCCTTCCAATGAATATTCAGGGTTAACTTCCTTTAGGATTGACTGGTTCGATCTCCCTGCTGTCCAAGGGACTCTCAAGAGTCTTCTCCAGCACCACAATTTAAAAGCATCAATTCTTTGGTGCTCAATTTTCTTTATGGTCCAACTCACATCTGTACATGACTACTATAAAAACCACAGTTTTGACTCTATGTACCTTTGTTAGCTTTGATGCTTTTGAACTGTGGTGTTGGAGAAGACTCTTGAGAGTCCCTTGGACTGCAAGGAGATCCAACCAGTCCATTCTGAAGGAGATCAGCCCTGGGATTTCTTTGGAAGGAATGATGCTAAAGCTGAAACTCCAGTACTTTGGCCACCTCATGCGAAGAGTTGACTCATTGGAAAAGACTCTGATGCTGGGAAGGATTGGGGGCAGGAGGAGAAGGGGACGACAGAGGATGAGATGGCTGGATGGCATCACTGACTCGATGGACGTGAGTCTGAGTGAACTCCGGGAGTTGGTGATGGACAGGGAGGCCTGGCGTGCTGCGATTCATGGGGTCGCAAAGAGTCAGACACAACTGAGCGACTGAACTGAACTGAACTGAACCTTTGTTAGCAAAGTGATGTCTCTGCTTTTTAATATGTTGTCTGGGTTTGTCACAGCTTTCCTTCCAAGGAGTAAGTGTCTTTTAATTTCATGGCTGAAGTCACCATCTGCAGTGATTTTGGAGCCCAAGAAAATAAAATCTGTCACTTTTCCCATTGTTTCCCATCTATTTGCCATGAAGTGATGGGACTGGATGCCACGGTCTTAGTTTTTTGAATGTTGAATTTTAAGTCACCTTTTTCACTTTCCTCTGTCACCCTCATCAAGAAGTTCTTTAGTTCCTCTTCGCTTTCTGCCATTAGAGTAGTATCATCTACATATATAAGGTTGTTGATATTTCTCCCAGCAATCTTGATTCCAGCTTGTGCTTCATCCAGCCTGGCATTTCTCATGATATAGTCTGCATAGAAGTTAAATAAGCAGGGTGACAATATACAGTCTTGATGTACTCCTTCCCCAGTTTGGAACCAGTCTGTTGTTACATGTCCAGTTTTAACTGTTACTTCTTGACCCACATACACGTTTCTCAGGAGACAGGTCAGGTGGTCCGGTATTCCCATCTCTTGAAGAATTTTCCACAGTTTCTTGTGATCCACACAGTTGAAGGCTTTAGCATAGTCAATGAAGCACAAGTAGATGTTTTTCTGGAATTCCCTTGCTTTCTCTATGATTCAGTGCATGCTGGCAATTTGATTTCTGGTTTGTCTGCCTTTTCTAAATCCAGCTTGTACATATGGAAGTTCTTGGATCATAAACTGCTGAAGCCTAGCTTGAAGGATTGGAACATAACCTTGCTAGCATGGGAAATGAGCACAGTTGAGTAGTTAGGCAGGCACACAGATTTTAGAGCAGGGGTTCTTAGTCTTGGCTGCATGTTGCAATGGATGAGGACATTTAGAAAGTTCTGGGGTCTTGGGTCCAAGGATTCAGATTTAATTGGTCTGGGGTGTAGCCTGGACTTCAGGATTTTTAAATGCTTCCCAAATGATTCTGGCACGTAGTCAGAGTTGGAAATAACCACTTTAGAGTTGGTCAGGATTTATTTTTAAACTTTGGCTTTTCACTTAACCAGCTTCAGCTTGATCAAGTTACTAAGCCTCTAAGAGGCTAATGTCCTTACTTGTAAAATGAAGATAATATTATGCACCTTCCTGATGTTGTATAAAATGGAACGAAATGGCCAGATAACAGGCACTCAGTAAGCATTATTTTCCTTAAAAATGGAATTCTGTTTTATTCCAAAGAGTTGAGTTCATCACTGAAAACTAGGGCAATGTAGAAAATGAGGGGGAAAACCCTCTGGTCTAGCAATTCTTCATGTATTGCCTTTAGTTCTTTTCTTTTTCACTTTGCACATATTTTTTATGCACAAGGTTGAAATCATCATGAAATACAATCTATACCCTGCTTTGCTTCACTCAACTTTGATGATGTGATAATAGCCCCTGCTTCACTAAATCTGCTAAGGGTTCAGAATTTTGAATGCCTCACAAAGCTAACATGGCTCTCTTGGACTGACAGTCATGGAGAATCATCGACCTCTCTTCTTGTGGTTTTCTTGGTGATAGTGGGTCCCCCTGTGACCCTCTTTACACACTCCAGAGCACTATGTCCAGGGAGCAACCCTGAGGGCATGTGCAGCAGCCTGAGCTGACTTTTCATATGGAAGATCCTGCTTCTCTTTAAGGGAATATCTGATGCTATCTTTATGGGGATTAAACTTCATTATTACCAGGACGAGAGCATCCCCTGTTGGTTGCAACAGTGCAGGGATGTCTCTGTTCACCCCATTCTGTCAGCCACCCAAAGACTGTTCCATGCTCCAGGGCTGCTGCTGCTGCTGCTGCTACATCGCTTCAGTCGTGTCTGACTCTGTGTGATGCCATAGACGGCAGCCCATTAGGCTCCTCTGTCCCTGGGATTCTCCAGGCAAGAAGACTGGAGTGGGTTGCCAGTTCCTTCTCCAATGCATGAAAGTAAAAAGTGAAAGTGAAGTCGCTCAGTCGTGTCTGACTCTTAGTGACCCCATGGACCGTAGCCTACCAGGCTTCTCTGTCCATGGATTTTCCAGGCAAGAGTACTGGAGTGGGGTGCCATTCCTTCATTTCCAATCACACAAACTCTGTCCTGATTCAGGGCAGAAAGAAGCAGTCCTATTTTCCATCCAGTTGCACTCACCTGCAAACCTAGCCCTTCTAGAGTTTCAAGCCTGTTGAAGAGGCAATATTATGTATGGAGAAAAGAGGTCTTTGAGATCTAGCAGATTTGGTTTTGAACTCAAGATTTGCAACTTACATTATGATGGGCTTTTGGTGAATTGGGCTTCCTTGGTGGCTCAGATGGTAAAGAATCTGCCTGCAGTGCAGGAGACCTGGGTTTGATCCCTGGGTCTGAAAGATCCCCTGGAGAAGGGAATGGCAACCCACTCCAGTATTCTTGCCTGGAGAATTCCATGGACAGAGGAGCCTGGCAGGCTACAGTCCATGGGATCGCAGAGTTGTACACGACTGAGCGACTAGTACTTTCACTTTGGTGAATTACCTAACACTCCAAGCCTCAGTATCTTTATCTTTAAAAGGGGAAAGATATGATCTGACTTGTATGGTGTTATGAAAGTTACCAATGAACTAATGTGTCCATTTAAAAATATTTATTGAGCACCTATTATATGCCACAGATGGCGTTATGTGCTGGGAATATTGGGGAGCAAGCCAGGTAGTCCCTGCCTGTGTGGAATTTGCATTTCAGCAGGAGGTTCTTCCCAGATGGGTCAGTGGTAAAAGAATCTACCTACCAATGCAGGAGGCATGGGAGATGAGGGTTTGGTCCCTTAGTAGGGAAGATCCCCTGGAGTAAGAAATGGCAATCCATTCCAGTATTCTTGCCTAGAAGATCCTATGGACAGAGGAGCCTGGCAGGTTACAGTCTATGGTGTCTCAAAGAGTCAGATATGACTGAGCAACTGAGCCTGAGCACACATACAAACAGGAAGTGCTTCAAGTAGAGATTATAATCCTCTGTGGTTCAGGTTCAGGTGGGGAAGAATATGATACTCGGCAGTGTGTGGCAATGACACCTAATGTAGATGCAGGGATTTAAACATAAATATAGTGGATTGGGTTGTGGTAGCAAGTCCACTCTGTTTCCTCTTAAGCTATAGAGAGATTCTGGGTGAAAAAGAACAAGAAAAGTAGAAATGTTAACTGAGCTTGGAAAAAAGAAAGGAGAACTTCTGTGGCAGAAACAAAGAGTGGAAACTAAAAGCTCGAGTGACGAGCAGGGGCTGCATCGAGACTGCCCGGGTGTCTCCTCTGTGTGCGGAGCTGCTGGCTTCGGGCGGAACTCACCCATCCTGGGAAGTGGGGAGGGGAACTCTCCACCTGCTGGCTTAGGGGTGCAGCAGGCAGGCTGGGCTTCTGCCTGGGGCTGTGGGATGGAAAAGGGTCCCCTGAGAGAAGCTGGAATCACACGAGGCCCTGTGCATGTGTGCAGGTACTGACTCTGCTCCATCACACAGAGTGGGAACCTGAGCAAAAGGATAAACATAAAAACTGATCCAAAGGGGTCTGGTGGGGGGTGCACCTAAGACTACTCCATGGAGGACCTTCCCCCTCAGGGCCTTTATATAGGCTGCTCCCCCAGCTGAGATCCTCGCTCCTAGTCTCCCTTTTGGTTGTCTCCTCCCAACCTGCTTCACTGGACAGTGTCTTGACTCAGATGTCACTTTCTTGGAAAGACTGTCACAGACCTCCAAGATTAGATCTGACCCCCCTTTACACATTCGTTTTCTCTTCCATATGCCCTACTGTAAGCACAACTTAATAACTGTGTAATTATGTGCTACATAGCTGCCTCCCCTACTAGACTGATACATTGTAAAAGTAGGTCAAATCTTATACATCTGTGTTTTTACCTGATGCTGCATTCCCAGCATAGTACCTAACACATAGTCAGTGCTCAAAAAATGGATTTTGAAGAAATAGATGATGAATGAATTTGTCCTCAATGGCCGTGTCCACTACCCCAATCTCCTACCAATCCCAGATGGAAATAAAAAAAACAATACCTTCTTGCTTTATAGTTGCTACAGAGTGAAAATATACACTCTACAAAGGCAGTAGGGCTCAGACTTTAGTGTCTAACAGCATCACCAGAAAGGCTTGCTAAAACACAGATTGCTGGATGCCACCCACAGAGTTTCTGATTCATTAGGTCTGGGCTGGGGCCTGAGAATTTGCATATCTGATGCTTTCCCAGGTGCTGATACTGTGGGTCTGTGGACCACATCTTGTGAACCACTGCTGCACAGCATTGTTATTTGGGTTCATTTGGTTTTTAAGTTGGAGCTATAAAAATATACCACCGATGACACAACTATAGCTTTATGTCTTGAAAACTTAGCATAAACAAATGATTGACATGATCGATAGCCTGATAATATATAAGCATTTTTCCCGGGAAAGGTGGGCTCCCTATCTTTCACATAAGTAAGGGAGAAAGGTGAAGGGTGACGAGCTTGGGTTCTGGTGTCAAATCTGCCAGGCTCCAGCCACAGTGCCACCTCCTGCAAGTGCCAGAACTCAAGTAAGCTGTGAGCCTCCCTGACTCAGCTTGCTAGTTTATACAATTGCAGGGCCTGCTTCACTGGGTTGTTAAGATCGTAAGGAGATAACATTAATAGTTTCCTTTCAGCAGTGCCTGGCATGTAGTCAGCAGCATGTATAACATGTTGTTATAATGGGGAAGGGGAAGGAATGTTTACCAGTATATGTTAGGCATCCTGTTAGGGGTTTTCACACACACACACTGTCTCATTTAAGCCTTGCAGCAATGCTATGAAATAGGTAATATTATCCCCACTTTATAAGGGAGGAAAACGAGGCACAGAGAGGCTAAGTAATTTGTCCAAAAATACTCATTTAGTAATAATATCTGGGTTGGCATCAAGTGTCTGTAGTGCCATTGTCTTATCATTATTCTGGCACTCCCAGCCCCTCCAGGAAGCAGGCTCCTGGGACAGACTGACAGTCCAACCTCAGTGGGGGTGGGTCCTGTTTCCCAGACATCTCTATGCGCCTCGTCTCCTCGTTCAGTTTCCTTTCTGCCCACGTGTGCACCTGCTGCCCTGATGCCTCCTCCAGCCAGCCTGAGGCTGCAGCTCTTTCTCATTCACACTGAAGGGCAAGCTGACATGAGAACATTTCAAAGGCGCCTCAGCCAGGAAGGCCACGCTGTCCATCACACTTAGAGAGCGACAGTGGTGACGCTTCCCAGGAGAGCCGAGAGGCAGGACCGGGTACGCTTGATGGTCTAGAGTCCTGCTTTTAAAGCAGGTTCACCAGCAGCTGCCCGACTTGCAAAGGAAACAGCCCTGGCTCCCGTTCGAAGTCAAGGAGTGGCTTCTGTCTTTCTTTCCCAAGTGTAGGCTGAGTAGAAGTGACATGTTTGCAGCTCTGAGCCACAGGTTTTGAGTTGACTGAGGGTCCCATTCTTCACTGGTTTGGACAAAATGCTTTTGAAGGTGTTACTGGAAAGTATCCCAGTGAGAATGGGGCTGTGAAGGCTCAGGTGAGTCGCCTACATGCTCTGGAATCTCATGAGCTCCCTGGAGGGTGGGGCCATCCTGTCTGGCAGGTGGACAGATCCCCTTCCCTGATGGAGTGGCTTCCAGTATGGACTTCATAGGCACAATTCACGGGGTGTGAACTGTGGGCCATGGAAGGTTGCCAGAACCTTTTGTCCCATTTATTTAATTTTTTAAACAGACAACAGATTGTGTGGTGCCCCTGCTAATAACCCTCCTAGCTGCCCGTTGCCCTCAGGGTCAAGCCCAGAATGGCTTATATGGTTTTGTTAGCTTAGGTTTGCCCAGAAGTGGATCAAAGAGAATGGTTGTAAGAACCAGTCATTTATTTAGGAAGGATCTCAGGAAACACCCAGATAGGGTGTGGAATTGAAACACAGAAGGGAAAGTAACCATTAAAGGTCACTGTCAATTGGAGTACCAAGGGTGGTTGGAGGGTGGTCTTCCTGGGGAATTTAGGGAAGGATGTGGAACAGACACTTCAAAGTCTTCTGTCCCCAGATATGAGGGAGCTGGGGTATTTATCCTCCAACTCTGGTCAGTCATTGATTAGGGGCTCCTGGGGTGGGCAGTGGGGAGCATGAATTCACTGAAACTTTTCTCCTGCTGAGGTCAGGGCCAAAGTGAAGACTCAGAGAAGGCACTCAGGCAAAATGATGCTGGTACTGGCATCTGGAGGCCAACTACATTGCACTGAAGAAGGGATGTGAGTGGGGCTCCAGCAGCATCTACTGTGACATCCACTGTCTGGCTCAGCCCACCCCTTACACACACCACACACACCCACAAGTCCCTCCCACACAGCCTGCCACCTCTTGCATAACCCAACCCACACACACACATGTGGCCTACAGCACACACATACAATCCACAGCATACATATACAACCCTCAACCCACCACACAACTCACAACCAGCACAAATCACAACACACAATCATATACAACACACACACATACACTCCCCACAACCTGCTGCTGCTGCTGCTAAGTCGCTTCAGTCATGTTCAACTCTGTGTGACCCCACAGACAGCAGCCCACCAGGCTCCCCCGTCCCTGGGATTCTCCAGGCAATAAGGACCTCATTATTGCCCTATTTTACAGAAAACTAAGATCATGGCATCTGGTCCCATTACTTCATGGGAAATAGATGGGGAAACAGTGGAAACAGTGTCAGACTTTATTTTTGGGGCTCCAAAATCACTGCAAATGGTGATTGCAGCCATGAAATTAAAAGACACTCCTTGGAAGGAAAGTTATGACCAACCTAGACAGCATATTCAAAAGCAGAGACAATACTTTGCCAACAAAGGTCCATCTAGTCAAGGCTATGGTTTTTCCAGTGGTCATGTATGGATGTGAGAGTTGGACTATGAAGAAAGCTGAGCACCAAAGAATTGATGCTTTTGAACTGTGGTGTTGGAGAAGACTCTTGAGAGTCCCTTGGACTGCAAGGAGATCCAACCAGTCCATTCTGAAGGAGATCAGTCCTGGGTATTCATTGGAAGAACTGATGTTGAAGCTGAAACTCCAATACTTTGGCCACCTCATGGGAAGAGTTGACTCATTGGAAAAGACCCTGATGCTGGGAGGGATTGTGGGCAGGAGGAAAAGGGGACGACAGAGGATGAGATGGCTGGATGGAATCACCGACTCGATCGACATGAGTCTGAGTAAACTCCAGGAGTTGGTGATGGACAGGGAGGCCTGGCGTTCTGCGATTCATGGGGTCACAAAGAGTCGGACGTGACTGAACGGCTGAACTGAACTGAACTTACAGATGTGGAAAGTGAGGCTCACAGGGTTACAAGTTGTTCACTGTCTGGCCTGTTGGGACCAGATCCCAGGACTTCTCATTCCTGCTTGGGCACGTTTTCCATGCACCCTGTGAGAATGGATGTAACCCCCCTTACCGTGCTCACCCTAGGAAGTTCATGGCTAGTTCAGTAATGCTGCTGATCCTCAAAGTGTTTTCCTTTTTCAAATGAAATTATGTTCTCAGAGTAGAAAACCAATATATATTTCTAAAAATGAAGAAGAAAGGAAAAAGAATAAACCAATATATGCCTTTCTCCTCAAAAGTTTTTAGAAAGGGCCTTAAAAACAAGTGATAAAATATTTCATTTCAGTTTTTTACCAAAACAGAATTTTCTGACCTCAGTTTTCCTAATCTGTAAAATAGAGGTCTTGGAATAGGTCAGAAGTCTTCACTGTGGGTCAGTGACACCTCACTGATGAGCTTTTGGAGATCTAGGAATCTGGAAATTTATGGAAAAAATTCCATGTATGCACATTTTTTTTTTCTGGGAAAATGATTTATAACTTTTTCAGACTATTATAGTTCTGTGACCTCAAAATGTTTTTCAATCATTGCACTAGGTATTCCTTAAGGGTTTTTTTTTCTGGAGGAATTGTATTAAAATCATTATGAAATGTCAGCAGGTACCATAAACCGAGGACCAAGAATTATTTTTTAAGAGTTGCAGTAGAAGCATGGGAAAGAGGTGTATTTGTGTATATTTTACAGCCAACATTCTCTGCTGGCTCAGTCAGTAAAGAGTCTGCCTGCAATGCAGGAGACCCAGGTTCAATCCCTGGGTTGGGAAGATCTCCTGGAGAAGGAAATGGCAACCCGCTCCAGTACTCTTGCCTGGCGAATTCCATGGATAGAAGAGTCTGGTGGGCTACAGTCCATGGAGTCACAAAGAGTCGGACACGACTGAGTGACTTTCACTTTCTTTCACTTTCACTTTCACTTCCTTTCACTTTCAGTAGTCTAAATAACTGAGACTTTAGTTGTTAAAAAACAATGCTAGACAGAGTTTATTTTCATCCACTGCTGAGAGAAGTGACAATTGGCTCAATCCTTTGGGGAAGCAGTTTGACAAAATACATAAAGAGCTTTGAAGTGTTTGTATATTTGATCTAGTAATTCCATTGCTGGGCCTGTAACATGGGAAAAGAAAGAATTAAGGAAATCTATATCATAGAAAGAAGTATTGTATAAATCTTAAGATGATCTTGGTAGATCCCTAAAAGCATTTGATAAGATCTGATATCAATGACGGATAATGGGAAGAGTGGAATCTGAAAATGTACTTTATCTTATTTTTTAACTTTACAATATTGTATTGGTTTTGCCATATATCAAAATGAATCTGCCACAGGTATACATGTGTTCCCCATCCTGAACCCTCCTCCCTCCCCATACCATCCCTCTGGGTAAATGGACTTTTTAAACTGGTGACTCAGACAGTAAAGAGTCTGCCTGCAATGCAAAAGACCCAAGTTTGATCCCTGAATTGAGAAGATCCCCTGCAGAAGGGAATTGTTACTCACTTCAGTAATTTTTCCTAGAGAATTCCATGGACAGAGGAGCCTGGTGGGTTACAATCTCTGGAGTCGCAAAGAGTCAGACATGACTGAGCGACTAACACACCAAATTTATACTAAATAGTCAACCAATATTATACCTGTTCAGTTCGATTCAGTCACTCATTCATGTCTGATGCTTTGTGACCCCACGGACTGCAGCACACTAGGCTTCCCTGTCCATCACCAACTCCCAGAGCTTGCTCAAACTCATGTCCATTGAGTCAGTGATGCCATCCAACCATCTCATCCTTTGTTGTCCCCTTCTCTTCCCACCTTCAATCTTTCCCAGCATCAGGGAATTTTCCAGTGAGTCAGTTCTTCACATCAGGAGGCCAAAGTATTGGAGTCTCAACTTCAGCATCAGTCCTTCCAATGAGTATTCAGGACTGGTTTGCTTTAGGATTGTTTGGTTTGTTCTCCTTGCAGTACAAGGGAATCTCAAGAGTCTTCTCCAACACCACAGTTCAAAAGCATCAATTCTTCAGTGCTCAGGCTTCTTCACAGTCCAATTCTCACATCCATACATGACTACTGGAAAAACCATAGCTTTGATTAGATGGAACTTTGTCAGCAAAGTAGTGTCTCTGCTTTTTAATATGCTATCTAGGTTGGTCATAGCTTTTCTTCCAAAGAGGAAGCATCTTTTAATTTCATGGCTGCAGTCACCAACTGCAGTGATTTTGGAGCCCAAGAAAATGAAGTCTATCACTGTCCATTGTCTCCCCATTTATTTGCCATGAAGCAATGGGACCAGATGTCATGATCTTAGTTTTTTGAATGCTGAGTTTTAAGCCAGCTTTTTCACTCTCCTCTTTCACTTTCATCAAGAAGCTCTTTAGTTTTCTCTTTGCTTTCTGCCATAAGGGTGGTGTCATCTGCATATCTGAGGTTATTGATATTTCTCCTGGCAATCTTGATCCCAGCTTGTGTTTCATCCAGCCCAGAATTTCACATGCTATACTCTGCATATAAGTTAAATAAGCAGGGTGACAGTATACAGCCTTGATGTACTCCTTTCCCAATTTGGAACCAATCTGTTCTTCCACGTCCAGTTCTAACTTCTGCTTCTTGACCTGCATACAGATTTCTAAGGAGGCAGGTAAGATGGTCTGGTATTCCCATCTCTTGAAGAATTTTCCACAGTTTGTTGTGATCCACACAGTCAAAGGCTTTGCGTAGTCAATAAAGCAGAAATAGATGTTTTTCTGGAACTCTCTTGCTTTTTCTATGATCCAGTGGATATTGGCAATTTGATCTCTGATTCCTCTGCCTTTTCTAAATCCAGCTTGAACATCTGGAAGTTCTCAGTTCATGTACTGTTGAAGCCTGGCTTGGGGAATTTTGAGCGTTACTTTGCTAGCTTGTGAGATGAGTGCAATTGTGTGGTGGTTGAACATTCTTTGGCATTGCCTTTCTTTGGGATTGGAATGAAAACTGACCTTTTCCAGTCCTGTGGCCACTGCTGAGTTTTCCAAATTTGCTGGCATATTGAGTGCAGCACTTTCACAGCATCATCTTTTAGGATTTGAAATAGCTCCACTGGAATTCCATCACCTCCACTAGCTTTGTTCATAGTGATGCTTCCTAAGGCCCACTTGACTTCAAATTCCAGGATGTCTGGCTCTAGGTGAGTGATCACACCATCGTGGTTATCTGGATCATGAAGATCTTTTTGGTATAGTTCTTCTGTGTATTCTTGCCACCTCTTTTTAATATTTTCTGCTTCTTTTTAGGTCCATAACCATTCTGTCCTTTATTGTGCCCATCTTTGCATGAAATGTTCCCTTGGTATCTCTAATTTTCTTGAAGAGATCTCTGGTCTTTCCCATTCTATTGTTTTCCTCTATTTCTTTGCATTGATCACTGAGGAAGGCTTTCTTATCTCTCTTTGCTATTCTTTGGAACTCTGCATTCAGATGGGTATGTCTTTCCTTTTCTCCTTTGCTTTTAGCTTCTCTTCTTTTCTCAGCTTTTTGTAAGGCCTCCTCAGACAACCATTTTGCCTTTTGGTGTTTCTTTTTCTTGGAAATGGTCTTGATCCCTGCCTCCTGAACAATGTCACAAACCTCTGTCCATAGTTCTTCAGGCAATCTGTCTATCAGATCAAATCCTTTGAATCTATTTGTCACTTCCACTGTATAATAATAAGGGATTTGATTTAGGTCATACATAAATGGTCTAGCGGTTTTCCCTACTTTCTTCAATTTAAGTCTGAATTTGGCAATAAGTAGTTCATTATCTGGGCCACAGTCAGCTCCTGATCTTGTTTTTGGTGACTGTATAGAGCTTCTCTATCTTTGGCTGCAAAGAATATAATCAATCTTATTTCAGTATTGACCATCTGGTGATGTCCATGTGTAGAGTTGTCTCGTCTGTTGTTGGAAGAGGATGTTTGCTATGACCAGTGTGTTCTCTTTGCAAAACTCTATTAGCCTTTGCTCTGCTTCATTTTGTATTCCAAGGCCAAACTTGCCTGTTACTCCAGGTATCTCTTGACTTCCTATTTTTGCATTCCAATCCCCTATGAAGAAAAGGACATCTTTTTTTTGGTGTTAGTTCTAGAAGGTCTTATAGGTCATCATAGAATCATTCAACCTCAGCTTCTTTGGCATTGGTGGTTGGGGCATAGACTTGGATTACTGTGGTATCGAATGGTTTGCCTTGGAAATGAACAGAGATCATTCAGTTATTTTTGAGATTGCACCTGAGTACTGCATTTCAGACTCTTTTGTTGACTATGAGGGCTACTCCATTTTTTTATAAGGGATCCTTGCCCACAGTAGTAGATATAATGGTCATCTGAATTAAACCCACCCTTTGCAGTCCATTTTAGTTCACTGATTCCTAAAATGTCAGTATTCACTTTTGCCATCTCCTGTTTGACCACTTCCAATTTACCTGGATTCATGGACCTAACATTCCAGGTTCCTATGCAATATTGTTCTTTACAGCATTGGACTTTACTTCCATCACCAGTTACATCCACAACTGGCCATTGTTTTCACTTTGGCTCTGTCTCTTCACTCTTTCTGGAGTTATTTCTCCACTCTTCTCCAGTAGCATATTGGGCACCTACCAACCTGGGGAGTTCATCTTTCAGTATCGTATCTTTTTGCCTTTCCATACTGTTCGTGGGATTCTTAAGGCAAGAATACTGAAGTGGTTTGCCATTCTTTTCTCTGGTGGACCACATTTTGTCAGTACTATCTACCATGACTTCTCTGTCTTGGATGGCCCTGCATATCATGGCTCATAGTTTCATTAAGTTAGACAAGGCTGTGGTCCATGTGATCAGTTCGGTTAGTTTTCTGTGATTGTGGTTTTCATTCTGTCTACCCTCTGATGGATAAGAAGCTTATGAAAGCTTCCTGATGGGAAAGACTGACTATGGGAGAAACTGGGTCTTGTTCTGATGGGCGGGGCCATGCTCAGTAAATCTTCAATCTAGTTTTCTGTTGATGGGAAGGGCTGTGTTCTCTCCTTGTTGTTTGGCCTGAGGCCAAACTATGGTAGGGGTAATGAAGGTATTGGTGACCTCCTTGAAAAGGACTTGTGCATGCACTATTGTATTCAGTGCTCCTGACCCCACATCAGGCCACTGTAGACCCACGCCTCTGCTGGAGACTCCTGGACATGCACAGGCAAGTCTGGCTTGGTCTTTTGTGGGAAAACTGCTCCTTTCTCCCAGCTCCTGGTGTACACTAGGTTTTGTTTGTGCCCTCTGAGATTCGGTGTCCCCGGGCCTGTGGAGGTTCTGTAATCAAATCCCACTGGCCTCCAAAGTCAAATTCCCTGGGGATTCTCAGCCCCTTTGCTGAATTCCAGGTTGGGGAAAATCTGTTGTGGTCCTAGAACTTTCTTAATGGTGTGAGAATTTCCTTGGTATAATTGTTCTGCAGTTTGTGGGTTGTCTGCTCAGCGGCTCTGCGGTGGGGCTAATGGCGACCTCCTCCAAGAGGGCTTATGCCACACGCTGCATGACCTAGGTGTGCTGCAGCCAGAGCCCCTGGCCTCTGCAAGAGATACTCAAACACTCAAAGGCAAGTCTGGCTCAGTCTCTGTGGGGTGTCTGTGTCCTGGTGTGCACGAGGTTGTTTGAGCCCTCCAAGTGTCTCTGGCAGGTATGGGGTTTGATTCTAAATGCAATTCCACCCCTCCTACCATCTTGTCGAGGCTTATCCTTTGCCCTTGGACATGGGGTATCTTTTTTTGGTGGGATCCAACATTCTCCTGTTGATGGTTGTTCCTCAGCGAGTTGCAATTTTGCAGTTCTCACAGGAGAAGATGTGTGCCTGTCCTTCTACTCTGCCATCTAGTATCTTCAATAAATGGTCTTGGAAATATGATTCAGATGATGTGGGGCATCCTGTACACGTCCTGGATCCAGAAGGCACACACGAGGAGCCTGGCTCAGTATTCCCAAACCAGACCGTGGAGGCACCACCAGGGAGTGGTTCTACCTGTAGATGCAAAGAAACACTAAAGGCATTGCCACTGAGTATACAAACAAATTACTGTCCCTGTCATTTACAAGTGCCCTGGGGTTACCTGCCCGTGCAATAATGGAAGAAAATGAATTAAGGATAAATACTGGAAAGAACATGGCAAAATAATCATTACTTTAAGTGATAGGAATATCTATATAGAAAAATTCCATAGAATCAACTAAAAGCTATTGAAAATAATAAGAGAATTCAGTAGTTTGAACTTTTTCTTTTTAACCAATGATGACCAGACAGAAAATATCATTATTTAAAAATATTCCATTGATAGTGGTCACCAAGTATATCGGCCATCTGCCAATAGGTAATTGGTAGGTTATATTGAAATGTATTTGTAAAATGTACTTTAAATGTTGTAGAAAGGCACTGTATGTGCTCTAGAATGGGATGCCCAGGATTTCTAAGCAACTCCCATTAATGTATAACTTTAACTTGAATTTTTATGTGACAGAAATGATTTTAAATTTTGTCTGTATGAATAAATGAGGACATGGAGTTCCATGGGTGGACTTTTTTTGCCTAAATCCACCAAATCTATATTTGCCAAATCCATCAAATCTATATTTTCTACTATAGACATTTTTAGTCAGTGATACCCAAATAGCACTTTTTTTTTTTTTTTTAATCATGGACAATAGGAAGGGAGTGGACATTATGGGTGGCCATGCTGAGTTTCTTCTGGCTTTGTTCTTTTAGCAAGTGAGGGTCCCAGTGTGATGGTACCACTTCTCATGTATTACTAGAGAATTTTCAGAAATCATCCATCACTTCCTTACAGGTGGATATAGGCTGTGATGCCCCTGAAATGGGCATCATTTGCACAGAAGGGGTCCTCTCAGGCTTAGTCACCTGCATCACTCCCATCATTCATCATAGTTACCTAAAAATTGCACAGAGGAAAATATACCCGTCTTTGGGTCTGGCCACAGACAACCAGAGCTTGGCTATGAAAATTTTGCAGCAGGGGCAGTGGGGACAATGGTGGGCTTCTGCTTTGTCTTAGTCCTCATGAATCTCTTCTTAGAGACGATGTTATTGTTCAGTCACTCTGTCACGTCTGACTCTGTGACAGAATGAAAAGGCAAGAGATGATGCTGGGTCCCATGATTTAAAGAGGAATATAGAGGTGCAGTGACCCAAGCTTGCAGGACAAGGGAGGACTGCCAGACATTCTATATAATAATGACCTCAGCAACTCAGAGTCTAAAAACATTATAGAATTCCAACTCCAAAAATGTTCTAAGATAAACTAGACCCACTTTGTATGTGTTTTCCCTACAGCATTGATTCAGTGTTTTTTGAACACCTACAACAGGATAAGCACGGTACTGTGCAATGTGTCACTTTTGTTTAGTTACTAATTTAGTGTCCCTTTTCCTTCCTGGAATGTAGAGTCCATGCAGGGAGGAAACTTGTCCACTGTTGGAACTTCAGTGATGTTGATAGTGCCTGGCACATTCAGCCCCCCACCCACCTGCCACCCCAGTGGATATGTATTGGATGAAGAGAGAGGAAAAACATAGTTCCTACCCACAGAAATTCACAGTTCAGTGGGGAAAAAGGGAGAAATATCAATGACTATAGTGCAAGGTCGGAGAAGGCAATGGCACCCCACTCTAGTACTCCTGCCTGGAAAATCCCATGGATGGAGGAGCCTGGTAGGCTGCAGTCCATGGGGTTGCTATGAGTCAGATACAACTGAGTGACTTCACTTTCAGTTTTCACTTTCATGCATTAGAGAAGGAAATGGCAACCCACTCCAGTGTTCTTGCCTGGAGAATCCCAGGGATGGGGGAGCCTGGTGGGCTGCCGTCTATGGGATCACACAGAGTCGGACATGACTGAAGTGACTTAGCAGCATAGTGCAAGGTGGTGGTCTTAAGTGGAGGTGTGCACAAGCTACAAAGATAATAGAAGATGAATTTTTGCAGGGGATTTTTGAGGCCTCACCAAGGATGCGGTGCTTGATTCTTCATAAAAAGTATGAATATTTGTTAGTTGAATAAAGTATTGGAGGGCATTCCAGGAAGATAAATGTTATGGTCTGAATTCTATTTCCTCGAAACTTAGATACTGAAGCCTAAATCCCCAGTACCTCAGTGTGTGACTGTGACTGTATTTGGAGATAGGATCCTTAAAGGTAATTAAGATTAAATGATGTCATCAGAGTGAACTCTAATCCAGTATGCCTGGTGTACTTATTAGAAGAGGAAACTCAGATACAGTTACATACACAGAGGGAAGAGCATGTGAACGCGTGGGGAAAAGATGGCCACATATGAGCCAAGGAGAGAGGCCTCAGAAGGAACCAACTTGATGTTGCTTTGATCTTGGACTTCCAGCCTCCGGATGAGAAAATAGATTTCTATTGTTTAAACTACCCAGTCTGTGGCACTTTGTTGTGGAAGCCCCAGCAGACTAATACAAGGGGGAGAGCATGTGTAGAGGGTGGAGGTGGGAGACGGCATGGCTTCTTTGGAGGCTCTGGGTCTTCTGGCAGAAAGATAGTATTAATACATAGTTCTAGGAAAGGGCTGGCTGGCGTGAAATGAAATACCTCCTGCGATATCTATAAACAAGGATGTCATGGTCATCCTCGATTCTGGCCCTCCAGATATGCATTTCTGATCCCCGAGGGCCCCCAAAAAGAACAGTGCTGGCAGATGGCAGCCATCAGCCACTTCCCACGATGAACACTGTGGAGCTCGGGAAGTCGAGGATGTGGGGGCCTGGGGGGTGGAGGTGAGAAAGCCGGCAGCAGCCATCTGCCACTCCCTACAATAATCAAGGAACTGAACTTAAGGATTAAAAACCAAACAACAAACAAACAAACAAACAAATGCAGGATGCTGGCCCCAGATAGCTGAGAGGTATGTGAAAGAAATGATTTCAGTAAACTCAAACACTTGAATCTTCCCAAACATAGAAGAGTGCTAAATTCCTTAACTTGAGACATCTGGTTTTCCTTAATTAACAGTAATCTTTGATGTTGAAACTATCTGCCCCTCTTTGTTGCATACTTCTGTATAACCGGACTCCACGCCCCGCCTCCTCAGAGCCATTTTCTCAGGGCTACCTAAGATGCTGCCTCTTGGGCTTGAAGTCCTAAAAATTCCCACTGAATAAAATAACTCTCAACTTTCAGGTCGTGACTGCTTTTTATGTCGACACTGGTAAAGAAAGAAGGAAGGGTGGGAGGTGTCAGGCTCATATGCCTATATGAATGAAGCAGGCTTATGTCGGACAGTGGTGTTGCAGGAAGGGGGCCTGAAACTGGGCTCTTGTCTAACACTCAGAAATGAATTGTCCGAGGAGACATGTGCTGACAATGCAAGAGATTTTATTGGGAAGGGGCGCCCAGGTGGAGAGCAGTGGGGTGAGGGAACCCAGGAGAACAGCTCTGCCACGTGGCTCACAGTCTCGGGTTTTGTGGTGACGGGATTAGTTTCCAGGTTGTCTTTAGCCAATCTTTCTGACTCAGAGTCCTTCCTGGTGGCGCACGCCTTGTTCAGCCAAGATGGATGCCAGTGAAAAGGATTCTGGGAGGTGGTCAGGCATGTGGTGTCTCCTTTTCACCTTTCCTGAACGCTTCCGGTTGATGGTGGCTTATTAGTTCCCTGTTCCTTACCAGGATCTCCTGTCATAAAACAACGCATGCTATGGTTACTATGGTGCCTGGCCAGGGTGGGCAGTTTCAGTCAGTGTGCTTCCCCTAACACTAGGGAGGGGTGGAGTCTGTGGTGAACTGGGAAACACAGGCACCATCTCAAGGGCAGATATGTGGTGACTCTGTGGCTGACGGATGCCAGCTGGGAATGGGGGCCAAGTGTTGCAACAATTCCCTATTTTCAAGACAAGTCAGAAATACGACTTTTGATGTATAATCTTATGCTTTTCATTTGTTATTTTTTTCTACCTTTTTGGCCACACTCTGTGGCACGTAGAATCTTAGTTCCCCAACCAAGGATTGAATTTGTGCCCCTTGCAGCAGGAGCATGGACCTGCTGAACCACCAGGGAAGTACCCATCTTATGATTTTTGAAAGTTTACAATTAATGTTTTAAACTCTGTGTGAGCCATAAAACGATATATGTATGTGTGTGTGTGTGTGTGTGTGTGTGTGTGTGTATATATATATATATATATATATATATATATATACATACTAGATGAAGCCTATGGGCTGCCCATTCGTAATCCCTGAATTAGCTAAGGACTAACATAAAGGATGTTAGATGTATGACAAGGAAGTCTAATTTTCCTATTTGGTGGGGGGAACAGTTGGTGAATCCTGAGTGAGATAAGTGACTTGAACTCACACTGGCCGTGGTGGTTTAGAGCTAGGTGGGCTTTTACTTAAAGGTTGTTGTGTTGTGAGTGTGTATGTGCTCAGTTGAGTCTGACTCTTTGCAACCCCACAGACTGTAGCCTGCCAGGCTCCTCTGTTCTTGGAATTTTCTAGGCAAGAATACTGGAGTGGGTTGCCATTTCCTCAGCCAGTGATAGAACCTGTGAACCCACATCTCTTGCACCTCCTGCATTGGCAGGTGGATTCTTTATCACTGTGCCACCTGGGAAGCTTTTCTTAAAGGGCCAGATAGTAACTATTCTTTTACTTTTGTGGGCCACATGGCCTCTTGCTACTATCTCACTCTGACACTGTAGTGTAAAAACAGTTGTAGACAGTATATAAGCACATGGGCCTGGCTGCATTCCAAAAACTTCATTTACAAAAACAGATGGTGGGCCAGATTTGGTCCCTGAGCTATTGCTTGCTGATCCTGGGTTTAGAGGGCTGGAGACTTGAAGGCGGGGTTGGCAGGGGTGGGGGGAGTGTGGATAGGGGTGAGGATGAGTTCAGAGAACAGTCTAGGTAAGAGATGACTTGAGGCTGTGGTAATGGAGGTAGAGAGGGTAGGAGAGATTCAAGAACTACTGAGCAGGTAGTGTCAAAACTTGCTGATTGATGAGCCTCTGAGGCAGAGAAAAGAACCACAGTTGATGCCCAGGTTTCTGGCTGGACTTAGGGGCTCAGTTGAAGACTTCCTCTCCTTGTTGGAGACAAAGACATTTCCTTGTACCCTTCTAGGTTCTGGCTGGTCTAAGGATTAAATTGACATGAGACAGATTAACAGAAAATCAAACAAGGTTTAATAGCATGTGCACATGGGAAAGACCTGGGAAAACTTACTAAGCTGGCTCAACCCCTCACCTTAAATACCATCTTCCATTAAAGACAAAAGAGGATGTTGGGGTAGTGGTTTGGGAACTCCAGGACGGTGTGGGCAATTGACATTGAGGTGGAAAAGCAAATGTATAGAAAACAAATGTTTGCTGGGCCCTGCAGACAGTGGGGCACGAGAGGAGTTTTAACTAACACTTTGTTAGGTTCCTCCCTGTCCACACACCTGGTTGACACTGTTACCGAGTCCAAGTTCACTCTGCTCGCCACACGACAGGCCAATGAATTGGAGACAGTGGAGATGAGGTGTTGAGACGAGGAATATGACTCTGCCAGAAAGGCAGTAGACTGAGAAGATGGCAGATTAATGTCTCAAAATAACCATCTTATCAGGGTCTGAATGCCAGGTTTGATAATAGAACGGAGTGGTGGGGGTGAGGAAGCAAAGTAAAAAGGCCATTAATCTTGCAGATATCTTCTGGAATGGCAATGCTCTGGGAGGGGATGTGTTAATTTCTTCCTTTTTGTAGCCATCCACACAGGTGGACAGGGTCCTGAATAAAGGTACTTTGGTTTAATATCCAGGCAGAGGGGCAGGGCTCCCCAAGGCAGGCCATTATGTAAAAACAGTATCCTTTTAGTGAGCAAAAGCAACGAGAAAGCAGGGGGAAGCAAAGGTTAAAAGAAACAGATCCAACATGGGGTCATGATTGGCTCTTCCCTGTAGCAATAATATAGTCGTTGCTGCTCCCTTCCTGGGCCAGGTCCTCTAGCTACATTCTTTAGGCAGTCAAGGTGAAGGTCTAATTTCTCTCTCTTTTGGGCCTTTATTGTTTTTAGCTCCAAATACTCTGCATGCCAAAGACACACTCTGGGGTGGCAAATTTTGCTCTTCTACACCTTCTAATGACCATGACCTCCCGAGTCAGCCCATTCTGCTTTGGGGTGACCCTGAGGAGTCCCTCCTTCCTGGGGACCCTAACCTATTAGAAGGAACTTCTTCGATCACAGAACCGTCCTGCCCTGCTGCTCCAGCTCAAATGGAAAACTTCATTCTGTCCAGCACTGAGGCCATGAGCAAGATTCATGCCTATTGCCTTCAGGTTATTAGAGTCTCTTCTCCCACCCTGCCCTCATCCCCACAGCCCCCAGTCTTGGGATATGAAAACAAATCCTCAAACAATTAGAGTAACAAGGCGCCCTGCAGGGATCAGGACAGGCTAGGGCTTGTGATGCCAATTACCAAACCTCTGTAGGCCCCCACTCTGCAGAACAGTGGGGAAAATGTGCTAAATTGTTCTCTGAGCAGAGGCGGCACGGCCTGGCCTGAAGTGCACCCGCCAGGGTCTGGTGCGTGCCTGCCAAGCCAGGAGCCCACTTTGATGTGCTCCAGGTGGCCACGGAGCCACTGCGGGGCATCAGGAGCTGCTGGACTCTCTCTCTCTCTTTTCTCTGCCAGAGCCCACAGATGCTCCGCGGACGCAGGAGCACTGGGGAGGGTGAGGGCCGACCTGTTACAGAGCTAATGAATTCCACTCGCAGGTTTCCTGTGTCTGCTGCAACGGCTGCTGAGAGGTGTGTGCAAAATGGTCCCCAGGCACTTAACTGGGAGAGGAGGAAAGGATAAACCTAAGGCCTGCTGTGCAGGGGGCTGAGCTGCCTCTGGCTTTGAAGGGAGTGGCAGAACAGGACTTTGCGAGAGGAGAATGGCCCTGGAGGAACCTGTGGGGATCAGACTGTATTTATTTGAAGACCCAGCAGGCCTGGTCCTGGGGCCAGACCTTGATAATTCAGGAGGCTGAGGAAGAAGGTCCAGAGTGGGAGGAAGGAGGCTTAGGCACCGGGCTCTGTGGCGGAATCCCGACTGAGCTCATTCACTTGTCTGTCTTCCACTCCTGCTAGCACCCCAAAGTGAAAGTTGCTCAGTCGTGTCTGACTCTTTATGACCCCAGGGACATGGACTATACCCCGTGAAGAATTCATGGAATTCTCCAGGCCAGAATACTGGAGTGGGTAGCTTTTCCCCTCCCCAGGGGATTTTCCCAACCCAGGGTTCAAACCCAGGTCTCCCACATTGCAGGCGGATTCTTTACCAGCTGAACCACAAGGGAAATCCAAGAATACTGGAGTGGGTAGTCTATCCCTTCTCCAGCGGATCTTCCCAACCCAGGAATCGAACCGGGGTCTCCTGCATTGTCGGTGGATTCTTTACCAACTGAACTGTCAGAGGCACCCCAAAGCTGGGTCTTATTAGGGATGGAATGTAATTAATTTCGAGTTTCCCAGGTGGTGCTAGTGGTAAAGAACCTGCCTGCCAATACAGGAGATACAAGAGACATGGGTTCAGTCCCTGGGTTGGGAAGATTCCCTGGGTTGGAAAGACCCCCCGGAGAAGGGCACAGCTACCCACTCCAGTATTCTTCCTGGAGAATTCCATGCACAGAGGAGCCTGATGGGCTACAGTCCATCAGGGGTGCAAAGAGTCGCACAGGACTGAAGTGACTTAGCATGCATGCACATGCATAATTAATTTCAATGTTACACACTCTTGGTTTCATCTTGCTTCTTTGTTTTCTCTCCTTCCTAATTTTCTTGCTTTTGAAACATTAACTGTGTCATTGGGGGTGGATTGGATAAACTAAATTAAGGTCCAGGGTGTGGGTCTGCAACCACGGTTGTCTGTGCACAGGCAGATTTTCTAGAGGGAAGAGTTCTTTGGTGAGGAAGTTTTGGGTATTGTGGCTGCACGAGAGATTCAAGATGGGACCCTGTGATGCTGTGATCTGCTTCTCAGCCTCCATAGGCTGCTTCTGGGCTCTCAGGAGAGTGGAGTTTCTTTGTACAACCTGAAGAAGGTGTTGGGAGAAACGATGCACAGGCAGCGAGGCTGTGGGGCCAAGATGACAAAGTACAGCGCCCTCTACTGGTGATCGCAGGTTGCTTCAGATTTGATGACCTCAGAATCACACCTTTCAGCTCCCCAGGGATTTCAGGTCTGGCAGCTATATCAAAGGCAATCAACATAGCCTCCCCTTCCTGGGATGAAAGTTGAGCACCAGCATCACCTCCGTTTCTCAGGGATCCAGTCCACCAGCCAGCACTTGAGTGAGCCCCAGAGGCAGGGGCCCTGAAAGAGACACATTCCATATGTGCTTCTAGGAGGCAGTTAGGAGCTGGCCGGAGAGACGGGAGCCACAGGCCTCCATCCAGGGGATTGGAGCAGCTCACGTGGTGCACCCCGGGGAGTGGGGAAGATTTCCTGCGAAAGGAGGTGGACTGTTGGCCGGCACTTACAGAGTGGATAGAGTTTAGAGAAGCTGGTGGGGGGTCATTCCAGGTGGGGGACCAGTGAGAACACTGGTCCAGTGGAAGTCCCAGCTTCCTACTGAGGTGGACAGGTGGCTTCTCCCTCTACGCATGGCCTGCCCCAAGTGACTCTGTAGCTCCTTGCACCAGAAGAACGGAGTCCATTTCCCTGCCCCTGAACACTGGGTTTGGCCACATGGACTGCTTGGGCCCATAGAATAGGGTGAGAGTTACCGCATGTCAGTTTCCAGCCTAAGCCATGAGAGACCTCTTCCGTTCCTGCCTGCTGTCTTGTGTCTTTGCCGTAACCATGAGAAGCATCTACCTTGGCTAGTCTGCTGGAGCAGAGGAGGATGACGCACACGTGGAACAGAGCCAGTTACCCCAGCCAAGCCCAGATGAAAGCAGCCAGCCCAGCTGCGCCTACATCAGCTCAACTGCAGATGCAGGAGTTGTATGCATTCTTATTGTTGCACTCCACTGGGAATTTGTGGTTGTTACACAACAGAAAGCAGTATTGTAGCCACAGTCAGCTGATAGAGGAGTGAAGGAATTCATGGGCATCTCCCAGTTATGAAAGGAGGCACTTGCCTCTAAAGTCTGTGTGTACACATTTGGGGCTGTTGTTACTAAGTTATTTTTCCTTCTAGTGAAAACTTCCCCAGAGAGATGGATTCATTTCCCCAACGTCCCACAGGTTAGCAGCACAGTCAGGGCTAAGAGAGGACACCTCTCACCTCCAGGTCAGAGCCCACTGCACCACCTGACCTTCCTGTTTGTGTTCGTGTGGACCACAGCACAGAGGTCAGGAAAACTTTTCCTTGCAGGTTGGTGAGGTCTCAGGGTTTGCAACAGACACCAGTGCTCAGCTGTTATCTGGATTGATGTGGCCGTTTGCCATAACATTTAGCAACCTCTCTGTCAAATAAATGGCCAGAGAGGCTCTTGACACTTCCAGTATAAAAGAAAGAGGAGTCATATTCTATGGTTTTACGAGGCTGTCCGGACAAGACCCGTTAAAGGGATGGTTGTGAGTTGAGACTCTGGGGTTGAATTGGTAGTATTTCTTTGCCCCACACACCTTCAGAGTTTGCTGTGAGTGATTCTTAAGACAAAAGGGTCAGGGACAGCCAACCATAGCTGGGCAAAATGGCTCTTGGCTGGATAGGAAGGGTCATAGCCGTGAAATCGGGAGCTAGCTAGAGAGGGCCCCTTTATAGAGAACCCCTGAAATACTGCTCCTGGGTTTAAATTTGAGAGTGGGAAAGGGACTATTTTGCAAGTGATTTACCAAATACCATCAGGCTCATTATCTGTACTTAAGTCATTATTTACCTCTAAATTGCTGGTGCTGCTGCATTTCGCCTAATGGTAGAGTTCTCCTTTTGGAGTTAAAGATGTCTAGTAACAATTTGAGTTTTTCATTTGACATTGGAATGATCCAATGTGAAATGTGCATAATAATCGCATGCAAGAAAGACATAAAAATTTAAAGGAGGCTGAGAGAGAGAGAGATGGAGTATGTGTGTGTATATGTTTGATAATGATGTTGCTGGTGAGGCTGGAATTGGTGGGAGGCAGGTTTGGTTTGGAAAATCTCACTCTTTCCATAGAGATAAAAGAGTGGAAATAATCCCCAGTCTCAGTGCTACAGCTTTAGAGGCTGCTTGAGTCTCAGGAGGCAGAGAGAGAGACCATGAGGGAACTGAAGGACTCTCTCACATCCTTGCTGTTCAAAGTGTTGTCCACACATCAGCAGCTATGGTGTCACCTGGGTGCTTGTTAGGTATGCAGGATCTCAGTTCCCACCCCAGAAGTGCTGAATCAGAATCTGCATTTAACAAAGTCTCCGGGTGAATCGTGTGCGTAGTAAAGTTTGAGAAGCCCTGTCTTAGGAGACCAGGATGGAGTGGGGGAGATGGAAGGATCTGTCTTATTTCGACAGTGTGTCTTATAAGGGCTTGCCCAGCTTGTCAGTGTGCCATGGGCTTCAGAGCTAGAAGATGTCGACTTCTGTCCTGATGCCCTCTGTACCTCGGGACAGTTCCTTGACCTTGTAGAGCTCCAGTGAAAGTGTTAGTCGTTCAGCTGTGTCTGACTCTTTGCAACCCTGTGGACTGTAGCCCACCAGGCTGCTCTGTCCATGGAATTCTCCAGGCAAGAATACTGGAGTGGGTAGCCATTCCGTTCTCCAGGGGATTTTCCCAACTCAGAGACTGAATCCAGGTCTCCTGCATTGCTAGCAGATTCTTTACTGTCTGAACCACCATTTAGCATCTAGTGTTACCATGAAGATTTAGAAGAATATAATAGTCTGGCACAAACCTGAGGGTCAATATTTGTAATTCTGTTGTTCTTCCCTCAAGACACTGAGGATTGTCCTCTCTGAATAGGTGAGCAATCAGGAGGCAGTTCAATGGCAAAAGATAACCAAAATCTGTTAAGCAATTTCTCTGTGTCAAGCTCACTACTAATTGTGTTCGCTAAGGGATTTTAGCCTGGAGCCAAGCTGCCTGGTGCAAAGCCTACTATGAGACAGTGGACTGGTTATATAACCCCTCAGTGCCTCAGTTTCCGCATCTGTGATATGGGTTTATTATTAACTTCCTGTTTCTTTGTAAGCATTATATGAGTAGTTTTTCCTTGGTAACCCTTGGGGTTGGGGGGGTTGGATGTTAAAATCCATGGATGCTCAAGTGCCTTATATAAAATGGTGCCATATTTGCATATTACCTATATGTACACTCTGATTATATTTTCAATAACCTCTAGATAACTTATAGTACCTAATACAATATAAATGTTATATGCTGCTGCTGCTGCTGCTAAGTCACATCAGTCGTGTCCGACTCTGTGCGACCCCATAGACGGCAGCCCACCAGGCTCCCCGTCCCTGGGATTCTCCAGACAACAACACTGGAGTGGGTTGCCATTTCCTTCTCCAGTGCATGAAAGTGAAAAGTGAAAGTGAAGTCGCTCAGTCGTGTCCAACTCTTCGAGACCCCATGGACTGCAGCCCATCAGGCTGCTCCATCCATGGGATTTTCCAGGCAAGAGTACTGGAGTGGGGTGCCATTGCCTTCTCCGTAAATGCTATATAAACAGCTGTAAATACAATATATATGCTATATAAATAGTTGCAGCAAATTCAAGTTTTACTTTTTGGAACTTTCTGAAATTAAACTATTTCGGATCCATCAGTTGGTTGAATCTGCAAATACAGTCCCTATGGATATATAGGGCCAAATGTAATACATACATGTTCAGTACTTAATGGGGAGTCTCATATGTAATGAATAGTGAACAAACATACTTATTAACACACTTATTTAACCCTCACTGCAGTCTCTGGAAGAGAGAATTATTATCCTTATATTATAGCTGAAAAACTGTGAAGCTAAGAAAGTTGCCTAGGACCACATGGCTGGGAAATGCTAGAGCCAAGATTTGAACTCACATCTCTCAGCCTCTGAGACCATGTACCTCATTAACTCATGGTTCTGTTCTGCTCACATTAAGAGGTCAGGAGAGTCACCCTGCAACCAGACCAGCTGCCCCAGGAGTTGCTCTTGGCTTCCTTCCTTATGGTAGTCGAGGCAAAACCAAAGGGAAGTGGAAGAAATCAAAGTGCCAGGAAGTGGAAAGGCACCCTTTCAAAGCACTTGTGCTGATATTTAACACATCCCTTTGAAATACTCTGCTCATAACCTATCAAGGGCAATTTGGAAACATGCGCTCATGGAAGAGAGCGTGGTTGCTTTTTGACACTGCTGTTTCTATTATATATACAGCAACAGCCATACCGGCTCGACCTGGACATGATTTATTTATGGGGCAGCCCAGCCCCAGCTGAGCTAGCCTTCCGTACTTGCGGTAGACTGCACTAGAAGAAAGGGAATGCACAATTTGGGGAGGTAATTATTTTTCCACGTGTTCATTAAAAAGAAGGAATTTTCCAATTACCGCTGGAATGAATAAAACTTTTTAAATAAAAAATTCAGATTAAAATCTAGAGAGAGTTTGTACTAGATTGGAAACCAAGAGTCTTGGGTTCCTTGTAGCTCAGTGTACTTTTCAGATCCCAGTCCTGTCTCTGTACCTTACCAGCTACTTCACTTGTCTGAGCTTCAGTTGCCTCATCAGTAAGACTGGCATTCTGATTGTTCTGGGAAGATGTAATGAGATATCACACATAGAGAGCTTAATGCAAAACCTGGTGTATCGTAGGGGTCTAATGAACTGTGGTGTTGGAGAAGACTTTTGAGAGTCCCTTGGACTGCAAGGAGATCCAACCAGTCCATTCTAAAGGAGATCAGCCCTGGGTGTTATTTGGAAGGAATAATGCTAAAGCTGAAACTGCAGTACTTTGGCCACCTCATGCGAAGAGTTATCTTATTGGAAAAGACTCTGATGCTGGGAGGGATTGGGGGCAGGAGGAGAAAGGGACGACAGAGGATGAGATGGCTAGATGGCATCACTGACTTCGATGGACATGAGTTTGAGTAAACTCTGGGAGTTGGTGATGGACAGGGAGGCCTGGCGTGCTGTGATTCATGGGTCGCAAAGAGTTGGACACAACTGAGTGACTGAACTGAACTGAATGAATGTTTGGCTTCCCTGGTGGCTCAGTGGTAAAGAATCCACCTGTTAATGCAAGAGACTCAGATTCAGTCCTTGGGTTGGGAAGATCCCCTGGAGAAGGAAATGGCAACCACTCTAGTATCCTTGCCTGGAGAAATTCCATGGACAGAGGAGCCTGGTGGGCTACAGTCCATGTGGTCACAAAGAGTCAGATGCAACTTAGCGACTGAACAACAACAAATGCATGTTTGCTATTATTATAAACAGTTGCAGAAATGGCTTTGAGACTGAGGGCAAATAAGTCTTTTTTTTACGTGATTTACCTTTTAAGGCTTCCCTAGCGGCTCAACGATAAAGAATCTGCCTCCAATGCAAGAGACACAGGAGCTGCGATCCCTGGGTGGGGAAGATTCCCTGGAGGAGAAAATGGCAACCCACTCCAGTATTCTTGCCCAGAAAATCCCATGGACAGAGAAGCCTGGTGGGCTACAGTCCAAAGGGTTGCAAAGAGTCGGACACAACTGAGCACACACACCCAGCACTTTTTAAAACTAAGAAAGTAAGGCAAGATTATTTTTAGGTTCCTTCTACATCAGCCATCAGTTCAGTTCAGTTCAGTTGCTCAGTCGTGTCCCACTCTCTGTGACCCCATGAATTGCAGCATGCCCGGCCTCCCTGTCCATCACCAACTCCCGGAGTTCACTCAAACTCACGTCCATTGAGTCAGTGATGCCATCCAGCCATCTCATCCTCCATCATCCCCTTCTCCTCCTGCCCCCAATCCCTCCCAGCATCAGAGTCTTTTCCAATGAGTCAACTCTTCAAATGAGGTGGCCAAAGTATTGGAGTTTCAGCTTTAGCATCAGTCCTTCCAAAGAACACCCAGGACTGATCTCCTTTAGAATGGACTGGTTGGATCTCCTTGCAGTCCAAGGGACTCTCAGGAGTCTTCTCCAACACCACAGTTCAAAAGCATCAATTCTTTGACACTCAGCTTTCTTCATAGTCCAACTCTCACATCCATACATGACCACTGGAAAAACCATAGCCTTGACTAGATGGACCTTTATTGGCAAAGTAATGTCTCTGCTTATTTGCACATTTTTCTTCTGAGGTCCCTTTGTCTGGGTACCCTTATGAACAGGAGAAAGAATCTATTTCAAAGAAATCCATCTCTGTACCTGTCTATCTTATATCATACGATTGATATCAGATGCCCATTCCAAAAGGACTAAGAGGATAAATTCCCTCTTATTCCTCCTAAAGAAATAAGAGGAAAAAATTTCAAAACATTTCCATTCCTTGAGACTAAGCAGAAGGTAAACTTGTCATTTGAGTAGATACAGAGTTTGTGGGCAAGACCTTCTCTTTTTAACTTATTATAATCTTTATAAACACAGTAGAGATCTTGGTCTCAGCTTAATTGCTGGATATTTCATGGATATCCGACTTTTCTTTCCTTTCTTCATTTGTTGCTAGTTTGAAAGGAGTGGACTAAGTCTAATGAAATCCACCTTGCTACAAAGCCACCTCACAAAATGTTAAAGTGTAGCTTCTTTCCCCCCTTAGACCAACATCTTGAAATATAATAGTGATTAATAACATTTTTATAGGAGGCATATTGTCTGAAATATTTTAATGGCTGTCGGTGAAATTTATTCTGTAAGATCTAGTAGAAAGATGTAATTTCCATGAGTAATAGTTATCATGAATATTATTATGCTCCCTAGGAGGGAAGAGGGGGAAGGAGAGAGGAGATGGAGATGAGGAAATGAGTCTAACCTGAGTGTGTGTTGTTATAAATGAAGGCAATTATTCCTTGCATTTGAATACTCTATATTATCTGATATATATTATATATATAATATCTGATGATATCTGATACCTAACATAGTAACATATGTAATATGTTGTATAATAATATAATAACACACAACCTTTTTTATTTCATCCTCACAGTCACTTTGTAAAAATGACATTTTCCCATTATTCAGCTGAGGATCTCAGTGTGTGTATGTGTGCTGAGTCTCTAGAGTCATGTCTGACTCTTTGCAACACGATGGACTCTCTGTCCCTGGGCTTCTCCGGCAAGAACAGTGGAGTGGGTTGCCATGTCCACCTCCAGGGGATCCTCCTCACCCAGGGATCAAACCTGAATCTCTTAGGTCTCCTGCATTGGCAGCTGGGTTCTTTACCACTGACCCATCTGGGAGGCTCTCAGAAGTTTGCCCAAATCCCACCCACTTTTCTAAACTCCAGGTTCAGTGCATAAACTGTAACACAGCTTTTCTGGCATGAACCCAATGCGATGGTTTACAGCCTATTTCTCTGACCTTTTCTCCCCACCCCCTTCATGCCCCACAGTTGACAAGTGAATTATTTGGTGGACAGAATATCCACATTAACTGAGAGCTGCTCCAGAGCAATACCCTTAGAGCTAATTTTCAGAAAGTTGGAACCAACTTTATTCTAAAAACTCCATAGGGGCAAAGAAATCTTTTGATTCAGAGAGCACTTCAAGATCTGATATGGTTTGAGCATCTTGTGGCTAAGAGCATCAACGGTTCTTTTAAAATTCCAAGGAACCTTCCTGCTTGTTTCGAGCTCCCTGGTTGCTCATATTCTGAATAAGCAGATGTTTACTGAACTTCTGCCGTGCTCAGAGTAAATACTCTCCTTTTGCAGAGGAGGCCTCTTCGCTTTCTGCGTTTCCCTCATGTTCTTCCAGCTTCTTGCTGTGTCGGCATATGTATTAGTCTAAGCAGCGCCACTTATTAATTAATTGATTATCTAGTTCAGCCGACTGTATTAAGCAAGAGGATTTATGACTGAACGCTCTGTGATGATGTTCCGTGGCCTGCCCACTTCTCGGGTGGAAAATCAGGGGTGCCAAGAACAGCTCCCTTAGTGCAGGGGAACCAGAGCAGTGGCTTTTCTGTTCCAACACAGCACCTCTGGAGCTCTAGCCAGGATTCTCCAGGCTGTGAAAGTTTGGCTGTCTACTCATCCACCTCTTCTTGAGTGGTAGGAAGGAAGAAAAGGGAAGAGGAGGAGAGAGACTGAGACAGAGATAGATACAGAAAAGGGAAGAGGAGAGGAGGGGATGAGAAGGGAGGGGAGAGGGGATGAGGAGGGGGAGGGTTTCGGGCAGGGATGTGTAGCATCTCCTCCTCAGCTTCCTCCAAAGCCCTTTGTCCTTCCAGCTGGGTGTCCTGCTTTGCATTCACAGCAGGTCTGTCTACAGGACTTTCAGTACAGAGAGAGAAAGTAGATTTTTTGCAGCATTTATATCTCTGCAGTGTGAGAGTAGTCCTAGGTGGATATAAGTTGTGTAAATAAATTTGCTCATCGCTTTAACTGCAAGCAAAGGAAAATATTTCCTGGACCACATTGTCTCTATCTCCCAGTCCCCCCTCCCTTTTTTGGGGGGTGGGGGTAAGTCTTAGATTTGTTTGCTTGTCTGTTTATTTGATAAGTCTGTCAGTCTGTTAGTCTGGGGTAGAGGAAATAGAGAGGGTGTAAGAGGCTTTGAACTCTGCTTCTTAACAGGAAATAGATGTTAAGCCTACAGAGCATTTGGGGAAATGCAGAGAAGGGCAGTTGCGTCCACAACCCAAGGAGTGGCTGTGCCTGCATTACCAAGTAATAAAGAAGCTCTGGGACTCAACTGATTACTGAATGAGGAAGAAGAGATACTGCTAGGGTAGATTTGCCAGAAGTCCTTGACTCTGAATCCTAGTGATAAATGTCAAGCTTCCTGTAGTCTCTCTGGGCAGCACCATCCATTCAGCCAACACCATGGGGAACGGGAAAGTGGTCACTTACATTACAGCAGGGTCTCCTGCAGCGCAGGGTGCTCTTGGTTGGTTCCTGGGTTAGGTTCAAAAACTTTCAGTCTTATGTTTATTTTAATGACTATTAGGCAGTGAAGTACAGCTGGCACATTGAACCCATGTTCTCAACAGTAATATAAAGTTTCCTTTTAAAATAAATTAAAATGTAGAGTCTACTTGAAGAGAAATATTAAGCAAATAACAGGGCAGCCGATATACCAATGTGGCAGAAAATTGTGAAGACAGTACATCCTCCTTCCTGTGTTTAGGAAGTTGGCTACAGACTGTCTTGGAATCGTGCCTGGCCCCTGCTTCTGCCATAGAAGCTAAAAAACCAGTTACTTGCTTTCTGTGACCCCTGGAGGTTACAGTGTGAGCCCTAAACCCAAGTTCAGCCATTGACATGCTCCTTCCTAGGACCTTGAGTCTAGAGCTGCACACACAAAGACATGGGTGTGGGGGAGGTAGCTGCTGCTGCTGCTGCTAAGTCGAGTCAGTTGTGTCCGACTCTGTGCGACCCCATAGACGGCAGCCCACCAGGCTCCTCCATCCATGGGATTCTCCAGGCAAGAACAATGGAGTGGGTTGCCATTTCCTTCTCCAATGCATGAAAGTGAAAAGGGAAAGTGAAGTCGCTCAATCACATCCGACTCTTTGCAACCCCATGGACTGTAGCCCACCAGGCTCCTCCGTTCATGGGATTTTCCAGGCAAGAGTACTGGAGTGGGGTGCCATTGCCTTCCCCGGGGGGAGGTAGAGACACTTTTATTGAACTTTTCCCAGGGTGAGATGTTAGCTGTAATTGTGGCTATCTACTTTCCCTTGATTCTTTCCCATTTTCAAAGTCTGATTTTCTATTTCTTCTTTATCATGTGAGCAGTTGGATACACTTCTGATAATCCCTCTCCTATTTAACTTAAATAGAGTCCATTTCTGTTGTTGATAACTTGGAACCTAATACCAGGAGGTGGTCTACCTAGAGCTTACAGCACAGATTTTGGAATCAAGCTCCATCGGTTCAAACAGAATCTGCCGCTGAGTAGTTGTGGATTGTTAGGCAGATGCGTTTTTAAGCTTCTGCTTGAAAGTGTTAGTTGCTCAGCTGTGTCTGATTCTTTGTGCCCCCATGAACTGTAGCCTGCCAGGCTTCTGTGTCCATGGCATTCTCCAGGCAAGAATATTGGAATGGGTAGCCATTCCCTTCTCCAGGGGATCTTCCTGACCTAGGGATCAAACTAGGGTCTTCTGAATTGCAGGAGGATTCTTTACTGTCTGACCCACCGGAGAAGCTTCTTTCTGCTTACCCATCTATAAAATGGGGATTATAACAGTGTCCACATCAGAGAAACGACATAAGTGAAGTGAGATTAACATCTAAAACCAAATCTGTCACAGAACAGGCTACCTCTTCAGATGGCCAGATTTGGAATAATAGAAGGGGCTTCTTAGGTGGCGCAGTGGTAAAGAATCTGCTTGCTAAGTCAGGGGATGCAAGCAATGCAGGTTTGATTCCTGGGTTAGGAAATCCCCTGGAATAGGAAATGGCAACCTACTCCAATATTCTTGCCTGGGTAATTCCGTGGACAGAGGAGCCTGACGGGCTATAGTTCATGGAATCACAAAGCATCGAACACGACTGAACACACACACACGCTGCACACACACAGGACAGGTTCGGTTTAGACACTTTGTGCTCACTCTTTTATTTTGTTTATTGGTTACTGTCTGTTTTCCTTTCAGTAGGACTTCACATGGGAAGGAATCTTTGTCTGGCCCACTGATCTACCTTAAATACCTAGAGCAGTGCCTGCCACAGAGCAGCTACTCCATAAAATTATGTGAAAGAATGAATCAGTGAGACAGGGTTACTCTTATTTTTAAATCTCTCTCTTCAACTGCTTTTGCATTTTGGGCTGGGAGAAGCAAATGTCTGGATGAAAAAAGGAATTCGGGCTAATTAGCTTCAATTAGAACAGACACTCTCTGGGGACGGGGACAGCACATCGTCCCTTCCTTCTATCCCTCACCCTCTCTTGTCCCTCCAGATCCACCTTCTTAGCAGTTTGTCCATCTTCCTTTCTCCCTCTGTAATCCAGTCACTCAGCAGAACTTGCTGCTTCGTCTTGAGATGTGCCATCAGGACTCGGAGGTCGCTGGGTAAAAGGACAAATCAACATGAAAATCTCATATTTAGACAAGAGCCTTTTTTTCTAAGCCAGCCAAAGCTGCCTAGTCAATTCTCCGGAATAGAATTTATGCAAATGAGGCTGTTGTCCAAATTATTAGAAACATGAATCCTGGCATCAGACAAACCTGGCTTTTAATCTTTCTACTATGCCCTGATGTGGTGACTGTTGGGAATTCATTTTACCTCTTTAATGCCTTGGCATTCTCATATGCAAAATAGGGCTCCTGGTGGAACCCGCCCGCCTAGGGAAGTGATGAGCATTCAGTGCGATGATGCAGCTCTGTGTGGTCCTGGTTCTGTGGGTTGACTGAGGCGCTCAGGGAGCAGTATTGTTGTTATTAATGTCTTCCCCGTCTCTCACCCCTTTCCAAGAACTAGGAGAAAGTGGTTTTATTTCCAAGGGCCAAATGCGTCTTGGGGAGTCCTTCTTTTAAAGTTTTTTGGACAATTTTAGAGACGAGAATTTTGGTGCCTTTGAGAGTAGGAAGAGATTTCCCCTCCAAGAAAGCATTTTGTTAGTTTTGTTTGCCTTGCCTTTTTTATGATTCTCCCCTCCCCCATTTTTGACATAGGGAGTTTTTTTTTACCCAGTTAAAGCATTTCTGACCTACAGCTTTGGTGGCAAAAAAATGATGTGGTTATCTAAATTATTCAATAAGAATCCTCAACTTTAGGGGGAAATGTGATGATTCCATTATTTGTACTTAGAAATGAGGATAGGTAAAGAGTAAAAGGCTCCAGGAATCCCAGAGAACAGGCTTAGTTCTTTCTGGTTAAGGGGAGACATGATACCCTACAAGATCCTACTGATTGTCTGGCTATACTCCTGGCCAGAGCTTCATCTCATTCCGTTCTCTTTGCTTTCTTTTCTTGACTTTTTCCAGCCTCTCTTATGCTTTTTTTTTTTTCATTAGCTGAATGACATCATATTTCTGCTACTTTGGGTCATTTGTATATTCTTTTCTCTCCTCAGTTAATTGACTTCTCTACACCCTTCAGATGTCATCCTCCGATTACCTTCTCCCAAGCATCATTTTGGTATTGTGAGAAGGGAATAAATTAGCACCATATAAGTTAAGAAAAGGGCAAAGATTAATTCTGATGAAGATCAAAATACCACTTTTGTTAAGCTGGAAAAGCTAATGGAAAAGTTAATTTGGAAAATATAGCCTATTTCTGTGGTTGAGTGAGATTCTTGGTATTAAACCCAGAATTAACTAAGCTCACAGGTAGCCCTTGACCTCACAGGATCCCAGTGGCAGGCCTGCCTCTGTAAAACTTAAAGCATAACGCCAAAAGCACAAGCAACAAGTAAAACATAGATAAGCTGGACTACATCAAAATCAAAAACTTTTGGGGATGCCTCTGGTGATCCACTGGTTAAGAATCTGCCTTGCAATGCAGGGGATGTATGTTCTGATTCCCAGCCTAGGAACTAAGATCCCATATGCTGCAGGGCAGAGAGAACTGACAGAGCCAGATAAATAAATATATATAAAGCAAAAACAAAAAACTTTTGTGCATCAAAGGACACTAGCAACAGAGTTAAAAACAATCCATGGAGTGGAGAAATTATTTGCAAATCATGTATCTGATAAGGAGTTAATATCCAGAATATATAAGGAATTCCTACAACTCAACAACAAACAGATGACATGATTAAAAAATGGGTAAAGGATTGAATAGACATTTCTCTAGAGAAGACATACAGCTGGTCAATAAGCATGTAAAAAGACGCTGAACATCACTAATAACAATGCAAATCAAAACCGCAGTGGGATAACACTTCATATCTATTAGAATGACTAGAATCAAAAAGAGAAATCAAGAGTTGGTGAGTTTGTGGGAAAATTGAAATGCTTGTGCTTTGATGGTGGTCATAAAACAACATGATAGTTCCTCAGAAAATTAAAAATAGAATTGCCAGTCCACCCCTCAAAACTTGAAAGCAGGAATTCGGACAGATATGTGCACACCCACATTCAGAGCAGCACTATCTGCACTTGCCAAAAGGAAAGGCAGCCTGAGTATCTATCGATGGCTGAATGGACAATGAGAATATGATTTTGTGTGTGTCTATATATATATAGACACACACAATGGCATGTTTTTCAGCCTTACAATGAAAGGAAATTCTGACACCTGGTACAACATGGATGAACTTTGAGGATATTATGCTATGGAAAATAGCTAGTCACAAAAAGACAGATACCGTGTGATTTCACTTACATGAGGCGTCTAAAATAGTCAAACTCATAAAGACAGGAAGTGGAATGGTGGTTGCCAGGGTCTGGGGGAGAGGGAAGAATGGGGAGTTATTTAATGGAGACAGAGTTTCAGTTTGGGAAGATGATGATGGTTGCATGAGAACGTGAAGGTACTAATGCCGTTGAATTGGTCACTGAAATGGTCAAAATGGTCCATTTCAACTTAACAATGGTCAAAAGAGTAAATTTTGCCTTATGCATATTTTGCCAAAAAGACAAAGAGAAACTTAAGCATAGAAGAACAAGTCAAGTAGATGTTTCTGTGGTGGCTGCCTCCTAAGAGGAAGGAGAAGGAAACAGTGGGCTCAACAAAAGTTCTCTCCCTAACTCACCAGTGGAAAAGGAGGGCAGAGAGCAGGGCTGTTTCATTAACAGAATCCTCTCTACTTAAGAAGCTACATAGGGCTGGAGAAGTAGCATTTCCCCAACGCATCCTGAAAGGGTTTATAGTCAGTTTTCTGTTTTTTTTTGTTTTTTTTTTTCATAGAACCCTATATTTCTCGAGGGCCTCTTATCTCAGATTATAACTGTACTTCCGTTTGTGTAATCATTTACTACAGTTCAGTTCAGTCGCTCAGGTGTGTTCGACTCTTTGCAACCCCATGGACTGCAGCACCCCAGTCCTCCCTGTCCATCACCAACTCCTGGAGCTTACTCAAACTCATGTCTATTGAGTTGGTGATGCCATCCAACCATCTCATCCTCTGTTATCCCTGTCTCCTCCCGCCTTCAATCTTTCCCAGCATCAGGGAATTTTCCAATGAGTCAGTTCTTCGCATCAGGTGGCCAAAGTATTGGAGTTTCAGATTCAGCATCAGTCCTTCCAATAAATATTCAGGACTTATTTTCTTTAGGATGGACTGATTGGATCTCCTTGGAGTCCAAGGGACTCTCAAGAGTCTTCTCCAACACCACAGTTCAAAAGTATAAATTCTTCAGTACTCAGCTTTCTTTATAGTCCAACTCTTTTAACGTCCATACCTGACTACTGGATAAACTATAGCTTTGACTAGATGGACCTTTGTTGGCAAAGTAATTCTCTGCCTTTTAATATGCTGTCTAGGTTGGTCATAACTTTTATTCCAAGGAGCAAGTGTTTTTTAATTTCATGGCTGCAGTCACCATCTGCAGTGATTTTGGAGCCCCCCCAAATAAAGTCTGTCACTGTTTCCACTGTTTCCCCATCTACTTGCCATGAGGTGATGGGACCAGATGCCATGATCTTAGTTTTCTGAATGTTGAGTTTTAAGTCAACTTTTTCACTCTCCTCTTTCACTTCCATCAAGAGGCTCTTTAGTTCTTTTTTGCTTTCTGCCATAAGGGTGGTATCATCTGCATATCTGAGGTTATTGATATTTCTCCCAGCACTCTTCATTCCAGCTTGTGCTTTATCTAGCCTGGCATTTTCCATCATGTACTCTGCATATAAGTTAAATAAGCAGGGTGAAAATATATAGCCTTGACATAGTCCTTTCTCGATTTGGAACCAGTCTATTTTTCCATGTCTAGTTCTAAGTGTTGCTTCTTGACCTGCATTACGAATATCTCAGGAGGCAGGTTAGGTGGTCTGGTATTCCCATCTCATGAACGGGAATTCCCATCCCACAGTTTGTTGTGATCTACATAGTCAAAGGCTTTGGTGTAGTCAATAAAGCAGAAGTAGATGTTTTTCTGGAACTCTCTTGCTTTTTCAATGGTCCAACGGATGTTGGCAATTTGATTTCTGGTTCCTCTGCTTTTCTAAATCCAGCTTGAACATCTGGAAGTTCTCGGTTCACGTACTGTTGAAGCCTGGCTAGGAGAATTTTGAGCATTACTTTGCTAGCGTGTGAGATGAGTGCAGTTGTGCAGTAGTTTGAACATTCTTTGTCATTCTGTGTCATTTACTACATAACCCTGTTATTAGGTTGAACCATATGAAATTGCTACCCTTGAAGTAAACCATGGTTGATTCCTGGCAATCTCATGTGGTTCAGTACTCGGTAGATAGGAAGCACTAGAAGGTAAAGGCTGGATCTGATTTTGATAACTCATCCTACATGCGGGGCTCAGCACAGAGCTGCCATAATGTCAGCACTTAGCAAATTATTATCCTCATAAACATAAGTCACTCTTTACTGACTAAATGGAATGGATGTCCCCATTAGATATTGCAAATTAAAAGGTGAAAAGCCTTAATTCTTTTTAAAAAATAGGAACAGAGTGAAATGTCTAATGTTGAGTACTAATGTCATAATATTTAATGGTCAAATATTAGTTACCAGTCATATATCCTGCTTTTGTTGCCTTGAGCAGTATAAAGTAATAAAAATAAAATATCACTTTCTAGAATATTTAGAAGTGAATGTTTTCGTGAATGATTAAGAGTCCATCTATGATTACTCACTTGCTTTAAGGAATAAACATTCATTTCATCAAACAAGATTGGGGCTGACCTTCTTGTTCCCCAGCATTCAACTGGATATTAAGTCTTAAACCAAGATTCAAACCAATCCTGCTTGAATCCATACTCAGATACTTTCCCCTTATATTTTTGCCTACTCCCATTGTGCCTGTTTTCATTTGAATTCAGTATTGCCTTTTCCTCTATTTTATTTCAGTTGGGCTGATTTTCTTTCAAGCAGTATCTGGAGCTGTGGGGTGTTATTGCAGAGTCAAATTTTCCCCTCTGTCGCTCCTTCTTTTCCTGTTACCTCACCCCATACCCTATTGTTTGGATCCAAAGTTTATTTCTGGCAATGAAATTCCATTTCCACAGTTTTTTTTTTTTTTTTTCCCCTTTCCTATAGTCTATGCAGAGAGGCAGACTAGCATAATGGTTAAAAGTGTAGGCTTTGGGATTAGACAACTTGGGCATGCTAGCTGTGTGACCTTTGGCAAGTTATTCAAGTTCTCTGTGCTTTAGTTTCCTGATTTCTACAATGAGGGTTCAAAGAGTTAATAGATACAAAGATCTTAGAACAGATTCTGGAATGTAGTCAGTATTAGTTGTTGTTACTAATGATATAGTGACCATCACTTGAAACTTTGAGTGAAATCTTTCAGAAAGGCTTTCTAGGCAATCAGAGACCAAACCCAAAAACAAATGAAAGCAAGAAAAGGCAGTCAACTGAAGTTCCAGAGGTGTTTGTTTGTAGAATTGGTTCTAAGATGGAAGAGGCAGGGATCAATTTGGAGTCTCAATGACAGGAAAAGGTGGTAGAAATAAAGAGGGAACAGCTTAGTTATATATGCTTCTGTGTAGTACAGGGAGGGTCAGTGAGGTGCACTATTTCTCCAGCACTTCAAAGTTGTAGATATTGCTTCTAAAATATGGGCTCAATTTTAAATAGAGAAAAAAGTGACACCAAATCCAAATTAAAACAGGCAAACGAGAGAACAATTTCTGGGGATCGAGGCTGGAGCAAGCCAGCTGAGAGGGAGAAAACACAGGACTTGGCATGCTGTAGGCATGCAGTAAGAGGTTGTGAGATGAATTTGTTGAATCATAGCAACGTAGCATTTGGAATTTAGAAGCTCAGAGATTATAGGCAAAAGTTGACATAACCCATCTCTAACAGGGACATTTCTACCTAGAAAATGAGATGGCACTGAGCCATCAGGTCCAGCTTAAAGATTCCAAGACATCAGAGGGAATGTGGACTCAGTGTGAGGCATGGAGAAATCCGTGGACACATAGGAAAGCGGTTGCTCTGCATAACAATATCCCAAATCACTTGAAGGTACTGAATGACCTCTGAGCTCGATAAAATATGGCCAAAGCTTCTTAGTCATGATAGTGGCAAATGAGGATAATAATGATGATCAAGCCATTTCAGTGTGCCAGGCAGTGTTCTAAGCTTTTCGACTGTACAGACAACCCCATAAGCCAGGTACCACTATCAGTCCTGGGTCTTTCAGATGAAATCTACTGTGGCAGCTGAATCCTGAGATGACTCCCATGATCTTTGCCCCCAGTTAAAATGTCCTGGTCAGTCCTTTCCTCTTTGGTGTAGAAGGACCTATAACTTTCTTCTAGCAGATAAAATATGGCAAAGGTCGTGGGTGGGGTATCACTTCCTTGTTTAAGCTATGTCATGTGGTGAGGGTGATGGCATGCTACTCCCTTCATTATATTATTTTATGTATCTGTATCTATCTATATAGATATTGATGGGTAGAGAGTTACATTTATTCTTTAGTGACTCTGAGAAGTCATTCTCACTTTGCTGTTAGCTTTAAAGGAGCCACCAGGAGTTCTATGGTTATAAGAAAATGAATTCTACCAACAATATGAATGCCCTTGGAAGCTGATGCTTCTCCAGTCAAACCTCTAGATGAGACAGTAGCCAGGTGGACCCTGAGCTAAGGGGCCAGCTAAGCCATGTCCAGGATCCTGACCCCTGGATACTGTGAGATAATGAATGTATGCTGTTTTAGGGTGCTAAGTGTATGGTGATTTGTTACACAGTAATAATAATAATAAAAAAAACAGTATATCTTTTGTAAGAAATTAGAGCAGTTGACAAACTTCTATGATTCAGATAATCCCTCAGTCTCTCAAGACAGCCAAAGCAGAATAGGACAAATAAAAATGAGTCGAGGCCCCTTTGTTTTATGGAACTACCTTAGTCTGTAAAGTTTCTCTACTTTTCCCGTGATGCCTCTGAGACATACTGAGCTCTTTCTCTTAGTCAGTCAGTGGCCCATCACTCTCAGTACTTTGCTGTCATACTCTTGAACATAGTAGAACACGTGACTGTTTGTTACTCTCATTGAAACATAAGTTCAGTAAGGGCAGGAACTGAAGCCGGCATCTTCAGCATTTAGCTCGGAGCATGGGTCACTAAATACTTGTTAAATGAAAGTACGAACCTGTGGATGAGAAAATACTAATGGACACGGTCAGTGAAGGTCTAGTGATTAAAGGTAAGAAAGCTGAAACATTAAGCAACATGCCTAAGATAACTTGGAGACAAGTTGGTACCTGGGACCTGGGATTCTTCACTGCAGTGCCTGCACCTGAACAAACATTTCCTCCTTAAGTAACAGAATACAAAGAAACTATTAATATAAGGGACTGGAGATAACTGCACACCCGCAGGTTATTATGGACAGCAAGATGCAGAAAAGTAGAGCCTACCTGCCGCTTCTGAGGGGCCAAGAGCAAAAGCTGGGTGCTGAGCATGATCCCTGCCCACAGCGCTACCAGGGGGGCGAGCAGACCGCATAAGTCGGCCCCACCCACTGATTTGCCCCCACCCCCTCACCCCATTTAAGGAACCAACTCACTCCCCTTGGAGAGCAAGCAAGGCAACCGGTTACTTGCTTTTGCTCCCAGTAAAGCTTTGCCTGAAGTCCTTGTCTCTCCTCTTATCAATTCAGCCCACTGGCCACATCCAATCTGTCACCCATTTTTGTATCAACCATGGGTGACACAAAAGTTTCTACATTTTTAAATGGTTGGGAAAACCAAAAAGCAATATTTTACAACGTGTGAAAATTATAGGAAGTTCAAATTTCAGTTCCAGTAGTAAAGTTTTATTGGCACACGGCCCTGCCAATTTCTTTACTTGTTGTCTAATGGCTGCTTTAATACCACAGTGGTGGCTGAGTGGTTATAACAAAAACCATATGGTCTGGAAAGCTTACAATGTTTGCTCTTCAGAACTTTGCAGAAGTTGCCTCTGGAGTCAGGCTGTTTGGATTCCAACCCCAGCTCATTTGTGTGCTGTATAATCTTCTTGTTGTTCAGTCACTAAGTCTTGTCTGACTCTTTGTGACCCCATGGACTGCAGGATGCCAGGCTTCCCTGTCCTTCACCATCTCCTGGAGCTTGCTCAAACTTATGTCCATTGAGTTGGTGATGCCATCCAACTATCTCATCTTCTGTTATCCCCTCCTCCTCCTGCCATCAATCTTTCCCAGCATCAGGGTCTTTTCCAATCAGTTAAATTTTTTTGGATTCTCGAAATAAATGATTACCCAACTCTTAACACAGTGTTGAGAATCACTCACAATGCATGTACAATTCTTAAGCACAAAGGAAGCTTCCAGTCAATGTTAGTTATCATAATCATCATTCCACTAGGCCATAGGATATCCAGTTCGTTATGAAATTTTATCCTGTAGGAGAAATATTCATTTTATTTTAGATGGATGGATGGTGTTTCTATGTCCTTTTTGATTATCATGGTTAAGCTTCTAGTGACCAAGGACATCTTCGCTGCAGGTCTAGTGGTTAAGAATCTGCCTTACAATGCAGGGGATGTGGGTTCAATCCCTGGTCAGGGAACTAATATCTCACATGCTTGGGATCTTATATCTTAAGCCTGCACACCGCAACTACTGAGTCTACGTGCCACAGTAAAGATCCTGTGTTCCGCAACCAAGACCTGATGCAGCCAAATTAATAAATATTAACCAAACAGATTCTGGTGGCCAGGATGGGTTCACTTTATGCCCACTGAGCCACCATCCACTGCCAGTCCCTGCCAAATAGAACAATACCTTTCCCCAGATTATTTGCATGTGTGTGTGTGTGTGTGTGTGTAATACACATTGCATTTGAGGATGGAATCCTTTTGGTAAAATGCCCTGCTTTGAAAGCCTCATGACCAGACAACATGGGGAATTTGGACCCAGATATGGGGCCAGGTTCTAATCTATAATATATTTGTCCTGGGAGCCAACATTTATATGACTTTTTCCTGGGAGGGAGTCAAAAAGAGGTTAAGGTAGTATTACCTATGAATAGTCAGAGTTAAAATATTTTCTACTAGCCTTTCTGGTACCTGAAATTCTCCTATTGAATTTTAACTGCTCATTTTAGACTAGAAGTATTCTGGTACCTAGTAGAGTGCCAAGGATATTGTAGATGCGTGAAACCGAACACGAAGGTATAAGACTATCGTCATGCTAGAGGGTGGTCCAGTGAAGGGTAAATGTCTCAGAAGAGTTGGAATCTCACCTCCTTTTCTCTCCATGAGGCCCTTGGAGACATTTAGAGGAAAGAAGCCAATGGAAGTCATCTATGGACTGTTCTTTGAGAAAGTTTAACCTAGGCGTAATTGACTTTCAAACTCTGTGAGTCTGAACTCACAGTAGACAGTGATTGGTTTTGCTAGTGTTTCATTCCTGTGATTGGTGATCCCAGAGGTAATGTAGCCCCACCAGAGAACCAGATGTCTGTATTTATAGAACTAATTAGCCCCAAGGTTCTTTCGAGTCGGAGTGTTGGAAGTCTAGCCATTAGACTAGATGGTCAGGTAAGCATGCAGTCAATGGTCTGTCCATCAGGCAACTTGTTCAGGGTATAGCAGAGTGCCTCTTTTTGTCTTTGGAAATCATAGTTAATGTCTCCTGGTCATTATACTCTTCTCCAAAAAGGTCCACAGAAGGAAAATTTCGCTGAAGCAATGACCACTGGCTTCCATAAAGAATCCATTCAAGGACCAGACTCTCACATCTGGAGCTAAAACAGTCAACCACAGAGGCTATAAACTTCAAAATAAAAGATTTCTTGGCCTTAGGCAGGGGGGCATTATAAATCTTGCTGAGAACTTGAAATGCTGGTTAAACTCATTATTTGCTGTTCAAGACTCTCCTCTTGCAGTTTTCATCTTTGTTAAATTTATAATCTTTAAATCCTTAGCCAAGATCCAAGCCTTTAGGGAGGAAGCAGCCAGAAGATTTAAAACTTATCCTGTCCCCAGGGATGTTAATGGTGAAATAGACTTTGGTAATACGTTCTTAATTGTCACCATAAATCAACATCGTACAATATGTTAAGTGTGCCCATGCAAATTGCTGGTTGGAGAGGAAAATGCTTAGGAGACAGCTGTAACTTTGATGAGACAAGTGGCCTGCCTCTGAGGATGTGGCCCAATAAACATACTAATTCACTCCCTAAATACCTACCTTCCTGCCATGCTCTTTACCCTCTGATAAAGTACCCCTGGCTGAGGGAAGAAGTGTTGAGTGTTGAAGTTTCAACACACAGAGAGAAGGGCATTCCTGCCTCTGGGCTGTAGTATTTCACAGAAATCTTCTGTACCTTAGGGATTGTTCCTTTAAAAGTGTCCTCTGGAATATGTCAGCAAGGAGATCCAATAGCAAGGAGATCCAACCAGTCCATTCTAAAGGAAATCAGTCCTGAATATTCATTGGAAGGACTGATGCTGAAGCTGAAACTCCAATACTTTGGCCACCTGATGCAAAGAACTGACTCATTTGAAAAGACCCTGATGCTGGGAAAGATTGAAGGCAGGAGGAAAAGGGGATGACAGAGGATGAGATGGTTGGATGGCATCACTGACTTGATGGACATGAGTTTGGGTAAACTCTGGGAGTTGGTGATGGACAGGGAGGCCTGGCGTGCTGTGGTTCATGGGGTCACAAAGAGTCGGACACGACTAAGTGACTGAACTGTACTGAACTGGAATGTGTTACCCAGCTTATGCAGTCTTTGAGGGTTTCTACAAGGAAATCCCAGTTACTTTTTTCTTTGTGTGCATTTTCTTTCCAGTTAATTTATCCATCAAACATTTGCTGCGTCCTATTGTACATGCTGTTCCTGGCATGCAGCTACAGCAGAGAGTAAGATAGAAAAGAACCCTACACTTAGGGGGCTTTATATTCCAGAGGAGGACAACAGACAACCTATTTTTTTAAACTTTTTATTTATTTTTGGCTGCCCTGGGTGTTCTTTGCTGCATGTGGGCTTTCTCTAGTGGTGAGCCGGGGCTACTCTTTGTTGTGGTGTGAGGGCTTCTCATTATGGTAGCTCCCCTTGTTGCGTTTTCTAGAGCGTGTGGGCTTCAGTAGTTGTGACCTACGAGCTTAGTTAGGGCTTCCCTCATAGCTCAGTCAGTAAAGAATCTGCCTGAAGTGCAGGAGACCCGGGTTCAGTTCCTGGGTTGGGAAAATCCCCTGGAGAAGGAAATGGCAAGCCATTCCAGTATTCTTGCCTGGAGAATCCCATGGATAGAGGAGCCTGGCAGGCTACAGTCCATGCAGTCGCAAGAGTCGGAGACGATTTAGCAGCTAAACAACCACCACCACCACCACCACCACCACGAGCTTAGTTGCTCCATGGCACTTGGGATCTTCCCGGACAGGGATCAAACCTGTTGTCCCCTGAATTGGCAGGCAGGTTCTTAGCCACTGGCTGCTGCTGCTGCCAAGTCACTTCAGTTGTGTCCGGCTCTGTGCGACCCCCATAGACGGCAGCCCACTAGGCTCCTCTGTCCCTGGGATTCTCCAAACAAGAACACTGGAGTGGGTTGCCATTTCCTTCTCCAATGCATGAAAATGAAAAGTGAAAGTGGGTTGCCATTGCCTTCTCCCTTAACCACTGGACCGCCAGGGAAATCTTCAGACAACTTATTTTTATGAATAAAAATATTAGGCTCTTTTGGGTTGGGTAGTTAAAGAAGTCTTATCTGAATAGTTCACATCTGAGACCTGCAGGAAAAGAAGCAGCCAGACACAATCCAAGGGAAGAGATGTACAGGCCAGGTTAAACCAAGGGGCCCTAAAGAATGAACTTGGCATATTTGCTACACAGTGAAAAAGGCAAAAATGGCTAAAGTATCAATAGGAGGGACAGTGCAAAGAGAGGAGATTGAGGGGAAGGCCAGGGGTCAAATCCTAGAGGGTTGGCAATGGGCTGTATCCTGAGCATGGAAGGGAGCCCTGTAGGTTTTAACGACATGATGTAATTTTAATTTTTAAGTCCAGTTCATTGTGCAGAGAATGACCTGTAGCAGGGAAACCGTCGAAGCTGGGAGGTCAATGAGAAGATTCTAGCAGTTTCTCAGGTGAGAGATGACAACCAGGATGAGACAGATGGAGTGAGGATAGAGAGGACGATGGATTTGAGGAAACGGAAGGCATCAAGAGTGCCATTTTAGTTTTTGGCTGGTGTAGCCGGCTGCCTTTTACTGAAGTGGGCAAGAAACAATTTGTTTTTGCTTGGGGTTTTATCTAGGGGACAGGAACTCAGCAGTTCAGTTCTGGCCTTGTTAAATTTGAGGTGACTAGAAGACACGGAAATCGGACTGCTGAGGCTGCAGGTCATAAATGAGCCTGGAGCCCAAGGGACAAGTAAAGGGACAGAGTGAAAGCCATTATGGGTGATTTGAAAGGCTCGCAGCTAAGCGACAGGAAACTGACAGCTTCCGTTAGCACCGGCTTTATTATTACAGGTGATTAGCTGAGCCCACAGCTGGCAGGGATATTGAGCAAGTGAGAAAACAGATTGTTGAAAGCCTAAAATTCAAGCAACCCCCACTTGTGCATCTAGGATCTCACTTGTATTCTTTCATGGTGCTTGCTTTATGCAAACTGCTAACTTTGTCATTCACTAAGTGTTTCTTGACCAGACACTGTGCTTAGCTCTTAAGAAAGGAATATAAATAAGAATATATATGTGTACTAATATAACTAATACATCAATATGAGAATATATAATAATATATGATATAACAATAAATATATGATATAGTATATAATATACAACACACACATAAAGCATGTCAAGATGACCCACGTATTTATATATGTGTTCGTGCCATCTTGTGTGAGCGGTAAACGAATAATGCAGGAGACTCGGGTTCGATCCCTGGGTGGGGAAGATCCCCTGGAGGAGGGCATGGCAACCCAGTCCAGTATTCTTGCCTGGAGACTTCCGTGGACAGCGGAGCCTGGCGGGCTACAGTCCATGGGGTCACAAAGAGTCAGAAAGAGTCAGACATGACTGAAGCAACTTAGCACGCATGCACACAAGCCATTTTGACCTCCTTCGTCAACTAAATTGTCGTTGTCTTAAGGAAGCAGTTTTTTGTTTTAGGGAGTACTTTTACAAGGTTCAGGAGACCAAGATATTGAGCCCAACTTTCAAGCTTGCTAGGTCTGTATTTTTTAAGTTATCATACAGGAAAAGTAATTTTTTGGTATTTCGTTGTATGAACTGTTAACACAAGTGTGTGTATTCATCCAAACACCACCACAATCAGGATACAGAGCAATTTCCATCCCAGAAAATTCCTTGTACAATCACACTCTCCCCCGACTCCTGAGTCACCTCAGTGTAAGAGGGAGGGGGTTGGATTAAGTTATTTCTGAGTCTCGCTCACATTTCAGACTCTGTGGTCTATGAGCCCTGATGTTTTGTTCATGTGGAAAAGGCCACAAAAGGGACATCAATGGAACAAGAAGAAGCTGAACTTAGGAGAATATATTGAACAGGAGTGGACATGGCCTCAGAGAGAAGAGCAAAAAAAGGGTGATTGAATCTAGGCGCTGCTCACCTAGAATATATGCTTGTTCTGGTGAAAGGGCTGCGTTTATCCCAGTGCTCTCGTCCAGGAAGCAGGGACTAGAAACAGGTGGGCATGCACGGATAGGTGAGGTCAGACATGCTTGAAGATACCCAGGTGACTGCAGAAGGAGGAGAGCCCAAAGTTACTGAGAAAGTTTCTACCTTCCCTGCGAAATGGGCTCTAAAATTACAGTTCAGTTTAAAAAAACATATGGCATTTCTTGCTCCTCTCTTTTGGACTCTGATTTTCACCCAAAATGAAGAATAACTTAGAGGGAAATTTTAGTTTCTTGTCATTGATTGCGAATATGCTGAGGCAGGAAATAGAAATATACACAGTTGCCAGGCTGCCAAGTAAATTTTTGAGTCTGAGGGCTGCATGAAGTTACTACAAGGGTCTTCCCACGGGTACCTGATGTTCAGAGAAGAGAGAAAGAAAACAGAATAACCATCTCCAGGCTTGCTGGTGGTGTTGAGCAGAACACGTCAAGGACATGTTCGCCAGTCAGCATTTTGGCTTTTTCCTTCACAGGCTCCTTTTCCTGTATGGTATGGCACATTAAACTCAAACAATAACATCTTTCAGGACCCACAATGCATCATTAAGTAAGTTAAGGAGCTAATTAAAGGGGGGCCCTGTCTCCCTGCTTTCATTGTACTTAATCACCTGTGCCCCATTTCAGCCAGTGTTTCCCAGCCAGAAATTTGCTCATAAAACGATCTCACATTAGTCTGGCATGTTGGGTTTCATTTCCTCTTATGCAATTATCTATTAGTAATTGGAGAAGGCATTACAGCAGAATAAATAATTGAACATAAATTAAACAGCGTTGGAGTCGCACTTGGGCTGAAGAGAGGTGCACGTGTCACATATTTAAAGTCTTGAGCGCAAAGCATCCTCTACCGGCAGCCGGCTGCCCTCTTCCGGTGGCATGGCCGGGGACGCGGGGTGGTCCTCATTGTTGCACATCCTCTTTTTATAGATGAAATGCAGACCCCAAAATGGTCAGATCATTTGCTGAGATGTTAAAGGAGTTGGCAGCAAAGTCAGGAGACGTCACTAGGAGAGTTTTAACTGTCTGATAAGGGATTTCACAAGGTGGCCTTTATTTGGGGGAGAAATTTATCACAATCCAGGACCTCCTAGGCTCGGAAACATTCTCTATCAGCACAAGGGAGCAGAATATTCTCTCTGGGGGAGATTGATTCAATCAAGCTTGCAGACATGGAGAAAACACCCACTTGCCAACATATTCATTTGAAAGGAAGAAATATGCCAGCCTGGAGGCAGGGTCTCTGCATTGAATTGCACAGAATGTGCCCTGCATAACTCTAGAGGGTACCGTTCATACTGGGACTCTTGCCAAGGGCATGCTTTTATCTCCTGGAAAAGCCTTGTTCCCTAGAAAGCAAGTGGCCACTTGGTTTTACAGATGAAGAAACAAAGGCCAAGATAAATTGGTGATTACTGAAGAAACAGACGGCTCTCGTGGTAGAACTTGGGCTCAAACCCAGTTCTTCTGGTTCCTATCCAGTCTTAACTCTCATTGCACGCAGACTTTTTAGGTTACATCCCATATAATTCCATTTATATAACATTTTTGAAATGGTATAATTTTGGGAAGGGAGACAAGGTTTAGAGATGAGGAAGGGTGTGGGTAGGGAGTGAAGTGGATGTAATTTTAAAAGGTCAATCTGAAGGATACTTGAGGTGATGAAAATATTCGATGGTGGCTACATGTACCTACATATGTGATAAAATTTATACGACTAAACACACATGTCCACATTCTCCCACAGACAAATGGATGTAGATAACAAAGTGGAAATCTGAATAAGACCAGTAGATTTTATTACTGTCAATATCCTGGTTATGATATTACACTGTAGTTTTGTATGCAAAGTGCACACACCATATTACTACTTACAACTGCACAGCTACAATTATCTCAGTAAAAATTTCAATTAAAAGGTAAATGAACTAAATTTCACTCAGCATTGGTAAGTCCCAGCGATGTTATGTTTTTCATGTTTGAAATATTTATTTAAAAATTCTTTAAAGACACTGTGATGTTTTTGTTATGAAACTTTTCAAACACATAGAAAAGTAGAAAAGACAGTAAAATGAACACCCATTTAGTTATCACCTAGCATTTGTCAGCATTTTGTCATATTATTCTAGATCATTTTAAAGTAAATACAAAAACATAAATGCTTCACCTCTAATATGCAAATCTGGATCTTTAAAATATAAGATCATTTTCTTGTGGTAACTACGATACCATTGTCACACCTAACAAAATTAATTCTTTAATAATCATATTAATATAATATTGGCCCATATTCAAACTGCTCTAATTTTCTCAAATTGTATTTTATAGTTATCATTAATTAAAGGGCTTTCCTCATAGCTCAGTTGGTAAAGAATCCGCCTGCAATGCAGGAGACCCCGGTTCGATTCCTGGGTCGGGAAAATCTGCTGGAGAAGGGATAGGCTACCCACTCCAGTATTCTTGGGCTTCCCTTGTGGCTCAGCTGGTAAAGAATCCACCTGCAATGTGGGAGACTCGGGATCTAAATAGGAATAATGGATTACACATGGTTCCTATGTTTCTTACAACCCTTTAAGAGCTAGCATCCATGTTCATACATTGATTACAATATCCCTAATGACCCAAGGACTGCCTTGGGATGGCTATATTTTTTGGCAGTGGTACTCCATAAGACAGTCTTATTAGCACTACCTTATCTTTGTAGGGTGCTTCTTACCCGATGTGTTTATTATCTCATTTGATTCTGTGGGCAACACTGAATGCCCCTGTTTTCTCAGGTCTCACTTGAGATTATATGAGCTTTCAATCAAAATAAGTAATTCATGAGCTGCTTCTTATTAGCCCCTATATACAAATGGAGGGAATTAAATTTTAGAAAGGTGGTGACTTTCCCAAGGTCACCATTAGTGGCAGAACCAGACCTACTGGTTCAGTCATCTTCCTACTGTGTCAAGGACCACACACGAGGAGAACAGGAAGCCGTGACACCCACACCGAGTTCCACTCGGCAGGCTCTGGGAACCCCACTACCACCGTGCATTTGTAAGTGCGGCAGGCTTTCTCCTCTCTCTCTGTTTGTAGTGTTTATTATTTCAGTATAAAATAATAGTATATTTTGTAATAATAAAATGATTATTTTATTGTTTTGTTTCTAAGCAAAACATCTATTTTGTTTAGATTTTTTTGTTTGTTTTTTATTTTTTAATTGGAGGATAAGCAATGTTGTGTTGGTCTCTGCTGTACAACAATGCAAATCAGTCATAACAACTATATATGTATCCCCTCCTTCTGTGCCTCCCTCCTACCTGCCCCCTATCTTTCTTCTCTGGCTGCCAAAGGCAGAAACAGTACTTACCCAGTGCGACTAGAGGACTGGAGGGCACGGCTCCATCCCTGCCTCTGCTCTGATCCAATGTATCCGCAGGAGCTGCTGGTCCTCTGCCCACATCCCTCTGGCTCTCACCACTTTCGTGGAAATTGGCTGAACTTTGAACTACTGGCGCCTGTGTCTGCCTGAAGGCTCTCTGTGGTCACCAGATCCCACTTTGCCTCTGCTACTGGGAGGCTGGAAGGACTGGGAGATTAATACCTCAGGGAAGCACCAACCAATGATGGCCGAAAGTTGGGGAGCAATACACACCTCTTGGTGTCTCCGTGGGGTGACTCTGAAGTGCATCTTCTGCCCTGGTCCCAGGCAGGCCAGGGGGGCTAAGCCCCAGGTGCCCATGGTGGTAACTCATCTCCTAACATCCTTTGTATTGGTTTCCTTCCCTTCTCTGTCTCACTTCTCCTTCCCCCAACTCATGTGTCCTTGGATCACCTCCTAGTAAATCATTTTCACTCGAATCCTTCCTTCCAGAGGAACCCAAGTGAAGACGCTTCCCTAAATCTTTGGCTCGATCCACCAGGAGATGTGGCTTTTGTTTTCTTGGGCACACAATTCATGTTGACCCACCAACTAAATGGTTTGGAATGAAAAAAAGATTGAGAACCCAGGAGGAAATGTTTCCTCCCATGCATGAAAGCTGAATGGCCTGGGTTATAGAGAGTTATCTGTGGTCAGATCTCACTTGGAAGGCGAATGAGATCCCTAAGGGTAGGGCACCCTTAAAAGATATTTCAACATATCCATTAAGGGAGGCCTATAAATTCTAGGACTATTATTCTGTTTTGGGAACTTTTCAGGTAAAATATTCCTTTTCTTTTTTTCTTGTAGGAAAAAGAAAGCTTGCATTAGACCTTGCTTTTAATTAACAACATGTAGTTAAACTAATATTGGTTCATTAGGCAGAATGAGAACTTGTGCCGATGGTAAGTTTCAAAGGGAGAAAGTACCAATCTGATACGTGTTGACCAGAAAGCATCATTTCTCAAGCAGCTTAGAAGGGGAAGGCTGGGCAATTTATTTAGATCGTTAACCTTGGGAAATAGAACTAGAGCGAATGCAGGTTTGTAAAAGGCTGCCTCATCCACTCAGGGATGATTTGCTTCCCAGCGGAAAAGGGAAGGTGGTGGAAAAGGCAGGACATCCGACAGTGTCTTGCTGCCCTCTGGGTGGTATGTGTCCCCCTCCAGCATCACCTGCCTCTTGGTGGAGCTGGTTGGGGTTTGCCGTGCATTAGAACACATCCCGTCTGTGCTCAGATGTGCTGCTCTTTCCTTTGTTTGGGATGGTTTATGGGCTCAACTGGTAAAGAAACTGCCTGCTAATGCAGGAGATGAGGGTCCGATCCTTGAGTCAGGAAGCTCCCCTAGAGAAGGAAATGGCAACCTGCTCCAGTATTCTTGCCTGGAAAATCCCATGGTCAGAGGACCCTGGTGGGCTATGGTCCATGGGGTCACTGTCTAGACACGACCAAACACACACCCCCCAACACACATTGGTCAGTCTGTGCAGGAAAACCTCGACAAGGATTTGTGGCTATAGCAACGGGACAGCAATTTGATCATCAGAAATCCCAGGCAGGTCTACCCAAAGGGAAAGTAAAGAGTACAGGTAGACAAGCAGTGATCTGGCCTTTCCTGGGGGATGCAGGGTGGTGAGGGTGGCAGGGCAGGTTAGGGGGGTGGCTGCAGCTCAGATTCATTGCTTTATTGGCCCGTGTGCTCAGAATGTTAAAGCCTGACATTTTAAAAGTCTGTTTTTTCAACTTTTGGAAATATTTTATATTTTCTGGATATTCACAAAGATGGCACAGATCATTCCTAGATACCCCTCCCCAGGCCCTTCTGTTGTTGATAGCTGACATCATCTGGTACCTTTGTCAAAACTAAGAAACCAATATGAGTGCATTCAGTTCAGTTCAGTTGCTCAGACATGTCCGACTCTTTGTGACCCCATGAATTGCAGCACGCCAGGCCTCCCTGTCCATCACCAACTCCTGGAGTTCACTCAGACTCATGTCCATCGAGTCAGTGATGCCATCCAGCCATCTCATCCTCTGTCGTCCCCTTCTCCTCCTGCCCCCAATCCCTCCCAGCATCAGAGTCTTTTCCAATGAGTCATTACTATTAGCCAAAACCACAGACTCCCCTTCTCCTCCTGCCTTCAATCTTGCCCAGCATCAGGCTCTTTTCCAGTGAGTCGGCTCTTTGCGTCAGGTAGTCAGAGTATCATGACCTTGAGAATTTTGAAGAGTACTGGTCTGTCCTTGATTAGGGCTTCTCTGAGTTAGACTGATGTGGAGGGTTTGGAGAAGGACACGGCAGACTGGAATGTCCTTCTCATTCTGTCATGTTGGGGGGTCATGCCATCAATGTGACTTGTCACTGGTGAAATTAACCTGGTACCAGAGTTGGATTTTTAAGTATCTGCTTTCCATTTTTCAGGTCAGGGATATGGTGGGTGGGGATACTGTCTGAGAGTTGAGTCAAACAGCACATTCTCAAAAAGGAGAAGGACATCAGATCTTGGGCAAGAAGGCAAATCTGATGAGAATTAAGAGGATCCCATTCCACTCCTGGCCTTCACAGAGCACTGGAAGCAGTTAGACAACAGGACAAGATACGCGAAGTAATCATGTTCTGACTTTGGACCCTGAATGTTCAGACACTTTTTGTGTAATACTCAAAAACTGGGAAAACTCAGTGTCCTTCCTCAAGTGAATGGATACATGAATAGTGGTGAGTTCGCCCAACGGGATACTCCTCAGCCACAGAAATGCAACATGGTGACTCCCAGCTCAGTCTGAATGAGGGAAGCCAGGCACAGTGGGACACATACTGTGTGATTCCATTCATGGTAAACCCCAGAGCAGGAAGACTAGTCAATAGTGACGGGGCTGGCCACAAAGGGCATGAGAACACTCTTTAGGATGTTATATTTGATGGGATGGTGGTTATATGGGTCTATACGTTTGTCAATGCTCAGCATGGATACAATTTATTGTACCTAAATTATACCTTCACGATGCTGATGTAAGAAGAAAGTAAATAAGGATAGAGTCAGGAAAGTAATTTTGAACCCAAGTTCTAGAGAGAGGAGAGGGGATGACAACAGGAGTGGAGGTCAGTACCTGGGAAGGTCAAAGGCAAGATGAAAAGAGGTAAGGAGTAGTTACCGGGAGAAGTTCAGACCAGGAATGTGAACCCCTCCAAGCGTGCTAAGGCCCCGTTGCAGGTGGTGTCCGGGACAGTGACTTATAGACCTGGCCTCCCTAGTTCTGCTTCCTAATCCTAGCCAGGTCTCCCCAAGGGTCCTCTCTCACAACACTCGGTGTTTAATTAGTCTATATCCCTGAGTTGACCATGCTTTTGTTTTGGTCAACTTAAAAATACAAACTAGAAGTACAGATAGAAAGTCAAATGGCTATTTACATTTAGTTCATTTAGTTTGGATGGCAATTTCAATGTGTATGTAAAAGAATATGTTATTTTAGAATGTGGCTTTTTTCTCACATGTGCATTTCATGAAACAGTTTCATTTGGACCTTGTGTCTGTGTGTGGCGTCTATGTCTCCATCCATCTTTTCCTCAGTTGCCCAGATCAGTTATTCTGTTAGTGAGCACCACCTTATGCTCACCCTAGTGGGGACCAATTTGTCTCAACACTGGCTGGCCCTGGACGTGGCTGACAGGTGGGGGTGGTGGGAGGGGCTAGTTCGCCATTGGCTGGTGGCAGATTGAGCACAGCAGGGCTGGAGTGTCTAGCCACCCTCGTAGAAGGGTACCTGCTCCCCTCAACTGTATGTAACATATCCTTAAAGCATCCTGCAAGAAGGGCCTCTCTGGCCAGTAAACGTGGCCAAACTGGTGGTCGCCAGATAGGAGGAAGGTGGGAGGATGGATAAAACAGGCCAAGGGAATTTGGAGGTAGAAACATCCAGCTATAAACCAAGTCAGTCATGGGGGTATAATATACACATAAGGGGTATAGTCAATAATGTTGTGACAACTTGGTATGGTGACAGGTGGCAACTGGATTTATTGTGGCAGTCATTTCATAATGTATAGAAATAGTGAATTGCTATGTTGTGTATCTGAAACTAATATAATATGGTATGTTAATTCTAACTCAAGAAAATCAGCCAGATAGATCACTTTCAGTTTTGGCCGCCCAGGGGAAGTTTGTACACATGGCCTGTGAAGCCTGAAGCTCTCTTGGCAGCTACTTCTAGAATTAGTTTCTGAGTCTCTAAAAAAGCCAGGGCCATGGGAAGAGCCCAGGGCTCCCTTGTGGCCTGTTAACTTACAGCTAACTAACTAAACTTGATTTTCTGGAAGTCAGAATACTCAGAAGAGGCTGTAGATGGAGTCTTGTGCTTTGGGGTCATACCCTTTCTGAATTAGTTATTTCAAGACAGACAGCACTAACTAAAAATTGAATTAAAAAAAAAAAAACCACTCAATATTTGTATAACCTTTGTTTAAAAAATCTGGTTTTGGATATTGAAATCAGTTAACCATGTAGGAAATTTCAAAGAGTTGTAAATATGGGGCCAGGAGACTTAAGTATAATGTAACTATGTCTGTAAAGAAAGCTACACTAGATAGATGCATAATTTTATAATGGTTGGAATTCTACCAGAGGGCTAAAACCTCTGAGAACAATAGCTATTGTGTTCATTAATTGCTCCCTCTCCTTTTAAGTAAGCACTATGTCCTGGACAACTTGTTATAACCTGGGGATAAAATAGTTGACATAGCAGTCTTGTACCCCCTTGAAATGACTTAGTTATGAATGGGTTTCAAATCGTTGACACAGCTGTCTTGAACCCCCTTGAAATGATTTAGTTATGAATGGATTTCTGATCTGATACTTCCTCCTCCATCTGCCTGGCAGACTCCTACTCATCCTTTGAAAACCTTGTTGAAGCACTGCTCATTTTGGTGCAGTTTCCCCTAACATCTCCTCACCACTCTTCCCCAGGCCCTGATAGAGAATTAACCCCTCCCTGCTCTATGCTATGCTGTACCTCTTAAGTGCTCCGTTTTCCATGCTGAATTGCAATGATTTTATATGTGTCTCTCTTTCTTCCACTAGACTAAGAGCATCTTTGGGAAGAAACTATGTTTTTTCCATTTCTGTATCACATAGTAAGCACTCAGAAAATGTGCAGTGGCATTCTAAACCCTGGGAGACTGGAATTCCACCTGTTGATTCCACTTCTCATACCCACACTGAGTTTTCAGAGGTCCCCTAAGCCATTTGTCCTTTGCTACTCCAAGCAAGGAGCTTCCCTGGTGGCTCAGTGGTAAAGAATCCACCTGCCAGTGCAGGAGATGTGGATTTGATCCCTGGCTCAGGAAGATCCCCTGGAAGAGGAAAGGACAACTGACTCCACTATGCTTGCCTGGGAAATCCCATGGACAGAGGAGCCTGGGGGGCTACAGTCCATGGGTTTGCAAAAGAGTTGAACACTACTCAGTGACTAAACAACAAACAACAACAACAACCCCACCCCCAACCAAGGTGTTGGTCAGATCAGCCACTCTCCACTCCAGTTGCCTTCCCCAATGTGCATTCCTTGAGAATCTGCTGCTTTGCCCACTCCTTGTGTTAGGGGAAGCACACTAATTGAAACTGCCCACGCTGGCCAGGCACCATAGTAACTATTTGCATGAGTTGTTTTATGACAGGAGATCCTGGTAAGGAATACGGAACTAATAAGCCACCACCAACTGGAAGAGTTCGGGAAAGGTCTAAAGAGACACCGCGTGTCCGTCCACTTCCCAGAATCCCTCTCACTAGCATCCATCTTGGGTGAGTGAAGCGTACGCCACCAGGAAAGACTCTGAATTAGGATGATTGGCCAAAGACCACCTGGTAATTAATCACATCACCATAAAATCCGAGACTGTGAGCCACGTGGCAGAGCAGTTCTCCTGGGTTCCCTTACCCTGCTGTTCTCCACCCGGGTGCCCTTTCCCAATAAAATCTCTTGCTTTGTCAGCACATGTGTCTCCTCGGACAATTCATTTCTAAGTTTTAGACAAGAGCCCAGTTTTGGGCCCTGGAAGGGGTCCCCCTTCCTGCAACACTTGTGGCTGGAGAGTTGTCTCCTTTTATTCGCACCAGAATCTCAGTGGTGTAGACAAGGCCTGTCATCCCTATCTGAGCTCAGAGAGATTGAGTCGTTTGCCCAAGTTATCTATTTAGCAAGTGGAAAGTAGGAACTCAGAGTTGGGTTTTCTGATTCCAAATCTAAACCTAACATACTTTTCAGAATGTGGGGGCTCCCTTGTCTTTGTGCCCAGTGCTTTGCTATGTGTTATGGAGGAGATTAAGGAGATGAAGTTCATTTCCTAGAGGAACAAATGGGCACATTTGTAAAAATGCAAAGAGACAATATAGAGTCAACTTGGAGAATAGAGGAAACAGAAGAGGAAGAAGCATAGCCCGTGATGGTCAGGGGCTGGCCTGGCAGCCAGAGCTAGTCCTTGGTGCTCTCCTTTTGAACAATTTCACAAAAGAATGACATTGGACAAGGCCACTCTTTGGCGGAAATGGAGAAAGATAAACATGAGGCTATTCCATAATTGTGTCTGAGCACAAAGCAAGACCCCTGTCAAGGCCAACAAATGGCTAAGCATCTTTATTTCCTGCCTTATGGGCATGACTTCTGTTTCTTTATCAGTTATAGCTTTCAGTTCAGTTCAGTTCAGTTCAGTCACTCAGTCGTGTCCGACTCTTTTCCACCCCATGAACCTCAGCATGCCAGGCCTCCCTGTCTGTCACCAACTCCCGGAGTCCACCCAAACCCATGTCCATCGAGTTGATGATGCCATCCAACCAATCTCATCCTCTGTCATCTCCTTCTCTTCCTGCCTTCAATCTTTCCCAGCATCAGGGTCTTTTCCAATGAGTCAGCTCTTCTCATCAGGTGGCCAAAGTATTGGAGTTTCAGCTTCAACGTCAGTCCTTCCAATGAACACCCAGGATTGATCTCCTTTAGGATGGACTGGTTGGATCTCCTTGAAGTCCAAGGGACTCTCAAGAGTCTTCTCCAACACCACAGTTCAAAAGCATCAATTCTTTGGCACTCAGCTTTCTTCACAGTCCAACTCTCACATCCATACATGACCTTTGGAAAAACCATAGCCTTGACTAGACAGACCTTTGTTGGCAAAGTAATGTCTCTGCTTTTTAATATGCTATCTAGGTTGGTCATAACTTTCCTTCCAAGGAGTATGCATCTTTTAATTTCATGGCTGCAGTCACCATCTGCAGTGATTTTGGACCCCAGAAAAATAAAGTCAGCCACTGTTTCCACTGTTTCCCCATCTATTTGCCATGAAGTGATGGGACCAGATGCCATGATCTTAGTTTTCTGAATTTTGAGCTTTAAGCCAACTTTTTCACTTGCTTCTTTCATTTTCATCAAGAGGCTCTTTAGTTCTTCACTTTCTGCCATAAGGGTGGTGTCATCTGCATATCTGAGGTTATTGATATTTCTCCCGGCAATCTTGATTCCAGCTTGTGCTTCTTCCAGCCCAGCGTTTCTCATGATGTACTCTGCATAGAAGTTAAATAAGCAGGGTGACAATATAATAAATAAATAAGCAGGGTGATGTACTCCTTTTCCTATTTGGAACTAGTCTGTTGTTCCATGTCCAGTTCTAACTGTTGCTTCCTGACCTGCATACAGGTTTCTCAAGAGGCAGGTCAGGTGGTCTGGTATTCCCATCTCTTGAAGAATTTTCCACAGTTTATTGTGATCCACATACTCAAAGGCTTTGGCATAGTCAATAAAGCAGAAATAGATGTTTTTCTGGAACTCTTGCTTTTTTGATGACCCAGAGGATATTGGCAATTTGATCTCTGGTTCCTCTGCCTTTTCTAAAACCGGCTTGAACATCTGGAAGTTCATGGTTCACGTATTGCTGAAGCCTGGGTTGGAGAATTTTGAGCATTACTTTAGTTTGTGAGATGAGTGCAATTGTGCGGTAGTTTGAGCATTCTTTGGCATTGCCTTTCTTTGGGATTGGAATGAAAACTGACCTTTTCCAGTCCTGTGGCCACTGCTGAGTTTTCCAAATTTGCTGGCATATTGAGTGCAGCACTTTCACAGAGTCATCTTTCAGGATTTGAAATGGCTCAACTGGAATTCCATCACCTCCACTAACTTTGTTCATAGTGATGGTTTCTAAGGTCCATTTGACTTCACATTCCAGGATGTCTGGCTCTAGGTGAGTGATCATGCCATCATGATTATCTGGGTCATGAAGATCTTTTTTGTACAGTTCTTCTGTGTATTCTTGCCACCTCTTCTTAATATCTTCTGCTTCTGTTAGGTCCCTACCATTTCTGTCCTTTATTGTTCCCATCTTTGCATGAAATGTTCCCTTGGTAGCTCTAATTTTCTTGAAGAGATCTCTAGTCTTTCCCATTCCTATTTTGCATTCAAGCTCTATTTCTTTGCATTGATCACTGAGGAAGGCTTTCTTATCTCTCCTTGCTATTCTTTGGAACTCTGCATTCAAATGGGTATATCTTTCCTTTTCTCCTTTGCTTTTCGCTTCCCTTCTTTTCACAGCTATTTGTAAGGCATCCTCAGATAGCCATTTTGCTTTTTTGCATTTCTTTTTCTTGGGGATCATCTTGATTCCTGTCTCCTATACTCTGTCCATAGTTCATCAGGCACCCTGTCTGTCTGATCTAGTCCCTTAAATCTATTTCTCACTTCCACTGTATAGTCATAAGGGATTTGATTTAGGTCATACCTGAATGGTCTAGTGGTTTTCTCCACTTTCTTCAATTTCAGTCTGAATTTGGCAATAAGGAGTTCATGATCTGAGCCACAGTCAGCTCCCAGTCTTGTTTTTGCTGACTGTATAGAGCTTCTCCATCTTTGGCTGCAAAGAACGTGATCAATCTGATTTTGGTGTCAACCATCTGATGATGTCCATGTGTAGAGTCTTCTCTTGTGTTGTTGGAAGAGAGTGCTTGCTATGACCATTACGTTCTCTTGGCAGAACTCTATTAACCTTCATTCTCTACTCCAAAATTATAGCTTTAGTCTTACTTTGTTCCTCTAAATTTCTAGATAAGATTCATTAAGACACCCAGTCATGGAATTATCTCATGCTAAGTTCCCAACACATCCAACCCAGAGCAAAGCCCTGCTCCCTTGAAACCTCCCACAAATCCCACACCACCAGCCCCAATTCAAAAGTGAGTTCTTGCTATTAGTCTCTTGCTGAGATGCCCCATGTTCTCCTTGGTGTACCACCGCCACCCCCCCACCCTGCCCTGCCTCAGTGCAGTGGGTCAATAAACACAGTTTTGTCTGATGAAAGTGTGTTCCTGATGGTCCTCGATGCATGGGCATCAGCAGATGGAATACGACTTAGCAGGACATGCTCAAGAAACACCAAATTAGTGATCCAGATACTTGTGAATCAAATGATGCTACAGAAGACTTTGGGAAATCTTTGAATTCCAGTTTCCCCCGTTGATCTTGTCTCTTCCTTTCTGAAAGAAGCTGAGACCCTCTACTTCTTCTTCTTCCTGTTAGTCAAGGACCAGGGTGGAGAGCAGTATTCTCAACCTTGGTTACACTTTGGAACCACTTGGGTAGCTTTTGAAAACATAGATACCCGCATCCCAACTCCAGAGATCCTTGTTTAATTTATGCAGGGTGTGGCCTGGGCATCAGAATTTAAAATCCTAGGTGGGCTTTCCTGGTAGATCAGATGGTAAAGAATCTGCTTGCAAGGCAGGAGACTTAGGTTCGATCCCTGGTCCATGGAGTCACAAAGAGTTGAACACAACTGAGTGACTAACACTTTCACACTTTCACAGGTGAGGCCAATATGCAGACAAATTTGAGAGTTTCTGGTAGAGTGTGGTGTGTGTGTGTGTGTGTGTGTGTGTGTCTAGAACAGAGTAAGAGGATGTGAATGTGTGCTTGACAATGAGTGCTATGCATGTGTTTGTGACATCGTATGTGACAGAGTAGGAAAGTGCTTCTGTGTATCATGTAACATGAAGCTGTATGTGTGTGTGCCACGGTGGGCCGTGCGTCTCTGTATGGGCCTGTGCCCTGTCTGTGCAGCTCTCTGGGAGCCTGGAACATCATATGACTGTGGGGGCCCATTACACCTGCAGGTGATTATGGGGAAGTCAGCAGAGGGTGTCTGTGCCAGGCTCATTGGCAGTGGGGAGGCCTTGCTAATTGGGGAACTGGGTGGGGGCGGGAGTCCCAGCTAGCGAGGCAGTGCCTTGAGCAGCTGGTGAGAGCCTCTGAAACCCAGCAGTGTGGCATTCGGGTACCCACGTGGGGAAGCTGTTCTTACGATTCCTATCCAGGTTTAATGACTTGGCAGGAAGGCTTTGGGAAAAGACGGACAGCAGGATTCTTCTTTCTTTAAAAACTCATTTCTCCAGGTAATTTTTTTTCGACTAGTGGTTCTCAAACTTTTGAATGCATCAGAGTTGGCTGAAAAGCGTGTTAAAACACAGCTTCCTGGGTCCCCATCCCAGAGTTTCTGTTTCTGTACATCTAGGGAGAGGTCTGAGAGCTTGCATTTCTTTTATCTTTTTGAAAATATTTATTTGGGGCTTCCCAGTGGTGCTAGTGGTAAAGAATCTGCCTGCCAAGCGGGAGACACACATTCGATCCATGGGTTGAAAAGATCCTCTGGAGTAGGGAATGACAACCTCACTCCAGTATTCTTGCCTGGAAAATTCAATGGACAGAGGAGCCTAGCAGGCTACAGTCCACAGGGCTGCAGAGAGTCAGACATGACTGAGCAGCTGAGCACACGTACACATTTATTTATTTGGCTATGTTGGGTCTTACCTGCAGGATGCAGGATCTTCATTGTCATGTGGGATCTTTCCTTGTGGCGCACAGACTGTCTAGTTGTGGCGTGCGGGCTCAGTGTTGCAGCGTGCAGGCTTAGTCGCTCTGTAGCATGTGGGAATCTTAGTTCTCTGACCAGGGATCAAACCCACCTCCCCTGCACTGCAGGGTGGATTCTTAACCACTGGACCACCAGGGAAGTCCCAAATTTGCATTTCTAACACATTCCCAGGTGCTGCTGGTCTGGGGATCACCACTTTTAGAACCACTGGTTCTGACGTTTCTCCAGGTGACTGTTCATTGAAGCCAGCTGTGAAGTTTAAGAAAAATCCTTTTTCTAGTCCTTATGGACTGTTTTAATAAGAATCTGTGTGCATATGTGTGTGTGTGCCCCAAGTAATGGGGAGTTTCAAAAATCCCCGGCTGATTCTAATATTCGGCCAGGGCTGAAAAGCCTGGCACGTAAGCTTCATGAAGGTGTATGTTTCTATTTCTCTTTTGTTCACTGGTATGTCTCCAAGTGCCTAAGCATTGCCTGTCTCCCAGTAGATGCCCAATAAACGTTTGCCGAATGAATGATGTTACTCACCAGATACCTTCTCTCCAAGACTAAGAGTTACCTGTTAATTCAACATTGATCTGAGTACCTCCTGTAGGTAAGGAAGTGTTTCGTGCTCCATACTGAGGTTCGTGACTTGCTGGCATCTTTTGTGAAGGGCATACAAAGGTTGAATAGCCCGGGTCTTCTAAAGCTCCAGAGTTCAGAATGTTCATGACCAAGACCCAAATTTTAAGCTTAATCCTTTAGCTATCAGGGAAGAAATAAAAAAAAACAGTGATGAAGAGAAGAGAGAATGGGCTGGCCACCATCAGCCACTCAGCTGCGTCATCCCAAGCACCCTGGTCCCAGTGACAGGGATAAGCTACTTCCAGTTCAGAATTCCTCCTGAGAAGGTGGATAAGACACATGTCATCATGACACCCTTGCTGTCAGGGCTGATGCTGCACATTTGGATTCCTAGTTAGAGCTCAGAGCTCTTTTATCATCATTTATTCTGTTTATTCCTTACCTCATGTATTCATAACTAGATCTTGATGGTGCTGGATTGTTAGGAAAAGGGACAAATCTAAGAAGGAGGTGCTATACTGGGACCCTCTTTTTTAATGAGAATGTTTCCTTGCTGTATATTCATTCAGCGAATATTATTGAGTGTTTGTAATGGGCCAGACGTTAGGAAGCAGGGAGCGTAAGCAAGACAGCATGTTCTGGAAGATTGTGATGATGGATGTGTTTTATATCTACACTGTCCACTGTCCCTGGTGATGGCCACTAGTCACATTCAGCTCTTGGGCACTTGAAATGTGGCTTGTTTGTCCAAGAAATAGACTTTAGTTTGGTCTTATCTGGCTTCCCTGATGGCTCAAGTGGTAAGGAATCTTCCTAGAAAGCTGGAGACAAGGGCTTGATCCTTGGATTGGGAAGATCCTGCAGAGAAGGAAATGGCTATCCACTCCAGTATCTTATCTGAATTAATTATTTGAAAAGGTTTTTTTTTTTTTTGATGTGAACCATTTTTATTATTTATTCTTCTCAGATCATTTAAAATTTATTTGATTTTTATTTTATATTAGGATATAGTTGATTTATAATGCTGTGGTAGTTTCAGGTATACAGCAAAATGGTTCAGTTATGCATACACATATATCCATTCTTTATCAGATTCTTTTCCTATATAAGTTATTACAGAGTACTGAGTAGAGTTCTCTGTGCTATATAGTAGATCCTTGTTGATTTTTTTAAAAAATTTATTCTTAATTGGAAGACAATCACTTTACAATATTGTGTTGATTTCTGCAGATGTGGACCATTTTAAAAATCTATATTGAATTTCTTGCAATATTGTTTCTGTTATTTGTATTCTGTTTTTTTGGCCCTGAGGCAGGTGGGGTCCTATTTCCAGGGGTTAAACCTGTACCCCCTGCACTGGAGGTGAAGTCCTAATCATTCGACCACCAGAAAATTTCTGAATTAATTTATACTTAAATTTCAAGGTATGTGTGTATGCTCAGTTGCTCAGTTGTGTCCAACTCTTTGCAAACCATGGACTGCGGCCTGCCAGGTTCCTTTGTCCATGGAATTTGCTATTTAAAATGACTGAAAACTATAAGGACTTACTGTATAGTTTAGAGAACTCTGGATGTGAGAGTTGGACTGTGAAGAAGGCTGAGCGCCAAAGAACTGATGCTTTTGAACTGTGGTGTTGGAGAAGACTCTTGAGAATCCCTTGGACTGCAAGGAGATCCAACCAGTCCATTCTGAAGGAGATCAGCCCTGGGATTTCTTTGGAAGGAATGATGCTAAAGCTGAAACTCCAGTACTTTGGCTACCTGATGTGAAAAGACTCATTAGAAAAGACTCTGATGCTGGGAGGGATTGGGGGCAGGAGGAGAAGGGGACGACAGAGGATGAGATGGCTGGATGGCATCACTGACTCGATGGACGTGAGTCTGAGTGAACTCCGGGAGTTGGTGATGGACAGGGAGGCCTGGCGTGCTGCGATTCATGGGGTCGCAAAGAGTCGGACGTGACTGAGCGACTGATCTGATCTGATCTGATTCAATACTCTGTAATGACCTATATGGGGAAAAAAATCTAAAAAAGAGTGGATATATGTATAACTGATTCACTTACTGTACATCTGAAACAAACACAACATTGTAAATCAACTGTATGCTAATAAACAATTTTTAAAAAGTGACTACTATATTCAACAAGACAGGACTGGTGCATGAGAATGGCATGTCATCTAAATATACGATGACAACATTTATTATGTGCTTTGAAATAGAAATGAAAAAAGTGCTTTGAGAGCTTATATCAGAGGCACCAGACCTCATATAGGGGAAGAGGAAGGCTTCCCTGGAGAAGAGGTGTTTGAGATCTTGAGAATCTCCTCAACTTCAACTCAATGGGGCCCTTCCAATATATTAGCATGAGGGGTCAGATGCTACTTCGTTGTACATGCCTTTAATTGTCCTTGCTTTCTTCTCTTTCTAGGACAACTCCTATCACCTCCTTGTAGCTCGTTTGCCCCTGGAAAAACATTCCTATGCAAATAAACCCATAAGAGGAGCCCTGAGCCCGCCAACACAAATATTTCATCACCATATTTAGGTAAGTAAAAAGACTTCACCATATATTATTTAGAGGTTATCACAGGATATATGCAATTTGTGTGCTATTTTTTAACCTACCATAGTGTGAATATATTCTCATGTTATTAAAAATTCTTCCTAATTGTATTTTTTGCTGGCTATCAGAACTTTCCATCCTCTGGCTATATACCATAATATATTTCATCAACTTCTTACCTTCAGCATTTGGGCACTATTTTCTTTTATTGCTATTATAAATAATGCTGTGATGAACATTCTTGGGCATAAATCTGTGTTTACATTTCTGATTATTTGCTTAGGATAGTTTCTTATAGGAGAGGAGGATTGCTGAATTGAAAGTTATGAGGGTTTTGATTGTAAGGGTTTTCAAACCATATTGCAAAATTGCTTTCTAGAGAGTTTGTATCAATTAATCATCCCTTCATCAATGAAAGAGAATTACAGTGTATTCTGAGGTTCTCTTTTAAAATCGTATCAACCATGTCTACATGTTGCTACAGAGGCTTTATAACTATCATTTGTAGTGGCTGCATGAAGCTTGACTGCAGTGATGTGCTGCAATCATCCTCTTTAAGAAGAGGTTGCTAATTGATGCTGTTCCTGCTGAGCTCTTCCTGGTCCTGCCAAATGGAGCGCCTCCATCAAGTCACAGCTGTTTGGAATCCATCTGGCCCTCCAGGGCTGTTCTGTCAACTTTCCACATCCATGGGTAGTATTTCTTAAGCACATACTTTCCTTTAATGATATTTCAAAAAGTGGGGGTTTCTTGGAGCAGAATCCAACCCACGTTGGTGACATGGGTCTTTGGCTAGGACAAAAGATATCTCAACTAGTGCATTCATTCTGCCTGATGCTGGTTGAAATGGATGAGAGCTGGAATGGGAGTCAGAAGATTTGGGATGAGACCGGACATTTTTTGGTGACATCTTGTGTGCTGTGGCTACCAACTGGAGATTTTCTGGTTTCAGTGGACAGAGACTTCACTCATACTACTTACAAAGAATAATTCACTGTGTCATGTAAATGAAGGTACCAGGGATGTTAGTTTCAGGTATGGCTGGATCCAGGGTTTCTACTAATGCTACAGCCTTGATTTGTTCTCCAATATCTTCATTCTGTATATCTCTATATTGGTTCAGTTCTCAGAACACCCTTCTTATAGAGGATCACAAAAGTTGTTCTCAAATACCCTAGTACAAGAGTCAACAAATCATGACCCAGGGTCAAATACAGTCTGCTGCCTAATTTTTTAAACTAAATACTGGGACAAAGCATGCTTATTTGTATATATATGGTTTATGGCTACTTCTGTTCTAGAGCAGCAGAGAGTTCAGTAACTATGACAGAGACTATTTTTGGCTCCAGAGCCTAAAATATTTACTATCTGGCCCTTTACAGAAAAGTTTTGCTGATACCTACTGTAATAAAAAGTATACTAATCCTCAGTCTCAAAAATTTCTCCACACTTGATCAATTATTAGCTCCCCAGCAATCCTTGGTTTCATACCATAGTTTTTTCCTAACCTCTTGAATCCAGAGGCCTGTTCTTGGAACTTCTAACTGGCTCAGGCAATAATCATTCTATACTATTTCCCTTAGTTCCACCTACCACAGAGAGGACATGTGGGGTCTTGTTCCTACTCCTGATCATACTTCCCAGCTCCTGCCAGTCAGGAGGAAAGGGCACCTAGACTGTTCTCTCACCCCCAGGGATCCCAGTTGTCCTCTCCTGTTATGGGGCAGCTTCAGCTATGAAGATACCATGCCTGCAGGAGTCTAAATGCTTCTTACTCGTGAGCATGTTGAGTTCCTGAAAAATGGCTCATGGTGTCTGTCTTTGAATCTAATACATGGCTATGGAGGTTGCTTAGATCAGTGATTTTTCAAACCCCATTCATGAATCAGACAAAAGTAGATTCCTTTTTTATTATTACTATTTTGAGTGAAGTTCAACAGAAAAAAAAAAAAGGTAATATAAGTGTTTGATGTGTGTGTGTTAAAGTCATTAGAATCTTAACTGCCCTTCAATCTCATTTCCCTTTCCCCAGAAGTCCCTTAACTATAACTCCAGTGTTAAACCTGACACCATCCTTAACCCTAATCTAACCCTACTCTTACCTACTTTAACGTTACCTATTCTTATCTACTCAAACATTACCCAAATCTAACCTACCCATAACATTAACCTTGATCCAAGCTCAAAACCTTAACCCTAAACCTAAATCTTTTTTAAAAAGTTATTTATTTTTAATTGATGGCTAATTGCTTTACAGAACTAAACCTAAATCTTTTTTTTTTCAGTTTTATTTATTTTATTTTATTTTTGAACTTTACAATATTGTATTAGTTTTGCCAAATATCGAAATGAATCCGCCACAGGTATACATGTGTTCCTCATCCTGAACCCTCCTCCCTCCTCCCTCTCCATACCCTCCCTGGGTCGTCCCAGTGCACCAGCCCCAAGCATCCAGTATCGTGCATTGAACCTGGACTGGCAACTCGTTTCATACATGATATTATACATGTTTCAATGCCATTCTCCAAAATCTCCCCACCCTCTCCCTCTCCCACAGAGTCCATAAGACTGATCTATATATCAGTGTCTCTTTTGCTGTCTCGTACACAGGGTTTTGTTACCATCTTTCTAAATTCCATATATATGCATTAGTATACTGTATTGGTGTTTTTCTTTCTGGCTTACTTCACTCTGTATAATAGGTTCCAGTTTCATCCATCTCATTAGAACTGATTCAAATGTATTCTTTTTAATGGCTGAGTAATACTCCATTGTGTATATGTACCACAGCTTTCTTATCCATTCATCTGCTGATGGGTTGCTTCCATGTCCTGGCTGTTATAAACAGTGCTGCGATGAACATTGGGGTACACGTGTCTCTTTCCCTTCTGGTTTCCTCAGTGTGTATGCCCAGCAGTGGGATTGCTGGATCATAAGGCAGTTCTATTTCCAGTTTTTTAAGGAATCTCCACACTGTTCTCCATAGTGGCTGTACTAGTTTGCATTCCCACCAACAGTGTAAGAGAGTTCCCTTTTCTCCACACCCTCTCCAGCATTTATTGCTTGTAGACTTTTGGATCGCAGCCATTCTGACTGGCGTGAAATGGTACCTCATAGTGGTTTTGATTTGCATTTCTCTGATAATGAGTGATGTTGAGCATCTTTTCATGTGTTTGTTAGCCATCTGTATGTCTTCTTTGGAGAAATGTCTATTTAGTTCTTTGGCCCATTTTTTGATTGGGTCATTTATTTTTCTGGAGTTGAGCTGTAGGAGTTGCTTGTATATTTTTGAGATTAGTTGTTTGTCGGTTGCTTCATTTGCTATTATTTTCTCCCATTCTGAAGGCTATCTTTTCACCTTGCTAATAGTTTCCTTTGTTGTGCAGAAGCTTTTAAGTTTAATTAGGTCCCATTTGTTTATTTTTGCTTGTATTTCCAATATTCTGGGAGGTGGGTCATAGAGGATCCTACTGTGATGTATGTCAGAGAGTGTTTTGCCTATGTTCTCCTCTAGGAGTTTTATAGTTTCTGGTCTTACGTTTAGATCTTTAATCCATTTTGAGTTTATTTTTGTGTATGGTGTTAGAAAGTGCTCTAGTTTCATTCTTTTACAAGTGGTTGACCAGTTTTCCCAGCATCACTTATTAAAGAGATTGTCTTTAATCCATTGTATATTCTTGCCTCCTTTGTCAAAGATAAGGTGTCCATATGTCCATGGATTTATCTCTGGGCTTTCCGTTTTGTTCCATTGATCAATATTTCTGTCTTTGTGCCAGTACCATACTGTCTTGATAACTGTGGCTTTGTAATAGAGCCTGAAGTCAGGTAGGTTGATTCTTCCAGTTCCATTCTTCTTTCTCAAGATAGCTTTGGATATTCGAGGTTTTTTGTATTTCCATACAAATTGTGAAATTATTTGTTCTAGCTCTGTGAAGAATACTGTTGGTAGCTTGATAGGGATTGCATTGAATCTATAAATTGCTTTGGGTATTATACTCATTTTCACTATATTGATTCTTCCAATCCATGAACATGGTATATTTCTCCATCTGTTAGTGTCCTCTTTGATTTCTTTCACCAGTGTTTTATAGTTTTCTATATATAGGTCTTTAGTTTCTTTAGGTAGATATATTCCTAAGTATTTTATTCTTTCCATTGCTATGGTGAATGGAATTGTTTCCTTAATTTCTCTTTCAGTTTTCTCATTATTAGTGTATAGGAATGCAAGGGATTTCTGTGTGTTGATTTTATATCCTGCAACTTTACTATAATCATTGATTAGTTCTAGTAATTTTCTGGTGGAGTCTCTAGGGTTTTCTATGTAGAGGATCATGTCATCTGCAAATAGTGAGAGTTTTACTTCTTCTTTTCCAATTTGGATTCCTTTTATTTCTTTTTCTGCTCTGATTGCTGTGGCCAAAACTTCCAAAACTATGTTGAATAGTAATGGTGAAAGTGGGCACCCTTGTCTTGTTCCTGACTTTAGAGGAAATGCTTTCAATTTTTCACCATTGAGGACAATGTTTTCTGTGGGTTTGTCATATATAGCTTTTATTATGTTGAGGTATGTTCCTTCTATTCCTGCTTTCTGGAGAGTTCTTATCATAAATGGATGTTGAATTTTGTCAAAGGCTTTCTCTGCATCTATTGAGATAATCGTATGGTTTTTATTTTTCAATTTGTTAATGTGGTGTATTACATTGATTGATTTGCGGATATTGAAGAATCCTTGCATCCCTGGGATAAAGCCCACTTGGTCATGGTGTATGATCTTTTTAATGTGTTGTTGGATCCTGATTGCTAGAATTTTGTTAAGGATTTTTGCATCTATGTTCATCAGTGATATTGGCCTGTAGTTTTCTTTTTTTGCGGCATCTTTGTCAGGTTTTGGTATTAGGGTGATGGCCTCATAGAATGAGTTTGGAAGTTTACTTTCCTCTGCAATTTTCTGGAAGAGTTTGAGCAGGATAGGTGTTAGCTCTTAAATCTTAACCCTAACCTTCATTCTCAAATTTAAGTCTAGGACTTTGAGTTTGATAGCGATCATCTTAGAATAATTTCATTAGCCATGTTATTCAGTGGAATTTCCTGGTAATTTTGCACTGAAAGAGGTTAGTCAGAAGTTACATAAAAAAGGAGGGATGAGAAGAGTCATATTTACAATTATAAAGGAAGTGCATTGGTTGCTGGAAAAGCTTAGTATTTCCACAGACACTCTCAGGTAAATAATTATTTTAAGCAAGCAACAAGCATGTTCCCTTTATATCAAGATGAAGATACCACTTCTGCCTCACTTTCAGACCATGTGTAGAGTCCTCATGTTGGGGAGAAGTGTCTATTTGTGTTTTGGGTCATGTTGGATTGGAAGATTATTTACCTGAATCTCAATTGAAGCTGGTAGGACTACCTCCTGAAATTCATGGTTCTCTAACATCCAGGGTCAACAAAATCCATGTAAAGGGAAACTATAGGAAAGGAAAGAATATATTTGAGAAGGTAGAATAAAGGAGGGAAAAAGGATGGGATGGGTGAGAAGAAAGGATGAGAAATAATGAAAGAGACATCCTAAGTCCCAGTCACTAATCTCAGTCTGGTCGGATGAGTCCTCTGCTTTCAGTTCTTCAGTGGTTGTGCAGTGTCTACAGGATAAAGCCCAGGTTGCTTGCCAGCACACACAATGAAAATCATCTTGTACCACCCTATTCTGGAATCCTCTATTTCAGTGCTACCCATGTATATGAAGTTTCCCCAATGTACCATGCTGTCATACTTCTGTTTATGCATGCTGTTCTCTCTTTCTGGAATGCTCTTACTCTTTTTATCTGTCTGGATAGATTCTCCATTTGGCTCCCTCTGACCCCCCTCCATGCTCCTTTGCTGTGCCCCAGGCTCACGTCAGTCATAGCACTCTTTCCTTCATTTAGCAAGCTCTACTCTGTGCCAGGTGCTGTGTTAGATGGTGAATATTAACAGTCAGTATCTCAGGAGGAGGAAATGGCAACCCACTCCAGTATTCTTGCCTGGGAAATCCCATGGACAGAGGAGCCTGGCGGGCTATAATCCATGGAGTCAGAGTCGCAAGGAGTTGGATACAACTGAGTGACTGAGCATATACCATCTCAATCCCAAGTAGTTGTGGAAACAGATAAGTCACCAGGAAGTTACCCAGCCACACTGTGATATGGGATATTCAAGGGTGTTAGGCTCCTGGAGGAAGGCGGCTCCTCCAAGCCTGGGGCTGAGTGCTCTAGGAGGGTGAGCAGCATGATGAAAGAGTGTGAAGAGAGAAAGGCCTTGAAACCTGGAAGGTGTGAAAGCAGTTTAGGAAGATTTAGTCTGTGGCGAGAGTTAGGCAGGAGCCAGGTCATAAAGGGCTTTGCCAGCTGTATTAAATATCTGGATTCTATCCTTAGAACTGCAAGAAAACCACTGAAAATTTCAAGCAGAAGATTCACACAATAATAATGTACTTTGGCTATATTTGTTTTATTTTCTTGTTGTCTCCTACACTAATAATAATCTCAGCTAATGTTACTGGAGGAGGCCATAAGAAAGATATTATGTTGAACTCTTCATACAGATTATCTCAGTTAAGGCTTGTCCAGAATCACTGCAGATTTCTCCAAAAATCACTGCACACAGTGACTATAGCCTTGAATTAAAAGATGCTTGCTCCTGGAAAGGAAAGGTATAAGAAACCTAGACAGCGTATTAAAAAGTGAAGACATCACTTTGCTGACAAAGGTCAGTATAGGCAAAGCTATGGTTTTTCCAGTAGTCATGTATGGGTGTAAGAGTTGGACCATAAAGAAGGCTGAGTGCCAAGAATTGATGCCTTCAAATTGTGGTACTTGAGAAGACTCGAGAGTCCCTTGGACTGCAAGGAAATCAAACCAGTCAATCTTAAAGGAAATCAACCATGAATATTCATTGGAAGGACTGATGCTGAAGCCAAAGCTCCAGCACTTTGGCTACCTGATGTGAAGAAGTGACTCGTTGGAAAAGACCGTGATGCTGGGAAAGATTGAAGGCAAAAGGAGAAGAGGGTGGCAGAGGATGAGATGGTTGGAGGGCATCACCAACTCAGTGGACATGAGTTTAAGCAAACTCCTAGAGATAGTGAAGGACAGGAAGCCTGGTGTGCTGCAGTCCATGGGGTTGCAAAGAGTTGGACACAACTTAGCAACTCAACAACAACAACAAAGCTTGTTACTATAAGATAGGTACTGCTGTATAAGATTATTATTTCATCAAAAAGAGATTCAGAGAGATTAATTAACTTGTTAAATGCTTCTACCCATTAGAATAATTCAGCACTTCTTAATTATCTAAAATTGAGATATTCATAGTAGCTACTTGAGAGAACTCAGAGTATATTTACTTGTGTGATCTTATTCATCCACTTGATAGTCTTAGAACTCTTGAAAAGGTGTAGTTTCCATTTCGTGAATGATGACATCGAGGAGGTGATTTGGCCAGGTACTCCCAGGTGAGGTCTCAGTCTCTTGGACACTCAGCTCTTGAGGATTGACCCTATATTTCATTAGTCTTCATGGTGTGGGTTCCAGTGCACAGAAAGTATCTGGCTATAATGGTTATGGTGAGCACATGTCTACACACAGGATTGGAAGAATAAGGTTCTTTTCTCATTCTTGGGTGAGGAAAATGCTGGAAAATGAGGTGGAAGGGAGATCCCATCTCCACTGTTGTACCTGATGTTGCTCCAGTCAGGAAGGGGGTATCTGTTCTAGTTGGAGAAGCAAAGTACCTTAGATTTGGGTTTGTGAGACCTGGTTATCTCTGAGTTATAGTGGCTGCTTTAGGGAAATTCCCCTCTTTCTTCTTTTAATTCCTTCTTCCTTTTTCTGTTTTCTTTCCTCTTTCTACTGTTTCTTCTTTCTTCATCTCCTTCACCTGTACCAGTGTCATCAACACACACAAATACAGCAGCGTCACAAACACTGTTCATCATGGTCTTACCACTGAATCAGGTGTCTTTGGTGTCATTGTAATCATCATCATTATCGTCTTCTACCATGTCAGTCTTCATTAGCATCATTAACATCATCAGCATCAGCCCCCAGGAGCGATACTTCTACCACATCATCCTTAACACATCATTCTCTCATCATGGTCTTGTCTTTACATCATTGTTTTCGTCATTGTCCTGTTTGTAATCATCATCATCATTGCCACTATCATCACTCCCTTTAATGTGCCAGACACTGTGCTCAGCTCTTTGTACGCAGTATCTCAGATCATTCACAAAAGTGACTTTTGTGCTTGACTACCCCCATTTTACAGATAACAACCCTGAGTCTCAAAAAGGTGAAGTAATTTTCCCAAGGTCACACTGTCAACCTTGTTTCTTCTATAAAGATGAAGACTATTCTATAGACACCAGATGTTCCAGTTTATTCTTAGGACTTAAGGAAATTACAAGGCTGAGCTCTTACTCTTTGTTAACTGAGGCTGCTATGAATCCCATGAAGGAGATTTAGAGTTCATATTCTCTGGTAACAGTTGTTCCCTGATTCAGAAGGGCTGTTCTTCTTTTGATTAACTGTTAAATTTATGTTTATGATTATTATTTCTAAATGGATGTTTAGAGTTGAACTGTTTCAGATAATAAATCAGAGCCATGATTCAAGCCAGGATTTGCCTGACTCCAAAACACCATGCTATGTGACTTCCTTGCTGATTAAACCAAACATAAGTCCCATGGTTCCCAGTTCATGGTTATGTATCTTACCTGTACACCTTGTTTGACACCCTAGAGTATTAAAATACTCCATGGCAACAGTTCTCCCTGGAAACCATACCTGAATGGATGGCATCATTTCCCAAACTCCCTTTTCCTTCTTTAGCCATCATCCAGCCCTTTTGAGGGTTAGTGGTAGTGGTGGTGTTCAGTTGCTAAGTTGCATCCAACTCTTTGCAACCCCATGGACTGCAGCATGCCAAGCTCCCCTGTCCTTCACTATCTCCTGGAGTTTGCACAGATCCATGTCGTTTCAGTCAGTGATGCTATCCAACCATCTCATCCTCTGCTGCCCCCTTCTCCTTTTACCTTCAATCTTTCTCAGCATCAGGGACTTTTTCAATGAATCAGTCCTTCGCATCAGGTGGCCAAAGTACTGGAGCTTCAGTTTCAGCATGTCTTTCCAGTAAATATTCAGGGTTGATTTCCTTTAGGATTGACTGGTTTGATCTCCTTGTAGTCCAAGGAACTCTCAAGAGTCTTCTCCAGCACCACAGTTTGAAAGCATCAGTTCTTCAGTGCTCAGCCTTCTTTGTGGTACAACTCTCACACCCATACATGATACTGTAATATATGGTGGAAAGATAGATGAGAATTCAAGTCCAGGTTCTAACACCACTGGCTGCCTGACTTGGAATAATTTACTTCCATGGTCCTGAATTCCTTTATTCTTCATCTATAAAAGAGAAATAATGCCAACTGCTTCATAGTTATGAAGTTTAAATGCATCCATGTAAATTGTTTGACATGTATTAGATGTCAATAAGTGTTGACGTTAACTCATCAAAATGAACTCACCCTTCCTTCTTTTTTTCCTTTCAGAATCGTGCACTAAATGGCTGGTTGAAATCCTTAATATATACGAAAGGGAGAGATAAAGCTGATAGATCTGAAATGGTTCAATCTATGGCTAGCAGAGGGTCCTTTGGCAAGTTGTTTAGCTTGGCTAAGAATCATTTTCCCTATTCCTTTAACATCCAGATGTCTGCTATTCACTGATCATATTCTTTGAGCCCCACGCCCTCAGGTAAAATCCACTCACACAAGACTCAAGCACATTTACTAAAGAGGTTGTTGGGGAGACATAGCAATGAGCTATCACAATAAGTTACCACATCACAAGCAAATTGAAAGCTTCCCAAGTGTATTACTATTATATTATGTCTGTGTTTTCCTTCTTTGACACCCAGTTTAGTGCTCTGGATCCCCTCCTGTTATCAGAGCAATTCTTCTCTGCCCCAAACTTGCAAATTCCACTCATAACTGAACTTGATAAAATAAGAGAATCAATGATTAACTGTGGTCACCTTTTATCCAAGCCACTTTGGTGTTCTTCTCCTGTGACTTGCGCATAACTTTTTGGCCTCATTCACTATTTCAAACTGTTAATTAAATTGTCTCCTAAATAAATATAGTGTTTTCTTCAAGAGATGTTATCATGCCAGTGGATAAGTGAATAAAATCTTGCTTCACCTCCTTACATGTAAAATGAGGGTTTTGGTCGGATGTAGACAGCTTCATTGTTTAAATCTGCTTATACTCCATAAATTGTAGGTTTGGGGATAACTGGGGAAGAGAAATACCATGGTGGTTTCAATATTTGTTTAAACATAAGTCTCAGATGCACACCCTCCCAGGCCTGGTTATAATTTCATTAGAATTAGAGTTCAGTATCCATTATTTTCATACAGTGTCCATGTCTATTTTGTTCCAGGTAGACATACAAAGGAGAAGGCAATGGCACCCCACTCCAGTACTCTTGCCTGGAAAATCCCAAGGAGTCTGGTGGGCTGCAGTCCATGGGGTCGCTAGAGTCAGATACCACTGAGCAACTTCACTTTCAATTTTTACTTTCCTACATTGGAGAAGGAAATGGCAACCCACTCCAGTGTTCTTGCCTGGAGAATCCCAGGGACTGGAAAGCCTGGTGGGCTGCAGTGTATGGGGTCGCACAGAGTCGGACACGACTGAAGTGACTTAGCAGCAGCAGACATACAAATGAACTTTGGAATTTAGCCCCATCTATGACCTTATTTCTGCCTCTATCTCTCTTATCTGTTCATGCTGATTAATTAATTAAGCCATTAATTAACTACTGCATGTTCATAGGGTATATATGTGCTAGGCACTGTACTAAATACTAAAAATATCGGTCTTTATAATTTTGTGTATGTATGTGTGTGTGTGCATTAATCAAATAATTACACAATCAGGACACAATTGTGGTATATGCAGGAAGGAAAAAGCCTATGTGAGGAAACCTGTCCAGCTGGAGATGTCCGTTAGAAGTTTCCTGAGCTCCATACCTCCATTGCTTGTTTTGAACCCTGACCTTTCTCTCTGGACTTAAATTTTCAGTTCTTTAGGCGATCACAACAGACTCATTGTGTGTTCTGGAGTGGGGATGATGAAAACACATGGACAGATGGATATGAACAGTATAAGAGGCAAGTTCCCGGGGCTGAGACAAAGCAGGTGCTCACCTGGCCTAGAGATGATCCGGGAATGCTTCCTAGAAGAGGTGATAACCTGGGCTGCTTTGAAGGGCAGTTAGGAGCTAGACAGGCAAAACAGGGAAGGGGATGAAAGGTGGTCCAGGCAGAGGATATCATGTGAGTAAATGTTCAGGGAAGAGACACCATTGTGGAATAGCGTGTGTGTGTGTGTGAACACAGGAAGTTTCATGGAATGGCAACATCCATGGTGAGCAGTGAGGCTGAAAGAGGTAGCATTAGCCAGAACCTGGGGTCAGAGCTGAGCATTACTGTAGAATTCTAAGAGAACGCAGAAGGACAGCCTCGACCACCCAGACACTCCCCTGCGTCATTCCAGGCGTCTCTTTAAACTCTTATTTGTTGAGTTCCGTTTTCTCATGGCTCTTTGTCTAAATATCTCTCCCTGTTTAGCCAGGTAATCTGGTCCTTTTCTGACAGTAACAAGGATGTGTATCTTGGGAGAGACTGCCCCGAGTGGCCAGAAATACTCCGGGGGGTGAGACAGTGGCGAAGTGTAAATCACAGAAGAAATATTGAACTTTGGGAGCCAGCAAACAATAATATGCCACTTTATTCCACTCCTGCCGGAGGTTTATATATGTTACTGTCACTTTTATACTGTTCTCCACCACTGGTAATTTTCTCTCAATCTAATTTTTATTTCCCAAGGGTCTACCAAGGTTAAAAGTGCTCGAAAACCAATGACTATTCTTTTGCCAAGGGATAGTAAATTAAATTAACCGTTGCTGGTGGCCAACTCTGGTCAGAACTATTTATATGTAAATAGGTGAAGCCCCTCAAGGCTTTTTGCAGTTATTAGTTGTTCATTCCAGATGTTGATCATAGTACAATAGGTCATGAAGAAAACTCTTGGAACAGGGGGAGGAATATCCCCCTCGTCTTCCATTGTACTAGCTAGCTTTCTGTAGCTCAAGCATCAGGAGCCCACAAACCTTTTCTGCCTGCTTAATGAGTTAAGAGTCTGAGAGTGTGCAGAAGCTTTTAAGGTTAATTAGGTCCCATTTGTTTATTTTTGATTTTTATTTCCAATATTCTGGGAGGTGGGTCATAGAGGATCCTGCTGTGATGTATGTCGGAGAGTGTTTTGCCTATGTTCTCCTCTAGGAGTTTTATAGTTTCTGGTCTTACGTTTAGATCTTTAATCCATTTTGAGTTTATTTTTGTGTATGGTGTTAGAAAGTGGTCCAGTTTCATTCTTTTACAAGTGGTTGACCAGATTTCCCAGCACCACTTGTTAAAGAGATTGTCTTTAATCCATTGTATATTCTTGCCTCCTTTGTCGAAGATAAGGTGTCCATATGTGCGTGGATTTATCTCTGGGCTTTCTATTTTATTCCATTGATCAATATTTCTGTCTTTGTGCCAGTACCATACTGTCTTGATAACTGTGGCTTTGTAGTAGAGCCTGAAGTCAGGTAGGTTGATTCCTCCAGTTCCATTCTTCTTTCTCAAGATCGCTTTGGCTATTCGAGGTTTTTTGTATTTCCATACAAATTGTGAAATTATTTGTTCTAGCTCTGTGAAGAATACTGTTGGTAGCTTGATAGGGATTGCGTTGAATCTATAAATTGCTTTGGGTAGTATACTCATTTTCACTATATTGATTCTTCCAATCCATGAACATGGTATATTTCTCCATCTATTAGTGTCCTCTTTGATTTCTTTCACCAGTGTTTTATAGTTTTCTATATATAGGTCTTTAGTTTCTTTAGGTAGATATATTCCTAAGTATTTTATTCTTTCTGTTGCAATGGTGAATGGAATTGTTTCCTTAATTTCTCTTTCTGTTTTCTCATTATTAGTGTATAGGAATGCAAGGGATTTCTGTGTGTTGATTTTATATCCTGCAACTTTACTGTAGTCATTGATTAGCACATCAAAGGAAACTATTAGCAAGGTGAAAAGACAGCCTTCAGAATGGGAGAAAATAATAGCAAATGAAGCAACCGACAAACAACTAATCTCAAAAATATACAAGCAACTCCTACAGCTCAACTCCAGAAAAATAAACGACCCAATCAAAAAATGGGCCAAAGAACTAAATAGACATTTCTCCAAAAAAGACATACAGATGGCTAACAAACACATGAAAAGATGCTCAACATCACTCATTATCAGAGAAATGCAAATCAAAACCACTATGAGGTACCATTTCACACCAGTCAGAATGGCTGCGATCCAAAAGTCTACAAATAATAAATGCTGGAGAGGGTGTGGAGAAAAGGGAACCCTCTTACACTGTTGGTGGGAATGCAAACTAGTACAGCCACTATGGAGAACAGTGTGGAGATTCCTTAAAAAACTGGAAATAGAACTGCCTTATGATCCAGCAACCCCACTGCTGGGCATACACACTGAGGAAACCAGAAGGGAAAGAGACACGTGTACCCCAATGTTCATCGCAGCACTGTTTATAATAGCCAAGACATGGAAGCAACCTAGATGTCCATCAGCAGATGAATGGATAAGAAAGCTGTGGTACATATACACAATGGAGTATTACTCAGCCATTCAAAAGAATACATTTGAATCAGTTCTAATGAGGTGGATGAAACTGGAGCCTATTATACAGAGTGAAGTAAGCCAGAAGGAAAAACATAAATACAGTATTCTAACGCATATATATGGAATTTAGAAAGATGGTAACAATAACCCTGTGTACGAGACAGCAAAAGAGACACTGATGTATAGAACAGTCTTATGGACTCTGTGGGAGAGGGAGAGGGTGGGAAGATTTGGGAGAATGACATTGTAACATGTAAAATATCATGTAAGAAACGAGTTGCCAGTCCAGGTTCGATGCACGATACTGGATGCTTGGGGCTAGTGCACTGGGACGACCCAGAGGGATGGTATGGGGAGGGAGGAGGGAGGAGGGTTCAGGATGGGGAACACATGTATACCTGTGGTGGATTCATTTTGATGTTTGGCAAAACTAATACAATTATGTAAAGTTTAAAAATAAAATAAAATTAAAAAAAAAAAAAAAAAAAGAGTCTGAGAGTGAAGCTAATCTTGATTCCGGACTGACAGTGAAAACAAGAACAGAAGGGTTAAACCCTATTGCATAGGCATAGGTTGGCATCGTCCCGGGCTCTGTTCAATCAGAAGACTCATAATTTGCATAGTGCTCCCTGGTTGGCCAGTACCGATTATATCTATAAGAGGCTCCTCCCCTCACGATTGGGGTGCGGCTTTTCCAGTGGGAGGGTCTCTTTTGAGGACTATTTATAGGCATATAGCGCTCTCCCACTGAGTGGCACCATGCTTATGGAAAATACAATAGCCTGATATTCTAACTTGGTGGTTTTGGTTGGCTTTTCAATATTAGAGGATTACAGAGGATTGCTTCAAGTAGCAAATCCCAGAGCTTCATTCCAAACCTCATTCCCTTCTCCTTCTTTTCCAGTGTCAAAGAGACTCAACACTGGCATTCCTCTTTAAGCTCCCACCACCCATAGTTATCCTTTACTCTGTGGAACCAAATGATTTCTGGGCTGTTTTCCCAATTTATAGCCTGTTTCTATGCTTGCCAGTCCACTTGAATGGCTCATTAAATCAAGCTCTTCAAGAGAAGGACTTTAAAGAAGGAAAGAGGGGGCTTATTTGTTGAAATAAAAGACAGAAGGTAGAAATTGTACCAGTATCTCAGCCTTGCCTCTATTCTGCCATTCCTGCCGCAGGGCGGATGACCCTTACAGGTCCTGGCAGGTCTGCTTCTGGGTTGGGCATTGCTCTTATTAATGGCACCATTACTTAGCTGAATGGTTTACCAATTTCTCTATTCTCTCCAAAGGTATATCCTGAGCTTGTTGAGAGAAGTAGGACTACTTTATCTCGGCTCCTGTAGAATTGTTTTCCTTTGAATTCCCCTTAGACACATGTTGATTTTCACCAGAGGCTGACCCTTGCTTCGGGGAACCCAATAGTATTCCCATTGTTGAGAGTTTTGCCCATCCTACCTCCTGTGGTCCTGTCTGAAGCCCTGCATGAAAAAGTTTTAGAATTAAATCCAGGTCCTTGTGTACAGTCCTGCCAAAGGAGTACGTGGAAGCTGAAATCAAGCCAGCATCTGCTTGCTGTGCTGTTTTCTTTGACTTCCTGGAGGAAGAGATGTCTTCTTCCTTGCATTAAGGCTCAGTAAGCTTGCCTGTTCCCACCCAGGGGGCACTTATTTTATTTTCAAATTGCATGTAGACATTCTGTACTCAACAAGAGGAGCCTGTCCATGGAAGGGATGTGTGTGGAGGAGAGGGTGTTGGGGGGATGTTACTAGCTCTCCGAGGCGCACTTTACAGGTTAGTGGTGGTGCTCGCCCAGGAAAATGTCTGTTCTCCCTATGGAGCCAAATAAGGGATGAGGTTCCCCCGA